>NC_139604.1:94560316-95794691 GCF_964270895.1 Podarcis filfolensis
CTATAGCACTTTCTCCCAGCATAGTGCACGCCTGATATTTTGGACCACAATCCCCTTCAACCCACATCAACATGGCAATGCTGGCTGGGGCTGATGGTAATTGTAGTGCAAAATACAGTGGTACCTCGGGTTACAGACGCTTCAGGTTACAGACTCCGCTAACCCAGAAATAGTACCTCGGGTTAAGAACTTTGCTTCAGGATGAGAACAGAAATCGTGTGGTGGTGGCGCAGCGGCAGCAGGAGGCCCCATTAGCTAAAGTGGTACCTCAGGTTAAGAACAGTTTCAGGTTAAGAACGGACCTCCAGAACGAATTAGGTTCTTAACCCGAGGTACCACTGTATCTGGAGGGCACCAGGTTGACGAAGGCTGCTCTATAGTGTGGCATAGTGGCTAGTTCATGAGTTGTTAACTAGGAAGGCCCAGCCTCAGCTGTCATCTCACTAGGTGGTCAGAGTTGGGCTACTCTCCCTCAATCTCACCATCCCATCTGCGGTATAAGATAAATAGTGGCCTGTCTAACCACAGGACTGTCCTTTTCTTTAGGTAGAGGTGGCTGTCTCAGGCAGCTGATTTGGGTCATGAAAAGGCAGCCAGCTGTTTGTTATTTATTTTACATTATTGTATTTTTCCTGCAAGAGAGAAGGAGAGAGAGGTGGGGTTTTTTTGCCTCAAGGTCCAAAAGAAGCTGTTCAGCCTTGGATACCAGGCCCCTTGATTTGAGGAGGGCACCATTTACTGCTCCAGCTCAGGTAGTGAGCATCTGTTTTAACAAATCTTGCGATCAATGAGCTGTGCGAGCCATTTGTGTAACTGTGTGTGCCAAGTGAGCAGTTAGCCATTTGCATTTGCCACCTCAGGAGTGTGCGGTGTCAACTGTTCGTTAATCGGCATTAGGTGCCTGTGCAGAATTATCTGTTCTGACGAAGCATTTTGTCAGGTGTTGAATCCTGGAGTGTTTCTTGGAAGAGCATCAACACAAACTTGTGCATGGTTCATTTGGAAGCCCACACAGAGGAGATAGTTCCTTTGTTCCTTAGGGGCCCCAAACATTGGCACCTAGATGCCTCCATTGCAGAGCATCCTTTGACGTTCTGCAGCTCAGGAGGATATAGGAAATAAAGAGCATTTAAGCTACCCAAGACTCTCAGATTACTCAAGCAGGGGATTTTGATTGGGGTGACATGCAACAATATATTCCTAGCCATAATAATAATAATAATAATAATAATAATAATAATAATAATAATTTATTATTTATACCCCACCCATCTGGCTGGGCCTCCCCAGCCACTCTGGGCGGCTTCCATAGAAACCAAAAATACAGTAAAATATCACACGTTATAAACTTCCCTGAACGCCCAAATGACAGAATCTCCAAATGATACAAGTTTCCAGGGGTTCCAGGTACTTACCCAGGGTTTGTGTTTCCTTTGGAATGAGGCACAGCAGAGACTGTGGTGTCTTTAGGTTATATGGCTTAATTACACATAATATACAACCTGAGCCTATGATGGAGGGGCTGACTCAGGCTTTGTCTTTCGAACTATCAAAGGGCTGAAGGAGGGGCCCCACCCATTTGCTGTCTGGCACAGAGCCCCTTTTCCTTTGTTCTCTTAATGGCCCATCTCCTGGGTAATTACCTCATGAGGAAGCTAGCCTCTTTTATATTTTAACACTTGCAGATTTAAGGGATTAAAGGATTCTGGCACCCACAAACTGATAACAATATAAAGAGGAAAGAGGGCAGGCCAATACATTGTTTTTGTTTGGCCATTTATAATTAGTGTTTTATTCTTCCTTTTATAATGTTCCGCTGTGCTGTTTTTCTTACTTTGTTGCATTTTAGTTATTTGATTGTTTTAGGGTTTGTTTGTTTTTAGTTTTGTAAACCACTGTAATATCTCCATGAATTGTGGTATATAAATACTTTAAATAAATAAATAAATAATAAGCTAAGTAGTATTTTTTACTTGTTTTTTAAAGCATACTTCTACTGCCTTTTGAATATACATTCTTTGAGGTGGCAGGAGACAGGCGGTGCTGTGGCCTAAACCACTGAGCCTTTGGGGCTTGCTGATCGGAAGGTCGGCAGTTCAAATCTGCGCAACGGAGTGAGCTCCCATTGCTCTGTCCCAGCTTCTGCCAATCTAGCAGTTCGAAAGCATACCAGTGCAAGGAGATAAATAGGTGATTGGACTTAATCCAGAGGTCATTTACCATTACCTTTGAGATAGCTTAAAATATTAATAACCAATAGGCTCAGTTTGCAATAAAATCCAATTAAAACAGCACAAAGTGGGATATGTAAGCAAAACAACAAAAATAGCAGCAGATTAAAAATAGCTTCCCAAACTGGAGCAGGAGCTGAGAAATGGAACCGCAAGAGAATAGCAGCTCAGCCATTCAATACGTAGGTGTAAAAAAACTGCCTTCATTTAGTCCCTAAAAGCCAATGATGACTTAGCACCTTATGATTCCATGGGGGGGGGGTGGCCTTCTGTAAATTGGACACCACTACAAAGATGACTTTCTTCCCTGTCAGCACCTACCTTATTTCTGAAGGTGAGGGAGCCTGGAGCAGGACTTCCGAAAAAGACAGCTTCACAGGGTCAAGCAGCACAAAAACCCCCAACAATCTTTATAAAAGCCCCTCCAAACATCGTTTTCATTCTGCGTTCATAATTATGGTGCTATTGGAAGTGGCCATCGCAATCCAGCTTTCAATGCTAGCTGCACCTGCAAACATTTCAGGTTGGCCAGACTGCTTTGTTTCTAATTGGTGTATATCCTGTAGCCTGAAATCCCATAACTTTTCACATCACAAATGTTCTGGGTTGTTGTTTTTTATTGTCCTTCTTTTTGTTGCACCTGAGCCACTTTGGGCAGCAATAATGTGGTGACAATAGGAAAGCAGCCCAGAGCAACTAATAAAGCAGAATAAATCCACCACTAAGGCAATTCTTATTATGTCAAGAACATGCTGTGGAATATGCCCACAATAAAACACTTTGCTTGCGACACCACTTTTGAGAGCTGATCAAACTAGGCCCAAATAGTAGCTTCCTGACTGGCAAGCATGATGTTGAAGTGAAACTTGTGCAAGCCTAGAGACACCTACTTCCTCCTTCGTATTCCTTCCCCTTTCACTACCCTTTCTGAAGTCAGGATAGCTGCATCCAAGTGCTGAAGGAGCCGAGTTGTCATTGAGAAGCCCTTCAAGCAGCCACCCATATACGAATTGGATTGGCCATAACGCAAGAAGGTGAGATGGTCAGCCAAAGGACCAGCAGATCGAAACAGCCTAAGAGATTTATAATCGCTGCAGTGATCATCAGCTTGAACTCTGGACGCCCAGGAAGTCCTTCCACATTAATCACATATTGTTTTGTTTCAATTAGGAGAGAGGAAAATCTCCTCAGAAGAGCCCAGGGGATAAGGGCTCTACCCTGACCGGGAGAGAGCGGTCGGAATACATGCGGTGGAAGAAGGAACGGGATCAGATTGACCTGGAGCGACTGGCACGCCACAAGAATGCAAGGGGGGAATGGCGACGGGCTTGGGACACAGAAAAATCAGAGCACATGTAAGTTGTCTCCCAGTCAACACACACTCTTCATGCTGTAGGCCAGGCATGGCCAAACCTGGCCCTCCAGCTGTTTGGGGACTACAGTTCCCATCATCCCTGACTGCCGGTCCTGCTAGCTTGGGATGATGGGAGTTGTAGTCCCAAAACAGCTGGAGGGCCAAGTTTGGCCATGCCTGCTGTAGGTCATCTTTTACCAACCCAGTGCCCTCCAGTTGTTTAGGACCAGGGCTTTTTCAGGCGGAACTCACCGGAGCTCAGTTCTGGCACCTCTCAGGTGGGTGCCATTGGCATTCAAAGAGAACAAGGGAAGTGTTCATTGTGAGTTCCGGCATCTATTTTCTAAAAAAACAGAATTGTTTTAGACTACAACCCCCATCAGCCTCCCTGTGCTTGTGCTTGATGGGGCTGGTGGGAATTGCAGTCCAAAGCATCTAGAGGGTACCAGGCTGGCCAAGGCAGATTGTAGCCTGAAGAGAGGTCAGTGATAGGAAAAATATCCTGGAGGGAGCTAGAAAGCTGATGGGAAGTAATATGCTTCATGCTACTCTTGGGGCTTTGTGGACTTTATGGGGCTTGTGATTGCTAGAGAAAGTGGTAGTATATCAATGTCTCTGCCTAAATAGATGGCTCAGAGTCAACTACCCACAGAGGATCCATTATAAGATGGACTCTCCTTCCTTGGAGGTTTTTAACCAGAGGTTGGATGGCTATATGTCATGGATGCGTTAGTTGGGATTCCTGCATTGCCGGGGTTGGACTAGATGACCATTTGGGTCCCTTCCAGTGCTAAAATTCTATAATTCTATGAACATCAGGGCATGTGCAAGTTAAGGAGAAAAAGGCAACTCATGTTGATAAGAAAAGGGCCCCTTGTAAAGGAGGACATCACAATTTATATTTGTTTAACTAAAAGCCAGTCTAATTTACTAGTGAATGCCCTCCATACAGTCCACAGGGATTCCGAAGGGAGATACTGGTTATTTTGTATTTTAAAACTGACCTAAAAACACAGAATTTGCAGCCAGCCACTTGGCAAAACTGTTTGGCAGCAGTTTTCAGGGCAGGCAAAAGCAAGGACTGTTTCATAACAAGGGGTGGGTTCACACAGTCATTTGTTAATGTGTTAAATTTAACATGACCTTTTGGGAAGATTCTTCTCTGCCCCAGCTTCATACATGAACTATTCTTCTTTCATTTGCAGGTTTGATGATACTAAAGATGGAGAGCCAGCTTTGGACTGTGTCCACAACAAGAAAGGTGAGCAAAGGACTGGACATGTATTTACCAGCAACTGCTTTTCTGACTGCTTTTAACTGTTCTAGAATTGGTTTCCTTTTCCTTTTTGTGCTTAAATTGTGGATCTGTTTGCCCCCACTCCCCAGACTCCTTCACGAGGAAGGACAGAATAGACATTCAATAAGTGAATAAATAAGTTGATGTCAGGTTCAAAAAAATGCAACTCTTGCATATCTTGTTTGCTTTGTCTCAGATATTCAGGCCTCTCCTAATGTGGCTCCAAGTCTCAAGGCTACTTCTTTCATACCTTTTTAAAGGCATGCCTTTGTCAGAAGATGCTGGGCCCTTGTCTCTCCCATCCCAGTTTTTCATGTCTTCATTTTGAGGTGTGACCCACAGTAGTAGTTTTATGTCGTTGAAGTGGATGGTGGAAGACACCCCTAAACCTGGTGTGCAAACTTTCAAGAGCAGTTGCTAAGCCAATCCTGTTTCTGTGTGGCTCTCTAGGTGGGGGGGAAAGCATGTATGTGGGAATAGCAATGTTAAGCAGTGTGTCCAGTGTTTTGGAACGGGGGCTGAGGTTGGGGAATCATGGGCAACTCTCAAAGATTCTTGCACTGTGTTCTTTCTTTACTCATGTGAGTTCTTTATTTCTGTACCAGCTGGGGATATGAGACAGTTAAAGTGCAAATGAAACAATAATTTTTTTCCTGTACCATAAAGGAAAAGTCAGAGCACAGCTTGCTTCTTAGGGCTCTCATGTGTGCTGCATGGTATTCTCTTGAGATGTTCCCCGGAACTCCATCCCTGAACTCTGCATTCACCAGAAGGGACACTCCGATTGCCTATATTGACTAGGTCAAAATCCACTGTCTGCCTTTGTAATAAGTCTCTGACTACTGTGAAAATTAGAAAGTTTTTATCTTGGGGGTGGGGGTTAGAAAAGAGACTGAAGACAGTGCCTCTAAGCGAGGCAGATAGAATTCAAATTCTATGTTCCGATTCACAAAACAAAAGATATTTGGAAGCAACTTTTCAATAAATGTTGAAGATTTCAACCTGCACATAGATTTCTAAAAAAATTTTCACTTTTTTTTGCTCACCACTGTTATACTAGCTGTTTTTTCGATTCCCTTTTCACCAATGTACAGATTTTTATATTAGCTGATGAATCCTCTGATCCTCCCCTTCCTAGATGTGCAAACTGTTTTTACATCAAATTAGGCAATCTGTGCTCTGCTGCTGCTGCTGCTGCTGCTGGGGGATGGAATTTGTTGTTACATGATCCTGCTCTCTTACATGCTTTGTCCTTTCAAGGAGGAAGAAATGCCAGGAAGTCCCAGCACCGAACCTTGCCTTCTGAAGGAAAAAGTAAGCCTCAGGAACAGGGCTGAGTTCAGTTCAGCCGTAATGTAAATGCTGGCTTTCTTTTCCATGTCAGATGTATCACAAAAACATTTCCTAGGTAGGAAGTTTTTGCCCCCAAGACCATCTTGCCATCACTCCAGGCCCAGAGTTAATGTTGCATTTGTAGAGGCCCTGGATATCATACAACTTTCCCTGACCTTCAGATGCTAATTGCGAATATTTCTGTGGGTTTGTGCTTCCTTCCATTGCTATACTTCTGCTGCTATTTCTTGCACCTTTCTGTGACATCACAGCTCGATGGGAATATTTGGGACACTGAAGTAAAGGAGAACTGAAATCCCCCTCCCCCAAAAGCAAGATTCATCAACCCTATACTGTCTCTTTCCTTGCAAAGAGGGCACACTGCTGGCTAACAGCCAAGGACAAAGCTGACGAGAAGCAGAGCAGAAATGCTGTATGCTAGGAGGCAGGCTGGGGATGGTTCCGTATAGGACAATCAGAGTGGGCATGTTGCAGGGGTTATAGTTTCCAGACATGTGAACCAAAGCTTTGCAACCAGGGAGCATTCTGGGAATAGTTGAAGAGGACTGCACCAGGAAGTTCCATGGACTTTGTGGCTGAATAGCATACAGAGATGGGGGAAGAGTGGTATTTGGATAACCAAAGAAGCAAGCAAGGAGATAACTGAATCAGGACAGGAAGGCTCACAAAAAACACCCCCACTGTTTGATTTTGGAAGTTTGCTTAGGCATTTCTAGCCAGCCTGCCTCCCCCTCTCCCTGCTATGAAGAGCCAGGCAAGCTCCCACCTATACACTGACCAGATCCAGACCTGCTTAGCTTCAGCAAGCTTGCTGAGTGGCACACGCCTTCAGACCAAAATCCTGAAACCCCATGAAAGTGGACACTTTTATCTTTCTCAGTGCAATCCCCTTGTCCCTGGCTAACTGCATGGGTGACATCCAACTAAACAGGCCAGTGCAGTGACGTTCAGCTGCACAACGTAATTTCTCGACCTTCTCCTCATCCCATGCTCCCCCCTCAATCTGTTCCGGAGAGTAGGGGGAACCCCTGGAAAAGAGGTGCACAGGGAGAGAAAAAGGTGGGGAGGTTACACTAGAGCAAAACGCCTTAGCTGTGCAATGTAACTGTTTCATTGGATACCATCCAAGGATTCTGTGACACTTCTACTTCCAGTCCTCATGGCTGCTGGGCCCTTCTTTAGCCATGGATGTCAGAACTGTGGCATATTGTGGCCTGGTGCTGGACTGGCTAGCCTTGGCTCATGGCATTTTTCTTTTAGGTGGAGGTCAGCACAGAAGAAGCACCAGTGAGTCTGCTGCCAGAACATTGCCAGTAGTGAGCAGTAAAGCCAGAGGGAAGGACAGACTAACAGGCAGAGCCAGAAGGTAAGGGAGCAGCTTTCAATGGGACTTCACTGCCTCTGGCGGGAGGCCTGCTCAGCCAAAATGAGCATCTCCACTCAGGCCTTATCCACACTTCGGGTTGCCATATTTCAAAAAGTAAAAACCAGGACATCCTGAAATTTGTTGAGCTTTTTTACGGAAACCCCCAAGTTGTTGAGCTTCTTTAAGGAAAACCCAGTTTTTCTATTGACTTGCCTAAGATCCAGGACAAAGCACCGCCTTTCAGAAATCCCCCCCCCCCATGTCAATTCCACCTTTGAAATCCTGGTAATATCTGGGAAAACCAAGCCCTTTTGCCCCATGCTTTCCAAGCTCAGCCCCACTCTTCAAAGCTCCGTATCCAAGTGTTCTTTTCCCCCACCCTGGAGTGTTCCCCACGAAAACCCGCTCTATAAAGCAGAAGTGCAACAAATGGCAATTGAGGTTTTCCACAAATTGCCATTTGCTCCAATTCAGTGGTTTGTTGAAAGGGAGACGTCAGTAACACAAAATGCTAATGGAGACTGCTACTCCCAGTTCTTAAGAAAAGTGAAGATTTCTTTACTTATTACAGTGCCATCCTAACCATGTGTATTCTGAAGTAAGTGCTGTTGAATTCAGTGAGGTTTACTCTTGGAATCAAATCTTATCCAACTATGTTGCACATTTCACAAATAAACTGAAACGAACTACCATATTTTTCACTCTATAAGACGCACCAGACCACAAGACACACCTAGTTTTTGGAGGAGGAAAACAAGAAAAAAAATATTCTGAATCTCAGAAGCCAGAACAGCAAGAGGGATCACTGTGCAGTGAAAGCAGCAATCCCTCTTGCTGTTCTGGCTTCTGTGATAGCTGCACAGCCTGCATTCGCTTTATAAGACGCACACGCATTTCCCCTTACTTTTTAGGAGGGAAAAAGTGAGTCTTATAGAGCAAAAAATACGGTATTTGCAGAACAGTGTTCCTAGTGTCATAATGCACAGCCCATCTTCATACCCACTGCTACCATCTCCAGGTCATGTACTGTTTGATTAGTTGCTGATCTCAGAGCTCTTGCCATCCATTCAAAAATTTGACTTTCAATGGACAAGCACTTTTCCCCCTTTAAAACTTACCAATTACAGTCCCTTTCGGGGGGTGGGGGGCAGTATCATGAATAAACTGTTTCAAGAATAGATTGCATCACTAAGGAAAATGCACATGAATACCCAAAGGCAATGACTCCAGGAAGATAATTGCAACAAATCATATTTCCTTTTTCCAGACTATACTGAAAATGAGTTCAATTGCATGAGTAATTCTTTGTTAGTCTGTCCCAAATCCAGAGTGGGGGCTAGAATAGTGCCAACAGGAGGTTTTTCCCCCTAGCTGCATAATTTTCGTCAGGATTGTGGCTGGGTAGGAAAGTGTTAAACTTTCTTTCTCCAGTACACTACAGTACTGGAGAGCCAGTGTGGTGTAGTGGTTAAGAGTGGTGGACGTGTAATCTGGTGAACCAGGTTTGTGTCTCCGCTCTTCCACATGCAGCTGCTGGGTGACCTTGGGCTAGTCATACTTCTCTGAAGTCTCTCAGCCCCACAGAGTGTTTGTTGTGGGGGAGGAAGAGAAAGGAGAATGTTAGCCGCTTTGAGACTCCTTCAGGTAGTGATAAAGCAGGATATGAAATCCAAACTCTTCTACTGTGATCTTAGTGAAACTCCTCCTGCACCTGTAATTAAAGAAAGCCTCCCGCCCCGCCCCCTTGCCCCACCCCACAAACATATCCTTAGTCAAGGAGTGCCAAGACAAGAAGCTAGAATTTGACTTACTCTTTTTGGAATTTTCTAGCTATTAGACCACACTATTGATAGAAGCAGTTTCCGTTTATATGGTCTATAGATGTACATCAAAGATGGTGTGGCATTATCAGGGCAGTTACACTGGGAGGGGGGAGAGAGACGACAGTATACATATGCACAAATTGTGCCTTTTAAAATGAGACTATAACAGAATCCGCAAATGAATAGAAATTCCATGCAAGTATTATTAGATTCCTTCTATCCTAAATTCCATTAAAATCTAGTCCAGAACATCAGAATTGCTCTTAAAAGTGCCCTTGGCACATTGCCATTTGTCTCCTATGATTTTTCGTCTCAGAATTGTCCACATATGGACAGTAACACAACTGCAAAGCAGCACAGTATTTCCACGGCCACAGTGGTAATATGCAGCTTATATTAGGCAAGCAGTTGTTATGCATGAGAAGGGAAACTTATTCCAGGAGAAAGATGTTGTTGTTGGGCTTTTATGGCCCATTAAATATAGTCTGCTTATTCAACTTTATGTGTGTATCACAAATCACACTTGTTTTTTTATTCCTTGCTGTTGTTTGAGTTAGAGCTTTCAAATTAAATCGGTGTGTTTGGACTTGCCTTTATAAATGAGATTGTTCCTGAGACTTAGCCCTTGCCCGTACAGCAAACTTAAATCTCTTGCTTCTTCCAATAAGTAGCATTGCTTCTGTCTGTAATTAGGAGCAATTATGCCATTTTTATTTCTCGCAGCATAAAAATGCTTTAGGAAAAGGGTGAAAATACAGCTACATTTGCATTTTAAAGCTCCACTGGAGTGGGAAAACAAAGCAAACCTGTAAGACCAACCCCCACAGCACAGGCAAACAAAAAAAATATAGATACGGTTTGTTAAATCAGGGGTAATGAATGGCTTATTCTTTTATCAGCTTTGACTTGAGCTCCCCTCAGGGGAGATAAGGGGTCAGCAACCTTTTGCAGTCGTGGACCGGTCCACCATCCCTCAGACCATGTGGTGGGCCGGACTATATTTTGGGGAAAAAAAGAGAACGAATTCCTATGCCCCACCCAGAGATGCATTTTAAATAAAAGCACACATTCTACTCATGAAAAACACTCTGATTCCTGGACCATAAACGCGGCGGATTGAGAAGGCGATCAGGCCGCATCCGGCCCCCGGGCCTTAGGTTGCCTACCCCTGAACTAGATAACACCATAGCAGTACTTGGAAAGCAGTTCTTCCCCACTTGTAATCATCGGGGCAGAAGCTGAGGCTGGAAGGCAAGAAGTGATCATTGAGTCTGGTAATAAAGTAAACAGTGGGGAGCAAGAGAAGAATGGTAACTCTGATCACAATGCCCACCGAGAAACCACCTTCAGTGCCACCATAAGATATATACAAGGTTATAGCCACATCCATAAAATACTACTGTCCCCCTCTCATGAAAGTGTAATGAAGTCATTGGGATCCAGTTCCTGGGACAGTCCCTTGCTGGAGACACAATTCCCAGCCCAGAGAGTGTAATTTCAGCACCAGAATCAGGTCATTTGCAAACCCAGCTTCTCTAAGCACACCAAGGTGGAGCTCACCCTCCAGCAGAAGATTGCGAGTGCCCCATCTTACAGTGCTATACCAACAACAGGTGTTGTCCAGCAGTGGTGAAATTGCATTTATTTCAGAAAGGCAGTTTCCCGCCCACCTCCTAGAGTGGTATGAATAGCAGATCCCCATAGGAGTTCAGAGTAGTGGCAACAGCGCTGCTCAGTATCCAACAGTGCTGCTGCTTCTGCCACCAACCTCTGATGATGAGGTTTATTTAATTTTTTTATAACCACCCACCTACCTGCTGACACACCTGAAGTGGCAGCATGGTGATGTAAACATTAATGACTGAAGTCCATAGCACAGACTGGGTACCAACGGTGCTAGAACTTATATAAAAATAGTAATGCACATGTGACCTGAAAACAGGTACAAAAGAACAGCTGCCAGTGGAACAAATGAACAGGAAAAATCTCAGCTTCATGTTCATTAATCTCTTTTTCTAAAGGGCATTAGCAACGCCCTCGTTCTGTGTTAATACAGTACTGTAAGATTGGGGTTTAAACAGAAGGGTTTTAATGAATCCAGGAGTAATGCTAGAGATTGACAACAGTCCTAGCCAAGTTGCCAAGTAACAACTCCGCCCTATAGTTTAGGAGATTGGCTGATAGTTCTAAACTGCTGCTGTTCACAATGGCTAGGAAATATCTGAAGGGGAAATAACTGTTATGAGTTGGGGGGGAGGGGCTGTACGCCCTTCTAATTTTTGGATCCAGCAAGTGTTAAAATCTGAGCAAAGATTCAAATTTCTGGAATAGCCAAGCTAGTTTCCTGGTGAGGTAATGGGTCATTAAGGAAACAAAGGGAGTGACTCTGTGCCAGATGACAAATGGCACAAACTTGCTGGTAGTTAGAAAGATAAAAGCCAGAGTGGAGAGTGGCATGATGTGAGCTAGAAGCTGGAAGCAGCAGGCTGGGAAGCCAGAGAGTCAGAGCAATGCCTTTTTCTGGTAGAATCAAAGGCTGTGGCTATGGAAGAAGCAAGACCCTCTTGGGGTGTTAATGCTGCGAGCCCCTCCATCATAGGCTCAGGTTGTATATATGTGTAAATAAACCACATATCCTAAAGACACCACAGACTCCACTGTGTCTCATTCCAAGAAAACTGAACCCTGGGTAAGCACCTGGAACCCCTGGAAACTTGCACCACTCGGAGATTGGGGTGGCATGCAATATAATTCTTGCATGCACCCCCAGCTAAGAATGAGGTGATCTCCCTGTGAAGAGAAATTGCCTTGACAGTGACAAAGTCTGGCACATAAATGGAGATTCCTTCCAAACCTCCTGTCCATTGAGCATTCATCCCAATTTGGTTGCACAACATTTGTGGGAAGGTTCATAGAGGGCAATTTAGTGAGCATTCCCAGGGAGGTGATGCAATTTTCTGTCAAGCAAGTGGTATTCCACATTTCCTACTGCATTTTACTGTCACTTTCCTTATTGCAAAGTCCGATTTGAGTGGGGAGGGAGAGACAATTCAGCTTTAATTGTGCAACCTGAATTTGTCAGTATGAACTAAGATGGTGAACTTTCCTCTATCACTCCATCTTCACACTGAGAAAAACTGAGTCACTTGGATTTCTGCTTTCCTGGAAAAAGTGCTCCAATTAGTTGTATTTTCCCTTGTATACTGAAGAATATAACCTCCCTGTAAATATACTATATACATTGCTTTGCTAAATTTTGTACTATTTTAATAGAAACTTTAATAGAGTCTGTGTCAGGAAAAGAGGCAACAACCCACCTGTTACTTGCTCTGTGTGTGTGAAATAGAAGATACTCTGGAATACATTCCTTCTCTTGGTGTTAGTTCGCAAACTGTGGCAGACAGCTCCATAAATCACTGGTGCATGCTGTTAGTCTAATGACAAATGTCTGGGAATAGAAATTTGATTTTATGGTTTTTATTATATTACAGTTTTAACAATCAGCTTGTGAAAGATTAATGGCCCCTGATGAACCTTTGGAATTAAGATGAATATGCTCTTTAGATGCTGCGAGTGCAAATGTTGTGATGAATCTGGACAATCTGAGCATCTTTATAAGAAGGATTGCCGCAAGAGCTAACATGGTTTATAGGCAGCTTCCAAAAACAGAGGCAAGCATGAGCAAGAACAGACCTCCTGTGCTCTCACTCCCTGGTTTTTGAGAACTGCTTAAAGAAACAATAACAAGGAACACAGACTTAATCCCAACTCATCCTCCTCATCCTCTGATATCATAGTTAGTAGATAGCCAGTGGTTACATGCTTCACCTTTTCTTCTTAATGGCTGGTTGTTACTGGTGGAAAACATGGAATCTTGTCTAGGGTTGTGTTCAAGACCCTCTGCTCTGCAAGGAGACGGAGCTCCCAGATTAGGCAAAACAGCTAGTATCCAAAAGGGAGTCCTATCAACATTTGACAACCCTCATTTTGTGTGTGATGTTTTACAGATGGGATGCCAAGGAAGGTGAAGAAATGCCCTTTGTAAAGGATGAACCTGATAAGCAGGTGAGTCTACTCTATAGAGTGTTGCTTAGATCAGGAGTAGGGAACCTTTTTTGGTTCTGTGGGTCAGATCCTTATCAGCATCTATCCTTGCAGGCCAACTGTGATGGGTGGGTGTGGCTACCCACCTGTTGTTTTGGAGCTCTTTGCAATCCATTTTTGTTTTAACAACCCTGGACAATTTGGTTTTATCAGCAAGCTTTGCCACCTCAGGTGGGCATGCTTTGGGGGAAACAGCCTCCTGAGAGATGTTGGCAACCCTGGCAAGCCAGGTTTGGTCCACTAAGCAGAAGTGCCTTACCAAACAAAATAACACCAAGCCTTGTGCTTTACATTAATTCAGAAGAACTACAGCCCTTGGTTCTTAACTCATCAAAGTAGGGTAGTATCTTCCATTAACTGGGGGCCAAGCTGGATGAGATTCTCACTAATGCCTGACCAGGCTCCTGGAGGTTTATGTTTCTTGAACTGAAATGCATCTAACAGGGGGTTGCAGATCTGATTGGAGTAAGGCAGTGGAGGAGAGAAAGAAGATGCTTAACTCTTTCCCCTCACACTGCTTTTATGTAGATA
Organism: Podarcis filfolensis; assembly: GCF_964270895.1. Classification (NCBI taxonomy): domain Eukaryota; kingdom Metazoa; phylum Chordata; class Lepidosauria; order Squamata; family Lacertidae; genus Podarcis; species Podarcis filfolensis. Next base: position 94,574,376 of record NC_139604.1, read on the forward strand.
CACACACAGAAACACATCTAGTTGCTTTCCCTCCCATGATGGGAAAGAAATAATCCTGTATCCTCCTCAAGGATTGGGTTGTAGCTATGTTGTACCTATGAACTCTGCTGTCACTGCTCCAAGATTTTCAGCTTCATACTACTTTTCAGCTTCATTCTACTTTGGCACACAGAAGCTTGCACTGGGAAGGTGAGAAAAGCTAATCCTTTAACCAATGCTTATGAGTATGAGGGAAGATCCCTGTGTTACCAGAGTGGCCTGGGAATTTCTTCAACGTTGCCCAGTCCCAGGTCACAACAGTTATATTGTGTATATAATATATTCTGTCTCTCCAATAATAAATCATTAATAGGCCAAATCCTATGCAGTGTATTTCAAAATATGCCAAATTGATTTTGAAGGGTTTGGCCTAATATGGAGATGTTTGTGTAAATGATAAATTGTTTCATTGCGATGAAGAACTGTGCATATTTTAAAGTACTGTACATTTTCCCACTCTGGTTGCTAGGTGGGTTTTTTAAAGGGCCATTTGTGCCTCAGTTGTTTGCATGCCCCAGCACTGCTTATAAACAGGAATTATGTGAGCCAGACAAATCATTTCCTGTGTCAAGTGTGGTGTAGTAGTTAGAGTGCTGAGCTAGGACCAGGTCCAAATCACAACTAAGGCTGCAATTCTATAACCCCATGTTGTCGTTGAATTCAACAGGGTATAGTTCTGAGTAGGAATGATTAGGATTATGTTGTAAGCCATGAAGCTCACAGAAGAAGGAGAAGGAGAAGGAGAAGGAGAAGGAGAAGGAGAAGGAGAAGGAGAAGGAGAAGGAGAAGGAGAAAGAAGGAGAAGGAGAAGGAGAAGGAGAAGGAGAAAGAAGGAGAAGGAGAAGGAGAAGGAGAAGGAGTTGTATACTGCCCTAGACTCCTTAGGGTAGTGATAAAGCGGGATATCAAATCCAAACTCTTCTCTTCTTCTTCTATACCAGCAAGTCTCAGTAGCTGTGCTTTAGTTTTCTCTCTAGTGAAAGGGAGACTTTAGTCACCTCTGGTAGCCAGCTACTGATACCAACAGCTTTGTAAGGGTAATCTGTTGTTTCTTTAAGTCAACTGTGTAATAAGTAACTAAGCAAAGTTTTGTCTTCTGTCATTCTAGAGATCCTTGACCAATGAGCAACTGAAAAAACAAGCTCTGGCTAGTGAAGCAGTCAAGGAGCATAACTTCCCAGCAGGCCCAGAGAATAATATAAAGCCCCCAGAACACAGTGCTCCCTTGCCTCAAGCCCAAAGAGATGAATGGAACCAATCTGCAGGTGAAGAGCAGGGTGCAAATGAAAAAGCCAGGAGGTGCCTAACCCAGGGCATGTCTCCCGCAATCAGAGCAGATGAGACCGCGGCAGATCTCAAACTCAGTAAGTCAGTAACTGGGACTGATTTGTCTCCCATGGGCAACTATATGAATAGCAGCTCTTCTCAGGGAGTGCCTGGGAATGTGGTGCAGACTTCTGGGTGCAACCTTCAAGAAATCAATTCCATAGTCTATGGAGGTGGCTTAGACAAAAGTGCGTATTGTGAACGGAACCCTTGTGGGGAGCAGGCAGGAAAAGGTAGTGAGCTGTTGAACAAGGAAGGAGGAAGTGGTGAAGGCCAAGGGCTGATAACAGTAGGACAAGGAGAAGAGAACCAAGTTGGTGGCCTCCAGAAGGAGATAATACCTGCGAAAGAACGTGACACTGCAGCCTGCCTTGTTCGAACGGAGGAGTCCAGGCCTCCATGTAAAGAAATTCCAGACCCAACGAATGAATATGTACAGGAAGGGGCACAAATGAGGAACAAGGAAGAAGACCAACCTCCATCATGCAGTAACAAAGCACAGGATTAAGACTGAACACACGGCTCCATAGAGGCCAAAGGTGAGTGCAATGCTAGCCCCTCCACTTGGCGTTTTATGTAGATTTCTAGCCTGCTCTGTCCCAAGAGCTCAAGCCTGGTAGCTCAGTTACACCTAAAAAGATGGGACACCAGCATCCAGGAAGTTCTCCTGCCCATCTCCTACTGAAACGAATCATACTTGGCTCTTGCACTGGTAGGACTGTTTTCATTCATTACACTGAGGTTTAAACAGGAGAACCCCCTCGTGGATTCAGTCCTTGTCCCTTAGGAGCACAGCTCACAATATTTGACTGGCCACTTTATGTTGAAGAGCTAGGCATTATTGTGAAGACTCTTGGAAGCTGCATTTTCTATAGGTTGGTCAATTCCCACTTACTAGGCACAGATCCTAACATTACATGGATGAATCTGCCATTACGCTGCTAAACGGTTCACAGCAGAAGATAGTAAGCAACAACCGGCTTCCAAATGATTACAAGCTGTAATGAGAATGCAGCTCTCTTCTTCAAAGCTGCATGTCTTAATCTTGGGCAACCCTGCTGTGATCCTACTAAAGATCATCAAGACCATTCATTCATTTGTTCAAATTATCTAGTTGGGGGTGAAAAGGAAAACCCCTGCAGAAGCAGAATGCTCTTCTCCAGCAGTGCATGCAGTAAGGTAGGTCTTTTCTTCCAGGTTATACTTTCCAGACTTTTAGGTTTCAAACAAACATATTCAGCTGCCATTCCCAACCTTGTTCCAAGCTGTTTCCTTCCCAGAAAACCACCAATATCCACAGAGCAAAGCTGAGAAACGTTGAGTAAAATGGCTAAACTAAGATTTCCCTGGCAAGTGCACAACTTACAAACACGGTATTTTAATAGCAGCAGCAAGTTTGGGAGTTAAAATTCTTATCTTGCTCCTTTCCTTGCTCACAGTCTCCCAGACAATTCAGTAGACTTCCTCCAAAGTGAAGAAATTGTGCCAGCTTTCTAACAAAAGCCAAATATTACATGAACTGTGACATACTGGGAGTCATGTTTGTTCTTTTAATAAGAGAATACTGAATAGTACAGAAGGTCAACAATTTGAAATCTGTTTGTGGCTAGTTATTGGCTACTTAAAAAAAATAATGTTATTGGTCATTATTTTAAAAATTCAAGTGTCAACATGCTATGTAGTTCCGTACACAGATCCAGCAATGTCATACATGCATTCAGAATTCCCTTGGCCCCCGCCCAATGTCAACCCCATTTCTTTCACGGGGGCCACTGATTTTTTCATGCATTCCTTTACAAATTCTAATCTCCTCCCTCCAGCGAAATGAATGGGGCAGCCAAAGTGCAGTAGAGCTCCATGCACAAAATAATACTGTGAGATTACTCTAGTGTTAGAGCAGGGGCCTTAGGCAACATGGAGATGGCAAGCTGCCCAATGAGCCAAATGTCAATTTGGAATTTGATTTCCTTTTCAAAAACTAAATAAATAAATTGAATTTACCATTTAATTTTAAAGATGTTTATTTTTTAAAAAAACTTTCAATTGTTTACACCCACTACAAGACTATTCAGCATCCAAGTAAATAACACAGGAAGTCTCAGATTTTGAAATGGATCACGTGATATTTCAAACATAGGTAAACCAGTGAAGAGCCGAATAATCATGCCTTTGAAATGTTAAAGCAGTTTAGTGTGCTTACAACCCATGTTAAAACAATGTCGATGCAAATTGTTAACACACACACATAGCTTTGCAGTATTCTTTTTGTATTTTATAATTTATTTGATTTTATATTAGTCCTGGTCTTCTGATCTGCAGATACAAGAAATGGTGCTAAGAGGAACCATACATGAGAAACTATAGCAAAACCCTTTGCTTGTAACATGAAGTTTCTTTTTTATCATTATCACCATCAATCACTATTACTTATTAATAAGACTTGTCTAACTTGATGATCTGAAATTGCCTTAGGTTAAAAAAAAAAAAGACTTGGTAGAATGTTGAGGTTCCTTCTCGTCCCACACATTTCATGTCAAGTTGTAAGACCATCTTTCTTCATATCGCCATCCATCAGTGGAGCCCTTATGTCGGTGACAGATTTCACACATAGAGCTGTTAGCTGTGACCCATTTCTCCAAGGAAACAACTCAGGAACATGTGACTTTAATGCTTTGCAGCCGGTACCTTATCCATTGATGCAATTTCTGTCAGAGAACAAGGAAATGCTGCTTTTTTATTCAGAATAAAGATTGCCTCCAAAAGCTGCCCAAGCATTTTCCCCAGGCCTAAAGAACATTACCTCCAACCCTTATTACCATTTATACATGCCATTGTATAAAATAATATGCACAGACTAACAGACACTCCGGATAATGGGTCAAGCAGACAAAATAGAGGCAGGAAAGAACCTTTTTTTGCCCTCATCTTCTACCAACCCATTCCTCAACTGCTTGCTAGAATCTGTCCCTGGTAGCTGCCTCCATGGGAATGGCCAGGATTTTTGTTGGGGGGTGGGGCAGAACAGACGTGATTGGTCAGTTAAGTATTTATATTGTTTTACTTGATTGGGCTGGGGGGGGCAGGTGCCCCCCTGCCCCCCCCTGGCTATGCTCATGGTGAGAGAGCCAGTGTCCTCCACTGCCAAAGCAATCACACTGAACTCAGGAAATCTGAAGGGTCAGTGTGGGGTATTGCGAGTGTCAGACTAGGATTCCGCAGATCCTTACTCTTTGAGCTCAAACTCCCACTCAGCCATGACACTCACTGGCTGACATTTGTGGAAGGGACATAACTCATCAGAAGAAGGCCTTAGGATGAATCTCTGGCATCTTCAGGTAGGGCCGGGAAAGGCTCTGAAACTCATCTATCCCACATCTTGTTCCCTTGAGGAAGATGCAAAACACACACCCCCAGGCAGATTCCACCTTGCAAGAATGTTCATTTCACTCTGCCCCAGTTGGCACCAGAACCCTAACGAGAATGTTTTCGAAAGTCATGTTTGTTCTTAAAATTCAGCAGAATAATATATAGATTATCATCATGGCCAAGAAGGGGCAAAAGAACCTCTTAGCAATAAGAAATATCCTGGATGTACACACATCTATAAACTTCATTTCTTACTTGCCCCCAGCAGACAAATTGAGAAGTGCTCATCTTTCACTCTCAGGCATATGCACAGAAGGAGGGAAGAGCTGGGGCACAGGGATCCTCTCCTTGCAAGGGATAGCCCAGTCGGTACAGCATGAGACTCTTCATCTCGAGGTCATTGGTTCAAACCCCATGGTGCGCAGGTTCGACGAGATGATTCTCGGAATCCCTTTCCAATTTTATGATATAAACAGGTTACTGTAGATAAATGGTGGGTTTTCCTTTCCTGTGGTGTCCGGCTCCTCCCCCAATAATTGCTTCAAAAGATTTACATGTAAAATCTGCAACAAGATGTTGCAGTGTGGAGTGCTGCTGTTCACAATTCCAGCCACTCCATTCCATTTCCCATTTTGCCATGCTTTTCCTTCCCATGAGAAGAGCCTGCTGGATCAGGCCAATAGCCCATCTAAGTCCAGCATCCTGTTCCCTCAGTGGCCAACCTGGTGTCTGTGGGAAGCCCTCTCTCCATCAGACAGACAGACAACCTTCCATGGCCAATGGAGTCAGTTCAAAAATCCTGCTGGAGGCTAAGTGCAGCCAGTACCTCTAGCCTTTCTTCACATGAGTTGGCATCTTAAAACTTGATCATCCTCATAGATAGATAAAACTTTATTCACATTAGCCAATGGCCATAGCAACAGTAAAACATTACAGTATACGCAGAAAAGGAAATTTGATATAAGAGCACAATTTAAAGTCCTGAATCAGCAGTCAGTTAGTGGTGATCGTCCCATAGCTGCTCTCATCCTCTGCTTCAAAATGACAATAACGCAAAGCATAAGCCCAGAATCCCCTGCAGAACTCCCCCCCGACCCTGCCCGCGTTTTAAAGTAAGAGGGCCAGGGAAATCAACAAAGGAAACAAACTACAAAAGCTTTTCATTCAGTTATATCAAACCAATTAATTTCAGACTCTCCAGAGAAAATACAGCTGGGGTAAACTTCCAAAGCACAGTGGGGTGCTGACGTCAGCGTTCTCCCCTGACGTAAACAAGAGCAGTACAGCCAAAGTCTTGCGAGCTGCGGAGGTCAGTCTTAGAATGCAAGACAGTGCTGAAGGAGTTGGCATTATTGAGCAGTACACGGAATTCCTCTTCTGATTAAAAGCACAGGAACTTAGGCAATAGAAATGTTAACTCCCACCCCGCTCCATTCCTCCCTTATATCTGAAAGGATGCGGATATAATATAATAGCTAGAAACTGGGTTTTTTTTGTTTTGTTTTTTAAAAAAGAGGTTCTTAGAATTTGCACAGAAAGATCATGGAATAGAAATGATAGCTACATGGCCCATTTCTTAATACCTCTTAATGCTAAGCCATTTGTAGTATAATCTGCACTGCTTACAGCAGAATGGATTGTATTGCAAGGTATAGGACTGCAGCCTTACTCAGACATATTTATTGGGGAGGGCATGGCAGATTTGGGGCGGAAGGCTTTTCCTTACCTGCCAACATCCATTTTGTGTAAGAGTTGCCCCGAAAGAATTATAGTAGGCTGCCACACCCTAGTCAGTCCAATTGCTTGGGGAGATCCTGAGCCCTGCTGCCAGGGACTTCTCCCTTCAGCCAGCTTCAGGAAAAAGTAAACAAGGAGATGAGCTTTGTATTTACTATACTTCCCTGAAGCCCAGAGGAAACCACTTAACAAAGAACCTTTTGAAATGTCATTATGATGCAGGGATAAAGTGTGTCCCAGTGGAGGAGGAAGATGATGGTGATGATGATGATTTATTATTATGTATACCCAGCCCATCTGGCTGGGTTTCCCCAGCCACTCTGGGCAGCTCCCAACAGAATATTAAAAACCACAATAAAACATCAAACATTAAAAACTTCTCTAAACAGCCAGGACCGCCTACTGAACTGGCTGTAAGCAAGAAAGCAGGTGAGTGGGGCTGGCTGGCGTTGGTGGGGCTGTGCCCCATTTACCCTAATAGGCTAGCCTCCACAGGTACTAAGCTTCACAGCAAGTACATAAAACCAGCTCCTTGATGACTGACTCAGCCTATGCCAAGTAATTGACTTTTGGGGGTGGGGGTGGGGAGAGGAGATGAGAAAGGTTCAAGTTGTCCATTACGGGGTGTTTACAGCGTGCTCATCCTCACAGCATCTGAACCTCTCAGTGATCAGCAACTTGTGCTGGACAGACTCTCAGCTGGGCGAGTAGCTCACAGGAGAGGCCTGCTGCAGCTTTAATTTGCCACACAGCAGTTCCTGACCCTCCTGATGTTGCTTTTGTTTGTTTTCCAGGACAACTCGCTAAAGCAAATCTGGTTGCAAAAGAACAATCTCCCCCTCTGACACTGACCTACAGCACCTGACCTTCAGCTCCTCCCCCTGCAGGTGATGTTTACCTGCCTAGAAGCCACTTGCGCCCTGAAATTGCCTACTCAGTGCCGAAGGACAGAAAAGGGCTACTTACAAGCAGCCTCCTCAGGAGAAAGGAAAGGAAATCATGGCACTTGTATTTTGTACCTAACTCCCCCCTACCCTTTATATTGTGGGCATGTGATGGGCCATGAGTTGTCTACTGTAGGCACTTTATTTTACTGAATAACTAATGATATTTATAAGTTGGGTTTGCTTTGAAGATAATTCCCCGTATTTTTTCTCCTCAACACTGGCCAACGGATCTACTCTTTTGTTGCTTCCAAAACCAAGTGGCAAACTTTACAGAGCCTCTGGCTGGACTTGAGTTTTATGGATGTTCGGCCAATTAGAGACAATTAAGAAGAAACCATTTTCTCAACAATAAAGGTGGCTGAGGAGATAGTAGATCCAGCAGCCAGGAAGCCTGCGTTGTGGCTTTGCACAAGTGTGGCAGAATGATGAGAAGGGACCAGTGGTGTCACAGGTTCCACACAACTGATGGCTACAAGTTCATTGAGGTTTCTCTAGAATGCTTTCTCTCTTTAACCTTCCTGGTTTTGAACCTGTGACTATCATTAACTTCCTCGTTTAATACAGGAAACAGTACTCCCTTCCAAGGTATTTTGGCGCTAAGAGGAGGCAGCTCCTCATCACTGCTGCCTGTTCCCTTGGCCTCTCCCTTTGAGGCTAGAAGGAAAGTTGATGGTCATGTGTGTATGAAGGAAACAGGCAAATCGTTATCATTCCCAATAGCAAAACATCCAGACTGAACTTGATTTTGGCTTCACATTCGTTATCATTCCCGATAGCAAAACATCCAGGCTGAACTCCTTGATTTTGGCTTCACTCCCTAATCAAAACATGGTGGAAGAGAAACCAGATGTGCAAAAACATACGTTTGTTTTTTGTATGTGGTTATGTTGCAAATGGCTGTGATGTTAGAGCAGAGATGAACGGAATCCAAAAAGTAATTTTGGCACCTCCTGTGAAAGCACTCAAAGGTTTGGGGGATTGCAAACAGAAGTATTAGGTGGACCAGACAGCACCGAGATATGACCGTGCCAGTTGCGTGTCATTTCAGTTGCTGGCCTGCAGGATTCCCTGTATCTGGGAAATGGTATTGCAGCATAATTCCATAAAGCAGAACAAAGTTTGCAAAGCATTGTCTCCTCACTTCTAGGATATGATAGGAGCCAATTGCACTTGAGCACCAGGGTTTTGTGAAACAATCTAGCTACGTGTGAGAAATGGCCGGCAGAGGTGACTCCAAGCACCAGCAGCAAATGTCTGCATTATCGATTGGCTCCCTAAAAAGGCAATGGGCACAATCCAGGGGGACCTAACTCCAGGTCACTTTTTAACTTGCTCCTAAGTGATCTGGAGTAAGGAGTGAGCAGGGAGATGACCAAGTTTGCTGACAGCACCAATTTTTGTTCAAGGTAGTAAAAACAAAAAGGGATTGCGAGGAGCTCCAGAAGAATTTGTCTGACCTGGGTAAATGTGCATTAAAATGGCAAATCTGGTTCAACGTAAGCAAGTGTAAAGTGATGCATACTGATTGGGGGGGGATTCCTAATTTTACATACGATTTGGCAGGGTCCAAGGAAAAGGAAACTAACGAGGGGGGAAAGATGTAAATTATGGTGGATTGTGCAATGAAGATGTTGACCCAGTTCACAGCAGCTGTGAAAAAGCGACATCCATGCTGGGGACAATTAGGGAAGGGGTTGAAAATAAAACTGCCAGTACTGCAATGTCAAACTATTTTATGATGGGGCCCGCTTGGAATACTCTGCATAGTTCTGGCCCTACATCTCAAAGAGGATATTGTAGAGCTGGAAAAGGGCAACTAAAATTATATTAGTGCTGAAACCCCTCCACGGAACCGGGGCTTTTAAATTTAGTGAAAAGGAAAGTAAGGCAGGGCAGGGTAGGATAGTTTTATAAAAATATGCATTGTGTTCAGAAAGTGGGTGCAAGTTTTTCCTCCCACTTTCTGAACACTAGAACTCAGACTCATCCACTAAGGCAAGATGATGGGAGATTCAGAACAGACAAAAGGAAGTACAGCACAAAGTTAACCTAAGGAATCTACTACTAGCAGATGTGGCAACGGCAATCAAATTAGATAGCTTTGAAAGGAGAAGGAATTTAATTTGTGACAATTTAATATGAAAGAGAGATGCCATTATTATATAAAGTAAATTAATAGATTAAATGTTACAGAGAGCTGAATAATTCAGGGTGTGTGTGGATGCTGTTTGCTTTTGATAGGTCAGAAGAGAACGCCATGTTTGTGGGCACAGCAGTCATATGGGACTTATACAACGGTGTATCCCTGATGCACCTGTAAGGAGTAAAACACAATATTAATTCTCTTTCACTAGATCGATTCTAAAAGGTAATGTTCAAGTGTGCAGAATTACACACAGCTTACACCCAGTTGAAATTCCATCTTTCAAGGGAGCATGATAGACACAAGCTTTCTCTAATTTTTGCTGGGTTAAAGAGGTATCAGCACCAGAAATCTGTCACATTAGAATTGTTCTCCCCGTGATGCCAGCATTCAGAAAAGATGTACCTGCTAGAACATCCTTACCTCCAGCAGACCTATTGTTATTTTTGACCACTATGTGGCTAGGAAGAGAGGTTGCAAAAGAAGTACTCTGCATTTTTGTTGCAAGAGATGTCTGGACGTCCATAGCTATCCCGTGACCCAGTATTTTCAGTGAAGCAAAGCAGCATATCTGGAGTATGCATGCAGAGATATTTGCTTGGCTTCTCAGCAACAAACTCAGACTAGCCCTAATAGTAATTGTGCTTTACGTTTGGCCAGAATAATGAAAAACATTGCATTTGGTATTATTCAACTAGCAAATGTGTTTCGGTTTTCCCACTTACTCAAATGGAAAGCACTCAGATGCCTTCTATTCTGGAGAATCTGCAATCTGTTCAGGAGGGGTCTGCAGCCCCCATAGGCAGCCTGTTAGCAAGAAAGCAGAGAGTGTTGTGCAATTAGCACGTGCTTCAGTAAAAATAATAGTTTGAATTTGTGAGAGCCAACACTGGCCTCCTTTGGAAACAAACAGATCAAATGAGTCATGATAAATGATTTTTAGGTTTGAAAGTTCTTAACCTGAACAGATTTGATTCCTATGTCCCATAACACTCAGCATTGATTGATTTGTGAATATATATAGACACATTACCAGATTATGAGCTTGAAACTTTTTTTAAAAAAAATAATAATCCCACTTTTCACCATGTAGGGCACATGGTATGACTGAAAGAAAAATAAGCACAATCCTCATTGATTTTCAGTGGGGCTGCAACACACATAAATGCTTTTGGTATGTATCGGTTGTTAGCAAATGAATTTGTTTATATATCACTTAACATAATTTTGAGCAGGATTTCCACCTGTTGTTCTTCCAGCATAATTGTGAGTCATCTTAATAGTTCAGTATGGAAAACTTGAATTGCCAGGTTGCCTCACTGGCAAGAAAGAAAGAGAGAGAGAGAGAGAGAGAGAGAGAGAGCGCTATTCTCAAGCCTAATAATAAGCTCCATTAAGTTCCACTTAAGTTCACTTATGGAAGAGGAACTGTTAGTCAGCCTTTTGTCCTAGAAGACCAAAATCAAGTAAAATCCAGCAAAACAGTAAGACACATATGGGCAGGTGAAAACAATGAAATGTATGAAAAGGCACTATGGGATGGTGCCTTATCAAAAACACTGGTCCTTCCCAAGTATAGAATCTTTATGCATACCTGCACAGTTTTATAACAGTCTATTGAGGCTTTCCCTGAGAATTGTCTTAGAGATTCTGTCTCTCTGCCCCTGCCACCAGCCCTACCATTTAAAAACTAGCATTCCCTTTGAAGAGAGAATTGATATTAAATCTGTTTAAGGCTACGTACACATTAGTGGCTTAACACAGCAAGGCCATTTCTACCCACTCATCCAAGTCATGTTTTTACATTGTTGTATACAGCAGAGAGGGGGCAGGGATGTCTTCACTCAATGTGCAATACCTGTTTGTTGCCCTGCACCCGCAACCCCCCTGAACGTCTCTTCGTTGAAGCTGTCATCTGCACACGTGCAACAGCCACCTCAAACGGACACACCTGAGCTTACATTTTCAAGTTGGATGGAAGCTGGTTTGAAGGAACAGACATTAGACAGCAGTATTTTTCAATAAACTACAGGATACCTATGGATTGTGGCTAACAGCATGTGTACTCTGCTCCAAACACCATCAGTGGGAACGCACTGGAGTAAATTGAAATGTGTCCATGGTCTAAGACTGCACTGTTAATAGTACCGATTGAAGGGTCTGCATTAACTCTGCTTATTGAAATTTTTAAAATATAAAAAACTTGATACTTATTCTTGTTTTCCAGAATTTAAATGTGATGTTTGAGAGGCGAGTGAAATGATGAAGAAATACCGTGATTATTTTTGTTAAATAAATGTTTGAGGTAAAGAAAAGTTTCGTGGCTTAAAAAATGCTTAGGGGGAATTTTGAGAGATTAGCAACTGCTACATTGTTAGGAACAAATAAAAGATTCCGCTAAAATGCAGGTAAACAACAGTTTTCAAAACAAAGATTGACTCCTTGAGCTGTGTTCTCCATTCCCAGAAATAGTTGTGGCTGTACAGAACACCACCCAGAACATCTTTTCAGCAAAACAAAATGAGCGGCTCCCTCCTCAGGAGTTTCACATTATCCTCGTAATGAGGGAACCTGGGACCTTGCGCATACAAAGCAGATGCTCGGCTACTGAGCTAAAGCTCTTCCCTTGTAACATTGTATGGTAAAAGCACCTGCATAGCTGCATAACCTATATGCGAATATCTAGAATACTTGGAGGTGGTCAAAAAGGAGTCAGCTAGACTGGCACACTCTGGCCACCTCAGATCTAGCCAGTGCAGGTCTTCAGTGGTCTGGATGTGCCACTCCACCTAGCACCTTCCTTCTTCTTGCCAGCCTTCTGGTTATTGACATGTAACCATTGGGAACCACCCCCCCCTTGACATTTCCCATGATCCTTTATCAGATTCCTGTGTCTGCTTGTGGATGAGTGTAAACAAGCATGATGGTCCAGGCGAATGGGGCTGGACAAATTGCAGCAGGTAGGTGTGGAGAACAAGACCTAGGAGGACAGGTTGAAGGACCTGGGTATCTTCAGCCAGGAGAGGACAAGATGCAGAGAGGACATGGCAGAATCATTCAAATACTTGAAAGGTTGTCATATAGAAGAGGACAAAGACTCTTTCTTTTCTTCCCCAGAAACAGATTTAATGGGCTGGATTTCTGGCACAGAGTAGAAAGATGGATTACAAAAGTCCACCTCCAGCTCTGATTCTATGGGTGCTCCTGGGCCATGCTTCAGGCAGAGGGCATACTTCTTGCACTTACTTGGCTATGGCACAGATTTCTCACCCTCACACATGCACCCTCAAAGATGGATAAAGCAACACATTGACTTCAGCTTTCGAAGTTGCTGTTTTGAAGGAAAAGTAACCTGTACACAGACAAAAACAAAACACGTGCAACTGCATGCTTATTGTGCTATAAACGGATAATCCCGACCAGAACTCTTCTGTGGAGACGGCAAAGCTGCCTTGGAGATAACTGGAACTCAAATGGAGCAATGAAAATTGGTTCCACCCAGGCACCCACTCAAAGTCGTTCTCTCCAAGAGGTAGCTGTTTCCTCTCACAATATTGGCTGGCAGCCAGAGGTTCTTGTTCCTCACTCTTTGAAGCTTTCCACAAGGAGGCGGAAACTGCAGGGAGTGCCCTGGATGCAGCAAACACTTACAGTACCAGCCAGGAAACCTACCTTACTGGCGTGGGCTGCTCAGAAATAGTGAGATTTATAATCAGCTCCCAACAAATCATTACAGTAGGTCAATACTTACCTTGTGAGAGAAATCAATATTGCAGGCTGGAGAATTCTTAAGTCCCTGTAAGAACAGATCTGTAGATAAACAACAACCTTTTTTTAACATAAAGTAAAATAAAATAAAAAAGCATTCCACTGAATCCAGACTGCAAGTGGGTGGATTGGAAATTCCAGAAAGATAACAGTTCTGGGTCACTCAACTTTGATGTGGCTAAAGCAAAAGAATCCCAAGGTTCCTTTAGAGCTTAACAGGCGTTCCTCAACAAGATCAGCAATGCCGGACAAGTTCCTCGCTTTCCTCTGTTGATCTTGCCCTAGAATACACCATAGCAGGATAGTGCAAAGTGCGGTCTGCGAGTTCTGTTCAGGTGGTTCACGGCAACGTTGCAGAACAGCCAAGAATATCCTGCACTTGGTTTATTATGGAACAATCTAACAGGCCTGTGTCCTTGGGTCTCTGATTGTCATAATACAATACCGGTGAATATTACAGCTATACTGGATGGGTCTCATTAGGGTTGTAGTCCCAAACATCTGGAGAGCTCCATGCTGGGGAAGGCTATTCTATGCCTTCAGAGATGACAAGCAGAAATCCAACCGGTGCAGGATCATGGGAAGGAACACAGGAAACTGATTTATACCAAGGAAGACCATTGGTGCACACTGGCTGGCAGCAGCTCTCCAGAGTTTCAGATAGAGGACAATCCCAGCAATACCTTGAGATGTCAGGGATTGACCATGGGACCTTTTGACATGTAAAAATGCAACTTCTGCCAGCATGAGTCAAGTTACAGGAAAGGAGATTATATATCAGGAGAACTTTCTGATGGCAAGAACTCTTTGGACAGTGGAACAGACTCTGTTGGGAAGATGTGGACTCTCCTTTCTTAAAGATGTTTTTCAGCAGAGGTTGGATGGGGATCTGTCATGTATGATGTAGCTGAGATTCCTGGAGGATGGACTACATGATCCTTGGGATCTCTTCCAACTCTACAATTCTATGATAAATGGTGGGTTTTCCTTTCCTATGGCATCCAGCTCCTTCCCAGTACATTTCCGAGCACAATTCAAAGTGTTGGTGCTGACCTTTAAAGCCCTAAACGGCCTCGGCCCAGTATACCTGAAGGAGTGTCTCCACCCCCATCATTCACTGAGGTCGAGCGCTGAGGGCCTTCTGGCGGTTCCCTCACTGCGAGAAGTGAGGTTACAGGGAACCAGACAGAGGGCCTTCTCGGTAGTAGTGCCCGCCCTGTGGAACGCCCTCCCATCAGATGTCAAAGAAATAAACAACTATCTGATGTTTAGAAGACATCTGAAGGCAGCCCTGTTTAGGTAAGTTTTTAATGACTGATGATTTAATGTATTTTTAATCTCTTGTTGGAAGCCACCCAGAGTGGCTGGGGAAACCCAGCCAGATGGGAGGGGTATATTATTATTATTATTATTATTATTATTATTATTATTATTCCCAAATAACTGCTTCAAAATATTTACACGTAAAACCTGCAACAAGGTGTTGCAGTGTGGAATGCTGCTGTTCGTTCACAATTCCAGCCACTCCATTCTGTGAACATGCTATGATGGGAACACAAAGAGTTCACAGTATGGGCTTGAACGAGCCATTGGAGTCAAGTCCTGTAGAAATTTGCAACCGGGGGTGCTTGAAAGATTCAGTTTCAAAATCTCTCTATGGTCCAGAAAGTTCATTTTCACATTTTTTATATATATATAAGGTATGCTTTCATTATCAAACAGCATCTTCCAACAAAAAGACCAACATTTCAGAAGTTAGAAAATCACAATAATAAAGTTCTGAAATCCTCCATGAAATGACCAGGAGAAGACAATGCTGTTTCTATTGTTAAAGTTAAGTAGGTTTCACCCTGGACAGTGTCTGGATGGCCCTACTAGAAGCTTCATGTAACTCTCTCCAAAATCCTTGAAGGAAGAGGGAGATGTAAGTATGTAAGTATAATAAAAGAAATGCATACTCTTGTAAAAAAAAAAAAAATGAGCTCCAGTATTTGCTGGCAGTATTTCATCTTAAGAGACACTTTGGATTTGAGCCTCTGGTCTGCAAACCCCACCTGATAACCCTTGATATGTCAGAACTTGCTACAGTAAACCACTGGTGAAAAATACTTTGTATATGCTCAGAGGACTCCATCATTGCTTTATTAGAACAAGGCTGAGTACAAGCATTAAACAAAGAAGTCTGGATTCCAGTTCTGATAAGCTAAAAAGCAAATGTGATATTAGGAGTTTATCCAAAGAGGAAGATGATGGATATTGTATCAATTAAATAAAAACAGTTGACGGGCACTGGAGGAGAAGTCCGCTGCTGCTGGACCTACTATTCAGTCCATGTTACATACGAAGGGCCCCAGCAAAATCAAATACTTCCTATTTTCAGTCCTTGCTATCTCTTATGCTGCATTAACTGCTGTTATATTTTAAAACTGCTATTCCATTGCAAGTGTTTCATTGGAAAGGAGATCTTAAAATTATTTTCCATACTGATTCGTCCCTGGACCCAACTGACTGTAATTGGCTTGCAAGCCTGAAGGAAGCTATAAAGACTTTTAATTAAGGGAATTTAAATTACAGAATACGAAGCTTAAATAAAACATGGGGAGGCTATTTAAATCTGGCTACCCGGCACAAAGCTTCTGTAAGGCATCATCATCGTACACCATTTGTCATGTAGCCTTCAAGAAAAGGAGATGTTTGGCAGCAAATCACACCGTCAGCTACTCCATCCTGGTCCCAGAGGCACTCAGTATTCAGGGCTGATTCTCCATTTACCTTTTGTACTGGTACACATAACGGAGTACCCAAATGCACGCATGCCCCATCAAACCCAATGTGTGTAAGCATAAAGCAAAAGAACAAAAACGGGAAGCAGCAACCAGGAAAGGATCGGGCCACAATTTCTGAGTTTCTTATACCCTGCACACAATTGATGGAGAGCATCTGTATTTGTCATGTGTGGACCCATGAAAGACAGCCAGCAGAACTCTGGGTACCATTAAAGGGATGTTAGTATTGTCATACGGTTGCTCCATAATGGCAGGGTCTGAAGGGAAGTTGCTAAATAATGATGATGATCAAAGGTATCCCTAAATAATCTGAGAGGTGATTGGACATGAAACATCTGCTGGAATGCTGGTTCAAAAGTGACTCCGCACAAATAAATACATACAGCCACATCTCTGCAGTAATTTTGCCCGAAATATCTAAACGCAGAAGCGTTTCTGCAAGATTTGAGTCAAAGCCCAGGTGGTGGAAAGGCATGTTCTGGAAAAGGGCATAGATGCATAGATTCTCAGAAAGCTCAAACGGTACAGCATAAGACTCTGAATCTCAAGGTCATGGGTTTGAGCCCCATGTTGGGCAAAAGGTTCCTGCATCGCAGGGGGTTGGACTAGATGACCCCTGTGGTCCCTTCCAGCTCTATGGTCTTCAACAGGTACAAGGAACACTGCAACATTTTGCTACAACGTAACACGCCACCTATGTAACACAAAACTGAGATCCAGAAAATTCAGTGAACCCCAGATGTCTGCTGCACCTCTGCTCTTACAATTATTTTATCTACTACAGCAGCACTAGATATTTGGTTGGGAGCCGCCCAGAGTGGCTAGGGAAACCCAGCCAGATGGGTGGGGTATAAATAATAAATTATTTTTATTTTTATAGATAACTCCTTGACTGTCGCTGTTTTAAAAACAGAACACAAAACAAAGACAGGGGGGGGGGGGAAATACAACCAGACTTGTTCACGCTAGACCTTAAAACCTTTAAAAGCACCTTTCAGTTTGATTTATCATGCCAAAAATTACCTCCCCAAATGTTTTAGCAGTGTATAGTAACTAGCTGTGACTCTCAATTTTGGGGTCATGGGTTTGAGCCTCACAGGCAAAAAGATTCCTGCATTGCAGGGGGCTGGACTAGATGACCCCTGTGGTCTCTTCCAGCTCCACAATTCTACGATTCTTTGATATCTAAGAGCTGTTTCATATGTTACGGCTATCATTTGGAGGCTGCTTTCAAATGCTTCATGTGGTGACTGCCACCATGTGGGAAACCACTCATCTACAGAGGCTTACGCTAAGCAGATTGATTTTCCTTCATGCCATTTTCACCCCCTCCTTTGAACCTTTGTGAAGCGATGAAGAAAATCGCAACATCCATATGGTTAAGTACACAAACAGCTCAACATGCAGTGACACAGATCATCTGTAGCAATGACCCTCTGCAGCGCCACCATGCTTTGCAAGAGCCCCTTCACAAGCTTCTAAATGCTTAGAACTGCTAGAACAGCCAGGCTTCACTAATACGCTCATCTTGGGCTAAGACCACATCTTATTTTACACAGTCCAACCTTTGCTGCAAACGGACAACTGTAAGATCAGCATATCCAGAGGAAGAAGCAGTTCATCAAGTGATGCATCGCCCATTAAATCAAGGGCAATATACCTTAACATATCAGGCCTGAGACTGGTGCCCAGAGACTGGTGCTTCAACGAGGCCCAAGGGAAATGCAGTGCTCAGTATAATATAACACAGTGGACTTCATGTCTGCTGCAGGCATCCCATTATTGAACTGCTAAGGATGCTTTTAGTAAGGCATTTGCTTCCATCCACAATTGCAGTGCTTTTGCAAATCAGAGTTACAGTGGTACCTCAGGTTACATACGCTTCAGGTTACAGACTCTGCTAACCCAGAAATAGTACCTCGGGTTAAGAACTTTGCTTCAGGATGAGAACAGAAATCGTGCTCCGGCAGCGCGGCAGCAGCAGGAGGCCCCATTAGCTAAAGTGGTGGTTCAGGTTAAGAACAGTTTCAGGTTAAGAACGGACCTCTGGAACAAATTAAGTTCTTAACCCGAGGTACCACTGTACATGGAATACCACTAGTCAGATGAGATTGTAATGGAACCAGTGGCAGAGCAAGGTTAGGTGGTACCCGGTGCGAAAAACTTCTTGTCTCACCCCTCCCCATTGAATATTTTTTTTTACCTGCAACAATGGTTTGACTTTATTTCAAGGGGGGGGGGGAGCCAAAGTTGTTGAGCTTTTTGGGGGGAGATTGCGTTGCAACGAGGAACCTGCTGGCCACCATACAGCTGAGGGAGAGCCGGCGGACAGACCAATTTGGCAGCGGGAAGCCTGTGTGCACCAAAGCAACAGAGTCTCTCACAGCCGTTGAATGCTGCATAGCATTTTGTCACCCCCCCCCCCTCGGAGGTGGCACCTGGGGAGAACCGCACCCACCGCGCGACGCCTCTGAATGGAACCCAGTTTTGATGCAGGGAATGAACTGACTGACACCTGGTCAGAGTCAGGATTCAGCTTAGCCAACCAATTATTATCCCTTGATGTAGGAAGCAGGGGCCCTTTTTCAATCAGAGGATGGCACTCCCTTGTGGGCAGTCTCTTGGGGTTGCATGCCAGGGGTGGGCAGGGCTAGAAGCGGTAAGTGGGTGGAGAAGCAGATGCAACACTTATCATCATCCAATAGGCGACATTCTAGCCACGCACAAAACTGAAGTTTCTACACCACTCACACTAACATCTCTCCATCTAAGGAACTGAAAGTTCAAGGACCAACGTCAGCCAGGAAAGAAAAGTACGCGGGGGCAGGGCGCACAGGGAGCAGGACCAGTGAGAGGGCATGAACTGTGTAGGGTTCTAAGGGCCAAGTAGAGAGACCCAGAGGGCCACATTTGGTACCCCCACCCCTGCCTTAAAGGGGTAGCTCTCGCAGTTCTACGAACCAGGAAATGTTGCTTGCTTATGAGCCTATCAAGCATTTGAAGTTGTCAGACAGTTTTCTAGCAAACTTCCATCTTGCCTCTTTATTCATCACTCTTGTCTGCCGCAGATACTCTTGTATCTCTTTTGTCGTACACAATCTGACCATCAACTTTTAAGGCTTTCAGCAGCGACAGTTTCTAGCGGGCAGGCACTGTTGGAGTGAAAATAGTACATGTTACGGCACCTTAAAGGCCAGCAAATTGATTTTGGTAGAAGTTTTGCTGTGCCAGAGTCGGCAGCACTTCATGCATCTAATGAAGTGGGCTCTGCTCCACCAAAGTTTATGCAGCCATTAATGTGTCATTAATGTGCCACAAGACCCTTTTAAGGCTGTGCTTCTGCTCCTGGAATCTCCCATTCGCCAAGCCCACAAGCTGCCACATCTTTTCACCTAAAAAAATACCGCTCTCTCCCCAGAGAGCACATCTGTGGCTATCACACTGGAGTGCAGAGCGTAGGTGCAAAAGTTTTGTGGCATTTACAGTGGTACCTCGGGTTACATATGCTTCAGGTTACATACGCTTCAGGTTACAGACTCCGCTAACCCAGAAATAGTGCTTCAGGTTAAGAACTTTGCCTCAGAATGAGAACAGAAATCGGGCTCTGGTGGTGCAGCAGCAGCAGGAGGCCCCATTAGCTAAAGTGGTGGTTCAGGTTAAGAACAGTTTCAGGTTAAGTACGGACCTCCGGAACGAATTAAGTACTTAACCCGAGGTACCACTGTATTGCAGTTTGTGGCATAATTATTAGCAATAAGCAGCATCAAGTCTCCTGCATGTGCTTCTACATCATACTGTGAAACCTTTAGATCTTTTAAAAACAGTGTTACCGTATTAGAAATTAACACCCCAGTGCTTATTCCATCAATATATTTTTATGTAGGAGGAATGCCACCAGGACTGCTGCACAATGACACCCTGACATTTTGTGAACGTTTTCATTAATGTTACAATACCCTTTAGAGGCTGCTCAAAAAAAAAATGGGGTGGGGGGGTGGGAGAGAGAAAATGCAGCATATTGCAAAATTGTTTGTGACCTCTTATGGTACTGACAATCCAAATATCAAAAATGTTCCCTACTACAACCCTGTTTGTATATTACAAGTGGAAGAGATCTGACAGCATCATTATATAAAAGGAACTCATATTAGCATTACACAGGGAAAGGCTGACACACAGTTTGGCCAGGGGTGGAAAACTGGTGACCCTCCAGACGTTGCAGGACAACTCCCATCATTCCTGACCATTGTCCATGTTAAGCTGGCTTAAGGAACAAAATACAGCTGGGGGGAGTTGGGGGGGGGCACATCTGAAGGGCCACAGGTTTCCCATCCCTGAGCTGTAAGTCATGCATTCTGCCCATCCTCTGGCCATCAAATAGTGGCACACAGATTCACGAGCCATTAAATTGTCCATGCAGCTGTAACAGTTGATACAGTTAGCTAGGTAAAGGTAAAGGACCCCGACAGTTAAGTCCAGTCACAGATGACTCTGGGGTTGCGGTGCTCATCTCGCTTTATAGGCCGAAGGAGCCAGCGTTTGTCCGCAGTTCTCCGGGTCATGTGGCCAGCATGACTAAGCCGTTTCTGGCGAAACCAGAGTAGCACATGGAAACACTTTCCCGCCAGAGCGGTACCTATTTATCTACTTGAACTGCATGCTTTGGAACTGCTAGGTTGGCAGGAGCTGGGACTGAGCAACGGGAGCTCATCCCGTCGCAGGGATTCGAACTGCCGACCTTCTGATAAGCAAGCCCAAGAGCAGGGGTAGGCAACCTAAGGCCTGTGGGCCGGATGCGGCACAATCGCCTTCTCAATCAGGCCTGTGGACGGTCTGGGAAGCAGCGTGTTTTTACGTGAGTAGAATGTGTCCTTTTATTTAAAATGCATCTCTGGATTATGTGTGGGGCATAGGAATTCGTTCATTATTATTTTTTTCAAAATATAGTCCAGCCCACCACATGGTCTGAGGGATAGTGGACCGGCCCACGGCTGAAAAAGGTTGCTGACCGCTGTCCAAGAGGCTGTGGTTTAGACCACAGCACCACCTGCATCCCTAACAGTTAGCTAATCTCCAACAAAGCCAGCAAATCCTGGATGTGTTAAAAAAATTAATAAACATTAATTGTTCTGACATGCCCTGGGCTCATTAAAACAGCTTGGTTCCTAACAACAATGAATAACCATTTCTTTAAAAAAGAAAAAAAAAGAAATCAGGATTTTTAATTTTTTAAAAAATCAAAATCTTAATTTCTGCACGTCCGCACTCTTTGAGGCGGGGCTGCTGCATCCCAAGCACCAACCCAGGCAGGAAAAGAAGGTCTGGACAGCAAGACAGGCCTGTTCACAAGGAATGTTTACAAAGAATCAACAAAGGATTTAACCAGTTTCATCATCTGACACAGCCATGAAATTCACGGCAATTATCTTGAAAGTCTCCCATGACATATCTCAACCCTATGTTCTTTAGCTATATTTTGGGGAGAAAAGCAGCCAAGCTCACAAAGAAGGAATTTGCAATGTGTCATAGTTAATAACTACCCTAAAATCATACCCATGTGGCTATAATTTTGTGAACCAAAATAGGATTGTTATGGGCTGTTCAGTGCGTGCAGCTAGCTTCCTCTGGTCAGCATAAAGACGGAACCTGCCTGTCCCCCAGAACGTTCATGGTGTTCCTGGTTTTGAGAACAAACACCCTACCAGGACCTTGGTCAGTTGACTTGGGATGCAGCCAGGTAATATGGTCCAACCTTCTAGGGACTGAACTATTGACACTTCACCTGCCGCAATCAGCAGCTCAGGAAGAAGACCATCTAGCTCAGAATTGCCTATACACTGATTGGCAGCAGTTCTCCAGGATTTCAGACAGGGAACACTCCCAGAGCTACCTGAAGATGCCAGGAACAGAACATGGAACCTTCTGCATGCAAGGCAAATGCTCTACCACTTCACCATTGCCCAGTCCTATGCAACAGGTAGCAAGTTGGCACATGAGTCCAAGGGGTGCTGTCAATGTTGCCTGCCAGAAGTATCCAGCAAAATAAAAAGCTTGGGGGAAATGAATCATAGAATTGTAGAGTTCGAAGGGTCTCTGAGGGTCATCCAGTCCAACCCCCTGCAATGCAGGAATCTCAACTAGATCATACATGGCAAATGACCATCCTACCTCTGCTTACAAACCTCCAAGGAAGGAGAGTCCATCACCTTCCAAGGGTCTGCCAAACAGAAAGTTTTTCTGGTGTTTAGTTGGCATCTGCTTTCTTGCAACTTGAAGCCATTGGTTCCAGTCCCACCCTCCAGAGCAGAAGGGGGAAAAGGCTTGCTTCATCTTCCATGGGACAGCCCTTAAGATGGTTGTCGCAATGATCTCAAACTATTCCTACCTCCCTAGCATGGCATTGCTTACACTTTCTCTATGACACTATGATCCACGCCAACCTCAACTGTTTTACAAATAAATGGACCGGCTTTATGGCACTCATACTTGCATCATCAAGCAGTGATGGGTAGACGAGATGTTTTCTGCACGTGAGTGGCTGTGTCGTGCATACTTGGTTGCTGGAATGTCAGAAACAAAAGTAGCTTTCAACTTCTGTTTGAAAAGTGAATTTGCTGAGATGTTAACAGCCAGTCAACAGGACTTTCAGGTGAAGCTGCTCTTAAATGGCAGGCAGTTTTTCAAGAAAGGGCCTTAATCTGAACATATATGAAAAGATGCCCAACCACAGGAATTCTAAGTTCTGTCTGATGAAGAGGAAATAGAACATTAAGCAGTGCTCATTTAATTGAGTTTACTTCTCTTCCCCTTCCATCTGCTTTACCCAGCAGACTTAAGAAAGCCATTAGCTGTTTGCAAAAAGAAAACATGTTTGCTCATAAGTCCCTGTCCGCCTTCCCACAAACATCCCGCAGCCTCTGAGGAATCCCCAATCACAGAGCAGTCCCAGCCGCGGCAGCTTCCTATTGAGTCTTTTCTTAAAAAATTTTTTTAAGCTGAATGACTTCTTAAGTGCCATGGGATCTTGGGAATGCACATTTCCCATAAACCCAGCTTCCAAGTATACTGAACTGTCCTGGCACCCGATGAGTCTTCCTCCTTCCTTTCTCTCCCCCTCATTCCCCTTTGATGAGAGTGAGCAGAGATGAATCCCAGATCAACGTATCGTGAAAGCAGCGTTTCTCACCAAGTCTGTTCCTGCCAACTCGGAGGTCCAAACTGCGTAATAGTCTAATCCTACCCGCAACACAAAACCATCGCCACCGCAATGGGCCCCTTCCACACATCACCTTCTGAATAGTCAGTAGTGTGCAGCAGGCATGTAAAAAGTCATGTATGTGGGATCAGACACACATTTTCCCACTCTGCACCTGCTCACTGGGAAGCCACAATTGGGCCACTGCACAAACAGACATCAGACAAAACAATTGATAAGCTAACTACATTTTCTTTGAATGCCTTCCATGTATGGATTTTTTATAACACACGAAACAGTTCAACTTTCTACAGTTGCGCCCTCAACAATCAAAGACATGCAAAGCTAGTCCCAGACATGGTGCCCTCTATCCACAGAAAGCCAGGCTTGCTTTAATCTGAATTAAAGCTAATTGGAGTTCCTGTGCCCACAAAGTTCTTTTTTCTGCCATTTGACCAAAGCGCTTCTCCTCCTGACCCCTGCTGCATACAGCCATCTCCAAATCACATACTCAGATTTGCCCAGCTTCCTGTCTGGAGTAACGTACAAACCAAACAGCTGGTTAAAAGAGGATCTAGAATCTAGAGAGGAAGCAATTTTTTTCTTGTTGGGTAAGGCTGACAGGCTACTTGCCATTTCCTGCATCTGTAAATAGGGAAGGGTAATACTCTCTTAAGGAATGTGATTTTTTAAATAAATAAAAAAAGTCAAAAACATTTGAGTTTAGGCAGAAATCTCTCAGTGTATTTTTTTTCACCTTAAAAATATTTTTTTAAAAATATACAGAACTTCTGAATACAGACATAGCTTACATGGCTGAATTAGATATAGACATAGAGCATGTTCACAACTTCGAATTTAAACCTATTCAAGCCTGACGTTCAGTGACAACCGTACAGAAGGTTAGTGGCTTGGCAGCCGAATATCAAGTAATTTTGCCAACATTTCATTTCATTTCTTCCCCCAGAGTAAATCACTCAGAAATATCACACATTTGTCCTTGCGTGTTCAAAATGTCTGACTAGCAGTATTAACTGTACAACATATCAAAAAATATACTGGAAATCCCTCTAAGGGCACAAATTTTTGCTATTTATTTGAATCAATAAAGGGGGGTGTTGGGAACCTTGTACTTTCCTTCAAAGGCCTGTGGCCTCCCCAAAACAACACATCCATCAGAGGTCAGTTCACTATTACAGCTTCAGCTTTTAAAAAAAACACGCTGCTCTTTTTTGTTTTTAGTTTGCTACTTCAGCCACTGGATCCAGCTGATCAGAAGGGGGCAGCTTGCAAGCTGGCTTGGTTCAAAGCGAGAAAGTCAAGCAGTGAGCAAGTCAGGGAGCAGCTACACAACACCCTGGTCCAGTGGTTTCCTGGGCCGGCATGCTGCTATCAGTGCTCAAGACCAGTTTAGGCTGCTCACACATACAGTGTTACCTGGGGACTAATTCCCACTGTGAAAGCAGTGGGGCTTACTTAAGAGCAGGAATGAATAGGATTTGCATTGCATGCATGCAAGCTCCCCTCTCCTGCTGCACAGTGGCCTTAGGGTTACAATTTCCAATGGAGAAATAAAATCCCCTTGTCACAGATCAGGTAGCTGATATACACAGCAACTGCCATCCCACAGCAGACAATACACATGTGTGACACATTGTAATGCACATGTTCCAGAGAGGAAGCCATCTTTATCTTTTCCAGGGAAAAAAAATCAACAAGAGGCTTGTGGAACCTCTGACTAATATATTCTGGCGTAAACTCAAGTGTTTATTATACCCGATGCAATAAAGTTTTAAGAGACTACAAGATTCTTTGTGCAGATGCTTTTTCCTGACAAAAAGATTTATGTGCCTGTGGGAAAAGAGTACTGTACGAAGTGATGGAAACGATCAACTATAGAACTAAATGCTATGAGCTACGGAGGGAAAATGCATGTTTTAAAAAACCTGAATATCAGCTATGTCTAAGCACTACAGTGGGTTTTAAACCATGTTCTGCTCTCATTAGATTCTTCAGCAAAATCGTGAATGTTGTCAGCTCATACATTAATGTATTTCAAATCCCTAACAGACAAGTTTAAAAATATAAAAGATTAGGCCTCTGACATAGGTTCAAGAGAAGAGACTAGATTCAAGTCAGGTCCTGGGGAAACTAACCGTGGCCATTTCCAGATATATATTTCTATAGGAGGGTGGTTGTGTTAGCTGCTTCACTGTTCCAATGCTCAGACTACTGGAATCGCTCACACCATTGTAAAGTCTGCACTTACAGGAATGGTCCTATGGCATTAAAATGCAACTGTTTTATTTCTGGAAGCCCCAGCAGCAGTTGCAACCAACCAAGGAGAACAGAAGTGGCAGAAGGATGGTTTGGGGATTTCCAGACAAAAACAGTGACCAAAGGGTAGCTGTTTCCACTTGCTCTCATTCACTGCTGGGAAGGGGAGGGGGTGTTCACCATTTGCAGTGGGCAGGGTAGAGTCAACCCAAATTGGGAAGGTCAGCATGCAGGCCAGCAGCGATATCAGTGGGGGTTTAGGTCAAAGAATTTAGGGCTGGCAGCAATGACAGCTGAAACAGAAGGAAAGTTAAATGAAACTCAAATCTGATGTAACTGGCCTGGGAAAAGGTCAGGAACAAATACACCAAAGGTTAACTCTCAAAAGCAGCATCGCCATGAGGCCGGAGAAATATGACAACAGTAACCTCAGGAATGAATTCCTTTCGGGCATGTTTACAGCAAAATATTAACCGGAATGTCTCTTCCTTGCTTACAATTTGGAAAAGAATGGTTTAACAAAAGAGGTGCTGAGCAAGCAGTAACAAAGCACAGGGTCAAACAGTGCTATAGCCAGGGCTTTAAGGAACTGGGCATCCTTTTCCACCCCAGATTAGCTGTGACTTGCAAAGGAAGCTTTCCCCAATAGCCCTTTAAACACCATTCAGCACCTGCTCCTTCTCTGTCGGCGTGTGTACAGAATATAGATTATATAGGTCCTCTCTATGCATTAACTAAGGGGATCTGTATACAAAGAGGTATATGCACAGGGATACAAAGGAAATGCCTCGGGGTACATTTCAGATAGGCTGACATACCTGAGCTCCATTCCACGTGGTCCCCCCCCCCACTTATTTAGGGATTAATAAAGCGTATTTGTAAAAACTAAAAACCGGTACAGTTTTCCCTGCTCGAGTCCCAGAGAGCGAGGCGGGGAAGCCAAGGGCCAAGACAGGAGGAGAAGCGTCCTTCATCTCTCGGCCTTTCCGAGTCCACAGCCGAGAGCGCGCGCTCGAGTCCGGGGCGACGGGGCGGTCCAGGCTCCCTGCTTGCTCCAGCGGCCGTCGGGGCTCCCGGTCGGATGGCTTCCCTTGTACTCCGCAGTCGCTGTCTCCGCCGGAGTCGGTGCAGCACGGTGGGGTCGGTCGAGGGATGGGGTTGGCGGGGAGAAAGGTTGTGCCTCCGGCCTCCTGGGCCGGATCGAGTCCCTAGCGCGCCGAGGTGTCGGGCGTCGTCGTGGGCGGCACGGCGGTGGTCAGCGGCCTCGTGGTCTCTCCGGTGCCGGGCGCGAGCGGGCCGGGGTCGGGGCCGGGGGCCGTCCCGGGCGGCTGGGGCGGGGTGTGCGGCCCGCCGCGCACGGGCTGCCAGATGAGGCTGTAGTAGACGGCCAGCACGATGGCGGCCAGCGAGACGGAGAGGACGTAGGCCAGCACGGTGGCCAGGCGCACCCACTTCTTGTTGGTCTTGGCCGCCATGCGCGCCTTCTTGTCCCCGGTGTAAGTGGCCGGCTTGCCCCGCTCCCCGCCCGCCCCCGCCTCCTTCTCCTTCATGGGGGCGCGGCCTTTGGCCCGCTGCTCCACCGCCCTCTCCGTCTTGCTGAGGCTCCCGAGCGGGATGGGCCCCGAGGGACGCGCCGCCGCCGCCGATCACATCACGACATGCCCCGGGGCGCCGGGAGAACCAGGCGCTGCTGCTGCTGCAGCGGGTGGGCCTCGCAGGCAGGCGGCGGACGGCGATCGACGGCCTCGGCTGCGAGCTTGCGACGCGCCCGGCTGCAGGGAGGCTGCTGTGGGTGGGAAGCCCGTCGGCGGAAAGGCAGCGTCGCTCGGCCTCGGCCCGCGGCGAGGATGCTGCTGTCGGGGCGCGCGCCTCCCTCTCTCTTTCGCAGCAGCAGCAGCAGCAGCAGCTGAATCCGCGGCGTCTCGGCGGCGCTCAGCGGCTGGGCTGTGCAGGCAGCGGGTATTAAAGGGGCACGAGCGCCGACGGAGGTGGGAGCGGATGCTGTGGCGCCTTAAAAAGGCAATGCAAGAGCGGGAGGACCACCGGCCAGCCGCGGCGCTGCACTGGCAGCAGGCCAGGGACCGCCGATCAGCCTTCTGTCCAGGGATGGGGAACAGCTCCGGCGCATCACATATTGGGAGGGGGAGGGAGTCGGGGGGCTGCGATCCCCACTCCCATTTCCCTGGGAGTCAGTCTCGTTTAATGGAGTCACTACTTCCGAGTACATGCGGTAGGGTCGCGCTGTGAGGGCGGGGGCGGGGGCGGGGGAGACAGGAAGCGAAAGGTACACGCAAAACTGCGATCCTAAACAAATTTGCAATCCTTGGCTATTGAGGCTGGTGGGGTGGGGGGAGTCGCACTGAATGAAATGGGACTTCCTTCCGAACGTCCCTGCATTGCTCCGCGTTGCTCAAAAGTCCTAAGCCATTCGAGAGAGAGGTCCGCTTCAGACACTAGTTTTCCCTCCTCTAGCTGATATTAGGGTACGGGCGTGTGGGAATGGTCAAATATCGAGGCTCCTGTCCGTGATCCCGAAGTGACAGGTATGGAAGAACAAACGGTCAGCGAGCTGCACTCTCCTCCCCACCGGCCTGTGTTGTCATGTCAACATGCGGACTCCCGGATTTTGTCCGAGAAGAACTCCTAAACTAGTTTGGGGGCCCCTTCATCTCACTGTGGACAAAATTTGTGAGTCTCATAGCTCCCATTTCACACATTGCAAAAGAAGCCAAGAAAGCCGCTTTTTCAATCTATCTAGCCAATGGGGGGGGGGGGATTTTTATACCAATAGGTGAGCACCTGGAGTCTGGACATTGCAAACATTAGGTGCGTTTGACCGTTTGAAAAACGCTTTCCTTCGTCTAGAAATCTGATCTGCCCTGCCCAAGATGCTGCTGTGTCTAATAGAGAGTCTAGTACCCACTAATGACTTTGGTGGAAAGTCTGATTAGCGCCTCGATTGGCATCTGGGTGTGTGATCTTGGTTAGAAATCCAACATTTTGTATTTTTGTTTCATGGGAGCAAGGAATTGAGGGGGAAGAAGCTAGAAAAGTGCTCACTGGTTCCAAACTTTCAAAACAGAGATTTTAAAAACAGGACTGTTAGAATGAAGTCACTTTAAGATGCTCTGTTACTGCCATTTGACTCTTAATGCAGTGATGTGCCAATATGACATGTTGAGAACAAAGGATTGGGATGTAATAATCTCTCTACTGATTTTATACATATGTGATAGAACTGCCCTGTAATATAGGTATAGTGGATCAAAATACTAAATGAGGTGGGTAAATGAATGACAATACTGTATACCACTTGTCTTATTAGGACCATTTGATCTCTGATCTGCTGGCTGCTGCTAAATTCAAAGTCTTAAAGTATAACTATGTGACAAAAGTTTGAAATGTTGCACAAATGCTAACATCCAATAAACTGGCGAAATGTCTAGATAGTAAAAGGACAGCTGAAACATCTTTGAAATGCAGTGTCCATGAAAGATACACCTCAATCACTCGGAAGTCCTAAATGGATTTCCAGAAGTTCAATTACAATATAACATTTCAAACTGTTTTAAATCTTTTTTTAAAAAACCAAACAGTTCTGTGACATGAATCTAATTTGTTCTATCTGAAGGTATAACCTCTTAGGAAATAAATGGTTCTGTAGTTCCTCTTTTTTTAATATGGCAGGCAAATAGCTATACATTAATTCAGGTGGGTTTCATCTACGTCCTCTTGCTTGCTGGCCTGCTTGAGTCTGTGATAGGCTGCTGCATGTTTGGCTTTCTCTGGAGCAGTGAACTCTACCCATCAAAGGTAACAGGGGAGCTTGCTGTTGAGTACAACAGCACACACCTTTAACTGAAAGAAGGACAAGTCAAGAGCTGATCGTGTAATGGGAAATTTCATATTCTTATCACTTCAAACCATTGATTTGGCTTTTGAACATGTATAAGCAAATGGCTGAAGTAAAGTTCAGGGACCTTTATTTATACAAACGGTCCCTGTATCACATGTCAGCAACTAGTGGCCCTAAATTCTAATCAAGCCCTCTGACTTCCCAGTTGTCAGCTCAGATGCAAGGGGACAGCATATTTAAGGAGAGGCCCTTGTTGTCATGTGAATGGCTACCAGTTCCCTTTTACAGGTGAGGTGGGACCCTGGGCTTCCAGTTCATGCCATTTCTCAAAATAAGCCTCTGTTTATACAGGAATGACCAACCTTTCTGGGCCCATTTGCAAATCTTGTGGGCATCACACACCCAGAGCAACCAACTACACACCAGCCTGTTCTATAGGCGACAACAGAATGCACATTTCAAGTCTAATTTCAGTAGGAGAAGAAGACCCTGTGGGCACCAGAGGAAGCCTATGTGTGCCCCTGGGCACAACTTTGGCAACCCCTGCTCTAGCAAAACATGTTTTGGAAAAGGGCCTTTTGAGCATCTTCCGTTATAGCTGCTTAACACCTCTCATTCTAAAGAACAGCCTTATATTTTCAGTCACCTCGGTCCCATATCATGATGGGAGATCTTTATGTCACCCAAGCCAATGCATGTCTGCTCAGATGTAAACTGCAATAAGCTCCCTGAGGTTTACTCCCAGGTAACTGCGCACAGGGTGGCAGCCATATGGTGGTATTAAATGAATTTTTACACAGAATAGTTCCACTGAAATGAGTGAACATGACTAAGTTAGGTCCATTAATTGAATACCATCCATAATGACTAATCTGTATGCCACCTTAATTAGTTATTGCCACTCTGTCCTGAAGATGTAGCTTTGCAGCTTCACACAACTTCATAGTTGTGGGAGGCTAATTTGCCCTTATAGGCTTGGATTGTTGGCTGACTAAAACAGAACAGTTTTTGCTGTCAGAATGCTATTTCCCCTCCACATTAAAATCCACACAGAAACAAATGCATAAGGGGAAGTGAATGCATGCCTAAACACACATTCATGTTAAGGTAAGGTTACCAGATTTTTTTCAATGAATCTGGAGACACTTTCCAACTTCAATGGATTTTGTATGGGGACTGATTTGTAAATCTGGGGACTGTCCCTGGGAAACGGGGACATCTGGTAACCTTATGTTAAGGAAAGTAGGATGGAAAATTAGTGTAATAATAATGGGCAGGGGGGATTTCCCCACTATTAAGATTCTTGTTATTTGAATAACTATCCTACATATGTTCAGCCTCCAACGTTTCCCTTCTTGTCTTATAAATCATCTCTCTCTCTCTCTCTCTCTCTCTCTCTCTCTCTCTCTCTCACACACACACACACACACACCACACACACACACACTCCCCATCTTTGTGTTCTGGCTGGCTATTGGTGAAGGAAATCCTTATTAAATGGGAATTGGCCTTCCGGTTCCCAGGAGCCCAGCAAATCTGTCTTAAGTGGGCAATGCTATTGAATGGAAGAGAACGAGCAGCACAGTCACAGATGCAGCTATTCTGCAATATAGTAACAGCTGATCGGAGCTCCAGCAGGATATGAAATTACTGGTTTCCAAATTGCACCGCTCATTAAAAGGCTCTGCTGTTGCTCAGCAGCTGCTGGGAAACCTAAAGAAATAAAGTGGATCAGGCATAGATGAGGATGCTGGGCTTTGAGCATGGCTTTCAGCAGTGGGAGATTTGGTATGGTGATAGTATTTTCGTGATACAATACATTAGGGGTGCCTAATGTGGCCTGTGGGCCTTACATGCCCCCTAAGGTTTTCCATGGCCCCCAGAGGTCCCCCTCTATTTTGTCACTGTCAGCAGTTTTTAATTTAATTTAATTTATTTACTTATTCACCCAACTCCTCTCCGATTTCCTGTGTTCTGGATGTTCTCCATTTGTTTCTCCAGGCAATTTGGGACCCAAAATTTCCCTGCTGAAAGGGTTGAAAGTGACAGATCCCTCCTCCTTTGTTGAGAGCTGCCAGTAACTTTCTTGTTTCAACTGCTTCTGCAGCACCCTCTGAGTTTGTTGGAACCCCTGGAACTGTGACACAGAAAAAGCATCTGAGAATCAGCCTCTAGTTCTTTTTTTATAGACGTAAAAAAAGGAAAGTTAAAGAAAAAGAGAGACTTCAGAAATCAGAGACTTAGCTCTAGGATGTTTTCCGTAGAACTTGTAGGGCGGAGAGCTGGATCAATGACTTAAGAAGATGTCTGGCTGCCCTGGCAGTTGGGCTTTGGCTTTTCTCTTTGCTGTCAGCAAATCAATGGATGTGTGCTTATATTGGTGCCTCTTTGTGATATACTCAGTTGGATAAGGAGATGTGCTTTGAAAATAACTTTGTTTATCCAACAGCAGCTCTAAGGTACCATGTGGGTGATGATGAGCACAATTAACCTTTCTTCTACGCGGGTCCAGGGGACATGGGTTGCAGACAAGAGGCTGGGAACAGGTAAATTAAATCTGCCTGGTGTCAAAAGGCAGGGAGTTTCAAAATGTGGGTGCTGCAAGTATCATGTGGCACCTGTAACAGCGCCAGTTCTGCAGATCAAAGCAGTCAAGTGGGCATATATGGGGTAAGGCAATCTCTCAAGACATCTGTACTCAGTACACAGATGTCAGGGGCATGGTTAGCCCTCTGGTGGCTTGACTTTGAGGGCTGGGCCCAGAGGGTGGCCCTGATTGTGCTTCAGACTGCCAGTACCCTCCATGAAAAGTTGCAAGGAGCAGGGCTTGTGCTTAATTCTTCAAGGCCTGGCATCACTAACCCAGCATATCTCAAGCTCCTGTCCTGGCCAGGTCAGTCTGTTGCAGCAAAAACGAGAGAGGGAGAGAGCGCACCAGCCCTAGGGCGCCATCAAGACCAATGGATTTTGTACAAGATGCAGTACAAGGGAAAGAGGCCTACCAAAAGGTCAAAATGGGGCATGGCTTAGTTACATTCACTTTGGATTACTGCAGTGTGCTCTCCAAGTGGCAGCAAATGAGATCTAATTGAAAACAACTGCTCTGTCATCTGTCGGGAACTGTTCGCCACAGCCCTGTACATAACTTCAGTAACTGTGTAAAGATCCTTCCAGGTTGTCTGTTGTCTCCTACACAGAGAGCTTCTTGTCTCAGAGGTGATTTTCTTGAGCATCAAGTTCTACCTGAGTCCTGGTGTGTTGTATGCTTCTGCTCCTGGTTTTGTTTTCTGCTTCTGGGTCTGAGTTCCTAGCTCCTAAGTCCTTCCCTTGACACAACTATGCCAGCATCCATTCTGTTTCTGGGTACAGTTTGGGGTGTTGGCCGTACTTTAGATCAAGGACACATGAGTGATGTCTTCTCTCATATATGTCTGCCTGTTTTTTGTGATCTGCAGAGGAGTCTCTTCTCTGCATCCCAGCAGTGATGGGAGTTGTGACTTGCTGGTGCTTGGAAAAGGGCCGTTTCTGTGTCTAAATTATGGCTCTCCCCACCTTGGAAGGTCAGTCTGGTCCTTCCCTTCCAACCTTCCACTGTCTTATTGATTTTATTCTGGCAGGCTTTTGATCTGCTGGCTAGATGAGTTATAGCGGTGTGGTTCCTTATTTTTAAGCTGTTTTTATCTGGTGTCTTGGGATTATTGTTTTGCTTATGTACTAAGTTTCCTATGTCGGATGGAAGATTTGATCCATTCTTAATCTGTTGTTGTAAGCCAGGGGCTGGAAAATATTTGTTTAGCCCAAAGGCTGCATTCCCTTCTGGGCAACCTTACAAGAACCACATGCCAGTGGTGGGTGAGGCCACAAATTTAAATGCCCCCATTGTAGAGCAGGCTAGCTTCTACACACTCAAATATCCCACTCTTTCCTACAGCCACACAAGCAAAAGATACTACCAGAGTTCCATGACACATTCCAGGCAGCCTAGGGAGAGTTCTGAGAGTCAGGCATAGAGACCTGGGTAGCTGCATTTGACCCCCCCGAGTCCTGTTGTAACCTGTACTTATGGTACTGAGCTTACACTGTAAGGATGGGGATAGTGCATAGTGCAGACGACGACTGAAATTCAACCATGAAATATACTCAGAGTCGCAAAGTGATTTCATGCTCTTTATTCAGCTCATAGTGGTGAGGAAGGATGAATGAAAGTCCCCTCAAAGTATCTGCTTTATATACATTATTTACACAATGGGCTGCACATGATTGGCTAATTCCGGAATTCTACTGTAAGCCAATCAGGTTGTAGATTCACTTCTATCTGGAGCATGATTGGGTGGTTCCTGCCAACCAATCATACTGCTGCATTGTTCTAGGACCAATCAGACTGCTGCATTCTGAATCCTATTGTTCTAGGACCAATCAGACTGCTGCAGTTTGGATCCTATTCAACTCAGTACATAACAAACCACCTAATAGAGTAAACCAGCACTTAAGTATTCAAAGACATGCATATGCAAGCAAAACATAAAAAGAATAAATCTGTATTTTACGACTGAGAAAATGGAACTGAAGATATAGAAAAGGCTGCTAACCTGGACTTTGGTTTGGTATTGATCGCAGGTGCAAACAGCAATGGCACTGAGCTTGAGTTACTATGGTACAAGAGTTTACAGATCCCTGCTCAAACAAGACACAGCATCTCCCCGGCAGAAACTTCCTGTCTCTGCCCAGGCAGTGTGGATCATTGTCAATCTAGCAAAAGCCAAAAAATCATATTTGTGTTGAAGACTACAAAACACCGTGTGGGAAGAACTGACAGTACAACTTCAAACAAATCCAAGAATTTTGTTGCTGAGATTCATAGAAAGAAGAAAATACATAGGATTTCTTGAAAGGGATTTGTGCATTGCATAAGTCACTGGTGCCAAATCGGGGGCGGGGGGCAGAGGGGAGGCTGGGTATCTCTGCTCCCAGAAAATTTCCACTGTGGGTGCCCAAGCAAATCCATGGCCCAGCAGCAGCAGAGGCCCTAGCCCAGTCAGAGAGCCAGCAGAGGCAAGGCAGCAGGCAGTTTGCGCACAGTGCATGCGCCATGACATCATGACATCACACACACAATAGCATGTTGAGTTCTCAGGAGGAAAAAGAAGACATAAATGGAAGAAATAAGAGGGGTGTGTTTTGGTTTTAAATAAGAACCCTCCACATCCGTTAGAGCCTAACGATTAGGAGTTTGTGAAGGCAAAGCTGAGGTAAATCCCTGGTGCTGATATTCCTGGACAGTTCTTAACACAAAGATCACCTAGAAAATAGCAACACACTTCTCTTGCCTTTAAAAAATAAATAAGATGTCCTGAACTGTGAACCCAACTGTCTTCACATTATTAGAACGGAGCTCTGGAGTCATGCAATGCTCAACAACTGTGGGTCTTTGGCACCAAAAGAAGCAGGCAGTTTGAACCCCCTGAGGGGTTCCTTTACCCTCATTAACCTGGCTTGAAATGCAGCAAAGGGATGCAGACTAGACTGCTGTAGGAATTATTCTGTGCTCATAGAAGCTCAGCCGCAGGATTCATATTGCTGGCCCCTGGCAGTGGTGTGCCTTCCAAAGGGTAATTACAGTCTCTTGAGCAGCGATCACTCATTTTTACTGGCTATAAATACGCTGCCTTTACAGAGAATCACTTCATTCTTGTACTACGCACGGACTTAAAGTCACGCTGTGTGCCTTCTAATTTTCACCCCATCATGTTCCTTCAAGTTCAGCCTCTTTCCAACTGCAGAACTGGGAGCAACCCTTCACTGCTTAATTTTGAGGCGAGGGGCGGGGGTTGCCCTAACGCTACGGATTTTTCTTTTAATATGTTCATCCTCTTCCTTCTCTGGTTTTATTTCTTCCTGCAAAAATAAAATGAAATCGCATTTTGCCCTCTGATTCCCACACCCCATTATACTTTAGCTTATAATTGCTTCTTGAAGGAAATATTTTCTCACACAGTGCAGCCCCCCCAGTGTCTCACAGGAAAAAGTACAGTCTCTGGGTACACCTTCCCTGTATATTTAAAGCACTATTATACCATTTTATAATAGCCATGGCTGTTATAATCATGGCTCCCCCTGCATGCAAGAATCCGGACAACTGTAGTTTGTTAAGGGTACTGAGAGTTGCTAGGAGACCCCTATTCTTCTCACAAGGCTACAGTTTTCAGAGTACAGTGGTACCTCGGGTTAAGTACTTAATTCGTTCCGAAGGTCCATTCTTAACCTGAAACTGTTCTTAACCTGAAGCACCACTTTAGCTAATGGGGCCTCCTGCTGCTGCTGCGCCGCTGGAGCACGATTTCTGTTCTCATCCTGAAGCAAAGTTCTTAACCCAAGGTACTATTTCTGGGTTAGTGGAGTCTGTAACCTGAAGCGTATGTAACCCGAGGTACCACTGTAGTTTATCAACCAACCATTTATCAACCCACCAATCAACCCCTCTTTCCAGGGAACTCTGAGAATTGTAGCTCTGAAAGCGGAATAGGGACTCTCTCAGCACCCTTAACAAACTGCAGTTCCCAAGATTCTTTAGGGGAAACCATGAGTGTTAAAGTGGTATCCTAGTGCTTTAAATGTATGGTGCCTCTGTACCCTACAAAACTCTCTTGTTGTATGGTCAGTGGGCAGGTGGGAACATTCTTTCTTCCTTAACCCCCCCCCCCAAATACACAGGAAAACAACGGGATATGGCAATGTGGTGTAGCTTGAAAGAAGAGCCTCTCCAGTAGATCTAGCTGGGTTGTGGGGGGTGGAAAGGGACACGGCCGCCCTTTAGGGGTCCTGGTCCTAAGCCAAAAGAGATTTTTCCAGAGGAGATTTTCCCCAAAGTAAAGGCATGAAGTAGCCTCTTGGTAGGAAAAGCATGAGCACTGCCCAGTCTGACAACGAAAGAGCTGTTTGGAATCCCTTGGGCTTTCAAAACTTTTAGCGGTTGTGCACTTCACAAATGTCAAAATGTGCAAAAAGTGACATCTCCCTGTCTCTGCAAAGTGCTTGTACTGGAGTAGCAGGTGACTGCACACAGAATAGGTTTACACTTTTCAGGCTTCAATCCTATGCAGTCTATGAGGACAGACTTCTGAGTAAACCTTCCGATCAGCAAACCCAAGAGGCTCAGTGGTTTAGACCACAGCGCCACCGCGTCCCAACTGGAGAATAAAGGAGATGGTAAATCAGAAGCAGGTTGGTCTGCAGGGTTGGCCCAACCTATTTTGCCCTGTGTCAAGGCAGAACCTCTTGCGGCTGCACCTCCTAGCACCAGTAGCTGCTACTTTACGGAAGGTTTTGCAAAGAAGCCTCCACAAGTCTCTTGAAGCTTTGCCAAGAAGCTGCTGGCAATGGCAGCTCAAGCGGCATAACAGTAGCTGGCAAAGGAAGCAGCTTGTTCTGGCAGCTTTGCAGGGGGGTGGGCAGGTGGTGGTGTTTGTTCTGCTGCCCACTACCTGAGACGAGTGGGTCTCATGCTAGAGCTCATAATATTTGAACCATGGTTCCTAATAGGGACGCGGGTGGCGCTGTGGTATAAACCACTGAGCCTTGGGCTTGCTGGTCTGAAGGTCTGCGGTTCGAATCCCCGCAACAGGGTGAGCTCCTGTAGCTCGCTCCCAGCTCCTGCCAACCTAGCAGTTCAAAAGCACATCAAAGTGCAAGTAGATAAATAGGTACCGCTCTGGCGGGAAGATAAACGGCGTTTCCGTGCGCTGCCCTGGTTTCGCCAGAAGCAGCTTAGTCATGCCACATGACCTGGAAAAACTGTCTGTGGACAAACGTCGGCTCCCTCGGCCAGAAAAGCAAGATGAGCCCCGCACCCCAGAGTCATTTGCGACTGGACTTAACTGTCAGGGGTCCTTTACCTTTTCCCCCTAATATTTGATAATATCTGAACTGGGGTTAGCACAAAATATTAAGCAAGAAAAGGGAATTGTTCCACCTGTTCCACTGAGCATAAGCTGGATGTAGTGATCCATGCTACAAAGACATAAGACATCCAGCCGCCACTCACAAGCTCAATGTGTTTGGCAAAGGCATTGTCTGAATGAGGTGCACATCCACATGGATCCGTGTGTCACGGTGCTCCTAAACCTGCTCACCGGCTCCTCATAGATGGAGCAGGGAGGTGACTGGGTGTACGTATCAATCTGACTCTCTATTTGCATATATTATCATACACGGAAGTGACTCATCATCCAGTGTCTTAAAACGGTACTTTGTAAAGAAGTCCCCAAGGGAACCCAACGGAAGCGATTATGGTTTATGCAACCAAGATGTTATTTTGCTGAGGTGTTATTCTTTTCAGCAAGAATTGCTGCATAACTGCTTTATTTTTTTACACTGTTTGTTCTGCTCAGCGATGTTACCTAATATGAAACTAACCTCTTTTCAAGGCTAAATTTTCCTTGAGAAAAATAGCAAGATGAAAAACATGCTGTGGCAATTACGTCCATGCAGAGCCAAACATGGGAAAACTTCGTAAAGTGTTTACACTGCTGAATAGTCTTGTTGGTTACAATTCTGAGGTGGCGTGTTTACCAATAATGCACCAATAATGCCAGAAATGAGGGAGCTGTAGCTACTGAAGCCTGAGTCTCTCTTGCAGTGCAATCCTGTGCAAATTTACTCAGAAGTCCATCCCACTACGTTCAGTGGGGTTTTCTCCAGGCAGGAAGGGACAGGTCTGCCAATTCCAGTTTCTCGGTTTTCTAGTCTTCAGTTCATTTTTCCACATTTCAGCACCAGTTTGTGAATTTTCTTTCAAAAGCCTAATAAAATTTCATCAGCGTTTTAGTTCGACGAACGTTTTTTGCAAGCACGTTTGCCTCGTATGATGCATTTTTGTGCAATTTTCACCAATGTATGTGTTTTTATGCACCCTTCCTCCCAACATGCACCGCTTTTGTACACATGATTTGGTTGCAGAACTGCATCGCAAAATTTGAAGAAGTGCAAATATATGTGTTTCGGTTCGCCTATTGTTTCAGAGAGTGTGAATTAGGAAATTTGCATTAAAATCCAAACCCCAGCCAAATTTCTCTCCCATCCCTACTCCCAGGTAAATGTGCACAGGACTGCAGCCCTAGTCTTTTTGTCTGCTCTGCTGTCCCATCCAGGATGCTGGATTTGCACAACTGCAAGAGAGGAAGATGGACCAAAGAACTAATGGAGGAATGGTTTGAAATAGTTTTTATTTGGTTTTACAAGTATAAAATTATAACAATACCATCATACATTTCCACATTTGCAGATTCCTCCGGATCTCTGGATTTCCCATCTCCATGGGTCCTATTATTAAACCTTTTCTACTGCATCTTTTCCAATAATCTATATTTTATATCATTCCATTGTCTCCATAGTACTTGCTACATTACAAGTGTTACTGTAATCCTGCTAGTGTTTTCATTTTATTGTATTTTTAATATTTTGTTGGAAGCCGCCCAGAGTGGCTGGGGAAATCCAGCCAGATGGGCAGGGTATAAAAAATTATTATTATTATTATTATTATTATTATTATTATTATTATTATTAATAATTACAGTGGTACCTCAGGTTACAGACGCTTCAGGTTACAGACTCCGCTAATCCAGAATTAGTGCCTCAGGTTAAGAACTTTGCTTCAGGATGAGAACAGAAATTGCATGGCGGCAGCGGGAGGCCCCATTAGCTAAAGTGGTACCTCAGGTTAAGAACAGTTTCAGGTTAAGAATCGACCTCCAGAACGAATTAAGTTCTTAACCCGAGGTACCACTGTATTATCTGCTTACAGTGGTCTCCAAGATAAATTATAAATTTCCCCCATTCTTTGTTAAAGTTCTGGTCTTCTTGATTCCTGAGCTTTCTGGTCAGCTTTGCCATTTCAGCATAGTTCAACAATTTGATTTGCTGTTCTTCTCTGGTAGGGACTTTATCTTCTTTCCATCTCTGGGCTAATAGCATCTGGGCAGCTGTTGTATACATAAAAAAGTCTTTTCTGCACCTCGCTCTTCAAGACAGCCAAGCTACTGATATTTAATGTTCCTCCACCTGAGAGCATGGTCACAACTTTATCCATTGTGATATGGAAATTGCCACCATGTTCTGAAATGAAGAGATTTTAACAAAGCCCAGCTTGGGAAGAAAGATATAAAAATTCCAGAAAGTTACACTTCTGCACTGTATCAGGTTTGGCCAGGCTCCTATGGCACAGCATGCTTAGCCTAATGGTTTATCTAGTTCCCTTAGAACCTGATATATATATTTTTTATTTTTTATGATTTTCAATTTTATACATTTCAATAATTTTACAATCATTTTAACATTTCAAAATTTGACTTCCTCCCCCCCCCCTTCCTGCGGTACCTTAAATTTATTTTTTATATTTTCTGCATATTCCAAATTAGCATAGCAACTTAATCATTTATTCATCTATTTTAAATGTATATTCATAAAACTGCAAGTTATTATAATAATCCTGCCAGTGTTCTTATCTGTTTACAGTTTGTTTGTAAATATTCAATAAACCATTTCCATTCTTTTATAAAAACTGATTTTTGTATTTATCCCATACTCTACAGATTTTTCCTAGTTATATGATTTGTAAATCCTTTATGTACTTTCACTTTTTCATACCATAAATAAGCGTGCCAACCGAAAATATCATCATAACCTTCTAAATCTAAAATATGTGAATTCTCCAGTGTCATCCATTCTTTTAAATGGGAAAATTTAATTTTGTTTTCAGTGATTGTTATAGCAAGAGTTTTCTTATAGAGGCAAGAAGCTGCAGCGCCAGCAGGGCAGGCAGGGAGCTGCAAATGGATGTTCTTTGCACCAGAAAGATTCACACCCATTTGAAAAACAGTGTGATAAGAGCTTTTAAGGGAGTACACCGCCTTCTTACAGTTATACCGCCAAGTGCTACCAGATGGGAAGAAACACGAGCCGCCCATCTGAAAAATTGCGTGAGGTAAAGACATCTAGAGAATTAGAGGTTATATCAGAGAGCCATTTTATGTCTAGGAGAGACGAGGAACAACTTTTGCAAGCATCTGAGGTAGAGGCAACATCAGGGCAGGGCTTTGGAGCAGATGTCCAGCGTTTCACGCAGCAGAACTAAGCAGGATAGTTCCCAAATGTGGCAAGGGTTATCACATTTTGAAGTGAGCGAAGCAATCCACTCTACCATCTAAAGAGAGCCCCCCTCATAAAACTAGAGACTGCAGAATCAAAAATCACCTAAATACTCTGAGACTATGGCACATGATTTAGCTTTTTGTCCTTTCTCCAGCAGGTGTAGGCTTTCTTGTTCCAACTGGCTTTTAATGAAAGAGTTGGTGCCATGCTTTTTTAAAAAATAAATAAATTGTAATTATTGGTGTCATTTAAATAGTTTTTATATATGTATATAGTTTTAATTCTGTCAATGTTTAATAGTTTTTCAGTTATTGTTTTCTCTGTGTTTTAGTGGTTTTCATTTTTATCTGTAAACTGCCTTGAGTCCAGTCAGGGGGAAAAAGTAATAGTAATAATATTAAAAACTGTGAAAGTGTGGGGGACTGCTGTTATGATGACTATTTTATTATTAGGCTGTCTGACAGTACGCTTTTTATTATGTTTTTATTATTGGTGTTCTGTAATGAGTTTTTAATGTTGTATGGGATCTGTTGATAAAGTGTGGTATATAAATTGAAATAATAATAATAATAATAATAATAATAATAATGGTATAGTTTTTACAACAGAAGATGGAGAAGTTGAGTAGAGCACAAAGCAATGCAGTTCTGCACAACTGAGGCCTCTGTTTCCAGTAACATCTATGAATGTCTTGCATTTTATTGCCTATTGCAGAGGGAGATTGAGGTTATATATGTGAAAGTGCAGTGTTTAGGAAATATGTAGGGCCGTTTTGGCTTAGCATCTCATTGGCTTAAGGCCATACACTGCAAATACACTTTCTTAGAATTTCTCAGGTCAGCAATGAGAAGCAAAGGTCAGGTCATGCTAACCCAGCATTAATTCTGGGCTGCGTATGTACAGTGCAGCAAGGGTGCCAACTTGAATAAAATATTGGGGAGGGGGCCACATAATTGATCACAAGATGTGGTGCACACACACCATTTGAATGGCAATGCCCATCAATTTTGGGGGGGGGGAGAACCTCCTCAAATATTTAATGGGGGGGCGAAGTGACCTCAGCCCCTAGGCGTTGGCTCCCTTGCAGAACAGAGATGTGGACTTCCTGTACCCTGGCACCTTAGGAGAGTTTGTTATATGCTGTCATGGCAGTGTATGTAATTTCACAGGTCAGCCACTAGATGCCAATATTTCATGCAACTGTTGAAAATCAAAAAACGTAAAAGGGAAGGTTTTATTTGGTATTTAGCCAGGTATCCTCAGAATACAGTGGTACCTCGAGTTAAAAACTTAATTCGTTCTAGAGGTCTGTTCTTAACCTGAAACTGTTCTTAACCTGAGGTACCACTTTAGCTAATGGGGCCTCCTGCTGCCACTGCGCTGCTGCTGCACGATTTCTGTTCTCATCTTGAAGCAAAGTTCTTAACCTGAGGTAATATTTCTGAGTTAGCGGAGTCTGTAACCTGAAGCATATGTAACCTGAGGTACCACTGTACTTCATTGCAACACTTACAGTCAAAAACGCCAAGGTACTTTGAAAGAGAGAATTAAAAGGGAGCGTTGCCGGTATAATTGTAGAACTTAGGGGAGAGGCCAAAATCTACATGAGTTTGTGATGTACAGAACAAGTGTTATAATTAAATGCACCTCTAAGGCAGGGAATGCCTTAGCAGCCATTGTTCCTCTCTGCCCCTTCCCTTTGCTATGTTCCCACACCTGGAGCCCAAGCATCAAGTAGGAGAGAGGGTAGAACCACATCTCCTTCTTTACGGGTGATAATTCCAGCAGGGCAGCTATATTAGACCCTTCTAGAAAATGAAAGAGTCACCTTTCAAACTCACTGTTTACAATCCTTTCATAATACTAGAACTTGGGACCATCCAACGAAGCTGAATGTTGAAAAGAGTTGGGACAGGCAAAAGAAAGTCCTTCAAAGTCATTTTTGTTGGGAATCACCCAGACAGAAATTCCTAGGTGTCAGAAAAGGTTATTTATGCATGCCACTACTGCAGCCTGTGTTTTCTTAGCCCCCCCCAATGGAAAACGAGCAAAGTCCCAACTAAAGAAGAATGGCAATTTAAACTGATGGAATATGTGCAGCTTGCAGACTTAACATACAGAATAAGAGAACAAGAAGAACATAGGTTTAAAGAAGATTGGAAAATGTTTATTGAATATATGGGGGGGGGGGGTTGTGTACACCTGAAAACATTGGCAGCATTAAAATAAATTCAACAGTGCAAATAAGTTTTGATGGATGTAATAATGGAATACTGAATGTTTTAGTTTATGTAAAATATGCAGGGATTTATGTTTTGCAAAATGAACCATGGAAAGAGAAGAAGGAAAGTCATTGATATTTCAAGGTTGTTTCAATGAATATTCTAAATTGTAAAACAGAACATTTAATAAAAATTATATATGTTTGTGTGTGTGCGTGTGTCCTTCTTTGCACAGTGCATAACTAAACCACAGAATTCGCTCCCTCTAGAAGTAGCAACGGCCACCAATTTGGATGGTTTTAAAAAGGGATTAGGCAAATGTGTAGAGAGACGGCTATCAATGGCTATTAGCCACAAGACATTTTGGCACCTGAGGTAAACCACAAAATAGTGCCCCCTCCCTGCCAAGAAGGAGTGAGTGAATATATCAGGAACAAGACGGAAATAAATATCTATCTCTATTGGGCCTGTGAATCCAGCCACCTGAGGTGGTCACCTCACTTTGCCTCATGGGTGGGCCGGCCCTGGGACTACCTCCACTTTCAGAGGATGTAGGCTTATGAATACCTGTTGTTGGGAACCAAGAGTATGGAGCTGTTACACTAACATCCTGATTGTGGATTTCCCACAGGCTGGCCACTGTGAGAGCAGAATGCTGGACTAAATGGGCCTTTGACCTGACCCAGCAGGGTTCTTCTTATTTTCTTATATTAATTTAGCACTTCATGCATCTGGATGTCTCCAGACTGTCACTATTTTGCAGGAGGGATTCACGAACTTACCATGAATTTAGGTTTGAGCAATTAAAACGTTCTGTTGCCCTAGTGCAACAAATCCACTTTTGAAAAGAAGCAGACTTTTCATGGTTAATACTGATGGGGAAAGTATGGAACGAATGAACAATTAACGGGAAGGCAAATAAACACCCCACAAAAATGAACGCAGGATAAATGCTCACTGTCATACAACTACCCAGTAAACAAATCAGAATAAATGCTGAACGAAAGCAAAATATAGTTTAACCTCTGCATAAGCTTCGTGGAAGCAAATCAGGATGAATGCTCAATGAACAGGTTGTCTGGAGGAGTCCTGAATCCATGTCAGTTTATTCCACAATAAATCCTTTCGACATTAGGATGCTACAATCTTTTCCAGGTGAATTTAAGGTTAAGGCTCGCTGCCACCTGGCAGGCCTCCTCAGAGGGACCACATCTAATGCAAGACTTTTGAACAGAAATCTTCCGGGGTGGGGGGTGGGGACTAATTATAGGCAAGATGTGGCAGATCAACTCCTGCATTTTGGAATGTGCAATGCCCATGGATTTCAACATATCCAAACCTTTCTATGTGGTTCCACAAATTCTTCTTTCTCTTCCTATTGGTTGAGACTGTAATTATCTCACAGCAGAAGGGAAACCTAAGAGTTCAGTTATACAAGAGGAAGTAGGTCCGGATTCCCATCATCTGAACACAGGTGGGGAACTAAGCAATGTATGTAGGTCAGGGTAGGTTGCAAGCCCAACTTTCCTTCTGAGTTTCAAGATCAGTAGTGCATTTTTTACAGCTAATAAAAGCAGCCACAAGAGCTTATTTGTGCTGCTGCACCTCTCCTAATCTGGCTTGCTTTTCCCCCTC
The DNA here is from genome assembly GCF_964270895.1 of Podarcis filfolensis. Taxonomy (NCBI): domain Eukaryota; kingdom Metazoa; phylum Chordata; class Lepidosauria; order Squamata; family Lacertidae; genus Podarcis; species Podarcis filfolensis. Next base: position 94,618,818 of record NC_139604.1, read on the forward strand.
ACCCATGTTGAAGTAACATTCAAGTACCTGTCTGTCAGCTTCTGTATGAAGAATTGAGTGGAAACACCATCTTGTCTTTCACCTCAGGCAGTGAAACGGCTTGGACCAGCCCTGAAAAAGAGAGAGGAACTGCAGATGGGGAAAAGGTTTACAGTGACTCCAGAGGAACATTTCTGTGTGAACTGGCCTTTAGGAGCCAAGTGTTATAAAATGTTCCAGATGGCGATTGGTCTTTTGCTTCTGATTATAGCCAGAGAATGGACAGAGAAACCTCCCTATATTGTTAATGTTGCAATGATTTCCCACAAATAAATGAATCAGCAATATTCAGAGCTGTGCCATAGACTCTTAAAACTGTCTTTCCTCCAGATACAGCCCGATTTTCACTATACTATACAGCTAAAGCATAACAGCTGATCTCTGATTTTAAGATATTTATATTGTTTAGTTTTGTGTATAATTGTTGTAAACCGTTCTGATATTTGTGTGTGTGTGTGTGTGTGGGATTATGATACTAGGTTTCATAAAAAGTGATTGAATGATGTGTGGCAGTTTCACCCTCATTTTCTCACACTCACAATGGGTAAAATAACACTTTTGCATAAGGGAGGATTTTTATGAAATCTCAGTTTGTATATGGAAATCACTTAGATAGCAAGTTGGTGGTTTGAGCAAACCTCCTGTTTGCCGTAGTCAAAAAGGCAAAATGTTTTTACATGCTTCCTTTCAATGCAGTTTGCTCCTCTCTCACCACAATGTGTTCTGCCAGTGTATTAAACATTGCACTGGAAATATGCCAGGCTACATTCAGGATGGCTTAGATATTAGGCCAGATGAGGCAGCGTGCCTCAGATGGTAGATGATTTTAAAGGGTAACAAACTGTCATGAATTCCTTTTCAAATTACATTTTGTAATTACCATGTAAGTACCAGGTCACACAATTAATATGGATTTGAAGGTCTTGTGCAGCTTTTCTGTGATCAGGAAATGATGGGAAAATTCACTGGAAAGTGTGGGATAACTCTTGCTTTGATGCAACATCATCTAACCTCCCTACAAACAAATCAGGTTGACGCTTGTTAAATAGCTGGCTTTAGTCTAATCTCTGCAACTAAATCAGGATGAATGCCTAATTGAAATAGGTTGCCTTAAAGCACACACAGTTCACACTGCAAAATGTGGCCATTTGATAGCTGGGAAAATGCAGTATCACAATAAAAGAAGCACATATGCTAAAACTGGAACAATACAAAGAAGTTACAGGTAGGTAGTTGTGTTGGTCTGCCGTAGTCGAAACAAAATAAAAAAATTCCTCCCAGTAGCACCTTAGAGACCAACTACCGTATTTTTCCCTCTATAACACACAGATTTTTTCTCCTAAAAAGGAAGGGGAAATGTGTGTGCGTGTTATTGAGCGAATGTGTGGTCCCTGGAGCCGAAAAATCAGGCAAAAATCAAATCGCGCTTCACGGAGAAGGGAAATCTGAAAAGAGGAAGCTGCGGCTTTCCTGCATTCTGCCTCAGGGTCTTACTGCCCACCCGCCTCTGTTTCCTTGCTGTGTTTGCTGAAACGGAACAAAGAGCAGGGAAAGCCCCTCCCCTCCAGGCAAGCAGAGAGGAAAGCAGACTGTGTTCCTTCTATTTCCTCTCTGTGCTCCGGTGCTGCTGGGGGAGAGGGAGAGAGAGAGAGGGTGGGAGGGAGGGAGGGAGAGAGAGAGAGAGAGAGAGAGAGAGAGAGAGAAAGAAAGAAAGAAAGAAAGAAAGAAAGAAAGAAAGAAAGAAAGAAAGAAATGGCTGGGGTGGGGGGAAACGTTTGCCTTTCTTTTCTCCCTCCCGTTAAATCCCTCTCCTGCATTCTTAGCCAGCTGCTTCTCTGCACACCACCTCTTGTCCCTTCTTTGTTTTTCCTTCGCTCTCCATTTAAAATGTGGTTACAAAGCATGGATCCTCAGGATCTTTGCATTGGGTCACCCCAAATTCACCATCAGATCACATAGCATGTCCATGGCTACAGCCTGCACCAAAAAAACCACGCACCCACTGTTGCCTGGGGCTGCAATGGTGCAAAAATGTGGTTACAAAGCATGGATCCACAGGGATCCTCAGGATCTTTGCATTCGGTCACCCCAAATTCACCATCAGATCACATAGCATGTCCATGGCTACAGCCTGCACCAGAAAAATCACGCACCCACTGTTGCCTGGGGCTGCAATGGTGCAAAAACGTGGTTACAAAGCATGGATCCACAGGGATCCTCAGGATCTTTGCATTCGGTCACCCCAAATTCACCATCAGATCACATAGCATGTCCATGGCTACAGCCTGCACCAGAAAAATCACACACCCACTGTTGCCTGGGGCTGCAATGGTGCAAAAACGTGGTTACAAAGCATGGATCCACAGGAATTCTCAGGATTTTTGCATTGGGTCACCCCAAATTCACCATCAGATCACATAGCATGTCCATGGCTACAGCCTGCACCAAAAAAATCACGCACCCACTGTTGCCTGGGGCTGCAATGGTGCAAAAATGTGGTTACAAAGCATGGATCCACAGGGATCCTCAGGATCTTTGCATTCGGTCACCCCAAATTCACCATCAGATCACATAGCATGTCCATGGCTACAGCCTGCACCAGAAAAATCACGCACCCACTGTTGCCTGGGGCTGCAATGGTGCAAAAACGTGGTTACAAAGCATGGATCCACAGGAATTCTCAGGATTTTTGCATTGGGTCACCCCAAATTCACCATCAGATCACATGTCTGTGGCCACAGCATGAAGCACAAAAATGATACATCCACTGTTTCATTCAGAATGTTTTTTCCCTTGTTTTCCTCCTCTAAAAACGATGTGCGTGTTATGGTCAGGTGCGTGTTATAGAGCGAAAAATACGGTAAGTTTGTTATTGGTATGACCTTTCGTGTGCATGCACACTTTTTCAGATACACTGTTTCAGTCGGTCTCTAAGGTGCTGCTGGAAGGAATTTTTTTAATTCTGTTTTGAATACAGAGAAGATTAGCATTGCCCCTACACTATAAAAGAAGCAGTACCTTTGAGAAATAATAATAATAATAATAATAATAATAATAATAATAATAATATTTCTATGTCTGGACCCTTGCTACAATGAGCAATACAGGGATTCATAATGCAAAGGTATATCTATCTGCTCAGAAGCAAATCTCATTAAGTTCAATGGGAGTTACTTCCAGGTCACCGGGGTTATGCTTATTCTGTCTGTTAGATATTGTTCATAAACAGGGCCAACCCAACCATTAGGCAGAGCAAGACAGTTGTCTCGGGCAGCAGATTTTGGGTGCCATGGAAAGACAGCAAATGGTTTGCTGCCTAATTTATTATAACTGTATTTTGCTACCATGGAGGAGGGGTGTTTGTGGGATGTTCTACCTCAGATGCTAACATAACTTGGTTGACCTTAGATACTACGCACCTTGGCTTTGGGTTGGGGAGGGGGCACCATTTCCTGCTGTGCCACAGGCAGTGAAATGTCTAGCGGTGACCCTGTCAATATAATATTGAAAGCAGAATAGAGAGCCATTTTTAAAAAATTCAGGTGTACATTCTTGTCCATGTGGGCCTCCCATACTCTGAAACATAGTTTTAGCTACAATTCTTTAGTATCATTTGTGAAAAGACTTTGTTTTACCCCAAATAGTTCTCACTGCTAGTGAGATATTTTGGTATCAACAAGTCCCCACCCCACACCCACCCCTAAGTTTCCAGGCGTAGCTGTGTGTGTGTTTGTGTTGTGCAGATAATACCACTCCCTTGTGCTTTTTAGGGAGGAAATGTTACCAAAACAACAGCTTTGAAAAGGAACTCTGAAATCCTTCAAGCCCTTTTGAAATACTTTATGAATCAACTGTAAAGTTGAGAGGAGGGAAGCAGAAGCATTTATGGGGAAGTTCATAACAGGAAGCCCTTGCTTGTGGGTTTCTGCAAGGAACAGCCTGCTAATCGACTCCGCCTGCCCACCCCACATTCTCTGGGCTGTTGGCTCCCCGGAGCTCACCTGTTTCTTCTGGAAAGCTGATAATTTGCCATGCAGATCAGCGTCTCTGCTTTCAGTTTGTGGAGCCGTCCTGGTGTTTTCTCTGGCCTATAAAGCATCTCTGGCTCCTGAAGCAACGGAGAGCATTATGTGAGGAGATCCAGAGAGACAGGAAGGAGGCAGCTGAGAACAAGAGTCCTACGAGTCAGGATCTGAATGCCAAGATGTCAGTGCTTACCCCTATTTTGACCCCCCCTGAGGTGAAGGAGTACATGTCCAGAGGTGAACGCTTTATCAAGTGGGATGATGTGAGTACCGTGGTTTTTAATTTACCCTGGTTTGGGGCTCTTGAGAAGCAGGAAGTGGAAGGGTTCTAGACATAACTACCCAACTGTGTGAATGAGTAAATCTCTCCTTCTGTGGTTGAGGGCAATAAATGAATGTTTGCATGTGGTAAGATTTAGGGGGGAGCAATGAGTGATGAGTAAAAAAGAGGAAAACAATGCAAAGTAATTTTAAAGTTGTGGTGGGCCCACTCCTGCATTTTTATTGTGCATGTGAGATGTTATTATTATTATATTCCAGCCATCCTATGGAAGGCACTGCTATGAAGTGTGGAGGAATAGTATCTATCATCTATCTATCTATCTATCGATCTATCTATCATCTATCTATCATCTATCTATCATCTATCATCTATCATCTTCTTCATTTAATATCTATCATCTTCATTCTTCAAGCTTAACCTGTTGAATTGTTGTTGTTTAGTCGTTTAGTCATGTCCGACTTTTCGTGACCCCATGGACCAGAGCACGCCAGGCACTTCTGTCCTCCACTGCCTCCCGCAGTTTGATCAAACTCATGCTGGTAGCTTCAAGAACACCATCCAACCATCTCATCCTCTGTCGTCCCCTTCTCCTTGTGCCCTCCATCTTTCCCAACATCAGGGTCTTTTCCAGGGAGTCTTCTCTTCTCATGAGGTGGCCAAAGTACTGGAGCCTCAGCTTCACGATCTGTCCTTCCAGTGAGCACTCAGGGCTGATTTCCTTAAGAATGGATAGGTTTGATCTTCTTGCAGTCCATGGGACTCTCAAGAGTCTCCTCCAGCACCATAATTCAAAAGCATCAATTCTTCAGCGATCAGCCTTCTTTATGGTCCAGCTCTCACTTCCATACATCACTACTGGGAAAACCATAGCTTTAACTATACGGACCTTTGTTGGCAAGGTGATGTCTCTACTTTTTAAGATGCTGTCTAGGTTTGTCATTGCTTTTCTCAACCTGTTGAATACCCAAAGTAAAACATATATCAAATAAATAACTATAAATATAACAGCATCAAACAAAGAGCAACAGGCCATGTTCATACGAAAGAGCTGATCACCAGCCAGTCGAAACAAATGTAAGTTTTGACAGTTCTGTAAATAACAAGTGATAAACGTGAATCTGCCCTGGGAAGAATGACATTAAAGAGGCCGCAGTTCTGCAGGTTCATCCAATTATCTGTGAGATCTTTCAAAAGTAAGTCAACCACAGTCTTCGTATACGCTGCGTTATCTGGCACAAATGACAAATTCACCGTGTTGATCTATGATTAATATCGGTCTTTGAGTGAATAGGAAACAACTGCATGTTTCAAATGAAGAATACTGGCAAATACAGAGGCCAAGTGTGGTTCTTCCGCAGGTCCATGTACTCTAAGGCTCTGCAGCATCTCATACCCTTTCTGCAGAAAGTGACATGATGTGGGGATGTCATAGTGCCACTTTATGTGAAGTAAGCCTAGCATGCTTTGGTGATGTCCCCAAACTATGAAAGGTCTTTAACAGAGGGTTAGATAAATTCATGGAGGAGAAGGCCACCAATGGGTTTCCACTATCGAAGGCAGTACAGTGGTACCTCGGGTTACATATGCTTCAGGTTACAGACTCTGCTAACCCAGAAATAGTGCTTCAGGTTAAGAACTTTGCTTCAGGATGAGAACAGAAATCGTGCTCTGGCGGCGTGGCAGCAGCAGGAGGCCCCATTAGCTAAAGTGCTGCTTCAGGTTCAGAACAGTTTCAGGTTAAGAACGGACCTCCGGAACAAATTAAGTACTTAACCTGAGGTACCACTGAATACCAGTTGCTGGAATCGCTGGTGGGGAGAGTTATCGTGTGCTCACATCCAGCTTACATGCTTCCAACAGGCATCTGGTCAGCCACTGTAAGAACAGGATGCTGAACTAGACGGACCACTGGCTTCTTCCAGCAGGCTCATCTTTAACCTGTGTTTCCTTTAGAGCAGGGTTGGTGAACCTCCAGTCCAGGGGCCAAATATGGCCCTGTAGCCATCTGTTTTTGGCCCTTAGGTCTCTCACCAGCTAGCCCCACAAACTTCACTGGACCTATTGCACACTCCAAGTGTTTTTGGCCTGGCTGGAATGTGTTCTTAAACTCTAAACAATGCCTCTTGCTTATCTGGATAGAAAATACAGAGAGGTGCGTGAGAACGTATAGAAATGTACAGAGGCAAAGTTTACATCCGTCGCTCCACTCCCTTTTGCCTCTGGTCCCACCCACTATTATCACGTGGTCCTCTGGAGGAAGCAAAGTAGGAAATGTGGCCCTTGGGATGAAAATGCTTCCCTGCCCCTGCTTTTAGGGCTTCAGCTGTATTGGATATTGTTCCACATTGGTGGCAATATTCATTCCCTGTGTTGGAATTCAGGTCAAACCAGAAAAATGTTTCCCCATTGTGCTTTGATGCCCAAATGCACTCCTTCTTGTTTTGTTTTGGTGTTTGTTTGTTTGTTTTAAAAAAACTGGTGTAGATTACAGTGGTACCTCGGGTTATAGACGCTTCAGGTTACAGACTCCATTAACCCAAAAATAGTACCTCGGGTTAAGAACTTTGCTTCAGGATGAGAACAGAAATCGTGCAGTGGCAGTGCAGTGGCAGTGGGAGACCCCATTAGCTAAAGTGGTACCTCAGGTTAAGAACAGTTTCAGGTTAAGAACGGACCTCCAGAATGAATTAAATTCTTAACCCGAGGTACCACTGTATATGGGTTCACGTATGTTAATTAAGGAGATACCTTTGGATGAAGCTAACTAATTATAGGGAGTTTAAAAAAAAGCTATTGAAGACCTTTATATTATCATTGGGGATGCAGGTGGCACTGTGGTTTAAACCACTGTGCTGCTTGGACTTGCCAATCGGAAGGTCGGCGGTTCAAGGCCCCGTGATGGGGTGAGCTCCCATTGTTCGGTCCCAGCTCCTGCCAACCCAGCAGTCTGAAAGCACACAGTGCAAGTAGATAAATAGGTACTGCTCTGGTGGGAAGGTAAACGTCGTTTCTGTGCACTGCTCTGGTTCTCCAGAAGCGCCTTAGTCATGCTGGCCACATGACCTGGAAAAACCGTCTGCGGAAGCGGACAAACGCCGGCTCCCTTGGCCTGTAAAGTGAGATGAGCGCCGCAACCCCAGAGTCGTTCGCGACTGGACTTAACTGTCAGGGGCCCCTTTTATCTTTTATATTATCATTGCTCTTGAATTCTCAAGCAGAAGTTTCTTATTGACAGTGTAATATCCCAAGCCACTAGTGGTTTCAATGTGGGTGGCAAAATCCAGAGGCAGGAGTGTAGCACACAATGCTTGCACTATTTGATAGCTTTTCCTTCAGCAGCCTTTCCCCTTCTCCAGCTCTGATGCTCAAGTGCTGAATCAGTCATGGAAGAATCTATCACCTGGCTGTCCCCTCAGGTAACAGCTGTGTCGGTTGTTGCTGTCAACTGACTCAGCAGGCACAAGTTTTCTGTAAGTGGAGATACTGTATGTCACTTGGAGATAGACCATGTAACTATGGCTTTAATGGTGAAACAGAAAGCTCTTAAGGGCAGGCTTCATCATGGTCTTCATTCTGTGTGGTGCAGTGCAGCTCAGTACATCTGAGTGTCATAGATATTTTAAGAACTAAAACCAGCTCAGAGTCTTGTATGATGCAGAACAAGGCTGATCACACAAAACAAGGCGGGCACAGCTGTCACCTCTATCATATTAATTTCCACTCCTTCCCCATTTCCAAATCAAGGTGTTTGCTGTCAAAGACATCCAAATGCTGACTGAGTAGTTAGTTTAAACAAATACAATAAAACTGCAAAAACAAAGCAGTAAAACCACAGAAAACAGAAGCTGCAGCAAATCTACCCCACTAAAAGTCCCACAAACTGGATTAAGACTTCAGGATTTCTTCTTTTAGACAAGTATGACATTTTGACTTCCACTTTCTCCTCCAGGTGCTCTGAGATGAATAAAAGGGAATTGTAGCCAAGGTAGCAGCTCATTCACATCAGATCTGGAGAAGAAAGTGGAAGTCATTATTACATAGTGAAATTAGCAACTAATAAACACCTAAAAAAAATAGCCACTTCAATTTTGGTATCCAGAACAAACTTTTTTTGAAGTTCTGTCCCATGCTTTAAAACCCTCTCCCCCAATCTCTCTCTCTCTCTCTCTCTCTCTCTCTCTCTGTCTCTCTCTCCTCTCTGAAAATCCCGCTAATGAAGAAAGTGGGGTGGCAGAATGGGCAGGAATAAGGGCAGCACAAGAATTCCACTCAGCTGTAGAAAAGCTTGTACTGATTTAATGTGGGATACATTCCTCTATTTACCATACAGCAATTCCTAAATATATGTGGATAGAAGTCAACTTAAATGACTTAAATGATAGCATAGGGGAAAACCTTAAATCAATCATAATCTTAATCATAATCATAATAATAGCAGCTAACATGGAGTCATCCAGATGATGATGGACTCCAACTCCAATCATCCCTTGCCATTGACCACGCTGTCTGGGGCTGATGGGAGTTGGAGTCCAACAGGCAGGCCCAGACAGAGGGGGAGCCATATGGGCCACTTGGCCTGGGCCTCCGATTCCAAAGGGGGCCTCAGTCAGCGTATTCACAATTGCAGGGGATGCACTGGGGCGAACGCAGAGGCGCGGGGGGGGGGGCACATTATCTACCTGGGCCAGGCCTCTGCCTGGCTCTGCAAGGCCCTGCCAACAGGTAAAATGTTGGCATCCCCTACCCTAAATATATGTCATCCAGCCCACCTTACGCAGCTGAAGTGACATTTCCTCTCCCTCACAGATATATTAGAACACATAAATGACAGTTTCTGAGCTATTTACTGTACGGCCTTCGTTGTTTTCTTTTATTGTATAACTTGCTTTGATGCACTCGAGTGCAAAAAGGTGACTAATAAATACAAATAACAAACAAACAAACAAACCTGTTTTTCTGGTTTTGTCAGGATACAGCAACTGCCTCTCCTGTGATTCTGCGGGTAGACCCAAAGGGCTTTTATCTCTATTGGACTTTGCAGAGTAAGGTAAGTCCTGATCCTCAGTCTTTAATTGGAGATGTTGATGTCAAAAGATACCAGAGTCATAGAATCATAGAATTATAGAGTGTCATCTAGTCCAACCCCCTTCAATGCAGGAATCTCAACTAAAGCATTCACGACACATGACCATCTAACCTCAGCTTAGAAATCTCTAAGGAAGAAGAGTCCACTATCTTCTGAGGGAGACTGTTCCACTGTCAAACATCTCTTACTGTCAGAAAGTTCTTCCTTAAGTTTACTTGGAATCTCCTTTCTTGTAACTTGAATCCATTGATTTGGGTCCTCTGGAGCCGGAGAAAACGAGCTTGTTCCTTTAGCCCTTTAGATATTTTAAGATGGCCCCCATATCTCCTGCCAGTCTCCTCTTATCCAGGCTAAATATACCCAGCTCCCTCAACCATTCCTCATAAGACTTAGTTTCCAGACCCTTGATCATCTTGCTTGCCCTCCTCTGCATACGTTCCAACTAGTCAGCATCCTTCTTAAATTGTGGTGCCCAGAATTGGACATAGTACTCCAGGTGTGGTCTGACCAAGGCAGAATAGAGCGGTACTATTACTTCCCTTGACCTGGACACTATACTTCTGTTGATGCAGCCTAGAATACCATTAGCTCCCCACCCACCCCGCATCACACTGTTAACTCATGTTAAGCTTATGGTCTACCTAGATCCTTTTCACATGTACTACTGGCAAACCAGGTGTCCCCCATCTTACATTTGTGCAGGTGGTTATTCCTGCCTAAGTGTACAACCTTTCATTTGTCGCTATTGAAATTCATTTTGTTAGTTTTGGCCTGGTTCTCCAATCTGTAAAGGTAATCTTGGATCCCTACTCTGTCTTCTGCAGTATTAGCTACCCTCTTAGTTTGATGTCATCTGAAAATTTGATGAGCATCCCGTGAAATCCTGTATCCATGTAGTTTATAAAGCTGTTGAACAACAACAGGCCCAGGGCTGAACCCCGCTTGTCACTCCCCCCCCCCCCCAGGATGATGAGGAACCATTAGTTCTCTTTGGAGTCTTTGAAGGGCAAAGCACATAGGTCCCATCTATGAAGCACCCATCTCCTAAATCAGACCATTCCGTCAAGCTATCTAACCCAGTCCCAGACATCTTCTCTGATTTAGGGGGCAAACTATGTCTTAAATGCAAATGGGTGAAGCACGCAGCCCTCGTGCCTCACCTTTTTCTGAAGGAGAGCAGCTTTGAGAGGAACCCATTGTGAGTGATGAAGCAAGAAGTGGGGAGAGGGTGAAGGTGCGCTTACTTTTTTCTCTGCTGGCTGTATCTTGGTAGTAAAGCATCTGCTTTGCATGGACAAGGTCTCAAGTTCAATCCCCGGCATCTCGAGATAGGACAGGGAGAGACCCCTGTCTGGAACCCTAGAGAGTCACTGCGAGTCAGTGTAGGTGACCCTGGGGTAGATGGACCAACAATCTGACTCTTTGTGAGGCAGCTGCTTCCTACGCAGCTGTGGTTTTCAACTCCAGGTCCATTCATGTGGGGTTCTAAGCAAATGTTTGCACATATGGTTGTGGGGGGGAACAGCTTGGTGGCAGAAGAAAAATGGGAATGATCCCCTTTATTCTAACTCCAGATGGGCTCTTCTTGGAGGCTTCAGAAAAAGCAGCCATAGCATTTGTCAGGGAACTGTCATCGGAAGAACCAGTGGTGCAAGGGCTCCCAGAGGTTGAGAGAGACTTATCAGCGGAGGAGGGAACCAGCAGGGGGCGAGAAAGAGCTCCAAGGGAAAGCGAGTCAGAAGAATGGCTCAGAGACAATTCCAGCGAGAACAGCGAGGAGGTTTCAGGACCTCCTATAGGGACACCCACTCCTCGCCGGAAATTGTCACGTAGAGAGTCCAGAAGACGTGTTTCCGTTAAGGAGCTGTTATGCTGGAAGAAATTCCGTAAACGCCCACTGTCGGATTCTGCCAGCGACTAACGGAGCCATGCTTATGGGGCTCCGTTACAGACAGTGGTTTGTGGACTTAGCCAAACACTGAGGGACTAGGAACTTTACGCACAAGCAGCTCAACATCCCATCACAGCATTACACCTATCTTTGTATCATGCAAAGTTTTGAACTTATGACGGAGGTCCCTGACCAAGTTCTGCTCTTTGACATCCTTTTATCTGGAGATACCAGGCGCCAAACTTCTGCATATAAAGAGGGTCTTCTGCTGCTGAGCTCTGGCCCCTCCCAAGCTAGAAGGGCATTACTTATATTTGCTGACTGACCAGCATGTGCATCTGGGGAATTCTGGAGAAAAGCAGTGAGTCAATGGAGAGTGGAAACTAGAAAGCTAACTATTTTATGTATGGAGATGCTTCATGGGAAGTGATGATGGTGATTTTATCCTTAATTGTGTGAGAACATTCATTTCTCATGCAGTAGTGTTCTAAAATATTAGACATAGGTCATTTTTAAAAAGCCTATATTAAATGCATGAAGATTTTAAATATGTTTATTTGTAATGGTGTGTTATTTCACCACGTTGGTATTAGCTGGCCTGGACTCTCTTGAGTGGAAGGGCAGAATAGAAATGTAATAATAAAGGAACACTGAATACCCCATGCCTGTTGACCACTTCTTTCTACTGCAGGCAACCTCCAAACTCACTTTTTCTCTCAACCTTATACATCACCTATGATGTGCCTCTAAGCCTCATAGGAAGCTGACTTATGCCAAGTCAGCTAGAAGCTTTGTCTACCCTGACTGGCAGAAAACTTTCCTATCAGCTGTTACCTGATCTTTTCTAACTGGAGGTGCCAAGGGTGGAACTTGGGACTTTCTGAGTACAAACCATGTGCTCTTTCATTGAGCCACACTTCCTCACTTGGAAGGGACGTCACAGACATTAATTCTGCACCTTTCTGATGCTCTTAATCTTTTGCTCCTGATTTGCATGGAATTGAACATGCAGGGGGTAGAAAACACAAAGTACTTGTGCATCCTGTTCCCCAGTATCTCTGTCACGGCTGGAGGTGCTACGTGTTCTTTAGGCATCCTCTTAGTCTCAGTTTCTCTTTGACACATCCAATTTAGCTCTTCCAAAGAGCCACTTCCCACTGTCACCTGGCCAAAGCATGTACTTGTTGTTCATTGCTTGTGTAAAAGTTGGGACTTATAGAAGCACTAGGTTGCCTTACATGGAGAGATGCCTTGAAGATTTGAGACTGCGGTAGATTTGTCCTGCAGATTTGGCAAAACAGAGAAAAGAAGGAACATAAGAACATAACAAGGGCCTGCTGGGTTAGGCCAATGTCTCATGGCATCTAGTGTGTTGTTCTCACAGTTGCCAACCAAATGCCTATGGGGAGCTTGAAAACTTGCCATGGGTTTCTGGATTTTTGGTATGTGGATACCAAATGGATCATAGAATTGTTGAGTTGGAAAGGATCTTGAGTGTCTAGTCCAATCCCCTGCAATGCAGAAATCTCAACTAGATCACACATGACCGGTGACCATTCAACCTCTGCTTCAAAACATCCACCTTCTAAGAGAGACCATTCTACTGTCAAATAGCTCTTACTGTCAGAAAGTTCTTCTGAATGTTTAGGCAGAATCTCCTTTCTTGTAACTTGAAGCCACTGGTCCTGTAGCTTGAGGACCTACCCTCTAGAGCAGGAGAAAACAAGCTTGCGCCATCTTCCATGTGACACCCCTTTAGATATTTGAAGATGGCTTTCATATCTCCTCTCAGTCTCATCCATTCCAAACTCCCTCAACCGCTCCTCATAAGGCTTGGTTTCCAGACCCTTGATCATCTTGGTCACCCTTCTGTGCACCGATCCCTGCTTGTCAATATCCTTAAATTGTGGCACCCAGAACTGGACACAGTACTCCAGTTGTAGTCTGACTGAGGTAGAATAGTGTGGTACTACTTCTCTTTGGACACAATACTAGCCAAAACCATGGCTTAGATCCTGTGAGCACAGAAGCAGCATGAAGAGGAACAATCAGCTGTAATTCTAGCTCCATACACCAGCGCACTCCACATTTATTCCCAAACCAGTTAGGCTTAACTGTGGCTCCAAGTGATATGCATGAACCAGCCAGGTGTAAGGATGTTTGGTAAGTGGAGCAATAATCCACATGAAAAGGAAGGCCATTTGCCTCCTTCTCCTCCATGAAAACTGAAAACGCAGTGAGATAGAGCAGGCCAGTGGGGACTGAGAGCCTCTCATCGTTTAGTTCCGCTTTCTAGTTAAGTATGATACTGTGGTTTGGGGCTGCTTCCTTCTCTTAATCACAGGAGTAACTGAGGCTTGAGAATAAGACAATAGCAGTAACTATGCACAGTAACTATGTCAGGAGGTTGACAATTTGTCAGGTTTCACTTCCTCTTGGAAGACTAGAAGTGGTAGAAGTCCAACAGCAGGGATCATTCAGTTTGTAACGTAAGGGCTAACTCTGCTATCAATAAGTCTGCTAACCAGATAGGGTGGTGGAGGTTTCGTTTGGCAACAGGGCAGAGTGGCATGATGTTTGCTGAGTCACCTCATGCCCTGATTGGCTATGTAGCCCTGAGGGAGCTATGTACAAGACCTTAACTAAGAAAGGCAAAGCTTCTCTGTTTCTTTCTCCTCAAACTACCGGTATACACTGCTTTCATTCAATTTTGCTCTGCAATGTGTTACCAGGACATTTCTCTCTGAAATCTGTCTGCATTACAGTAGTACCTCGGGTTAAGTACTTAATTCGTTCCGGAGGTCCGTACTTAACCTGAAACTGTTCTTAACCTGAAGCACCACTTTAGCTAATGGGGCCTCCTGCTGCCGCCGCGCTGCCGGAGCACGATTTCTGTTCTCAACCTGAAGCAAAGTTTTTAACCTGAAGCACTATTTCTGGGTTAGCGGAGTATGTAACCTGAAGCGTATGTAACCTGAGGTACCACTGTATTTAAGTGACTTCGCTGACAATAAGAAGATCCCAGGTGGATCAAACAACACACACACACCTAGCCCAGCACCCTCGTTTCCACAGTGGCCAACCAGATGTTTCTAGGGAGCCCACAAGCAAGGCATGAATGCAACAGCTGTTGCTCCCAAGCAAGTGATATTCAGAGATATAATTGCATTTGGACCTGGAAACTTCATTCACTTATCATGGCCAATAATCACTGATAGTTGTGCCTTCAAACGTTTGTCTAGAATAACGTGTCACACTAAACTGAGACATTTACCTTGTAATCATGTCAAGTCACACCCTTAAAATGCTTAACAAACTACAGTCATACGCTTAACAAACTACAGCACCCAGAATTCTTTGGGGGGAGCCATGAGTGGTATCATAGCGCTTTGAATGTGTGATGTGAATCTGCCCAGTGTTCTCCACCACACCTGAGGGGAGCTGGCTAGCTTAGGGGTGCAGGCAGACCACGTTACACACAAAGCTCTGACCTCCTGACACTTGGTTGCTGCTTACTCACGGCTCTGCCAGGTACTAGTTTGCTGCAGTATAGGGACCCTTTGAGTTAGGAATGAGTTTTCTAAAGAGTGAAGTGGGGCCTCTTTCACTCTGCTGCTTGTAGTTCCTGGCAGATAGCTCACTAATTTGTCAACAGAAGAGATGGGCTTGTCTGAGGGTAGTGATAACTCAGGTGTCTCATTTGCCTGGAAAATTCAGTAGTCTTATGATTAGAATACTAAGCAAAATAAACAAATATGGGAGTAGGATGGTGGTTTGTTTAATTCCACACTGGGAGAGGCCAGTGGCAGGCTGGTTTCCCAGTTGCGAAAAAAGCTTGTAAACAAAGGTGAGCTCAAATGCTGTTGGGCAAGCTAACAAACAGTCCAGTTCCGAAGCCAGTTTTTGTACAAGGGGGTGACTTTTTGTACAAATGTATAGCAGTGTACAAAAAGTTCCATCAGAAGGGTTTATCCATGTAGTTCTCTTGGGGATAAGAATTCTATTCCTATCCATTTTAAGGTGTTGCCAGAAAGGGTACACAAAAATGTAACATTTACACGTGTTTGCCATCAGATTCCATGGGATCTTGCATCGTGTGAGATGCCAGTTTTTGAGTTACTGGGAAGTGGGGTGATTAACTTTCTCCTCCCCATTATTTTCTCTCTCCAAATTACACACCTCCTGCTGCTTCCCCCTTCTAAGTTTTTCTTCCAGAATGAATGAAGTGAGCAATCTGGAGTGTGGAAATGGCCAGCAGGGAAAGGGTTACACCCACCCACCCCTTCTCTGCTCACAAATTGAAGCGGCTTTTAAGTTAAATAATAATAATCAGAGCTGAGGCATGTGATATGCCATTTGGCCTGAATCAGCAAACGAGAATTGTGATGTTCTTGGAAATTTGCTTGTCAGCATTTGAAAATACAAACAAGGGAGACTTAGGCTTCTTGAGCTCCCTGCTGTTATACCCCATTATGAAAGTAAAAACCAAAGAAAAAAGATCTGCATTGATGCAGATCAGTGGTGTGTTATATTAAAGCTTCTATCATTTGACTGCTGTTGCTAAGCAGTAACCAGGGAAGGGGGTCTTGCCCATGCTGATGGGTGCTAATGCCGCTGAGAGCCAGCAGACTTTGAAGGTTAGAAAGTGCAAGTACAAGAAGGAGAAGGAGGTGTGCAAAACTACCGTATTGTGTGGGTTGCCCTGATCACTGTATATGCAGCGTAGCGTGAACCAATGATGTCATCAGAATGCGTCCTCGGCAGGCTAAAGACCTCTGCAGAGGCAAATTCTCCCAGCAAGCTCCTTTCAGATAAACTAACCCAGTGGCTCATAACACTGCATGGAAAATGCAATGAAGGTTGAAAAATGCAGTGGTTAGATTACTGGCTTGGGTTCCGTTTAGATCTCTCATGTTTTAAAGCACCTGTATTGGTTGTCAGTTTGTTTCTAGTCCCAATTCCCAAACATTAGTATGTGATACTCAAAAGAAGACAGCTAGTGAAAGATCCAGTTGCCATTTGAGTATAATACACAAATGTTTCAGAACCTTGCATTTATTTCCCCAATATTTCCACATAATACTCACGTGAGAGTCGCTGTAGTAGTTAAAGCTAAGAAGAATTCTAATTTTCTGAGAAGATACCTTGCATTTTATATAACACAGATTCCAAACATCAAAGTGATACTGAGCTAGCTGTTATGATTTGGACATTACCAATTACTGCTTAGTAGTGGTAACATTCTCTGGGCCTGCCCCTAATGGAATCTGTTGAAAAATGGGTAATGTTTAATGCATGCTGTTTTGTACATAACGGGTTTGTGAATGCAAGTGCTTTCCTTTCCTTTACAGTTGCTCGAGACTTGAATGTTATTTTTTGATATTTTGCAGGAAATGGAATTTTTGGAAATTACAAGCATTCGAGATACTAGAATAGGGAAATTTGCAAAGATTCCCAAGGTGAGTTTGTGGCATAGTGTATAGGATTCGTAATTGTTATCCATGCAATACTCATTGGGAGATGCCATTGTAACTTGTTAATTGACTTCTTCCTCTCATATTGACTGAGCTGTTCTTTTCATTTGTGGTAGCAAATTGTGTGTTTTGTAACACTGGACTGTATGAAATGTATCCTTTTTTGCACTGCTAAATTTGGGAGTGGACAGTGGGTGCAAAATCTGAAAATATTCAGGAAAAACTGCTAAACAGTGCTTATGTAAGAGGTTACAAAATAGGTAAAATAAAATGGGGGAAGAGTTTAAGTCTGGTGAATAAATGGACATGCGTAGGCCCACATTTAAAAGAGAGAGAAAACATTCCCATGAAAGCTAAAGTTGGTGCAAGCAATATCCAGTGTGCATGGGGTGTTTTTGTCAAAATCAGCAAAGTTCCACATTATAATAATAATAATTTTATTATTTAACATTAACAA
This sequence comes from Podarcis filfolensis, assembly GCF_964270895.1. Taxonomy (NCBI): domain Eukaryota; kingdom Metazoa; phylum Chordata; class Lepidosauria; order Squamata; family Lacertidae; genus Podarcis; species Podarcis filfolensis. Next base: position 94,636,073 of record NC_139604.1, read on the forward strand.
GACAACATCTCATAGTCCTTGTTTTTAGGACAGAATTATACATGGTGAAAAACACAGGATTGCTGCAAAAATATTAGCCCCATGAGAAGTTTGTTCCCTTCCTTTCCATAATGTGTGGTGAAACTTACCTGTGATCTGGCATCAAGAACCAAACGTGTGAAACATGCACATTTCCTGACAAGTATGGTACTGTAAGTTTTAGTATAACTTATGGAGGAGACAATCTCTCTTTTTTAAAAATATTATTTTTATTGATTTTCCAAATTATTAAAAATCAAACCAAATTACTTAATTTAATACAATTTCTTAAAACCAGGTTTCCCACTCTTGTTGCAATCATATGTCCAATATATTCCCCCATAGCTGCTCAGTTCTTATTTAGTCTTCAGTTGACATCCTTCACTTGCCATTAAAGCATTCTTCCAGCTGTCCTCTTTTTCACCTTACAATCAGAATCTCATTTTCCATTTCACTTGTAGCCCTTCATGTACATTTTTGTTCCAGACTTGGAGTGTTAAAAGAGTTCAGTTCTTTCTCTCGTTGTTCAATTCTTTGCAGTGTTTATCTGAGTGGTACATGGTCACATTCCATTCAGTTCCACTGTTATCAGGCTGACATGTGAGCCACAGCCATAAATATCTCACAGAGTGAACTTTCCAGACATCTGCCATTAAATTCCCCTCTGGAGTTCTTTCTCGGCACACAATACACAGCACACACTTTCCTAAGAATCAACCTCTCTTCAGCAGCTATCCAGTTGCGGGTCATTTTTCTTTTACCCTGCTGGATTTCTCCAACAACACCCTGGTCTGGCAGTGGTGATGAATAAAATCCATTCTGCCTCATTCAAGGGGGGGCATAGCAAAACTTTATTAAATTCCTTGTAAAGCATAATTGAAAAGCCCCCCCTCCCCGGGAGCATACAAAGGGGGGGCAGGGAGCAGTCTGCCCCGGGTGCCACCCTGGGGGGGTGTCAATATGGTCCGCTGCCTCCCCCCCAGCTGTAGAGTGGCCAGGTGTACGGGTCCATACATGCGGCAGCCCGAACAGATGGCACTCGATCAGCAGTCCATATAGGCTGCCGCACGTGCGCTACCCCTCAGCACCACGCCCCAGGTGATGGAGAGGCTTCCTCCGCCACTGCTCCTCCCCGTTTTTGAAGTGTCAAACAAAGTAGCAACTACACATGTCTCTTCATTGTAAGGGAGGACAAGAAATAGAAAGACCATTAGAAAACCATAAGAAAGCACAAAGCTTCTTGTCCTCCCTCTTTCCTTTGAGGCTGTTGTAAGGATTCTCAAGCTTCAGAAAACAATCAAATACCTGCAGAAAACCAGTCCCGGTTATTTCGGCAGCTGATTGATTGCAGCCTCTTAGCATATGATGCTTAGAGAGCGCCTCTTGATGAATGCCAATTATCCAAATTGAAGAGGAACCTTCCACAAATGACAGCGGCACACTCCCAGTTCGGTCCTGTTCTGCCTTTCAAGTTGGCAGACATGGGATTGCGCCACACTGCGGGATGCAGTGACCTCCCCACTGAATTGCATCAAGAGGATTTATGCCTCATTTCCTCTCTTCCCCCTGCCTGAATTTCCCTGAATTTCCCTGCAGACCCTGGAGGGCTGTGGAGAACAACCGCCATTGATCGTGGGCATGGCCAGAAACAATGGAGAAGACAATCTCAACACAAAGCTGCCATTATTTTCTGACAGCTCTGAGTTTATTGTAGCATCTGACCCTGTTATAGTATTTCTGCAAGAAGTTCAATAATCTATGCTGTGGTGGGAACATGTTAAACTTTTCTGTAAACTAGGCATGGGGAACTAGTGACTCCAGATGCTCCTAAATCACATCTGTGTCAGCCAGCACTGAGAAGATAAGAGTAATCCAACAACATCTGGAAGGCCACAGGTTCCCCATCCCTTCTATAAACAGTAAATGAATAAAGTACTACACTATTCAATGAGTAAAGGGAATTATAATTTTTAAAAAAAATGCTATATCGGTTAATGTTTTCTGATCTTCAAGCTGAATCATTCCACTTTGAATTTCAAGCAAAAGGTTGACCCAGTTCTTGTTGTTTCAGGCAGGCAACTTGTCCTCCCCTCTGCATTCCTACTTGGAATGTTCATGTTTGTTTATCCTTTGCAGAGCCAGAAGCTCCGAGACGTTTTCAACCTGGATTTCCCAGACAACAATTTCTTTCTCAAGACATTGACTGTGGTTTCTGGTCCTGATTTGGTGGATCTCACTTTTCACAATTTTGTTTCCTATAAAGAAAATGTTGGAAAGGTATTGAAAAACTATAAAAGGGGTTGGGTTGGGGCATCATGAAGAGTTCTGAAATTGACTCCAAAAGGAGTGATGGGAAGATGGGCAAAGAAGTTATTTTTCAAAGAGTGAGCACATGTTATTCACAAAAAGAGCAGTTTATGCTGCCCTGCTCCTCAGTTATCCTAGAAGTTTGCGCAAGCAAAAAGATAAATGGAGTTTCCATGCTGAGTCACTGAGAAAGCCAGTAAAATATTTGAAGTGCTGGGTTTGGCTATGAGAGATTAATGTTTTAATCCCTGCCTGGCCATGAAGTTTGCTGGATGCTTTGCAAGACACACCTGTTTTCAACTTGAGAAAACAGGAATTGAGAAAATGATGTCTGCTTATTTACCTTCAGCTCTTTGGAGGAAAGACAGAATATAAGTTAATTAATAAATAAACTTTTGTGGGTTTTTTACCTTGATGCTCTTTATTTATTATAGACAGGTACCTGTAAGATGTACTCTTTAAACAGGGAAAAGAATAATTTGTTCCACTAAAATCCTGATTTAAAGCTTATATACCAGAAACTAAATATCATTTATTTCAATGGCTGTCTAGCTGGAGGGCATCACTTTAGAAAGGATAACAAGGGCAGAGAATGAACAAGTTTCATGTGGAACTTGGCCATAACACGCTTGCTCAGCGGCACTGGAAGTGAGGGTGTTGCACAGTTCATTTTCCAGTCTTTCCATGTGTACACACATCTTGTTTTTTCAGGCTTGGGCAGATGATATCATGGTCATTTCTAGGAACCCCTTTGTATATAATGCTTCCCGCTATTCCTTCCTGGAGAGAATGTAAGTAGTTATCAAATAACTTCATACTACCAAGTGTTTTCTGCTATTCCTTCAAATAGCATGCTAAAGTGTTGAGTGCCAACAGAAAGCGCGAGATAAACCTTGGGGTGCTTATGGAAACTCTCAAGTTTGCAAAGTACAAAACAACAGTTTAAAAGTAAGGTGTCAGTGCCTCCCCCCCAAAAGCCAGCCCAGTGAGGACAGAGCTATGGAATACTGGATGTCAGCTGGAAAAAGGAAAACTGGGAGAGAGAGTTGAATGTCCTGTTTCAGTCCCTTATGTCATATAGTGTCCCAAAGCAGGACGTGGTTAGCTAGGACCTGATCAGGTGATGATACACTGCAAGCGTGTATCATTCCAACTGTTATACTTCTTTTGTATTTTGATGACATGAAACTAGTCATGTGCTGAGATGAGAGGAATGTACTATAAACAATTCAATCCAGAAAGCTTAAGTATGATATCAACAGAAGATTCTTTTTAGCATCATGATGCTAATTCTCTGGCAAGTTCCACTGACTTGTATTAATCATCTCAATATGAAATGTTGTTGCCTTTGAGTTTAGCTTGGGATGTCAGTAAACAAGATGCCCAAATCTCAGTTTCAATTCACTTCACGATTCCCTGTGATTGCAAATGCGACGAGTCTGTGGAATTTAATAACTTTTCCAATCAATGTGGAATCGAATTTCAGCTTTAAATCTAACAATAATTCTTACGGTTATCTTACTTTTCCCTATTGTTATGGCTACCATACTTCCCTTGTTCCATTTTTTTTCTCTTAGCCAAGGATTGTCTATTTTGAATGTTTCCACAGACTGGTGAAGCTGAAACTGCAACTGAATAGTGAGGGGAAAATTCCTGTTAGGAAGTGAGTACGGCATGTGCATTGTGCTTCTTTTGACTACTGATGGTGTGTGACAAACTTGAATGACTGCATTATCGAGGGATCTTCTTGGACAAATGGCTGCCCAGGGGTTCTTTTGGGAGGGGATGCTTAGAGAGGTCCAGTCTGCTATACAGTTCAGAGGGCTGAGGTAAAATTTACCAGGTTTCAAATCCCAGGACAAATCAAGCTGTTCTACAGCACTCGCTATATGTTGTGAAACCAGGTTTGCCTCAACTTAATTGTTTATTTATCTGTTTATTACATTTTTACTCTGCCTTTCCTCCAATGACCTTAAGGGGGCATAACAGTTTCCCCTACCCCAAGTATATTCTCACAGCGAGCCTGTGAGGTCACATCCATACCATACTTTTAAAGCACATTTAAAGCTCATTTAAAGCCCCAAAGAATCCCAGGAACTGTAGTTTACCCCTAGCGTAGCTACAGCACCCTTTAAAAAAACTATAGTTCCCAGGATTCTTTGGGGGAAGCTGTGCGTTTTAAATGCATGGTGTGGTGCACATTAGGCTGAGAGAATGTGACTAGCTTAAGGTCACCCACTGAATTTCATAGCTGAATGAAAATTTGAAACAGTCCAACCTTGAACAACTTCATCCCCCTGCCTTCCAATCCTAGGAAGACTCACTCTCTCTGGCTTCCTCACTTGTGGAAAATTTATAATAATAACAATTTTAAAATATTAAATCATCATCATCCAACAACAACAACAACAACAATAAGGATAGCAGAAGACAGGTTGCCATTTCATTTATCTGCAGAGGAACATAACTTGGCACCATTCAACATCAGATTGGCAAGAAAAAACAAACACAGAAAAGAAGAGTAGGCTCCTGAATTTATGGAGTTCTCAAAAACACTTTCATTGCCAGATGCCAGATTGCCAGAATCAAAGAACTGCTGAGGGGTGTGACACTTTGTCTCTTAGTGAGGCAAGTCATCTACTCTACTCTGCCAGAAAATTAAAAAAAGGATAACATGAACTGCTTGTCTTTTCTCAGTCACAGTTACTCCTAAAAGAAAAGGGGAAGGAAGTATCAGATAACTATTGCTTATAGTTCTGGTTGTATAGTTGGAGCCTATGCTGAACTAGTTCATGGAGACAACTAATAGCTTACATGTTGGGCAATTTGCCATTTTCTCTATACGGACTGCCTTTCCCACTGGAAGTTTTGCCAAATAGCTCTTCCCCAATAACTTTCGCTCTCACTCACCCTTTTCTATCTCTTTCAGTATTTTTCAAGCATTTCCTGCAGACAGAAAAAGGGTAGAAGCAGCATTAAGTGCTTGCCATCTTCCGAAGGGCAAGGTAAGAAGTATATTCTCCATAGCCTAGGGCTCATAGTCAACAAACATGTCTGCCCAACAAATTTATATTAATTTTATACCAGTTTATGTCTTCTTTCAAAGACTTTTGGGAATTGTAGGTTGGAAAGTTCTGTTACAGGTGCCTAACTTCCCAGGTTCCTTGAGGAAACTGAATGGCAGTTAAACCAGTTTAATTCTATGAAGTATAGATGCCCACTGCTAACACAACAGTAAAACAGCTGTAAAAAAAAGTCAGTTTTCCAGAGAACCTCCTGCATTACTGTACAGTATGCAGTGTACCACAGTACAACACTGCCTATTTAGAGCTGAAATGCACATAGTTTTAAATGTATCTTTGTATTTAGCTAGCTGTGTGTGTGGAGGGTGTGTGTGTCTGATGATTATTTAGATCACAGGAACTGTGAAGAGAGAATGTACTACTGACCAACTCAATAGATCCCTCTTGGTTTGTCTCAGCCTTGGAATCTCTTAGCTCAGCCTCAGAAAGTATTTGTGTTCAGTGAGAGGTCTCAGTCCTAGAGTACACACACACACACACACACACACACACACACACACACAAATGAAAACAAGAATATGTATGAATACGTGTAGAGCTGAGTACAGTGTATTTATTCTTCACTACTGAGTGATGTGCACCTGGCACACTTTTATTATTATTTATTAAATTTGTTAGTTGCTTTATCTTGCCAAGACAAACCGAAACGACTCACAAACAACCAAATGAACCACAACAAAACCCCACATAGATACACTGAAACCAAGTGATGGTGGAGGTAGAAATACATTTGAAGTATGCATATCTGGGCCTGGGCAGGGAAGGGCATCTGGGACAGAGGGCCCAACTTCCAGGGTAGGCTTTGGGCCCCTTCATTTTGGAAATGAAGTCCACAAAAGGGTTGATAACAGTCATCAAGTATTGCTGTTCTGCTTCCAGAATGACGGCATCAATCCAGAGGACTTCCCTGAAGCTGTGTACAAAACGTTCCTGATGAATCTATGTCCTCGCCCAGAGATCGACGAGATATTTACCTCACAGTAAGCCTCCATTATGTAGCAGCCAGCATGTGTGGGAGAGAAGGGATACTGCACAGGCAAAGGGAGGCTGTGAGAACCAGCTGGAATTTTGCAGACTGCTAGATTGACAGCACTGTTACTTTTTAAATGAAAAAGTGGTGAAGGGTAGCAAGATTATTCCTATTCCTCCCACCATTTTGTTAACATTGGTCACTATCCAGTACAGAATTAAGTGTGCTTACGGTCAGACTAAATGTGAGCATGCTGTTGCCATCTCTAACTATAATGCCTAATTATCCCCATAACTTCTACTTACACCAACATTGCAGTGCATGTTTTTCCAGCACCCACTTCATGCTACTGGATGACCGTTTTAGCATGATAAATCCCCAGTCCCCCCACATCTTGTAGTACTGCTGATACCAAATGTAAAGTATCGGACAGGGCATGGGTAAGAAGGAACTAGTCATGCCAAAACCACAAATGAGTGTAGGAAAAGTTGTCTTGCTGCTAAGAGGGATTTTCCAGAACATCTAAAGACACCACTCTCTCTTTGTCCTTTTTCCATTATCTCTGCTTAGCCATTCGAAAGCCAAGCCGTACATGACCAAAGACCACTTGACAAAATTCATTAACAAGAAACAGCGAGATTCTCACCTCAATGACATGCTTTTCCCCCCTGCCAAGCCACAACAGGTACAGGGTCTCATAGACAAGTATGAGCCCAGTGGGATGAATATTCAAAGAGGTGAGTTTATTTTTTCCATCAGCAGAAGTATGTATCGTAATATTGTTGTTATTATTATTATTTCTATATCACTGCAATTCCAGGGGGGGAAGCCCTAAATGGATTACAACTATGCTTAAAACATCAAATGTAACATTACAAAAGATCAAATGAAAACCTTGCAAATGAAAACCAGATAGAGATGGTCATAGAGGTCCATTTTTAAGGCAGCCAGGGATGGCCTGCCCTCAAGGCTCAGTGAGGCAGTTGCTTCAGGGCAGCAGTCTCAGGACAGCTGGGAGGGACAGAAGATCTGGGTCCCTGAGGAGCTCCTTCCCTGCCTCTGGTGCCACCTCCGCCTCACCTTATCCCACTCACTACTGGCCTCCATTTTGACCTCCTTTTTATTGGTGATGGTGACAGGAGGTGGTAGCAGAGGATGAGGAGTCGTGGGTGGTGCAAAGCCTTCGGGGGAAGAGGAGGAATCTGTTTATTACATGGAAATCTTTCAGTAGCCTGGGCCTAGGGCAGCTTAAAATCATTGGGTGTATCTAACTAAATAATACTCATAGTGGCCCCACTGAAATCAATCACTGCTTAGATGGGCAGGAATATGCAAACTCAGTTCCTCAAGGCCTTTGTATTTTGTTACCAGCAATAGTAACATTTTAAAAATTATCTTGCAGGGCAGCTGTCTCCAGAAGGAATGGTTTGGTTCCTATGTGGTCCTGAAAACAGTATAGTATCACAGGACAAACTCTTGCTGCACCAAGATATGAGCCAGCCACTCTCTCACTACTTCATCAACTCGTCCCACAACACCTACCTAACAGGTATGCAACCATGAGGGAAATGTCAATTTCTACTAGCTTAGCTGTTGTATTGCAAGAGGGTAGCTACTGACCCTTGACTTAGCTTTGTAGCTTACTTTCATTATGAAAACTGTTCATCAGGCCATGACTTATTTATCCCTAGCAGGGAATGCCTGGCAATGCCTGGGAATTTGTAGAAACCAAAAAATATTAAAATTTTTAAACACTTTAAAATTTGTGAATGGACCTGTCACACCAGAAATCAGGCAAAGTCATGTTTTGGTCTGCCATCTTGAATAAAAATGGCACTCAGCATCCAAACATTGAGGAAGATGGCTGCCCCTACCTTAGGATCCCTCATGTCAAGTTTGTTAATGAAGTGGCAGAACCTGTGCCAAAAACCAGGTAAAGTCATGTCAAAATCACATTTTGGTCTGCCATCTTGATTCAAAATGTAGATCCAGATGTAAATGAAGACCATTGCCCCCACCTCGGCAACCCTTGTGCCAAGATTGGTGCTGATATTATGAAAGGTGTCCAAACAAATAGAGAACAGATGGACAAACTATTATCCAAAATTTATAGTAGAATTGTCCATAACTATCTTTATATGTATAACACTGGCTTGATTGTGCTGTAGATATTGTTTCATGTTCCTTTTACGTATATGCTCTACTTATTGTTATTTTTGTTTTGCTACAGTCCACATGTCTACTTCTGTCTACCTATTCTGAAATAAGTTATATAACAATTCTTTTTTAAGAAAGGGTTTTAAATATATAACAATTTTCAATACGACCCACAATTATATAGCAGTGTGTGTGTGTGTGTGTGTGTGTGTGTGTGTGTGTAAGCAATATTTATAATTTCAATTGTGTCATGGGTGAATTAAAGTTTTCTGAATTTTTGGAAACGTAAAAGTCACAAGTCATTTTTTAAAAAGAAATAAAAGTTTTAAATATTTGTGTAACAGAAATGAGTTTCTCTTCTCTTCATTCAAAAGATATGGCTGCATAGACAATGATGACAGGCTCATATTTCCTCCTCCCCCTCCCCCCCTTTTTTTTTTTTTTGCAGCTGGACAATTTTCTGGAATCTCCTCTCCTGAAATGTATCGGCAGACCCTATTGGCTGGCTGCCGCTGTGTGGAACTTGATTGCTGGAAGGGGCGTCCTCCAGATGAGGAGCCTATTATCACCCATGGATTCACCATGACAACTGAAATATTGTTCAAGGTACAGATATCTGAAATATTGATAACTGAAATATTGTTCAAGGTACACTGTGAGAGCCAGTGTGGTGTAGTGGTTAAGAGCGGTAGTCACCTAATCTGGGGAACCGGGTTCGCGTCTCCGCTCCTCCACATGCAGCTGCTGGGTGACCTTGGGCCAGTCACACTTCTTTGAAGTCTCTCAGCCCCACTCACCTCACAGAATGTTTGTTGTGGGGGAGGAAGGGAAAGGAGAATGTTAGCCGCTTTGAGACTCCTGAAGGGGAGTGAAAGGCGGGATATCAAATCCAAACTCTTCTTCTTCTTCTTCTATCTTTAGATGGGGTTTTTTTTACCTTTTGTTTTTAGAGATTTCACAATTTCAAAACACGGATTTAAAAAAATACTGAAAACATCAACATTCATAGAAGAAACAGAAAAACATAACAAACCTAGTCAGATAAAGCAGATAAAATTTGTGAAAATAAATAATCTTTGCCTGGTGCCAAAATGACATCAGATTTGATTCCAGGTGAGTGTAGTGGCAGAGAAACCCTCTCCAACACCCGGGGTGGGACCCAGCGGCGCACGCACGACGTCTGTATGATCTGCGCATGTGCGGCAGCCCATACGGTTGCCGTGTGAGAGGCAGCCCGTACGGACGCCATGCGAGTGGTGCCCATACTAACTGCACGCGTGCCCTTGGCCGCTCTACAGCTGGGGGGCAGCAGGCCATCTTGTCACCCCCCAAAGTGGTGCCCGGGTCGGCCCGCCCCCTCCGCCTCCCCCCTTCATACACCCCTGGGTGAGTGTACCTGGCAAGGACATTAAAAAAATCAGTCCACCACCACTGAGAAGCCTTTTTCTGATAGCCACTCAGTGTATCTACCTCAGGCAGTGGGAGAACCCAGAACAGGGACTCTGATGACTATTTTAGTTGAGGCAGAGACACTAGGAGACAGGGAATCTTTCAGGTGTTCTTGACTCGAAGGGCTTTAAATGTCAAAAATATAAGTTGTTCACTACATTGTTTTACATATGTATTTTTAGCGTGGCCATTAACAGGGCCGTTAACACACTAACACAGTTGAAATGATAGAAACAAAAGATTTAAGAGGCACTGAAGCAATGGGGGGGGGGAATATCAGCATCCTCACAGAATAAAATCAAACTCAGCTGGCATTTTAAAAAGCCTGGGATACTATCTTTCCTCCAAAGAACTCAAAGTAATGTCCCCATGAGGTAGATATGGAAAACTGAAGCAACTATTTCTCCCCTCCCCAGCCCAATACTAGCCATTGCATGACATTCACTCTAGATCAGGGGTCAGCAACCTTTTTCAGCTGTGGGCTGGTCCACCATCCCTCAGACCATGTGGTGGGCTGGACTATATTTTTTTGGGGGGGGGAACAAACGAATTCCTATGCCCCATCAATAACCCAGAGATGCATTTTAAATAAAAGGACACATTCTACTCATGTAAAAACAAGCTGATTCCCGGACCATCCGCGGGCCGGATTGAGAAGGCGATTGGGCCGCATCTGGCTCATGGGCCTTAGGTTGCCTACCCCTGCTCTAGACTGAGGCCTAGACTGAGTACAAAGAATGTGCTGAGACACAGAAAACAACCTTAGCCAGACATTAGGGCTCTTCACAATGTAAAGTGTCCATATTTTCATATTGCTTTATTGGTTTGTTCACACACCCCCAGCCCCCATTTTCATTTATCAGTGTAAGAGCTATTCTTTCTGGCTTAGTCAGCTTCTACTCATCTATGCCATCTGACATCAAATAAAATACAGTAAAATGTATTTTCTTTGTGGCTTACAGTTATGAATCTACTTCCATGTCTTACAAAGCGGAATAGTTTTAATTTAACACCAAAGATAACCAATATAGCAAACTGAAATCCTGGGTCTTATGCTAACTCGGCCCTCCAGATGTTTTGGGACTACAACTCCCATCATCCCTAGCTAACAGGACCAGTGGTCAGGGATGATGGGAGTTGTAGTCCCAAGACATCTGGAGGGCCGAGTTTGCCTATGCCTGGTCTTACATATGCAAGTTAAGTACTTAGAACATATACATCATTAGCGACCCAACTATCTGCTCAATGTCTGTGACCCAGAGTCTTGATGTCTACCTGCATTTTTTCTCTCCCAAGCTATTTGAAGACCTTGCAAAGCCTTTTTTCTGGATGCAAAAATGCGCAAAGTTCTGGCAGGCATATCCAGCTAGATTATAGTGGACTAGTACCTCCAACAGTAATTGCATCAGCAGGGAATGAGCAAAGATGAAAGGCCGTTTTCCCTTCTCCTACTTTAATGATTAGCTTCTCTATTATGCTTGTGGTTTTGGTGTTCACAATTTCACATTCCAGATCTTATGACATCACGGCCCCCTTTACACTGCACCACCCAACCTGCAAAACAAATAGAGTGCTATTGTGCTTCACTGGAGCTATAATTACATGGAAGGATTGCTCTGCACCACAACAATGAACCTTGAAAAGGAATTACAGGCCATTAACGCAGCATGCACCTTTCATTATAGCTTAAGTAATGTATGTTTCCTCCCCTCTTCCTATGGCTGCCTTCCTCTCCAAAATAGCTGTAGGTGGGGGAGGTGACGCTCTCCTGCTTTCAACCTGCAGCACATTCCTTTGAAATGCAGATTACGTACAGAGGCACCATAACAGCCTCCTCCTAGTTCTCTGCTGCTTGTTCAATCAGGAACAGTTGCTTAGCAAGAGGTAATATCAAGTTCTAGGCCATGTTGAACCTTAGTACTAATGCTGCATATCAAGGCTCAGCTTCCACAAAGAAGTCATAAAATAGCACAGTATACAATTGCACGATGTCGCAGAATGGAGCAGAAGAAAGAAGGCAGATAATTAGAGATAAAAGCAATGTTACCGTAAGCTACCAATTACTAGCGTCGGTAGGGGAATAAAGAAAAGTTAATGACAAATGCACAGAGTATGATTACAAAATAAAAACAAAAAGCTGAGAAAGTGTCTGTGGGATTTGTTTGGAAATCTTATTGTGCCTTCCATTTGTGCATTTCCCAAATTGTTGCTCTCTGAGAAGTGTTTCATATCCAAGAGATTTGAAGTCCATGTATTTAAAAAGTTTAAAGTTCAAGCTCAGCAAATACGTGCTTACAGGTGTGCATGGCTCATCATGCAGCTGTGATTGGCTACAGGAGAACATGGTGTTCCCTCCTGACTTTTCTAATGCTAATGCAAGGGCTAGGAAGGAATTTGAAGGGTAGAACTGATGGGCAAGAGGAGGAGGTGCTTAACCTTGGCCTACTGATTTTCTCCAATTCACCCCAGAATTAAATACATGGTAAAATAACAGTTGCATGATGTCACAGAAGTAATGCAACAGGAGAACAAGAAGGCAGATAGGTATGAGGGGTGGTGGGGTTTTTTGGGGGGGTGTTCATGATTTAAAATAACAGAAGACCAAGGAGAACGAGCAGGGTTGTACTTCTCCCATCTCTATCTCTGTCATAAACAAGAAATTATGTGAGGAAAGAAGATTAGGACTTGGCTAACAAAGTTATTGATAGATAGATGAGAGAGAGAGAGAGAGAGAGAGAGAGAGAGAGAGAGAGAGATGATAGAAACAAACTACATACAAACTACATGTTACTCTGCAGCTCCATATAATGAAGACCTGAAAGGCCCTGTCTCCTTTGCATGTGCCCTCAGTTGTTGTATTTTCTTTAAATGAGGAAGGTGATGGAAAGTTTCCGTCCATCACTTCTCCAGAGCCAGCTCCCACTTCTGAGGGCACTTTGCTGCAGGCCGTTATGGCTTTACTGCATGCAGCTGCAGTGTAACATGTAGTTAGCCCCTTAATACCAGGAGAACATGAGGGATAGAACCATCAAACCAAAATGTGACAAGAATGCTGCTGCACCTGGACTTAAAAGAATGAATAAAAATTGAAATAGTCTCATCATCCAAATATAAGGGAAATGTAAGTAATGAACTGCCGTCTAGTGTAATTTAAAACTTTACTATGCTCTATAAAAACAAATTACTGCTCTCTAAGACAGCCATTCAAATCGGGTTGAATTTAAAGTAGACAGATGACAGCAAAAGTATTTCAATTACTTGTCAACAATTTTTAGTACCAACAGTGGGTTTTGCACTGTACAGAACACAGATATGGCCTTTGTCCCCAAGGGACTTACAAATTACAGTGGTACCTCGGGTTACAAACACTGCGGGTTACAGACTCCGCTAACTCGGAAGTAGTACCTCGGGTTAAGAACTTTACCTCAGGATGAGGACAAAAATCGCACAGTAGCAGCGGGAGGCCCCATTAGCTAAAGTGGTACCTCAGGTTAAGAACAGTTTCAGGTTAAGAATTAAGTTCGTAACCAAAGGTACCACTGTACAATCTACAGCCTAAGATGATAAAATGAATAAATGCAATCTTTTCCTATAGGCCTCAACAGATGATAGTTTGAGGCTTCATAAAGCAGAAGCCAGGAACAAGTGCTGGGTCTGAGTGCTCCTCGCTCACTCGGTCCTCCTCCTCCTGTTGCACACTTAGTTCAGTGTGACAGTTCTGGCATGTATTAAACCAGAATTCCCTGTTACTCCTGAACTGAGGAACTCTGGGTTAATATCAGTTAACAAACCTGGAAAATGATCCAGAGTTACATTGACACTGTAAGACAGAAGCCACATATGATATCACAATGAACACGTGTGGCAAACTCTCAGTGGGATGCTGGCTCTGCTCCTGACCATCATGTGTTCAGCAGGATGCATACAATTGCACATGCATGTAGCAATACACACAAAAGGCTCTCTTTCTGAGATCACAAGCCACATGTTTTCAAGGGTTCCAGTGGTGTAGAGAATGGGAATGGGAATGTATGGGAATGCTGTTGTATATGCAGAGGCCCTATGCAGCTATCCAATGAATGCATAATCCCTCTGTCTCCTCTATGAATTCGCTATGATATCTCCATATGGACCATGGAGGGAGGTGTTCATGGTGAGTTCCAGCACCTCTGTTCACTGTATATGGTTATAGAAATGGGAGGCCCTTTAAAAAGCTTTGGATATATCATAAGGTTCATACAGGAATGACTGATGCCATTCTGAAAGCTGGATAACTACCAAGAACAAGGAGTTCCTTGGTTTGCAAAGTACCAATATCTCTCTTTCTCTTTCTCATTTGCCTCATGCCTTATACAGGATGCAATTGAGGCTATTGCAGAAAGCGCTTTCAAAACCTCCCCTTATCCAGTGATCCTGTCCTTTGAGAACCATGTGGACTCGTAAGTATTAAGTGTCTGCTGATTAGAGAAAAAGCTGAGATTGCACTCTGGACAAAGGGTAGAGGGGTGGGTAAGAAATGTGTCTAGTCAGAACAATTTGCATGGGACAGTAAGCTTGGGCAAACCATGCATATGCTAAGAGACAGATGGGGATTTGGGGGTATGGAGCAGGGATCATGCCAGTCTTCAGGCTTGACATGTGTGTGTTTTATACCTATATTTTCTTACAGGCCGAAGCAGCAGGCTAAGATGGCTGAGTACTGTAGAACAATATTTGGGGACATGCTGCTGACAGAGCCACTTGAAAAATTTCCAGTAAGTGAATAGGGATGCCAAATTTCTACATGGGATGAAGTTATCGTGCAAGCAGGTGTTAGCTTGGTCTGAAGTTGCCCTGGCAGTTTGTGCTACATCTTCACTAGAGAAGTGATGCAAAAACCTAAACTTTGCATGAATGCTAACCTTTTTCTTTTCTTCTGGGCAGTTAAAACCAGGAGTCCCACTGCCAAGCCCACAGGACCTCATGGGGAAAATCTTGATTAAGAACAAGAAGAATCAGTTCATACCTGGGGAGAACCAAGAGACTCTGAAGAAAGCAAGAAGTCTGGAGGATGTCATGACTGATCAGCCCACACCAGTAGACAAGGATAGCATAGGTAGTATATTCCATAGGGATAGCCCTGTTAATCTTTCGCAGCAAGAGCAACAGTCTTGTGACACCTTACAGGCTAACAAATGTTATTACTGCACAAGCTTTCATGGACTAGAGTCCACTTCATCATATACAGGGTACATTATGACAAGGGATGGGCCTTACTTGGGGAGGGGGGTGGGAATTCAGATAAGCCTGGAATCAGTTTTTAAGGCTCTGACATAAGCACAATGATTTGATGTGGAAACAGAGGGCAACACTGCCATTTTAGGGCAGAATTTCACTTATAAGAATGAGTGGCTTTATCAGTGACTTCAAAAGCGTCTCCAAAGTAGGTATGAGGAAGAGGAAGTCTGATTCAGTTCTCACTTAAAGGTGAGCCTGTAGACCTCCAGATTTGGTAGATGGATTGGGAAGGATAGAAATTGCAGACTGAAGGAATTTCAGATCCTAAAGAAGATTTTAGACAAATAGCTGGCAGATCTTGGTTGCAGTCATAGGTGGCAACTCCATGGGGCACTGGGTGCCTGAGCACCCATAAAATTCCCCATAAAGGGACTAGACACCTACAAATTTCAGTGCCAGGGCCATGCACGCTGCATCACACACATGGCCCCGGGCACCCACCATCACGGGGCCAAGTTGGTACTCCTGGTTGCAATCATCACAAATGAACTAATTTCTGTTTTGATTTATCAGTGAAGTCAGGTGAGGTGACTGAAGAAGTATCTGAAGTAGAGGAAGACATGGGAAACCTGGATGAAGAGGAGATTAAAAAGATGCAGTCTGATGAGGTACAATTACTGCTCTTAGTTTAAAGAACACTTTAAAAGTAACATGTTTTTGTTTTTTAAAAAAATCTTCCTACTTTCCAGCTGTTTGGTGGAATTGTGCTTTCCACCTGTCCAGGACTGGTCCAAGACATTGTGCTGCCTGGAAGTCTACACATTCCCCACCCCCTGTTCTCTATGGGCCAATTTTGTCCTAGCAATATTGCTGAGGCAGGGGAGCAGCTGCACACACCCCACTCATTTGTGCACTCTGGTCCTCATCCGACTAGAGAGACACACAAAGGAGATAGCTTGCTTCTGCATATCTGTGCTTCTCCAGCTGGATCAGAGCAAACTATACTCAAGGAAAAAGATACGTGGTTCTCACTGACTGTTCTTCTGAGTTCTACCCACTACTTTCTGATTCTGTTTAGGGCTGTGTCTGCCACTGGGCTTTATCAATAAAAACCATTCTGTCAGTCTGTATGATATGCCTTTTCCTCTAACTGTCCTAATTTTGCTTAGGGTACAGCAGGTCTAGAAGTGACAGCATATGAAGAAATGTCCAGCCTGGTTAATTACATCCAGCCCATCAAATTCGAATGCTTTGAAAACTCAGCACGTAAGCAAAGATTTATTGTCTCTGTCCTATTGAATGTCGTGTTTTCAGGTATTTAGAGCTATATACTCTATCTGCATGCATTTAGTTGTCATCTGTTGGCTCCACTGTAAAGGCTGAACAACAAATTACATGCTTTTGGAATCCTGTGTAGGGAAAAGAAGTCTTCCTAAGATGGTGTGGAGCAGAGAAGGTGGCAGCCCAAGAAAGGTGTTAAATACCTCCCTCTTGCTGATTCTGTGCTCCAAATCACCTACTTCACAAAACTGTATTTCCTTGAAACAAAACAAACTAGTTGTTAAGGGTTTTATTTTAAGAAAACGCCGTTTTCTTAAGACTGGACAAAGGTGGTGTATCTGGAGGGGGAAGGGCAAATAGGCCAGGTGAAATCCAGAACAGGCATAGATTTAGGGCAGAGCAAGGCAAGGTGCAGTAGAAAATGCATCAGGTTTGGAGCACAGTCATGCAGCACTAACCAAAGCTACTAACCAGCCTCCTAACAGATTATTCCTACTTCCCTTTTATAGAGGTTATTAGGAGGCTAGAGTTGCAGAAGTAGGTGACCCTACATCCCAAAGCTGTGCTGACCTGTAGATAAGTGTTCCTGGCTTGCAGCCCCTGAATCAGATGCTTTTCTTCAGTATGGCTGTGTAAACCCAGAAAATTTCCCCTGCACCTGGAGTTACTCTGGTATCTGCCCCAATGTAATTGAGAACTGAAAGGGAGAAGATTGCATACTTGAAACCATATATCATGAGCCATGTTTTCATTACATCTGCCAAAGCATATCAAAAGATTCATGAGCTTGGGTGAAGTATTGAGTGTCCTTGAAAGGATTTATGGAACTGATGGGAAGCCTGATGAAATGCTGAGCTTCCCCCCCTCCAAGTTTTGATTCCCAACTGATTTAGTGTCAGACAAAAAGCTGGGGGATTCTGAATCCTCATATTTTTACTAAATAAAATTGCGGACTACATAAAACTCCTGGAAAAGAAGTCTGGAAATGGAACAAAGGACTAATTAAGATTATGCACTTACTATAAAATAAGCTGCTTCTTCTAAAAATATTAGGCAACAATAGCTGATTCTACTCCAAAAAAGGACCAGCAGCTCCAGATCCTTTATACCAATTACTTCTAAGCCTTCTGCCCCTTTCCTGAATCTAGAGTAGCCATTCCCATCTTCAAACATAGCAAAGCAATGTAGGTGGTCTCACCTTAACATAAGCAGAGAACTACTGTCACGCTATTGCAGAAGCCACACATGTGGCAAGGCCTCCTGAACTAGGGCAGATAGGTGGACAGGTTAAATGCATGAAGAAGAAAAAGAGAAAGTAAAAATAAATAAATGTCATGGACAGGTGTAGAAGGGACACCGTGGAACACTTTGCAGTGAAGTTATGGGCACCATCCCTCTAGGTTTCAAAAATGTGCCAATAGTCCTTGCAAGAAATGCTGTTTACCCACAGATTTGATTAGCAGTTGATTACTGATTACTTCCACAACCAAAACACTTGCTCAGGTGATACTGTCTGAGGGCTTCAGTGCTGCTTAAGCAACTCCCTTGGGAAACTACCATGCAGAGAAAGGTCCTCAAATCAACCTCCATCAAAACCCAAATCAAACTTGATATTTCGTACTACTCTGAGTCAGAGGATCATGCATAAACAGTGTCTTTATTTGTGAATAGCAAGGGGCTGATAGTGAAGAAAATATGGTAGAATAGGAGGATCTGGAGCATTGGGCATGATTTATGTTTACCTTGCTTGTTTTTCCAGAGAAGAACCGGAGTTATGTCGTTTCCTCCTTCACTGAGATGAAAGCTTATGACCTGCTGACCAAATCGCCCATCCAGTTTGTAGAGTATCCTTTTTCTTTTTTCTTTGGCGCACCTGCAAGTGCACCTATTCACATATTTAAAAGTTCATTCTAGGTCATGTCACATGCAGCCAATCATAATGTTACTGTCTGGAAACAAGAGGTTGTATCCAATGAAGTTGTCCTGTTTGCACAAGGACTTACTATGAAACTGAACATATCTATCTCCTCTCCCTGTGTGGTCCTACACACACACACACACACACACACACACACACACACACACGATTTGCTCTGCAGGATTTAGGGAAACCCCAGAACAGATCTGAGAATGAACTGGGGAGGAAAAGGGGACGCTCTGTTCACACAAGTGGAAGTCCTTGCATGAACAGGAAAACTTCGGTGGATAAAATCCAATAATGTGAACTACTGCAATCTTCCATGACTCAAAGCCAGTTCCCAAAATGGGTATTCCTTAGAACTATTATATATAAGGTGTACCTATTGATTTCTATAGGATTCACACAGAAGTCGTTGTTAGCTTTGCAGCACTGTGATATTAAACTTTAGTAAACCTTTAAAAACACTTTAGCTGTGTAGTGTTCTCTTCCAAGTGCTGGGCACAGCAATGCGGGGGGGGGGGGGGCGGAGTGCAGGGTTCACAGCAAAGTTTCATGTTCCACCAAACAAGAGCCAGGCAAGTCAAGGTAAATAAAAACTTCAGACTGGTGAAGTAAGGGAAGAGTCAGAATATAGGCAGCACCCTGGACAGCTCCATGAAAAGCTCATACTGGGAACCCTGTAAGAGCAAAACTGCCAAGGGCACATATACTGCAATAAACTTCGGAGATGGAACTCCTATTAGGAAAATTCAGCTACAACAAGAGGCAGATGAGCCGAATTTATCCCAAGGGTACGCGGATGGATTCTTCTAACTACATGCCTCAGATGTTCTGGAATGTTGGCTGTCAAATGGTGGCATTAAACTTCCAGACAACTGGTAAGTGGTGCACCTCCTACATCCCCTTCCTGTTCATAGGCAATCAATAATTTTCTGACTCTTTTAATTTCACCACCACCCATAAATTTCCCAGAGCTGCTTCACTACCCTGCTATGTCTATGTCTTTCTTTGCCTTTTCTCTTTTCTTTTCTTCATTTGTGTTCCTTCATTTATGTTTATTATTATTACTGGGTGTTCCCCCCTATATTGGATATTTCCCCATATCACCCAAAAATGCAAGGGGTCAACATCAAAGCTTGCAGCATTTAATTAGAGATCTTTCCAATGCAAAGTCTCAACATGTGCTGAAGACAGATGTTTTCAAAAGAAAGGGCTGCCAGCTGTGCAGTTTGGCAAACCTGATTTTTGCCATCCCCTCCAACCTGCCGAAGCCCTGCTTCCTTCCCAAAACTCTGCTCCTGAGAGTTGGGAGACTCTCTGGAACAGAATGGGATGGGGCTGCAGTATTGGGGGGAAAGGCTGGTGAAAATTAGGTGCCCCCAATGTGCTCATGGAAGGGCTTTTTGCTAAATTAAACCTACCTTTGGATATAATCCAGGTGTCCTTTCAAAGGAAGCAGGTGGGGTCAAAGGACTGCCTGTAACACAAATGAATCTGTTTCCTTTTGCCTCTAGGGCCAGTCCAGAGCCATCTGATAGAATATGGCGACCCAGAAATGAAGTTTCAACAGGCATTTTTTACATTCAGAGATATAGATATAAAAGTGACCCACAGGACTTACATAATGATACAAACATTAAAGCCAAGTATAAAAAACCAGAACAAAACTTAAAGCTAAAAAACAACCCCACAATATATATAAAAAGGCAGGTCTAACACAGAACACAGCCCACCCTACTAAAAGTTAAACAAGAAAGAGGCCACAAGTATTCCTATTACCTAAAATCTGAGATTGATAAGGACAAATTGCCACAGGGTGATTTTTGTCCCTGATAGAAATGACTATATAGACTCACCCTAGGGCTCAGAACTTCTTAAGACTGGGAATATATAGGATGCAGGCAGGGAGGGACATTGGAAAATAGTGGCAATATCAATACTTCTTCATGGAAAGGCGGAAAGGCATGACTTCAGGGTGAGCAGCTTAAAGGCAGGAAGCTAAATCAGCATACATAGAACAGTAAGTGGAGCTCATAATGTAATTCAGGCAGGAGGGCACTAACCTCTTTGGATATTGAATGGCCAGGTACAACTGAAGCAGAATTCACAGATTCTATTCAGATGTGAGGTTTTTTGTTGTTGTTGTAATGGGGGAAATGGAGTATATATTGTGTATATTGACAGTACGAGTGCAGCACTTCATCTTGCCTACAGCAGTTACCATATGTTGCTGGTGCAGATGACATTACCAGATGCTTGTTGCAGTGCTAATATAGCAAGTCAGCGCACACAAGGGATGCCTGACCTGCAGTGGATGTGTAATGTAATGCAACATCTGTGACCTCCCTCATAGCTGCAGCCTTGCAAAGTTTGATCTACTCTCATTTCACTGTGAGGAAGGGAAGGGGTTCAGTCTCCCTTGGAACACAATGACCAGTATGACTTCTGTTCCATCTCTTCAGTAATTTTCCTTTCTTCCTTACACTCATGCACAGAAGAGCAGAGTTGTGTGATGAGGAGAAGAGTGGGAGGAAAAGGAAAGGATAAAGTGAACAGATGGGAACTTGCGGGGAGGCAGTGTAATAAATTTGGGAGAAAGGGAGGCAGGATGAATCAAAAAAAGTACACAAGAGAATGAAGGTGTCGATGGAATTGTAAGAGGAATGGGACAAGGAATGTAATGAGAAAGTGGACTGAGGTGTTCATTCATTTTAAAACTGGATACCCAATAGAAGATATTGGATACCCAATAGAAGTGGTAGGAAGATGCAGTTTCCTCATTATCTTCAAATTCTTCCTTATTAGTTTGATTTATTGTCCTATGTATCTCAGTGCCTATGTGCAAACATCCACCAGCACTTTACTCATGAATGTTTTCCTACATCAGTATCATTTCCATTTAGGAGAAAGTTTTATATCATCACATGTGACAAGTACAGATGTGCTTCTTTCACCACATGTGTATGGTCAATTTGCAGCTTCCCAGCATGTGTACATGGAATGAAACAGACATGCAGCTTTCATACATGATGGTGCCTATATATATATTTTTCTACACATAGGTGACATCAGTGTTGGAACATAATTATTACATCTATCCATCTCATGAAGTAGGATGCTGTGTGGAGTTAACTCTGCAATAAACCGATTAGAATGCCAGGGGGTTTACTCCTGAGTAGATGTGTGTAGGAGTGCACTCATATAAAGGTGCCAGAGCAGTTAAAAACAAATGGGCACTTTCAGAATCTGTGCTGGAACGTGGGTAAGCCAATAGGTACCAAGATGGCTAATCCCCTTTATGTAAAGCACACTGAGGACTCTGAAATGAATATGCTGCTGAAGCACAATTTCGTCTGCTTTTCATTCATACTGTACATACATGCTAACAGACACTCCTACCTGTTTATTCCTGTTGGCCTGCTCCCTTAACAGATATTCCCATGCAGCAGAACCTGGCTCTCTTTGAATTCAATGGGCAGAGCGGCTATATTCTCAAACATGACTTCATGCGTCGCCCAGATAAGCAATTTGACCCTTTCTCTGTGGATCGCATTGATGTGGTGGTGGCGAGCACACTCTCAATAACAGTAAGTAACAAGTGCTAGGTTGCTTCTGGATTTAGAGCCCTTTAAACAGGGGTATAGTCCCGAGGCCCCGAGACATTTATCACCCAGCAAGGCTCTTCGTGGAAAAATGCACCTGCAGTAACCTGCAAAGTGGTATTTTGAAAAAGGCTAGTTTCCTTCAGTGTTTAAATGTAGTGAGTCAAATGAAAATGGAGAATGAGCAATAGAAAGATGACACAAGTAGCACTAATGCAAGAAAATGCATCTGAAGGATTAAAGTAGAGAAGAACAACAAACCAAGGACTTTTCCCAATGAACTAATTATTGTGTAATCATCCTGATTTGTTTTCACAAAGTTTGCATGGAGGTTATACAACATTGTACTGAGCAGTCGTTATCTCACATTTGGCAGCTTTTCAGTGTGTTTTCCCATCACTTTCCTTCCTGCAAAAAGTTAAAGTTGTGAGATGAGGGGGGGATTGTTGCACCAGAGTGGCAATTTCACTTTAATTGTGCAACATGAATTTTGCCAGTATGTAATTGAATTCCATCTGCAATATAGTGACAGTCTCTAATGATATAACGATGGATGATGTAAACTGGGTTTAAGTAAATGCTCCATTGATCTTGTTTCCTTGTATTCGTAGATACTTTCTGGTCAGTTCCTCTCAGAACGTAGTGTGAGGTCATATGTAGAAGTGGAGTTATATGGACTGCCAGGTGATCCAAAACGCAGATACAGAACCAAGATGTCACCAAATGCCAACTCAATCAACCCTGTATGGAAAGAGGATGCTTTTGTCTTTGAAAAGGTAACAGTGCCTCATGCAGCAGGTGTCTCTTCTAAGAACAAGCTTCTTTGACAGTTCTAGACTTCCATGGACTGAGGTCAACTTTCAAACTACAGTGTAAATAGGGTGTGTGGGGTTGAGTGATCTAGGAGCCACTTGCCTATATTTTACATTTTCTTTGACAACTTTCATGCACAGCATTTTTTATAATACTGATTTCCTTCTTCCTAGCAACCTTGTGAGGCAAATAATTGACATTTCCATTTCACAGATGGAGAATTGAAGCTGAGAGACTCAGGCTTATCCAAAAATTACCCACTGAGCTCTTGTCTGAACAAGCTTTTTAAAATTAAAATATTCCAGATCCAAGTCCACTGTTCTTATTTTATGAACCCACAAAACATTTTGTTCTGTGCTTTTAAAGTGGAACTTGCAAATCAAATGGACTATGGAAGTATACACTTGCTTTGTTGAACTAGAAGGCATCTTAATTTTATTTAACCCTCATGTATAGATTGGACAGCATTATTTTGGATGTTTTAGTTGACCCGGTCCTCTTGTATTCCTGTAATAGTAAGGACATTTCTAGTTCTTAGTTCTTTATCTCAAGGAAGGTTCTTTTTTCTATTAAAAAAAAACAAATTCCCCTGAACCTCCCATAATAGAAGTCCCCTCCTGCTTATTCTCATCAAAGTAATTCTTAAGAGCTGTCTCAATTCATTCTCTAATGTCCTGATTAGCAAGCAAAGCTGGTTTAAGAGACCAGGAATGACTCATTTCTAACCATGAGCACAATGTAAAAGAAGTTGAGCCAGATGTGTAATCTGTAATTTTTATAGAGCCAATATTTGTGGATGTTACCATAGTGCGTAGTGAGCTGGAAGCCGTAACAAAATTGATTCAGGTATTTGTTTTAAATTGGTATGAAATGAAAAGCTCACGTCTGTCAAGTCAAATTCACTCTGTGTATCTCGCAGTCCCCACCTCTCAAGGAGGTGCAATAGTTTTAAGTTCCTGCGATAATTGGAGGAGAGATGCTGCCTGACATGTACATTTTGTAGTGAGAGTCCCTAATGTTTCAGTTTAGATCACCTCCTAAGATAACATCTTCCTGTGCAAAGGAGTGAAGTTTTTATAGTGAATGGTGAGGAAATTTAGTTGTCTGTTGTTCAGGACATAAACTTAGCCCACTGTGAGCTGTTTATTTAGGGTTATCATGTTTAAATCAGCCATACTCCTGTTTCAACATTATGAACCATATCTCATACAGTCCTTCCTTCTTTCCCAAAACACATATTCCTTATCACACACACTACCTCTGGTTATTGGGGGGGGGGGGAATTGTGTGCTAATAAACCAAAACAAAATACGGAACACTAAGCTGTTTTTTATGCTCTGGCATTTACTTAGAATCAATTAGGTTGATACAATGCTGCATACAAATCAGTGTTGTGCAACTGCACAAGCACTATGTTTTCTCAGCCAGCTATAACCTACAGGACACTAGTAGGTTAAAGAAAACTTATTAGTCCATTATTATAGGGAACAGAACTAGCAAAAACAAATGAACTGGAAGTGTAAAAGAAAATACTTGGACAATCCAGGAGTTCATGATTCTTGAGAACTCCATTTTCTAAAATATTTTAAGTCAATTGAAGATAAGCATCATTTGATTCTTTCTTGACAGATTTTGATGCCAGAGCTAGCTTCTCTCAGAATTGTGGTTTGGGAGGAAGGAGGCAAGTTCATAGGGCAACGTGTCATTCCCATCACTGCTGTGCGTTCAGGTGAGAATGGACTATTTTTGAGATTTCTGAAAATGGACTTACTTTCTTCACTAGATCATTTGGTTGACTGGTAATTTTTCTGCATGAATCCATATGCCCTTCATGTGTTATAGGATATATGTAGAAACTGCTAGTGGCAGTGAGCTTTGTATTTGTTTCATATCTCTGTGTGTGTAATCTCTGCTGGTATTAAACTTGATGCTTATTAATTTTACCAAATGCCCTCTGCTTCTTCCCTTTTTATATAACTCAATCATAGCTGCATCCTCTGTTAACTGAAAAATCTAGCAATTTAGTCTATTTGTATATAAAAGCTGCTTGGTCATTTTGCCTGTGCTTTTCTAGAGTCCTTTCACTAACTTCCACCCTATCATTTCCAGAGCCATAAATATTCATAGTGAGAATGTGTCATGGTTTGTATATGAAAATTATTGTTTTCCTCACCAGACTGAGACATTGCCACAATTAATTGAAATGAACGGAGCTTCCACAACTATAGCTCAGTTGGTAGAGCATGAGACTCTTAATATCAGGGTCATGGGTATGAGCCTCATGTTGGGCAAAAGATTCCTGCATTGCAGGAGATTGAACCAGATGATCCTTGTGGTCGC
Source organism: Podarcis filfolensis (assembly GCF_964270895.1). Taxonomy (NCBI): domain Eukaryota; kingdom Metazoa; phylum Chordata; class Lepidosauria; order Squamata; family Lacertidae; genus Podarcis; species Podarcis filfolensis. The sequence goes on from NC_139604.1 coordinate 94,661,231, forward strand.
TTCCAACTCTACAATTCTATTATTTGTGATTCATAACTCCTGGCCATTTCAATAGGACTTATACAGGATAACTTTCTGAGGGCCTGTGCTCCATGAGTCAGCTCCCATGCCCACTATCCTTACTGGCAGGGCCGGCCCATCCATGAGATAAGGTGAGGCAACCACCTCAGGCAGCAGGATCCAGAGGGGCAGAAGAGCCAGACTCCAAGGAAAGCACTGTGGCAGCAATGGTTGCAGTGTGCACCCTGGAGGTTGGATCCATCATCTCCTCAGTGCCTACCCCCCACCATGCCACCTCCACAGCAAATTGGAGGTGCTACTGGTCTCCCCACACACTTAGTTCCTGATGTAGATCACTATTGCCCCTTGTTTCTGATGTGGATCTTCACTCACCCCTTCTCCCCTGGTGGGGGCACCATTTTGTGATTCACCTCAGGTGCCAAAATGCCTTGGGCCAGCCCTGCTTACTGGTACGCAGAACCTGCCATTGCAGGTGACTTGCTGCACCTTGCATCATCTGAGGCTGATTTCTGATTGCCTCCAGCATTTTCCAAAACAGTCCCTCAGTAGCATTCTGTTTGCCACCTGTTTCTATTGGGATATGTGCTTTCTGTTTTAGGCTATCACCATGTTTGCCTTCGTAGTGAGAGCAACATGCCACTTACAATGCCTTCTCTCTTTGTGTATGTGGAGATGAAAGACTATGTTCCGGATTCGTGGGCAGGTACCGTATTCCAAAAACCTGAAAGAGGGATGTAGTTATCTTTTTTTTGTTTAGTGGCATCTTCATAATATCTACCCCAGAGCAGTTTACAATGAAAAGAAAAACTACAATGATAAAATGTACAATGGCTCAGTTAAAATCAATACAAACTAGCTAATGACGTATTAATTAAAACAGCAGAATGAAACCTGCAGATATTAGCAGAGTTTAAATTGCATCACCCTTATATTAAAAATGTGCATCATTCAAATGCCTGAAGAAATAACAATGTCTTCCTATGACATTTCACCGAAAAGATAATCCAGCAGATACCTGGGAAGGAGTTCCATATTGGGGGTGCCACAGATCTGCCTTCTTGATCTGCGATGGTGGTGACACTCTGGGAGGGGGCTCAGTAAAAGTTCTTAATATTTGGGCAGGTTAATATGGGAGGTGATCCTTACAGTATCTGGATTCTGTGCCATGAAGAATTTCAAAGGTTAAACCACCACCATGAAGAAAAACAAGCTAGCAGTGTAGACCTTACTAGAAAATGGTCTGACCATGACAACTGGATCACAACAAACCCTCCACTACTGGCCCGCTTTCACCAACCCATTACAAGCACCAGATCCAGAATGTGACTTGCCAACTCTGTAGGCCCTTTGACAACTTGAGGCATGATGGTCAGTTGGTCATTTTTTGTAATAGTTGTTTCTTAAGGGCTGGCTGAGGTATGCATAAATCCAGTGATTTTCATAAATTTCTGGGAGGGGTGAAGTGGAAATGTGTCCTGAAGTTTGGCTCATGTGGTTAGCCATCTCCTACCCATGAGGCATGTGTCCCAAGAACACCATTGCTTAAAGAGATACACCCCTTTTTCAGGGTTTACACCAGCTTAAGTTCCACTGGGCTCAGCATAGCCAGCTGGGATGTAGGGGATGCTGAGATGAGGATGAGAGAGTTAAGCTGGTGTAGCCCAACTGTGCTGAAAACCCCTGGCTTATCCAGATATATGCTGAATCCTAGCCTGTTCATCCTGACAGAATTTGCAGTAGGGTTGCTCCCTTAATGAACCTGTACTATTATGCATGAATCTGGAGAATTGAGAGACTCAAAACTCAGGATATATGATCTCTAACATATTCCTAGAAGCATAGCAGTAAGGAATAAGTAGGAGAGGGATGATATGATGTTGTTGAAAATCCTGGATTATTTTCCTAGATCTCACCATGGCGCTCTCCAACCCAATAAAGTTTTTTAACGCACATGACAAAAAATCAGAGAAGAGCCAAGAGGATACTCCCGAGGTGAGTTCCACAGATACTTTTATTTATTTACCTACTCAGAATAATTGCATTCCACTTTCACTTGTACGGTTCAAGGCGACTAACAGCAGAATTCATGCAATAAAAGCTGAAGTTACTGCAAATGGCACGTGTCAAAAATGCCTGAAATGGTAAGTAGAGAAAACGTGGAGGTTCCATCTGGGTTTTATTTGCTTAGGGGAGTCAAGAGCAGGAATGTGGGAAGGGAACCAGTTCTTAAAAGGATACTTTTTTGCCCTAGGAGGGGCCTACAGACAGAAGCTGGCAGCAGAATTTGGATCATGAGTAAAGTTCAGATCCCAAGAATAATCTTAAAATGATGGTCCAGAATTCTACCCATTTTGGGTATTGCAGAGTTGGCTTGAACCACATGCAATTAATTTTACAAGGGGGACACTAAATGAAAGGAATGAGTGAACACACTTGGACTTACATTTTTATTAGTTTCCTGCATGTGTACAATGACATCACAGCATCCTATACTGTGCATCTTTAAATGTGTGCATTTCCATATTGAATTAGAATATCCATTTTCCATAAAAGGAGAGGCAGCCCCAAATGCTAGTTTTCTCCATGGAGAAGCTAGCTACTGGCAATTTAAAAAAATGAACATTCATTCATTGGGATAGGAAAACCTACACCCACTAGATCTTTTTAAAAAATTCAAATAGGATGTATCTGGGGACTATTTTTCACATCAAAAGCAGTTGCTTCAAGCATTACATACCGCATTAATTGTATCTACAGGATTCTTTGCAAGAGTTAGAGATGGGAAGGCATTCTGAGCATTGTGTTTGAAATTATTTATGCCACTGCAGGCAGTTAAGGTTTTAAATCAATGGATGGCTTTGACTGATTGACCAAGTTAATGGATTAAATACTGCAGTAACACACACTTCCATAGAAGGCTCCTGTGCCTGGCACATTAGTGCACAACTGTACTAGTAACCACAAGCATCACCTTTCCCTGCCACAAGCTGCAAGACAACCCCCTCCTCAATTCTAGTGTATTTATTGCTTGTTCCTGAATCTTCTGTTCTGCTTGCCTGTTCAGCCACATAGACACAAGCCAGTGTCTCCTCAGCTTCCAGCAGGGACAAGAGGGTGCCACCACCAACCAGACTAAAACCCAAAGTCCACAGTGATGCAAGTTTGCAAGAAGATTAGAGATGCACCTTATGGCTCTCTCTTATGCCTCCTATAGTTTCAGTGTGGCAAAATACACAATGCCATGAAGCAAAACTGAGGGGGAAGTGTCCAGTTGTTTCTAGTGATCTGTTTTGCTATAACTGATGCACAATTAATTTTTGTTTTAGGGGCCTGACTTGCAAAAAAGTCTTTCATCTGTTCAACTCAATACCAACGGGATACATAATGCCACAGGGACCTTTAGTACTCCTCCTTCAAACGGGCCTGGAGGTAATGCTATGGATATGGTTGGGACTGAGCACAGCAGCTTAAATATACGCTGTTCAGATTCTGAAAAGAAATGATATTGATCCAGGAGACAAGAAGCAGGGTTGACATTTCTCATTTCATTGGGACTCATTTAACATGCTGGTTGTGATCAATTTCAGTGGCTGTTATCTTTCACGAGACAGAATAAGCTCACTCATCCGTCGTGTGTTTTTGCCCCTCAGGAACCCTGAATGGAAAAGGAACCTCGACAGGAAAAGAAGAGACCACAAAAGAACCTACAAAAGAACCTACAGGTATTTCTAATCCTGTTCCTGTTGAATGGCAACATTCAAGTTCAAATTACTGTAATTTCTGTCCTGATTTTGCAGGGACAGCCAATATGGCAACCTCCATATGTTGTTGGACTCCAACTTCCATCAGCCCTAGCCAGCATAGCCGATAGCAAGGTATGATGGGAGTTGCAGTCCTGCAGCACCTAGAAGGCAATATGTTGGCTAGCCTTGTGCTACTGTAACTGTGCTGGAAGTGAACTCATTACAAAATGTGAGGTAAGTCAATCACAGGCCCCGATTCACCTTTCCCCATATTCTTTTTATATCCTGCACAGAATTGATAGCAGCTTCTGGACATAGCCACAGAATCCTGCAAAGCACATCCCAACAGCATATTTTCATTTAAAAAAATGTTGTGGGTTGCAATCTATGCAAGAGGGGGAATCATTAACCCTCTACTCTGCCTTGCATATCTGGACGGTCCTGTGTCTTAGGAACGGCTTTCCAGAGGGCATGACAGACTCAGTGGAAAGGGGGCCAGGTAAGCCCTGTAGATGCACAAGACAATGTGGACTCCACTGTCACAAACAATACCCAACAAGGGCCTCTGACATTTGCAGAGTCGCATCTGCGCAGAACTCTTTCGTGGAGGCAAGTGTTACGTTTTCCCAGGGATAAAATATTGTGGTTTGTGTGCTGAGATGCTGTGATATATGTGCAATCGTAGGATCACCTTGAGAGGAGATGGGGTATACGCAGACATGTCCAACCAGTAGATCGCAATCTACCAGTAGATCCCCGGCTGATCCTGGGAGAGTGCGGGACCCTTATCAATCGTGGGATTAAATAAAAGTTTACTGAAAGTTAACAAATAAAAGCTGAAGAACTCTGGGCAATCCTACCCTTAAAAAGCTCAAGAACTCTGGGCTCAACAACTCACCCCAATCCACCCACCCCATGCATGCTCCTCCTCCCTCCAATGACAATGGGTAGATCACTGCCAGTTTTTTATACTTCATGTGGATGGTGAAAATAAATGGCAATTTAGTATCTTGTTTAAGCAGATGCATCTCTTTTTCATGCTATGTTTCAGAGCTGCAAACGGCGAGCTTTGAGGAGCTGCAGCAGATGAAGAATTTTGGGAAACTGTTGAAGAAGCAAGAGAAAGACCTGAAGGAGGTGGAACGGAAGACAGTCAAGCGCAAGGAAGAGCTGTTGCAGAAATATGCCGTCCTTTTCATGGAGCTGGGCACGCAAGCTGGCAAAAAGAAAATGCCATGCCCACCTAAAACCCAGAAAAAGAAAAGGTAGAAATTGGATCACGAGCAGAAAAGGCTGTGGGATCCTTATTGGCCATCAGAAGACTTGCTTTTAACTGTAACTTTATTTAATACATTTCTTTCATAATGTATGTATCATGGCATAAAAGGAATTTGTTCGACTACTGAGACGTTATAGGACTTTAGGCCTTTCCAGAGGAGAGAGATTTAGGTATGTGCATTAGAGAGAGAGATTTAGGTGTGTGTTACTGATTTGTGTGTTGATACTGTGTTAATCTCAGTGCTAGAAAAGAGTGTGAGGAGAAGCCCTTGGCAGGTGGCAGGAACAGTGTACTACTATTCTCAGTGGTATAGATACCTGCCACACAAATACACAACGAAACAGAAGGGGAATGCCACAATGACAAGGAAGGAAGCAAAGGTGCAATTCAAAGCACTGAAGAAAATCCAATCACAGATGTGTCTCATGTAATTATTTAATCACAAAGCTCAGAGATCCAAAAGTATTTTAAGGAAATGCCTCTTCACAAAGGGAAACAAAATAAAAGGGCATTTCTTACACAACAGCTGCAATAAACAGCTGTTACATAAACAGAGAATTACAATACCACAGTTTTGCTATGTAGCCACTTTCTAAATATGACAGCTGCAGGGTATAAAGGAAGCAAAATCAAGGATTAATGATGGCTCCACTGCTTAAAGAGCAAGTTATTTATATTATTTATTTGTAGGATTTATATACTGCCTTTAGAGTTCTGCTACTGTCCCACCCACTTACCATCACAGAGAAACATAGAATATTCCTGCACTGCAGGGGGTTGGACTAAAAGATCCTCAGGGACTATTCCAACTCTACAATCCTATGATTATGGAATTCTATAATCAATTCTACAATTCCATAATCACTGCAGAGTTGGAAGTGGCCGCAAGGATCATCTAGTCCAGGCATAGGCAAACTCCGGCCCTCCAGATGTTTGGGACTACAATTCTTATCATCCCTAGCTAGCAGGACCAGTGGTCAGGGATGATGGGAATTGTAGTCCCGAACATCTGGAGGGCTGGAGTTTGCCTATGCCTGATCTAGTCCAATCCCCTGCAATGCAGGAATCTTTTACCCGATTGTGGGGGCTCAAACCCATGATCCTGAGATTAAGAGTCTCATGCTCATAAAAATAAAACACAAACAATTCCCTCTCCCAGCCTTTCATCTTCCTTTTCATGGGGCAGGTGATGTTCATTTGGTCCTGAAAGGGGACAGTCTGACTGGCAAAGGCCTAATGGTTTCCCTGCCTGCCTCTCTTCTTTCTCACATGGCAGAATAAGGCCCATAATCTACAGCTGTTATAGAACATACAGGCAATATTATGCCATGCAGAGATCTCATGAAAAATGGCTCCTTGGTGGTACAGCAGTGAATTGGTCACAATATTAGCCACGTTGTGAGAATTGTTCCTCTTCTTCTGAAGTTGCAGGAAGTGGACTGTGGATGACAGCAGCTCAGGAAGAAACGCCGGTGAGATGGCAGAGAATCCTCCTGACAACAGAGTCTTGGAGCTGAAGGAGAAGCTGGAGAAAGAGCTAATTCAGCTAGGAGAAGAGCAGTATGATGCAATTCGGAAGAAGAAAGAGCTCCACGCCACAGAGGTACAGATAGGAAGTTTATTGCCCTTTCCTTACTTAACATTTGGCTTGCAGTACAGTGGTACCTCAGGTTACAGACACTTCAGGTTACAGACTCCGCTAACCCAGAAATAGTAGCGGGTTAAGAACTTTGCTTCAGGATGAGAACAGAAATCGTGCTCCGGTGGCGCAGCGGCAGCAGGAGGCCCCATTAGCTAAAGTGGTACCTCAGGTTAAGAATAGTTTCAGCTTAAGAACGGACCTCCAGAACGAATTAAGTTCTTAACCTGAGGTACCACTGTAGTTACAGGTCATCCTACATCAGAGTTCTCAGAGCAGCCCACAACAGGAAATGAAACCATTTAAAATCTAATAGCAATAAAAGCAGCAGTATAAATATAATACAGCATAAAAACATAAGTCACGTAGAGTAAGCACAGATTAAAGACAGATTAAAATGCCTGGGAAAATAAAAAGATCTTTACCTCACACTAAAATGGCACCAAAAAATGCCCCATGTGTGCCTTTTGGAGGAGGGCATCCCATAGTGGCAATGCCACCACTGAAAAGGACCTAGTGCACATCATTTGGTTAGGGGCACTCAGAGGAAGATCTTTGAGGATCTCAAGGCATGATGTCAGTGATCCCAAGTGCTACTGCCTGAACACAACTGAGATCATTTGGTTGCAACTGAGTAGTGTCAGACAAATAAATCTGTTCACAAGAAAACATTCAGCACAGGAATGGCAGGTAAGGGTGAGGGAAAACCATGTTTTCCACTTGCTTGTTCTGTAGATTTTAATATAAGAGAGCAGCAACATCTCATCCTCACTGCTATGGTTGTCTGATGTTCAAGTCAATGTGTCACAGACAGTGTCAAATACAATGGTACCTCGGGTTACATACGCTTCAGGTTACATGCGCTTCAGGTTACATACGCTTCAGGTTACAAACTCCGCTAACCCAGAAATATTACCTCGGGTTAAGAGCTTTGCTTCAGGATGAGAACAGAAATCGGGCTCTGGTGGCACGGCAGCAGCAGGAGCCCCCATTAGCTAAAGTGGTGCTTCAGGTTAAGAACAGTTTCAGGTTAAGTACGGACCTCCAGAACGAATTAAGTGCTTAACCCGAGGTACCACTGTATACCCCAAACTAGCTGTTATAGACCTCATGGGGGGGTCCCTATTTTATGGCTGAATATAGGTTGGAGCCAGATTTATTGTAGAAACTCTGCTCATGGGCTGTTCCTGCTGCAGGAAGGGAAGGCTACAATTTTGCTGATTCCTCCTTCTCCCTGCAGCACCCTTAAGGTCTGTTCCAGCTTGTCAGGGGCCCTTCCAGGGCAATGAAAAAGGTGGCACAACGGGCTGCAAACAGAAGTAGGAACTTGCAAAAATTGCCTCTTTCTCCCTTCCTCCAGCAAGAGCTTCCACTGGATAAAAGGCCCTCCCAGAAATGGAGGAGCAACTTGCAGTTTTAGAAAGAAAAGAAAAAGAGTAAAATTAAATTCTGACATTCTACCCTGTGTTTTAATCTTTGGACAGCAAATTTCTAAAATAATTGAGCTTGCAAGAGAAAAGCAAGCATCTGAGCTAAAGGCACTAAAGGAATCCTGGGAAAGGTAGGTAACAAAATAATGTAAGTTTTTTCCAGCGTTTTCATCTACTAATTTTGCATGGCTTAATTTTTGCTTGTCTTTTCCCTGCTCAGACTGGATTGCAGCTGATAGGAAGGGTGCAGTTATTTTGAAACGGCTCAGTGCGTGCAGTCCTGGTTGGTGCTAGTCTAGTTCATCTGTCGTTTGGCTGGGCAAGAAATAGAAGGGGTGGTCAGAAGGGATTTGCATGATGTAACCTGCACACAATACCTATGCATTTTCTCTCATTCCACTGGGATCATTTACCTCCAGCAAGGAACATTTTCAGGCCTGTAAACAAAGAGCATTATGTGGTGCTTCCTTTACTAACCTGTGCTCTATGACTGAAATGATTGAAGACATTAGGTAGACAAGAAGACAGCAATTTACAGAGATAAAAATGTGTTATTGCTGAAATCGATCAACTCTAGGTGATATCTTCCTCTACAGTGACACTAAAGAAATGAAAAAGAAACTAGAGGTGAAAAGATTGGAAAAAATTCAGACCATGGCTAAGAACACAACCGACAAGAGTGCCCAGGAAAGGTACTGTGGCAGACTGATTGGCCTCTTTCGAGTTTGTATCTGCTGAACTCTTTCACAGGGCTGGGCATTAGCTAGAAATAGAGATGGACAAATCTGTCAATTTTGACCCTCTAAGTCATGGGTCAGCAACCTTTTTCAGCCGTGGGCCCGTCCACCATCCCTCAGACCATGTGGTGGGCCAGACTATATTTTTTTTTGGGGGGGGGGGAATGAACAAATTCCTATGCCCCACAAATAACCCAGACATGCATTTTAAATAAAAGGACACATTCCATTCATGTAAAAACATGCTGATTCCCGGGCTGTCCGCGGGCCGGATTGAGAAGGTGATTGGGCCGCATCCGGCCCCCGGGCCTTAGGTTGCCTACCCCTAGTTTTCCTTTTTCCAGTCTTAATTTTAGATCTCCACATTTCTGCAGCAAATTGCAATTTATTTTTTTAATCCTCTTGAAAATTCACCAGTATTTTAGTGCAAATTTATCCTAATAAACACATTTTGACGCATGCATGCATTTTTGCAAGCAAATCCCAGTAATGTAATGCATTTTAATATTATTTTCACTAATATGTGCATTTTAATGCACCTTTCCTCCTAATATTTTTGTATATGGTTTGGACAGAGAACTGCTATTACAAAATTTGGAAAAGTGCACATTTTGAAGGATGGCCATATTTCAGTTTGCATATTGGTTCAAGAAGTGTGAATGAAGTAGTTAAAATGGAAACAAAACAGAATTTCTCCTCCATGCCTAGCTAGAAACAATTTTTTACTTGCAAAGAGCCTAAAACTTAAAAACAGTGTGAGAATTCTGGTATCCTGCTAAACCAATGATGGCTAACCTTTTTTGACCCAAGGGCCACATTCATCCTTGAGCAACCCTCTAGGGGCCACATATCAGCCATGAGTGTGACCCACACACTCTCCCACTCTCCCATCCTCAGCTGATTTGTGCTTATCACACACACTTCACATACCCTCTCAGCAATCCTGAAAGACAGCGATTGGCCTAAGGTCCCAAGTGAGTTTCATGGCTGAGTGAGAATTTGAACCTAACCCTCCCTGGTCCTTGTCAGACACGCGTAAGTACTACACAGCATATTCTCAGGTTACCACAACCCAATTCATTTGTGCAGGTTTCCTTAACTGATACACATTGCTATCATCACCACTACAGGGAAATCCTGTAAATCTATCACTTTAGTACAATTCTTTACAACACAATGCCTTTTGCTGGCAAATCATGTACCTTTAACACCCTGTCATTTTAATTCTTAACTGGGCATCTATGATAAACCTCTCAGTCATGACTAACTGAAGCGTTTCCCTGCTGAAGGTTATCATTATCAATGTGTGTTGATAGGGTGGTTTTTTCTCTACAGACTGAAGAGAGAAATCAACAACGCACACATTCAGGAAGTGGTACAGATGGTCAAACAGGTAAGGCTGTCACGAAAACTAGCTGGATAAAGGCCTCTGGCAAATCTTAGTCCAATTGTACAACGCAGAAGTACACTCTCGGGATCATTTCACTCAGCTTAGCTTAGCTTAGGCCTGAACCCCACTGGAACTTGAAATCTCCTGCTGTGCCTGCCCCCTAGGTCAGGAAGGTGGGTGGCCACAAAGGAGAGAGGTCCTTCTCACGATGACAGTATTAACTAGTTCTTTTTTCTTTTATAGTCCTTGGTTGCAAGCTGCTTTGGATAGCCATTTGCCCAGAAAAGTGGCCTTTAATATTTAAACATTTTTTAAAAATAAATAGCTATGCCTTAGCTGCTAAGAAATCCTGAGTGTGCACTCCTGCTTTGTCAGCTTAACACATTGCTGATGGACCACAGGGATTCATCAGGGGTGTTTCTAGGGGGCGGCCCAGTTGGCCTGAGCTCATCGTCTTCTTCTTTGCTGGGTCCCAGAATTCCTGCCGCTGAATCACTTTTTACTGAGCACACGGCAAAATGCAGTGCTAGTGTGAAATCCCACCCACTCACTAACTCAGTTTGCCCAGAGGCAGTCTATACCATTATGCAAACTTGTGCCCTGAGCCTATGCCCCAAGTACCTAGCAATAACATTTGCCGCTTTTATACTATCTGAAGAAGTGTACATGCACACGAAAGCTTATACCTAGAACAATCTTAGTTGGTCTCTAAGGTGCTACTGGACTATTCTTTTTATTTCGCTTTTATACTGTTGCTTTGAAGATGGTGGCTTTTAAAATACTTTCTTTCCCTGCTTCAAGATGAATGAAAAACAGGCTAGGGACCAAGAAGTACTGGAGAAAAAGCAGGCAGCCTGCCTAGAAGCAATCAAGGAAAAGGAAAACCAGGTAAGAGGATGGGAGAATCAAAGGTCTAGAATAGACCCAGAGATACCATAATTTACTCCAACCCCCTAAGAAGTGTCCAGCAGAGAAAGCCAACAATCCTTTTGAAGCCCTAGTTTTGCTATGGAATGGTTGAGATGAAATGGGTGGTTGACACTATCGCTCCTGAGCATCCTCTCCAGCTCTGTGGCACCCAAGTGGCTGCTTGGCATTCTGGGGAGCTTCAGGCAATGAAGTGAGTCAGACAAAGACTAGAGGGCAAGTGGTGCAAACCTCACTCCGAAGCCAGCTGGGCACTGACTAGTGCACATAAGCATGCAGAAAGGAAACAGCAAACAAATTACCCAGAGTTGGGAGTACCAAGGGGACCATTTGGACTGGGAATGTGGTGTTGGGCAGGGGTCAACAGCACAGCACTCACATACACCAGTGTGCTTGATTGTACTTGCTGTGTATGTGCTGAAGGTCTCAGCAAATAGCTCAGCAAAATGCACAAAGGACTGTTTGTTGTCCCTGCCTAGCTCCTGTTTGCAATGGTTAATCCTCTCCTACTTTGAACCTACCTCATCCAACATCCTTGCATTTCAGTGGATGCCAGGATTCGATGCCCACCCTCCTGTGCAGAGCTTCTCTTTGCGAGTTTACTAGTGGCAGATGTTATACCACAACCCCATGGCAGCCATTTTGTGCTTGTCCACACCACAATGACAGCAGCCATTTTGTAACGGTCACCCACAATACCTTCCCAGTATTCCATATGTGCTCACTGGTTCAAAATAGATCCTGACCTCTTGTGTAGGGTAAAGTGAGCCCACGTGATTCCAAAATCCCGGTTCCTACCCCCTTCCCCAAAGCTATTGGCTGCCGAGGTGCCTTGCATGAGAGAACTGGCATAAGGTGGGAGGGTGTACAAAGTAATCCCTCCCAATCCAAATATGGTCAGCTACTTTTCATTAAAAAAATGATCCTAATAGCTCCCCATCACAAAAGTGAGCATGCCTAATTTGGCCCTTAACAACCAAGGCTTTGTAAAACAAAGGCTTTTCACCCAGCAGCACCATTTAAAATCCCACAAACAAGCAGCTACTGGGCTTCTTCTGAGCATTTGAGCAACATGTGTGTCTCATGTGCTGACCTCTCTCTCCGTACAGCTGCAGCAGGAGGCATACGCAGAGTATGAAGGCAAAGTGAAAGCTCTCGACGCAGAAGTGCAAGTTTTAGTGAAGAACTGTGTGAAAGCTGATGCAGCCAAGAAAGAGGACCTATATGCTGCCAGTGAGGGAGGCCAGAGGCTGAAACAACAGCTACAAGAAAACAACCTGATACCTGTTGCTGAAAGATGTGAAACTCAGACGGCTGAGAATACGGCAGAGGATGAGGAATCTAGCGATATACTGGTGAGCAGGCTGTGAGTCTCTCACCTGACCCTGTTCTTAAGGCACAGATTTTTTTAATGACTCATTTTGTTCCAGACGTTACAGTTCCATAGAACTTAATGGGCTGTCTCTTGTCGCACTTCCATCAGCTCACTGAATCTTTGATTATTGTGATCTGGTAACCCAGATTAGTTTGCGTCTACACTGGAGTTTCTATCTTTCAGGATCTGTAGTGACAATACAGGATAGAAATAAACTGTTATGTATTGAAGTTCTCACCCTGGCCACCAGGGGGTATTGTGTATATAGTTTTCACTCAGGTCCATGTAAGTTAATTTAGGTGGGAAACCCTGGGCTGTTGTTGTTACAATGTTGACAGCCTATAAAAGCAGGCCGGCTGAGCTGTTTGCTGTTCAGTTCAGTTCCAGCTTACTTATAAAGAACTACTTGGAGAAATCTCTGTGTCGTCTGCTATGTCCACTCACTACTTAATATAAACTTTTTTAAAAAAAACCAAACCTGTAGTCGGAATACAAAAAGAGCCCTGAAGGATCAGAATAAATGTCAAGTTAATTTAGCATCCCATATCCCACAGTGGTTCAACAGTTTTTCCTGGCAGGGCATGAAGGCAATGGCTCTCTCATAGAGGTGAGGTTTTTCCTTGTCCAGGGCACGGTTGCCCACCCTACGTGTATCAAAGTCCAAGGGTTTATGACTGGTTTAACAAAAAAAGTGTCTTCTTTGCGGGTAATAGTATGGTCAAAAAGGAGGCCTGAAATAATTCTAGCTACCAGAGCACTCACAGATCAATTGCTATACAGTGGTACCTCAGGTTACATACGCTTCAGGTTACATACGCTTCAGGTTACAGACTCCGCTAACCCAGAAATAGTACCTCGGGTTAAGAACTTTGCTTCAGGATGAGAACAGAAATTGTGCTCCGGTGGCGCAGCAGCAGCGGGAGGCCCCATTAGCTAAAGTGGTGCTTCAGGTTAAGAACAGTTTCAGGTTAAGAACAGATCTCTGGAACGAATTAAGTACTTAACCTGAGGTACCACTGTAATCACTAAATCACTTTTTATGCACACATTACCCCAGGATATGTATTTTTAAGCACATTACTTAGTTAGTGAAAACTGCACTGCAAAATTCAGATAAGTGTAAATTTTGACAGATGACTGCATTTTGGTTCACACATTTTAGAAAGCTTCTGCCCTTCAGATATTTGAAGATAGCTATGCTATTTGAAGGGACGCGGGTGGCGCTGTGGGTAAAACCTCAGCGCCTAGGACTTGCCGATCGCATGGTCGGCGGTTCGAATCCCCGCGGCGGGATGCGCTCCCGTCGTTCAGTCCCAGCGCCTGCCAACCTAGCAGTTCAAAAGCACCTCCGGGTGCAAGTAGATAAATAGGGACCGCTTACCAGCAGGAAGGTAAACGGCGTCCCGTGTGCTGCGCTGGCTCGCCAGATGCAGCTTGTCACGCTGGCCACATGACCCAGAAGTGTCTGCGGACAGCACTGGCTCCCGGCCTATAGAGTGAGATGAGCACACAACCCTAGAGTCTGGCAAGACTGGCCCGTACGGGCAGGGGTACCTTTACCTTTACCTATGCTATTTGAAGAACATCACCACTACTGAACATCTTACGAGCTTTGCATTACTGCCCTGTCTTTCCTTCACACTGCACCAAGCAGTTGGTCAGCAATTTCTAGCGGTTTATTTTTTGTCCAACAAATGAGATACATTCATAGTAGCTCGCTAGCCAATCTCTTTCCTTTGTTGGCACCACCTCCTGTGTAATTCCTAAAATCTGTTGTTCAAAGGGCTGTTAACAGCTTCCAGAAAACAGTGCACTGTTTTCACTTGACAAATAATCCGTACCTCCATAGGGCATTACAGTGCTATGAAATTAAATACCATGTTAATTAATCTAGGGATGCTTGGGCCGCATGCAAAGTCACTAGAGGGAGACCAGTTTCACCCAAAGGGACCTACAATAACAATTGCAACTGGAAGAATAATAATCACAACTTCAGGGAGTGGCTTTGGGTTCTGCTTCACTGCTGGGCTCATCGCTGGGCACTGCATTCTTAAAAGAGCATTCCATTGACCAAGTTCTGATCAATATCAAAGCACTTGTCAACATTCTCTGCATTGTAAACTGCTACTGGAATAGTATTTAGCCCAGACTAATTTAGATGCAAGAACTAATCACAAGACACTATGGGTGGCATTTTATTTAGAGTAGATCCATTGGAATTAATAGACCTGACTTACTGATTGACCCCATTTATATTCTTCAAGAAGCTCAAGGGGGTGTACATGATTCCCCCCCCCTCCAAATTAATCTCCACAACAACCCTGTGAGGTAGGTTAGGCAGAGAGGCAGCGACAGGTCCCAGGTCACTTAGTGGCCTTCAAAGCTAAGTGAAGGTTTGAACCCTGGTCTCTCAGGTCCTAGGGTCTGACTCTCTAACGACTATACTTATTCATTCATTTCAGGGGATCTACCATTGAGTAAATCTTACTTAAATGTATTGCAGGGGGTTGGACTAGATTACCCTCGTGGATCCTTCCAACGCTGCATACAATCCTATGATTCTAAGACACCCAATATTTTGTGTGTGCAAGTGCATATGCTCAGTGTATTCATATTGTATCCTAATTTGCAAATGCACAGAGCACTCTCACCTGCCTGGATTGGAGAGGATTCATGGTGCAGCAACCACTGCATCCATAGCCCTGCTGCCCCATAGGGGCCAGGGTGGATGACAACTAGTTCATTCTTAATTATACCAGCTTCAAGGCTGGTCAATGGGTTTTTTTGCCGGGGGTGGGGAGTGGCTGTTCTTCAGATCAACAACCTCCCCCAACATGCTTTGCTCTGGGCTCCACCACAAGCACAGCTTTCTGCTGCTGCAGCAGGAAGGGTCCCAGTGGTGGCTGGCTAAGTGAGGGATCCACAGCACCCTATTGTCCTCCTCTTCCATCCTCCCAGTGACCTAATAGGCCAACTCTATAGGCAGGAGAAATATGCAAACAGATCTTTATCTACTTTTCTTCCCCCCCACAACCTTCATAGACAGACAGAAAGGTCACTGTAGATTGTTTTGCAGCCAGCAGGCTGGAAAGGAGCAGAAGGCACCTCACCTGATTGCTGGCTTATTAACTTCCTTGTAATTAGTTACATGACACTTTCTCCAAGAGCTTTACAAACACCAGTAAGGAGCCAGAAGCAGAAGCCTTAAGCAGAAGCTATTGCTGCGAGGAGACTTTTCAAACAGTGCGGAGAGTCAGGCAACCAAAACGTCAAAAGCAAGTGCCCAGAAAAATACGCACTGCAGCATTAGAAACTCATATATATAAGCTAGGCACCAAATGGCTCCTTAAACCAGGGTTACAGTCGCCAAAACGGAATGTCATTTGGGGGCCAGTCAGCTCAAAAGTCGTATTTTTCAATACAACCTTTAGGTTCCTGAAATTTGTTCCGATTGTGCAGATAAAATATAATGGATAGAATTCTACAGGATGTGTTACTAGTGTGTGAAAACAATATACAAGGATCCCCAGGATCCCAAGGATCCCCATCTCCAGATGGTGGAAACATCAGGCGCCATCCTTGGTGCCCGGGCAGCCTCACTTGGTCCCAAGTGGCTTATAGGCACCTGATACCTGGCCAATTTTGAATGCTGACCCACCAGAATTGAAGTGATGCTGACACTGTTCTCATGCTCCAGACACTCACAGTACAATCCTTTACATGCCTGCTGAGTTCAGTGTGGTTTACTCCCAGTGTATAGAACTGAAGCCTGAAAGTCTCCAAAGCATAGCCTTAATAAGAATGGCTAGAACACTATTTTTAAAATGTTTTCATCCCTGGTATGTTGGTCCAAGTCACAGGACCCTGCCAGGTGCTGCTCAGCATGTGGGCTCCACCAATTCACCCTAAAAGGTCCTGCATCTGACGCTAGTGGTGACCTCTGGCTTTTAGCATCCTACCACAAGCGCCCCTTTGCATCTGACTGCAGTCATGTGCTGAAAGCTGGTGGGCGCAGAGCTAAGAATTCACCAACAGGCACTGCACACCTGTCATGAGTATCCGGCTGCTGGAGCTGGTTCTTGACACAGGGAAAAGCTGTCTGGCAGCAGCAGCACAACAGCTGCTTGCTGGTGGGATGATGTTGCTTGGCCCTTAGAAACAATGATTAAAGAGGAAAATGCAGCACCTGACATACAGGGGCTCCCACTGAGTTGGTAGATTACCATGCATGTGGAGGTTCCTGCTAAATCTAGCAGGGGACAGAGAACAAGGGAAAACCTCAGCTCTCCTTTAAAATTTAAAAAACAGTTTCTAGACCTTGTGGGTAAGTTTGCCATTGGCAACTTGGCCGGCAGTAAGAGGACAGGGCTCTGATGTTCAGAGGTGGGTCCTCTATGCACTGCCTGACTCAAGCTGCAAACTCATGCCAGCAGCTGGTGTTGCCTAGCCATGCTCCCCAACACCCATGACATCTCGCTTCCTGACATGTCATGAGTTTTGTGTACTTTCTGTAAGCCAGATAATTGACAGATAGATTCAATTTATGCTGGATTCATCACTAAAATAAAACTACACTACTACTTGCAAAACAGCCTGAATTTCTGCCTTAACCTAAGGCAGGGGTAGCCAATGTGGTACCCTTCAATGTTGGTGGACTACGACTCCTGTCATCCCTGACCATTGGCCTGTCAGGAGCTCATCCTACACTTGAGTAGGACCCTGGCAGAGACACATGCCCAACTCGCATGTTCTCTCCCTCCTGGTCTTTCGTTCGGGAGCTTCAAAAGATTTCTTCAGCCCGAATATCACAGCGACCAATGCCAACAGACACCAGCACACTTAGGGATCCGCAGTGTTCACAGTTTGTGTAACCGACCTCAGCAACTCAGCATTTTGGCTAATCTACTTTATTTACATATAAACATACATGGAGAACTGCAACATGGCTCCCTCTCTCTCTAGCATCAGTCAGCAAAGGGAATGAACAAAGGAAATAGTCCCACTTCATGGAAGACAGTAACACAAACATCCTGTCTCCATCACTTCCCACTCTGTGGAGTCAAAACATACATTGTCATATGAAAGACAACAATCCCATGACTGCAGTCACGGAGCAGGAATTCTAACATGGCCATGCTGGCTGGGGCTGATGGGAGCTGTAGTCCAGAAACCCCAGAAGCTCATGGATCTGCCTCACAACAGTGGGAAGCTGGTTACAAAGCTTGGGAGCCATCATCAGAAATGGGCTCCTCTTCACCTGCCAGAATGGGTGGGCCAGGAGAGTGGTTCACCCAGTCTCTTATAGAGAGATTTATGCCTTAATTCTTTTTATGTATGAAATTGTTTTAATTGTTAAATTGCTTCAATTACTTTCATATGAAGCCATTCATAAATGGATGGAAATAAATAAATAAATAATCAGGCTGCAAAACCTGAATGCTGCAAAAGCAGAATTTTTTACAGGGCAGCATAGAGATGAAATGAATGCAACTCTGGGCTGGTTCCTCTATGTTTGCTGCATTTCACAACACACAGCAGAAGGTGTGCACAGCCTCCCCTGTAAACCACTGACTTTGAGGTCATATGAAAGGATATGAAAATTTCACCTAGGATGGTGCATTTGCTGCAGGCATCCAGGAGCACCTGCAGGAGGAGGTGAGTACAAGGCAGTCAGGGCAATCGTGGACCACTTTGGATTATGGATACACCCCTTCTTGCACTGATCCCAGCATTGTTACTAACCATCTGCCCTGCAGGAAAGTCGAGAGCAAAAGACCCGCAGGAGGTGCGTGGGCTACAGGGACTGAATGTACTGCATATACACACATCTGATCCTCTGACAAGCTCATGCAGGAACAAAGGGTGAATTCACACATGCACAGTTGATGGCTGTAACTTTACAGCCCAGAGCGTCTTCACATCACCGTAACAAAATAGTGGTCAAAAGTCACAGTTCAGACCTTCTTCACCCCGTGATAAGAACTATCAAGTGTTGTGCAGATAGATTCTGTCCATGGAACCACACACTATCAATGATATCACCTTGAGCCCTGAAAAAGTTCAGGCATAAGGATCCCCCAAGGCATCTTCCAGGGGGCTGGACTTGGATTACCCTTTGGGTACCTTCCAACTAAAATTATTTTATTTTATTTTCACGTCTTCCTCCCTCCCTGGAGGATTTCACAACTCGGAGAACACCATGCCTGTCTCGTTTCAAAAAAAAAATACCGTAATTCCCCGCAGATCTATAGGACAAATACCGTTCCAGTGTTCTTCGGTTTTTAGACTGTTGTCACACTCAGCCAATGGAGATGTGGACGTGCCACCTTGAACAAGTCACACGTCACACCATTGAAAGCACACTAATAACAAGGGCAGCGTGTCGAGCGCACGACATTGCCCTGCCTTATTCGGGGAGGTGGGCGGGGAGGCGCTGGAAGGGCTCCGGGAACCGTCGACGACCCAGCCCCGCCGCCCGCCGCCCGCCGCCCCAGCACGCAAACCAGAGCGCGGAGGTGCTTCGGTGGATCCATCTCTCCTGACACTCCAAGGCGGCGATCGCCATGGCGACTTGAGGCGAGGTTATAAAGCGGCTCCGGGGAGTCGGCACCTCGAGTCGCCGTCGGGCCATGAGCCGCGCGGGGTACGAGCAGCAAGCCATGCTGCGGCCGCGGGACCTGGGCCCGGGGGCGTCGACGCGCACTTTCCTGGAGGCCATGAGCGCGGGCCGCCTGCACCTGGCGCGCTTCGTGCTGGACGCCGTGGACGGCACCATCGTGGACTGCCGAGCCGACCGCGGGCGCACGCCGCTCATGCACGCCGTGGCGCTCAAGGACCCCGCGTGGCGAGTGGCCTTCGCCCGGCTGCTGCTGGAGCGCCGCGCCGCCGTCGACCTGCGCGACGACGCCGGGCGGAGCGCGCTGAGCCTGGCCTGCGAGCGGGGCTACCTGGACGTCACCAAGCTGCTGGTCCAGTACGGCGCCGACCCGGACGCGGCCGACTCGCGAGGCTGGAACCCGCTCATGTACGCCGCCTGGCAGGGCCGCGCGCCCGTCGTCGAGTGGCTGCTGCGCTCCTTCCGCCGCCTCGGCCTCTGCCTCGAGCGCGCCGACCGCGCTGGCCGCACCGCGCTGCAGCTGGCCGCCAGCGAGGGCCACGGGCGCTGCGTGAGGGCGCTGCGGGCCTCCGGAGCCTTGATCCTTGAGCTGCCCGAGCCGGCGGCGGCGTCCCCCGGCGACGGCCCGACGGCCCCTCGGTCGCCTCGCGGGGACGGCGGCGCCCACAGGCGGGAGCAGGAGGACGACGACGACGAGGAGCAGCAGCAGCGGGGCCCAGACGCCGCCGCAGCGCAGCATGGCTCCGAGGCGGGGAGAGGGGGCGCCTCGCTGCGAGGCCGCCCGCTGATCCGCAGGGCCACGGCGCCCGACTGCCAGAGCCTGCTCGGCTACTAGGCGGCGAGGGCGGGAAGCGCGCGCTGCCCTCGGCTCCGGCTGCGCGTCCCCTCGGCGCGGCCAGCTCCCACTTCGCCTCGCAGGCGTTGCTTCTGCCCGCGGATCCAGCCTTCGTCGTTGGGTTCCGACTTATCGGCCGCTTTGTCAGCGACCATTTGGACCATTGCATCGTTGCCCGAGGGCGGATTCGGAGCGCCTCCGCACATCCCGAGGCTCTCCCGATTTCGTTGAACAGCACCCGGGAAGCGCAGGTGTTAGCATTTATTTAGTTGAAACAAGTAGCAATGTGCACTGTAATAAGGTGCGATGAATGGTTATTTACTGCTTTCTCTTGTCAAGAATGTTCTAGAATGATTGGGCGTAAGGGTCTCGTCGATTTCAGCAAGAGGGTCGAAGTGTACTTCCTTTAAAATCAACCTAAAAGCACAAAATGTCATTGTCACCTACAGCATCCATCAGTTTCCGTTGCCCGACTGGAGTGTTGTTGCCAGAGCTATCTTTGCCCATCTCAAGAATTTATGTACTGTACCGTTTTGGGGCAAATCTTGCAAAATGTGCGGGTGGAAAATCTCAGGAGCCTAATCCATGGATGGCAAAGTACCATTTTGTCAAACCCTAATATCTTCCAGCTATGAAAAAAAATATTGGTAACCTATCGCTGTATAGTATACAGAGAACAGTCAAGTAAAACTAATGGTGAACCTGGCTAAAAGTGCTGAAAGGTCAGTTCAGGGCATGACAGCAAAATAAAAATTTTGCATTTTCTGAGTATGCTTCTTTCTGTAATGGGTGAAATGGATCAGTGGTCATTTTGGTAAAGAACAAAAGTGTCAATATGATGTCCAGATTGCTACATTTTCATGGCAGTTTCTGTAAGGGCTTCTGAAGAAGATTTTGCACCATGTCTGATTCTTAGGAGATGCTTTCGTGTCCACTTATATCTGTGTGGATTTCTTTATCTACCGTAAATGGAATTGCACTCGTGTACATTGTCTTTGAATCCAGCAAGCCTTAATAAGATAGAAATTTATTTGTAACTAGATGCCGCATTTGCCTGAAATGATTTCAGTGGAGTGCGTTGGGATGTTTGTGGCCTTTCACTTTTTGTGGCATTTTTTTGTTCAAGTTTTATTTATTTAGTGACACTGCATGAACTCTGAAAGTAACGGAAGGACAAACAAGGTGTGAAGTGGGAGTTGTGTGATCAGATCAGCTGTTATTTACCCACAGAGGGGGGAAATGATAAGGGCTCATATTGTCCCTGTCTCCCCAGCCCCCTTCTGTGACTAAGGTAAAGGGAAGGTTAAGGGAAGGTAAAGGACCCCTGGACAGTTAAGTCCAGTTAACGGCGACTATGGGGTTGCGGCGCTTGTCTCACTTTCAGGCCGAGGGAGCCGGCATTTGTCCACAGCTTTGACCAGACAGCTTTCTGGTCATGTGACCAGCATGACTAAACCGCTTCTGGCGCAACAGGACACCGTGACGGAAGTCAGAGTGCACGGAAATGCCGTTTACCTTCCTGCTGCAGTGGTACCTATTTATCTACTTGCACTGGCGTGCTTTTGAACTGCAAAGTTGGCAGAAGCAGAGACAGAGCAACAGGAGCTCACCCCATTGCGGGGATTTGAACCGCCAACCTTCAAATCGGCAAGCCCAAGAGGCTCAGTGATTTAGACCACATCGCCACCCGCATCCCAGTTTCAACCGGATGAGTTATTGGAACACGTTGTTGGTGTTATTTCTTTATTTACATTTTTTTTTGTTAGTTAATAGTATATTATTTATTAAGTGGTTGTTGATGTATTTAGATATTGATTTGCTGTTGTTGTTGTGGAGGGTTAACCCACCTTCCCTGGTATAACAACCCCAATCCAAATTCTGTTTCTTCGAACAGCTTTTAACAAAAGAAAATTACATTGGGGAATCCAGTCCTGGATTTCTCAGGCCCACTGAATTCAACAGTACTCATTTCTGGTTAGACATGGTTTAGCATTGCAGCTTTACTGTCTGTTAGCAGCTTTCCTTGGACTCTCAGGCAGGGGTCTGTCTGCTACATCACTTGCTACCTGGTTTTTTGTTTTTGTTTTTTTTGAGATGTCAGATTTAAACTGGGATTGATTTTTTTATTGTCAAAACTTAAAAAAACACACACATGGTGGTTAAGTTTTTGAAGATAGGAGGGCAGTGCACTTGAAAAGCACATACAAACTTGGAAAATTATTAGCAAGTTTAGAGAATAGTGCGTGATCGTTTTCTTTCATTTTCCTTTCATAACATCTTTGTAAATTGTCGTAGTACGGTTTTCCACTTCAGAAAGAGAGTTGAAGCTGCATTGGTGTCCATCTGATGAGTCTGCAGCTGATCCCCGTCTATGAATTTCTTAGAGCCAGGATTCTAGGAGTTGCATTTTAGTAGCATTGACTGCACAATTCAGAAACACATTGTAAAGCTTTGATCCAGGCCATTAAAAGGGACACTGACTGCAAAATGCAGCGTGTAGCAATAACACAATGTCAGTTCCATACCCACTGTGACTTGTTCCTTTTGTTTCTTTTTTAAAAGCACATTGTGATTACAGCAGGATGGACTCAGAATTTTCTTCTTTCAAATGTTGGTTTGTTCTGGTAAAGGGTTATGTAGCTTATCAAGCTGACCTTCTACAGAATGCAATAAAACTAGTTTCTTGCTAATTGTATGGCTCTTTCTTTCTAAGGAATCCATTGCTGAGTAAACAATTCCCCCTGTCTACTTTGGCGGATTAATATTCCACAGCCTTTAAATATGTTGTAGGAAGAGGGGGGTTATTGTTTTGTTTTGGTTATAACTATTTATTTTGTGCTTTTATCCTGTATGTTTATCTTGTGAACTGCCCTGAGATCTTCAGATAAAGGGAAATATATAAATTTAATAAATAAAATAAATAATACAATCAGATTATGTGTCCTCAGAAATGACACCCCCTCCCTTTTAGGAATTCAGTGGCAGAGTAACCTCCATATGCATTTTGGGATTACTTTTTGTTTTCATCAGTCACAAGTATGGATGGAAGGATCTGTCCATTTCACTTCTCTCTGTTCCATACTTTTCCAATCTTAAATTCAGGTTATCCACATTTCTGCAGCAATTTGTGATTTTTTCCCTTCAGCATTTTAGTGCAAATTTCTCCTAATAAACATATTTTGGTCTGCACTTTTGACTAAGGTGCACATTTCTGCAAGCAATTTCTCCTAAGATGCATTTACGTTATTTTTCAGCACCCTCATTTTTATGCACTTTTGTACAGATTGTTTAATTGGAGAACTGTATTGCAAAATTTGGATAGGCGCAAATTTCAAAGGATGGCTGTGTTCTGGTCTTCATACCGTTTCAGAAAGTGCAAATTTGGCTCTAAAAGCTAGGTGAATTTAATGTCTCCCCCACCCCTAGTCACAGGCCTTTTTGATTTTCAAAAGATGGTGCCCATTGTCTGCTACTTGGGTTGGATTTTGTAGTCTAAATTCAAACTTTTATGTTTCTGTACAAATGATTTATAGGCACATTCTAGTAAGGTAGTTCTGTGACGAAGGCCACTGAAAACAAAGGAGTTCCACTGATTTACACGGTGTTTGCCATGAAATGCTTCTGCTAGGTTGTGCTCTTTGTTTTTTCTGTGTTTGTGCAGCCAGAGAAGCTTCTTGGCATCTGACACATCTTCAGAAGAATAAGAGAACATTGAGTTACAGGAACTTGTATTTTGTGGTTGTTAACTGCTGGTGGGTAGGGTGGGGATTTTCCGTAAAAAAAGCTGCATGCTCTTTTTAAAGTAGTGTTGCTTCTATGTTTTGTTCCAATTCAAAACAAACAAATAGATCTTTAGGATCTATAATGGAGTGAGGCATCTGCAGAACCTATATTCCCTTGCCTCCAGAGTAAAACAATAGGATCATACCTCGGTCCAGGGGGCCCTTTTTTGAAGATCCCTGTCCCTTCAAATGGCAGGGCTGCACCTGTGCCTCATTACTGCCATCCACTTCCATAGTAAAGCACTATTGGCCAAATGGACTTCACACACCCCTCACTGCCTTGTTGGCCATTCTTGACTGAAACTACATGGAACTCATTTGGGCCACTGATTTGTCTGTCAAGTTTATAGGCCTGAAACTTTTCTGTGGCAAGTTTTTAAACTCTTGAGTTAGGAACTCTGTGGAGCACTTTGGAATAAGGATAAACACATTTTTCAAAAACATTTCAACATTGCAATGGGTTTATGAATAATCAAAATTGTGTTTTAATTTAAAACAACAAATGCAAACAACTCACGGAAAGGAGAAATATTTGTTTCAGATAATTAAGTTAAAAAGAAGGAAGAAAGAAACCTGGGAGTTTTTTGCACAGGATTCCTGGAACAGACAGACATATTTTACAACAAGCTCTCCCCACAATATTTCAAGTTTTTTGTTGTTGCTGTTTTTACACGTTTTCATATGTTTACCACTTGGTGGATTGTGTAAGGGCAGATTCTGAGGCAGTAGAAGTGACACCTGACCCCCCTCCAACCTACCCCTCCCCACTTTCCATAACTCCTGCCCAAATGTATCACAAAACTGAATTCCAGTTATGTTACAACTATGCTCCACACAGTAACACACATAATACAACCTAAACTAATCGGTGCCAACTGATCTGGACATTACACAGATAAGACTTAACCATATAAAATTTCTGCATCAACCTTAGATAAGAATATTAGAAGTGGTCCACCTACATCCAGGAGATTATAGAACCATGAGCACACATTTAAACTCTGTTCCATGCATTTCCCCTATTCTCAACAACATAGGAGGTAGGTAGAGTCTTAACATTCTCACTGGCAAAACAAACATTGTTCAGTGGAATGGGAGAGCTTCAGCATTTTATTGACCTTGCTACAGAATTCAGAGCTGGTGAAAAACACCACCCGGCAGCTGCCTCAAGGCCGTATCCTTGGTCAAGTCCAGTGTACTTAGATATGAGCAAACTGAAGTTCTTATCTGGATAACCCTTGTGCTGCCTTCTACTTCCAGTCTTCACTGGAGAAGGCACTATGTTTACATGCCGTGGAGTTTCAAGCATCAGGTTCCAGCATCTCTGGAGAAATGTCTGCCATGAAGCGCTGCTTGCCAGCTGGTGTAAGATTGTGAAATGACAGACCATTCTTAAGGTTTGAAAAGCCATAGGCCCCATATTAGTCCCAACTGTAGAAAGAAAGAAAGTCCTGGGGAAATGATTTGAAAGGAAACAAGGTAAACGAGTCTTTTGTAACAGGATCAAGTAGCCCATACATGAGATGAGATGATTGTTTTAGGGAAGCCCATTGCCAAGCTTATGCCATCCAGATGATTTGGACTCCATCTCTCATCAGCCCCAGCCATCACAATCCAAATCATCTAAAGGGCACCAAGTTGGAGAAGCCTGTTTTCAGGTTAAAGTAAGGACGTCTACCTTCAAATGTGTTTTAAAGAACAAATACCATCCTGCGAGAGGAATGTTGTTCCAGCGCAGTCAGTAGATGAAGTCTCTGGAGGTCTGCAGGTATGTACAAATCAAGTGGCGAGAATCTTCTTACAAACACCAAACATACTCCTGAAATAGGAACTATCCCAGAAGCTTCACAATATATATATTAAGACTTGTAGGAGTCCAGCTTTTGATTGTCTTCAGCAATGAAAAAGAGAAAAAGGTAAACATTAAAAAGCAGCTCAAGATGGTGAAAATTCCCTCTCGCATTCTCGGAAAGGACGCTGACAAGTTCCAAGCCATGTTTGCGGGGCCAGGCTGCCCTTGATCTGGTAACTCCGAGAGAAAGACTGCATTCGAATGCTATGGTATACTAGGTGCTTCTTAAGTTTGGGGTCAGCAGGTGGAGGTCCGTTTCCTATACCGCTGAATAAGGGGCACCAGGCACTCTGGAAGTCCCGTCTGAAGCAAAAAGGGGTGATCAAGGAGTTCCTGGGCTGTTGCTCGCTCCAACGGGTCTCGTGTTAACATCCGTTCCAAGAAGTCTCTTAAAACTGGAGACGTCTGTGAAAACAGAACAATTCAGATAAGCCATTTCAGGGCAGGAGGGTGGATGAAGGGCAGTATACACAGTTAATAAAAACAACCAGTAGTAGTACTTAAGGACATATTTAAATATACAGACTCTGCAAATGATGCTTGTGTGGAAAATGTCCTCCCCTATGTTGTTTCAGGTGATCGTGCTACTTGACTAAAATGTGATTGATAACATGATCTAAGCAAAAAGTGGAACCAATGGGCTCAGGAAGCATTTTACTAACTAGCAGCCTTGGTCAGGTCCAGTGTTTGATTTAAGATGCAGCGGTGTTCACAAACCTTTTATTGTGAGAGGCATTTCTTGTACCAGCCACTAGATGCCAGCACCAGCCTATAGAACCAAAAGCTGAAATCAATACTAACTTCTTGATTCTGAGTCTGAACAAATCTCAAGTACAGTGGTACCTCTGGTTACATACTTAATTCGCTCCGGAGGTCTGTTCTTAACCTGAAACTGTTCTTAACATGAAGGACCACTTTAGCTAATGGGGCCTCCCGCTGCCGCTGCACCGCCGCTGCACAATTTCTGTTCTCATCCTGAAGCAAAGTTCTTAACCCGAGGTACTATTTCTGGGTTAGCGGAGTCTGTAACCTGAAGCGTATGTAACCTGAAGTGTATGTAACCCGAGGTACCACTGTAGTCAGTATAAAAGGTGGGATACATAGACACAAAGGATGCAACTATCATAAAGCAACAGCTCAATTGTACTTGGCTTCTATGGCACAATTTTCAGGGAGCAGGAGCTGCACTTAAATGTTCTCCATGGCAGTTTCAAATATCACAAGATCCTTCAACATGGAAAGAACTTCCACACAGGGGGAAAATAGGGCAAATCCGTGTATATTACCTTGCATGCTAATAACATGTGCCTTTGTTTCACTGTGCAGATCTGCTACATAAGACGCATGTGAGATTATCATAAGCAACCACCTATACTGGTTTTTTCCGTGTACAATCAGATGCTATGAAGTATCTGGCTGTGACATTTCTTACAAACTGACCGACCTTATGAGAATTCTTTATTTTGGGAGGAGGGCTGTCACGGAGCCTCTTCATTGCTTGGACTGGAGAATCGCTGAAATAAGGGGGTTCTCCATCCACCATCTCGATCACCATGATTCCCAAAGACCAGATGTCTACCTGCAGAAGCAAAATATTGCATCAGTACAGATGGCCTGTAGAAAGATACCCCATGGTCCTCTGGCGTTTACAGAACTTCTTACCTGTGAAGCAGACTAGCAAAGAGGTACTGGGGGCCTCATATCAGCAAACAACCTGAAAGGCTGAATCAGGAGTGGGAAAACTGTGGCTGCCCAGATGTTGTTGGACTCCAACACCCATCATACTTGACTATTGGGTAGACTGGCACTGGCTGGAGCTGATGGGAGTCCAAAAACAGCTGGTTCCCCCCTGTGATATCTTAAAGGACTCATCCAACCTCCAAATTATAACACAAAAGCATTGCTTCACAATGTTCCTCTTAGGGCTGTCATTACCTTTCCTCTTTGCTTTTACACACAAATACACACTCATCCAAAACTTCCAAGTTCTGCTAAAGAATAATAATAATAAGTAATCATATTTTGTTAAATAGGAAAGTTGCCTACTTCCATGTTTTATTCTGGTTTTGTGGGCTTGACTTTGCTACTTTTAGACTTCCAAAGCTGTGAGAGCAGTTTTATATTCATGCTAACCTTTCACTGGGGTGGAGATGTAAGTGCTGCTGGAATTAACGCAAAAGCAACGCAATCCAGATTCTTGCATCCTACCATCAAGCACGGTTCCCATCGTGGTGTGCCACACACTTTACAAGTAATGTAGCAAAGAGCAGGAAACACTGAGGCGTGCTAGGTCAGATACACCTATGTATGTCAAGGCATTGGTTTCAGAAAGCATCGTAAACCAGGTTTAAATGGATATGTCCTGCTCATTTGCTGCCTCTTTTGCAGTCCAGGAATGATAGTTACCTCTGTGGTGTATGGAGACCTTGAAATAACTTCCGGAGCCATCCAGTACGGTGTCCCCACTAAGGACTTTCTTTTGGGGACGTCCTTACTGATTTGAGCACAGAAGCCAAAGTCGGAGAGTTTCACCTGTCCCAAAGAAGCAAAACGTTACCCTAAAGTTACCAGGGAAATAAAAAGGGGCAAAGGGGCAAATAAAGCAGGTTGTAGGAAAACCTGGAGGTAGCCTGGGTCCAGGGATGGCAACTTGAATCTTGGGGTGAGGTGGGGACAGGTAAGCCCCACCCCACATAATCGCAAGACACAGCACATGCACACCATTTGAATAGCAATGCCCATCAACTGGGGGGGGGCAACCCCCTCAAATATTTTATTGGGAGGGCCAAAGGGACCTCAGTCCCTAGGACAGGCATCCCCAACCTGTGGTCCTCCAGATGTTTTGGCCTACAACTCCCATGATCCCTAGCTAACAGGACCAGTGGTCAGGGATGGTGGGAATTATAGTCCAAAACATCTGGAGGGCTGAAGGTTGGGGATGCCTGCCCTAGGAGTTGGTTCCTATGCCTGGGTTGCAGGAGTAGGAGGTGTAAAGGGGGCAAAAAGTGAATATATGAAACTACAGTCAAACTTCGGTCGTTGAACGTAATCCATTCTGGAAGCCTGTTCAGTTTCCAAAATGTTCGACAACCGAGGCACGGCTTCTGATTGGTTGCAAGAGCTTATTGTACTCAAGCATAAATCGTGTCAGACATTCGACTTCCGAAAAACGTTTGAAAACCGGAGCATTTACTTCTGGGTTTTCAGCGTTCGGGAACTGAAACGGAGCCATTTGGGAACCAAGGTTTGACAAACCCTTGGCTAGCCTAGTGCTGTCTATGCTGAGCAGCAGGAGAATATCCAAGTCCTCGGACAAAAGCAGGGGTAGCCAACTTGGACTAAGATGTTGTGGACTAAAAACCCCATCATCTCCAAGCAGCATGGTAATAATAATAATAATAATAATAATAATAATAATAATAATAATAATAATTCTTTATTTATTTCTACTCCACCCTGGGCAGCTTTCAACAGAACATTAAAAACAGAATAAAACTTCAAACATTAAAAACTTCCCTAAACAGGGCTGCCAGGAATCATGAGAGTTGTAGCCCAAGATGTCTGGAGCTTCATCACATTGGCTGCCCCTGGGCAAAAGTCTTGCCCAAACTGCTGCCTGAGGACCATAGTAGACAAGACATCATCTATGAGGTTAAAAAGACCCCCAGGCAATTGCTAAAGGTCAAGTGTGGGCATGAGAGGCCTGATCCGATTGGGACCCTGCCGCAGAGGGAACGGGGCTTCAACCTTTGGCCTGACCCCTCCTGCTGGGGTTCAAATCTGGACTGGGCCCTCTGCTGCCTGCTATTTTCTTGGCAGTGGGGGGAACCCCACTTGCCCCAATGGGAGGTGTGCGCCCCATGCCATGCAAGTACAGAAGGCCCAAACTGGACTGGGAACACAGGGAGGCAAAGAGTTAAAGCCTCCTAATCCCACCACATACACTGGGTTCTTGATCTGGATGCCTCCCAAAGGCGCTTGCAATTTACTTTTTAAAGCCATTTGCAATTGCTAATTCATGTGGAATGGATGTCCACCGTGGGCCTGAAATCTATCTCAAACTACGGAATGAATTTGTGACTTTGAGTGCACAAAACCTGCTATGGCACAGGGGAGCTGGAGAGAGAGCTATGCAAAGCGTTGTCGGGGAGGAGAGAGGAGAGCCCAAACTGCGAAGGAATTCTTACCCTTCCATCAAGGGTCAGGAGAATGGAGTCACTCTTAATGTCTCTGTGAATCACACCTTCGGAATGCAGGTAAGCCAGTGCCTGCAGGACTGACTCACACACTGTAGCAATTTGCTCTTCATTCAGCCTGGAACAAGAAGCAAAAATAAAAAAATCGGAAGTCATTTTCTTTCATAGAGCAGAAGCAATTAAATATCCAATTATGTCTGATGGCATGAGGTTTAAGTGAACTTCCTGCTCCGTCCAGAGTATCGGAGCTTGTAATGGAATGGTGGTAGCCACAACCATTGATTTAGAAAAGGATTAGACAAATCCATGAAGTACAGGGCCTGCAGTGACTGGAATAGCTATGTGGAAGTTTCATATACAAAAGACGCTTGCAGAATTCCAGAATTTTGTGGGAAGGATTCGTAGAATCATAGAATTGAAGAGTTGGAAGGGACCTTGGGGATCATCTAGTCCAGGGGTCAGCAACCTTTTTCAGCCGTGGGCCAGTCCACTGTCCCTCAGACTATGTGGTGGGCCAGACTATATTTTGAAAAAAAATATGAACGAATTCCTATGCCCACAAATAACCCAGAGGTGCATTTTAAATAAAAGGACACGTTCTACTCATGTAAAAACATGCTAATTCCCGGACCGTCCGCGGGCCGGATTGAGAAGGCGATTGGGCCGAATCTGCCCCCTGGGCCTTAGGTTGCCTACCTCTGATCTAGTGCAACCCCCTAATATGCAGGAATATGCAGTTTTTCCATACAGGGATCAAACCTGCAACTTGGAATTATCAGCACCACGCTCTAACCAACAGAGCTATCCATAATTAAAGCGAATTAAATTGCTCTGTGGCCCCAGCACAACAAATGCACTGTAACAAAGAAATAGATTTTTTTGGGAGGAGGGGTAGGAAAGTAGAGAAATGCACTGAAAAGTGTGGGATAAACAGATGATTAATGACAGACATACTGTATACTGTAAACACCCCACAAGGAAATCAGAATGAATGCTCATTGTCGTATAACCTCTCTTCGAACAAACAGGAACAAATGCTCAATGAAGGCAAGACATAGTCTAACCCCCATGTAAGTTTTGTGCAAGCAAACCAGGTTGGGGCAGCATGCTGGAGTCACACAATATCACCTTTATACATTGCACCAGTGGGAAACTGCCAATGTAGAATTTCTTAGCAAATCTAAATATGTAGAACTTGAGCTCAACAAATCCTGGGAGTGGGCAGCTTGCGACAGAAAGTAATTGTCCCTCTTTGTGTTTTTATTTACATTACTGATCTTGCTAGGCCTATTCATTCCCAGTGGCTGCTAGCTGGGTGTGGCTGATGGGACCTTGTGTTTATTGGACTGCGTTCTTATTTATTCTCACAGTGGCCAATCGGATGCCTATGAGAAGCAACAGCACACACCTTATTTGTGCTCTCCTGAAAGTGGCATTCAGAGGGATATGCTGCCTCTAACAGTGGAGATAAGACACAGATACCAGGGCCAGTACTTCTTGATAGCCCCATGCTCCATGAATTTGTCTTATGCTCTGACGGAAGCTATCATTTATTTATTACATCTGTATCCTGCCTTTCCTCAAGTATCTCGAGCCAATTTACATGGTATTCCTCGTCATTCTATTTTTACAACAACCCATTGAGATTGATCAGGCTGAGAGACGGTTACTGGCCCAAGGTTGGTTATGTTTAGCCTGACTAAGAGGAGACTGGGACGCGGGTGGCGCTGTGGGTTAAACCACAGAGCCTAGGACTTGCCAATCAGAAGGCTGGCGGTTCAAATCCCCGTGACGGGGTGAGCTCCCGTTGCACAGTCCCTGCTCCTGCCAACCTAGCAGTTCGAAAGCACGTCAAAGTGCAAGTAGATAAATAGGTACCGCTCCGGCGGGAAGGTAAACAGCGTTTCTGTGCCCTGCTCTGGTTCGCCAGAAGCAGCTTAGTCATGCTGGCCACGTGACCCGGAAGCTGTATGCCGGCTCCCTCAGCCAATAAAGTGAGATGAGCGCCGCAACCCCAGAGTAGGCCACAACTGGACCTAATGGTCAGGGGTCCCTTTACCTTTACCTTTAAGAGGAGACTGAGAGGAGATAGGATAGCCTTCTTCAAATATCTAAAGGGCTGTCACATGGCAGAGGGAACAAGCGTGTTTTATCCTGCTCCAGAGGGTAGGGTGGTGAACCCAAACTAATGACTTCAGGTAACAAGAAGGGAGTTTCCAACTAAACATCAGGAAGAACTTTCTGTTGGTAAGAGCCGTTCGACAGTGGAACAGTCTCCCTCAGGAGGTTGTTAAGCAGAGGTTGGATGGCCATCTGTCATGGATGCTTTCGTTGAGATTCCTGCATTGCAGGGGGTTGGAGTAGATGACCCTCAGGGACTCTTCCAATTCTATAGCTCTATGATATTTTAGGCAGGAATGGTGGGAAGAAATGAGTTTTTTTTAACCTACCTGATTTGGGACAGAATATCCGTGAGGGCTCCTCCTTGGAGAAATTCCATCAGCACCCAGAGCTCATCACCAACCAGATAGCTTTTGTACATCTCCACCACATTGTCATGTTGGTAGTCTCTCATTATCACCACCTGAGAAAGATGCGGATAGACATGGAACTGAGGCTTGCATCCAGTGCAGTGCAAAGTAACTATCAGTGCAAGGATTTCTGTGTGCGCAATGGGACTTTCCATCGGATACAGTTTGCACAAAGCAAACTGGATCACGAAACAATGCAACCACACAACATCAAAAATAAACCCCAAACATTTACATCCCAAACGCTGCAGATCAATGGCCTGCCTGGAATATTCACTGTCTTCATTCATCTCCCTACTCTATACTAGCTACTATCACCCTCTTTTGTAATCTGGCCCATATTCGCTTTGTCGACTGCCTTTAGAAATACAGGACTGGTTCCAGTTAGGCATGTTTTAGTCCCATTGAAATCACTAGGGCAATTTAGTCATGTCTAACTCAAATCCCTTTGATTTCAGTGGACTAAAGCTCAGCTAACTTAAATCTGGATCCACCCCATTCAGTATTCCTTGCCATCTCATTCATCTCTTCCCTCATCTAGTCACCTCATTGAAAAGGAGCTCTCGTCGCTGCTGCTTCCGCAAGTCCATCATCTTCACTGCCACCTGCCGTCCAGAATGCTTCTCACGTGCAATGCAGACGATACCTGTAGACCCCTCCCCAATCTTAACATAGTTTTCCAGCATCGTCCTGGGGTCGCCTTGGTCCACCACCATCCTCAAAGCAGCTTTGAACTGCTCGTGAGTGACGACAACCGGATCCTCACTGGATGGCTGGGCTTTCGAGTCCAAGGGAAGGTGGAGGTTGCTGGAGCTGGTTTGGGTGTGTCTGTTCCGGGGAGACCCCGCGGGTGACGGCCGGCCTGGAGGCAGGGCCGCTGCAGTCTCTGTGGTCGGGGATTTCTGAGGGGTCCCAGCTTCTGAAATCCGAGCGTACTCTGGCGCTGGCTGGTCCGAGGGAAGGGACTGGGACTTGGCAGCAGGGCTGTGCGGTGAACCCCAGTGCTGTGGCGGTCGGTAGAAAGGACTGGGCTGGAGGAGAGCAGGAGAAAATGGCATTATTAGGAGGGCTATCAAGTCAGTTTTACAAAATCTCAGTCCATTTCTCAAACGAATTTCTGTTGAATCGTTAATTGCTTAAGGGTGCAATCTGAACCTGCTTTGCCCTGGGATGGAGGGCATGGGTTGGGTGGAAGGGTCCCCTGGTCCAGCCCTGCTGGGTTCCACTGGCTCCTACCTGTGGAGTGATGCAAAGCTCTTCATCCCACCTGCTGAATGGGCAGGCAAGCAGGAGTATCACTGGCATGAGCCCCATGGTTGGTAGCCAGCAAAAAGCCACAAGTGGTGTGTTCTGAGGGCGAGGTGGGGCTGATCCCAGGCAAGCCCCCGCGCCCAATGCATCAGGCCCAGTCACAGCACTTTGCTTATCTCTCCCTTCCCGCTGTGGCTGGCATGCACAGCAAGACCAGGGGAGATCTGTGACCTTGTGTGATGTCCACAGGGGAGCCAGATTCTCCTGCTCCTCTGCAATTTGAAAAATGAAAAACTATACCCAAGGCTGTTTCAGGATGAACTACATGAAGTTTGTAATAGCAACAAACAAGCCCAAATGGTTCTTAGCTTACTGGTTGTGATTTCTTTGGTGTGATACAAATTGCAATCTCTTGTTTAGATGTAACACTAAGTCAGCAGTTTGTTTCCCTTCCACGCTAGCAGGGATGAGTGAAAAGGCTCAGACAGGTGAATTCACAGGAAATGGTTAAGTATGGTTTACCATGACAAGTGAATGAGGTCACTGATTTACAGTGACACACCACACCAAATGTACACATCTCTATCAGCAAAGTGCTGGTTATGCTTGGAAAGGGGAGATTTGTAAAATGACTGGCAGAATCCGAGACCTGGGAGAAGAGTTGGTGGAAGAAGACTGGAAGAAATTTAAAGACTACCTTCAGAAACACTGTAAAATTAATGAATGTTAAAATGATGTTGGACTGAAAATAAGTGGCATTAGCAACAAAGTTAATAAGAATATGCAAAAATGAATTGATAAATGGATGAAAATATAGAGTTATAATATGTTAAGATATAGAGTGAAGATAAACGAAAGAAGGTAAGGATTTGCTGATTTGATTATTTAAATGGGAATACAAAAAGGGGAGGTGTGAGGAGGTCAAGGAAACAAGCTAATGAGTTTAAAGTTACTAAAAACGGATTTGTTTTTTAAATCTTTTTTATCTATTTGTTTTTTGTATTTTGTATTTTTATTCCTCTTTTTTCTCTTTTATGTATTTTTCTATGTTTTCTTTTTTGTATCTTTTTCTTTCTATGTGACTTTTTTCTATTTTGTAAACTTATGTTTTTGTAAAATCACAATAAATATCTTTAAAAAAAAAAAAGGAAAGGGGAGATTTGTGTTTTCCAAGGCACCTTCTAACATGCTGCAAACCTCTTGAAAAACTGGTTTGGTGATGACAGAACTACAAGAAGGGGAAATGCTTCTTGTAGACATCCAGAGAAGGCTAAGAACAGGCCCCCACCCCCTTGAAAACAAGTTTTCTGTGTTATGTGCAAGAACACTCACAATGCATTAAAAATACATAGTTGCTCAGTTTTATTTGTTAAAGCTAGTTGACTTTTCAAAACATGCACACTGGAAACTTAAACAATTTGATTCCATGCAACAAAACATTTCACACTTCTAGTATCTGTATGACAACAAATCAATCAGTCATTAGCTCTTCCTAAAAAAAACAACCAACATTATCTGTTCTTCAAGGCAGCAACCAACCAAAAAAAACACAAAACACAACTCTAAGCATACTCTTAAAAATTAAGTGATAGACCTCTCTTTGCCTGAGATCTGCAAGAGCCAATGCTAGCCAGAGTATCTATCCCCACCCCCCATCCATAAAAAGTGAATAAATACTTTTGGCCACTTTGTAAACGGATCTAAGATTGATGGATGAAAAGTGCTCTGTTAAGAACCCAAGCGAAGATGCAGTGAGAGAGTCAAATAAAAGAAAATGTAATTACCCAAATTGGAACATTGGCCATAATACCAGCGTTCTCTTGGGGAAAATGCCCAGAGAGTTTCAATAAATGTAAGTGATCCTCGCGCCACTGGCACAGCGACTTGCAGTAGTACAGCATTAATGCTTTTATTGCATTGGTTTTGGGTTATTTCAAAAGAAGTTAGATTTCTTTCCTGAAGAATACAAGAATCCCCCAGGCCACTACTGAAGAGAAGCAGCCTTACTTTATGACAGAACACAACATAAGCCCGACCTAAGAGGAAAAGAGTTCTAGAAGATCAGCAGTTTGCTACAGCTTGGCTTGAAACACCTAAATTAATAGAGAGCCACATGAGATGAACGTTGTTGCTATCATTTACATTTCTATCCCATCCCGCTTCTTCTCCAAGTAGTTCAGGGTGGTGTAGATGGGGGATTACTTCGTTTTATAATCACAACCACCCTGTGAGGTAGGCCCAACTGAGAAAATATGCGTTTCATGGCTTGGTGAGGGAAGAGATTCGAATCAGTTGAAACCTCTCAGGATATGGACAGGTAAAGTGGCAGCCAAGACACAGATGCATCGGAAAGCAGCCCTTTGGTTAGCTGGGCTGGAGAAAGTAGTGTCTGTGGGGGATTAAAGAAGTACATCCACTGTGGGCCCAGACTGAGTCGCAAGCTTCTTTTTCTAGGTTCAAATGCTGTCCTTATTAAGTAGCTGAAAGTCAGTGGCCTTAACCTTAAGGAGGTGTGGCTTTGACAAGCTAATACGGAATATAATAGAGAGGAGAGGAAGTTTTCCTGTTTTCCCAGCACCTATACTCCACCTTGACTGTACATAGTGAACTATCTAAGATAAGCTTTTATTTTTTAACCTATTGACCTCTGTGGGTACACACACACAGGGAAATGCAAATTTATTTTGCTTAGTAACACATTGTGGGTTGGGGACACACACACACACACACACACACACACACACACACAGTTACAAGTAACTGCCTGTTGAAAATTACTTCCCCGTCTTCTACCTGCACCACCCTTCCATTCCAGCTGAGACACGTTCCTGGAGGAAAGGTGTTTTCAAACCTCCAGCTTTGTTTTACAGACGTGTTTTATGTAACCTAGAGCACCCAAAAAAAGAGGTGCCATTGCTCACAGAGGCCTTCCTTCCTAATGATCAGACCAAATATCCATTCTCCATGTCAAGCTTTCTAAAAACACACACGCACAAGTAGCCATGTGCCTAGAAAAACATAGAAATTTGTTCTTTTTGTTTATTTTAAATGTTTATAGGATGCACAAAGTTCTCTGAAGGCAGTGAGCAGCCGTATAAACATAAATACTCATTATCATATTACAGTGGTACCTCGGGTTACATACGCTTCAGGTTACAGACTCCGCTAACACAGAAATATTACCTCGGGTTAAGAACTTTGCTTCAGGATGAGAACAGAAATCGTGCTCTGGCAGCGCGGTGGCAGCAGGAGGCCCCATTAGCTAAAGTGGTGCATCAGGTTAAGAACAGTTTCAGGTTAAGAACGGACCTCCGGAACGAATTAAGTTCTTAACCCAAGGAACCCAAGTTCTTAACCCAAGATGAACCCACCTAATTCTTACTTTCTGAAACAATATGCGAACTGAAATACCTTTCAAAATCTATGCTTCTCCAAATTTTGCAATGCAGTTCTCCAGGCATGTCATGTGAACAAAAATATATATACCAGGGGGCATATAAATCTACATATTAGTGAAAATAATATAATCCTATATAAAAATGAGTTCTATTAGGTAAAACTGCTTTGCAGAAACATGCATATCAGGCAAAATTACATACAAATATGTCTATACAGTGGTACCTCAGGTTAAGTACTTAAATCGTTCCGGAGGTCTGTACTTATCCTGAAACTGTTCTTAACCTGAAGCACCACTTTAGCTAATGGGGCCTCCTGCTGCCACCGCACCGCTGGAGCACGATTTCTGTTCTTATCCTGAAGCAAAGTTCTTAACCTGAAGCACTATTTCTGGGTTAGCAGAGTCCGTAACCTGAAGCGTATGTAACCTGAAGCGTATGTAACCCGAGGTACCACTGTACAGTTAAACCTCGGTTCTCGAACGGCTCCATTTTCTAAAGTTTCAGCTCCTGAACGCCGAAAACCCGGAAGTAAACACTCCAGTTTTTTAAACATTTTTCAGAATCTGAATGTCCAACACGGCTTCCACTTGAGTGCAAGAAGCTCTTGCAACCAATCGGAAGCCGCGCCTCGATTGTTGAACATTTTGGAAGTCGAACGGTCTTCTGGAATGGATTTCATTCGACAACCGAGGTTTGACTATCAGCAAAAATTAACTGATGATTAGTTTTCATAAGGACTTTAATGTAACACACAAACTGCTGTGGAAAGCTGAAAGTGCAAAAATAAGAAACTGAGAGAAACTGAAACTGACAGAGTCACCAATTCCTACTTGTGTGATCCATACCATTTTGCTTTTTCCCCTTTCACTGAAAGGAAAGACACAGAATGAGAAACCAGCAGAGGCCTCAAGGTGCTGTGCAAACACCCTTTAGGAGAAAGAGTGGCGACGCTGCAATCTAGGTCAAGTTAACATGGGCTGCAGCCTGACTCGCTCACTACTTGCAATCTGCTCTCGCTGTGTCATCCTCTTGCATTTATGAAGATGTTCTGAGTCAGCCAGAACTCAACACACTTTCAGCTGAGCTTCCTCCTCTTGGCTGGCCCAGAACAAACGTGGTTAGTCAATAGCAGCAACCAGCTGACACTGCAGGAGCCGTGCACGACCAGCTTCCAAAGAACTCACAGCATTAAAGGCTGAATTGGTTTTTAATCCATTCAGAATCAGATTGAGGAAGGGAAAGCCAGGAGGGCCATTTTTAAAATTACAGACATTTCACACACACCCCATATACACAAGTTCTACTCACGCACAACTGTGTATATGTGAAGTGCCGGGAAACAATGAAATAAATAGAATCATATCAGGAAGTGGTGCGAGACTGAAGAGTCCTTGTGGCTAGTGAGGAGACGCTCATGGAGTTAGAAAAAGACAATAGAAAGGGCAGAGGAAGCCCCAAAGAGGCTAGAGGTGAAGGGGCTTTGTTTAGGCTGCTCAGCCTCCCCGACTAGCAGCTGATGTGCAACAACACAGGGAACTCTGTTTGGGATTTTGTTCTGGCATCCGTAAACTGAAAGTGATTACTGAAGAAATCCTGTAAATCATGAGCTATACTCAGATTGATTTAATACAGAGAAGAGATGGAACTAGAATTGTAACTAAGACATTTAATTTCATAAAAGCCGTTTTGGTAAAAGTAAAAAAAAGGCATTGGCACAGTGTTTGTGTGAGGTGGGAGACATCAGGAAGGCCAAGGATCTGTGTGGGGCCAAAGGAGATGTTCATGCAGTCACAGGAATCCTGCCTCCGGCACAGGGGTTCTCAAGCTTTCTACCTTCAGGTGAGACCGTGGAAAATGACTGAGGCCCACCAGCCACAGGAGCAAAGCCCATCAGAAAGCGGCAGATGGAGACAGCATTTGGCATATCCACCTATCAATGACTAGCATAATTTTCCATGAATATCAAATCAATCTTTGATAAATTCTTTACCACAGCATTTTCCTTGCTGTGAGGAGTTCCATAGCTCAACTTTCCTCAAGCTACTGCAGATGTTGGCTCCGGAAGTATTGTGCCTCAGCCTCTTCAATTTAGACAGAATTTGCTGATCCAGTGTCTCTACATGGAGAAGGCTTTTTCTTTTATATTTTTTCCTTCCCACTCCTACTTGCCTCTCTTAAGTATTTTTACCCATCTCTTGTAGTTTCTTATCCCATTCTCCTTTCACACTCAACTTGTGCCTTACTTTCAGCACATGCACCCCAGCCTGTCAGGTTTTTTTTCATCCCTCCCTCTAGTCCTTCTACATTCACTTCTTCCTCCTGTAACAACTTTCCTCTCTTTTTCCGTTCCTTTGTATTCCCAGCTTGTTTGCTAGCTAAATAAATAAATAAATAAATAAATAAATAAATAAATAAATAAATTATAATAAAAAATATGACTGGGTTGCTTGGAGCAGAGCAGGCCAGGAAGGAGGCAGACAATGACACTGAAGCCCCCTGGTCGGTCCCAGCCCACTGCTTAAGAACCACTGATCTACCATTTTATTTTCTTAAACAAATGCAACCCTGAGAGTTTACGTGAATGAATGGCCATTTGAGGGCAGGGGTGTGATAAAGCAGCTGCATTCACCATATTTCCAACGGGTATTTTCTCACTCAAAATTCAGCCCCAATTATTATTTTCTCCCCATGAGAAGAATAATAGGTAGTCTCAGATTCAGGAACAACTGGGTCTTTAGTACACAAAGATCAAATTTCATTGCATTTCCATATCGTCATGAGGCCTAGAAACATACGTTTTGAAGAAAAGTAGAGGGTCCAAGGACTAGTTGCGTAGTGATCCAGAGTAATGGATTGTCCAAGACCTGATACAATTCTGCAGCAGGGTCCCTGTCTCCAGAGTCCTACAGCCACCCAATGAACATGAAAGGGGAGCTTTGTAGTCACTTCATGCTCCAAAGCTAAGCATCTAGGAACACTGAAAGCATACAGTGCTCCAGTTTCAAAAGAATGGTGTGCAAGTTCTGCTCCATACAATAGAACTTCACAGAAAACACAACTTAAGTCCCTCCCAAAGAGGATGTTGGAGCTCCAAATCATTTGCCCACGTATGTGCACAGAAAATAGTAAATCTGGCTAAAAGGCAAAACATGGAGATCTGCACTGATTGGAGCAATGCATCCTTAATTATGGCTATGATATAATTATAAGATTATTGTTTAATCCAAGAAAGCTGTATGATCTTAGAACGGCGCATGCGTGTGACCACCATGAATTCGCCACTACACTACTGCCAAGGACAATGACATTGACAAGCAGATTATGATGATTGCAGACATAGATTTGCTTGTTTGTCTTGGCTCCCTTGACAGCTGTACTGTGGGCAACAAGGGGAAATACAGTTTGCCAAAGAATATACCAGCATGCTCTGTGGATTGTGTCGATGGTGTAACATCAGTGCAAATTTAGGCCAATAGCTGCTCCATAATGCAAGCATAAGCCCTGGCCTGACATTAACTTTAAACTATTAGAAGCCATATTGACCTTCAGAACTGTACTTGAAAGGCACCAACCTCTCAGGCACAAAATAAACATACCTTTATCTGTGTTTGGCTGTTTCCGATCTTGTTTGAGGCGCTGGACGAGGGGAACACGCTTCTCAAGAGCCTCCTCTTCAAGCTGTTGTCTCTCGATTTGGAGCCAGGACTGCCTTCCCCGGGCGGCCTCGAATTAGCTTGGCTCCCCTGGCTAGGCTGAGCGTAGTGCTCTTCGGAGCTCCATCCCCTTCCAGCATCTTCACTGTTTGCCTCAGGAACTGGGATGTATTGCTGGCGCTGAAAACCTGAGGAGAGTGGGATAAAGCGGCTGTTTGTGCCCTGGAATTCTGAAGGGCCAAGAGACTGCGCTTTCATCACGAGGCCATTGGAGTGAGCCTGTCCGTCCAATGCAGGTTTATAATCTGGCCATAAAGTCTGCCGTCTCGAGGACTTGCTCCCGCCATTGCAGTTGAGGTAGTTTCCATATTTGTCTGCCCAGTCTGGTTCCGCACACTGTAGGTACATGTCAGTGGGTCCATCTTCTCCCAGAAGCCCCAGCGACTGCGCTCTTCTCCTGCTCGTGGGACTTTTCCCTCTCAGGGTATTTGAACTGATGAGGGAAAGCTTCTGGATGTCATTGAGTATCCCAGAGATATATCCTTCCACTTCAAATGTACTGGCTCTCACAACAGTCTACCATAAAACAAACAAAAGCTATGTTAACGTTCTGTGGACACCTGTTCAGGCATTCTCAGAAGATTCATTCAGAAGATTCTCAGGCATTTTGACACTATTGAGTGTGTAACTTGAACCTACCTCTCACTGGAATTAGAGATTTATGGGGTGAAGCACATTCTGCTTTGCATGCATACATACGGTACATATGCTGTGAAGCACCTTGAGATCTACAGATGAAGGGTGGTATACAAATTTAATAAAGATTACAACCAAAATTTTATTTGTATGCCACTTTTCCACAGTTCAAACCAAGCTCAAGGCAGTTTACAACATAGAAATACACAGAACTACAACATGACATAAATAAATAAAACATTTAAAATACACAAGCAAACTGAACAATTGCCACATAAATCACAAGATCTAAAATAAAGATATAAAAAATTGAGAGCAGCAACCCCCCCACACAACGAAAACCCTAAACAACACCCCAGCCCAAGTCTCTTTTCAGCACCCTAGTTTTTGTAGCTGGAGTCCGTCAGGGCCCTGCCCTCCCACATAGGTGGAAAGCGCCTGCAAGACCTGGAGCAGGTTTTCCAGGACTCACAGTCGAGATGGTCATCTACTGTGTGATGCTGAACTTGAATTGGAAAAAGGCTTGGCGCTACCCACAAACAGACTTAACATGGCAAGGTGCTGAGAAATATACCTCTTGCATGGACAGTACATTTGTGCCTCCTGCTATTTGTTTTTAATTGCTAGTTGTTTTAAAAACTGGAGCCATGTTCAGTCAGTGACAAACACACAACAATAGTTGCATTAATGGAAGGGGGTGGGGAGATGCACCCATTCAGCTCCTACCATTGCACCCTGCAGCAGCTCCAACCAAAGTCTTGCTCATGCATTAAAGACATATCTCTAGCAGTGCATCCTGCAGGTCTCCTTTGAGCCATGGAGAGCCTTTAGGAGATTTTGGAATAGGCGCGAGGTGAATGCAGCCCTCCCCACTCTGGCCACTAACTCACATCTTTTACAACAATGGAATAGGGGTAGTATCTGAGGCTCAATTCAAGCAATCATAGGGCTGAGGGAGCGGGGCTTGTTTCAATCTGTGCAGACAATATGAGAAAGGAAGAGTTTGGAGTTAAGCCACGGTAAATGCACACATGATGAACCAGCTATTTGGATACAATCCACAGTCTTGTTCTAGCTGTCTGCTACCCCTTACTGAGTGATGTATCAAAATGCTGTGGGGGAAATCATCTGCAATACTAAATCTATAATAATGATAGCTTTATGTTCTCACTGAACAACTCGCCCACAGTAAGGAACTGGCTCCATTCTGAGACAAATCATATTGTGACCATGTGCAAATAACGTTGATTCTGGAACGTAATACAGTGGTACCTCGGGTTAAGTACTTAATTCGTTCTGG
Source organism: Podarcis filfolensis (assembly GCF_964270895.1). Classification (NCBI taxonomy): domain Eukaryota; kingdom Metazoa; phylum Chordata; class Lepidosauria; order Squamata; family Lacertidae; genus Podarcis; species Podarcis filfolensis. The sequence goes on from NC_139604.1 coordinate 94,703,882, forward strand.
AGGTCCATTCTTAACCTGAAACTGTTCTTAACCTGAAGCACCACTTTAGCTAATGGGGCTTCCCGCACGATTTCTGTTCTCATCCTGAAGCAAAGTTCTTAACCCGAGGTACTATCTTCTGTGTTAGCGGAGTCTGTAACCTGAAGCGTATGTAACCCGAGGTACCACTGTATAGCACACATGTCTCTCCATCCCAGACGCCTGCCCCTCCCGCACCTTATCTACCTTGCAGCTTAGCCAACTCATTTACTTAGGAAGTAAGAAGCTTAAGAATCTATTAACTAACACCATCTATTTCACCACAGGGAGGCCCGATACAATACCCATGCCTTCTCCTGGCACCATTCCCAATCCGTATGGGGGGGAAACTTCCCCTGGAGTGAGAAGAGAATTTCTTCCCTTTGCTAACATCTCTGCAGTGCCTTCATAAAACACAAGCTGAATTAACTGCAGCAGTCAAAACAGTAGCTTCTTCTGACTACTAACTCCCTTACTCATGTAAGGATGCAGTTCACTGTAATAGATATAAATATGGTAGAGGACTACCAGAGAGCATTCACATATGCATATGTGCTACTCCGTAATCGGTCAGGAAGGCCTGATCCATCCACCCGGGTTTAAGCCAATCCTATGACCCAACCATAACTACCTCTTTCCTCTCTCTCTACTTATTCTGGCTGGTGGTAGCGATTCTAAAATAGGCAGAGAAAAGCTCGAACAAATATGCTGCCCTATCAGGAACATGGGGATCTGCACTAGGACTAGGATGTTCCTTCTCTCCACTTCTGCCATGGAAATGCATCCATCTACTTGTGCAGGCACGCATATGTGCTCTTTTGCTTTTTGTCAACAGTCTGACTTGCTCTGTCAGCCACCCAGCTGGCTCAGGAGACGGGCCCTGGCAGATGGGTTGGGCTTCTTGCTCTGTATGTGGTGATAAATCAATAAAAAAAGAGTTGCGGGGGGGGGGGGAGGAAATGGCTGAAACAAACACTCAGGTCAAGGAGCCCACTTAACAGGGATTGCTTGGCCTCTTCAGTCTCTCTCAAACAATCTCCCATATTCATAATTTCTGGGTTACTGCAACAGAACGGGCTTCGAGACAGTTTGCTTCACACATGCTTTCCCAAGATGGAATGAGATTATATCTGGGCAGTTAAAGAAAAATAAAGGACAACAACAATTCCGAAGTGAGATTAAGAGTGCCCAGACGGGAAAGAGAAAAGGGCTCCTATACCATTGAAAGTTGTTGCTAACGTATTAATCACAAAAAACCTGTTTTAAAAAGTCAAAATCTAAAACCATATAAAATAGACACCCATGGCAAACATCCAGCTGGGAAAGCCTGTCTTCAATTGTTTCCGGAAAGTGGGGATAGTGGGTGCCTGTTCTATCTCAACAAGAAGAGTGTTCCACAGAAAAGGGACAGTCACTAAATAGGCCATTGAGTCCGTTCTCACAGTAGCTAAACAGTTGCCTGTGGGAAACCAGCAAGCAGGATCTGACCCGCAAGAGCCCTCTCCCCTACTGTAGTGTCCAGCAACTGGCATTCAAAAGCATTGCTGCCTCCAACTGTGAAGGCAGAGCAAAGCCATCATGGCTAGGAGTCACTGGTAGCCCTCTGCTCCATGAATTTGTCTAATTCTTTTAAAAAGCAATCCAAGTTGCCCATCACCTCCTCTTGTGGGAGCCGGTTCCATAGTTCAACTACGCATTGCATTAAAAATTACTTTCTTTTATCTGTCCTGAATTTTCTAACACTCAGCTTCATTGGGTGTCCACAAGTTGCGGATAAGAGAAAAAGGAAGAACTTCTCTAGCCACTTACTCCATGCCATGCACAATTTTATAAACTTCTATCATGTCACCTCTTATTTGCCTTGTCTCTGAACTACAAAATCCCAACACCTTGCAACCATTCTTTATAAGGGAGTTGCTACATCCCCTCCATATCTGACAAGCTGAAATGTAAAGAGGGACTATTTAATTCAGATTCCAGATGATTGGGTTCAGATATTTCATCCTCACCTTCATAGGCTGAAGCTGCACCCGGGTGATCCTTGAAGGGTCTACGACGGGTTTGGGCCGCCTCAGAGTGTCCAAGATATTCTGCCATTGCAGAGGCAGGCCAATAAATTTTCCCTCCTTTGGATCAAACGAGGTATGCACACGGTGCTCAAAGTTCTGTGGAGCAGAGATCTCGGGGCGTTTCTTCTTTTTCTTGCGGAACATCGTGCCTGGATGAGAAAGATAAAATAAGCTGATTTATTTATTTTTGGACCACAATACAAGAAGCTGGTCGCACGTTCCAACTGTAAGGCTCAGCTGGAGACCCACATTCCCCATGCAGAGCTTTCTCTCTCTTCAGATTTCAGTTGCCTGCACAGCTCTTCAACTTCACAAGGAGCTCTCCTGAGCCTGCTCACTACCACAGTTGGGATATTTTTGCTCTGAATTTGGGTCAGAGGCAGAGCATGAATTCAGTAGGAATAATGTCTACTGTAGCAGCCACAGACTTTTCTGGCAATATTTGCATTATGCATCACACTTCAGTGTCACGCTTACTAACGTGATCGCATTCCATATTGTTCATCACAGTCGTCACAGCTAATACCATAGCTCCAAGCAAAAATATGTACCACATATTCTGAATGTATTCTTTGCCATCCTGCCCTATTCTCTGGGGTCAGTGCAGTCCGTAATAGCTGGATGATTGTAATACTGCACTACTGTGACATGCTGACTTCAGAGGGAAGTTCATTTTGTCTGCAAACTACATCACGGTGCCCACAAAAGAGCCTAGATTTAATTAATGAACAGGTTTTAAAATGGACAAGATTCAAATGTTGCTCATGAAATATGTAGAGCAGCCATTCCTTCTCTGAAGACAGTTGGGAACCCAAAACATGAGCATCTAAATGGTGAAGACAAAGGGGTTGATGATTAAAGGTAACCTGATTTTCACATAACACTTATTATTATTAATTAATTATTATTATTATTATTATTATTATTATTATTATTATTATTAATACCCCACCCTCCTCGGCCAAAACCGGGCTCAGAGCGGCTAACATCAAATGTATAACACATTAACATAAAATCAGGCAATCAATTAAAATACATCCTATAATCAGATCAGGATCAAAATAAAACCCAGTCAGATGGCAACCCACAGATTAGGGCTGGGAACCTTAAATGCTCACCAGGCCCAACTGTTTGTGCTGAACTTATATGCCCCTGTGAGAAAAACTGGGAGGCCACTTTCATTCAAGTTCTTATGAAAGGGGAGAGGGAGTCAGACTGAATCCTGGCCAAAGACCTGGCGGAACAGCTCTATCTTGCACTAAACCATGGTTTAGTGTGAACACACAGGTTCCTGCAGAGGAGATCACAGCAGCTGAGTTCCTCCCCCAGATCTGCAGCTGCCATGCTGCCCAAGGTAATCCAAGGTTTGGCTTAGTGTGACATCCAAACCTGGGTTTCTGGCTTTCTCTTGCTCCAGCTGCAGTGGCAGACCGTGGGGTCTAAAATTTCAGCAGCCCCCTGTGTGACACCAACATTCAGATACACACACCTGCCTCCCATGCTCCATTCTCCCAGTGCGACCGAACCAACCATGCTACCCTAAATCTGCTTCTGCCAGCTGTAACCAAGGTAGTCCACAAGCTGTACCACGGTGCTTTACAGGGGGAGAAGCACAGGAGCCACAATCTCTCTAGAAATCCACACATTTACACTTAGCCAAACCATATAACCACTCAGTCACATGCAAACCGAGCCTTTACCAGATTACCTTAAAAGGAAAACTGCTGAACTAGCAAACAGTGTGTGAGATGAGCTGGCCACTCTGATCAGCAAACTGGTTGATAAATTCTAGCTCATCTATGTACCTGTCCAATGTATATCAAACCTACACAATGACACACACCTGCACAGGTTTGCATTCATCTAGATTTCAGAGTGTCCAGACACAGTGCTGGCACTACTGGGTTATCCTACTTTACATTGTCCCCCTGTAAAGCAGTACATTGTGGTACCATACTGCACACATACTGTACACATAGATATACACACAAGAACATATGCCCTTCTGTTGAAAAACGGCTCCCAGAGTAGTTAACTGCCCTGAGACCTCCGGGTATAAGGCGGTATATAAGTCAATAAAATAAAATAGCAACAACAACAATTTACAAAGATCAGTAATAAGACAGTCCCTGTCTTCAGGTTTGCAATCTAAAAGATACAACATAAAAGGAAGATGGAGGGAGGAGGATATAAGAAAAGGTAGGTACCAATTCTTAGTTATTAATTCTTCTAATGACCAGTTGGAATGGTCAAGCAGAGGGCAGTTCATAACACTTTTGGCTTCTTCCTTTTTGCTATAGGTCACTCATGCTTCCACTTCTCCAAAGTTCCCCAGAGATTCCTGTCTATTCTTTAGCTCTCTGCAAAATACAAACAAAAATGGTGTGATGTCCCAGGGGTTCCCTAAAAGACCCTGGCTCCTACCTGTCCACCAAGTCTAGACTTCCCCTTAAGTCCCCCCCCCCCAAATACACAGCTGCCTCCACCTATTGAGTTAAGCTCTACTTTTATTCATGATTACATTCATACCTCACTTTTTCTCCCAGGAGCTCAAAGTGACATAAATACTTCTCTTTCTCTCTATTTTATCCGCATAGTCACCCTCTGAGGCAGGTTAGGCCGAGAGATAGTGACAGACCCAAAGTTATCCTATGGGCTTCATGCATGAGTCAGGATTTTAACTCTGGTCTCCCGGGTCCAGTACTCTAACTGCTACACCGCAACAAAATAAAAAAATTCCTTCCAGTAGCACCTTAGAGACCAACTAAGTTGGTATGAGCTTTTGTGTGGATGCACACTTCTTCAGATACATCGCGGGAAGATTGTTCTTTTATACAATTCACTATATAAGCCAAAGCCATTGCATGGGGTGAGATATGCTACCCTATATTCCCCCAAACCAAAAGACATTCAGAAATGTAAAGCGATTAAACATATTTATTTATAGAAAATAACACCCAGAAGAACAAGTACAAAACAAGGAACAATGGTTCTGTTTAGCCTAACACGCTGACTCCCCCCTGGAAAAGCTGTTCTGACCAGCCTTTGAAGCAGTCCTCTCTCTCTTTTTCTGTTCCCACTCAACAGCTCCTCTCTCTCTCTCTCTCTCTCTCTGCCCAACTGTCTCCTAACTGCCCTTCTCGAGAGATGGAGAGTATCTGTCACTCACTCTGACTCCACTCACCATTCCATCACACACAAACACACCTGCCGTCACTCATTCTTCTGTTAACACTTCTCCTTTCAAATAACTGCCTGAATTTGGTGCTTCATGACAACAAACGGAGGACGATTTTGGTATAAATAGCAATATGCATTTTGGATATGCTCACTGCTTGCTTATTACTCCTATCAGCAGGGGTGTCACTGTAGTTCCCTCATATATACTCCCAGTTAGTGAGGCAATCCATGAGGTAGAGATTGTTCCAAAAGAGTAGTTTTGACTACTGTCAACAGCTCCTATTGGACTAATGCTGGCAATTGGTTCATTGTGGGCGGGAAAGATTGAAGGCTAAGCTTATAGTGTTGACCCTTTAGACAAAAAAATGAGTGCCCACTCCTTTGTCTAATGATGATATATGCCTAGCAATGTTGCTGGTAGCAACAGAATGATGCCAAGGCATCGTGAAGCTTCCATCAATACAAATGAGCTACTAAATGAAAGTGAGTTAGCCAGGAGTCATAAGACGAGTTCAGGAAGTTGTGCCCTTGATATTAAACAAGTGTCTCAGCTGTCAAGAGAGTATGAGTAATACCCATCATTATCTTGACAAATACTGTAGTCTGATGTAGGAAGTAATGTCATCTAAAACATTGTCATCTACACCATTGTCCCCAAAGTCCAGTCAGCTGTGGTCCCCCCAATCTACCGTATTTTTCGCCCTATAGGACGCACTTTTCCCCCTCCAAAAATGAAGGGGAAATCTGGGTGCGTCCTATGGGGCGAATGCAGGCTTTCACTGAAGCATGGAGAGCGAGAGGGGTCGGTGCGCACCGACCCCTCTCGCTCTCCAGGCTTCAGGAAGACATCCGCAGCCTAGGCAGTCCTGCGGGAGGTCCCGCAGGGATGTCTAGGCTGCGGATAGCAGCCTGCTTCACGGAGCGTCGGGCGCCCTGAAAGCAGAGCGCCCGGCGCTTTGGGAACACATCTGCAGCGTGGTGAGCAGCCTGCCGCCCGGTTGGCGGGGCGCCCTGAAACAGAGCGCCCCGCGCGCCAGACAGACATCCGCAGTGTGGGGAGCCCTGCAGGAGTTCCCCGCAGGGCTCCCCACGCTGCAGAGCGCCCCGCGCGCCGGACAGACATCGGCCAGCCCCACAAGCTCGGGGGACAGCAGGGAGGCGCAGCGCCGCCATCCCGCTGTTCCTCGACCTGGTTAGGTTTCCCCAACCTGCTTTTTTGGGGGGGGAATAAAGGGGGGAAATTTTCCTTTATTTCCCCCCCAAAAAACTAGGTGCGTCCTATGGGACGGAGCGTCCTATGGGACGAAAAATACGGTATTTTCAATATAGCCATAATTGTAAAAAAACACACACACACAAAACCACCACCTCCTATTACCTTGGGCATTGAAAGCAGAGTGGCAAGCCAACCAAATGTGCCCTTCAACATCCAACAGAAAGCCCCACCTCAGCACAAAATAAGAACAACAAACAACATAATTAACAGACTCAGTAATTTTGTGATCTTGCTACTTTAAACTTTGCTCTTCCTTTTTCTCCTCACTGGTTATTTCCTTGGAGCCACTCCCATACCAAGGGCCTGTGCACAGATGGTAAAATGAACCACACTAATGCCACCTTAGCGTGGGAAATTGTGTGACATGTAGTCAAGTCACAGTCAGCCTTTTTATGACTTCCCAACAGTTTGCAAATGTCTCTTGCGTGACACATTCAAGGCAGCCCACAGTCATGAAACTAACAGTACTACCCCTATGCATATTTACTCAGAAGTCCAATGAGTCGAAAGAGCCTTACTCCCTTGTAAGTGGGTATAACATTGCAATCTCAATGGCTCTGGATTCCAGCAATAGTGACCATTGCTAGAATCTAATGGTCACTATGGCCAGAACACAGGAAGTTGCCTTATACTGAGCCCAGACCATTGACCCATTTAGCTCTGCTTGGCCACTGTGAGAGCAGAATGCTGGCCCAGATGGGCCACTGGTCTGATCCAGCAAGGCTCTTCTGATGTTCTTATCTTACATTTGGCTCATCCATCTGCACCAGCCTAGTGAATTTCAATAACTTTTCCTCCAACTTGCTGCCATGCCTCATTCAAAATATGCATTTGAAACTTCCTTCATTCTCAAGACAAAAGATCAACCAGTGACCAACATGCTAGTATTCCTCCAGGTTTCCTTCAGCTCCAGCTAATTTTAAGGTTCATTGGATCCTGGACCATTTCTTTCTTCCTTCCACCCCCCCACCCCCCCCCCAAAAAAATGCTTGAGTAATTTTGGATGCTTTGAAAAGAAAAGAACGAAGGAACCATGGCTGTGGTGAGCAGCTATTAGCAACAGTGTTCTTCTATGACTCAAAGTCTTCTTGAGTTATGGACTAAACACTTTTACACTGCAGTTGTGGTCTGGAACTCTTGGCCAGCTCTCAAGCCCACACCCACAAAGACTGCCAGAATCCAACCAAAAAACACCCAAGGAAGGCAGTTACACCTGCAGATGCAACAGTTACCTGGCTCAGAGAGACACATGGGCACCTTCAATAGCAGACACATATTTGCTCACAAGTAGTGAGGATGATGAAAACTGCATCCAATTTTGCATTCATAACACCTCGGGTTTCCTAGCAGCATTTGTGTTTTATTTCCACCAGCTACCTCAGCTATCTTAGACCACAGCCTCATACCAGACAGGTGGACATGGTTTAAAAGGTCAGACTAGCAAGATTGCTGGGAGGGGGAGAGACCCACCATGCACAAAAACTGATTTTAAAGAGAGAGAGAAATCCTCCTGTTTCAGTTTTAATAACCTGCTTGCATTTTGCTGAAGCCACACTGTTCTCGTGCATTACAGTTCTGCTTCCAGCACTCCTGGAGCGTATTTGCATTTCTTCCCCCCCCCCCCCGCCATTTAATATATTTAAAGAATATACAAAAAGCCTAAATCAAACACTTTTTGAGCTGGTAGAGAAAGAACACACAAGAGCAATTTTAATTCACAACTGGATTTGGACCTGGTAAGTAAATGTAAAATGCATACCTGAGGCTTAAGCAATTAGAGAAGGTCCCTTTTTGACATACAGCCTGTACTTCCAAGACACTGACATTTCAGTAACATGCTAGTCTTTAGTCTCTGCTGCCCCCCACCCCGACCTATTCCCCCCCCCCCAGGTTTAGTGCTCACATCTGTACTGAGAGAACAGCCACCAGGGGAAATAATCAGTCCCTGCCATAAAGGAAAAGGCGCTCGAGACGGAGATTCTCTCCACGATCCATCCCTGCTGCCCGGGAGCCACGTCAAGATTTTTTCAACTCCGGATATAGCTTTTTCATAGATAATACAATCCCAAAGGCTGTCACATCTCCCAGTGACTGCGAGGAAAAGCACAGCCGGCAGATTCAGAGCAAGAGGGAGGAGGGACCAGCTGGGAAGGAGGGGCGAGGCAAGAGGGGAGGAAAAAAAGGGGGTCAGGCACCGTCAGGGAGAGGGAGAAGGAAAGGGTCGGGGGCTGGGAGTGTGTGGCCCGGGAAATGGCCAGCCTGCCAGAAGAGATGCCGAACTACTCGCTCTTGGCACGGGCTCGCTGTGCATGTTAATAGCGGGGATCTAGCGTCACGTTTGCGATAGCCCCCTGGCTGCACGGTGCATTTGTGAGCTGTGTGAGAGCAGACCCGTGAAAAAGAATGGGCGTGAGTAGCAGCTTCGTTCATTTCAATGGGTCTACTCTGAGCAGGGCGATCATCAGATAACGCCCCCTGAGCGGGGTTCACCTAATGGAGCCCATCAGCTTCATTAGGGATTCTGCTTGCGTAAGGGGGCTTTCTCTGCCCCCCCCCACCGCCGCATCTCCCCCCAAAAAATTGGCTGGGGGGCGGGGTGTCAGGGAAAACCCCAGAGCTGGATGCCAGAAGAGAGGGGCGGATTGTTCCATCTGGCAAACTGAAATGCTTGCACAGACTGAACGTGCATCAGAGTCCTAGTTTCTCCCCTCCCCAGGCTTATTAACTTTTCCTCTCTCTTTTTTTCTCCCTCCCCTCCTTCTGTTGTCTTTCCTGCTACTGGAATTTTGTTTGTAAATTCTATGGGGCAGGGATCTCCCCCTTTCTTTGCTTATGTTGATCTCTAAAGCCGTAGGTGCAGTAACCAGTGGCTTTTTTGTGACCTCTTTGCGTTCACCTCCTGCCCTACAACTGCCTGTGGCAGCCATTTTGTGCTGGCACCCACAGAATTTTTGACCAAGATATGAGTACTGGCATTTTTTTACTACTATAACAAAAAGCCACTGGAGGTAACTATTGTTGTTGTTGTTGTTATTATTTATCATTTCTTCTTTTGACAATACTTTTAATTCTTTGTTCTAATTTCTTTGTTACAGGCCGAAGAACAAGCATAGTAATAACACCACTCTGAAGGCAGCAGGTGTGAAGAATTAGGAACAAGCTAGATATGAGGTGAGGTTAAATGCATCTCCCACCCCGCCAGTGTGGGGTGGGGCAGGTCAGCATCCAAATTGCATCAGCTGAGAGAGGGGAACTAATAACTAATAAGATCCCAGCAGCTGTGGAGAGGGAATTTAACCCTTCTTCCCCTTTTGTGTTCCTGGAAGATGAACTATCCTCTCAAACTAGTATTTGTGTTGGGAGGAAATCCCACACTGCCACCAATGGAATGTTTGCCCTCAAAGCAAATACAAGCATCATACATGGGATTTTCCTCGACTGCTGCAGAGGAAGAAAGGGTTACATTTCCTCTCTGTGCCAGCCTTGATCTCATTAATTTCCAGCTCTCCCCAATGAATACAGTTTGCTTTTTTTAAAAACAACAACAACAGAACCTCACATGTTAGATGCAAAGTCAAATTTAAGTCATGTGTACTTTTGTTCCTTAGTGGGGTACATATTGAGGGGGAACAGAAGCAAACTTAAGACTTGTGCCAAATGAAAAAAGGTCCCATCTACTCATTACTGGAGAGATTACTTTCCTCTGGTTGCTAATTATTCAGCAGAAATGATTTCAGATATTTCCCTTGATCCTCATAGCTATAGAGATGCTCCAGATTTCCAGCTATTAAGACCAACATCTCATTAGAAGACTGATGAATGTTATTGTATTACTATGCAGGCCAGAGCTGCTAAAAAGAAAGCAGGAAATTCTCCTGTACACCTGTATTTGTATACCCAATATATTGGTACCTCGGGTTACAGATGCTTCAGGTTACAGACTCCGCTAACCCAGAAATAGTACCTTGGGTTAAGAACTTTGCTTTAGGATGAGAACAGAAATCGTGCGGCGGCGGCAGCGGGAGGCCCCATTAGCTAAAGTGGTACCTCAGGTTAAGAACAGTTTCAGGTTAAGAATGGACCTCCAGAGTGAATTAAGTTCTTAACCCGAGGTACCACTGTATATTACACTATACCCAGCCTTGCAGACACACAGAAACCATTCAGTATTATCATTATTTATACCTAAACACAGATGTTTGTAGCACCTGGCAGACAAGCAAAAATAATGGGCCCTTTCCCAAAGGGGTGTAATAATGTAAATCAGATTTTACCTTGCAATCTTAAGATTGGGAGGTGGGGAGGCAGGGAAGATGGAAGCCATGGTTTGGCATTCGAAGAGAGGTTCCTACAGTACATGTGGAGGCAGCTGGGATGACTGAATTCCTTAGTCCAGAGCTGGGGAACCTTGTAGCCCTCCAGAGATGTTCCTGAACTACAGTTCCAATGGCTGGATATTATGATCCGCAGGACTGCAGGTACCCCATCTCTGCCTTACTCCATTGAAGAGCCAGGATGTTATACATTTCTTTTGCTTCCTTACTGGGGGAAAAATCCTTCACCCACCTCCGTCACAATGTACAGTCACTTTTTGTTAGTATGTTGCATTTTATTGCTTTCTTCCCAATAACCACGCTCTGCTCCTGGCATTTTAAAGATGCCAATGGCACTGCAAACTGATGATGGAATGCTCTAAATCCTTTTGTGGACACAGATTACCATTCCATTAGAAACAAGCTTAAGAGGGAGACAGAGAGTGAGTGAGAAAGAAAAACTATTTGCTATATTGCTGGGTGTATTTGGGGACATATGAGAAAGAAACTGCAAGAGTGCAGTGTCTTGTGAAAAATTATACCAAGAGGGCTGAAAGGGTAAAAAAATAAAATATAAGTGAAAGCCTAAACTGCATTGTTGTTGTTTTGTTCTTTTCTCATTTTTAAATGAATGGTATCTGATGGCTAGGGGGTATATTGGCTCTTAATAATATGAATGGCAAATTCCATTTAGTGAGCCTGTGTGTTTCTGTAGATAAAATCTTAGGGTGTGGACAAATGAAATGATTGGAATATTCTGAAAGTGACCTCTCTGAATGTGGCCTTGCTGTGATCTAGGGATGGGCAACCTCTCCCAAGCTCACCTCAGTTTCCCTTGGAATAGAGCCGAGTTGGAACTTTCAGGAATAACTGCTTGCTTTGGAAAGGTGGTGGTGGAGGAACCATAGAATTGCAGAGTTGGAATGGAACCCATGGTTCAGCCAGTTCTGCTCCTTGAAATGCAGAAATCACTGCTAAAGGCTTCCAGTGAAGGAGTCTAGCAGTCCAGCTGTCAAGCAGCTTTTACCATCAGAAAGTTCTTGCTAAAGTTTAGTCAGTATCTGCTTTCTTTGAATCCATTAGTTCAGGTCCTACCCTCTAGAACAGTAGAAAACAAGCTTGCTCCATCTTCCATGTGAGAGCCCTTCAGATTTTGAAGATGGCTATCATATCACCTCTCAGTCTCCTGTTCTCCAGGCTAGACATCCCTAGCTACCTCTTCTAACATCCTTCTTAAATTGTGATGCCCAGAACTGGACTCAGTACTCCAGGTGTGGTCTGACCAAGGCAGAATAGAGTGGTACTACTACTTCCATTGATCTGGACACAATACTTATGCTTATGCAACCTAAAATAGCATTAGCTTTCTTTCTGCTGCATCACACTGTTAATCATGCTAAACCTGTGGTCAACTAAGACCCCTAAGCAGGGGACGTTCCTGGGTTTGAACCTGCGACTTTTTACGTACAACACCATGTGCTGTACTCCTGAGCCATGGCTCTTTCCCCCAAAGCTTTAGCCCCACAGTTTCCCTCAGTTCCACAGGGCTGATGGCAAGTATAACTGCTCCGATCAGTTTTGGAGAGGCCCATGGCTGCTCTTAAATATTGGCAGAACAAATTACAGATCTCACATGTTGCATGTAGTTAGAATGGGCAACACACAGAAGCAGAATGCAGAGAAGCCTTGAACTGGTGCAGATGTTGTAACCCAGCAAACTGTTTGCCAATATGTCTTGCACTATATTTTACAACCAGCCATTGCTAATGATTGCCAATCTCCTACACATACAATGTACCAATTCAGCATTTGCACATAAAATTTCATCACTTAACGACTACAAGTGATAATTTCCATGGGTGAAACAACTATCATCAATGAAATAGTACACACAGAGCGAGCTTTCATGTCATCGCAAATCACCTGAACACAATATCTTTTGACAGAGGCCATTATGTACATGCCTCTCACTAAATGCTTGGGGGGGGGGTTACCCCTGGGTCCAACATTGTCACAGGAGACTCTGGTGGGCTTGGAGTGCCTATCTCCAGCTATACCTGGTTTCCCAACTATGGCCTCCTTTTTGAATAGAGATGACTTGGCCACTGTACTCCATGCTTGGATAGCTTCCAGATTGGATTATTGCAATGTGCTATACATGGGGCTGCCCTGGAAGACAGCTTCAGCTGGTCCAAAATGCAGCAGCCAGATTACTGGTTGGGGGTTCCATTTTGAACGTGTATAACCCCTGTGTTAACACAGCTGCACTGGTCAGCAGTTCATTTCCAGGCCCATTCAAAGTGTTCACATAGATGTACGAAGCCCTAAATGACTTAGGCCCCAAATATCTGAAAGACCGCTTCCTTCCCAACAGATCCTCTTAGGTGTTAAGATCAACCCTCTTGGTAGTTCAACTGCCCTCCGAGGTCCAGGGCAGGAGTGGCGGCCTGGTGAAGCCGTTGATGTGTTTGCAGAACAGTGGAGCTTTTGTTTTGCCAGCTTTACACAGCACTGGCCTTTCCATTAGGAGGTGGAGAGAGGCAGCAAGGAGCTGAAGGAAAGAACTCACCACTCATGCTAGCCTGCATTGTACAATGGAGGATGCTATCATAAGAACATAAGGAGAAGCTGCTGGATCAAGCCAATGGTCCATCTAGGCCAGCATCCTCTTCTCACAGTGGCCAACGAGATGCCTGTGTGAGACCTGCAAACCGGGCATGAGCATAACAGTGCTCTGCCTACATGCGATTCACAGCAATTGGTATTCAGCAAAATGTCTTGAGCCAACTCCTATGGACAGCCTTTCCCCCCAAAACACACACACAATAATTGCACCTCTCTGACCCTTTGCATCAGACCTTATCTTATGTGTATGGCAGCGAGAGGTACACAGCACACACAAAATAGGTCCTACGTTTTAAACGCCTGTCTCCTTATCCTGCTCAAGTTTCCCAGCTCCGTGACATTTAGAAGTTTTCACTCACCAGGTGAACAGTCCGCTGTCTCTTCTCTGTTCGGCCTCAAATCAGACTAAATCCTAAATACCCTGGCAAAGAAGAATACACAGTAGTCAGCAAATGTTACCAAACAATTCTCATGTGGGACAAGTAATTATATACACAGACACCACAACATGTGGCAATTACCTTTGGATCACGGGAGATGTGGGTTGGCATCTCCTCTAAAATCATGCAAAAGAGTTTCAACCACGTTTTGCCAATTTTCCTTGATAGTTTAAAATTAAATCTGGATTGCGCACGATTCCAGGAGATACGGCAAGTGTATGCCAGGCAGGGGCTTTCTTAGTTATTTGAAATAGGTGGGTGTGGGGTTCTCCCCCCCCCCCAGGCAGAAGGTCCTCGCAAGACAGATGATTATGCCTTGCATACATAGAGGCAGCAGGCAGACACGTTTCTTGCATGCTGACTGATTTCAGAAGCATCAGTTGGGGCATCTTTTAACCCCTTCCCCTCTCCTTGTCAGTTTCATCCATGCAATTTTCCTTCCATGTATTCTGACAGTTTACAGAGTCAGCCCCCACCCCCAATCCTACCCCACCCACCAGACAGACACCACATCCCCACCCCACCCCCATAAACGCCGTTAACAGATATACTTGCAGGTCCACCTCCCACAGGTCTTGGAAATGACAGGGTGCGAAAGGAGATCAGGGTGCATCAGGAATGATGCTGGTGAGGACTGTTCCAAGGGAGAAGGAATAAAAGACTGCTAGCAAACTCTACTTCTGCCATTGAGCAAAGCTGATTGGTGGATGGTTGTTGCCGGGTTACAGGAGTGAAGATGGAGTAAAGGCCTTCCCAAAGGAGTTCAGCTTTCAGTTTTCTTCCCCCCACCCACCCAAGAATAATCCCTGAAGGGGGAGAAGCTGCAGAAGCCTTGCAAACTGCTCCCCGCCCTCACCGTACAAGCACATCAATGCTCAGCATATTCCTGCTTGGCACTCTGTTGTTTTTTCTTTTATCTCTTTTTTTGAATGCAGCTCTGCGTACGAAGAGTTAATCCTCAGCAGCAAAGCAACTGGAAAGCGAAGATGTTAGTTGAAACTGACAAATCCAGTCCTCCGTAAGCAGCCAGCAAATAGGATGTGAGAGCAGCAATCAGAAGTCAGTCTCATAAATAAGCAAACCTGGTTGTGCTGCTCCTTTACTCCAGGGCTGCCGCTGCCACCTGACAGCAAAGTAGGAACTCAAGTTCACGCAGAGTTCCTTGCTGACGCTCCAAAAGAAAACTTAGGAGAGAATGACAGAAGGGGAGCAGAGGAGTGGAGGAGAAGGGGTGGAGGCCTGCCTGACGTGTTTGTGCAGGGCTCCCGTTCACCTAGCGAGGAGTTTGACTTCGGGGCGTGGCCCTGCAAGCACACAGGAGCGCGTTGCAAAGGCACGGATTTGAATTTTAACGAACCGGATAATGCTGACATTGGGATTTGCAGGGCATGAGTTTTCCACTCCAGTGTCCACATCAGGGTTTGCAGCCAAAGTGACCGGTTGAGAATCCCTGACTAAGGTGCTGAGATTTCATACCCTCCAACATTACTCTGATGAAAATAGGGACAGCCTATTCAATAATAATAATAATAATAATAATAATAATAATAATAATAATACAGTGGTACCTCGGGTTAAGTACTTAATTCGTTCCGGAGGTCCGTTCTTAACCTGAAATTGTTCTTAACCTGAAGCACCACTTGAGCTAATGGGGCCTCCTGCTGCTGCTGCACCGCCAGAGCACGATTTCTGTTCTCATCCTGAAGCAAAGTTCTTAACCTGAGGTACTATTTCTGGGTTAGCGGAGTCTGTAACCTGAAGCGTATGTCACCTGAAACGTATGTAACCCAAGGTACCACTGTAATAATAATAATAATAATAATACAGTGGTACCTCGGGTTAAGAACTTAATTTGTTCTGGAGATCTGTTCTTAACCTGAAACTGTTCTTAACCTGAAGCACCACTTTAGCTAATGGGGCTTCCTGCCGCCGCCGCACGATTTCTGTTCTCATCCTGAAGCAAAGTTCTTAACCCGAGGGACTATTTTGGGTTAGTGGAGTCTGTAACCTGAAGCATCTGTAACCTGAGTTACCACTGTAATAATAATTACTATTTATACCCTGCCCATCTGACTAGGTTGCCCCAACCACCCTGGGCTGCTTCCAACATATATAAAAACATAATACAACATTAAGCATTTTTTAAAAAACCCTTCCCTATACAAGACTGCCTTCAGATGGCCCTGGGGTTGGATAACACCTCCAACATTTCTCTGACGAAAATAGGGATGTCCTAAGGAAAAGCGGGACATTCTGGGATCAAATCAGAAACCAGGAAGGTTTCTGTAAATCCAGGACTGTCCCTGGAAAAAAAGGGACACTTGGAGTGTTTGAGATTTGTGAGTGGGTTCTCTGATGTGGTTGCACACCCGGTGGTGCCATTGGGGAGAGCTGGGGGGCAGATGTCTGGGACCCCGCTACACAGCAGAATAAGCAGGAGGGCTCCCTAGGGCAACAGGGCTGGCTTATTGTACTTTGAAGCCATTCACATTGCCGTCTAAAGAGAGACTCTTTCCCCACCCCTCGCCCGCTGCATGGCAGGTAAGTTCAGGATCCAAAATCCCTGCACTGCTGTGCACAGACCTTCTTAGCTGACTGACCTACTAAAACTTTGCTGAGATCATTAGCTCTTCTCTCTCCCAATCCCCAGAGCCTCAGGGCCTTCGAGCCTTCGCTATCCCTAATGAATCTTGACATTTCTTCACCATGTCACCCAGCTTGCAAATTTCGAGACCAGCCCTGAATTTCCTAGCTATTGCCTAGCAGAAGCAGTCTTGCTTGTTGATATAAATATATATTAGGAGGAGGAATAATAATTAATGCCTTGCAAATCCACACAACACACGATCTGGTTTAAATGCTCTGAGAGTCTCTTGAGAGTCTGTGTAGGCTCCTAGAAATGTACCCAGCCCCCCAGCCCCAGCAAGCCAAGTACACGGAAGATACTGGAAATGCGCCTGAAGTGAGATAAAAGTTCAGAGTTCACGTCATCCAAAGCCATCGGCAAATAAGAGCGGCTTGGTTTATTTGCAAGGATCTAATGCAAACAATGGACACCGCACACAAAAGCACTTAGGTCCAAAGACCTCAGATAGAACACCTCAGGGTACACATAGTATCTTGTCTATTGATCTAAGGTCTCACAAGAACAGCACATTCACTCTGCTCAGTTAACTCCATCCAGCTTTTTAAGAAAACAGAGAGTCATGCTTTTCGGCCTTGTTTTTAGGAAAGTACAGGGCTTGGCTTCTTTCCAGACACTGCTCTTTACCAAGTGTCCTTGGGAAAGTCACTTGAGCCCATCTGCCTCTGTACAAACTATTCAGTGCACAAATATTCAGGCCCTTAGTACACTAACATGAAGCATGAGCCATATGGAGCTGGGAAGATGCTGATGATACTGGTGATATTGATGCTTTAAAAAGACCAGTGTTAATCTAACCTCCATGTAAGCTTTCTGCAAGCCAATCAGGATGAATGCTTAAATAAACAGGTTATCTAGAGGCACCCAGGGATGAGGCTCAGGTTGCACTTCATTTTATTTATGCATTTATTAAAAATACAGATTTCCAATACTAATTCAGTTCTGCAAGTATAATTTTTAATTGGTGCTTTGCAGTAGTTATGCACATAAAACTGGGCCATGGAAAGGACTCAATAAGCTGGCCTGGATTTGTTAGGCCACTGTAAGTTAAAGTAACCCTCAAAAATTAGGCTTCCAGGAGCACACGTAAGCACAAAATTGCTGCAAGAAGTCAATTTACAGTAGAGAGAATGGCTGTGCCAACTTTGGTATTCTTGTCTTTACAGAGCAGCCTTCATATTATTATCTATTGTCTGTACTGCAATACTCACAGAGATCACTATCAAAATAATGGCTACGTGTTCTGTCATCACTCTTAAAAGCTTGACTGTGGGTTTTTTTGGGGGGGGGGTAATAAAAGGCATCCTCATTCCACATCTCTGATATGGGGAAACCTGACTTTCATTTACGTGGCTGCCAGTGAGAGATGTTAGTGTTCAGGATTGTCACTGAAGGAATGTGACAATATACAGAAGAGCAAAATACTTAAGACAAAATTGCTTAAGGACCTAACCACACTAGAAAACCTTGCAAGAAAATGACTGCACATAAAGCATTTAGTGTCCTGTTTTTGGCAAGGCATTGAAACAGAAGCTATCCCATGATTTACAGTAGTAACTATCCAAACATTTGAGCAATGTTTTCTGTAGATAATATTGTCCAGGTTTGGTCAAAGGCCAATTCTATACTCTCTTTCAACATGTTGCTAAAATAAATAAGCCATGCAGGTTGTTGAATAAGCAGAGAGCAACTCCCATCGCAGAAGCGTTCCAATTTGTGTAATCCCATTTCCCACTGAATCCGGTATCAACAATTTCCTTCCAGTTATTATTGGCTTGAGATTTCACTTTGAAAGTCAACAATGTCAGGGGTGGCTGGAGAACATATCTGGGTGCAGGAGTGCCAACTTGGCTCCACTACTGCGGGTGCCCGGGACCGTGGGTGCCATGCCACATGCATGGCCCTGGCACCGAAATTTGTGGGTGCCTGGCCTCTTCATGGGGAGTTTTGTGGGTGCTTGGGCACCCAGGGCCCCAGGGAGTTGTCACCTATGTCTGGGTGGCTCATATACCAAGTCCATATTGGTACCCTAAGTTGCCAGTCAAGCTGACCATTAGACAATTGTAGCATTGAGATGCTCACTGAGCCCCCCCCCCCTCCAGAAGCCATGATGACGTGGGGCTCTGTGGTGTCCCAAAAGGAGAAAAATTTTTAAAAAAAGGAAGTATTTCCAGATGCCAGTAGTTGCCAACTTAGCATAGCAGATCATTTATGGATGAGACGTTAGTTGCCAGAACTGAGTTATCTTTATTATCATTGCATTTTAGACTACCCTAATCTTCACAACACACGATGTGGAAAGCAAGTCCTATTGATCTCAGTGCTCTAAAATTCCAAGCAACATGTTTAAGAGTGGGTTTCAGCATTTAATTTCATACAAAATCCCATGAATTGGGATGTGTGTTGAACTTTAAAATGCAGGCAACTTATTCAGGAATGGTGAAGCAGGTTTGAGAGCAAACATGCATCCTTGGCATGGAAAACAGCTCCCTGATCTAGTATTTCACATGGTGATGTCTCATTACAAGTTATAAAGTTCAAAGTGCTTGTATTAACATATAAAGTCCTACGCAGCTTAATACCTTGATACTTGCTAGCTTGGCTGCTCCCGATATAGCAGCCTATATACGGTACATTAAGATCAGGTGGCAACATCCTTTTAACTGCACCACACTTACTGAGTGTGCTATTTGTGTGAGGGCATTCTTCATAGGGTATCCCAGTTACGCAATGCCAACCCTCACAGATGCAGCCGCTGCTGACCATAATAGGTTTTATGCTTCTTTTGAAGATATTTCTATTTACTCAGGCATTTGGACGATTTATTGGGAAGCGGTTTCACCTTCACTGAACTGGATTGTGACTTGATTTATATTTATTGTTTTTGTTTGTTTTAAGACTGCATGATGATGATGATTTATTTGTGCTTTGGTGTTGTTCCCCTGTCTAAGATTTATTTTAATGAAAATAGGACCAAAAAATGCCATTAATAATAATAACATAGTAATAATAATTTATTATTTATACCCCACCCATCTTGTAAAATCATTGCAGGAGATCTTGGGGTCCTTACCAGGCCCCGATGGTGCAGGTGGTTCCGTTAAATTGCGAACAATCTGAAAGAATATCCTGCTGCTGTTTTCTGCAAATGCAATAGAGGCGGTGAAGAAGGTCCTCTTCACCATCGCTATCACCACTTGGTAGGCTCGACGCTGAGCTCTAACCTGTGTCCGGTCAAATTTAGAATGAGTTTTCCTCCACCGGCGCTCTAGCCGTCTCAACGATTGTTTCATTGCCCTCAGCTCTGAGGAAAACCACGGGGCTGTCCAGGCTCCATGCAATCAGAGAGGGCGCTTCGGAACCAGACAGTCGATAGCCCTGGTTAACTCCGCATTCCAGCGGGCCACCAGGGAATCAGCTGAAAGGCCATCAACATGGGATAAAATGTCCCCTACCACTCTCTGGAAATAAAAACTTAGAAAACTGTGTTCGCATCATGGGTGAAGAACTTACTTCATTTTGCCTTAGAATATTACATCTGCTACAAAGGGGCATATTTCCCCATTTGAGCTTTCCCCCCTATGTATCTAGATATCTAGATACATAGATATCTAGAATTGTTAAGGAAGCCTGTGAACAGAGATTGCAGTAATATTGAATCTGTTAAGGTGCTATGTACCTAAGCCATATTTAGAGCAGACCTACTGAAATCAATGCACTTAAGCCTGCCCTAAGTATGACTATCGCTGAACAGCAACCTTAATTCATAACACTATAGGCTGTAATTTAGTGTGGGGCACAGATTAAATTACATGGAATTTGTACTTTCTGAATTGAAAAGAGAGCAATCAAAGCAAGAACCTGTCTCTTTTAAAGCATTCATGGGACATAATGAATACTAGAAGACTGTCAATAAGACAACACAGATGCTACTTAATGAGGCAGAATCTCTGGGGGAATCTTACTGAGCCTACAGTAATCAAGCTGCCATTATTAACTTATAAAAACACAGAGGCCTCTGCCTCTAATTCAACCTTAATAAAATCACCATAGCAGCCTTGAGGAATAAAATTGCTCAAAATATTTAGTTGATAATATAGATCACTAATTCCCAAAGGCTCGGAGTAAGTAAAAATAAAATGAAATTAAAAAACAAACATAAAACTATTCCATTAAAATTGCAATTAAGCTGCAAATTTAAAATCTCAGAAAATGTAAGCTCTTCTTTCCCCAACATGATGGCTCAGACTCTCGGGCTTCAAAAGCCAGTCTTAATGAACAGAGTCTCCCAGGGTTCCGAACAAAGCTTAAGACTTGGGACATGCATTTCCAGCACTGGTTGACATCTGGAAGAACGATTCACTACAGACAATTTTATCATCCCTTCATGTCAATTCAAAAACTGATACTTAAATGGAGATAAAAAGGTAAAGGTGAAGGGACCCCTGACCATTAGGTCCAGTCGTGACTGACTCTGGGGTTGCGGCACTCATCAAATGTTGATCAAGGTGGCTGGGGCAAACTAGTCAGATGGGCAGGGTATAAATAGTAAAAATTATTATTATTATTATTATTATTATTAATGTCCCTATTTTCATCAGAGAAACTTTGGAGGGTATGTAAATGTGAGATGTGCAGGGAGCGGGCAGGTGGTACAGCTACTAGCTTCTAGCAGATATAAGAAGTGGAACTAGGAATCTGCAAGTAATCTTCGAAACTATGCTAAAGGGACAGTTTCAAGCTCTGTACCTTCTTAGTCCCGTGAAATCAATGGAATCCTCTGGTTGTTGGCTGCCTTTTAGCAAACACCATCAAGTTTGGTAACAGTCGGTGGGCACTTGGGTGGCACAAGGAAGGAAGCAGGCAGCTAAACCAAGCCTGCTGCCATCAGTTGTGCCATGCTATTGGCATTCTGTGCTGAAAAACAACCACCTTCTTAATAGCCAGTTTAGATATAAGAAAAGCAACAAAGCAGAGCTCCAGAGCTCACAAATCTCACCAAGGGAGAGATCATGATCTCTCCAAAAATTGCCGCAGAACTACAAGACACCCACTTTACCTAATTTACCTAATGTCTGAACTGGTTCTCAGCAAAGCAAGACTTTCTTTTAGGATGCTTTGTTCTAGATTTACATCCTTAGAAGATGCCTGCTTTGATTTAAGGTTGCCAAATCTTCATCCACAGAGTTTATCCCTGGCATTTTAAACCAAGGGTGGCGGACCTGTGAACCTCTAAATACTCTGGGCTCCAGTGCCCATCAGCTCCAGCCAACATAGCCAGTGGTGAGGAATGATGGAAGTTAAGAGTCCAGCAACATCTGGATGTCTCTGGTGAGACATCCCAGAGCATGTCCTCCAGATAGACTACGGAGATTATTCTGCCCCACCTACTTTCCTCTCACATCTGCCAGGTGTAAACAACAACAGCAACCTAGAATCCTGCTCGTTACTATAAGGGGAATGTAAGCAAAGAGGCTGGCAGAGGAACAGGGGAGGGAGTACAGTATTAACATCCTCTCTTGGTGCTTTTGATTATACTGAAATAGACCAAGGGATAAAAAGCTGTAAAATGAACCAAACATATAATTGTGGGGTTTTATTGGTGGTTTTTAAAATTATGTATTTTGTGTTTTCATTTTGTATTTTTATGTTGTAAACTGCCCTGTGGTCTTCAGATGAAGGGCAGTATATTATTATATTATTATATTTCCTGCTTGGCAGGGGGTTGGACTCGATGGCCCTTGTGGTCTCTTCCAACTCTATGATTCTATGATTCTATGATTAATAATAATAATAATAATAATAATTTCAAAATCAAGACTGCTACATTTAAATGATAGTGGCAGAGGGAGGAGATTGGCACTATTCTCAGGGAGCAACTTCAACAGGAAATCCTACTTGGTCTTACTGCATGACTGAATATTGTTTAAAATAGAGACAGGGAACCATCCAAATGTTGTTGGACCTCTCCAATTCACATCAGCCCCAGCCAGCACAGCCAAGAGCCAGGAGGAACATTGCAGGATGTAGCTCAGCAACATCAGAAGGACCACCATTTCTTTGTTGCTGCATTAAAATTAGTTCTATCCTAGCAAGAGAGTAAGACACGGGTGGCGCTGTGGGTTAAACCACAGAGCCTAGGGCTTGCCAATCAGAAGGTCGGCGGTTCGAATCCCTGCGACGGGGTGAGCTCCCGTTGCTCGGTCCCTGCTCCTGCCAACCTAGCAGTTTGAAAGCAGGTCAAAGTACAAGTAGATAAATAGGTACTGCTCCGGCGGGAAGGTAAACGGCGTTTCCATGCGCTGCTCTAGTTTGCCAGAAGCGGCTTAGTCATGCTGGCCACATGACGCGGAAGCTGTACGCCGGCTCCCTCAGCCAATAAAGCGAGATGAGTGCCGCAACCCCAGAGTCGGTCATGACTGGACCTAATGGTCAGGGGTCCCTTTACCTTAGCAAGAGAGTCAGAGTTAGGGAGCACACCATAAACCCATCTCCATTCTCAGACTTTCCAATCCAACCGAGATAGAACACAGCACTGGGAATCAGCAGATTGTCCTAGAAAGACCTTTGGAATTACTTTAATATCTACCTGGACACCTGGTTATTATCCTGATTCTTCAGTTTGATAATGACAGCACTGCAGCATCAGTGACAGCCCTGCCTGCAAACTGAATGGTTCAGTAGGAAATGAAAGGAGATCAGCAGAGACCAGCTGAAATGTCTTCGCAAAATTCAGCCACTTCCACTTTGAACTGTATTTGAACTTTGCGCCATGAGAGTTCACTCTCTGATTTTTCCACCAGGTAATCCACACACACACCCTATCCACCTCTCACGCTGTTTGTGACATCTGTGCAACCGTCTTTCACACATCCCCTTGAGAGGTCTTATTCGTGGCTGGTTCAAGAGGTGTTGCTAACAATTACTCACAGATACAAATGGCCTTTAATAACCTGCACTCTAATTCCCTGGATTTCACCAGTATCTTTAGCAGAGAGCAGCAATCAATATTAATTAAGAGCGCGTGGTCCTGGCCTGTCAAGCTGTTGCATCCCAAAGGAACATTAACACTGTTCCTCTTAATTATCCCGCTCTCCCTAGATAGCAAAAATCTAGGTCCACAAAGTGAACCAAAGGAGAAAGCATGGAAATGGCTGGAATAAAGAATTGTGACCTTTGTAGTGAGGCAGCCAAGTTGCAGAGAAGGACGCAGAGGGCTGCTCTACCTCAAATGTTTATAACCAATATAGAAATTTCAACAGATGCTAATTTTTCTTCCATGCATGAAAAGCTCCAGCTTTCAACACCCCCTCTTCTACACAGCCCTGTTCTCCTTTGCACTGTTCACACTCCAGGTGTTACTGAGTCCAACAGCATCTGAAGGCCCAGAGGTGCTCCACATCTTCCCTTTCCCTTTCCCTTTCCCTTTCCCTTTCCCTTTCCCTTTCCCTTTCCCTTTCCCTTTCCCTTCCCCTTCCCCTTCCCCTTCCCCTTCCCCTTCCCCTTCCCCTTCCTCAATTTGGATACTGCCCTATACCCATAGATCACAGGGCAGTTCACAACATAAAATCACAATACAAAATACATATGGATCAGGACCACAATACCTCAAGGACCACCTCTTTCCATATGAACCTACCCGGACCCTGAGATCACCTTCTGAAGCCCTCCTTCGTGTGCCCCCTCCTCAAGAGGTCCGGAGGGTGGAAACATGAGAACTGGCCTTCTCTGCAGTGGCTCCCCGTCTGTGGAATGCTCTCCTTTTTAACCAGGCCTTTGGCTGATCTGATTGACATCCTATGCCCTTTTAAAATGTGGCTTTTGGGGGAGGGGGTGTTATTGGGTTACTGTTCTTATTTTGATATTATATATTATGATCTTTTCTGTGAACTGCCCTGAGACCTGCAGGTACAGGGCGGATCAGGGGCAGATTTAGGTTTGATGAGGCCATAAGCTACTGAAGGTAATGGGGCCCTTTATATATTCAGGTGTCCTTTGTCAACAACAAATTGTCGCTGTTTTTTATGTTGAATATATGGTAATGTATGGACCTTATAGGTATCTAAAGCCATTTGCCACTGTTGCTGTATGTAGGTTTTATTTTATTTGTTTTTTTTATCTTATATTTTGAAAATGTACATCCAGGGTTGTTTTTTTCCTTTAAATTTTTTAGCTTATACATAAATCCAGCACTGGGCAGTATATAAATTCAATCAATAAAATAAAATAAAAACAAAGACAACCCAATAATCTCCCCATTGTCTCCCAAGACAGAGGGATGTCAACAGATGCTTCCCCAGTGGAGGAGCCTGGGGTCTCAAATTTCAGTGGTGCCCTGTGCAACGCTGAAATTCAGTGCCCCCCTCTCCACCTCTTGCCTTCCATTCCACATCATCGTTGTGGCGCCCCCTCCAGCACCCCTTAGGCTCTGCACCCAGTGCGCCCAAACTGGTCTCGTTCCCCTAAGTCGGTCTCTGCCAATGTGACTGCATTATTGCCATCTGAAGCAGCACTCTTGAGCTATAAAGCAAAACAGAAGAAACCTGGAACATTGCGATATAAAAAGTTACAGGCTTTCAGTGGGAAGGTTCAGTGGATTTGATATCCCGCTTTATCACTACCCTAAGGAGTCTCAAAGCAGCTAACATTCTCCTTTCCCTTCCTCCCCCACAACAAACACTCTGTGAGGTGAGTGGGGCTGAGAGACTTCGAAGAAGTGTGACTGGCCCAAGGTCACCCAGCAGCTGCATGTGGAGGAGCAGAGACGCGAACCCAGTTCCCCAGATTATGAGTCCACCGCTCTTAACCACTACACCACACAGTCCGTCCTGAAACCTTTGGAGGGAAAAAGGTGCATGACCTGACCCTACATCATCATGAATGCACAATAAAAAGGCCCCAGGTTGAGGAAGGCTTCTCAATACTAAAACTGTCAGACTTTTCAGATATTGCATATGAACCTACAAAGCAGGGCAATCCCAAAACAGAGAGGTAAGTATTGTGCCCACCAAGTACGTACTGTGGCCTGTCACCATAGCCAAAGATTCACAGAGAACAGAACCTAAATTGATGGGTGAAGGATCTCTCGCTGGCAGGATATAAATTATTCCGGACACTTCCACTGTGTGTCTCTGCACCTGCACTGAGCAGACCAGTTTCCCTACATCAAAGTAGATTTCACTTACGAGAGCACACACAGTTTACAGACTAGTCAGAGAGAGAAATGGAAAACATTTCTAAGCACCAGCATCTCAAAAGTATGTGCAGGGATCAAGCAAATGAAAGTGAGGGAGGGAAACAGCACGGAACATATCTATAATCTGTTCTGCCCAGACCAGCGAGCATGTCTGTTCTAACAGCCAGTGAATATACTGTATTAGCAGAAACAGAAGTTTAATGGAAGAACGATACAGAAATAAGAATTAATCTGGAACATATTCCCAGTTATTTTTTAAAAATCAGCAAGCGTCTTGTGGCATCTCAAAGATTAACAAATGTTATTACAGCATAAGCGTTCATGGACTAGAGTTTGTCCACAAAAGCTTACACTATAAGAACATTTGTTATCTTTTAAGGTGCCACAGGGTTCGTTGTTATCTTCGCTGCAACAATCTACCATGGCTATTGCTCTGGAAACCATTCCCAGTATTTTACTCTTTTAAAAAATCATTTGAAGATGTTCTGATTAATTTCTTTTTGGAAAGAAAAAACACCTCCCCTCCCCTCTGCTCAGACAAGTATATGCAGAGCATTCAAAAAATCCATTATTAAAAACCAACATTGTTTATACCCCTTAAACTCAAAATAATGGCTGTCAGTAACCTTGAATAATCTAGAGAGAGCTGCTTGTTTAGGCTACTGGTCTGGCTCTGTTGGAGGTTCCTAATCTCTTGCTCCTGTTATATGGGATCAAACTGCAAAAGAACAGGAGCTATTAAGTTCTCAAGGACGACCAGCTTCAGCCCACATCTTAAGTACATAAAAGGGACCCATTAGCAGCTTAAAATTATTAGCTTTTTTTAAAAAAGAAATAAATAAAAGCAGAGTCCTGCTCCCTCCCCCAACACCCACAAACACTTCGATCTCCTATGGTGGTGTGTTCAGCTTACAGAATTTCAGGCTCAACCATTCTTATCTGCTTTTAGTATTCTTCAATAAAGTCCCTGACCCTTTGGATAAGGGATGTAAACCAACCAGATCCTGTCTGCTGTGGTTTGGCTAAAGCTAAAGGCAGCCTTTCTAGGGTTAAAAGTCTTCCCTCCACTTGTTGGTGGTTTTAGGTTTGAAAAGATGGCTCCCATTGGCTGATTTAAATTGTTAAGTCTGAGAAGGGAGCGGCAGCTAATAGCGCAGACAGGTCTGGAACATGACAGCTTCCACTTTTCCCAGGCACACCCCACCACCACCACCAAAAACCCCCCCACATTTCTACATAAATACTCTTGTATGAGTATACATGAAGGGGAAGTTCACCCGGACCCTGCTCCTTTACTAGAAGTGGAACTGGGGTCTTACCTTGAAGATCAGCTCCTGCCCTGTGTGCTTCTGCTCTTCAGAAGATTCAGCTTAGTCCCTGCCCATCTCTGACTGCAGGCTGCTGCTTGTCTCAGGAGGAGGGAAACATCCCTCGCTTCAGGCAAAAATTCCCCACAATTCCATCTCTTGAGCTTCAGAAAGATTCTGGTTCAGCATTACACATGCACAGAAATACATCCTCCTCACAGCTGCTTCCTCACCGACACTCTCCTTGTGCCAGCTTGCCAGCTGCTGTGAAGGAGCAGATATGAAAATGCCAAACGCCCCCCTTTGCCCAGGCAGGTGTTGAAAAAGCGGGACTCACAAGGAAGCCTCTTCCTTATACGCTTTGGAAAGAATCAGGCCAGAGTTATACTTCGGTTTTTGCTGTAATGACCAGCTCATACCCGACACACCTCACAAGCAATTTTTTAAAATCTTACTTAGGCATGATATTGCAGCAAATCAGAGAATTGTAGAGTTGGAAGGGACTCAGAGGGTCATCTAGTCCAAGTCTCTGCTGTGCAGGATCACAACTGAAGAATCCCTGACAGCTTGCCACCCAACCTCTGTTTAAAAACCTCCAACGAAGTCAAGTCCACGCCCCCAATTCCAGTTTTGAGCCAATCCTGTAATCTCAGCAGAGAAAAGATTGGATTAGATCCTGAAAGAGAATTTGTATTCCAGGTTAAGATTTTTATTAAAGCTTTTCTTGATACAATAAGATACAGTGGTACCTCTGGTTACGTACTTAATTCGTTCCGGAGGTCCGTTCTTAACCTGAAACTGTTCTTAACCTGAAGCACCACTTTAGCTAATGGGGCCTCCCGCTGCCGCTGCTGCACGATTTCTGTTCTCATCCTGAAGCAATGTTCTTAACCCAAGGTATTATTTCTGGGTTAGCGGAGTCTGTAACCTGAAGCATATGTAACCTGAAGTGTATGTAACCCGAGGTACCACTGTATATAAAACTGATGTAAACAATTTTTTTTAAGCTTCAGAAAGTTCAACTAGAATACAGAGTCCTCTCTTAAAGGTAGTTCTTAACACTTACCACCCACAGAAGGTAGTATCCCCCCCCCCCATTTCTCACCTGGATCTTTGCTTTCTCCTCCCAGCCTCTCACTCTGAACATGTATTCTGGAAATAAGACAAAAGGGACAGTTCGTGTTGTGCAGCCACTACTACTTTTACAACTGAATCTTGACAGAGCAAAGTTGGTGGCTTGCAGACCACCCTGAGTTGAAACAATAAGTACAATTCCTCCACGTCTCCAAAACTGGAAACAAGAGGGTCATCTGCCAAACAAATTTCAAACGTCAACAACATTGCAAAGGGATTGCTGCCATGAGCAAACAACCCGTGTGGCTTGTGACCCAAGATAAGAGGAAGCCTTATCACCCCGAAATGCTCCTGTGCACTTTTCCATCTAGCAAGGGACAAAATCCTCCTGGGCAGGGACCCGTGTCACATCTGTATTGTCACTAAATAAATATGGTGATGATGATAGCAGTCAACTGTCACGTAGCTCTTTCACACCAGTTCTCCTCAGCAAGGCTGTCTTCAGCATTTCCATATCTGAAGGAAAGCGTCTGGTGGCAATCCTCCCCTGCTCCTTTGACTGGCATACGCAGATTTTGAGATTAGAGACAGGAAAAAAAATCACACCCCTCTTTGGAATCTCCTGCCTGAAGCAACTCCTTCAACTTGTTTCATGGCAAAGCCTGCCCTGCAATTTTTAGATTGGCAGATGACCTCGAGGAGGAGTCTGCACCTCTGAGGCTGCGTACCTTTAAGGTACATTCGAAGCACATTCTTTCCCTCAAGGAATTCTGGGCACTGTACTTGACCCTCCACAGAGTTACAGTCCTCAGCAACTCTTAGCAAAATTGTTTTTTGGGGGGATGTGCTTCAATTGTGCTTTAAATGTAAGGGGCCACTAGGTGGCGCATCGGAAGATGGCTGACAATAACATCTCTCCGACCCACACGAGGTAATTTGGAGGCTATGATGGGGGTAATTAGCCTCCTTAACCCCCCCCCAGGATTGTGGGGGGGATGGCCCTTGCCTGCTGTGCCCTATACCACACCCGAATTTGTGGGGGTGGGGGCACTAGGCACAAAGCCCTCCTGTGGGATGCCGGCACTCCTGGACGCCGTCCCTGATTCACACCGCTAGTTGCAAGCATCTTCAAAAGAAACAATTTGGACAAGATAAATTGCACATGCTTCAAGAAAAAAGGGGAGTAAAGACTGCTGACAGAAGATATCTCTGATAACAAGACAAGAATAAAATATGAGACGATACGTCAAGATAAGGTATGACTGAGGGGGGAGGGGGGGGAAACCTGCCTTCCTTTTTCTTATGTGATTTAACAAGAATCCCCTCCCCTAATGAGTCAGAAACTAAGGACTTAAGCTGTGGATTTAAGGCTGTGTGGAGATAAACTTTCGAACCAAAGCAATGTTTCAAGATGAAGCTGGAAAGCTAAGAGTTTTGGAATGATGCAGTTAAAAATGCCGTCGCCATTTTGGGAGGCATTGTTGGAGCTCTTGGGTCTGGGAGGAGAAAGAGAGAAATAGAGTTGTTTACATATTGTGGATCAACTTCTCGGTGGGACTTAAGAGCGACAAATGCCAAATTTATGATGGAAAGAGCGATGTTATCTACGAAGGAGATACATGGAAACCATCTGGACTTAGTGGAGAAACGGGAAATCCACACAGGATTATTATTTTGCTTATCGGCTTAAGGAGACTAACAGAAGAGATCGTAAAGGAAAAATAGAAATTATATGAACAAGATATGATGTGGAAACACCAAGATAAGACTGGATAGAATTATGAATTTTGTTTGGACTGATTGGGACTGATTTGGACATTAACGCAGTAATAAGAAGATGATCTGAATCCCCCTTTGGATCTTGAAGTATGGGTTCCCCCAACAAAATTTAAAAATTTGGCTTTGTAATTTGGAATTTATGTGATGTGATTTAATTTGATGTGATTGGCCAGTTAATAAAAATTATTTTAAAAAAAAACAATTGTGCTTTAAATGTATAGTGTTTACACAGCTAATTCAAATTCAGATAACAAATCTAAAGGAGAAAGAAGAGTTTCAAAAGATAGTGCTTCTTATTTGGAGTCTGAGAAGCCAGCCACATCTCACACAGTCACAGCTGATGCTGCGATATATTTCAATTAAGACTATTTCTGTCATAGTATTGCCTTCTGACAAGATCCAAGTTCTCAGCAAGGCCCCAGGTAAAACAGGAAACTAAAAAATAAAATAAAAGCCTTGCATCAGAATAATTTCCTCTCCCATTCAAGTTAAAACCAATAGAACTGCCAAAGAAGTATTTCCTCTTTTTCCGGGCTCCTTCCCAGGTATATTTACAACAAAGACAGTTTAGTAATCTGTCAGACACCTTGTACTTTTCTGGAAGAAATTCAGAAGGGAAAACTGGGTTTTCCATTTGATAACCTCACCTGTGTGCCCGCAAGTACATATTCTCATGAGCAGTAAGAAACTATAAATAAGGCCCTATGCACATTGTACAGTGGTACCTCGGGTTACATGCGCTTCAGGTTACATACGCTTCAGGTTACAGACTCCGCTAACCCAGAAATAGTATCTCGGGTTAAGAACTTTGCTTCAGGATGAGAACAGAAATCACACAGTGGCGGCGCGGTAGCAGCGGGAGGCCCCATTAGCTAAAGTGGTGCTTTAGGTGTTTCAGGTTAAGAACGGACCTCCGGAACAAATTAAGTACGTAACCAGAGGTAACACTGTAATGTCTGCTGCTAAGCATGCAGTTAGACAAAACTGAGATAACAATTCTGTAAACATCAGCACTTCATAATAAGTTCAAGTAATGAAGAACGAAGTGCAAATTCTAAGAGAAGGACACTGCCAGACATAAGCAACGTTGCTCGTGAAATACTTGTACCTGGGCTAGCAAGCATGTGCTGCATTTCTCTGAATGGAACAGTACAGCACACTCATCTGGGTCTGAAGGGGGGATGAACGGCCGGTCCAAAGCTTAAGAGATGAAGAAGTGCAGGAAGCGGAGCGAAAGAAATAACTCCTGGGTGACTCATCCTTGAGTCTTCTGCTTAGTCACCTGTACATCTTCTCTCCAGCTCACCAGAGTGAGCGCAGATGTCCTGCCAATGCCCACCCACTTCTTCGTTTTGACAAGGTTAGTTATTAAAAAGAGAGGGGGGAGAAACGAAGAGGGTTTGAGAGATCGGGGAAAGATGAATTTTAAAAAGCTGCAATAATAGAAGCAACCTTTCCAGAGCTGACAGCAGCCCATTTTGCCAGGGCTCCTCCCACACCCCAAGCCCCCGCAGTTTTATTTCTCAATTAAATCATGAATCAACTCGTTTGCTTGAGAGCATTGCATTTCCTAAATGTTGCCTGGTAATTTTGACCTCGTAGGAAGTTGCCATGGGGAAGAGGATGATGTCATTCGCAGGAAAAGCACAGAATTTACACATACAACAGGAACAGAGCTATTTATAAAAGAGCCTACTTCTCCATTTCCCCCCCCCCTTCCCCTCCCTGAATCCCCGCACCTCTTTCAGTGCGGGTGTCAGGGGGAAACGGGCAGGCAGAGGTTCTTGACAGCCATGTCTCAGAAATGAACTTTGCTAACCTGTCAAGAAATGCTCCAAGTCCCTGAAATGCTGTCAGGTTTCAGGCATAATTCACTGCATACAGCTGGCTTTTTAGCTCTTCTGCTCAGAGGTGATTTCCAGCGAATCCCTAAATAGAGGTCAGGTGGTACTTGGCATACAGACACCAGCAGAGCATTCAGAATTACTTATTTATTTGCCACCAGTTAAATCTGTGCTCCTTGGGAGTGGTATTCTCAAGGTGAAGACCTTGGGTGCTTCAAGACTGTTGCTGTTTTCAGGTGGGATTCAATCACATTTGGGCAAATTCATGTTGCCCGGTTAAAGCTGATTTGGTGGTCTTGTACAACCAAGGCACTGCCCTAAAACTTCAGGGGGGTTTGATAAGGAAAGGGATGGGCAATGGAACGTGTCAGACAATTCATGCCTGACTCTACAATTCAATACCAGGTGAAGTGGCCAGGAAGAATTCTGACTGAGACAAACAAGAGCTTGTCCTAGTCGCTGATTACTGTTTACAATAAAGGGCTTCCTCTCATGGATAGATCGCATAATGCATTTCCTGAACATCCTGAATGATATGTTGCCAGGAGTAGTAAAGCCAAACGATATTGTTTCTATAGAGTACTTACCTTATGATGGTTACTCGGTACGAGCAATGATCACCTTTCAAGATCAAAATTTGGCCAACTTATCCACAGATCAAAGGGACGCGGGTGGTGCTGTGGGTTAAACCACAGAGCCTAGGACTTGCCAATCAGAAGGTTGGCGGTTCGAATCCCCGCAGCGGGGTGAGCTCCCGTTGCTTGGTCCCTGCTCCTGCCCACCTAGCAGTTCGAAAGCACGTCAGAGTGCAAGTAGATAAATAGGTACCACTCTGGCGGGAAGGTAAACGGCGTTTCTGTGTACTGCTCTGGTTCGCCAGAAGCGGCTTAGTCATGCTGGCCACATTACCCGGAAGCTGTACACCGGCTCCCTCGGCCAATAAAGCGAGATGAGCGCCGCAACCCCAGAGTTGGTCACGACTGGACCTAATGGTCAGAGGTCCCTTTACCCTTTACCTTTTTATCCACAGATCAAGACATCTATTCTTAAAGGAAAAGATAGCAATATATACGATTCTTTGAAAATAGGGTACCATTGACCCCCCTTTGATGCCAAGTGTGATAAGCCAATGGTAGAAGAGGACCAGGAAAAATCCAAAAAGGAGAACCGACCCCAAAAGGTCTGCTCTGATCATCATAAACAAGAGACCCCAAAATTTAAAAAAGGCTGTGTGAACTGTTGGCAGAACTCCGTATAAGCATCTTAAATCTTGATTTTCAACTCTCAAAGAAGGTGTACCTTCTATTGTCATGCCTCTTTAAAATCCACCACACCAGTTATAGCCAGAGATATTAGCTGCAAGAACAGGAACAAATCACTCACTTTTATAATCTTCCTGGTTTAAGGTGTTTTGCTGACACTTGCTTTCAATGACTGAAAACATTGTTCAAACGTTATCTGCCTATTTCACAGGAAAATCCTCTGTAAATATATTAGAAACACGTTACGGCTTATTGCACAAGAGGTACTTGAAAAATGGCTTGTGACATTTTGCTGGGTGTCCAATGTTAATCTGTTTTAAGCTATCGTCATATAGCCTAGTCCTTGCTGTACTTGCATTTATTTAGCAAATTTCATAACCTGGCCTTCAGTTCTTAAGAACTCCGAGGGGACTTAACAAGAAAACAAATGAAATCAAATACAAAAGCAGCAAAGGCAATGCAATAATACTGAAACAGCGAAGTAACCAAATCACATTAAAAGCAAATTCCATAGGTTTGGACAAATGAAAAGGTCTTTGCCTGATGCCATAAAGACTTTTAAGACTTAGTGCTAGGAAACCTAACCTGGGGAGATAATTTAAGATGGGGCGGACATGTCCAAAAAGACCCTGTCCCTAGACACCATTCTCTCACCTCAGCAGAGCCCCCTATCCTTGCAGGAAGATAGGGAGGGGGTCTGAAATATCTTTCCTCCCAACTCCAAAAACCTCCAAAGATTCACATGCCTTCTGCATCAGGGAATATTCTGGTGCTAGCTAGTTGGTAAGGGTTAGGAGTTTGATGAGGGCTATCCTAACAAAGATTTAGAACTTTGCTATGCTCTGCCTCCACAGCTGGGAGGAGGAGGAGGAGGCAGAGGACGAGAAGAAGAAGAAGAAGAAGAAGAAGAAGAGTAGTTTTGATTTGATACCCCGCCTTTCACTCCCCTTCAGGAGTCTCAAAGCGGCTAACATTCTCCTTTCCCTTCCTCCCCCACAACAAATGCTCTGTGAGGTGAATGAGGCTGAGAGACTTCAGAGAATTGTGACTAGACCAAGGTCACCCAGCAGCTGCATGTGGAGGAGCGGAGACGAGAACCCAGTTCACCAGATTACGAGTGAACCAGGATACTCTTAACCACTACACCACACTGGCTCTGTGGAGGTGCCAGTGTTTCTGAACACCAGTTGCTGGAAACCACAGGAGGGGAGAGTGCCCTTGGCTCACATCCTGCTTGTGGGTTTTTCACAGGCATCTGGTTGGCTACTGTGAGAACAAGATGCTGAACTAGATGGGCCACTGGCCTGATCTGTCAGGCTCTTCTTATGATGAGACCACACTGTGGCAGTGCACCCATGCGCTCTCCTTGTGGGTGCATATACAGAACAATAGAGCACTTGCCCACAAACAGGTAAGTGCATAGAAAATTAGTTTAGTGTGTGAAAAATGCAATGCTGAATCCAAAGAGAAAATGTAGACAATTCTTGCTTGTCAAGTTTGTATTTCAGCCAGTATGAACTTTCCTATAACCCACCAAGGTGCTAGGTCACTGATATGCTTGCAGTTTTAGTGCCAGAGCACAACCACAGAAAAAGCC
Organism: Podarcis filfolensis; assembly: GCF_964270895.1. NCBI lineage: Eukaryota > Metazoa > Chordata > Lepidosauria > Squamata > Lacertidae > Podarcis > Podarcis filfolensis. The sequence goes on from NC_139604.1 coordinate 94,738,506, forward strand.
AAACTGATAATTTGCCCTGCACTCACAATGGAATGATAGCAAATAATACCAGATGTAGATAAATTAGTTCCCCAGCCCCCTTGCTAATTAACCATCTATTTGCATAATTTCAATTTAACTTATTCAAAGTGTTAAGCACCCAGAAATATTATTCAGCCCCCAACTGCCCAAGCAGAAAAAGATGACTTCCTCTCTGACCTTCTGAATCTCACCTCAGTGACTCCACCTGCTACAGGACGGACCCATTTAGTTCATGAACCTGATTTATTGCTTCAGGTCCCGTCTCATAGCATTTACAAGCCTACAAAGAGAAAATCCACAGAGCCAGGAAAGTGACAGCGCTAATGTACATACCTAAGACATTCAGAGTATTTTCCTCACTTCTGATTTAACTCTTCCTGCTTCTGAGAGGCCCAAGGGTGACTACAGTTTATCTGTTTGTTTGTTTGTTTGTTTGTTTGTTTTGCATTTATATCCCACCTTTTTCTCCTAAGAGCTCAAGGTGGCGTAGGTGGTTCTCTCCCTCATTTAATCCCCACAGCAACCCTGTGCAGTAGGCTAGGCAGCGACTGGCCCAAGGTCTCTCAGTGAGCTTCATGGCCGAGTGAGGATTTGAATCCTGGTCTTTGAGGTCCTGCAGTTTGAAAGCACGTCAAAATGCAAGTAGGTAAATAGGTACCACTCTGGGGGGAAGTTAAACAGTGTTTCTGTGCGCTGCTCTGGTTTGCCAGGAAGTGACTTAGTCATGCTGGCCACATGACCCGGAAGCTGTACGCCGGCTCCCTCGGCCAGTAAAGCAAGATGAGCGCCACAACCCCAGAGTCGTCCGTGACTGGACCTAACGTTCAGGGGTCCCTTTACATTTACCAACAATCTACTGCACCACAGAGACTCTCACTGGGTAATAAGGGAGAATCTTCCCGACAGCCCCAGATGCTCCCCAAGTGCTTGGGGAATTAAGAAATGATTCACTTTAAGAAAGTTTTGGAAGCTGAACTGAAAGGTGAAATGAGAGCAGGGCCTTTGAAATGGCCTACTAACAGTCAGCACCTAGAGATCAGACTGAGGAGGTAGACCGGTCACCTCAATGAAACATGATGCCCACAAAGGTGAGATGTACAATATATATCTGGTTCAGTTACTCTATTTATTTATTTATTTATTTATAAGTTTGCATAAAGGTAAAGGTAAAGGGACCGCTGACCATTAGTGACAGACTCTGGGGTTGCGGTGCTCCTCTCGCTTTATTGGCCGAGGGAGCCGGCATACAGCTTCCGGGTCATGTGGCCAGCATGACTAAGCCGCTTCTGGCAAACCAGAGCAGTGCACAGAAACGCCGTTTACCTTCCCACCAGAGTGGTACCTATTTATCTACTTGCACTTTGACGTGCTTTTGAACTGCTAGGTTGGCAGGAGCAGGGACCGAGCAAGGGGAGCTCACCCCGTCATGGGGATTCGAACCGCCGACCTTCTGATCGGCAAGTCCTAGGCTCTGTGGTTTAACCCACAGCACTACCCACATCCCATATATAAGTTTGCATAAGCACCTATAAATTAACACATCTCTTTTGTCCTTTGCAGGGATATAATACACTTCCTCTTTTTTTTCTTTCTTTCTTTCTTTTCCTTTTTTTTTTTTTTTTTTTTTTTTTGGTGATGCAGAAGTGGCCAGCCTCCTCCAGTCCAATCTTGGCACAAGGCATTCAGCACTTGGCAAAGGATGCTCAAGGGCGAGAGAGAAGGCGGATAGGCAGGAGTCCTTCCACAGAACAGCATTTTCTAGCCACTGTTGTCAGTGCAGCCTGCTGCGAGACTGTGTTCTGTACCCTGCACTGTTCAACTCTCCCCAGTACTCACTGCCTAGGGCTAAATGATAGCCTAACTTTCAATAATGAACAACCTAGGTTAGGTAACTGGCTGAAAAAACAACAGCGCTGAACCTACTGGAAGCGTTAGTCCGTGCAGGCACCATTGGGGAATTTCCCCACCACGGCAGCATGCAGCATTGCACATCAAACATGAGAATTTCGCCAAAGGCTATTCTGGAATATTTATTATTAGGGAAATCAGATACAAGACTAGAGACAGATATAGAAATGTCAGGCTTTTTTACACAAGCAAGGACAGAGAAACCTTGTCGGGAGGTGTTGTTTTTTAAGAAAAGATTTATAATTTGTGAGAGTTCAGCCATTAATAAAGAATTTTGAGAATTTCTGCACATACTGGTGAGCATAAATTTAATTGTTTAAATTATGCTTATTAATGTTTAAGGCTACTTAAACTGTAAAATAACTATAAACAGATAGTGGTGAAATGTCTACTTCCAGACAGTATAATCCAGGACTTGTTTACTTTAAAATGTATGACTCATCTCCACTTAAAAAAAAACAGCCAATGGTTGCTGCATGAGAGCCGCACAGTCTCAGATGGGCCAATCTTCTTTTGAGGAATGTTGTGCAGATACAGTGGTACCTCGGGTTAAGAACTTTATTTTTTCTGAAGGTCCGCTCTTAACCTGAAACTGTTCTTAACCTGAGGTACCACTTTAGCTAATGGGGCCTCCTGCTGCCGACCCATGATTTCTGTTCTCATCCTGAAATAAAGTTCTTAACCCGAGGTACTATTTCTGGGTTAACGGAGTCTGTAACCTGAAGCCGAGTTACCACTGTATAAATTAACAAGTTGACAAAAGTTAAATGATATTTTTTAAAATTAATATTGTTAGTGAAAAAGTTACAAGCCTTTGGCAGTTGTATATCTGAACACTGTCTTTGAATCAGTAGTACTTATTATCGGGGGCAGGGCTTCTGGCCCTCCAGATGTTGTTGGACTCTAGCTCCCATCGTTCCTGACCATTGGCCATGCTGTCTGGGCATGATGGGAGCAAGAGTCCAATCACATCTGGAGAACTACAGGTTCCCCGCCCCAGACTTATGTACATGCCATAGGACTGCAGCTAAGGATTACAGTCCAGCAATTATGTCATATGGCGGTCTCGCTACAGTTCCATGAATTGACACACCTCACTTCCACAGCTGTATACAAAGATGAATAGCTTCCTTGGGGTGCCTAGCCAGTATTTATCTCCCTCCAGGGTGACAGCGACAAGACAATGTTTGGAAATGTAGGTACCCTAGGTATGCTCACTGGCAAACTGGGATTGGCAGCATCGTGTGTAAGAGAGAGACCCAAGATGCATTATGTGTGTCAGCTGAGTGAGCCAAACACAAAGTTTTTGTGCAAGACCAGCTGCAGTACTATGCAAGAGATGTGGGTAAAGATACCATTTTGTTGTTTGTGTTGTAGCAGTCACACACACACACACACACACACACACACACACACACACACCATTCCACATTCAGAATTCTGTTCATGAACCACCAGTCAGAAGAGCACCTCTTACTGAAGTGACACCTCAGGCTGTCACACTAACACCTTTGATGGATAGGCAGAACTTGGAAAGCCTGCAGGCCCATTAACAAACCTGTTTTCTTTAGCTACCTTCTGAAGTAAGGAATCTAATTCCCAAAATCTGATCAGCCTAATTTGCATGTTTGCTCATTAGGTGTCAGGACTGGTTCAACTGCAGGTCAGTATGGAGTCTCAGAGATGAGCATTAATAAAGTTAATTCTTTATTCAAGGAAACAGAATACAAACAGGGAAACCTACCGGCAAGATTGGCTCCCAGTAAAGCAGTTTCCAGAACTGACAATCTGTGCCTCCCACTTCCCTCTATTCCTACTCTTCCTCAGCTGGATGTTTTCCAGGCAGCCTTAAACTCCATCTGGGAGGAGCTCCCTGTGCTCTTTGTTCTGCTACATGCAAGGCATTCCGTGCCCCTGAAGACAAGGGAGGAGGGGAGCTTAATACATTAGGATCAGCAGGCTGCTGTGAAGTTGCTGCAGCCTCTGCCCCCTCTTCCTCCTCAGCTGCCTGTCCTGCGTCTGCCCTGCTTTCTGCCTCTGGTTCCTTTCTCTCTCTGAAGCCTGTTGCTTGTTCAACATCCAAGCATTCTGCTCCTGCCCGCTTCACCCTCTGACCTGTCTTCAGTGTCCCACCATCACTGCCTTGGCTCTGATCCTTCCTCCTCTGAAGCTTCCCTGGTGGGTTCTCCAGCTGGAGCCTCCCACCACTCATCATTTAGCCAGTCCCTGACATCATGCAAACCATGCATTGGGTTGGGAAGGGGTTATTTCCCATGATTTGCATAATATGCAAATGAGCAGTGTATGGCATCTTTGGGCAGCTGCTTTGTTGTTTAGTCGTTTAGTCGTGTCCGACTCTTCGTGACCCCATGGACCAGAGCACGCCAGGCACTCCTGTCTTCCTCTCCCTCTCGCAGTTTGGTCTTTCCCAACATCAGGGTCTTTTCCAGGGAGTCTTCTCTTCTCATGAGGTGGCCAAAGTATTGGAGCCTCAGCTTCACGATCTGTCCTTCCAGTGAGCACTCAGGGCTGATTTCCTTCAGAATGGAGAGGTTTTATCTTCTTGCAGTCCATGGGACTCTCAAGAGTCTCCTCCAACACCATAATTCAAAAGCATCAATTCTTCGGCAATCAGCCTTCTTGATGGTCCAGCTCTCACTTCCATACATCACTACTGGGGCAGCTGCTAGGGCCTCGATATTGTGGCAGGGCCCATTGTTGATGCCTTACTTGGCCTCATCTTGACTTTTTTTTCCTGGCCCAACATTCCACAAGCGCAAGGCAGCTGGGTGTAGCCACCCTTTTAATTTTGCACAATGCTTCTGGCCTAACGGGGAATTAGCAGGGCTGTTGAAGCCAGCCACCCAAGACTGCTTGGAATGCTTCGCAGGAACATGCTACTTCCTAAGGAAGAGACTGCAGCATGTTTGCTCTTCCCTGGGATTTGTAGGTTAGGGTGGTGTGGCAGCTAACCTAAAGTTTGGCTTGGTGTATTTATCCCAGTCCAGGAACATGAGTAATTTCCTTGATCGCAATCTGTAAACAAACTTTGGTTACAGATCATCGTTAATGAGAAACCTTCATCGTGATCCCAGGTCTGGACGACACACTAAGCCAAACTTGGTTTACCTGACACATTGCACTGAACTAAAAAGTCAGGGGAGGAGCGAAGTAGCTGCGATCTTCACCTAGGGAGCCAGCAGGCTCCTGCTAGGGCTAAACCATGGTTTGCAAACATAATGAATAACTGGTCTTTGTTTAGCATCAATAGCAGGTTTCCTCCTGGGACAAAGAGCAGCCACTAGCAGCTCAAGACTGTCAGGAGGGACAAAAGGTTAAAAACCTTCTCTCCCTCCCCCAATAGGTATTATCTCCCTCTTGTGGTTGCCTTCAGCTGATTAACATTCTGTGTCCTTTTAAATGCGTTGAGGGGGGTTATTGTTTTGTCCTTGTACTTGTCTTCTATTATGTATCTTGTATTTTTATGCCGTGAACTGCCCTGAGCTCTTTGGTGGTATACAAATTTAATTAATAATAAGAAATCGTACAGAAAAAGTAAGCAGCCAACTGCTGATCAGGCAATTAAAACCATGTCTAGTCTGAGCCCGACATTGCTTTTCTTAATCTCACAACTGTCTAATAACAAAAACAAAAAACCTATACCCTTCAGTACTATTAACAAATGCTAGTCTGATATTGACTTAGTCTGCATAGAGGTGTTACTTTACAGTCTTTTATAGATCAGATCAGCGGTGTAGCTAGCCGCTTGGGTGCCCGGTGTGGCGCACGTGTCCTGCAGATGGGGGCGGGGTGAGCTGCCCATGGGGGGGGGCATGGCAAGCCAAGTCAGGGCGCACTGCATGGAGCCTCTCCACAGCCGCCCCCTCAGCTGTAGGGCAGCTGAGGCGGAGGGCAGACGCAAGCCCCGTGCTACTCAAAAAAGCAGCGCGGAGCTTGCAGGCAGTCCATCCACCGCCTTCCCCTCAGGAGAGACATGTGGTTCAGGTACACTGCAGGCCCCGTGGTGTGGCACCCAGTGCCCCCCACCTCACCTAGCTGCCAGTGGTGAAGGAAGAGAGGTGCAGTGGGTGCGGGAGTTATTTTTTCGAAAAAAATGTATCATGAGCCCAATTTTTATTTATTTTAAAAACACATATTTTTGCCATTTTGTCACACACATACATACACACACACACCCCGTGATGACACCCAGGGTGACCCACACTCACCGCACCCCTCTTCCTACGCCACTGGATCAGATATAGATCATTTCACAATACTGAGCATCATAATCTTACAGATCACAGGTTCTTAAGGTTTCCCACCTTCAGTTGTTACTTTTATCATCTTTTAATCCAAGTGTTTATTCACCAATTCTTTCCTTTCACATCAAAGTATGTACTGTTATAATCTTGTGGGTGTTGCCTACAATACGAACACAAAAGGAAAGCCAGTTGTGGTTGCTGTCCTTTTACTGGGTGAACTCACACAGGGGTGTGGAGGGCCTAGGAACCCAGACAGAGCAAAAGCAACAGAGCAGGCTGGCCTCCGTGACCTCAACTGTAGCTCATGATTCCAGCAGAACTGAAGATAGACCTCCATACATGCAAGAATTTATCACAGGTGATACCAACACAGAGACAGACCTTATCTGCACCTTATGTAACACACTCCGCTCTGCAATACAGCAGGTGCCAATGACTGTTTCTGGCACCTATTTCTAATAGGTGTTCTTTGCCCAGGTGTTTCCCAGTCATTGCTGCCAGGTGTGACTTCCTTTGGGGTTGTAGTGACATTTTGCTGCAGTGACACCTCTTTTACTGGTTTTATGTTTACTGTTGTTTTTTCCGTAAATCACTTTTGTTTTTGAGTTAAACAGAAGTCTCAAAGTAGGCAGATAAATAAAAGTCCAGCAAGCTGCATTTGCTGCAGGACCAAACCATACTGCATGTGGGAGACTGAATGTTCAACTGCTCCTTTCCTTTCCCTTCCTTTCCTTTCCTTTCCTTTCCTTTCCTTTCCTTTCCTTTCCTTTCCTTTCCTTTCCCTTTCCCCTTTCCCCTTTCCCCTTTCCCCTTTCCCCTTTCCCCTTTCCCCTTTCCTTTTCTTTTGATGGCCACAGTTGTGGCTCCCTGTTAAGGAAGAGTCAGCTGAATTGCATTCTGCCATTATAATGAGAAAATAGGTTCACAGTGGAAATCAGTTTTATGGCTTATAGTTAGAAAATGGTTCAGTGGACTTATGTGATACAGTGGTACCTCTGGTTACCAACGCTTCTGGTTATGAACGCTTCAGGTTACAAGCTCTGTTAACCCAGAAGTAGCTGCTTCTGGTTGCGAACTTTGCCCCAGGATGCAAATGGAAATCGTGCACCAGAGGCGCATGCCCCATTAGCAAAAGTGTGCCTCAGGATAGGAACGGTTTCAGCTTAAGAACAGACCTCTGGAACGAATTAAGTTCGTAACCAGAAGTACCACTGTACTTTGCTGTATAGCCGAGGTAAGCATGAGGATCATTCATGCTGCATTTAGGGTAGAACAGATAAGAAATGACTTATTTTGAACAAGTTGATGGAGTGACTTTGGGAAGTTGACAGGTGGTGCACATTTTTCTACCTGCAGCGAGTTGGGGAAAAGATTTTGCCATTCATACTGCATCCTTTGGGAAATCATTGAGCTAGGGAGATGTCTAGCATGTACTGTTAGCCACAACTTGTGTAACATGGCTGTAATTTTTATTTTAAAAGCATTTTTGTGGCCAGTGTTATTCAATGGGAGACAGATCAGGTGTCAGCCTTGAAATTTCTACAATTCAGGTAAGCCAAGACGTTCCACTGAGTGAAAGGAGACAAGAAACCACAGACAAATAAAATAAATAGTTTAAGGGGTACACAGAGAATATCCCTGAGGTGAACAGCAGCTGGATTTCTGTATAAACAACATATGAAGGTGCATGAGAATATTCATGGTGGGGTGGGGAGAGTCTTACAGCACACTCTTAGCCATATCTACTCAGTAGTTAGAGCCAGCGTGGTGTAGTGGTTAAGAGCGGTGGACTCGTAATCTGGTGAACCGGGTTCGCTTCCCCGCTCCTCCACATGCAGCTGCTGGGTGACCTTGGGCTTGTCACACTTCTCTGAAGTCTCTCAGCCTCACTCACCTCTCAGAGTGTTTGTTGTGGGGGAGGAAGGGAAAGGAGATTGTTAGCCACTTTGAGACTCCTTAGGGTAGTGATAAAGCAGGATATCAAATCCAAACTCCTCCTCCTATTGAATTCAATGAGGCATCCTTCCAGTTAATTGCAGCCTTAGAGGGAACCTGTGTTTAATAATAATAATTTTATTTATAACCCCGCCCATCTGGCTGAGTTTCCCCAGCTACTCTGGGTGGCTTAAAACGTATCTAAAAACGTAGTAAAACCATCAATCCATAAAAACTTCCCTAAACAGGGCTGTCTTCAGATGTCTTATTAAAGTCAGATAGTTGTTTAATAAGAAGCAAGTTAGTTGCTGAATTTCCTTTTTCTGCTGCAACTTTTAAGGCTAGTCTTGCCAATTGACCTGCTTGGCCTTCTCCTCCTGTGCCTTTAATGACCACACAATGTGCAGTGGGCTGGGGTGATTATAGGGCATGGGAACCAACATGAGCACCTGCTCATGTTACCCAGTGAACTGGCTGTTATAGGCAGTAAAGCAGCAGCCCACAAAAGTTTGCCAGCCCATTAAGGGCACAGGGGTCTAGTTAGGAAAAAAGCTGGCAACCTTTGTTTCTAACCTTATTTCACTTAATTAGTCACCTAATGGGTGTAAGTCGTTTGTGGATTGCTAAGTGGTATGTAATTTCTTACTGAGGCTATTTCTTCCTTTATTTGCTTATAATAAATATGAAACAAGCTCTACAGCCAGAGACACCCAGGACAGTGTCCAGTAGCAAGCTCTTTTTAGACTAAAGTGTTTAAAGAAATATCAGATATTCTTAAGGAACCTTTTCAGTTTCCTCCACGACTAGTACTCCTTTCCTTGACGATACAAATGATGGCATTAAATCTAAGGACTTGTTGACCTTTTATTTGGTAGATGCACAAAAATGGAAAATGCTGTCCAATCTTCATGTTTCTTCTTGGTTACATAACGCTTGGAACACATTTCTAGAAAAGAACTTGGCATATTAGAGCTATAAATGTAATAGCAAAACTGGACTCCTCCAAATACCTTGATGGAATTTTGTTTCCTATGTCAATGCAGAACAATTACAACAAATTACAAATGTACAAATTACACCTGTCGCCTTGTATGCATGGACAAGGTGATACTGTGAAAATCCTGGCATCACCTTCTGTCCTTATTTGATATGTTGGATATGTCTCCTTCTTGCTCTTTTACATTATGTATTCTTTCTTTAGTGTTATATTGAGATTTCTGTTATTTTTATTGGATTTTCCAAAAATGTTACTTAAAAAACAACTCCCAGAGTCGCTTGCAACAATTAAAAGAAGACAGTCCTTGCCTACAGGCTTGTAAACTAAAAGATATAATGCATAAGGGAAAAAAGACAGTGAGGAAAGAGTGAAACAAGCAAACAAAGACACCAATTTTTAAAGTTAATTGTTGTTGGCATCAGCATCTGTCTGTCTCAAGATGCAATGAATTGCATCTCTGGTGGTGAAGTCAAACCACTGTGTTAGCAGCACTGAAGTGATCTTCCATGGAGTGCAAGCCTGGGCAGTGTGTGGAGGTCCTGGGCTGCCCAGATGACAAGCTATGGTTAACTTGTTGTCTGTGGAATGTAATTTATTAAATTTGCATACTGCCCTTCATCTGTAGATTTTGGGCAGTTCACAACAAAAGCATATTTAATGGGGTCTGGAATGCTCTCCGCAGACTGAAAATCATTTTTACCTATGCAGAATAGCAGTCATAGGGAGCCCACTGCTGCTGCTGTAGCCCAGCTGCCCCGCCCCATGCTATTTGCTTTAGGAGAGAGTTCCCATTTAGCATCAATATAGGTTTTCTTCCCACTGTAAACAGTAACTACAGGAGCAGAGGTTACACCCCCAGTTGCTATTTACTTAAATAAAAACCCAACCTCACCATTAATTATGTAAACAATTATTATATCTAGTTTTAACTTAAGTCCTGATATTTCAGTTCTTGAATTTTGTTACAGCTCAAACACACTTTTAGTTGTTGTGCCTACTCAAAATAAACTGGCAAATAAATACTTTAAAATAAATAAACTGCCAAAGCAAATTGTTGCAAGAGCCACCAGCAGCGTAACATTTCATCCCATTGTAAGTCACAAAAAAAACCAATAGCCTCAGCAACCAGGTGACAAATTCTGAAATCCAAGTGGCTGAATACAGGTGAGCACAATGTAGTTTTATTGAAACGTGTTTACAAGGAGTGGACAGAACAGGCCACGTATTTATAAGAATGCAAGGATAAAGAATTCAAGCTGCCATGAAACGATATTTACAGACATTTTAGCAGCTGTACACAAGGAAGCTTTTAATGTGGCACAGAGAGGTACCTCCAAAGAATAGACGAACTGTACATGTAAGTAAGGCATCTTTTACAAACGCTCTTTTACATGAAGAAATAAATGCAAGCAGTATTTCAACTGTTTATACACCTCGAAGTAAAAGAAGATCAAGCAAGAACTCTCACTTGTGCTTGGGGTGGGGGAGGTTGAAGCAAGGAGGGGTGTAGAAAAACTGGGTGGTTTTAGAAGGGTATTTCCTTTAAATCAGAAGAGGTTCCAGCTTTGCCTAGGGATCACTGAGGAAGAACTGTGAAATGCAGCAGTCAGTTCTTGTCTTAGCTCTCTCAGCAGAGGCACAGTAGACTCGCCTTTTGCGTTTAGAATTCTTTCAAAGAATTTACTCCACAAGTCACTGCCAGCAGACCTAAAACCAGATAGGAAAGCAATTTTCATTCAGAATGTCACACACATGGATGCTTGAGGATTCTTGCTTATATGTCAATCTCTCAATTTTCACTGAAAAGGGTATTTTGAGTCCATAGTTAAGAGTAGATAAAATTATTAAATTTCTAGCCTACAACTTTTAACACAAATTTTAGAACATAATTTACAGTAATACTGTGAACTGTACACTGACTGGATGTGGCAGATTTGAAATTTACTGCAGATCACCTGGGACTAAAAACCAGCTAGCTGCCAGTAACTAATACAGAGCTACAAACTGAAAAACTTGCGCACTCTTTACTGTTTGCTTCATTATGCCATATTGCTTCATTCAGTTTGTTTACCCAAAGGGCAGGCCCAGTTGAAGACAAATAACTCCAAGGAGGTATATATTCACTGCAGCTCTTGCCTCTTGCCATGCACCTTTTACCTGTTAACCAACATTTTTTTTTATAAAAAAAGGGTACTGGTTGTACAAAAACCATACTGTAATAATTTTCACTGGCTAAAAAAGGCACCACCACATTTGCATTCACATGCTTCATTAATTCAAGATATGTACTCAGAGTAGTGGAACAGAATTCAAACTTGCTTATAAGATATGTGCATTGCGTAATGGAATTTGAATTTTAAGTCTGGTTACTAATATTCTGCCACGTTTCAAAAGCAATAGTCTATATATACAGCTCTTTAGAAAGTTAGTTCTTGCTTTAATGCTACAGGCATGCAGAGATCTCCTTTCTAATTTCATAGATAGTATATGCCAAGTATTGACCATCCCTTTAAAATGGAAAATATAGTTGTGCTTAATCCAACAATCTAAACCCTTTCGCACGGAGCGCAATTTGGCAAATATTAGTTGATATTTGGTCACTCAACTTTGTCAGCCTACAGCTTTCTGCTTAAACAGCAGCACTGGAAATCTTTGAGGATATGGTAAAGGTAAAGGGACCCCTGACCATTAGATCCAGTTGTGACCGACTCTGAGGTTGCGGCGCTCATCTCGCTTTATTGGCCAAGGGAGCCGGCGTTTGTCCGCAGACAGCTTCCGGGTCATGTGGCCAGAATGACTAAGCCACTTCTGGCGAACCAGAACAGCACACGGAAACGCCATTTACCTTCCCGCCGGAGCGGTACCTATTTATCTACTTGCACTTTGTGCTTTTGAACTGCTAGGTTGGCAGGAGGTGGGACCAAACAACGGGAGCTCACCCCATCATGGGGATTCGAACCGCCGACCTTCTGATCGGCAAGTCCTAGGCTCTGCGGTTTAACCCACAGCGCCACCCTTTGAGGACATGGTAACATTCAGTATAAACCTTTGCACAAGAAATCAAATTCTGCATGTGAGAGTTCTGTGGCACTTCAAGTAGGAATGGGGAACCTATGAGCGCTCCAGAAGTGTTGGGCTACAACCCTCATCATCCCTGATCATTGGTCATGCTGGCTGGGGTTGATGTCCAACCGCATCTGGAAGGTTACAGCTTCCTCACCCCTGACCTAAAGCATTCCTCCTACCAGCTCTCAAGAAAAACCTCATCCAAGAACCAGGAATGAAACAAGTTGAAACAAAAAGCGTAACACCAGCAGCTGCAAACCCCATGTAGTGCAAATGTGATTAGTATCTGTATTTTAGAGAACCAGGCTTGCCTAGACAGAGTGTTAAGTGTTAACTGAAACACCTTAGTCAGTTTTGCCTATCTGGAAATCTTCTATCTACGTAATTTAAGATTCAGTTTAAGAACAGGAACAAGGAGTTCCTGCATACATACACAAACACTTTTGGCAAAGGCATCTCTTTTTCTGCAATATTCTGAACCTTCCAATCAACGTAAGAAAGCGCTGAATATACTGCTCCTTGCAAACCCATCACACCCACACCATGAGCCAGCTCCATGAAGAACTGCTGCTGATGTAAAACTATCTATATTAAGCCCATCTATAAAAGCAGATGGCTATAAAAAGGCAGCTTTGTTCCAACTCTTTAGAACACATAAAGTGCAACAGATTTTCTTCTGCATTGGAACAGACTTAAACAGGAATTGCCAGGATGGTTGACAGCAAAAAGGAAAGGCATCAATTTGCATCAACCATCTATATACCCCCTTGATTCTACTTATGTAGGGGATTAAAAGCAAAATATAATAAAGAGACAGGATAAGTTGATTGGTAAACATTGCACAGCAGACCACTCTCTTGGGCAGCCTTCACCATTCTGATGCCCTATGGATGTTCTGCACTGCAATGCCCATCAGAGTCAGCCAAACCAGTCTACAAAAAGTTAACATTCCTCCTTCAGAGAAAAGATTGGTATACTACAGATCTAAAATACATATCATTCCATGTCTGAGATAAGTCAGCAGGTGCAAGGTCAGCCAAGTCAGTTTACTATGGCAATGGCCCAGTGCCATCTTTATAAGTAAGGCGAGTCAGTGAGTGCTGTCTATGAGTTGGAGTCTGTGTTATGTCTTGAATTGCTGGAGCAAAGAAATATTTCCTACTTGCATACAGATGTATCTGCAAAGCCTACAAACTGTATGTATACAGCAACGTCCAAAACTGAAGCTTGATCTTCTGTACTGGTTAACAATTTGGGACCTTAAGCTATCTCTATGTGGTGACTAGAACTGGGGGCAACTTCCACCTGGGGGGTATCTCACCTAAGATCTCCAACACATCATCCCTGACCATTGGCCATATTGGATGAGGCTAAAGGAGTCAGAATCTATCATCTGGAGGGCCACAGGTTCCTCATCCCTGGGTATACGGCATTGGGAAACAGAGAAGCAATGGTGTCACAGCTGATGATGTCTGGCCTCTGACACCTTGGCTTCCAAGCTAAAGATGTTGGCCATTCCTGAACCAGAATGTAGCAGTGGTGTGGATATAAATTTGCTCCAGAAAATCAAACATCAAACTGGCTTGAAATTCAGTTGCACAGCTACATTGGTATCCCTTCTCCTCCCTCAAGACCTGTTAGCATCCCTCACCACTTTACAATATAAATAGTTGGGGAATAGGGATCTCCTAACAACTCTTAGCACCCTTAACCACACTTCCCAGTGTTCTTTGGGGAAGCCATTGCTGTTTAAAGTGGTATATTACTTTAACTATACAGTGCAGATGGAGCCTCCAATTTGCTCTGTTCATCAACTGATCAATACATGTAGCCCTAACTCAAACATGCACATACCATTAGCTGGCAGACGTTATCATTTCTACAACTATGAATCAGAACCAGTCAATAGAGGAGATAGAACTAATAGTCTAATACAGGAGATAGAACTAATAGTCTAATACTTACTGAGATAAGTCTCTCATAGTTTTCCAGTGGCCTTTCTCCTGATAAACTTTCATGGGCTCCCCAAACAATATTAGATGTATTGTGTCTGCAATGCCAAGCAAGTCCACCTAAAATCACAACATCATTAGTCAGACTTGGTACTGTCCTCACCTGCAGTTTTAACACCCACCATCATTTAAGTTGCACAGTAAAACAATTTGAAAACTACTCCAGAAATACCATTATCAGCTTCTATGATGTCATTATGGGGTCTTCCAGTAAGTGATGCAAGAATTTTTTTTTTAGAAAACAATTCTTACAAATTAAATATAAAAAAGCAAATAGTGGCAATTAGCTGCACATGGGAATAAAACAACAGGAGAAGTAGGCTGCCACCTTCTTTTAGCCAATAGAAGAAATGAAGACTAAGGTGAAAGGGGTGTTCCCATGTAAGAGAGTCTTGCATGGTTTGTGCAAACAGCTCCACAAATCCAGACTACATGCCACCTACATAAAAGGTCAGCACATCTGATTTTTCATAATGGCCAAGGGCTATCAACAGTATTTTTTCTACAGATACATGTATTCACCTGGTGAGGAAGTGATTTATCATCAAGGATCTGTTTCCCGTTCTGGGTCTGAGCTATTGGAAAACTTTTTAGTGAATTCACTGCTGGCTGCAGCTGCAGGTCTAAGCTGTGGGAGAAATCCACTATTTTGAGAGCACTGGTGGTTTCAGCAACAGCGTTCGGATTGCAGATTCTGAGGAAAGATTTGTGGACACAAGTTTCTCGAATGCTCCATTGCACTTGCACTTCGCTATGCTGCTAACTCCCTCTAGTGTTTGTCTTAAGAACTGGTACTAAAAGGAGTTTACACTAACAGCAAATTATTCTATTATAGTTCTCAGTGTAGAATTAATGTGGATGAAAAACACGTTTTTGCTCCTTCTCCTTCTGTCCCCTTATTTCCCCGTAAAATCTTCTCCAGAGGTTTGGGAGAAGGAGTTGAAGGAAGAAGTCTCATTGCATTAGTGCAAGTACACTTAACCAACATTAGCTTTTTTCCCTATAAGAACACATCATTACAGACTGTAGAATAATCAGAATCTCACCCTCTGTTGGCATCAACCAGTATAGGACCATTTCTGTTACAATTCCTACATTTGAAAGCCAACATCCCCAGGGTACTTGTAGAAGTAAGCGCATAGTATAGCTACATATTTATGATCAAGACCATCAAAGGCTACTGAAAGCTTCAGCCAGGTCAACAAGCTGCTTAGAAGCCTCAAAGAAAGGTAGGACAAAAATAGAATCCACAAAGCTTTAATTTACTAGCAACAACTTTCTACATTATGATACTGTAATGATACAGTATATTAATAATAATATTAATACTCTGCATATTCTATTTACTCACAGCACTAGTACAAAACAAACATCCGACATTTAAAATTCCAGCCATCTGAACACCTTCTCCTCCCACCCACCCCGATCCAAATGACTTGTATCAATTCAGGATTAACTTTAGAAAGCACAAAGCCCAAGGTATGGGGTCACTGGAAAGGAGCAGCCAACCTGTCTCCCAAGAATAGTGTCCTTGGATGCAAATTTCCATGGACTATCTCCACTCTGTGTAATTTCTCCACCACTTCTAGAAGATTGTTGACAATCCACGTGACTGCTTCTTGGGGCAGGGTATGAATCATATCCTGAGAAGGAAAGAGCAACATAATCTATTACAGTACTATGCCATCATGCTCCAAGCAGGTACATTTGATCATAGGTGGGAACCTATTGGGCTTGAAGAGGGTGATTTTGTCAAAACATGGAAAATAGCAAGTGTAATGTGTATTATAAGGACTCAGAATTGGCTTCCCCTTACTCAACCAAGTGATCACACTGATAAAACAAGTCTCTTGTACTTTTCCGCAGTTATATGACCAAGACTCTGGATGGATCATTTAAACAGAAACATGTACTTTAAACCATTTAGCACAAGTTATACTGGAAGCATTTGAGTTCATGCATAAGCATCAGCATTCTACTAGCTCAGGGCAAAGGGATCTGCATTATTAACTATATGACTCGGGAACCACTCAACATTGTAGCAATGTGCTTTGGTACAATTGGGGTTATGGTCATACTCTAGATCAGGGGTAGGCAACCTAAGGCCCTTGGGCAGGATGTGGCCCAATTGCCTTCTCAATCCTGCCCACGGACAGTCCGGGAATCAGCATGTTTTTACATGAGTAGAATGTGTCCTTTCATTTAAAATGCATCTCTGGGTTATTTGTGGGGCATAGGAATTTGTTCATTCCCACCCCACCCCCCCCAAAAAAATATAGTCCGGCCCACCACATGGTCTGAGGGACGGTGGACCAGCCCACGGCTGAAAAAGGTTGCTGACCCCTGCTCTAGATAACAAGCATGGAAAATCTGAGTGCGCCAGAAAACAAGGCCAAGAAGATGCATATATCACCCGCACCTTAGGACTGATTCTCGCATACAAGTCCTGCTTGGCTTTTTCCTGCACTGTATTGCTTGAAGATGCAAACTGTAAACTCAGGGATTTATTTATGTGGCACCATCCAAGTTGCACATCATACTTGATGCAAATAATGAGGTGACTTTCTGCCCAACCACAGCAGACTTACACTTTAAACAAAGGCAAATGGGAGGTGACGGGAGACGGGGAAGGAACTGAAGGCAGGGCTAAACAGAAGAATACTGTATGCTGTTACTGCAGTTCCTCCAGCTTAGTTATGGTAGGGATATGGGGGACTCCTATAATCACTTGGTGGGGGAAACTAGAGAAAATGGCTTCCAGCTCTGTCTATGCACTGCCTAGTTCATAGTAAACGTTTCTTCACATGGTTGTGTCTATGCTCACATGGCCACATGGAGAAGGATAAGTGGAACCAACATTTTCAGACTCATTTTCAATATGCACCTCAACTCTGCCCATCATACTAGGGTTATCCACACTGACCTGGACAGTAAAATCATTTATCCCCTTGTGCAGAGTCACACAGCCATTGTGATATAAGAAACAAGAGCAGTTTGCATTAAAGCTCTGATCAAACTCAGTGCCTAGACGCTCTTGGAGTTGCAGTGTGATATAGAAGTCCCATGGCAGAGGTTCTGAATGCACCTAAACAGAAGGAAAATAAAAATACCTATAGTTGAAACTGCACCATTGACCTAAATGATTGTTCACACAGAATCCAGATGACTTCTGTGCTGGATGGCAGCCTCTATGCAGCATATTATAATCCTGAGCTGACATGACAGGCCTCACAGCATAACTAGGAAGGCTATTTTTATACTGTCATCTCACCCAACGACATCCATGCTTACAATGTGCTCTAGAATTACTGCCAATACAACTTATATTGGATAACACAGCACAGCTCCACCAAAGCAGTTTGGAAGAGATGTGAATGCAAAGTGGCCCATCCCAACCTAAACATCTTACAGGGAAGTTATAAATGACCTGAAGAAGTGTGCATGGACACAAAAGCTCATACCAATAACAAACTTAGTTGGTCTCTAAGGTGCTACTGGAAGGAATTTTTTTTATTTTGTTCTGAATTAGAATGTTCTCCTTCACGAAGATGCAAGAATATGGTAAACAAAAAGAGAAATCAAAACACAAGGACTCCTCATTAAAACTTGCAATCTTCATCAAGACTCTCACCCAGGTGAATGAAAAGTAAAGTTATGTTATACTGCTTATTTAAACTGAACTGCTAAAAGCTGTTTTCCACACACCCCACTACCAATAATGTCTGGAACAAGCAAGCCTTCAACAGCATGATAGAGCCCATTCAGAATATTAAATATAAGATAATAACTAGTAAAAACAGCACATGACGGAAATAGTATATCATTTAAACATTATAAAACCCCAAGAAGTCAATAAAAAAAGAAAAGGAACCAAGGACATTAACCATAGGTGATCAAGGATAAGGCCTACTCCACTATAAAACCTGTGTTGTTGAAGTCCCTTCCCAAGAAAACTTCAACTGGTATGAAGTCTCTGTTATGGACACCAGGTTAATACAGTTTTATTCTCACATGCTATTAGCTGAACTGAACTTATGATTTTTTATAACTGCTGCTCTTTGGCTAGGCTATGCCCTTACATTTCAAAGTTGGTTTTATGGTGCCTTTCTGCTTTTATGCTGTTGTAAATTTAAGATACTTTATAATATCAACACAGCAACATTTTATTGTGTATTTTTGTTCCTAATTTGGGAGCTACCTTGGAGATTTCAACAAATTGAAAAATGGGGCATCTAGCTATTCAGAACAGAAATAAGAGGGCCCAAACACAAGTCAAGGAAAAATAAGAAGGGGGTTGATAAAGGAGTAGTGAAGATACTGTGGAGTTGGGTGAACTATAAGGAGGACACTTATATACCTTTATTAAAACTGTATTTGAGTCTTCATCTGCACAGCTGGTTGCTACAGCAGAAAACAGCTTGTCACCTTCACTGATCAGATGCTCCTGAGTGATAGAGTATTTCACACCCCCTGTTGAAACATAATTTTAAGACTGAAGTAATCATGGCCACCACATGTTGAAAACAATCTCTGGAGAGAACATTCTACAATATAGATAATTAAAATTTAAGAAAGCTGACTTCTGTTGCCTTTAATGTTTTCAAACCTGAAGTGTGAATCATGCATAAGATCATCCAGCCCTTTCTACAAATTTGCAAATAACATGTTTTTCAATCACTGCCTCACAATGGGCAGGAGTCAACTAATGAGTCCCACCAGCAGAAGCACTGTGCAAGGACTTCCACTTGCTCCCCCCCCCAAAAAAAGGCTTTGGGGAGGGAAAAGAACCTACAGAACTGCATGTGGAGGAGATTTGGGGAGGGGGTCATTACATCTGGCAAGCCAAAATGCTTTCCCTGACATAAATTGTCTTACCATGACATCAAATTCCTGCCCAGAATTGACAGGTGCTGTCATATATTTTTTAATTAATTCGGACAGCTACAGCTCGCTTTGCTTAGTTACTATGTATTTTGGAAAATGGCCCAAGTGTTCTCTATGCCTTTGGATACCTCTTAAGATATTGTAACCAAACTTTGCATTTTGGTTCCTAAGCTCAAAGAGCAGGTTTTTGTCTGCTTGGATACAATTAGACAATTTTGCTTCAAGCTGCAGGCTTCACCTTTCAAAACTGTACTAGTTTTGGTATTTCTTAGAATTTCTGAGCAATGCCAAGTACAAGGCTGCTAGTGTTACATAACAAAATACTAGTTCAAGCAAATAAGTAATCCATTCAAGATACCACAAGCTAGGCTTAAGAAACACCGTATTTTTTGCTCCATAAAACACACTTTTTTCCTCCTAAAAAGTAAGGAGAAATGTCTGTGCGTCTTATGGAGCAAATGTGTGGCTCCCTTTCTGGCCCCGCCCCCTTGCCCAGGCCTCCATTGTTGAATGTTCTGCAGACGGAGGCTGTTTGTTTCCCCAACGACATGTGACCGGCTGATTAGATTATCTATCTGGAAACTGTAGAAAAGGCTCCCTTTCCTTTCCTAAAGAAGCTGCAGAACTGTGAGTTGAACCCCATAAAAACAGGATTTTTTTCCCTTTGCAAAGTAAGCTCAACAACTTTGAGCTGATCCTCAAAATAGGGGGCTTTTCCCCTTTGCAAAAGAAGCTGCACAAGTGTGAGCTGATCCCCCCCAAAATGGGGCTTTCCTCCTTTCCTCCTCTAAAAACTAGGTGCGTCTTATGGAGCGAAAAATACAGTATTCATAATATTACAAAGTTTACTGATAACTATTCTTCCACACAGCAGCATTATGAGACCAAGCAAAGTGAACTAGGTGGGAAAATAAAGCATACTGGTTTGAGGAGCTTGTGTGCGCACATTTTTTATATTTCAAATAAAAAGAAATCAGAAACATCATGTGCAAACTAGGCTACAGGTTTTAGGCTGCTCAGAAGAATTCTAGCATAACAAAAAAAATCTAATCATTTTTACCAATACAAATTTCTTTTCCTAGCTCCATCCAAGGCATAGGCTGAGCCTCCAGTTTAAAGTCAGGAGACTTTGTCAACAAGTCTGGAAGGGGTTGCAACAGTTGTTTGCGCTGCTCGGCATTCCACAGCCTGTCAGGAGAGTAACCTAAAACAGGCAAACAAGCAAAACTATCAGTTACAAGTTACAACTATTGATAAGGACTGCATGGGCATCTCTCTCCACTGAAGATATTAATATTTCTTTTATTTCCTAATACATTCTCAAAATTCAATCATTCAAGCAATTTAAACATTTTTGTTCTAGAATGAGTTCTGCTTTTTCTGCCTTAACACTTAAGATCACTTCTCTTTTAACCTCTGCTTACACTACTAGCTTTAGCTGATTTTTCACTGTCATTTGATAAAGCTGTAGGATACACCCCATACCAAAATACTGTCAATCATTAAGATAAAAATACTTATTGTTCCATCGGTCGTTTATCAAGCTAAAGGTAAAGGACCCCTGACAGTTAAGTCCAGCCAAAGGCGACTATGGGGTGCGCTGCTCATCTCACTTTTCAAGCCAAGGGAGCCGGCATTTGTCCACAGACAGCTTTCCAGGTCATGTGGCCAGCATGACTAAACCACTTCTGACGCAACAGAACACTGTGACGGAAGCCAGATAGCATGGAAACACCATTTACCTTCCCACCACAGTGGTACCTATTTATCTACTTGCACTGGTATGCTTTTGAACTGCTAGGTTGGCAGAAAGCTGGGACAGAGCAACGGGAGCTCACCCCATTGGGTGGATTTGAACTGCTGACCTTCCGATCGACAAGCCCAAGAGGCTCAGTGGTTTAGACCACAACACCACCCACTCCCTATGGTCGTTTATAAAGATCCTAGAGGTAGAAAGCAAGTCATCAGCAGCATACTCACTAGAGCCATTTTCAACGTCACTGACAAGTTCATCAGCTGAGGTATGACCCAACTCCAGCTTCTCTGGGATTTGTTGAAATTTAATGGTGGAGATATGTGTAGGGGAACATGAAGACGCTGAAGATGCTGAAGAAATGGTATCTTCCTGACTTGCCTCCATAATTGGGCTATACATAATTGGGGAAAGATATTAAGATTTGTATCTGACAGATTTATTCACTCTCTTGACAATTCATAATGCAACAGTTTAACATCCTATCCCTTTAATGAAAAGAAGTTTCAAAAGCATCATATAAAGCAGGGGTGTCCAACAGGTCGATCGGGATTGACTGGTCGATCCCCAGGAGGTTGCAATCAATCGCGGGCTCATTTTCCTTTGCTTTTGCCTAAATGCACCTGGCCCCTCTCCCCTGCCTGGATTTTCTCCTGATATCTGTAACGGAAGATGGAGTTTTTGCTGCGAGGCAAACGCTTTCACAGTGCTGTTTTGGTAAGCGACTAATCCCATTCCCCCTTAAAAGTCTCTCCCCCCCAAACAGAACCCCAACTAATTGGGCATAAAAAAAGTCAACAACTTTTACCGGAACCCAAAAAAAAGGGGGTAGATCACTGTCAGATTTTAATTCTGAAAGCAGACCACAGTACCTCCGGAGTTGGCCACCCCCGATATAAAGCACAAATAGAAATGAAATAGTTCAATTTTTAAAGAAAATATTAACAGGTGCTTCAATATTCATACCAAACTGTCCTACTTGGAACCTGTTTGGAAGCTATTTCACCCAGGATTCTGCACAGGATTGTTTTGGGAGTGGACCTCAAGATTGTGCACTCATCACCCATGCTCCTTACCACATTTTTGATACAAACCTGGGGGTGAAATAGCATCAAAGCAGATTGGGTTTTCAGTATCATGAATCCGTTAAAGCTTTCAAAATTCTCACAGGACCCACAGAAAAAGAAGTTGTTTTTGGAAAAGAATCAGAGAGAGAAAAAGGCAATACAGGCAAAAAAAAAAAAAAAAGATGTATGGGTAATGAGAGCGAAATAGTAAGTAATATCTTAGTATATAGAAAGAATGTCTCCATACTGCAGCTTGCATGGTTGCCAGTAAGCAAAGAAGGCCACTGAAAAATTTGAGCCACCATGGAACACTGAATCATGCAGTTCCTAGTATATGAAGGCAAGGCAGACATGTGTCCCACCCTAGATAAAACCACATGAAGCCCACTGAATCCTCTTCAGGTACCTCAGCTTCTTCGTAGAGAGGGCCTCAGCGTACTGATTTTCACTAAGAATTGTCTGCTGGCTCAGAGATGTAGGCTTAGATTCTGGATGTTCTTCCTTTGGTTTGTCTTCAAGCTTGTCATCAAGCTGATTTCTCTGTTCTGTTATCCCATGGAAAGGGGTTGATGCCAGGTGGGCAGCTCTAACAAAGTCACAGGTGTCTTCAGGATTAGGACAAAGGGTTTTGTTCTTATACGAGCTTGTAAGAATTGCATCTTCATTCAACGGTTCAATTCCATTGAGCTCAGCCTAGAGAGAAACACATAATAGCCACCACCAAAAGGTATTTTTTGTTTTCAGAAATTTTGTCCCAAAAAAAAAATCTACCTGCTGAACAGCATGCAGGTACATCTATGGTAAGAATTTACTTCTGCACCACTTTGCTCATTACCCAAGTAAGAGACCACCTTCTAAATGAAACATGGAACCAGGGAAATTAATTCAAGTCCAGCATCCAGAAGGGACCCAAAGTTTATAACAGCTATGCAATAGGGCAGACCTCAACTTAACATGGTTATTCTAGCTGAATCACCAGTTACGAAAGTCTGCCACAAGGGGCATCAGTACAAGGGTTTTATAGGCAACACACAAACAGCTAAACATTTGAACATTCTTAAAACAAACATCCTTAGGATGGAGTCTGAATTAGGTCACCCATATGTCTTAAGTCAGGGAGTATCAATTTTGGATTTCTCAGGGGACATGCTCTTCTCAGATACTAGTCCTGAAAGCCAGAAGGAATTACGCTAGACTGTGGGTAGGCAAACTAAGACCAGGGGGCCAGATTTGGCCCAATCGCTTTCTAAATCCGGCCCGCGGACAGTCCAGGAATCAGTGTGTTTTTACATGAGTAGAATGTGTGCTTTTATTTAATTTGTGGGGCATAGGAATTTGTTCATTCCCCCCCCCCTCAAAAAAATATAGTCTGGCCCCCCATAAGGTTTGAGGAACAGAGGACCGGCTTCCTTCTGAAAAGGTTTGCTGACCCCTGCACTAGACAAACCAGCCCCTTCACAAAGTCAACAGCAGCAGCTTCAAGAAATAAGAGCTTTATCTTGGGAATGCCTAGGCTACTGAAATCAGAACATTATTATTAAAGTGTGGAAACAGAATTATCTTTAAAACTGTTGAAATTTATCTCTCACACTTATACTCTCATAGGGTTGCTGGAGGCCAGACAAAATTGGTTTAGTGGTCTGACCCAGCTCAGAGTTGTCCCACCCCACCCCCCGCAAGTCTACACTGGTTTGAAACTGATTTAACACAACAGATCCTTCACACATGATGGGTGACATATATTTAAAGGTAAGCAGTGCATACATATGTACACTTTGGTCAATGTGTGAAGTGGTCCTTAGTGATAAGATGCCACAAGTGTTCATGTGTATGCCTTCATTTAAGAGGTAACAGGATATTCTACATAGAATCAATGACTCTAAGCTATGAAAAACTTACAAATTTTTCAGGGGATATATTTTCCTTGGCAGTTATACTTTCTGAAGGTTTGCGAACAGCAAGAACTCGTCTGGAACGTACCACTGGAGGGCCAGTAGAAAGACTAAAGGAAAAAACAAATATATGAACAGGTTGACTTCGAATGCCAATTCATTCCATTCAAGAATTTCACCACTTGCATTCATTTTCTTCTGGGTTACAGGATTACAAACATACTGTACAAATACAGCTCTACACGTACATTTAAAAAAAAATTATAGGTGGTATAACCCGTATTTTAATAAACTGGTTTTTGTTTATTTGTTTGTGTCTCCCCCCCCCCATTAGGTTTTATTGTAATTTCATTGGTGTTAGCCGCCCTGAGCCTGGCTCTGGCCAGGGAGGGTGGGGTATAAATAAAATATTATTATTATTAAAGCATAAAGAAAGATCAATGAATTTTCTTGATCATGAAATTGATCCCAACATAGAATGCTTTTAAAACAAATTGAGATCACTCTGTCTCCTGCTGAGAAATTAGTTACACACAGTTACCTGGTACTCGCATTTTCTGATGCAGATTCCTCAACAAATATAGAAAATGTCAAAGGATTCACTGCAGAAGGAATCTCAAAATCTGTGGAGAGGAGAGCCAATAGACTTAAAAGCTGTTTGGAATTATTTGAGAATATACTTTTTACTGAACACATTGCAAAGGTGCAGTGCAATCAGCCAATTCCAGTAGCCCATCTTCACATCAGCTGACCATCTAGCTCA
The DNA here is from genome assembly GCF_964270895.1 of Podarcis filfolensis. NCBI lineage: Eukaryota > Metazoa > Chordata > Lepidosauria > Squamata > Lacertidae > Podarcis > Podarcis filfolensis. Next base: position 94,763,069 of record NC_139604.1, read on the forward strand.
CCAGCAAGTTCTACTATAACAGTGAGGATGAAAACCTATAGCAGGAAGCACATGGTATCCACTAAAGAAGTTCTCAAAGCAACACGTGTGTGAAATAATGCAACTGTTTCAGCCATTTTACATTCTGTTTGTTGTAAAAGGTTTAGAGCTTTCTGTGCAGGAAGACAAGAAGTTCTTCCTATGACACTTGACACACAAAAGGAAAATGGCAAGTCTAGCAACTAAAAGGGGGAGAATAAGCAACGGTAATTAGGGGGAAATGAACACACATAGAATCTACTGTCCTGATTAGTGAAAAGGTTGCAAGACAGAGTAACATGATGAACTCAGACTAGATGTTCTCTTGGCCTAACTTAGGTCACATGCTTACAGTTTTGTGGCTCTCACAGTGGCTAGGAATAGATTTTTTAAAAACAAAATGGGTTTGTTTTTAAAACTGTAATTTCTACACTTCTGTTAAACAATTTAGATAAACATGCTAGCTCCTACAGTTAATCTACAAAACGTATTTGAGCTAAAGGAGACTTCCTCTTGTCAAATGAGGAACCAACTTTATCATTTCATGTATTTACACTCATTTTCATCTGAGGAAAACATGCTGTTCTACTGTGACCAGCAACTTTCAAGTTTTCATTTTTGCTTGCTGCTTTGTTTTTGTGAGGGTGAGGATGGATCAAAGCAAAGTAAAGCAGGAAGGAACAATACTGGAAAGAAGAAATGGGTTGCTGACTTCTGTGTGTCCAGGGCCAGACTGCCTTATAGCAAGCCTTCCAAAGTGGTAGGCCCAGAGTCAAAGAGCAAGCAAGGCTTTAGACAATTAAGTATCAGTAATTAGTCAAATATTGGTCACCCAAAAGAAATTAAGCATAAGTAGACATAGGGGTCAAGTAACGGGGGGAACTGAAAAGTAGGGGGAAATGAGAAAGAAAGATTAGAGGCAGTCTCAGATTCTATTCCACCAGGGTAAAGAAAAACCTCAAAAACAAGTAGGCAGACACACACTGCCCATTGCCCCCTCCTGCTGCTCCTCAAATGATTAAAATTAGCCTCAGTCATTTAACAGAGTGTGCATACTGCTTAATTGTAACTAAAACCTCTAAGTGGTATTATTGAACACATAGGAGGAAAGTCAAGAGACTTCCTTCAGGCAGAAGCCAACGAACAAAACTTACCGCTAGAACTTGATTTCTCGTGTGGAACATTTCCAACCAGATCAAGATTGCTATAAAGAAAGCATTGGATTAAAAAAAAAAATACAGGGCACCGTTCAGATCACAAGAGCAGACAATATAGTAAGCCACCCCACACCACTCTGAAACATATTTTGAACTGGCATATCATTTACATATCTGACAATTTAAAAAAAGAATTTTCTTTTCTCCAGAGCCAACTCCCACTTTACCTTTTCAATGAAAAAACATCTGAAAGGCATTCTTCAACAAATGCTTCATCATCGGCCAGAGAGAGCTGTCTCTCCTTTAAAGGAGATTCCTTCAGAATCTCAGCCTCTGCCTTGTCAGAAGACACACCTGCAGGCTCCTGCTCCACTACTTGCTGAAATAGTTGAAGAGAACAATTTGCTCACAAACCATACTCCAAATTACGTTCCATATGCTCTAGAAAGGCCACTGCAAACAAATAGCCTACCAGAAATTAAGGTGGGATATTACCTGTGCACATGATCTCTGCTTATCATTTCCTTGCTGCTCTCTCCCCATCTTCTCCAACTCCTCAATTTTCCTTTGTAACTCAGCTTTTTTCTGTGCTAAGGCCTGTAGTTCCTCTGTATGAAAGAAGGTAACAAATCACCACATATTCTCCACAATAGAAGCACAGCTAGAAAGACCATGTATAGTCCCAAACCTTTTCCCAGGTTGCCCTGTTGTAGACTTGGGGTGGGAAAGGGACTGCACATCTGAAACACAAGGCTCCCAACCAAAAGAAAAGAAAATGGACGCTAGTCCCTTGTCAAGTTTATTTCCTACCACCTGCAACATGCAGTGGAACTCTGCTGTTGACTAAGTTGAAACACATTTCTCAGAGGAGAGGGAAACTGAACTGAAGGCTGCAATGATCCTACACAAACAAGGTTGCTGAACAAACAAATACTGTAAGGCATTTACACATTGAGTATTCTAGAGTAAAGAGAAAGGGGGAACATACTTTGTTCTTCCTTGACTAACTCACCTTCCATCTCTGTTTTTTTGTTTAGAAAGAGGATTGCCCCAAGGCATAGACTTACACAGAAGGGCTTACTAGCAAACAAGGCAGGACACTACAGTGCACTCTGGCCAGCTTAGAAAAATAATCTATAGGACGAGAATTCTTTGAAGAAATAGAGTATTTGATGATGAAAGCATTTCCTTGACTTGTAACATGATCCAAAAGTGCTTTTCAACCAATTTCTTTCTAAGAAACTAGCACAGGCTCTGGAAATCTATGCATTTTCTGACTAACATTAAGCAACACTGGAAGATTTTCCTGTATTTGCCCATTTCTAATAGATACCGTCTCTTCTCTTTTTTGCTTTCTGTCGGTATATTTCAGCTCTGATCTCCTCCAAGGAAAACTCCTCCACTCCAGCATACACTTTCTCTTTACAATACATTGGCTTTTCTTTCTTCTCCTGGCCATCCTGTTGATGGCTTTGCACACGATGTAGGGGATCCTCCTCCTTTCCAGGCTTCCAAGTGCTCAGTACACAGTTTATGCTAGACTCTATTTTACAAGGAGTCCTAAGGAGGGAAGTATGAAGCAAGAGTGAGGATTGGACCAGGTACTTAAGTGCAAACTATTAGGACAAGCTCTCTATCTAATGGGTATGGGATTATGCAATGGAACAAGTAAACAGGGTTGTAATTTTGGTATTTAAAACTGCCAACTATGTTAACACAAATATCACTGGGAAGTTACAGTCATGTTCAACAAGCAAATGTTTGAAACCAAAAGGAGGAAATGGTGATATGGTATAGCAACATACTCAACTTCATACGAATCAAATCATAAACTAAAATTTTACTATGTGTTCAGGAGCAATTTAAGGGCAAAATCTGTCTTGGTTATCCTGATAAATGCCCTTCTTCGTGAGAGGGACAGGACAAGTGCAACACTTGCTCCTGCTTGATCTCTCAGCAACTACTGATACTGTTGGTCACAGTATCCTCCTGAACTGTCCCTGTGAGTAGAGGGTTGGTGGCACTTTGTGTTTCAGTGTTCTACTTCAGTTAATGGGGATTATGCACCCATGCCGTTGCAGTTGTTATGTGGGATGCTACAGGGTGCTATTATGTCCCCAATGCAATTTAATACCTATTTGAAGCAGCTAGGAACACTCATTAGGAGTATAAGCTGATGACATCCAGCTCTTTCTCTGCAACATTTGAATCAGGAGAGGGTGTGACTGTTTTGAACTGGTCCTGGATGCAGTGATGAGCTAGGTGCAGACCAGCAAGTTGAAACATAATTCTGTTAAGAGGAAGACTCTGTGGGCAAGTGGTTCCCAGTTCCAGGCACTCCCTCAGAAATAACAGGGGGGTGTTTGCGGGGTGGTGGTGGTGTTCTAGAACTATCCTTGTCAATGAAAGCCACCGTAACTTCTAGGGAAAGGAACATCAATCAATATAAGTTGATACACCAACCATGTCCTTTTCTGGACAGGGATAACTTGCCATTGTGATTCAAGCATTGATAACATCACAGTTGGGTAACTGATCCAGGAGCTGTGGCTGTTGCAGAATGCTGTGGTCAAGTTGAGATTATACCAGAAGGAATTGCACCGGAAGTCAACTGCCTACTGGGCCATGTTCAAAGTCTTGTTACTAACACATGAGAGCCCTCAACAACTTGGGGTCAGATTACCTGTGATACTGCATGTGCCTTTATAAACCTATAAACTCATTTATTTCCCTATACGATCATTTAATCATAGCACTCTACAGAATATCACTGAGTGGGTGTGTTACCCAGGTTCAGGCATTTTCCTGCTATTTGTCCTGCATCCCTTTACCATGCATGAAGCATCATCAGTAGCTTTCGACATCTTGTAAAGACATACTTTTGTCCTGGCCTTCCCTAACCCATAAGATTGAACATTAGTTAATACTGAGTTTGTTTTTATTATACGAAGGCATAAAACCTACATTGTTTGTTGTTGTGCAGACTCTTCAACATATGGAGTAAAGCTGGGGACTACAGCAGGGGAGACAGTAGCAGAATCCAAATTGTTCCGAGGACGCTAAAGGGAAAGAAAACCAGTATCAGTATGTTCACATATGACCACACCAGTCTGTCACAGTGGCCTTTTTGATACTTCCATCAGAAAAAGGGAACCCTGACCGTTAAGTCCAGTCATGAACAATTCTAGGGTTGCGGCGCTCATCTCGCTTTACCGGCCAAGGGAACCGGCGTTTGTCCGCAGACAGCTTCCGGGTCATGTGGCCAGCATGACTAAGCTGCTTCTGGTGAACCAGAGCAGCGCACAGAAACGCCATTTACCTCCCCACCGGAGCAGTACCTATTTATCTACTTGCACTTTGATGTGCTTTCGAACTGCTAGGTTGGCAGGAGCTTCCATCAGATAGCCCTTTACAAAAAAAAGTGCACCATATCAGCCCTGCGAGCATTCCTTAAGAGTACCTAAATATAAAACCTGGGAAGCAGTATCACTAGAGACTGAAATTTCTTCTTCATTAGTTCATTATAGTAAGATAAATCAAAGCTAAATACAAGGCAAGAGCCTTTTCTGTCCCTGTGTAGAACCCACTACTTTGAAGTTAAAACCATGACTTCAACCTTCTGATCCAAGCCGCAAAGTATACCTTGGGTATTGCCTCCTATAGAACAAATTTCTTTTCCCCACATTTCCTCTTATGCAAAACAATGCACAGAACACATCTCTCGTCCAAGGATGAATGGCAAAGCATTTTGGAAAGCGTTTATATATCCCATCTAAGGCCTAGAGAGTGAATAACCAGGAGCTGCAGATTCTCCAGAAGCCCACACCCAAGGTTAAAACATCAGATGCTACCTGGTTTATGCATGCTAACCAGTGCTGCATGAAAAAGGATTGCAAGATAGATTTAACTACCAGGACATTAAGACAGGAAATACTCAGACCAAAAACTTTGAATGGTCTGAAATAGTCAGAGAGAGAAGAGCTTTAGTTTTAGACTGAGCCCAAGATTAACATTAAGAAAACAAAGGTGAATTCCCCACACTCAAAATAAGCATTTACTTTTGAAAGATATTCCTACATAGGCACCCATTATGTTCCAACTGTAGTGGGAAGATTCACCCTTTTTCCTTACCCTGCCTGTGTTCCAAGGTCCTGCCTGCAGTTCATTCTCTTTAGCCTTTACTGCTGGCGGTACAACCCATGGCTGTGGCACAAGTGCAGGAACCTCAGCTCTAGGAGCTACAACTCTGTTCTCATCAAATATGGCAAAGCCTGGGCGATGTGATGCTTGCTGAGATGAATTATGGAGTCTCTGTTCTTGGCTTGGAACTAGAAGATGACACTGAGGTTAAAGGTAAGTGTTCATTGTTCACATGTGAGACTTATTGTTTCTAACATAGACAAGCTCCACTTACGCTTCAAAGCATTTCCTACACGGCTGATTGGCGCTTTCACCATTTTCTTTCCTCTTCCCTTCAGTTCTGCCAGTGTAGCTCTTTGGGGTTCAGAAGCAAGAGCACCCAACTCCTCTTCCCCATCAGCATCTTCTAGATCTTGCAAGGCCTGTCGAGACACACGGGCCTGGAACTGCCTAGACACAGAAGTAGCAAGTTCTTTGCAGTGTAAATGACATTACTAGGGGTTTTGGGGGGGGGGGATTGCTTTCCGTATTCCCACAGGCCCAGTCTCTCTTGTGATAGGTTACCTGTGATGGGACTCTAGTTTATCTAAAGGCTCAGCTTTGAACTGCAACCCATCCTGGAATATCAAGTCAGCTTTCTGGTAATTCCCTCTTGCCTCAAGTTCCTCGGCCCAAGTGATGTAGAGTTGTGCCAGGGATTTGCCTATACCTTGGCTGTACATATAGCTATATAGGTCCAGCGGTTCACTACAACAGCTACCCTGCAAAATGCAATAGAAAAGTAAGGCTTTGTTGTATCAAAAGGGGGAGGTACAAATGTTCTTTTTCAGAGCAATTCTAGACTTCATCAACTTGGAATGCTCTGCAGCAATATGGAACAAAACAAAGCACACTTCTAGTCCTTGGGGTCTCAGAGACATTGGACTATGGGAGAATGAAGTGTTCTTTAAGCTGTTCACTCTCATTCTGTGATAAGCATGATCACCAGGATACTAAACAGTGCTCAGTCTGACCTGTGCTCAACATTCAAACTAGCCCTCATCAAAACATGAGAAGCAATTTTAAATTCAAATCATTAGCCCTTAGTCTTTTCTTTTTTTGGCTTATTTGTTATTCTAATATTTTTATTTTTTGTAAGCTGCTTAGAGGTTTTATTGTAATCAAGTAGAAATTAATACGGTTATATTTACATATGGTTAAAACAATGTTTCTAAAGCAAGAAACATGCTTAGTTTTTAGATAATTCACACATGACATAGCAAGCATCCCTTCCTGGACGGAGAGAGAGGAAGAATGCTTCTTAAGAATCTACTCGGCACCTACAGATTTTTAAGAGATCACCATATCCCTTATATAGTGTGGGAGTTTCTCCTAAAGGTCCCAAAGAGATCAGAAGCCTGCTCCACAGTAATTAGGAGCAGGGCTTTCAGTGTATCTGCTCCTGTTCTGTGGAACAGCATTCCTATTGAGATATGGCAGGTGATCACTATCTATTACACTTTCAAGAAACAATTGAAGGCATTTTTATTCTGACAAGCTTCTCCAGTTGAGTCAAGAAGTCCCTGCCATGGGCATCTCCTTATTTTCCAATTCACCTGCTGTTATTTTTTGTACTGTTCTTCAGCCATTTTTATTATATTGTGCGCATTGCCTTGAGACATATTTCAAAGGTGATTAACAATCAACAACAAATGTATAATATATATAAACTACCTGCTTAATCAGGGCTCCTTCTCAGTTTATTATTACATTTTATAGTTGCTTAGCATCTAGCCTGTCTCATGGCATTGTCATCAGTTTTGAAATGTACGGTTTTGATATTGTAATAGATACAGTACAAGAGATATGTCCTATTAGTATTAAACTCTTTTGGAAAACTAAGTAAGTCCAAAAATGATACAGTTGGATGATTCAGAGGAGAGGATCAACTAGGTAAAGGTTAGATTCCGCCCCCCAATCAAATCTAACTTTTTTGCTGTGGCGCATGTGTCATTTCAGCATGGGCAAGAATTAGCCAGTGCAAATGAATGCACACATCCTCCCATAAATGGAGACAGTTCATGTGGAGTGAACTGCCTCAAGAAAACTCATGAAGTACAATAACTTCTGTGATAGAATAAGAAAGTCAACGAAACTTATTGATGTTCAGAGCATAAAGTAACCTACTACAGTCTGACAAGGCTTAGAGCTCAGCAAGCTGGAACAGAATACACATGAGAAAATTCAAATAATATATCTATCACTCACAAATTTAAGCCAGAGACTGAGATAGCGGGGGTCTTGGTAATATCTCTGCTGCTCATTCAGTGCTTTAACAGCTCTCTCCAAAACAGCAGAAAGGTTGCTCTCTTTACCACCTTGAGGAAAGGTTTGCTCTGTCCATTTAATATACCTAGAGATATCAGAACAATTATGAGCACAAGGAAATGACACCTCTATTTGAGAATTGCCCATGTTCTCATTTTATTATTTTAAGTTTTTTATCCAAAGATCATCTGAAAACCTCAGGATATAAATACAAAATAAATAAAACAGAACAAGAACAAATAACAACCCCCCCACAACAAACCAATAATGCCCCCCTTCACAAAAGCTTACCTGTCCCAGACATCCAGTGGATCATCTCCATTATAAAAGCGAATTTCAGATTCAAATTCCCTGGAATTAAAGTAATCAGTACTTAAGTAGCTAGAAATATATATTTACTATTTCTTAGCATAATTTAAAAATTAGCATCAGAGATTTTTTCTCAGTTAAGTCTACTTTTCCTCACTATATACAAAGTATTTGATTAGCAAGATACCACATTTTGGAAAATTCTTTTTCAAAAGGTAGTAAAGATTCCAGGTTTATAATAGTGACTAGCTTGTCTGAAACAGTGGCGTAGCGTGGGGGGTGCAGGGGGGGCCGGCCGCACCGGGCGCAACATCTTGGGTTAGGGCAAATCCATGGGCTAGGGGGCGCAAATCCATGGGCTAGGGGGCGCAAATTACTTGCCTTGCCCCGGGTGCTGACAACCCACGCTACGCCACTGGTCTGAAATACTATTTTGAGGAGAACAGACAATGTTTTACTTGACTAACTTGTGCTGTTTGGATCTCAGGTAGCAGGGCTAGGAAAATTCAGATCAAAAGTCACTGAAAGTTGAAGGAGACAATACTGAACTAGATTGACCAATGGTCTGAATGAATACAAGATAGCTTCTTATAGCTGGCTTATAGTAGCCTATGTAAATATGAGGTTCCTGGATCCAGCGCAGATTCAATTGCTAGAATAGCCAGGCCAGCCTGGTAATGGCCCTATGGATCCTTAAGAGAACAAAGAGAGTGACTGCGCCAGAGGGGAAATGGGTGGGCCTCCTTTGACTGTTAGAAAGAAAAAATGCCAAAGTTAGGAGTCATGTAAGCCCAAAGCTGGAAGAAAAGCTGCAGACTGCAAAGGCAGAGAGGCGGCCATGTTTTATTTCTATTTGAATCTAAGGCCACTTAAAAACAAAGACCTTAAAGCAGTGGTTTCCAAAAGGTGTGGCACCCTGGGGTGCCTTGAATGATGGTCAGGGGTGCCTTGGGCAACACTGGCCTCCATTCCTCTTTCCTTCCCTGCCTCCTCTGATACCCTTTCATGTCTCTGTCTCCCAAAGGCTTGCATGGCTGTTTGTTGCAGCAGCCCTGGCTACAAGCTCCTCAGGTGAATGTGGTGCCTCTGGGGCTGGCCAGGGAGTGTTGGTTGCCAGGAGGTGAGGTAGCCTCTGAGTAAGCAAGCAAGTGCGTGAGGAAGCCCAGCCAGCCAGTCCACCAGCCTTTGCTGTTGGGAATGGACAGATAAATGGGAGGCCAGGCAGGCAGGCGCTGCACTGGACTTTCTTGTGCTTAATTGTGCAATGCCTGTCTAGGAGCTGAGTGCCCAGTGCTGAAGGAGAGCCTTTCTGCCATGCAGGCCCAGTAGTACCCGCTGCTGCCAATTAATGTAAGGTGCTGGCCTCACGTTCTCCTTTAGCCACTCTCCGTTGAGCCACTAAGGCTGAGAGCATCCTCTTCCCAGGCCCCTGTGGGGTGGTATGAGGAGGAATTTCTCTTTGGGGCGGGGGGGGGGGGGAGCTCAGAGACCAGGGGCAGCAGCCCAGAAGACTCCCAAGGAGAAGGAAGAGGAGAGGGTGGGAGGCTGAGGGAACTGCTGACATAACTGGGCTCCTGAGCCCCACAGGGGTGTCACAGAAAGAATGTAGTTGGTCAAGGGAGCAGTGGACTCAAAAAGGTTGAAAACCTCTGTCTTAATGGATAGAGAGACAAACAAACCATACTATGCTCACCGCTTTTGCTGCTGGATGGCTGTATGGCTGGAAACATCCAGCTGAGCCAGAGCTTCCTGTAGGGTAGCCATCACTCGTCCTTGCCTAAGAGGTTGCACATTCTCCTTGCTCAGCTCCCACTCGCTCCCATCCGAAGACATGGTAAACTGTATTTTATGCCCACAAGGCAACAGTGCCTAGGTGCACGACTCCAGGATTGCAAACCCTAGTGATAAAGAGAAATGAAAACAATGAGGATATTTGTGTGGAATGAAAGCAGGAATTCAGCTTGCTGGTATATTTCCTAGCAACCTGACAGTATACTTTTGCAGGCCACCCCAATCTGAGTGGTGCAAGATTCCAGGGGTTCCAGGTGCTTACCCTGGGTTCATGTTTCCTCAGAATGGGGACCAGAGAGACAGTCTTTAGGATATATGGCTTATTTATTTACACATATATATACAACCTGAGCTTACGGTGGAGGGGCTCACAGCATTAACACCCCAGAGGATATTGCTTCTCCCATAGCCGCAGCCTTGGATTCAAGCAGTAGTCGGGCATGTCTCTCCCTTACAGGCTTCCGCCTGCTACCTGCTTCTAGCTCACCCTTTCTCACACACAACTCTCCACTGTCTACTTGCGTGTCGCAACTGCAAGCAAGCAAAAACGTGGGAGGAGAAAGAAGCGTGTAGGTTCTTACGCTCTTGCCATTCCCTTCGCGGGAGCAAATGGGTTAGCAAGAACCTCGCCCCTCCCTAGCGCCGTATTTGTCCACCGGCTTAAGAACTGGCTCTCCACGCCAAAAACAAACGAACAGAGAGAAAGCAGAGACTCGCCACCCTTCGGCTTCCCTGCCCCGCAGAAGCACCGGCTCAGCTAAAGGAAAAGCAGAGCGACAACCGCTCACCTCAGCCTCTCGCACGGCCTGGGCCCGGGGGGGGGGGGAGGAGGCGCCTTCCGAGGGAAGCTGCTTCTCCGGGCTCCAGCTCCGAACTCTCGAGGCTCCTCAGCAAGTCTCTCCTCCGTCCACGTTCAAATATTAACCGCCGCACACACGAACACCCCTCACGAGACCCCGCTCCGCCTTATTGGCTGCCTCCGAATACTGCCGCCTGCCATTGGATGGTAGGGAATGCAAAGCATGACGGGTCCGCCGGTGCATGATGGGAACGGTAGTTCTCTCTGGGTGTCGCTTGAAAGCGAGGAGAGCGGGCGAAAGGGAGCTCGCTTCGCAGTGCCGCCTTCTGCAGGACATTCACTCCCAGAGCACGCCCGCTATCACTTGGGAATATGCACAGTGGGGCTTCCGAGTAAGCAGGCGCAGGTTCGGGGGGGCGGTGACCGAGCAGCGTGCGTGGTGCTTTACGGAGTACAAAAGAGCAGGTCCCTGCCCCGAGGACTTTACCATCTTAAAGTACGGTACAGAGAAAGAGAAGGGGAATAGTGTGTTGCAGCGGGCAGGGGCCAACACGGAAGTCAAGAACATGCCTCGTCAGGGCCGGATTTAGGTTTGATGAGGCCCTAAGCTACTGAAGGTAATGGGGCCCTTTATAAGTCCAGCTGTCCTTTGTCAACAACAAATTGTCGCTGTGTTTTGAATATATGCTATGTCGTAATTTATGGACCTAATAGGTATCTAAAGCCATGTGCACATGCAGAATGTAGGCACCCTATACTGTATTTAGAAATGAGCAAACCAGTGATATTTTAGGGAGCAGGCTAGCAGGCGGGGCCTATTACTTTCATCAGCCTATACAACACAAAATACTGTTGCTGTGTGTAGGTTTTATTTTATTTGTTTTTTATCTTATATTTTGGAAATGTACATCCAGGTTTTTTTTCTTTTAAATTTTTTGGGCCCCCCCCCAAGAGAGCGGGGCCCTAAGCTACAGCTTTTTTAGCTTATACAGAAATCTGGCACTGTGCCTCATGTTCATGTATGGGGACACCTGAGCGCCAGGTTTGCACATATGTATGCACACACACGCTCTTGCATTTTGCTCCTAGTGTTGCCAGGGGTGAAATATGTCAGGTGGGGAGAGACAGTGGCTTTCCAGGTGTTGCTCAACTCGCATCATCCCTGGCCATTGCCATTGGCTATCCTTGCTGGGACTGATGGGAGTGGCCGTTCAGCAACGCCTGAAGGATCAAAGGACCCCACACACCTGAGATATGTGATTTTTTTTCAGTGAATTAAGCTAAGGCAGGAGCTAGGGAGCTGTGGCAAACGCTTCGTGGAAAGAAGAGTAGTTCTTTGGGCAGTCTTTTGAATGACAAAAGCATTTCTGGGTGCAGCAGAACGATTTCCTGGCTCCACACTTCATTTCCTACTGCTCACTCATATGGTCAAATTAAATCCCAGAGAAAAGGAGTCACGGTTTAGCAGTATATATTGGGAGTAAATTACAGTGAATACTGCAATTGATGGGGTGGGGAAGAATGCAACTTTAGTTCTTTGTTTTATTTTATTTTTTATTTTTATTTTTTGTTACAGTTTTTGAACAGTACAATTTAAGCAACATGCAAAAAATAAAATAAAAAGGGAAATAAAATAGGAAAGAGGGGCAGGGGTAGGCAGTCTAAGGCTCGTGGGCCACAAGCGGCCCACAGGGGTCGTTTAACCATCCCATGAGCTGCCCCCAAACCAAGCTGCCCGCTCAGCAAATCCTCGCGTGCTGCACTAAACCGGTGCAATGCAGCGTGGTGACTCGCTTCTGCGGCGCTGGAAATTGCGTCTGCGCAGACTCTGGAAATCACGTTTGTGCAGATGCAGACACTGGAAATCGCGGATGCGCGCAGTCACATGCGCACAATCCGGCCCACGGAGGGATCTCTGCTGGAGTGAACCAGCCCAGGCGAGGTAAACCTTACCAACCTCTGTGTTAAGGTATTTTGACCATATCAGTTGTTAATACAAATATACTGGACTGCCAGCTATGATTAGGATTGCCATATTTCAAAAAGTGGGAGCAAAGTTGTTGAGCATTTCCCACTAACTTTTCCAGTCCTGTAACTAACTACCTGACCCTTTAAACCTTTTCTCAAGGTCATTTGGGAAGATAATTGGGTGGTGCAGAGGGGAGAAGCATACAGAAGTAAGAGCTGATTATTGGAAGCAGGAAGTCAGTCTCATTATTTATCTCCCCATGAATGATGATGCCTAGCCTTTATATCTATATATATTACATTGGAAGCACATTTTCCTCTCAACAAATTCTGGGCAGTTTGAGGAGGGAATGTACTTCAAATGTGCTTTGAAAGTATAGTATGTGGAGCAAGACATTTTCACTGTAGTTTGTTTCTTTGCATGTCTGGCCGCTAGGTGCTGCTGTTAGGTTAGGATACACACACACACACACACACACACACACAAATATATTACAGACAAAATATTTTTTGTCACAATCTAGCTGCAAACATTTCCTCTTTCCTAAGACAAGTGTTCAGAACTGTACAATGTTCACCCTGTGGAATATCTCTTGTGAATATAAACAGGGCCAGTCCAGAATAAGGGGCCTGTCCATATGGCTATTGGTAGGAAATCATTATTAATCCAGGAGCACTTGGTGAGTTTCATGAAGCAACAGGTATCTCTTCACCTGACATTATGTCAACCACGTGAAATGGCGTTACAATAGTGCGGGTTGGTATCCCTTCTAGCACAGGAAGATGAGATCAGATACAGGATTCATATTTTTGAAATTAAAACCTTCACATTTATTCTACTAGGCTAGATGTCTTCGAAAGTTACTTCAAATAAGAGAAAGACTTCCTCAATTAACTATCCACAACCATTGGTACTATGTATTGTGACTTGAAGCAAATTGTTTGACCTAATAAACTTGTCCTGCATTCTTGATCAAAAGCAAAAGCAGTGTGTAGAAACATATCAGAGGCACTATTTAGGCATGGAACAATTGCCCCACATTCCACGTTACATTGCACATGTACTTATTTTTGTTTTTTGTTTCAATTGTATTTATTAATTTCATTTATATCCCACCCTGCCTCCAAGGAACTCAAACATGGTTCTGCCCCCCCCCCCCCATTTTATCTTGCAAGGTAGGCTAGGTTAAATGAGAATGACTGCTCAAGGACACGCAGTAAGCCAGGAACCAATGGTGCGGAGCTGCAGAGCTGCCATCCCAAAACTGGCATTGCTGCAGCTTACCTGGATGCTATGGAGGTGGGGTTATGACAGCAGTAAGAACAGAGTTGTGCAGGCACACGAGCAATAGCACCAGATTGGCTCTGCTGGCAAGTTTACATAGCCTCCAGTCTCAACATCATTCTGCCCTGAAGCAGCTTTGTAGCTGGTTGTGCAATAGCCACACTGGAGTGGCTCATCCAGTGGGGTGTAGAAGCAGCAGCAGAGGTCCCAACAGCAGTGTCACTGCTGTTTACTAGGAGGGTAAGGTTGAAGTAGTGGTGAGGTTGGGGCCATGCAGGTAGGCTAGTACCGGCTCAGCCTCAACCACACTGCCTCCTCCTCCTTCTGATAAACAGCAGCAACACTGCTGTTGGGAGGCTAGTGCTGTGCCTCAGCCCCATTAGATGAACTGTCCTTCACATCCTCCTGAAAGCCTGGCATGGCTCCCTTGAACCTCATTATCATCTTGAACTAAGTGGAGTTGTGTTTCTACACGAGGCATGTATTGTGGAATAGTCACACTTCGTTCATTCACTGCAGTGGGTCAGTTTGTCTAGCTGTTAACAAAAAGATTGGTGGTTTGAGCCCACCCAGGGATGTGGGCAGGATTCCTGCATCACAGCGATTTGGACTAGATGATCCAGCGTGATGTAGTGGTTAAGAGCGGTGGACTTGTAATCTGGTGAACCGGGTTCGCGTCTCCGCTCCTCCACATGCAGCTGCTGGGTGACCTTGGGCCAGTCACACTTCTCTGAAGTCTCTCAGCCCCACTCACCTCACAGAGTGTTTGTTGGGGGGGGTGGAAGGGAAAGGAGATTGTTAGCCACTTTGAGACTCCTTAAGGGGAGTGAAAGGTGGGATATCAAGTCCAAACTCTTCTTTTTCATCCTCAGGATCCCCTCCAACTCTACAAATCTGTGTTTCTATGATACAAGACATCTACACAACATCATCCAATTGCTGCATTCCTGTGTTCCTTGCCCCCGTCCCGCTGCTTCCATCTTTTATAGACTGTTGAAAATCCTATTTGATTCCCTGGTGGCCCGCTGGAATGTGGAGTTAACCAGGGCTATTGACTGTTTGGCTCCGAAGCGCCCTCTCCGATTGCATGGAGCCCAGACAGCCCCGTGGTTTTCCATGGATCTGAGGGCAATGAAACAATCGTTGAGACGGCTAGAGCGCCGGTGGCGGATAACTCATTCCGAATCTGACCGGACACAGGTTAGAGCTCAACGTCGAGCCTACCAAGTGGCGATAGCGACGGGGAAGAAGAATTTCTTCACCGCCTCTATTGCATCTGCAGAAAACAGCAGCAGGAGACTTTTTCAGGTGGTTCACAATTTAGCGGAACCACCTGCAACATTGGGGCCCAGTACGGGCCACATGTTCTCCTGCAATGATTTTGCAAAGTTTTTTGCAGATAAAACCACTCAGATTCGGGAAGAAGTAGACTCCACCGTGGGAGCAGGGCCGGGGCGGGAGAGTGCTAGAGTTCTGTCTAGTCAAGTTGAGTGGGATCAATTCCAATCTGTTACCTCCGAGGATGTGGACAGGCTGCTTGGACGAGTGAAACCAACCACCTGTCTCCTGGATCCTTGCCCATCCTGGCTTATAAAAGCTAGCCGGGAAGGACTGGGCGATGGGCTTCGTGGGGTGGTGAATGCTTCCCTCCGTGAGGGAGCCTTCCCAGACCCGCTGAAAGAGGCGGTTATTAAACCGCTTCTTAAAAAACCATCTTTAGATGCGGCCACGATGGCCAACTATCACCCAGTCTCAAATCTTCCATTCTTGGGCAAGGTGATTGAGCGAGCGGTTGCCGAACAACTCCAGGCACGCCTGGAAGAAGCGGACCATTTGGATCCCTTCCAGTCGGAATTCAGGCCTCATCATGGGACTGAAACTGCCTTGGTCGCACTGGTTGATGATCTCCGGCGGGCTAGGGACAAAGGTGAGAGCTGTTTCCTAGTTCTGCTGGATCTCTCAGCGGCGTTTGATACCATCGACCATAATATCCTTCTGGACCGTCTTGAGGGGCTGGGAGCTGGGGGCACTGTCATACAGTGGTTCCGCTCCTTCCTCCTGGGCCATGTTCAGAAAGTGGTGGGGGGGGATAAGTGTTCAGACCCCTGGGCTCTCACTTGTGGGGTGCCTCAGAGTTCTGTCCTCTCCCCCATGCTTTTCAACATTTACATGCAGCCGCTGGGAGAGATCATCAGGAGGTTTGGGCTGGGTGTTCATCAGTATGCGGATGATACCCAGCTCTACCTCTCTTTTAAATCAGAACCAGTGAAGGCAGTGAAGGTCCTGTGTGAGTGTCTGGAGGCGGTTGGAGGATGGATGGCGGCTAACAGATTGAGGTTGAATCCTGACAAGACAGAAGTACTGTTTTTGGGGGACAGGAGGCGGGCAGGTGTGGAGGATTCCCTGGTCCTGAATGGGGTAACTGTGCCCCTGAAGGACCAGGTGCGCAGCCTGGGAGTCATTTTGGACTCACAGCTGTCCATGGAGGCACAGGTCAAATCTGTGTCCAGGGCAGCTGTTTACCAGCTCCATCTGGTACGTAGGCTGAGACCCTATCTGCCTGCGGACTGTCTCGCCAGAGTGGTGCATGCTCTGGTTATCTCCCGCTTGGACTACTGCAATGCACTCTACGTGGGGCTACCTTTGAAGGTGACTCGGAAACTACAACTAATCCAGAATGTGGCAGCTAGACTGGTGACTGGGAGCGGCCGCCGAGACCATATAACACCGGTCTTGAAAGACCTACATTGGCTCCCAATACGTTTCCGAGCACAATTCAAAGTGTTGGTGCTGACCTTTAAAGCCCTAAACGGCCTCGGTCCAGTATACCTGAAGGAGCGTCTCCACCCCCTTCATTCTGCACGGACGCTGAGGTCCAGCGCCGAGGGCCTTCTGGTGGTTCCCTCATTGCGAGAAGCAAAGCTACAGGGAACCAGGCAGAGGGCCTTCTCGGTAGTGGCGCCCGCCCTGTGGAACGCCCTTCCAGCAGATGTCAAAGCGATAAACAACTACCTGACATTCAGAAGACATCTTAAAACTTCAGGGAAGTTTTTAACGTGTGATATTTTACTGTATTTTTGGTTTCTATGGAAGCCGCCCAGAGTGGCTGGGGAGGCCCAGCCAGATGGGCGGGGTATAAATAATAAATTATTATTATTATTATTATTATTTTCTTTAAAAGAACGGCAGTAGCACAACCTTCATAGGTGTGGATGACCCTTCTTATTGCTCTTTTGGCTTTTTCAAGATGTGTGTAGTGACATACTGGGCAAGTGAGTCTATCACCTTCACTGTTACCTTTCCAGTCAGCACCATATCAGCTGCATATTTTAATTACCGTAATCTTTTAATATTATTACTGATACATTTCTTATTATTAAAATATTTGTACAATAGCGTTTAAATAAAATAGGATGATTGCATAAATTTTAGAAACTGCATTGTTATTTTAAAAGGGAAAATTGCCATTCTGTTTTTTTCTGCTCACTACTATTTTTATCACTGTGTTGTTGTTTTTAAAGTTTATTTTCTCTTCTACCCTTTAACACTGAAGTAATTGTGGAATACTGCTGAAATTCAAAAAGTACTTCAGCAGGTAGAGGCTAATAGGCGTTGTAGTCCAAAACATCAGGAGGTCACCAAGTTGGCAAAGTCTGGATTAATGTGTTGTAAGTCTTCTCCTTAAACTGTTAACAAAAAATTGTCAGTGAAGGATGTATTACAAGGGAATGATGTAGAGCTGATAGTTGTTCTTTGGGAAGCCATTCAAAATGACCAGGGGTTTCATTATTTCATTGTTTTCACTTGTAACAAATATTCTGCAGTTTGGTAATGATGACCAGGAACAGCCTCACCTCAAACATTAACCTTTAATTAGAAAGTACTGTACAGGAACTGGAAATTTTTAAAGAGTACCAAGCATCATTGGGTTTGCAACATTCATATGCCTTATCTGAAATTATTAGCCCAGTTTGGATTTCACATGGCTGCAACTCAAAGCAGTAACAATGACATAAAGTTCACAGATTAGAGGGCTTGTTGTATTAACTGCCTGTTTCATTAAGTGCTTAACATCTCACCCAATTGACTATCCACATAATACAAGCCACAGAGCTTATCATAAGCAGTATATCATCACCAAAAACTGCGATTAGGAGCTAATATTGTTACAGAATGGTGCTTGTGATATCAGAAAACTGTAACAACCTGCACATTACATGTTGCAGAAATAATGAAGTATGATGATAACAACCTGTATGCATGCACACACACCTTACCCGGAAACAAACATAAATAGAATCCAAATAAATAGAATTCACCTTGTTTATGATGGGCACACATTCACACTGGCTTTTCCTAAACTCCCAGGGAGTTGCTATTATCTACCCCTATTTTCTCTTTTGAACCGTGGCCCCAGTTAGGCGATACAGCTCTGGGAACCTTTCCCACTCTTCAGATAGTTACTCTGTTACTGTGCATTTGTTTAATTAATTGCTCATTTTGTTCTCAGGCTGTTGTGTTGGCCTGGTGTGTTTAAGGTATGCATGAGTGCCTAAAAGGTGACAAGCCTCTGAAGGATGACTCTGTCCCTTTCATTTATTTATATGACTTAGGCACATGATCCCCTGTTAATTGCAGGCACTGTTAGCTTAGTGTGACTTGAGATAATGTGGTGTTGGCTCCAGGCCTCTTAGCTGGCCGTAGGCTGGTATATTAACTCAAGCCTATATCATCAAGCTCCAAACCCCAAAAGTGGCAGGCGTTCTCCCACAAAATAGGCATGCGAGTTCTAAAAACGTTTATTCTTCATTTGGCATTGGAGGCAGACAGATTGAAACTAACCTACAGGCGAGTTCAGAAATTACAGAAATCGTATTAAGGACAAGGTGTCAAAAGGCATAAGAACGAGAGTGTCTGTTCATAGAGAAAGTTTAGCATACCCAAAGAACCCACATCCAAGCACAGGACGATGTTAATAATATTCCCTGATCACTTGAAGGCAATTCTAATTCACGAGTACAAATCAGATGATCAAGCAAGTGGTTGTTTACTAGTCTGGCACTGGCCATCAAGACTAAGACTTCCACTCCATGCCAGCAAGTGTGATCTATCAATGGCCACAGGCTTCTGGATGTGGATCCCTGCACTGGAGGCAGAGAAACGGGTGCTACAAGGGAGAAAAACGCTTCAAGCAGCTAGGATCCAAATATTATGCTCTTATTCAGGAATGGGAATATTTTAACAAGCCTGCTCAAAGATGGTAGTGCTGAGCATCCTGTTGTATATGAGGGCCTCTAAATCTTTCAGAGGGTTGCATGAGTTGTTAAGGTATTTTAAAATATTTATTCCTTCATTGAAAGTTATAGCCACTGTAATTAATGTTGTTGTTGTTGTTCCCCACCCATCTGACTGGGTTGCCCTAGCCACACTGGGTTGTTTCCTACAGAATATAAAAACACAGTAAAACATCAAACATTAAACACTTTCGCATGCAGGACTGCCTTCAGACATCTTCTGAATGTCATATAGCTGTTTATCTCCTTGGCATCTGATGGGAGGGACTTCTACAGGGCAGGCACCGCTACCGAGAAGGCCTCTGCCTGGTTCCCTTTCTTTCTTTGCAGCACTGCAATCTTCAACATACTTATCTGAATGTAAGGCCCCAACACGGCTTACCTTGGAGTAAGTCCAACTGAACTCAGTGGGACTTATTTCTGACTACTCATGAATAGGATTGCCCTGCCAGCTTCAATGAAATCTGCAAGGATAAGCACTTAAGGATTGCACTCTAAATCCCAAATAAACATAGTTAGGATTTGGTTGTACTTATTTACATGCTAGTAAGGGGGAGTTCCGGTCAAGATGGCGGCAGGCTAGGCAGTCAGCCCCAGAGCTCCACAAATTTTAACTGAGTTTTAATTGATTTTATCTCGTTTTAACTCGTTTTAGACCAAGTATTTTATTTTTTTATTTTTTTTTAATCACAACTGTTTCTTTTAACCTGGAGCTTGAGAGCAGAAGAATGCTGAGCTGTGAGCAGAGAAACTGCCGGATGAGTCAGCGCCTTGCAGATAAGGAACAATAGACGACACCATTAATCTTGAAAGCCTGTGACTCCCACGGCAAAGGAGCTCAGCAACTGGTCTTAATTACTTGCCTAGAGCAGCAGCAGCTTTGACGCTGCCCTGCCCGCCGGGTCTCTCCACAGTCTCACGACCACCCGAGGCTGAAAGAAAGCGGTGAGAGTGGAAAGCTGCAAGGCTGCGAGGCTTCGGGTGTTGAAATTACACTCCGAGAGGTGAAGAAGAAGTTTTCGACAGAGAGGGGTGAAGTGAGAGGCGACGGAAGTTTAAATCAATCAAACAAAAGCCTGGAAGTTCACAAAGCGGTGAGACCTTCTGCTCCAAGTAAAGCCGGCCTGCACTTTTCCCGGAGACCGAATAGGGGAGGGACGGGGGACTGGATAAAGACTCAAATTGAGAGCCCTTCCCTTGAACAATTGATCGTGAAGAGGGCTGAGTTGGGAATGATCTACTAGAGCCCTCAACAGGGGTAAATCTTTACCGGATCTTGACTCTTATTATAGCTCCTTAACAAACTGCGGAGAAATCCTTGGAGTTAAATACTCAGCTGTATAGCTAAATCACTGACTGCGGTAGGAAGTCCCCTTCTTCTCTTCTATATTATTTACATTATTTAGTTCATATCCACTGTAGCTATGGGCAAGAGGAAACGCCTCAGAGAAGCAGAGGAATTACTGCTTCTCCCTAGCCCTAAGCTACAAGCGAAAGAAAGAAGAGACCAGTCAAATTTTCAAGCAGCAGTTACTACATACAATAGATTTCTCCCACTAAGTGACTTGGATGTAGCTAATAACATTCCCAAGTCCCAAAATACCACCTTACACGCTTGTAATCTAATGAGCACTCCCATCAAGGGCGGGCCCGATGTGGATGGGAAAAAGATCCTGGATAAAGAAAACCAGCCGGGAAATGAGTCCTCCCATTTACAACTAGTCATTAGGACACTGGACTGTATATTTAAAAAGATAGACTTTCTGACGTGCTCAATTTCCAAGCTAACGGAAAAAGTGATGGATATGGATGCCAAAATTGCCCTCAAAAATAACTACCAGAGGGGACCTCCAGTGATAGCCCCACCAAACTCTGGGGCAAAGGGGATGGGAAAATACAAACTAAACGATCTCATGTGTAAGCAAAATCTAACATTGCAACCTAAGAAGATATGCCTAACGATAAGGTCTGAGATATGGGACTGGTCAAGCTTGGAAGGAGCCAAAATTGCCCTAAGTAAAATCCTGAGAATAAGCATAGTTCATATTGATCTTTATGCTTTACTTCCGCTAACTCAATCAAATGGCTCTTACAAAGTTATTTTAGCCTTCCATTCACTGAGACTACCCTTATTAATAATAAGACAAAAATGGAAATTTATAAAAATAAAAATCATACCCACAAGGGTTTTTGCGGATAGCATAGTAAAACCACTACTTGTGGAAAAAGAGAAAGAGATATTAGATTCAGAAACAAGTTCTACAAAATCGTCAGACAAAGAGATGTTGCTTTCCCCACAGAGAACGGAGGAGATTGCCTGCAGTCCACAACCAGGAACGAACTTGGGTGGTTCCAGAATATCCATTGATGAAAGCGCCCTTATGAATTCATTTGACGAATTACAGTCACAAGAAAAAGAAAAAATAATAAATAAATTAGACAAATTAAGGGAGAAGATGTCTCAGGCCAAAAGCAAAATAGGAAACAAAGAAATTCAAACCAACAGGGCCATTGGAGGCTCAGTGGACCTTCTCAAATTTAGCCCACAGCCTCAAAATAGGTCCATAAATTCCAAGGCAAGGATACAGACAATCGTCTCGCCACCCCTATTAGTTAATCTGGAACCAGCTCTTCCTGCACCTGCTGGAATGGTTATACCTGCTAAAGAACAGCAAAATGTAAACAAAATCTCGACACATTCCTCAATGCCTGACCTGGAGTCATCATTATCGGACGGAGAATCTCTAGCTGATGATTTAGAAGTTCAATCCGCTACCGATATGGACTGGACAGAAGACCCCTTGGGCCATATAAATAAGATGATATACCCACGGAAGGAAAATCCAATAATAGTTAAAACTTGTACTGACCTAATCTCTGCTCCCCTAGGTGATAAGCTCTCTGATAAAATAAGGGATTTCAGAGAGGAGACTAGACCAAACCAGGACACTACCCCTATAGGATCGGGCGAGCAGAGCTCAAGAAGCACACCTGTGCCAAAAGGAGAGAAGTCACCTACTATTAGGCAAAGGAAAATTACTGACTTCTTTAAATTTGACAGCCCACCAAGATCAGCGTTCCCCCCTTCTCCATTGTGACTACCCAAACCTCAGTCAAATCCTCTCCCGTTCTCCCTTTTAAGCTGGAACATAGCAGGCTGGAAGGGGAAAAAATCTGACCCGGACCTTGTAAAATTAATAAACTCACACCAAGTAATTCTCTTGCAGGAAACATGGGAAGAGGGGAGAGTAGATATTAATGGTTTTGATGTTACATCATTACCGGCATGCCCATCTACTAAAGGAGGCCGGCCTAGTGGAGGATTAGTTATAGCAATTTCCTTGAAAATACAGGCAAAACTCACGCTTGTAAATGCTTCCACCTTTGCAATTACAGCCCTGATTACGGGGAAAAACTTTGAACTTGCTATAACAAATGTTTATCTTCCTCCTGGAGGCAACATTGCAGACTTATACAATAAATGGGGAATCTTGGAGGAACATCTTACTCTCTGTCACTCCAAATACCCCAATATACCCAATGTTATAGCAGGGGACTTCAATGCTCGCATTGCAACAAACTGGGAGTCCTTAATCAAAGCCAAATGGTGGATAAGCCCAGAATTCATTAATGACCTCTCCCTCCATAATCAAAGACTTTCCAAAGACAAAAGGGTAAATGAAGCAGGAACCCTTCTTTACCAATTGGTACTACGTCTAAACTTAGTGATTCTAAACGGGAACTGCCCGCCTGACGTACCGGGTGAGTTTACACACATAAGCTCCTCTGCAAACAGTGTCCTGGATTATATGTTAGTATCTCATAACATATTCCCCAAATTTTCCCACTTTAAAGTTGAAAATATTCATCTGAGCGATCACCTACCGTTGGTCGCCACAATGACTATAGACTGGACCCCAGATGGAGACAGACACCCATCACATTTGATTACGAACTCAGCATTGCAAATCAAAAGTATAAAATGGTCCAAACTACAGGCCCAAAAATACTCAGCATATTTCCAACAACGACTAAAACAAGCATACTCAGGCTTAATCGAGGATTATTACGATCATGATCAAACTCTAAGACTATTCTCGAACCTGTCGGAAGATCTAACGTCTTTTTTCTCTGTCCCGACGCATAAAATAAATCAAACACAAAGGAAGATAGGTGCACTGTGGTTCAATAGTGCTTGTAAACAGGCTAGACAACTTCTTGGTAACATATACAAAGAGTATAAAGCCTCCGGGGCAACGGTCCTGCCAAAAGAATATTTCCAAGCAAAATTGGCCTACAAGCAAATTCAAAAGGGAGCCAGACAGGAATGGCAAGCGAATCAATGGCGGGCAATCATAGAAGCCTCATCATCACGGAACTCCAGACAATTCTGGCTCCTGGTAAATAAAAGAACTAAAAGATACCCTTTAACTATTATCCCTGCCCCGGTTTGGGAATCTTACTTAAAAAACTACTTTGCCACAACTGACTGTACTGTTAACACAAGAGATGAATCTCAAGATCAGCTTCCCCTCTGGCCCCCCACCGATCCGGAAGACATCCATGACTTGATCGTTAAACTTAAAACAGGGAAAGCGCCTGGACCAGACCTGATCCCGGCAGAAGCTATAAAATACCACGCGGACTGGTGGGCCAAAGCCCTGGCAACCATCTTCGATGCCGTTAACAACTCTGGAATGATCCCGGAAGTATGGAAGGACGCTGTTATCGTTCCAATCCACAAAAAGGGCTCACCAGATGACCCGGGGAATTACAGAAATATCAGTCTGCTCTCAATAGTGGGGAAACTATATGCCCGCTTCCTGTTGAACAGACTTATTCAATGGGCCGAAGAGAAAAAATTAATTGGGCCCGAACAAGCTGGATTCCGCCCAAAACAGTCAACAATAAATCATATTCTAATTTTACAGCATCTTGCCTGGAAATATTCCACCCCAAAGGGTGGCCAACTCTGTGTGGCATTCATTGACCTAAAGGCAGCATTCGATAGTATCTCCAGGAGCATCCTCTGGGAAAAACTCACCCGCTGGGGCATCGACAGAAGGCTTCTCTGGCTAATAATCAAACTCCATGAGAACTCAGCGGCTAGAGTGAGACTCACCCCGGAGGGTGATCTCACCAATTCAATTCCCATTAACAGAGGTGTCCGACAGGGTTGTATATTGGCTCCATTCCTGTTCAATTTGTTCATAAGCGACATGAGGACTCCCCTAATAGAGGCTCAAGAAAAGATCCACGCACCCCGCCTAGCACTTTATCGCTGCCCTTTGTTACTATATGCGGATGACGCTGTCATCCTTTCTTTTTCTAGAGTAGGTCTTATGAGGGCCTTAAAAATTTTTGGATCATATTGTAATGCAAACTCCCTTACAATCAATTATGAGAAATCTAAAATTCTAATTTTCTCAAAGAGCCGGAAACTCCATAATTGGAGAATTGATGGGAGAGTCATCGAACAAGTCTATAGATTCCAATACTTGGGAGTTTGGTTACAACATAACCTTAGATGGAAGGCCCATGTAGCCTATGTTACAAATAGAGCCAAAGCTATCTCCTTGGCGATCTTGCGATTTTTCTTCACCGATGGGGCCCTTCATATCCCATCGGCGTTGAAAGTCTTCAAGGCCAAGGTGATCCCAACAATTGCTTATGCCATCTCAATTTGGGGGACTTTTGTCAACTTATCCCACCTAGAGGTTATTCAAAATCAGTTTTTAAGAGGGATATTGAAACTGCCCAACTGTGTAAGTAATACAGCGCTACGCATGGAACTTAATATTGTATCCCTGGAAAACGCTCTGTGGAAGCACATACTTTGTCACTGGTTATCTCTATGGCACAATCTCCCAAACTTGTACTTGATACAATGCATGTGGAGAGATGATTTCCAGAGCCCATGGGTAAAAAATTTACAACTGAAAATTACGGCAATGGGAATCTCCCCATCCAAATTACTAGAGCAGGATATAGTTCCAGCTAAAAGAACAGTAGCCTGTAAACTAGAGGAGATGGACTTGCAGCAGAAAATGGTCTTGGGCAATGGTACCTGCTCACCTCTAAACCTTGGTTTATTACCCCTCTTAAGGCTCCCAAACTATTTGAATTCCTTAACTTCTTCGGCTCATAGATATGCTTTTGTAAAGGCAAGATTCAACACCTTCCCATCGAACGTGCTGAGAAATAGATTCTCCAATGGACAGATATCGCTCTTATGTGATTGTAATTGTGGGGCACCGGAATCGTTGCATCACATAATTTTTGATTGTGCATTTCATTCATCGGCCAGGAGCAAGTTTCTTGCTCAATATCTAAAGGGAATTGCCGATGATACAAATGAAGCCAAACTGAGATATCTATTAAATGATGATGACCCCTTAAGATCACTCATGGTTGCCAGATTCTTGATCAGCGTTCTATCCCTAAAGAAGAGAAACGGACTCCTGTGCGGCTCGGATAATCCCTCTAAACTATGATCTATGTTTTAGGATGTAATTAGGTGATATCACCATTGATGTCTTCTACTAATTTATGAGTAGAGGGCGATGTTTATGTTACAAATTTAGTGTAATGTATGATGTTGGTCTTTTGTTTTTGTTTTGCTTTGGTTCTTGTCTGTTTTTTGTAAGTTTTGGCGGTTTTAAAATTGGAGTTTTAAGTACATTATGTTGGTATGGGAAACTGTTGTGTGATGGGCCAGTGGCCGTAATAAAGTTCAATACAATACATGCTAGTAAGCCCTCCTGAATGCATTGGGAGTTACATTTGAGTATACCTGTATAGCAGGGATAGCCAAAGTGCTCCCCTCCCGATGTTGTTGGACTACAACTCCCATCATCCTTGATCGCTGGCCATGCTGGCTTGGGCTGATGGGAGTTATAGTCCAACAGCATATGGAAGACATCACTTTGGCTACACCTGAAGTATAGGATTACATTTGTAAACCAGCCTGTCCTAAACTTTAATCACCAAATGCTAGTTTAAATTCAGGGAAATGACCTCAACATCTGGAAAGTGCTCTGACTTGTGTTTTCAAAGGAAGGACTAGGGAGCAGCCACATACCGTTATCTCTGCACCGTATACAGTGGTACCTCAGATTACATACGCTTCAGGTTACAGACTCTGCTAACCCAGAAATAGTGCTTCAGGTTAAGAACTTTGCTTCAGGATGAGAACAGAAATCATGCTCCGGTGGCGTAGCGGCAGCAGGAGGCCCTATTAGCTAAAGTGGTGCTTCAGGTTAAGCACAGTTTCAGGTTAAGAACAGACCTCCAGAGCGAATTAAGTACTTAACCCGAGGTACCACTGTATATTTTTTTTGTTCAAACTGTATTCCATGGAAGCCTGGAGTTCCTCAATGAAGGAAGTAATGTTCTTTGTTCATTGGATTTATATCTTGCTTTATCATAGCTTCAAGATTTGAAGAAATATGTTGATTTGTATGCCATAATAAATCTGCGAATTATTTGCAGTGTGGCAAGGCTCTTTGGTGCAGCAGACCTAGGTGGTTAAAAAAATATTTTGACTTGGGGAATGTTTAGCTCTGTCATGTTTCCTGCTTGGCAGGGGGTTGGACTCGATGGCCCTTGTGGTCTCTTCCAACTCTATGATTCTATGATTCTAAGATGGCTACAATAATAAAACCCCAGTAGCATCAAAATTTTATTTTCCATGTTGAACATGGAGATGGTCCATTATAGACAACCACAGTTTGAGACACAGACCCCCTAAGCAGTGGGGCTAATGTTAACTCCTCCTTCACTGCAGATTTCCTTTCTGCATGGTCTGTGCACAGAATGAATACTCTGGAACAGCTACCCTGGAAATTAGGATGGTGCCAACAATTTTTAGGCATCTACTAAATACTTTTTTTATTCAACCAGACTATTCCAGGGCAGCACAACTGGATATTGTTCCTGCTGGTTTTACAGATAGATTTAATGTGGGGTTCCCACCCCCCCTTTAACTTTGTACTTTGTTTTTATTTTAAAAAAAAATTGGTATGCCATAACAGTCTTTTTGAAAGGTGGGTGGTTTATCATTTTTAAAATAAAATAAACTAATATAAAAGGAGCATATTGGCTATTTTGGCTAGCATTCAGTATTCACTAGAGGCTGGGAGGAAACCACCCCCCCACCTCAATTGATCTCTATTCAACATGAAGATGAGATGCATATCTGTGAACAGCAGGGAGTTAATTACATTGATGATATGCCGGCAATGTAAATAACACCTGCTGCCTCAGCAACTGAATACTATCAGTTATAGCCACACCAGTATGTTTTCACAGTTACATATTACTAGTGGTATGGGCACACTATAGATCCGATAAACACACCCTTGTTACATTGTGCACTAGATTCTGTGTGACTAGGGTTGCATACGGATGACCAAAAGATATCCACCTGGGTCTCAATTTCTTTCAATGCAGCAGACGCTATTCTAATTATAATTAGGGTGACATTATTTACTGGGGTAAATAATACTTTAACACACAATGCTTCTTCCAGGAAGGTTGCTGACTTTGTGTAATTTCTGTTAAGGTGGTCAGGTACCACTCAGCAGAGCATGTGATAGATAGATGAGATTAGAGTTTTAAAAATGCCAGGATCAAATGGCCGTTTTCTGTTACTGACTTCCAGACAGCTGAGATAGAGCTCAGATACGACTATGATATGCACCATAGAAAGGTTTACAACTGACATTTGTCATTGAGAAGCCACTGAATAAACCATCTACTCCTTACACAACAGTGTAGTACAGATGCTGAAATATCAGCTATCATCTTTTGATTGACATTTCTAGCTACACTGATCCCTGTCTCGTAAGATCTGGTGACTGCCCACTATTCACGCTCATCGTCTTTAAATATCTTGGGAAAGTAAATGGATCTACATTGTCACAGAAGTACATTTATTTTTCCTTCCTTAGTTGTCCTCCAAGGAAACCAAACATTAACCATTTACGAGAACATAAACATGCATACTTTCCCTTGCATTCAGTCTCAGACATTGAAGCTTACACGCCACTGCACAACCACACACCTTCAGAATGTATCTGAGAGAATTGTTTTGTGAAAGCACTTCCACGTCATTTGTTCATTAAATTTATTGGTTGCTTTTTTGCCACAGCAATTCAAAGCGACTTACAATATTGTAAACAAACACTTAATACATTAAAACTGGAATTTAAAATATCTTAAGGGCAATTCTGTTTTTAAAAAGCTACTTAGATTAAAACTTAGCACTCAACTTTGTTGGACTGGTCATGATTATCGTCTTCCAAAGCAACTACTCTGTTCCCAATTTAGGAATGGAAAGCGAAATACCAGTGGACAACAAAAGAGGTTTAAAGTATAAGCACTGATAATTGGGAAATACTGGCCTGTGAGTGCTCCAATTGGATAATAGCCACTACCAAAGCATCATGGACTTTGAAGAAGCACAAAGTCAGGCCGAAAGGGAGAAACGAGCTAAGAGGAAGGCACGGCTGGCAGATCCTCACCATGATCAACTCCCTTCTAGAAACCTATGTCCTCACTGTGGAAGGACGCGTGGATCCAGAATTGGCCTCCACAGTCACTTACAGACTCACTTTTGAAACCGTGTTTCTCTTCAGGTGATTGCCAAAGAAGATTATTTTTTATGTTTTAGTATTGTAAACTGCCTTTTGATCCTTAGATCACGGGGGAGGGGGTGTTATATATTTAATAAATAAATACATAAATCATTGGCAAGCATTTATCAGTCAGTTTACAGCACTGAGCTAGGTGTGCCCATGAACTACCTCAGTATAACTTAAGGCAGGTTCAAGTGCCTTGCTCTTTCTTTTTGAAGGGTTAGTGAGTAATCATCTGCATGTGTCCATAAGCACCGTCTTTCATGTACTAAAAATAAAAGCTTTGGAAGTGTTTGGACCTCTATATCCTGCATATATATATATATATATATATATATCAGTTGTGTGTACAGGCCTCAGTTCATACTGCCGGTTCTGTTTGTTGTGAGCTCAAAGTTCACTCCCAAGCCTCAGCGCATGTGAAAACTGTGTTGAGCCCACATGTAAACTGGACCTAAGAGATGTGTGACGGTTCTGTGTTTGAGAACATATTGTGTAGGTTCAGTTATAAAAACATTATCTTTCAAAAAGCAGGCAGGAGGTGTGCAAACAGCCTCTCAGCAGCTTCTGCTGGAAGGGTGTTCAGTAGCAAAAGTGAGTGAGAAGTGATTACTTGAGTCTGTCATCTCCTTTGGCATCTCTGCCGTTGAAATCCTGGCACTCTTTCCTCAGAGGCCAGCTCTTGGCTGCCCCTGGCATCGCTGAACAATTGCTTTGTGAGGCTGTGTTTAGACTTTGGACTGGTGCCTGGTTTTCAAATCCGACGCACTTTGTGCAGTGAGTTAAGGTGCCCCCTGAAGGATTTCCTCCCTCCGCCTGCTGCTCAATCCCTGGTGTCACTGTTCCACAACAGGCTGAGACTACAAAGCTTGAGGCCAACAACTTCTCCATTACCTCTCAGGTAACAGTCAGCTCTTCCGATCAGATGCAGTCTCAAGAAGTCCCTGATAATGTGGTGTGCATTCCAGATTCCACTTCAATTATTCACACCGGGATTGTACTTCAGTATCTTTCGCTCAGATAGTCTCTATCTCACTTTTCTTTCTTGCTTCTCTCTTTAAATAAGACATGCCCCGTGCTCAAACATAGAGAAGAGTCACCAGTATTTATCCCTCAGCTTTAGTTTCTACCTCTTTTTTTAAAAAATAAATCAGTCTGAGATACATTCCATAAACTGTCTGAAAAACAATATTGTCTAGAGATACCGATCAAATATGTCTTTCCTAAGTTTTTAGGTCCTTCCCCTCCTCCACTTGCTCAAAGATGTCTACAGCTAAAAATTGGGGCAGCAAACATTGTGGGCTAGAGTTAATTAACAAATTGAGGCTGCAATCCTTAACATATTTACACAAAGGCTGCATTTACACATCAGTTTATTCCATTTTCCCGACGTTTCCCTAGCTGTTAATTTCCACTTTATATTTGAGCTTTCACGTGAAGTAAAAGCCACTTCCAGAAATATAGTGGAATATATTACAAATTTAGCACTCATTTCCATGTTATTTGCGAATGTTATTTGCTTTAAACAAAATTCCATTTTCGAATAACATGGAAATGAGCGGTAAACCTGTGCTATATTACACTATATTTCTGGAAGTGACTTTTATGTAATATGAAAGCTCAAATATACAATCATAGAATCATAGAATTGGAAGGGACCACAAGCGTCATCTAGTCCAACCTGCTACTCTGCAGAAATCTCAGCTTAAAGCATCCATGACAGATGGCCATCCAACCTCTGATTTAAAACCTTCAAGGAAGGAGAGTCCATAACCTCCCAAGGGAAACCATTCCGCTGTCAAACAGCTCTTATTGTCAGAAAGATTTTCCTGATGTTTAGTTGGAATCTTCTTTCTTGCAACTTAAAGCCATTGGTTCAAGTCCTACCCTCCAGCGCAGGGCAAAACAAGCTTATTCCCCCTTCCATGTGACAGCCCTTGAGATATTTGAAGATGGCTTTCATATCTCCTCTCTGTCTCCTCTTTCCTAGGCTAAACATACCCAGCTCCCTCAACCACTCCTCATAAGGCTTGGTTTCCAAACCCTTGATCATTGTGGTTGCCCTCTTCTGCACACATTCCAGATTGTCAACATCCTCCTTAATCTGTGGTGTCCAGAACCGGATAGAGTATTCCAGGTGTGGTCTGACCAAGGCAGAATAGAGTGGTTAATAATGTGGAAATTAAATTAAGGAAACGTTGGGAAAACTGATGTGAATGCTGCCTTACGCTATATTCCAGGTGTATCCAAAACCAGAACAAGCATTTCTCAGAATTACTTCCTTCAGATTCTCAGACAAAACTGAAGAGAATCATTGCAAGCCTATTACCTCTGAATACCAATTATGTCAGGAAGCTGGACAAACAAAACCCATTGCTTCATTATGTCAAAAACCATTGAGGGCTACTGAGCTTAAATTCCTCTACATTCAATGGGACTTTGCTCCTTAATAAAGTGCCTAAGATTTCAGCCATACCGGATCAAGAGGGATTTATTTGTTCTGTCACTATCCAGTGAGAGGCAAACATTTCTAACGTTAAAAATTCAATGAACTATTAGTGCATAAAAAGCAAGTTGAAAAACGTAAAAGGAAGATGAGCCCTAATAATACTTTAATGATGCATTTTTTCAGTCGTATCACTGACTTGGCATGCATATTGATGGTGTTTTAATTCATACTGTGCTTTAAGGTATCGCCTCAGGTTAGAATGAATCCCTGGTGCTGGCCCCTCTCGGCAGTAGCAGGTTACAGTCTGAAACTGGTCTTTGACTGACAGCTCCTTAGATACAGCAAGACTGGCGGAACCCAACTACAACCCATCACTCTGTCTAGCCTTGGAGTCACTTTGGTCAGCAGTGGCCTGAGCTGAACAAAAGGGTAAGGAGACATTTGAGGAAAACACCATGCAAATTTAATGGTGTTCCAAGAAGGCCAAGCATAATAGACGAGAGCCATTCCCCATTCCCCACCTCCACCCCAGTACATTCATGAATACTTTTATTTACAATACACAGAAGCACACAGCGTAGAGCAGGCATAGGCAAACTCGGCCCTCCAGATGTTTTGGGACTACAACTCCATCATCCCTAGTGGGACTAGTGGTGAGGGATGATGGGAGTTGTACAGTGGACACTCGGGTTGCGAACGTGATCCATGCGGGAGGCACGTTCACAACCCACAGTGTTCGCAACCTGCAGCACCACATCTGCGCACACGTGGGTCGTGATTCGGCGCTTCTGCGCATGCGCAAAGCTCGATTTAGCGCTTTTGCGCATGTGCTGAAACCCAGAAGTAACCCCTTCAAGGTTCGGTGTGGTGCGCAACCCGAAAACGCGCAACCTGAAGTGTCTGTAACCCGAGGTATGACTAGTCCCAAAACATCTGTAGGGCCGAGTTTGCCTATGCCTGGCGTAGAGATTATGATGACATGCACACACAAATGTGCAAATGCTGTAGGAAAATCCTAGCACATATGGACAAGTGTATAACTCTAGAAAGTCAGGATGCATGATAGCATAGCTGTCAAGGTTTCCCTTTTTTAAAGGGAAATTCCCTTATTCCAAATAGGATTCCTCGCAAGAAACGGGAAAAGTTGACAGCTATGCATGATAGTCGCCAGATTAGTATCTGAAACAGCTGCAGCCTGATGATGAAATGTGCTGCTGATCATTTCCATAATCCAAAACTGTAGACATAGGAACGACCCCCAGGATAGACACGAGAAGTTGTTATTCACATCACTGAAGCAGCCTACCTATTCCTTCCTTCCTCCAGATCATTGGCATCAGTGCAGTGGCCTGACATACAGTAATCTGTAGGGGCAGCTAAAGAACAAATCTCGCTTGTAAACCTGCACTGGGCATGGGTACCAACCCTGAGCCGACGCAGACAGTGATCCATGTCTGGTCTGGCAGGCCTGCTGTTTGTTTTAGTTAGTGATGGACTGTGCATGCTGAGCATCATTAAAGTGCAGTCTAATAATTCATTTAGCTGGTGTGAAAGTGCACTACAGATAAAGCACAATATATACATTTATTTCAATAGTGTGCATGTGTAATTGTTTTAAATGGAAAGGCAAAAACGTGTGTGTGGTATGATGTGCACTACCCATCAGAAGGTGCCACTACTCTTGCCAAAACGTGAGCATCTGCGGAAGAGGCATCAGAAAAGCAAATAGCTGTGAATTTTTGCTGTTTAATACTCATAGCCATTCTTTGGAGTATAGGTCTACTGGATCAAAAAAGAGGAGGGCAGAATTCCATCTGTATGCAAAAAGTACAAACTATGCAGGGGACCATTCTGCTATGCTTAACTGATGGACTGCTAGCAAGCTACCTCTCTTAGCACTATCAAGGCAAGCTAAGGGGATGCAACAAAATGAGGGCAAAATATCTTGTTCTACTTCTTCAGAAGGGCATCTTCTAAGATCTTGGGGATGGGTGGAGGAGATGAAGGCCCTGTAAACATCTTATCTGATTTAGGGAGGTGTCTTTACAAGGGGTGGGATGGAGAGGGGGTAGTAAGAGGATCTGTTCTGTCTCTTTAATAAATAAAGAATTTGGGTGACACAAGACCTTCTTGTATCCAATGGAGAACATTTCTTCCCTTGGGAACCTGAAGCTGAGTTGTTATTAAAAATGAAAATCTGTTTCTGCCTTGCAACCAATTTTGTAGAAACAACAAATGCTTAAAAGGAGCAGAGGAGGAAAAGGAGCGAAAGGACAGAGGAGCCTTCCTGACACGGGGATCTGTGACTAACAACCCTAAGAACAGGCAGGACAAAGAAAAAGGGTGAGCTCTTCTCGTTCGTTTCTTTTACACATGGTATATTTCCATTTTCACGCACAGTGTAAAGGATGTGTCCCAGCAGCTGTGCCAGCCAATTCTATGCATGCTTACTCAGAAGTAAGTCCCACTGAGTATTACTGCCTACCCCATAGCACAAACTATAATTTCAGAATACTGCTTGGTGCCATTGTCTGGAAAATAAGCTTCCTCCTATTATTCCTAGGGTCACTTTCAGATGACTTGTTTAAAGAGCATTCAGCCTGATTTGTTTGTGGGGAGATTATAAAACTATGGGCCCAGCAAGTGTTAACCGACACTGTTCAATCCATTTCCCTGTCAATTTCTGCATTGGCGATAGATCTTTGGAGAAAGCAGGTTTGTTTCACAAGGCCTCCAAATCTTCTTTAATTGCAGTGCTTAAATCTGCCAGATTGTGACTGAATCTCATCCCAAAAGTGACTGCTTGGAAGTGCCCTTCGGCCAAAGAAGCTTTTAGTATTTATGGGAGTGAAAGCTCAATCAAAGGCCATTAGTAGTGGCTTCAAAAAAACCACACACTAGCTAACAAAGTAACCCCATGTATGTCTGATCAGAGGTAAGTCCCTTAGAGTTCACTGAGACTTCTTCCCAGTCCCCAGTAAAGTGTATATACTTTGTCAAGGACATTCTGAGATTTTCATATTTGTTTTCAGCTTCCTTTTGGTTTTCACATTTAGGATTAGGGTGGAGCACGTTGCAGAAAAGGGTGCTGTGAATCCCCAGTGAAAACGGAGGAACTTTTCCGTAGCCACACTTCACTGCTACAAAGATTAGGTCTTTAATTTATGTTAGCACCTTGAGTAAAGCATAACGAGATGAAATGATAGTAAATTTACAAAAAAATTAGGAAAGGGGAAACATTCGTGCACAACAGACAGTCAAAAAAGCAGACATTTGTATATGCATAACATTTTGAATGGGAAAATGGGGAGAGCGTTTTACAAATTTACTGTTATCCTACATTAAAACTTAAGGGGGGGGTTAAAAAAATAAATATGCAATACACTTAGGTCAAAACAGACCCTCTCCTTCACTCGTTTCCATGCATTGCTAGATGTGTTGCTAACTACCAGTATGTCTTTCAATTTAACCTGAAGGTTTTTAAAAATGCAAATTGCATCAGCTTGGCGTGGGGCTGAGAATTAATTGTTTCAGAGCATGCATGGAGGCAGAATTTAGCTCTTTCCTTCCGTTCTATGATCCTGAGTAAAATCCCTCCTCTGATGATAATATCTGCTTTGGGAGGAATTCTCCCACTGGTGCCAAACCTACATACATTTATTAGGGTATAAATCACATTCAATGTAATGGAGTAAATATGCTTTACAATTGTGTTGTAATGGCCTTAAACCAAAATACTGTAGTCTAATTGATTGCCGGGTTATAATCTTAGTGCATTTAAATTATTAATAGATTGATTCCTTCTATTTCTGATATTTGAATGCTTATTTGTCATCCTTAGTCACTATACAGTGTTACCTTGGTTCTCAAACTTAAATCTGTTCTGGAAGTCTATTCCAAAACCAAGGCATGCTTTCCCATAGAAAGTAATGCAAAATGAATCAATCCGTTCCAGACTTTTAAAAACAACCCCTAAAACAGCAATTTAACATGAATTTTACTATCTAACAAGACCACTGATCCACGAAATGAAAGCAATAATCAATGTACTGCAGTCACACAATCAATCAATCTGTAGCTGAACTGGGTTCCACACAGTCACAAAAACAAAACAAAAAAGCCGCAAAAACAAAAAACTCAAAATAAATAGCAAAAACAGACAGACCTCAGCGTAACACTCAAAACGGAGGTGTGGAACTCAAAACAGAGCACGTTCGGCTTCCGAAAAAAGTTCACAAACCAGAACACTTCCGGGTTTGCAGTGTTTGGGTTTCAAGTCGTTTGAGTACCAAGGCGTTTGAGAAGCAAGGTACCACTGTACTGAATAAGGGCTAGTCCACACTTCCCCTTCTCTTGTGAGTAGAAAGCATGGGTCCAATTGCTTCAATTCAGCGGGAAAGAGCGGGAAAGCAGCAGGACAAGTGGGCGTGTGCAGGAGCCCTAAGGCTTGGTTCATACAGAGCACTGCAAAAGCATCTACCAATCCTGTTAACTTGGGAGAGAAAACAAAAAAGAAATTGCATTCTCTAGCCAGTGTAGGTATCACATTTTAACTGCTGCACGAGAAGCACAAGAAGTCAATTCTTAACCATGTGAAAAAAGCCCAAATTTGATCCAGATTGCAAAATCTGTTTCCAAAAGCATAAAACATTACCAACGATCAAAAAATCTGGCCTGCAAAATCAGGAAAGCAAAGGACAGAAAATCAGGAGGCAGAAATCTAAAACTTGCTGGAGATCTTTAAGCAGAGGCTGGGTAGCCATGTATCAGGGATGCTGTAGTCCCATCCCACAACATAGTTCCATTGTAGACCCTGCATGGAATGGGAGTCTGGACTCGATGACCTCAAAGATTAC
Source organism: Podarcis filfolensis (assembly GCF_964270895.1). Lineage (NCBI taxonomy): Eukaryota > Metazoa > Chordata > Lepidosauria > Squamata > Lacertidae > Podarcis > Podarcis filfolensis. Next base: position 94,799,080 of record NC_139604.1, read on the forward strand.
TACCAGCTCTGTAATTCTATGAGAACAGATGAGCTTGAAAAGAACAGGGCCACAGAGGAAACGCTGTTTAAACAATATGCACACTTTTCTGGATCTTATCCATCTTGGGATACTGCCAGGGAGATAAAGCCCATCATGGCCCCCACGTCGTCTCTGGACGTCCATCGATCTCCCGTAGACACGCAGTATCAGCAATTAGCGACACGAGCTCCAGAAAATAGCTTACCACATTCTAGAACTGATGCACGCTCTATCAGCAGAATTCACACAGCGAAAGATGCACAGCAGGAGAGCATATTTACAAGTTTATTCAGCGTTGGTCAGAACAAAGAAAAGACATGACTGCCTGCTTCGGTCTGCTCAGGCAGAGAGAGAGAAACAAAAGCAAAGACAAAACATAAACTTCCTGTGAACAGGAAATACGCAGACTCTGTGAGTCACAAAGCCTGCTCCCTTTTAAGGTGGAACGGAAATATCCTAACATCCTCCCCCTTTCCGTGTAACCTGTAGTTACAACCCAATTGCAACCTCTGTACGTAAACCTTAAGTTGTTCTCTGTTAACAACCTTAGACAACAGATCAGCAGGAATTTCATTTCCTGCCATGTAGGACACCTGAATGAGTGCTTTCTGAATGCACTCTCTTGCACGATGTAGCTTAATCTGCAAGTACTTGGTTCTTTGCTTGCAACTCTCTTGAGTTCAGCAAAGCCAAACAGGATCTATTGTCTTGATACACTTGTATAGGACATTTCACAGAAACTCCTATGTCCTTAAACAGTTGCATCAACCATTCACAATCCATGAGTGAAAATGACAGAGCATTGAGTTCTGCTTCACAGGAACTTAAGCTTACTGTCGTCTGCTTCTTGCACAGCCAGTCAAACAGACAGTGGTTGTACATGTAGCATACTCCAGAAGTGCTTGTACCATCCGTGGTGTCACTTCCAAAACTAGCATCTGCAAAGATTTCAAGACCTCCAGTCTTCTGACTGGTGAACCTCAGCCTGTAGTGCATAGTCCCTTTCAAATAGCGGGCTATGCGCTTCAGAGCTTTCCAATCCTGAACAGTAGGATTGTTAGCATGTCTGCTAAGCAGGTTAGTGCTTACAGCTATGTCAGGTCTTGAACATCTAGCAATGAAATTCAACTTGCCTAGAATGCATCTGTACAGCGTAGTGTCAGAAAACGCTTCAGCAGTACTATCTACCTGGTAACCTGTCACCATCGGTGTGTCTGCTGGGTTTGCATCAACCAAATTCAACCTGGTTAATACATCAGCAATTTTCTGTGTTTGGTGTACCAGAAAATTACCTGCTTGGTCCCTCTCCACCTGCAGAGAAAGATAGTTGGATACCTCACCAAGATCCTTCATGTCAAAGTGCTCCTTCAGCTGAGCTAGGGTGCTTTGGTAGAAAGCCTGATTCTTCCAAAACATCAGAAGATCATCAACAAAACATAAACAATACAGTTTGTTTTGCCCCTCCTCCTTGACGAACACACATGGATCAGCTTTGCCCTGGTGAAAACCTAGAGAAAGCAACGTCTCAGTGAGTTTTGTGTTCCAACACCTGGCACTCTGCTTGAGACCATATAAGGATTTCCGCAGTTTACAGACCATTCCCTTCTGTATCTGCATTCCATCAGGTGGAAGCATGTACAGCTCCTCCCCCAAAATCCCGTACAAAAAAGCTGTATTAATGTCATGATGGGAACATGCAGTTTCTCCTCTGCAGCTATCTTGAGCATCAGCCGAATGCTCTCATATTTGACGGTGGGTGAGTAGGTCTCGTGGTAATCCTGTCCTGGTACCTGTGAAAAACCTCTGGCAACCAATCTGGCTTTGTGTCTGACAACCTTGCCAGTCTGGTCTGTCTTGGCCTTGAAGACCCATTTGCTGCCAACCAGTCTCATTCCTGGGACTACCGGTACCAGCTCCCAAGTTTGGTTCCTATTCAAGGAATCAACTTCAGCCTTCATGGCATTAAGCCAAGGCTCAGCATCTTTAGAGGTTAACTCTTGAACCTCTTTGAAGCTTGAAGGTTCCCACACCTTCTCTGAGCTACTAAGAACAGCAGTTGCCGTCTTAGCAAACTCATCAGCAAATCTCTTTGGAGGTCTGCCTTTGGTCGCCCTTTCAGACCTGCGTACTAGACGCAAGTCTTCTGGACTCATCTCCTCCTTCTTAGGAGAAAAGTGACCAATGGTGAACAGTGGTTCTTCCAGTTCATTGTCAGACGCATCAGATGGTCTGACTGAGGCCTTTGCGCTCTTGTAGTCTGCTGTGTCATCACTGTCCCTGACACCAGCAGCAGCGCCGCCCACTGACCTGGAATCCGAACTCTGATCATCATCATCATCATCCTCAGCTTCCTCTTCTGCCTCAACACCATCTGCCTTTTTCACATCACCTTCATCCTCCTCTGGGTAACTCTGGAAAATTCCCACATTTTCCCCCCACTTAGGATTGTACTCAACACTCTTTGTGAACTTAATGGACTTAGAGTCAGTCATCCATACCCTGTATGCACCTTTTTCGTACCCCATGAACAAACCATGTGCCCCACGCTTCCCAAGCTTGTTGCTCTGTGGGGTGTGTACCCACATGTCAGAACCAAAGATTCTCATGTGCTTGACGTTAGGTTTCTTACCAAACATCTTTTCATAGGGAGTACAACCAATAGGTGATGACAGTCTGCGATTAAAGGTATAAACAACCGTCGACAGAGCCTCCCCCCAAAACTTCTCAGGGAGATTGGCATCATGCAACAAGGTTTTCAGGCCTTGAAGCAAAGTCTGATTTGCTCGCTCCGCAAGTCACTTCATCCATGGCAATCTAGGCGTTGACAAGTCATGCTGGATTCCCTTCTCAGTCAGGAAAGCTTCAAACTGCTGAGAAGTGAACTCCCCGCCCCGATCAGTAAAGAGACAGCCGATACGTTTACTGTGAACATTCTCCAACCAAGCACAGAATGCCTTGAACCTAGGAAACGCTTGCGATTTCTGCTTGAGCATAAACACATGAATGTACCTAGAAAAAGAATCAATTAGAACCATGAAGTACCTTGCTCCACCCAAAGAGAGCACAAGTGGACCAACCAGGTCTGCGTGGACTAGCTGGTAGGGTTTGGAAGCCTGCCTGCTAGACTCCTTGCCTTTTGGAGCAACCTTCACCTTGTTCTCTGCACAAGATACACATTTCATGTGAAACTTACAGGGTTTGATGTTCAAACCCTCAACCAGCTCAGGCATCTTGGCCAGCGCCTGCCAAGACATGTGACAAAATCTTCGATGTGCTTCATGAATGCATCCTGCATGAAGAACTTTGTTAGTTTGTGCAACACAACAAGAATCAACATTAGACACAGCAACAGCATTGTCATCATAAGCTAAACAGAACAAACCATCTATAAACTTTGCATGCAAAATGTCCTCTTTGCCTTTCCTGATGACACAGATGCTCCTCTTGAAGGAAATCTCAAAGCCACGCCCAGTCAGCTGTGGGACACTGAGCAAATTGTCTGCAGCACCTGGAACATAAAGTACATCTCTGATGGTAGTGTGCAGACTTGCCAGTTTCACAGTCACTTCTCCTGCAATTCGCAACGTCTTTCCATCTGCCAGGTGGATCTCTCCATCTTGAGGCTTGAAGGAGATAAACAGGTGCTTATCTTTTGCTAGATGGCGCGTGCATCCCGAATCTACGATAAATCTGGCCTTGGCCTTTGGAGCAGCTTTTCCAGCAAGCAAAACCGTCTCTGTTTACTTCTGGCCTTCCGGCCTCTGCAAAGTTGACCTTGGCTCCCATGAGAAACAGAGCTCTCAGCTGCCAACTCCTTGGCTCCCCCTGGAGACTGGAATGCTGCCTGGGATGACATCACAGTCAGCTCCCCCTGCAGCTTGCAACCGGTGCCCTCAGCATCCCTGCATTCACTCGCATTCTGGGAAACAGCCAGGACCTCCGATGCAGTCAAACTCTGGGCTGGGATGACCGGCAGATGGGCAACTTTCAAAGCATTCCACATCTGACGTGCTGTCTTGTTGCCAGCTAGTGTAGCAATATCCTCCAGAGAGACGGATAAGAAGATTAGGTCAATGGCCCTTGAATGTTGGGCCTTCCATCTATCTGTCAGAGGAACTGGAGGGGCTTTACACACAGTATGCCACACTCCAAACTGTCGCAGCAAGCTCTCACAGCAACTTGCCCAAGTCTCATAATTGTGCCGATTTAACTTTGGGCACTCAGCAGCTTCAGAGGCTTGGAAAAACTCCATTCCAGCTCTTTTCTTGAGCCGTGAGTCTTTCTCACTTCAGAGACTCCTTATCTTGGCTCGGCTCCCAGGCCAATTAGGCTGCCGGAGTTCAAAGAGTCTCTTGCCGCGGCAAACAGAAAAGTCTCATTTGCTTTTGCTTTTCCCACACATACCTCAGCAGTCTGTCGCAGTCTTACTCTCCTGTAAGTGCCGTGAATCTGGGCCCGAAACCTGTTGTTGGGATACTGCCAGGGAGATAAAGCCCATCATGGCCCCCACGTCGTCTCCGGACGTCCATCGATCTCCCGTAGACACGCAGTATCAGCAATTAGCGACACGAGCTCCAGAAAATAGTTTGCCACATTCTAGAACTGATGCACGCTCTATCAGCAGAATTCACACAGCGAAAGATGCACAGCAGGAGAGCATATTTACAAGTTTATTCAGCGTTGGTCAGAACAAAGAAAAGACATGACTGCCTGCTTCGGTCTGCTCAGGCAGAGAGAGAGAAACAAAAGCAAAGACAAAACATAAACTTCCTGTGAACAGGAAATACGCAGACTCTGTGAGTCACAAAGTCTGCTCCCTTTTAAGGTGGAACGGAAATATCCTAACAATCCAATGGTTACTTTGTGCTGGCAGAAGAACGGCTTGCACACAGATGATCACCAGGGCTGCCAACAGGATTTTCTGCATCCAGAATTGGACCTAATATGGGCCCTCTGTGGCACTCAAAAAGAAGATAGAAATTTGCCTACACTTGCAAATGTGTACCCTCTTTTGTAGGTGGCGGTGGCAGGCCCAAGGAAATAATATGTCTGACAGATATGATGTCAACAGTTGAAACTTCCCCTTGATTGTATTTCCACACCTGAAAACAATTTCCCTGTTCAATTTCTACTTGCCACCCAGCTGTTAAAGGGACAAAGGCCCTGTTCCCCTACTCCATGTCAGCCTTAAACCATGCAAATAACTCAGGTGTCTTGAGTTGTGAACCAGTTATTACTGTAGGTCTTTCAGCAATTGATCTTAGGCCAGCAATACAGGCAACGGCCATTTTGCATGGGGGGGTCTGTTCACAGCCCCACCCTCATTTTGTCATCTTCTGGTTCCAAAAGGACCCACACAGTGCCAGCGATTGCGCATCAACTGGACGTGCCTACCTACAATGGTCGCCACTTGTACTACATCCAGTGCAAGATCAGACGCGGTATTTCAGATGGAGGGTCTGAAAAATAATAATAAGATGTACAGCAATCCACATGCTCCTGCTTGGATAAATTCAAGTTTGAAAATGCTGAAAAAGCAAGCTGTATATTGTAAGATGATTTGTGATTATTTATTAATAGATCATAATAAGAACAGCAATGTTGTCACAGAGATGAAACAGTCACTATGCCCATTTACGGGTTTATACCACAGGCAGCAGTTGCCTTATTTTCCCCTTAGGGATGATAAAGCAATTAATCACCCCTCCCTCCATCCTACTGCTACAATCAACTTCAGCAACCCACAAACAAACACACACAGCTCTCCCCCCCCCCCCCCCGCAGCCACTTCTGAACTAATGTGTTTGCCTGGTTTTGATATTATTACCATCAGACTTCGATATTCTTTCTCCAATACAGTATTCTGAATGTGTGTGTGTGTGTGTGTGTGGACAATTCTGGCTTCTAGGATCAGTTACTGCTAGCAAGGTGCCAACAAACAGGGCTGCATTTGTTCATTGTGGAAGCTCCAGCGCAATGAAAAGCAACCGCGCAAGAGCGCTATGCTTGTGCTGTTTCCATTCATCCTGAATGGGTCTTGCGCGTGCAGGAAAACTTCTCAGCCGATTGTTTCCTTTTGTCTCCCCTCTGCTATTGTGGCAGCTTCGTTATCGACCTTGAGCAAAACCACCGCTGCACAACTTGCTTCAGTTCCCTGTTTTCTCTTTCAGACACACTGTCTCGGTCTTGGTTTGGGTCTATTTACTCAGAGCCAATGCTTAACAATGACTAATTTCCTCAAGGAATTCCTCCGAGTCCATCCTTTCATGAAATCCTGCCATATCTCTCTGTAAATCATTGCAAGGCAAAATATCCTTCCAGACCTCTATTACTGCATTAGGCTGTCAGATGTGCAACTTTTACTTCTCATCTTAAGGTGCAGGCTTCGAATCTTTTCCTTTGAGCAGTCTCACTAAAATCGGTGACCACAACCTATTCTTCACATTCTGTTTGCTTATTATACCTGAGGTCACCAACTTGGTGCCTGTGAGTGTAACAATACCCTTCAGGTATTCCCCTTATGCCCACAAAAACGGAGTACCCTTGATCATGAGGAGGTGAAGGTGGTGACTCCACACACACACACCCCGCCCCCTTCTTTGAGAAGTACATAGAGCTGAAGAAGGAAGTTGGAGAGTGGCACTCTTTTCCATTTCCTCTTTCAGCTCCCTACGATTTTCTACCCTCAGATTAATTCTACTGGATCAAACTACTAGATAGCTTGAAAAAGTGGCACATGTGCCCATGCATGCACTTTCAGCAGGGGAAGGGATGTTCTGGCGAGTGGCCCGATTCGGGGAGGTGGGAGGGAAGTACCAGAGGGCCATGTCCACAACACCTGCTCAAAAAATCCAAGTGTGCCCAATCAGGCTTAAAAAGGTTAGTGATCCCTGTACATGGGGGCAGGGGGGGGCAACTACCCCCCCTAAATCAGGTAAATCAATAAAAACACAGTGGTACCTCAGGTTACAGATGCTTCGGGTTACAGACTCTGCTAACCCAGAAATAGTACCTCAGGTTAAGAACTTTGCTTCAGGATGAGAACAGAAATTGTGCGGCAACGGGAGGCCCCATTAGCTAAAGTGGTGCCTCAGGTTAAGAACAGTTTCAGGTTAAGAACGGACTTCCAGATCAAATTAAGTTCTTAACCCGAGGTACCACTGTACTTAACTAACTGAGGTTCTCCCCCCCCAATAAATCCTGGTTATGCCCATGTCCCTGTATTATATAAGTTAGATGCCACCTTTCTTCCTTGATGGATTTAAGGTAGTACAGGTTGAATTCCCATCCGGACTCTCCTCCAGGCACCGAGAAGACCTAGCTCTACCTTTAGCTTCAGCAAAATGGGTGCATCATGTGTCTTCACCCCATGCCAGTGGAGTCCAAGGCTTGATGAAGCAACTTCATCGCCTTGGCTCTGTAAATGAGAGGGAGTCTAAGGAAAATCTTAATGACCCAGTCTTTGTAGCATACACCGCTGGGCTAAATGCCCACCAGCTATGAGTTACTGAGTTATGAGCTGCCAAGATGTATCCCTTGCCCTCTCCCTGTTTGTGCAGTTCCAGGCAAGCATCAGAAACAGCAGATTTAATTAGCACCTGTGAGGCCACTCTATATGGCTGGACACATGCATTGCAAAAAAAAGGAATACATCACAAAAACAAGACATAAATTTGCAGACACTAATGTGTGTGTGTGTGTATCTAGAAACAATACATCTCATCACTGTGGAGAAGACTGTGACCTGTGTCCCTGCGCAGTCTTCTATCCAGGTACTAACTGTTGATGGGCAACTTCAAGACCCCTGCTCTCCCTTCTTATGTGTATATATCAGGTGGCTGGTGCTGAGGGGCAGGAATGGGCAGAGCTGTGAGTGCCACAAAACCCCTAAGCCAGCCTGCCGCCCTCAGGGGCATATAGTTGTCCATTCAGCAGTGTTCAAGTAAGATTTAGTTGCCACTCTGATCAGCTTCTGTGTCCGAAATGGAGAGAGATGCCGTCTTTGCCTTAGGCAGTAAAATGTTTTGAGTCAACCCTATTTAAGAAGGACTTTTGTGTGCAGCGTCTGTTCTCTTTTGTTTCTTCATTTTTTGGTGTTGCTTGATAGGGCTTTTCACAAAGGAGTCTCCCGAGAAATCTTTGCCCCATTACTAACCTCTTTTGTTCCTACGGATCATTAATTTCCCCCCTCATATTAGGCACATCAGCATAAAAGCACATAAACACACATTTTAATGTGCTTCATTGTTTCCTTTAGTCTAGTAATGCACTGCTCAGACTTCAAAAGCCTCTGGGAGCCTCAAAAGCCCAAACAAACAATAGTTTGATTTGAAAATGACTGGCTGTTGTAGCAGAAGTCTGAAATCAGTTGCAGGCCCAGCCAAGAGCTTCCAGAGCATCTGTTATGATGGCACTGCTTTCAGAACTGGAACCAAGGCTGTCAAAAGTGGAGAATAATCCAAGGCTTTAAGCCCAGTGATATCTGACTAGCAAGATCAAATGCAATTTTGTTTTGCTGCATATCCATTATGTTGTAATTTGCATTCCATTCTTGTTAGTCATGCATTTTTTTCAATTCATTAGGATCACAACAATTAGGAATGGAAAAGGACAAATCTAAACAAGCTAGTGTCAGACCAGCAATTTTTCATAAAATTCAAGGTCAGTGGGAAAGTGGGTGGGTGAAAACACTCTCAAAAGATTCCATTAATTGGCATATTTTCATTTATATCAGGAGTGGGAACCTGTGGCTGCCTAGGTGCTGTTGGGTTGCATCTTCCGTCTTTCCTGGCCATTGGTCACGCTGGCTGGAGCTGACGTGAGTTGGAGTCCAACATCTGCTGCAGGGCCACAGGTTCCCCAGCCTTGGATTATAAATTAATTAATTAAATTTGTTTATGCAATTAAAAGATTGTATGATGTCTATTAGAAAACACCCCACCTTTCTTTCTCTTTAAAAAAGGCAAAACTTAAGGGAGATAGTGCGGGTGGGATAAATATGTCAGAGCCAGCTGCTAGACAACACAGTCAGCTTCTGCTTCTAGCTCACCCAGAGAGATCTCACTGAAATAAGTTCTAGAAAAGAGTAAGATAATTTGACATCAGGGTGATGAGTATGCTTCTAGAAGAGCAGGACAACTTCCATTTTTAGGTGTTGTCCTAAAACTCACAGTTTTAAACTGGTTTCACATTGCCATAACTCTGGGAAGTGATTCTCTGTTCTTAGTCTCTAGCCACTTAATAAATAACCCCAGGGTTCCTTGTTTAGAATACATGCTTGAAATCATTTGAAATTCCTGGTGTAGACCTGCAGCTGGATTTTGTGTAGAGCCTGACTACTGGGGAAAAAGACCGCCTTAAAAAGGTAATACAACTTTGATTATTGTGCCTGAAAGCTTGCCTTTAAGAAAGGTACAATTGTCAGATGTGAGTCTTCACTTTCATACCTTTGCTGAGATTTACGGCAAGGCCTGGTGTTTTTCTTTTGCCCCTTACAAAACAATATTCAGCATTCGTTTATTTCCAGTTCACAAGTGATTAAGGATATTCTTGCCTTGCAGTGCACAACTGCCAGAATCAGCTCCTGTTGTTCAAACATTTTTAATGGGATCAGTATTGGAGCCAGAATACACAACAATAGGGAAGAAACGTGTTTCCTACTCTGATGTTGATGATACTGGTTTTCAGTTCAGTACTTGTGACATGGAATAGTTGATTCAGCTGCAAAGGTTACACATGCCTATTCCAGTGAATAGACAAATCTGGGACTATGCCCACAATTCCACTTGTCTTGTGCCTGAGCTGTTTTGACTTTGCCCTGCCACTGTCCCCTGGAAAACCTGCTCTTTACTGCTAAATCAGAGCAATATTGATTCTATTTCTTTACTAACATTGCAGGAAAACCACCACGGCAACCTTTATTATGCAGAGAGGTAGAATTCATCATGAAAACATAAATAATTATTTCACCTTTTGGGGTCTTGCCCAGACATTATGATTCGGGCTCCCCAAGCTGTAATTCTGAACAAAAATTACTGAAAGTAGCAAAACTGTATAGTGAGCTTGGTTTGGTGCATGTTAGAGATCACTATTATGCATGCTGAATCAGAAGTCAGTCCAACTGTGCTAGGACTCACCACGAACACCTCCCTTGTTCTCTTGGGATGGCAGTGGCTTCCACTTCAGAGGTGCTGGAACTGAGTTCTGGTGAGTTCCAGCTGAAAAAAGCCCTGCTCACTAGCAAAGGGATTATAGGTTTGCAGCCTTGAGAGCACATAGCATTTAAGGCTTCCAGTGTAGTTCAGAGCATCAGAGGGTGCATGGCAAGTCTGGACATGCCTCTATCCCAGAAGTACTTCATAGTGCATAAGAGCAGCAAACTGAAGAGGGGAACTTCCTGACTACGATGTCTCTGTGACCTGGTTTTCTTCAGCAGATGGTCTTTCATATATGGTAAGTAAAGCAGACCTGCAACTAATATCCATATTAAGTATGTAGCTGCACTAAAATGTTTCCTCTCCTACTGAGTTCAGGACTTGCTTTTGTCTCAAGAGCAACGCTGTAACTAGTTATTTCCGTACCAAAGACAGTTTCTCAGTTCTGTGCGTTTTCCATTCTTGGGATCTGGCAGCACGCAAACTCCTTTCAAATCACCTCAGCAATTATGATCCCCTCCAAACTGTCAGCGTTTTGTGTGAGGGATTCAAGGGTCTCCCAGGAAATTTAGATTTGTGTGATTAAAGGGTCCTATCAGCATCAACGAACAAAGATAGTCATGTTGGCCCATAAGAAAACATTTCGTTGGCCCAGTAACGGCATAGCCCTACCATGGATTTTGGAATTCTTTTCATCATACTGACATTTCAGCAACAATTTTTGGGAAAACGTAACTTAAGAAAAATCAGGGCAATGCTCTGCATAGATATTGAAATAAGAGCATGCAAAAGCACTGTCTACAATAGTCAGCCCAGTAATGATAGCTTCCAAAAACCCAACAAAATGATTTGGCAAACCACCTTACACCTAGATTGCCTCCCCCCATCTCTCAGCTGTGGCCATTGCATATCCCATGCTCTCCATGGTTAGTCTAAGGGCAGGGGAGCAGCCCCTAGTCATCTAGTGAGCTCCACAGCTGAGTGAGGGTTTGAACCTGCGTCCCTGCAGCCCTAGACATTGTGGTAGCAGTAGCCTTTTTGCACGGGCAGGCTAGACTACACTTGGGCAGACCCCACCCTCTGCCTCCAAAGATGCCCTGCTGACAACAGACGCCAAAGAGCTGCCTTGCTTGCCCAGTCATGTTGTTTGGGATGCAGAGCACACAGATGATTTTGCTTGCTCTGCTCTTCCACAGGAGGGCAAAGGGGGCATGTCAGGTGTTGGGACAACATCTCACATCGTGCCTAGCCATGCATCTTAGAGCTCTGCTTTGCACCACTGAGCCGCGTCACCTGCAACCTGATCTAAGTTTAGGCCCTATAGTGATTTTTGGTTGGGTAATAATCGAGCCAAGAGTCCAAGGAATGTGCCTGCAAGTGGGAGCCAGGAGAACATGCAGCTCCCAAGGCAGTCTTCCAGTCCCCTGCCCCCCTTGCCCCTCTGATCATCCATCAGCCGTGTGGCAGGAAAAAGACTGCTGTGCTCCTTTGCAGCTGAACAGCAGAGGATCAGCAATACTAGCTGTATCAGTGCAGGGGAAAGTAGATTTTAACCTGCCCCGCTCCCCACCCCAGCACTCCTGACGCAGCCACGATCTCTGGCCCCAGACTGCCGATAGCTAGCTGCATAGGAACAACAATTTTAGCTGCACTGGGATTGCTGGGAACTAGAATAGGTTGGAACCTGCAGTCCTGATGCCTCTGGGGAAGGGAGGCATTTGTGAGAGAGTGGGGAGGTTGTATGCCTGTGTGTATGTCTGGGTGCATATGCATGAGTGGGGCAGGGAAGGGTCTATGTCCGTGTGGATGCTGTCCCTGGCTCTTTGTGCTGCCTGGTTTTGCCTTGGTGTGTGGCCTCTGCCTGCCCACGCACTGCTGCCCATTGCTCTTTTTTGCCAAGAGGCTTTCTTCCATCCTTGGCCTAGACCTTGAACGCAAAAACTTTTATTGTGTTTACAAGGCTAGTGGAGATCCAGGTACTCTGATTTAAGGATGATTATTTCTCTCATTAAAAAGAAATGAGGGTGTCAGCCATGCCCACCCACTTAATGCGCCTTGGGATTCTTCAGAAAATGGAATTGCTTTAATGGCAAAGCTACCTGAAATCACCTGCAAAATAATATCATCACAGGACTGAAGAACCGCCTGTTTCTTTAGAAATGGAACAATGGTTTTAGGCAGCAATCCAAACTGAAAATATGCTTAGGAAGCAGAAATTCTGTTTTTGTGGCCAATGCCATTAAAACACATTATAAAAAGGGGAACTAGAATGGATTTTAAATGCTGGCTCAATTAGCTGGAAATGCGGTTGTGATCCTGGAAGCACAAACAACATCCTTTGCACATCAGTCCTGATTTCGATAGGCTCTAATCTGCCTCATAAGCTAATATAATTGTACTGTAAATGAACTTTGTGTGTCTAAAACTATCTTATTTGAATGCTAAAGCGCATATAGTGCATTTTCCCAGCCATTGTACATTTGTTTTGTGTTGGTGATGTTGCCCTCTACTGGTAGTTTCAGAGAAAAATAGTGTATTTCAGAGGGCATTTCCCAACTATAGTATTAGTTTTTCTGTAGTAAATGTGCAGCCACTACTGCTCTGTTGCACGCAGTCTAGACATCCGCTCTCTAGACTGTAGGGATATCAGCCACATGGCTATCACATTTTCCCTCACTATGGCTGCATTACATTTTGCCTTTGGGGAAAATGCAATTCTTCTCCCAGGGAGACGGGATTCTTGCTTTGTGGAAAATAATTGCATGAGTATCACAGCAACTGTTTTACACACTGCAACATAAATGGTCACACGCAACAGCAATATTCTCAGAGTGCCCATGAAGCAGTTATTAACCTGAGAGTTGTACCCAGAATTGCTTGCAATGCCACACAGGGATAAGTGATACAACAGCAACTGTCCCCCCTCCCCGCCACTCCCACTCATACAGAGACTTTTGTTTAAAATTTGCTTTTGTGACTTTATACCTTAGAAGAGGGGCACTCCACTGTTATATTACACTCTGCTGCAGGAGTGCTCATCTAGCTCTTTTTTAAAGCATGTCAAACGTCAGTACAGTGGTACCTTGGTTCTCAAACTTAATCCGTTCCGAAAGTCCGTTCCAAAGCCAAAGCGTTCCAAAACCAAGGCGTGCTTTCCCATAGAAAGTATTGCAAAATGGATCGATCCGTTCCAGACTTTTAAAAACAACCCCTAAAACAGCAATTTAACATGAATTTTACTATCTAACAAGACCATTGATCCACGAAATGAAAGCAATAATCAATGTACTGCAGTCACACAATCAATCAATCAGTAGCTGAACTGGGTCCCACACAGTCACAAAAACAAACCAAAAAAGCCTCAAAAACAAAAAACTCAAAATAAATAGCAAAAACAGACAGACCTCAGTGTAACACTCAAAACGGAAGTGTGGCACTCAAAATGGAAGTGTGACACTCAAATCGGAGGTGTGGCACTCAAATTGGGAGCGTAACACTCAAAATGAAGCATGTTCAGCTTCTGAAAAAAGTTCACAAACTGGAACCCTTACTTCCGGGTTTGCAGTGTTTGGGTTCCAAGTTGTTTGAGTACCAAGGTGTTTGAGAACGAAGGTACCACTGTAACAATATCTTAGCCTATTCTCAGCAATGCCAACTGGCAAGCACAAGTGAGGCTGCTTTCCCACACTGTTATCAAATTGTAAATGCCAGCAAGGTTATCTCTTTGACTTAACAATGCTACACTAGCCTACCATTATTTTTATTCCATTCTCTGAAGGCTCTGTGCACATCCTTTCCCTTCCCAGTTTTGGAGTTGGTTCTAAAATTACCAGAAGCAGGGCCTTCTCAGTGGCTGCACCCACTTTGTGGAGTGCCTTTTCAAGTGAGATCTGTTAGGCCCTGGTTTATTATAGTCCTTTAGATATTTTGCCAAGCTACGACTGTTTTAAAGTGGTGTTTTGCTGAGTAGTACTTTTTAGCATGTTATGTTACATTAATGCTGTCCCTTTTATGATTATTGTTCTGTGATTATTGTTATTTAAGTCACGACTCAATCCTGTTCCCTTTTGTAATTGCTGCTCCGTGCTTCTTATTTTCTAAGCTGCATTTTAAAAAGATGGGCTGTATGTTTTTAAAATAAAATAGAGACATAAAATTGCTCCCGATTGTTCCTTTAAAAGCGTGGCTTGCACGCACCACTGTTTAAATGGGATGCTGAATGCCAGCCACTGTACCAGGTCGGATCCACTGAGAGCTCCTGACTGGGAGCTCCCATGTGAATCTGACACAGTCTGAAAGCAGCATGGTTTGCAAAGCTTGCAAACTGTGGCTTGCATTTGGTTCAGTTTAAATTAGCACCAAATACAAGCCACACTGCCAAGTTGGATCTACTCTGAGTGAAGCTTCCTTGTGGATCCAGCCTAGGCCAAAAGCAGCACAGCTTCCATCCAGTGCCAGATTTAAACAGCACAGAATGCAACCCAGGTTTGCAAAGAAAAATTGGGAGCAAAGGCTTGCCTTTGGCGCTGTTTAAATTTGGCACTGAAAACAAGCCGTGTTGCATCCAGCAGACACTGGATCTACTGGGGGGCTAATATCAGGAGCCGCAGAGTGGATCTGACCCTAGCTGTGCAGCTTGCCTTTGGTACCGAATTTAAATGGCAAGAAATGCAAACCACATTTGCAAAGGAACACTTAATTTCTGCTCACTTAATTTCTGCCCTTGCAGCATGGAGGATTGGCACCCTAGCCAAATATCCTTGCTACTTTACTATGCAGAGGGAAAGAAAGGGTGAGCAAGCAGAGGCTTGCCGTTGCATTTGTTCTGCGGTACTTCCTTCTGAGCCCACTCCTGACTGTGCACAGAGGCAGGGTGAGCAAGCAGGTAGAGAATCCCAAAGGGAGAAGAAGGCGAATGATCAGGAGCAGTGGTAGGTGCTCTTTGTATCCCTTGCTTCCCCAATCTTCTGGAGTTAAAGGGTTAACCGTAGGAAGGGGAGGAAGTGTTGCTCTGCACAGTGCAGAGCAGCCCCCCCCCCCCCCAGGCCCAAACTTTCCAGGGACTGATGCATCTCAGCAGCTGCTCATCAGCAGGCAAGACAGATACAGGAAACCTGAACAGCTTGTTTTACAGAAGCAAACATGATAAGGAGTGTGCATATCTCAAGCAGTAATCCTGTCTCTCTCTCAAACCACCTCCAGCTCTATGGAAAGGCTGTAATCTGTTTCCAGCCTTAGAAAAGTGTAGTCTTGCAGACGATTATATGCTTTGGCTGAAATCCCATCACATTTACAAGGGTGTAAGTCCCATTGAAGTGGACAGAGACCTTGACCAAAGCCTCTTAAGGATGCTTACTTAAGACTAGCTCTTTGCTGAGCCCCATCAGATTTACTCCTGAATAAACATTGCTATCATGGTGTTGCATCAATGGGCATTGTGCTTCAGAGAGTTTCATGAGCAAAGTGGGATATCCTATGGAGCTCACCAGCTAATGTTGACAATGGGGAGAAGAAACGTGGAAAAGGGAGACTTAGGAAAAGGGTAGCAATAGTGCAAGGAATGAGTGCAGTTACATATACACTACTTAACGTATAGGTCATGGACTGCACCTTTGTTACAAGCAACCAAGATGTCACAAAAGTGAGCAAGCTTTTGAGTTCTCCAGAATTCTTCATTGGACTGAATAGTAAGCAGATGGGGGGGAGCTGACTGTATGTTGAAGCCACGTCTGCATTTAGTCCAAGATGGCATGTATGAGATATAATAGAGCCTAATCTAATGATGTCTGCTGGGTGCTGTGCAGGTTTCAAGTTGCACCTAAGGACTGCCGGGACAAAGAAGCAAATGATGGCTGATCCCCGTTTATGAAAGTATAAAACCCAGCAGTTATCTGGAGCTTTCTCCAACGCTTAAGCGACACACACAGATGGAAAGGGAAACAAGAGATAATTGACTTGTTATTCATAATTAGCAGCATTACTGTGCTGCTCCGTTCTGAAGTTCTGAAGGCGGCATATATAAAAATTGTTAAAACAATGAACATCTTTTAAGAAAACAATATACAGTATAAAACACAGCGCAGCAGAGATGACCAACAAAATTAAATCAAAACAGGCTGTAAAAACTTTTAAAACCCCAAACATCAAAATCTATGGGAAATATAGAGAATAATAAAGAAATTCTCACTTAGCATTGAAAATAGAAAGCAAGATTCTGTCTCCTGTCCCACATTATGGACCAGGATGACTTCCTTGCTTTTTATTTGTCTTGGGGGATACATGTATAGTTACAGGAGTGAGGTGCCAAGAGTCATAGGACATGCCAAGTCCACTCGTGGAGTTACAAGCAGTTTCAAAACAGGAAGCAAAGGCAAGAACGGACAGAGGTTTTACAATGGAGGGAAGTCAGCAATGGAGTCTCCAAAGGATCTCCGCTGGGAATTGTGCCATCTTGGTGGCTTTTAAAAAAATATGAGCCCAGTCTAGGGAGGACTGATCTACATAGCCACGCGATGTGTAACAACTAAATGGAACATCCCTGTTCAGCATCAGTATACCCGAGTCCCAGATCGGGACTCGGGAACAAACTTTGCCTTCTAAGTGAGATGAGGGGGCCTCGTGAATGAGAGTCCAAGCGACTTGTATGCACACGGGTGGGCGGGAGCGCAGGTTTCCCACGACATCGATTCTCCCATCTCCAGGGGGGGAAGTCCGGTCGTGTGAAGGGGACCTTCCGGGAGCGAAGAGGGGAAAGCACCGGGGCAGCTGGCGTTCGCTTGGAAGCCGCTCCGCTCTCCCGTCCCGCCTCGCTGTGAGTGGAGATCCCGAGCGCCACTGGGCGAAGCAGCCACGTTGTGTCGCCCCCAGCGCCGCTCGCGGGAGCCCGGGACGCCTCCGGGGATCCCCATTGGCCGGCTCCGTCGGGCGCGTCACGGCGGGGGCGGAGCTCCCATCAGCTGTTTGGGTAATGCCAGGAAGCAAGTGTATTTTGGAAACAATGCCGTGTGCGGCTGGCGGCGGCGGCGGCGGCGCCTGAGGTTGCAGCCCGGGGACTTTCCGGCTCCCGCTCTTTCCGCTGGCCGCGCTCGCTGGCGCTGCTGTTGCAGCAGCGGATCAGATCAGATCAGGCGAGGGTTCCGCTTCTCAGGGTTCGCTGATCCCGCTTTGCAGCGGCTCCCGAGCCTCTTGCCTAAAGGAGACGCTCGCTGGCCGCAAAGCCCCGACCACAGTCCCGCCCAGGCGGAGTCGCAAGTAGGGCACCAGGTCAGTAGTGTGTGTGTGTTAGTGTTAGTCGCGCGTGTGTATATTGATATATAGATGTTTGTGGGTGTGTAATATTATTTGATCCGTGACAGGCGTTGCCTACAGACGGGGAGGCGAGTTAACCCCATCGCTCTCATGTGTCGCCTTCATTTCAACTTTTAACGGGACTGTTGCATTTCCTAAGTACCTACTGTTACTCGGCTTCAGCCTTCACGATTAGGTGGGCTGTAAGTTTAAATGAATGAATGAATTCTCCGAAGGGCTTCGTTGGAGGTATACGAATCTTAATGTTCTGCGATCTCAGTGCACTGTGAGCCGATAAGTAGAGCAGGGGAGCACACCCTCCCCCCCACAATCTCTGTATTAGTTTGGGGGTGGTGCTTTTGGGAGTTTTTTTTATCTTACTTTTAAAATTTCAGCGTCTACAGTTAAGAAAAACGTTTGTTGGTAAATGTATATCTGCTTCACCTTTTCTTTACATGCACCAGAAAACTGGGAGCTCATGAGGTCAAGCAGCCTTACCCCTTCCACTTTTTCACCTAACTTTCCAGGGAATAACCTCATTCCTCTGAACAGTTGAGCAGAATGGAAAGTATCAGTGATCACTGAGTTTCTGATAAAGGCTGCCACTTTTTTTCTGGCAAGGCTTCTGTGCCTCTAAAACAACTACTCTGCAGTCAGAAGCTCAAAGGGAAAACTTAAATGTGTTGGATTTGTACCTGTCAGCTAGCTGTTAGGACTGCCACTTTTGTTCTGGGACAACTCCTATCTCAGACAGATTAAGTGAACTAGTGGATACCAACAGTTCAACCATCTCAGTGGTTCCTAATCGCTTCCTTCACTGTGGCTTCTTGGCATGCTGTAAATAATATAGTTCAATTCATCTTTCACTATCTTGAAATAGAAATACTTGAGCCCCTTCCCTTGAGAGACATCCGTAGTAAACAGATCTTCAGCTCTTTACACAAAGCAACAGATCAGGCAGGTGCCAAAAGGAGTGATTTTTTAAAAACTGCTTATTTGCTTTGTGTTACTAATAAAAAAGGAGTCATTTCCTTTAGGTGGTTTGGCCACTAATGTGCTGCAAGACAAATACTTAACTAAAGGATCAAATGACTTTATATACCAGATGTGCTCTGCAAAGTACTGCGTTTGTCAAATGGTCTTAATAACTTTGGAGTTTCTTCCTTTCTTGTGTGTGTGTGTTTTGTAAGGATGTATTTTGGCCTCATCCTGAATTGAATTGATGCATTTCAGTCTTAAATCTCTGAGGAACAGAAGGCGCAGGGAAGAGTTAAAAAGGGAATTGTGAAGTCCAGCTTGCTTTGTTTTGGTTAACTGGCAGTGCATGTGTGTCCTATAGCCTTCCTCTTTGCTTCGCTCTTGAGAGCAGGCAAGTGGCTGCAATGTTTTGTTCCAGGCTTCTTTTTTTCTGAGGGAGTGCTGGAGGGAGATGGAAGAATGTATGCATTGTATAGTTCCCAACAGGTGTTTCCAAGTTGGGAGAACTGCAACACTATTCTAATTTTACATGATTTTTTTTAAAGAAGTTGCTTGCTGAACTGACTTCCTTCTTTCAAAGGGATATGATTATTATTTATTATGCTTTGACAGCTCTTTCAGGAAATGTAGAGCAGCTTATGCAGGGCTCCCAGCTGCTGACCAGGCTGGAATTTTCTATAATGTTATAAATATAACAGCATCAAGTGCCCTCAACTTGCCCTCCTAAGTGATTTCTAGGGTAGGCCATGCCTGTGCTCTGTATTCCTTATCCTTAAATAACCACTGTAAAGATTTTCCTCCCTTTAAAAACCTGTTCCGTCTCCAAGCTTATTTCTTTGCATCCTGTCCTACTTCCAAGGATCGGAGACTCTCTTGTCAGCCTCCCAGTCTGGTGAGGTGGATAGCCTGAAGGAGAGTGCAGAGTTTCTCCCAAGCTTCATGCTCAACGAAGCCCAGTGTCCTAGTCACTGCACAAAAAACCCCACACAGGCAGCCCTATGGTCTCTTCTCTTGGACTGAGCCCCACGGAACACAGCTGAACTTGCTTCTTGGTAACCGTGCATCCATTGTAAGGGAACACTTTGGCTTTGAGATCTGCTGTGCATAGAATCTTATTGAATGTTTCGACAAGTGCTAGGGAACCTGTGCCTCTCCAGAAGTTTTCATAGGATCACAGAATTGTAGAGTTGGAAGGGTCCCCAACGGTCATCTAGCCCAACCCCCTGCAATGCAATAATCCTGCCCACAGCTGTCCATGGGTGGGTGGTGTTGGGCTGCAATTCCCATCAGCCCCCGCCAGCATGGCCAGTCATCAGGGATGAAGGGAGCTGTAGTGCAACGAGCTCTGGAGGGCCTCAGGTTCTCCACCACTTTTATAGATCTCTGCAAGCACGTTTTTTATAGTGAAATACATAGTATAAGGCCCTGACTACAGTGGCAGCAGGTGTCTTGAGACATTTATGGGGATTTGGGGCCTACCCTACTAGATAACCATGCTTCAGTCATGAGCTCGGGTGCAGGGCCGGTCAGAAGTACCGCGAGTGATAACAAGGGCCAGCAATATCCTTCCTGCCCCCAGGCCCCATTGTTCAAAACATGGCCAATTCTCCTCTTTTCCTCTTTTTTACTTTTACAGCCACTTGTCCTTCCATTTGCAGTTTCAAGACATGTCCTTTTCCATTTGCCCCTTGCTGACTTTTCACTTGGAAGGTTGTCTGAATTCATGTAACCGAAGGCACTTCCCAAGAAGCGGAAGGAAAAGCTGAGAAGATTCTCTTCTGCAATGTGTATTGCGAGCTTCCAGTGCAACTAGAAGGAAAAGCAAAGCATTTGATACTCTCTCTCCACCCCCCCTCAGCCTGGACCAACAAGATATTACTCTTACTGTTTCAGGAAATGTTTACTCCTATTCCACTTACTTGTAATCTGTAATCTTCATCTTTCCTCTTGTACTGTAGATATGCTGTGTGCATGTTCTGGAACTTTGAGCTTAACAGCCCAGTGTTATGAATTCCTATATAGAAGTCACATTAACCTCAGTGGCAATGGACTTATTTCCAGGTAAGGGTGTTTATGATTGAAGCCATCTAGTATCAACTTGCACATCTTGACTCTGAAGTAAGCTCCGCTGAGTTCAGTCGGAAGCTTCTCCCAATTGCAACTTTAAAGCAGACGTTTGGGGTGTCTCTCCCTTTTTCTTTCCCCAGAGACCTTGGAACAGGGATTGTTAAATGGTCTCCAGTAGCGACATCCTATGCTTAGGCTCTGGATTTACATTACTTCTCTTGCAGTGAATTCAGAAACAGTGTTGTTTATGTTGCTGCCTTCTGGTCTGTCTTAAAGATTTTCTTACTGCTAGTTAAACTACAACTCTATGCCTCTTGCATGGATCTGAATAGCAGGCCATAGCTGACTTGAAAACCAAATCATATGAACATCAGAAGACCAGGCCAGCATCCTAACTAGTCCAGCTTCCTGTTTTCACAAGCAGGAGCTGAGCTCAACAGCATTCTCCCATCCTGTAGTTTCCAGGAACTGGTATTCAGAAGCAGTATTCTGTTTAGTGAGGATACATCACATAGGTTGAGTCATTTAGACATAAGACAGCTTCACAGCAGAGTGGAACTTATCTGGAATTGGACTGTATTTGCAGCTGAATCCTTATTCCAAAGGAGAAGCATGCAACACTCCTCTGTGCCAAGGCTCTTGATAAAAGTCTTGTAGGTTATATTGCACAAACCACCGCAAAACAAATGACCCAAAGTTTGAATTTCACTTCCTTGTTTAGGGTCTGGAGGCATTTATTTGTGTGTGTGTGTGTATGCGTTTAGATTATGCTAGTTTTAAAAGGAATAACAAGGGATTTAATTGCTGTTGTAAGGAGCTTTAAAAACACTACATTGCCTGCTCTTGTAATCTCTGACCCAAGGACATGCCCGTGGACATCTCTGGTTTTATATGTTCAACATTTTATGGAACTGCTAAAAGGAACTGAAGCTTTTTCTTTTTCGCCACAGCTTTTTTCCAGAGGTGGTCACCAAAAACAACTTATTTTGAGCAGTTCAGTTTTAACAGAGAAGGGAGAGATATTTGGATTTGGGAATTCATCAGAATTTCCAGTTTCTTGGAAGATAAGGCTATGTTCTACTCCGTTGCAGTATGCCTCTGAATAACAGTTTTTGGAAATCAAAAGTGGAAATAGGGACTGTTGCACTCATGTTTTGCTGGTGGGCTTACCACTGGCATCCATTTGGTCACTATCAGAAGATTATGGTGGCATTTGACACAATCCCAGCAGAGCTTTTCTTATGTTTTTCTGTCTTAGACTTGTGGCAATGCTCTGTCTGTCCATCTCAGTGCCTTTTGATCTTTTTGTACAGAAGAATGAGAATTACAAGTTGTTGAACGTCCGTCCACTGCACAGAGGTGGCGGGTGGTCTTCTCTGGCAGCTGGGACACTCAATATTTCTAATATACCACTCAGGGCCATCATCATGTTGGCTCTTCTGTATTTCTATATTCAGTCTGCCGGCATTTTGGTGGATGCAGAAGTTTTGAGAGGAGGGCTTGGTCTTTCTTCTTCCCTGATGATTGAAAGGCCAATTCTGTTGGGCAACATCCCAACAAGCCTCTTCCTCCCCAAAGCCCTCATTCATCCTATCTTTCCCCCTGTTGACTACATCATTCAGACTGGCAACAGCACCCAACATCCTTCACTTTGTTGGGTTCCATCTTGTGTGGGCGTTTTCAGAAATCAGGTGGCTGATCAGATGGCTAGGAAGGCTTTGGGATAGAGGGACATTGATCTTGGACATAAATGGACACAGGTGAACAGTAAAAGCAGTGGAAGGTGGGTTCTATAGGTTGGAGGTTATTCTCCTTTTCTCCAGTATTGGAGGATTTTTGTATTTTTACAATGACATGCAAGTTAGTTGGCTCAATAATTTTCATGGGGCATTGTGCTCTCTGGGGTGGCTTGTACTCTGGATGTTGTGAGGTTTGTAGGATGGAGAAAACAATTCATCATGTTCTACGGGATTGCTTGCTGTATATGGAAGACTGAGGACCTCTATTATGTAGTTTTGTGATGTCTGTATGTTACAAGTTTTCTGTGGGGGTTCAGTGGGGTTTTTCTCTGGGGTTCAGTGTTTGATAGTTTATAGCAATTCATGAAGGATACAACACTGTGGTTGAAATGTGGCCTTTCCCCCGGACTTGCTATGCCATTAAACCTGGAGGAGAGGCTGCAGTTATGAGCAGTCACCAGCAATTCCCAACTTGTTACTCAAGAAGGAAGTAATGCTGTCTCCCACCAAGAAGCAGTTATAAGCCTCTTAGTAAGAACTTCTGTTGATCTGATCCCCTTACGGTGGCAATAAGAAGTTCATCTTCTGTCTTGTCTTTTTGGCTAAGGTGGTTTGAGTTGCCAGTGACCAATCTGCTCCAGGTGTTTATGGGATTATAAGGGTTCTCTGGATCCATTTTGATCTCGGTTGGAATATTTTATCAATGTGGGGCACACTTTGGATTTCTTGGCTTGGTTACCAAACAGTCACCATCCAGTCCTACTTGATCCTCAAGAGTTTCAGCAGTTACAGATAGGTAGCCGTGTTGGTCTGCCATAGTCAAAACAAACAAAAAAATTCCTTCCAGTAGCACCTTAAAGACCAACTAAGTTAGTTCTTGGTATGAGCTTTCGTGTGCATGCACACTTCTTCAGATACACTGAAACAGAAGTTGCCAGATCCTTCTATATAGTGAGAAGGTGGGGAGGGGTATTACTCAGAAGGGTGGTGGCCAATCACCCATTCCCACCACCCTTCTGAGTAATACCCCTCCCTACCTTCTCACTATATAGAAGGATCTGGCAACTTCTGTGTCAGTGTATCTGAAAAAGTGTGCATGCACACGAAAGCTCATACCAAGAACTAACTTAGTTGGTCTTTAAGGTGCTACTGGAAGGGAATTTTTTTTTTTAGTTTCAGCAGTGTATTGCAACGAAATCCCAGCATTTTGTAGATCCTGCTAGTTGTGATTAGGTTCCAGCACCTGGTGTCCCCCAATTCTATTCTTCAGGTACATCCACCAGTCACGACTAATACCTTGAAACATTTTTGTGTGATTGTATAATCCTCTAGATTTATTGAGGACTTTGAAATCTAAGCACTGGGTATGGAAGGTCTTTATACATGTATATGTGGTTGTGACGAGCTAGCATGGTATTTGGATTCTAAAACATTCATCATTGAAGGCTTTTCTTGGACTTCCTCCTTGTGGCTACCTAGTTCATAAAAAGTCTGAACCTTTGGGTGCAAAGGAGGGAAGATGGTCCAGTTGGCCTCCATCATTTATCTCTTATCCCAAGCCTAATTCATAGGCTGTTTTGTGAAGAAGGCGCCAAGAAAACCATGCATCCTCTCTAGGATATTCAGTGGCATTTTATCTATTTTCTTTTTTTAAAAAAAAATTGCAGGTGAAATGGATTCCCCTGACTACCTGGAGGAGGATTTCTCCAATCTAGATGGGCTGGAGGATGATGTCTTCCACTCTGAAGACTGTGGACTTGCCAGTCAACCCAATGAGATGACATTTCCTGGCATTTTCACACAGAGTAAATCTTACAACTGCCTTCTGGGGAGATTCCAGCTCTTCCCACTTACACACTGTTGCGGCCCAGGTACCAGGCATGCCAAGCAGCAAGATAAGGCAACTCAAACCCTCAACCCATCCTCTTCTAGCCAGGATGTCATGTTACCTTGTGGAGTCACTGAAGAGCCCCAGAGACTCTTCTATGGTAAGAATGATGGATGTTTCTATACTTTTGCACTCAATGAATTGTCATGTGTTAGTATTCATGGCATTATTAGGTTACTTCTTATTGTTCTAAAGAAATATAGTTCTCTCTTTGTGTGGGACAAAGGACTGAAGTTGGAGGATCTTAATATCTATATGGTCAGTACTGCACCATGATTCATGAAATTGGATTTGGGAAAAACACAATTCATTACCACAATTCATCTGAGTTCTGAAAACCTCAAAATATATATGCTATTTTAAAGAAGCAAGTTCCGTTTCTCATGGAACTTAGACTATTGTCAAAATAGCTCCTTTGTATTTCTTCTAAAGGCAACAAACTGCTTAGAGCAGGGTTTCCTAAATTTGGGTCTCCATCTGTTGTTGGTCTACAATTCCCATCATCCCTAGCTAGCAGGAGTAGTGGTCAGGGATAATGGGAATTGTATTCCAAAAACAGCCTGAGACCCAAGTCCAGGAAACCCTGGCTTACAGTATCTAATTGAAGTGTGGATATTTCAAGGTGGGAGAGGCCTGTCCCATATAATCCACTACATCTCACCAACTCCACAACAAGGAACAAAACCTTGCAGCATACCTGAATGCTTCTTCTCAACATAAAAAAATGTGTTGGTTCAGTGGTTCTGTCCATCACATATATGGCACTTATACCTGTATGTCTACCAATGGGATGCAATTAAGTTCATGCATCAAATATCCACCCATCAGCAGTTTATATGAGGCACACAGACCTATAATGTCAGATATAAAGAACAAGAACAGTAAGATATCATCGGCTTATCATGTTAGTTTCCCTGGACACAGTGTTGTAGATCTTAGAGTTACTGTTCTTAGGGACACCAAACCATGGGGATAAATGGTGCATGAGATAGTAAAACCAAGATTCATTCAGAAATGTGAGAGAATTAGCCTGGACCTTCATAGAGATTGTGGTTTCTTTGCACAATATTAGCACTAAGCCTGCACCTTATGCACATTTAACTTGTGCTCATTCAGCTTCATGCACTTGGCAAGTTTTTAAAATTTTTTCAAAAGGGGATGGGCATCTGGGAAAAAAGACTTTGGCAATCCCACCCACCATTGAACCCAATGTGTTTTGACTATACGCAATTTCAGTGGCGTAGCGTGGGTTGTCAGCACCCGGGGCAAGGCAAGTAATTTGCGCCCCCTAACCCATGGATTTGCGCCCCCTAACCCTAACCCCCAGATGTTCCGCCCGGTGCGGCCGGCCCCCCCTGCACCCCCCACGCTACGCCACTGCGCAATTTTAAGTGAGATCCATGAAATGTACTCCCCGCCCCGCCCCAAAGTTGTGGTCTTACTGAGTTGCTATCCCTTTAAGAACTGCATACAATGTTTTCTTTTGATCAGCTTTTAACAGACTAAATTACCTGGCTTTCCCTGGTTTCAATTTAGCATCTGAAGAGCTTTTCGCCTATGCAAGCTCATGCAATTTAGCAATTTAAAAGTTTCTTCATAGTGAAACAAATTTCTGCCCCACTCCTTATTTGCGATCCCCTCTCCTCTCACACGGAGCTCAGAAGGAAGTCCCATTAAATTACTCCCAAGTAAGTATGTACAGGACTGCAGTCTAATTGACTGAAAATCTTTTGTTGGAAAGGGGAACCTGGTGAACTGGGCAGGAGATCTTTTGAAAAGGTGTTAATTATTTTTAAAGCAGCAGTGCTTAGGAAGTGTGGGGACTTGGAGTAAATACTCTTCTGCCTCATGAAGGAGGGAATGCCTCTGCAAAGAGATTGCCTGCTGGGACACATTCAGGTACCAACTAAAAACAGAGAATACATTTTTCATGAGCACCATTGTTCTATCCATATGCAGATGCCATCATTTAACATGGCAATCCTAATGGGAAGGACAACTCAGAGGTGGATCTGGCACCAAATACAAAACTCTACTGGTGGGTGAGGGGGCAGTGGGATACAGGTTTTCCTTTCCCACTTGGTAGAGAATTAACTGTGCCAGCTCCAGGGCTGACGTACTTTAGAACTATGGAAGGGAGTCTAAGAAACAAGATTCACAGCATCCTCAGACATGCAGACCTTCCAAATCTGATGGCAGAGACCAGGCATAGGCAAACTCGGCCCTCCAGATATTTTTGGGACTACAACTCCCATCATCCCTAGCTAACAGAACCAGTTGCCAGGGATGATGGGAGTTGTAGTCCTAAAACATCTGTAGGGCTGAGTTTGCCTGTGCCTGGCAGAGAGGGAGGCCCACAGCATCCAACAACCCCCAGATGTTGGGCCTATTTGAAATCAAAACAATCACATAACTGGGGCAATTCAGGGTCCATGATTCTGTCTGGGGGTTTGTTTGTTTTTACAGAAAAATAATGTAGCATTTACAGTGTTTGCATGTTCCTCTGTGAGTTTAAAGCAGAGGTGGTGAACCTTTAGCCTTCCTGATGTTATTGGATTACAACACCGATAATCCTTGACCAATGGGGCTGGGGCTGATGGGAATTGGAGTCCAAGGACACTTGGGGGGCCATAAGTTCCCCATCCCCAGTTTAAGGGGATGGTTGAATCTTTTTATCTGCTCCAAAAAGGTGTCCAGCTGGCCCCGTGATACTTCTCATGAAATTCTATGAACTGCTGTTGCATAAAGCATGGAATCCGTGGTCCTCCAGATGTTTGCTGGGCTTCCAACACCCATCAGCCTCTGCCAGCGAGACCAGTGGTTGGGTGTGATGAGAGCTGGAAAATCAAGCAAAATCTGGAGGTCCACTGATTTCCTGTCGTCGGCTTAGAGACTAAAAGTGACCTATAATGTGGCACATCCAAGTCCATAAAACACACAAAGGTTTGTGAACAAATTCATTGGAAAAATACAGTAAAACCAAATGCTCATCCAACAATACTATAAGAAGGATAAATCCCACCCCACCCTGTGATAAGATGAACACCACAAACAGGCCAGAAATCGTGCTGAAGTATGCCGCCAATTAATAACCAAAAGTTTGAACAACCAGGAAAGTCTTCTGGTGTTGAAAAGCTGACAGTGATAGTGCCACGTGTGTTTCCCTGGGGGCAGCATTCCACAAACAGAGTGGCCCATTTTTGCACTGCCAACCTCTGCACTTCCCTCAGAGGAGCCACTGGGGAAACTGCCCCATGGAGGGCTTCCTCTTTTACCTGTGAGCATCCTTAGGTTTACCCAGCAGAGGCGGCAGTACTCTAGGGTGGCTGTGAGTGTCATTGTAGTTTCCTACAAAAACCCAGAGGTCCCAGTGCAGTGTCATTCTAGAGCATTGTGGGAAATTAAAATGGAGTCTTATAGACTCAGTTGCCCAATGTGGAGGGTCCTGAGCAGGTATTGCCAGTCATGGATCCCTTAGCTTTCTAAAAGGTGATTGAAGTTTAGCTATAAGTGCTTTGCTTAATTCAAATGAGACATTTTATTTTCTTGCTGTATTCTCTTCCGGTGTGCTGTTCATGGCAGAAGGATTGCTCACATATGTGAGAGGCTATAAGCCCCTGACTCTTCTCTGATGTTTGGCAGGGAACGCCGGGTTCCGTTTACATGTCAACCCCATTGGTTTCTCATTGAGTCCACACCTCCGGGAGGAACCTCGGGAAAGCCCACAGGAACTGCGAACTGAAGTTCAGATTGCACGGAAGTTACAGTGCATTGCGGACCAGTTTCACAGGCTGCACCTACAGAGGGTAGGTTGTCTTTTGGGCAAGGAAAGTGGAGTGTTGGTGGTGGAGTGGGGGGGGGACTTTATTCACTGTTGAGGATGCTTTATTTGGTTTGGCCAAATGTGTTCTCTCTTCTTTTTCCGTTAGATAGCCTATACACACACACACACACACACACACACACACACACACTACTGTTTTAATAATATACATTTGGGAAATTGTTTTTTGAACCATATTTCCTCTTTGTTCAATGGTCTTTTTAAAAATAATCATTCTGTTTTATTTTTCGGGGGTTTTTCCGCCCTCCTTCGCACAAAGCATCAGTCTGCAGAACAATATTATTTCTTTACATAAAGCCAATTTCTCTTGCAGCACGACTAACGAATAGGCCTCATGAGGAGTTATGAAGTTAGGAGCGGGCTTCATTCTTAATGGCCCTCACCAAATCCTGTAGGACCGACTGAGAAGTCAGCAAAATGGTTGAGGAAAGGGCCTGTCTGCTCTTCTCAATAAACTGTGGGTTGGCTCATGCCAGAGAGCGAGTTTAGCCCCCACCCCAGATATATGCCTCCGTACCGTGCATACCTTTGGTTTCTCACATGCATTCTCCCCCTCCTCCTGCTCCTCTAGCTTTTTCACTTCAACTATCCCAAAGTCTCCTGCTCACTCAAATTCCCCTTGTAGAATCATAGAGCTGGAAGTGATTTAGTCCAATCCCCTGCTCACTGCAGGATCTGCAAGCCATGATGCGAATGAGTACCCCTAACAACTCTCAGCACCCTTAACAAACTATAGCCCCCAGAATTCTTTGGGAGGAAGCCATGACTGTTTAAAGTGGTATTGTAGTGCTTTAAATGCTTGATGTAAATGTGCCCTTGGGCTGGACTGCAGTGTACAGTATTGATAGCCACATTAAAGGATCCTGGCTCCAACCCACTATTTAGGAGTATTGCTTTGTGTTTTAATTTCTTTGCAAGGAAAGGCACCTGTATAACCACAAGGTGTCAGAAGTTTCACCTTGGGCTTTTCTGATTTTTTAATATTTCAAACCAAAGGAAGAAAGTTAAGGTCTTGAGCTTCAGACCTCTCTTCTTTGCAGTCTGAGAGGAGCTAAGGTCACCTCTGGGCATAGGGTGGCCCCTCTGCTCTACATCTCGCCCAGACCCCCAGTTACTTCTGTGTAAACTACCCTCACTGTTGCTGTGGCTGGTCTCTCCTCAGCCCCTGTGGAACATTCTTAAACAGAAATCTCAGTGCTGAAACAAAAATAAAAATTCCCAGAATTCTTTGGGGGAGAGCCAAGACCGTTAAAACCAGTTTGTTTTAACATACCCAGAATGATGCTATCTGGGCCTGGGCAGATTTCCACTTCAGCTGTGAAGACTTGCATGCCAGAGCTTATCATTGCTGTGGGTTCTGCTTCTCTTCCAAGGATGAGTGCAAGTTGTGTCACAGGGCCAAAGCCTTGGTCCGGGGCCAGAGAGTTCTGTAACCGAACATACCAAGCTTTCTAAAAAGGAAACCTGCACTTTTTAATAATGTGGATGTCTCTTTGTAAGATAAGATGTTCATCTGAGCTGCTTTAAGGGACATAAATTCAGGCGCATTGTCTCACTGTGGCTGTTTCCAACTGGACAGAAGTGGGAGCAAGATTCAGGAAGTTCTTGTGGGTTTGGGTCATGTGCGGAATGGATGTGGGCAGTGGCTGTGGAAGGCGAGAGTCTGACATTCTGCATCCATAGATGTTTCCTTTAGGCATTCTGGGACAGCTGTCTATGCAGATTCGGGATCAACCCAGGGAGAAGGATGTGCATGCACTTTTTTTTGGCTCATGTCCCACATGGGGCCAGACATTCACATTCCAGCTGCCCATTGTTTATCTCAGAGTCTTGTGCTACTATCTTATTTATTCCTTTTTTTTAATATTTATTGAAATGTTACAAAAACGTAGGTTTACAGAATACAAAAAAAACCATAGGAAAAGAAAAAGATAAAAAAGAAAACATACAAAAATACATAAAAAATAAAAAATAAAAATAAAAATGCAAAATACAAAAAACAGATAAAAAAGAATTAAAAACAAATCCATTTTTTGTAACTTTAAACTCATAAGCTTGTTTCCTTGACCTCCTCACACCTCCCCTTTTTGTATTCCCATTTAAATAATCAAAATCAGCAAATCCTTACCCTCTTTCGTTTATCTTAACTCTATATCTTAACATATTATAACTCTATATTTTCATCCATTATCAATTCATTTTTGCATATTCTCATTAACTTTGTTGCTATTGCCACTTATTTTCAATCCAACATCATTTTTAACATTCATTAATTTTACAGTGTTTCTGCAGATAGTCTTTAAATTTCTTCCAATCTTCTTCCACCAACTCTTCTCCCAGGTCTCGGATTCTGCCAGTCATTTCCGCTAATTCCATATAGTCCATCACCTTCATCTGCCACTCTTCCAGGGTGGGTAAATCTTGGGTCTTCCAATACTTTGCAATGAGTATTCTTGCTGCTGTTGTTGCATACCCATCTTATTTATTCCTTTCCTTCCCAGGACTTCTTTCTGCATTCTTGGTTGGGGTATGGTTGCACTTGAGCTAGGGTTTTTCTTTGGGGGGGGGGTGTGTGTGTTCAAGGCAAAAGAGTGCAGTCCCCAAAGTTATTTGATCTAAGAAAGCAGATGTGAAAAAAGGTTAACTGGAACATTTAAAACCAACTGTTCATACTGTCTGGTGGCATCCCATTTTGTTGCTTTGTGTGCACGTGGAAGGTTCACATGGGGAGGGATTTTTAAAAATAAAAAAATCTCCCCTACCACCACTATGGACATCATTATCTCCCCCACCCTTCACTCCTGCCCTTAGATAGTATTTCTTCAATATGCGTCCTCGAACTCATCTGTGGCGTAGCTAACTTTGCCCAGAGTAGTAAAGGTTAACTGGGTGCCTTTTTCCCCTCCTTCTTCTGTCAAAAGAGTCCTGAAGGGAAGCCACAGAACTGGTTGTAACTCGACCCTTTCCATCTGGGGAGTGTAGCTATCCGATGTCTTTGTCTGGGAAATGTGTCCAAGAATGCCCCAGGAGGAGGGGGGAAATAAAACCTGTAACCAAAAAAAGAAAATTGGCCGGTCCCCTCCCTTTTCTTCATCTTCGGGCAAGGAGTGTGTGTGTTGCCGTGGCACCCGAGTCCCTGAGGAACTGACTGCAGAGCAAAAGGAGGGTGAGAGAGAGACTTTCTGTGGAGGCCGGAGAATCGCGTGTCAGCCAAGCATGTGGAAGAGTTAGTAAACAAAAGCATCCCTCTTTACTACGACCTCATGCAGCCAAGAGAGGAGGGGCTCTTTCCCTTTCAGCTGAAATAATAGAGTGTTGTAAAGGAGAGGGAGAGCCCTAGCTGAACATTTGTTTTGTTTTTAAAGAGAGAGAGAAGCCCTGGACACAGGTGGGGAAGAACTTAAGCGCTGGGTCTTCACCGCTCAGTCTTTGGACTGATAACTGGCACTCTGCTGGCAGGGAGGCTTTTTGTGTTTGTACGGAGCGATGTTTGAGACCATTGAAGGTTTTATTTATCGCTACGCTTATGCTAATACCGTCTTTTCCTTCCCGCCTCGCTCTTTGCCAACTTTCTCCTCTCGTTTTTGGCAAAGATAACGGAGCGCTGTCCAGTCGCTTTTCTTTCGGTTGGGAAGGACGTCGGAGGCCAGGGAGACTTTGTCTTGCCCGTGCAGTTGCCTCCGTCTGGTTCAATGGCTCCAAATGGCACTTTTGGAGCAACCCAAAAGTTGGCCAAAGGCCGTGGCAAGCAGCTTCTGTTCTGCTTCGCTGACAGGACAGCACGTAAACCGCTGGGGGAGCCTCCAGGGTGCCAACCGAAAGCTGAACTAGAGTAGATGCACTTCTGGTGGCGTCCCACCAGTGGCAGCATCTGAAAGTAGAACAATCTAGGAGTGAGACAGGGCAGCCTTCTATCCACAGCGTGCGAATCTCCCCCATTCCCCTACATGCTCATAGATCTGGCCTGATGTTATGGCAGCCACCATAGATAGGTCTCAAGGAGATTTGCAAATATACCACAAAACAGCTAAAACAGTTTTTAAAAACAACTGAAGATAGGCCTAAAAACAGTACAAGATGAACACCTAAAGCAGAGACCTTTTCCTTGTCAATATTGGAGACCAAGATTCTCTGTAAATTTATCAAAGAAGATAAGCTATGGAGCTGGTCTTTGAGGTAGAAGACTATCCAAAACCAGGCTTCCAGCATTTAAAATGTACATAATTCCATGTGCATATTCTCCATGGGAGTAGTTTCATTGGGGTTTGAGCTGACTCATATTCAAAAAGATGCACCCAACTGCTCTGTTAATTTATTAGACAAATTACACTCTCTTTAATATTCAGTTTATGTGCTTTCAGTGTAGTGGGCCCAAGCCTGTGGAACTCCATGCTAACTGAGATTAGACAGGCTCTCTCCTTGCACATAACTAATACTTTCTTGCTCCATTTTAAGGTAGTGTTTGGCTTTATGATATGTTCTCATTGTCCCATTTTCTGTGGATTTATTTTTACGTATACTGCATAAAAATGCAGTCAAGCAGTACTGATACAGGGTAAGTAGGCAAAGTAATGTTAAAGTCAGATTCTGATTTGCAGGATACCAAAGTACATTAATCCATCTTTTTTAAACATTAAAAAAAATGAACCATTTTGAGGTTCTTTATCTACAGGGCCTCAGAACTGATTGTGGGATGCCAACCCATCTAAGGAACAGCTGTTGGATCCTTTGTGTGCAGAACATGGACCTATAGTGTTTGCTCACAAGTAAGACCTGCTCACTGTGGCTCATGGTGCAATCCTAAGTATAGGAAGCTGGTGCAATTTATGACGGATTAAATTAAGCTGGTGTTAAGTTACCATTAGGGACGCAGGTGGCACTGTGGGTTAAACCACAGAGCCTAGGACTTGCTGATCAGAAGGTCAGCGGTTTGAATCCCCGTGACGGAGTGAGCTCCTGTTGCTCGGTCCCAGCTCCTGCCAACCTAGCAGTTTGAAAGCACGTCAAAGTGCAAGTAGATAAATAGGTACTGCTCCGGTGGGAAGGTAAACAGTGTTTCCGTGCACTGCTCTGGTTTGCCAGAAGCGGCTTAGTCATGCTGGCCACATGACCCAGAAGCTGTATGCCGGCTCCCTCGGCCAATAAAACGAGATGAGCGCTGCAACCTCAGAGTTGGTCACGACTGGACCTAATGGTCAGGGGTCCCTTTACCTTTAAGTTACCATTATTCCAAACTCCATTCAGCAGCAAGGCTACCACTGGCTGATCTGGCCTTTAAAATAGAGTTTGACTTACACAACAACTATCTTTGCTTGCGTATGTTCCACCGGGTTGCCAGGTCACGTGACTAGGCTGGAAGAGATTTCAAATAGGTGCAGGTCTATCTTTGTCCTGCCCCACTTCTACAACACTCCCTATTTCGGACTTAAGTTGGTTCAAGATACACAGGCTAAGCCAGAATAGCCATGTTAAGGGACGCATGCCGGCATGTTGCTGGCCGAGCTGGGATGAGGGAAATATGCTTGCGTAGCTCTGGTTCAGCAAAGACAGCCCAAGATCTCCCTGTTCTAAATTTACACACCTTGATATTAGATTGCTCTATCCGTCCCAAATAAGGATGCATGAGATTATAGCGATGGGTAAGACCTCTTGCAAATGTTAACTCAACAGTGTGCAGCCTTTAGAACAGCAACAAAAGCAATCAGTTTCCACTTGACTGTATTTTGGCTAGAGTCTCCTGTAATAGACAGGGAGTCTATAAGAAATGGGAGGCAATTTATTCTCGCGGTACTGAGGGCTGCATAACTGTCAATAAAATCCAGGAGACCTGACTCCAGTCCCCCTGCTCTGGCCTCCAGATCTTGCTGAGATAATGCTTTGGGGCTTCAGGGACATTTATGTTGAAAATGAGTTGTAATTGAGAGCTGTATATATTGACCAATAAAAGTTTATGGCAGTGAGGCAAGAAGGGGAGAAACACAAACTGTTAAATTTCTCCCTGCTTCTGCAGAAGACACACCAAGGGAGGCAAACCTGTCACAGCCTTTCAAAGGTGCTCTTGTCAGTGGATCTAAATGGGCGGAGCTTTGATTACCAAGGGCTCCCCCCAAAAGGGGATCATTTCCTTTACCCTTTGCTGCAGTTTCATGCAGAACGAAACTCTGCATTGCACACAATCTCCCCCCTTTTTTTCCAATGTTGCTTTTATTAACCCTGATTAGTATGAGGCAATGGAGCCCCAGGCGATGACAACGAAAAGACACCAGAGCCAAGAAATGTACCTCTTTAGGCTGCTTGTGGGGCTTTTTTGGTGGGGGGGAGTGTTTGTTTTTTGAAGTTAGACATAGGAAGAAGAAAAAACGTCCAGGGCGTATGCATGTGTATGGCTGTGCGTGAGAGATGGAGAAGCTGGGTAGTATTTGCTCTGCGGCCAGCACTGTTTAAATCGCTCTCTATATTTAGCCTCTGAGTCATCACAACTGCTGACAAGAGGCTGAATTAGCTGAGACTTTGGTGCTGCACCTGACTGCTGGCCTTTGTGTGTCTCCAACAGAGAAGGAGTGTAGCTCTGTCTCAAGATTTTCTGAGTCGCTTCATCCGGTAGATCTGAAAGTTCCACTTCTACCTCCAGTTCTGTGTAGTGTAAACACAGGCCACTCCCCCTTCCTCATTCTCCTTGGGGCATCAGCTAAAAGATGGCTTAAGTGAAAGAATCCTCGTCCATTGGCTTCTTAGGAGAAGAAGGATTTTGTGTGTGTGTGTTGCAAAATAAAGCCGTGTGCTTATAATAATAATAATAATTTTATTATTTATACCCCGCCCATCTGGCTGGGCCTCCCCAGCCACTCTGGGCGGCTTCCAAGAAATATTAAAATACTGTCATATATCAAACATTAAAAGCCTCCCTAAACAGGGCTGCCTTCAGATGTCTTCTAAAAGTCTAGTAGTTGTTGTTCTCTTTGACATCTGGTGGGAGGGCGTTCCACAGGGAGGGCGCCACCAGTGGCGTAGCGTGGGTTGTCAGCACCCGGGCAAGGCAAGTAATTTGCGCCCCCTAACCCGTGGATTTGCGCACCCTAACCCTAACCCCCAGATGTTGCGCCCGGTGCAGCCGGCCCCCCCTGCACCCCCCACGCTACGCCACTGGGCGCCACTACTGAGAATTTTTCTGGCAACCTGCTTCCATTGACTTGCTTATACAAAATCTTAAGAGCAAGTTAGGAATCGATTCTCAGAACT
Organism: Podarcis filfolensis; assembly: GCF_964270895.1. Taxonomy (NCBI): domain Eukaryota; kingdom Metazoa; phylum Chordata; class Lepidosauria; order Squamata; family Lacertidae; genus Podarcis; species Podarcis filfolensis. The sequence continues at coordinate 94,834,297 of NC_139604.1, forward strand.
GGATTGTTGCAGGAAGCACCACTGCAAGTTAGTAGTACTGAAGGAAGTTTGCACTCCTAGGACTATCTGGTCTCCAGCCAGGGGTCTTGCTGCCTTCAGATAGCTACCTTGGCAAACTGCCATTTTTCACTCTTTATGCAGCAGTATGGTGAAGGTAAAGGGACCCCTGACCATTAGGTCCAGTCGCAGACAACTCGGGGGTTGCGGCGCTCATCTCACTTTACTGGTCGAGGGAGCCGGCGTACAGCTTCCAGGTCATGTGGCCAGCATGACTAAGCTACTTCTGGCGAACCAGAGCAGCGCACAGAAACACCCTTTACCTTCCCGCCAGAGCGGTGCCTATTTATCTACTTGCACTTTGACATGCTTTCGAACTGCTAGGTTGGCAGGAGCTGGGACCGAGCAATGGGAGCTCACCCCATCATGGGGATTCGAACTGCCGACCTTCTGATCGGCAAGCCCTAGGCTATGTGGTTTAGACCACAGCGCCACCCGCATCCCTTTATGCAGTAGTAAAGGTAAAGGGACCCCTGACCGTTAGGTCCAGTTGCGGACAACTCTGGGGTTGCGGTGCTCATCTCACTTTACTGGCTGAGGGAGCCAGTGTACAGCTTCTGGGTCATGTGGCCAGCATGACTAAGCCACTTCTGGCGAACCAGAGCAGCGCACAGAAACGCCGTGGTAGTAGTTGACCAGTATTAGCTGCTGTGAATATGTGTAAAGAGGACATCGCCAAATGCTTTGGAAAGGAAGTGCAGGTGCTTCTTCCTGGTGTGAGCATTCTGAATGCGCATTTATCCTTTATACTTGGTCTTCATCACTGAGGCAGATTGTTAACGCCTGTACCGTAGTGGAGTATAAAGTGTGGATCTTCTTTTAGTGAAGACATTGGAACTACCAAGGGCCAGCATCTGACATCCATTCTAGAAGCACAGATGAGGGAGAGGATGAGCTGAAGAAGGAAAGAACTTTTTTTTTAAGGCAATTGGAAAATGAATTGTAGTCTGAAGCACGTATCCTATGACCATACATACACAGGACCATACTTGTGCAGTTGTGCTGTAGGTTGAGAGGAGAGATGGCTTGAGGAAGGCAGAGGAAGTTGCCAGAGGATGTTGAGCTGCACTTTAATTCCCTCCTAGAATATGTTTCAGTTGGGCAAACTCCATGCCAATCCTGCTGTTGATTCTTAATGCGTAGGATCAATGGGGAAGCCATCTGGTGGCCTATACACATAAAAATTCACAACCATTTTCGTAAAGGTTTTTGCTTTGTCATCTGAAAGCATACCTTGGGCCAATGAAATGAAGCCACATTTCCCTCTTTTTTTTGCTGGGATTGCTTTTTTTTTTTTTTTTAGGATAGGCGTGAGTATACTTGCCTTTATGTTATTTAATATTAAGGCTGTGTTTTAATTGTTATAACTGGCCCTGGGGCCTTCAGGTGAAGGGCAGGCAATAAATTGTTGTTACAACAACAACAGTTTGTGAGGCTTGTATGCTTGTATTGCTTGACTTGGAACCCTTTTTTCAAAACCCTTGAACAGAGTCTCGGGGATTGCCAATTCCAAAACCAACAGAGTTGAGAGCCTGTGTTGGGTATAGAGCACCCTTCCTTCCTTTTTGTTGCATACAGAGCAAGAAACTAAACAAACCATCAGAGTTAAGCAAGACAAGAAGGGCCACGTCTTGTGGGCCTGGGAAAATGGTGGCCTGCGGTTATCTTCTCTGGCTTGGAAGTCAACTGGCTCTTGCTACCACTTCCTGCAGCCTCAGTCCTGAAACACAGAGATGGAAGAGAATGGTTATTTTTAATTGTAAGCATACTGAGGAATAGTCCACTTATACAATCTTCCAGAAAATACATTGGGTCACACATCAAAGGTGGATTTAGGGGAGCACAACCAGTTCAGTCCTCAGGAGGAGGAGGGCTGCAGCTATGATTCAGAATGAAAGGCAAGAGGTGGGGTGCCTCTGACATTTGAGAGGTCTGCCACTGCACACACACACACCCTGAAAAACCCTTGGGCAGTATCTTTCCCTGTACAGACTCTGTGTTGGCCCATATTATTGCTTATGTGGCCAGAATATAACTTTCCCCCCTCCCCCGTCCCTGCTTACCAAGTCACTTTTTCCTGAAATATACTGCACTGTTCTGAAATGCTCAGTGGCGTCCTTCTTAAAATAGTTAGGTGGGGTTTTTTTTAATTTCAAGTCTAATGGGAAGACTATTGTGTGTTTGATGCATTTCCACACACACCCTTTTCATAAGCTTGCATTTTATGTGACAGGCGCATGGTACCTGAAGGATCTCTCTCATCTTCCCCTCTGAGTTTGGGTTGAAAATTAAATATTAGAGAACCATTAGCACAGCTGGACAGTTTTCTTCCTAGTTCGCTACCTTCTTTTTAATAGTAAGAACAGAGGTGTCTACGGTTGTGCTTGTTGTTCTGTGACTACTTCTGCTTCCCCTCACTCTGCCCACTGCCCGCCAACTTCCTTCTCCATGTTCCTGACCTCTGTTGCCTTGGGGAACTTGAGTGATTTCCTTGTTTTACCTAATGTGTAATCTGTCCTGTGGCAGCACAGTTTGCCTCCAGGCCCCTGGCAGGCAAAACAACTTTTCAAGTGACTCAGCTTCTGGCTTCTGTGCGCTGCATACTTTGTTTTGCATATCATACTCATCGGTTTGTGTTTTGGTTGTTGGAGTCCCCTTGATTTTCTGCTCCAGTCTTCAGAGTTCCATTTTATGTTGTTGGAATGGCAACTTCAGAGTTAACACTGACTCCGTCTAGTCCGATAAAAGCTTCGCTGAAAGTTTGGAAGTGGCCACACCTTGGTCTTTTTTAAAGATTGGGCCAAAATGATTTTTTTTTTTACATCCACGCCATTAATAAAAGTTTGCTCTCTTGTGTAAAGTGCTCAGCTGCTTGAAAAAATCTATTTCATTGCACCAGATGTCCCAATTAGCAACACAGTGATGGAAATAAGATCTCAGATATTTTGAAAAATTACTTTTAGATTACACTCTGTGAGTATTTCATCCAACATTATTCCTTTCTTCTGAATTCTTTTTCCTTATCTTCAGAACACACACTTGCACACCTGTAAATGTCTTAGGAAGTTTTTTGAATTCGACACTGACTGGAATAACATATAACGGATTCCTTGGTATTTACAACAGCTGCTGGATTGACCGTATCCCACAAAGGAACATAATTTATATCGTGTAGGACAAGGTTGAAGGGCACTTTTTTGAGAGAGAGGTGGGGTGAGGTGTCTGCAGTGGTCATGGGAGAAGCTGGACCTGTGACACTTAAGCACTTTTAAGTTCGGGAAGCTGGTTCTTTTTATTTTATGCATACTGTTCTATGCTGCCCATTTCCTCAGCAGTGAGAAGTTTCCATAGGACAGGAGTGGGGACCTTCAGCCCCAGGGCCACATTTTCTGTGGGCAACCTTTCAGGGGCGCAATTTGGGAGTGGGGTGGGCAGAGGCAAAAGTGCATCAGACTTTTAGCTATATACAGGAGGGCTCATTCCAGTCAGCAGAACTCAGAGGTTTCTACAAATGCATTTCTCCATCTAGGCAAGCAACAGGCATGATCACAGCGCCAGGAGACATTTCCACCAAGGAGGGCATGGAGCAAGGCTGGAGAGGGGTGTGGTCTGGGGAGAATCTTGAGGGCCAGGAAGAGAGGCATGGAGGGCCACATTGGGTCCCTGGGCCTCAGTTTCCCAATGCTTTCTGTAACTGCAGCAATGTTCCCAAAATACACAAGGAGAACATAAATGGAGAAACAAGCAGCATTGCACTCCTGTTGTGCATCCAATATACTACCTCACAGCTCATCCCCAGACAGAGGGATATCCTACACCTCAAAGTGTTTCTTGCCTTCTTTTAAACTCTCTGCCTCTCCCCAGAACTGCTGTTCTGCACACATAATCCCACTCTTCTTAACTGGGTAAAAAGGTTGTCACTTCCTGGTTCTTGTAGAGCAGGGGTCAGCCAGGTTTATCTTGCCTGGGCCGGATTGGTTCCACAGAGATCCCTCTGTGGGCCGGATCACGCAAGCTCCCTCAATTTTTGGTGTCTGCTCGTGCACAGATGCAATTTTCGGCACCACGGAAGCAAGACCCCATGCCGTACTGCGCCGGTTTAGCGCAGTGCGCGAGTGGGAGGTTCGGTTCAGGGGCGGCTCGTGGGCCTGTCAAACTGCCTCTGCGGGCTGCTTCCGTCCCATGGGCCTTAGGTTGCTGACCCCTGTTGTAGAGTGAATATATATGTATATATATTCTCCAAAAAGGTAATTATTGGGAGTTCAGAGTTATATCCATCATTAGAGCAGACCTGACTCCTGAATTTACCCAAGCAGTCAATTGGGGGAGTTGGTGATCCTGCAAGGGAACCAACTGGTATGCTTTCAGAATCCTTTCAATGTCACAGAAGATACTGGAGTGCTTCTCTCAGCCTGCACAGCTGAGATGTGAGCTTTTTCGGTCATGTGGCACAGCTGCTTGGGCTTTCTTAATGTCTTGGGTCAACCCTGGTCAGCTTAAACCAGGCTTCCATTCTCTGCCGCTTTGGAAGGAAATAAAAGGCCATTGTTAACAAATGAGGCATTATGAATGAGAATAAGCAGACTTCATGCTGATAACTGAAGGGAACCAGAAAGAGAAACAGTCCTGGAGTTGCCAGGGGTCCTTTGTTTTAAGGGGGCTTCCCCTTTAATCTACATCACAGCGTTATGGGATATAAGGGAGGCAGCACACGTCATAAACGTGCAGCTGTGTAGAACAATGACAATGGCTTGAATCCAGAGTCGGTCTTCCACAAATGGAAGAGCTCCTTCCACCCGCAGAAGGAGGTACAATCCAGCAATTGCCCCTGCTGTTTCCTGCACTGCTTCCCATTCTGTTCTGGATGGCCTTCTGACACTCCGGAGCAGATTTTGGGGGGCTGCAAGGGAAGGGGGAACTCTGATAAATCTCCTCCCCCTTCCTTCAGCAGCAGCATGCTGTGAGCACAACTCTACTCACTGGATCGCTCCATCCAACCCTGTCTCTGCACATGTCTCTGATTTTTGAAACTGGGATCTGGCATCCAATGGTGCCTAATTTTCAAAGCCTGATTACGGCATTTGACAGGAGATGAGTGGCTGGGTGCTCTTGTCCAAAGGTAGCAGCATAGGGTTTCAGGTTCTCCCTCACCACCACCACCACCACCACCCCAAACCGATTTTCTACATTTGCTGCTTGATAATGGGACCTGAAATAACCCCTAGGTTTTCCCCCCCTGTTTTTGTTTTCAAGTGTGTTCTTGCTTAAGGTTTAATTGGCTCCAGTCAGTAGGAAAGGGCTCCAAGACTGATTATTTATGGCTTACTGTCAAAAGGAGCTATAAAAAGGGGCAGTATTATCTTGGAGATGCTGGGAAGCAAAGCATGGGGGGGTGGGGAGAGAGCGCGCATAGGAGTGTGTTTTCTTGTACTGGATAAAATCAGTTTTGCTGTCTCAGCAGTGTGGTTTAAATTGAAGATTAACCCTTTGACCTTCACGGTGTCAAATCACTTACAGATGGATCACCAGCTACACTTCTCTCTCTCTCTCCCTACCCTCTTTCCCCCCTTCTCTTTCTCCTATGTTTTGGGGGTGGGGAGGGGGGCACCCTCCTTTTTAAAAAAAAAAGGAGGGGAAAGAAGTTGTTTGTTCTTGCAGCTGGGGCTTTGAGTGGCTCAGAAGCCAATCTGATTAAAAACAGCACTTGGCTAAACTCTGCAGAATCCTGCAGAAAGGAGGAGAAGAAGAAAAAACCTTAATCCTTTTGTGCACAATACATAAAGGGTCTGCTCTTTTCTTTTTTACAATGTTGGAGCTACAGTGATTCCTGGAGGATCTACACCTCTCTCTCTCTCTCTCTCTCTCTCTCTCTCTCTCTCTCTCTCTCTCTCTCTTTCTTCTTCTCCCTCTTTCACATTTTGGGCCTGCCCTTGAAAGCATAACTGGAGTTTTCACTGGAAACTTGGGCGATGAGTTTAATATGAGTAATCGTTGTTTAGACCCTTTCCCCTTTTTACAGCACCAGCAGAACCGAAACCAGGTCTGGTGGCAGATCCTCCTTTTCCTCCATAACGTGGCGTTGAACATGGAGGCCAACAGACACCACGCGGGTCGGAGGTGAGAGCTACCCTGCTTCTTCCGGGTCCCATCCAGTCTTCTGGGAGCACTGAACAAATCCAGGGCAGACATGTGTATGCCACTAGACAGATGTGAGGCTCCTGTGAAACTGAGGACGCTTGTACAAAGGACTTGCTTTCTCTCTCCGCGGCTTCCTGTCCTCTGAGGTGGGAGGCTTTGGTCCAACACTGTTGAAGAACAATCCTCCAATCAGATGTGTGTGGCTTCCACTCAAGAAGCAAGCGAGCAAGGAAGGGGCTGGTATAGGAAAGCTTTGGTTTTAGCCAGTGATGGGCGCATGCAGCATTTTGCAACATTGCTTGCCGGTTAGAATTTAGGGACAATGAGTCACAATGAATTGGGGTATTTTGCAAATGAGGCACACTTGTTTCGGGAAACCTTTTTTTTAAAAAAAAAATTCTGTTCAGGAATAACTATGAAATGGCATACGTGTACAGCTGGGGAATATTGAATCCTTACATTTTATTGCTGGAAGACACTGGTTTTAAAAAAGGAGCAAAGCTTGACTGGAAATATACCTTCTCTGGAATTCACGAAGCCATGAAGCTGGGTCCCCCTCCCATCTTTTATTTTTGGGGGGGAAATCGAAAAATAAGCAACACCTTCTCATTTAAAGTACTAACTGCACTACTTTGAGAACACAAAAGTGTATTGTGATTAACCCAGCAGATAAAATTGTGCTGTATCGTATATTTATGCAAATTTTAAGCATCATTGCCTTAATCTTATTCAAATATATCCAGCATTAGAGGTGGAGCTGCAAGCTACTGCCTCTAAGATACCTATCTTTATTTTTGTGAGTTGGGAAAAATAGGAGTAAAAATGATGGGAGAAGTTCACCGTCACAATCTTCCAGTCGTTCCATCAGCACAAGCAATTTCAGCTTGCCCAATGGAATGATATTCCTTCCCATCGCTGCGCAAACTGTTCCGGAGTTCTCCTGGCATCCCCCCAGAGCCAGTTTGAGAGGGTCCTGGGGGTGCAGTGGGACTTCCCCCTCCCCCCACTAGCTCCCACTAGTACACCTACTTAGTTGAATCCTACCCATTTTAACAAATATATTATTGATGGACTACAGAAACCAGAAACATCACAGTGAACTTGGGGGGTGGGGGTGGGATATTACCAGGACTTAGATAGAGAGACCTTGATACAGAGCTATGAAACTAGTTTGGTACTCCAGGGCAAGTTTGGGACTTGTGACATTTTCAATCTTATGCAAGTAAAAAGTCAGAGGGTCTCTTTTCCACAATACTGCAGAAACAATATATCAGATATTTGGCAGAACTCCTGCACCAAATCGCCGAAGATGTTCTGCATTCTGCAACATTTAGAGGTCTCTTTGCTAACATCTAAGAGTGTTCCCCATTTGGTGATCCAGCCCAGATTAATAGCAATTATATCCTTGCTAACTCTACTTACTTCTAATATATCGGATCTAAGAAAATAAAAACTGAATTAATTGACTGTGTCAGTATGATTTTTAAAGGCTGCTTTTAAAAGCAGTTCACTTCTTGTGAAAGAAAATTTATTTCACAAGGGTTTTTGATTTGCTATCATCCCAAATTTCTAATTTTTCAACTTTTCCTTTTGGGGAGAAAGCAGGGCATGGGGAGAGAGAGTTCCCCCCCCCGCCACTCGGGGGCCTTAATTCTACTTCATATTCCCCTCTGCCTTTGCTGCCTCATGCTCTCATGAAGCTGACCTTGCAACATTTGCACGAATCAGTGCAACTATTTCTTGTTAGATTATTTCTCAACGTTTTCCAGGATGACTTGGTAGCTTACTGCTCAAAGGACTGTTTTCAGCCTGTTTGAAAGTGGTCTCCCTGGACCCATTCCAGACCCTGGAGAATTTCTAATAGTTCATCATAATGTGAAAATGGATCATTTAGGAGGTGTGGTTGTGACGATGAGACTTTGTTGGCAGACTCCTTTGGGAGGTCAAGTTTGGGCTTTTGGCCATATAAATATATGCATACTCAGGAAGTTATGCTTCTCAGAGTAACTCCCTGGCAAAATCAGTTGCTGAATGAGATTGTGCAACCTATAATGGCCTATGGAGTTAGTGATGGTGTCGGTGGATTATATCTTCTTTTTTAAGGACTCGTCTAGTTTCATTTTTGGCAACCCCTTTCACAGCTTTTCCTGATCAATAAAACTAATTCCTTTCCCATGTGTTACAGAGCTAATGCCTAAAGTCCATTTGATATATCCCCATTTGCCAGCAGTGTTGGAGGTTGCCATGAGTGAATATTGGCTAGCAAAAAATAAATGTCATGAGAGTTCTCGTTGGCTTTGAATCTGAATAATACACAGTATTTGAGCAATATGGAACAACGGATTATGTAGAACAAAGGATGGGCGTCTTTAGTTAATATTGATACAGAATTATTATCGTTGAGTAATAAATAATATTTGATTGCATCCAACAAATTGTCCTGAGAGCACGAGGGCTTCCACTTGCTCAACAGCTCCTCTTCTCCTTGTGCCCCCTCCCCCAAATTTGTTCTGGGGTTCCTCCAACTACCTGGAATGCCCAGCTATGGGAGGTGGAGAGGGAGAGGAACTCCTATTGAAAGGATGACTTCATTGGATAGAATCCTTCATGTGTTAGTTACTATTATTATTGTCAGTATTGGCTGTTGGTTAATACTGAACAATTATAATAATCAATACATACATATTTAAAAGTGTGACCGAGAAACAAGACCTGTAGCTTGGGCTGCTTTGTAGGATGAAAGCAGACAGGGGCTCCATCCTATCTTGAATATATAAGGACGCAAATGTCATTCCTGAGTGACGATCTGGGGAGCCTACAAGGAATTTCAGCTTCTCATTTCCTGGAGAACAGTAAAAGCTGCTACTTAAGATATGGTAATAGAAAATGAGGAGTTCCACATTTGCTGCCTCCACTGTCCTTAGGCTCTTTTAAAATATTAAACTCAACTGCACAGGCTAGAAAGACTTGGCTTGTTATGGGTATTCCCTATGAGTTCTGCAGCTCCATCATGTTTCGTTTGTATACTTTAGCTGGTCTGTTTTTTCTGGTCTCTGTTTCTGGATAGTGTACATATTTTAACTGCCTTGTGATGCTGCATTAACATTTTGTTATTGTGACATGCTGGGGCTGCCCTCTCCGGGAGTCAGCTGTCTTCTCCAAGTGTCTAGAAGTGTAATCTTTGGGAGGAGTGAGTGCTCAAGTGTGTAAATGTATAACCATTCATTGCACACACTGCCCCTGTATTTGTACAGCACTGGAGAAGGATTTTCCCAGTGGTCTTCAGAGAGTACTTGTCCCTATTGCCATCTGTGAAATGCAGGAGGGCATACGTTTGTACTCTGTTGTGCATTTGAGGACCTCTCTGTTTTCTCTCAAGTCAATATTTCAGGCTGTAAGGCTGCATTTCCAACCTCCATTGCCCTGGGCTGGGAGGAAGAGGCAGAATGGGCATGTGGCCTCCACTTGCAGAGTGTTGCTAGCATCACTCTCTAGCACAGAGCTTCTCTTCTGCAGGTGATGTGCCTGCTGGTGGCAGCCCCCAGGAAACCCCCAAACAGGAGAGGGAACAGGGCTAAGATGGCTTAGGATCCACTGGTTCCCAAGCCAGCCCTGCCCCACTGCCATAACATGTGACAGAACAGAACTGCTCCAGTTGTTTGCGATGAATGTGGTGGTAGCATTGGGGTGTTAGACATTATAGTTAGACATTTGCAAATGTCAGAGTTTTGGAGTGGTAGCTATCACCATTGGACTGTTTGGAAGATAGTGAAATTTGTACCTTTTAAAGTATCTTTATGCATGTTTCCATAAAGCCATTGATTTATTTCATACATGTGCCCCATTTTTCAAGCACAAGTTTTAAGGTGAATTTGACATTATTATTATTATTTTAAGTTGCATTCTGCACACCCTTCATCAGCATATTTGTCCTTGACTAAAAGTGCTTCCAGGCAGGAGTTTATTGTGGATTTGGTACTGTCATGCATCCAACTTTGTTTGTAGGCAGCATCCACACAATGTCATTGGCAACGAAACACCAGCTCATATTCCCTCACTGCCCCCTGCCCCCAGCTGCCAAAATATAATCCGGATTTACCCTTTCGGGGGGGGGCACAAATCCAGTAAGGAGAAAGAACCCTATTGTTGACTACCCATTTGTGGTATCTCCAGGGCCTACTTGCAAATTAAGTCCCCATCTGGAAGCATCCTCAGAAAAGAGGATTTAAATAATAATAATTTTGGGCATCTTTTCCTTTTCTATCTCTTTCTCATTTTCTGTTCTTTCTTTGTCAGTCCTTTTTAAACTTCCCTTGGATTTTTTAAAGCCAGTAATAGTGCTTTTGCTGCAATTCTTGGAAACTGAGACAGAAATCATAACAAACTGCACTGCCTAAGGTAGTTTCCAGCTGCCAAGAATTAGGGCAAGGTGGGGAGAGAGGAGGGAAAATGGTCTTCAGATAAAAAGAGCAGCCCTTGGGAAGACCGGCTTTTCACAAAGTGCTGATGGTCTCGGTGCTAGCAGTGCTCTGCTGCACAACTTCTGTGGCTACAGATGCACCGCTACCGTTTTTATGTTGGTTTCTGAGGTTTCTCTATGTTCCATGGCCTTTTTATTTTTCCCATTGTACCAGGCCTGCCTGTCTTCCCCTGCCAACCTAAGCAGCCTGTTGGCAGCAAGTTCTTGTCTGTGTTTCTGAAGGATGGAACTCTCTCGTTTTGCATGCTGGCCCTGAAGCAAGGCTTTCCTGCTCTTCCAGCCTCTCCGCCGCTTGCGAGCTTTGTCCATATCAGCTGCTAGAATAAGGGAGCAGGAAGGGTAATCCAGTGCCTGCATAGGAGGCCATGCCTGTAGCTTTGCTTTTTCCTCAGATTGGCTACTGGTCTTGTTTTGCTCCATGTGGAGTATGAATAAGGGCTGTTTTGGCATGGCGATAAAGCCTGAGTTAGATAAAGCACCAAGATGCTGTTCAAAAGGAACTGCGAGCCGGTATTGATTCACATTAATAAGTACTTTGCACAAATAAGCACATACATAGCCCCCGATTCACAGCAATAGCTGGCTTCAAGCCCACTTTGACAATGCTGCCCTGTGGAAGTGGGCCGGGAATGGCATTAATCGCACATTCTGAACCTGGCACAACAGGTCGAATGTGCTTCATGGAATTTGACATGCACAATGGTTGGGAGAATCTTGAGCATAAAGTTGGAAGTGACAATGCCACTGAACAAAGACTTATGGCGGGGCTTAATAGAAATTGCCCACTAGCCATAAGCAGAGTAAGTGCATACTCAATGGAGAAAATGCTATAAGCACCACATATGAAACCAGTATATATATTTGCTACTCCACATTGTAGTCACAGATTGCCAAATGGCATTCTGGAACATGGGAAGGTGTCTTCTGCTGACACAGCCCATTGGCCCTTTCAGCTTAGCTTTGTCTACACTGATTGGTTCTCTGGGGTTTCCCAGCCCTACCTAGAAATACGAGGGATTGTTCCTGTGACCACGTGCCTGCCTATGCCCTTTTTTTAAAAAACCAAATGCATCCGTAGAGACTTTGCCCACCTGAACGTGCCTGTGTGTGCTGCCAGCTACTCTTCCACCACGCACCTGTATCGCACACCCACCGTCCAGGGAGCAGGGATTGGGGTGGAAGGAAGAAATCACTGCAGGGCCAGCCCATTCGGGGAAATGGGGCAGCCAGCTTGACCTTGGTGAGCAAGGAACAGCCGTACAGGCCTGGAGTTAAAAAATGCCTTGGGATTGGGCTACTGCCTTATCACCAGGTGCATCAGGTGATTTAAAGGTATTGGGTAGGTTTCTGGGTGGTAACCTGGCGATCCAAACACACCGCTTTTTCTGGCATGGATTTTAATACCCTTTGCAGAGCAAGCATGTTAATGATGACATGTGGGGATAGCCATCCTGGGTGTTGTTTTATTATCTCCTAACCCGCCCAGTTTTGTGTTCTGAAAGCAGGAATTGTTGCTCATTCTCCTATTACGTCATATTTTTAAACGATTGAGTTCCACATATTAGCAGTGGGCAGAGCTTACCTGATCTCCCGTTAAGAATGTCGCTGCAGTTTACCAGAACGGAGCAGGGGGCGATATGCAGCAACAAGGTCAGCACTGTGCAAACGCCAATCCGACACTCACGCCAGTGCACTGGCAATGTGCCCACTCCACCCCTGGGAATGAGAGGTCAGCTACATGCCTCCACCCTACTGACAGTGGCTGCTTCCACTGTGGATGATAAACTCAGTAGGGGAGCTAGAAATACGCAAAGCGGGCCTGAGGAGTGTTCTGGTGGAAGATACCAATTGCTGGCAATTTATTTGAATGGGATGGAGGGCTTTCCTTTATTGGCAAGCTTGTTGCATCTGAATTGCTTTGTATTAGTTGCAGATGAAAGTGTGTTCTCAAAGTAGCAGCTAAAATCCAAAGTGAGCTGAAGGCGCAGTCCCGTTGCACACCTGACTGAGTAAATCCTACTGAGCTTTGTAGGACTTACTTAGTAAGTTGGTAGGGGGTTGTGGCCCATGTCACACCAGTATCTCTGCGGCTCCTTCAGAGCACTTCAGCAAATCCTCAGAAATTTACCTTTGAAAACCTAGATATGTTCTCAAGGTGCGACGTTTGCGAGCCGCTCTCCTTTTGAGGCATCCTTCTCAGTTGAGGGCTCACGTGCCTTAGCTACAGCTCATCTATTTCATAGCTTGGGGGACGGGGGGAGGTTGATAGGGATGCCAGCTTCTTGGCTTGTTGGTGTGCCACTAAAAGCTGCTTGATTTGCAGGATTTAGCTGCCGACAGCCCATGTTATAAAAAGGTATATTTGCTGGTTTCTGCACATCTAGCTGCTCTGAAATGTTAAAGTCTGAATGCTCTCCACCCCATCAGTTGGCATCCCTGGTTGTCATTCCAGTGATTATAATCCAAAACTGCTTAATACGGCCATTAAAAATAATAAAAGGTTGCTTTTGATTGTTTAGCCGTCAGGGGGGAAATGCATCAAAAAGAATTTCTTAGTGAGCTGTCCAAGAACTCTTTCAGCATGTAAAGCACAGACTGGGAACCTGTGGCCCTCTGGATATTGCTAGACTGCAGTGTCCATCAGACAGCATGTCTAGTGAGCCTGGATTGTGGGAGTTGTAATCCTGCAACATCTAGTAGGTCACGGTTTCCCCACCCCTGACCGAAAGAGTTCTTGTGATCATTCTGTTTCATTTGTACATGGGCTCAGAACTGGTACAAAGTTCTAGTTCTTAGCTGTAAGTATCGGGAGAAGACAGGCCAAGGGTGTCTCCAGATGAGTGTTTATTGTGGAATTGGTGCTCCTCATGCATGCAAGTTTTATGCAGCAGCCACACTATGTTGTCAGCATCTAAATGCCAGCCTGTCTCCCCTGCCCTCTCTCTGGAGGAAAATCCAATAAATGAAAACAAAACCCTGTTGCCAACAAGCCATTTGCAATATCTCAACAACCCATTTGCAAATTAAGCCCCTTTTGGGAAATAGCCCAAACACGAAATGTTCTGGAATATAATTGTTTATGTGTATAAATAAAATGTAGTCTCTTCTATACCTCTGCTTGAGATATGGTTGCTCCTGTTTCAAGTGCCTTGTTGCCCTGGATCTCTATCAGCAGCTTGACTTGCTGGGCTTAGAAGGGGGTTTGGTGTTCATTTCCATGTTGTAAAAAGCTGTACCCTGTTATTTCATTCCAACCAAGCCGCTGTTGAAAGGCGCAGCTACAGAGACTAGTTCAAATATTGGCAACCCTCCCCTCTGCCTGCACAGACACAAACACACACTTGTATAAGAAACACTTTCCCTTTGAAATTAATTTTGGAACTTGGCATCTTCCAAATTAAAATCTGAGCGAAGGTTGGTTGTGCTTAAATGAAGCTCTGCTGAAAGCAAGTGAACATCAGTAACTCAGGCCTAACTTTTCCCATTGATTTCGATGGGTCTTAAGCGCAACTGTCTCTGGTGGGGCCTGTGTCTCAGGCACTGGAGATTATGGAAGCCATTTCCTGTGTTTATGAGGAGGGCTTTTGTCTATTTGAAGCCTTTGAGTAAAGCGGGGTGTGGGATGGGGGAGGCAACTTAAGGGTGCTAAGGGGATTGAATTGTTTAGATGGTTTAAAATGGTGTTATGAAAATTATTGCGTGTACAACGCTTTTTCTATAAAAAAAACCCTAATTATTTCTTCTGTATGGTTTTTTCTTCTGAAGAGCTTCAAGGAGTCAGATATAGGCATACACAACCCGGAAGGCAACTGTTACACAACATTTTTTAGATCACTTTTCAAAGTGCAAGGTGCTTTTTATTCTTACTCTTACAATCGTGTTCAACTTCACAAGAGCCACTTAAAGCCAAGCTGTCGTCTTGGCCAAAGAAAAAATAGGCAGGTCTAGTTTGTCATACAGGGATGAATAACAAATAAAGAATGAAGGACTGTCCCTTGTAAAGAAGGCTACATGGCCACTGTGCCTCCCCTTTCCAACTCCTTGACACCATATTCATCACATTGATGTAATATCCATTAAAGAAGGCTATACTATTTCTCTACCCTCTTCAGACAGATAGTCTGGTCAAGCGATGTGAAGAAGACCAAATATAAGTCAAATGTTTTGAAAAGTTGGGTTCCTAACTGAAGCATCAGCCTTCTTTCGGGGTTTTAGAAAATCCTGTTACTATAATGGTGTAACCTCCAGGTGAAGTTTAAATTTGGTTATTGTGCCTTTTTCTTTTTTCTTTTGCAATCCTCTCCCTTCCCAATTGCAGATTTTTTAAAAAAGGGATTTAGATATGCGCCACGATTCTTTCAGGAGTGGTATAGAAACAGAAGTGTGTGTTGCTCCCGCACTGGACTCTTGTACTTTTTATAGAAAGAAGTTAACTTGACAATAGCCAATTGCACTGGGAAAGCAGGTAACCTTTCTAAAATTAAAATTAGTTTTAGCATATAATTCACTCATGCTGTCTCCCCTCCGATCCTCCCAGCTTGCAAGATGGCTCTCCAGCCAGATCCTTGGCAAACCTGGTCCTGAAGCACACAAACCTCCTTTTCCATAGAGACCCAGCGAGAATGTAGCATTTTGTCTATCCTGGTTGTGTGCCTTCAGGACTCTTCTGCCTTGACCTGTGGCAACTTTAGAGGAGATCCTTCCCTCCCCCCTTTTAGTTTTTGGTACCTTTGCAATATATTTAGCTCTGGGTTTTCTCTGTTTTGGTGCTTTTAAATATATTTGAAATTCGTCTTGGATTTTTTCCCCATAACTGGTACAATTTTTAATAAAATGCTTAAATCAAATCCTCTCGTTCTGTGTGTTAATAATAGCTGCTCTTGAGTTCTTCTAGTTTTCACTTCGGTAAAAGATGGGAGATGCAAGCAGCACCTTTCCTATGGATTGGAGGGGACATGGAGGGATGCATATGGGAGGAAGTGCCCCTTAGGGTACATAGTTCCCCCTGCAAGTCTTTGAAGGGCGTTGAAGGTCATCACTGGCACTTTCAATTGGGCATTCAGTACTACAGGCTTCTGAATGTTTTGGAAATGCAGCTCAATATAGAGCATCTTGCAGTAATCGACTTGAGAAATTAGCCAAAATGAACTCTGAGGTCAAATATTTGTATTAAGACATGGGTGGGGCACCTTTTTGGGCTCCATGGACCAGATCCTTATCTGTATTAGCCTCACGGACCAAATCTGTGACAGGTGGATGGCCTGTCAATCATATGAGATCATTATGCCAGTCAAAATCCCTTGCATGGGGTTCCCAAGTACCTGACATCCAGCTCAAGCCCCTTGCCCAGGAAAGGGAATGTTAGCGACTGGCCTACAGTTGTTTACATCTTCTAAGTCCAGTTTAGGTTACCACCAGGACCAAGAAGATGCCAGTGTGTTTGACGTGCAGAATCAAAGGAGCTCTTAGAGGTAAGTCTTGTCCAAATGAGGAGGGAGGTAAAGGAACATGAACTCTGGCCAAAATAAATAAATAAGCAAGCTGACAATAAGGGATGCTAAAAGGGAATTTGAGGAGCACATTGTTAAAAACATAAAGACATTAAATACATTAGTAGCAGGAGACCATTTTGGGAGGCGTTGGACCCTTGGATAACAAGGGAGTGAAAGGTGTGCTGAAGGAGGACAAGGAGAAGAGAAGATGACTGAATTCTTTGCATCTCTCTTTATAGTAATAGTAATAATTAATAAATAGGGTGGGTCCTTGTTCCTGAACATTTGCAAGAAGTTCAAGGCCTAATAGACGAAATAAATGTGAACAAATTGTTGGGACTGCATGGCATCCACTCAAGAATTGTCAAGGAACTCAAATGCGAAATTGTTAATATGCTAACAAAAATAGGTAACTTGTCCCTAAGATCTGGAAAAGATAGCCAACGTAACACCAATTAAGTGATCTGGGTTGGTAGGTTGGTGGTCTGGAAATTACAAGCCAGTTAGTGTAAAGTCTGTTTGGGAAGACTGGTGGATAGTATTGTTAAACAAAATAGCCAAGCCTATAGAAGAACAAGGCTTGCTGAAGCAGCAGTAGCAGCAGCATGGCTTCTGCAAGGGTAAGTTCTGTCTCCCTAACTTACTAGAAGTAACACAAATATACAGTAAGTAGAGGCAATCCAGTTGACATGGTGTTCTTGGACTTTTAAAACGTTTTTAACAAGGTATGCCTCCAAAGATTCCTAAGCAAGTTTACAGTCAAGGAGTAAGAGGAGAGGTCCTTTTGTGGATTAGGAACTGGTTAAGTGGCAGGAAGCAGAGAGAAGGAATGAATGGAGGAGTTTAGAAGGAGGAGTCCCCCCTCCCAAGGATTGCTTTGGGGGACCTGTGCTTTTTAACTTGTTCATAGACTTATCTAGAATTAGTGAGGTGGCCAAGTTTATTTCACATATATTTTCATGGGGTCTGAACTGCCAGTGAGTGGCCAGATCAGGACAGTAGCAACTGTGAAAAAGACAAATTCCACGCTAGGGATAATTAGGAAAGAAATTGAACATAAAACGGCAGATATCATAAGGCCATTATATAAATCTATGGTGTGACCGCATTTGGAATACACTGTATAGTTCTGGTGACCTCAGCTCAGAAAAGGTATTGTAAAGCTGGAAAAGTTTCAGAAAAGGGCAGCCAAAATGATCAAGGGAATGCAGAATATCCCCATGAGGTAAAGTTATAGCATCTGGGGGGGGGGTTACTTTAGAGAAAAGGAGAGTGAGAGGCAGCATGATGCAAGTGTGTAAAATTATGCATACGGCATGGAGAAAGTGGACAGAGAAGATTTTTATCCTCTTCTGCACTAGAACTTGTGGACTTCCAATGAAGCTGAATGTTGGAAGATTCAGGAGAGACAACGCTGTGCATAAACTTTGAAGTTTGCTCCCACAAGAGGCTGTGATGCCTTTAAAAGAGGACTGGACAAATTCATGGAGGACAAGACAATCAGAAGCCAGTTTGTGGGCTTCTCATGAACCGCTGGTTGGCCACTGTGAGAACAGGATGATGGACCTGATCCAGCAGGGCTGTTCTTATGTTAGGTTTCTGCAGGAGCAGTCCAATCACTGTCCCTGTTAAAGAGGCAAGGACTACTCCCTCACAGAAACTTCTACTACTTCCTGGACCCAACCAGCCCATAACTGTATCCAGTTATTTGCTCAACAACAGAAGTACTGCTTCTAATGTCAAATACAAGGAGGTTTCAGCAGCATCCTGTACTTCAAATACACGAACAATCTCTCCTGGTTCAACTATACAACTAGAATAGATAAAAGTGTCATTACTTTTAAAGGAGTTGATGGGTTATTTCATTTGGCCTTTCAGAAACTACAGTGGTACCTCAGAAGTTGAACGGAATCTGTTCCAGAAGTCTGTTCGACTTGCAAAACGTTCGGGAACCAAGGTGAGTCTTCCGATTGGCTGCAGGAAGTTCCTGCAGCCAATTGGAAGCCGTGTTGGATGTTCACGTTCCAAAGAATGTTCACAAACGGGAACACTCACTTCCAGGTTTGTGGTGTTTGGGAGCCAAAACGTTTGACTCGCAAGGTGTTCAGGATCCAAGGTACAACTGTGCTGCAGTCCTGATGCTGGAAGGAAGTGCGTGATCCACTCATCTCATGTGACTTTTGTAAGTGTCGTTATCAGTGCACCAGGGACAAATCCACATGATATCCGGATCCCGTGCCACAATGGCAACATGAATCGAGCCCATAACAGCTTGATTTCTTATGCACAAATTGCAGCCAACACTCTAAAAGAGAGCAGGGCACAATCCAGGTAAACGGAAGCACCATTTGAAGTGCCATCTGTTTCCATGAGAGGGTTAGGCGTGTGCTTAAATTTCTCACATTCAAATCAGTGTGATTGAATGGGGCTTAATTTTAGCTGGCTTCTGACTCATTAAAAATAAATAAATTATGGAAGGAGGGGAAATCTCTCCTTGAATTTTCTGAGAGGGGTTGCTTCAGCTCAGAACCCCCTGCCTTGTCTCAGCTCTTAATGAAAGCTCTGACTGTAATCCTGCTTGCAGGAGGAGAAAGAGGTGGAATTGATTCAGACAGCAAGAAATTCAATCTGAGTTGTTTTCAAACTCCCCTGTAAATTTAAAAAAAAAATCTTAGCATGGGTTGTAGTTGATGAAGTGTTTTTTTGTTTTTAAAGAGCTGAGTGTGCAGGTGTTGGTATAGAAAAATACAATGAAAATTGATGACAAGTCCTTCCCCTGGAGACAGAACAGGACTCTGGCACATTGAGCAAGCATTGTAATAATAAACAATTCTGCCATGAAAGGGCCAAGCCCATCTTTACTCAATTGTAAGAATAAAGATGCTATCGCAGGTTGTGCTCGTATGAATACTGAAAAGTGGTTTGAAAGGAGAAGTATTACTCTGTAGAACCTGAGATGATCAGATAAGCAAAACCTGGACTCTCCTAATGCTCTCCAATGCTATCACTGGGCAAAATGTCAATGATGCAGTCTTTTATTTTGAAAGGATCTCTTTAAATCAACAGAGGATAAATTCAAGCAGAGGTTGCTCCAGTCCCCCTCTCCACATACTAACGAAATATAAACCTGAACGCATGTCAAAATTCAGTGCAGTCAAACTGTCGGTTGCTGTTCTCCCTTCTGCTATAATTTAGGTTGGAAAAACGGCCACTTGCCTCCTGTGATGGCAGAACTGTTGCTGCTTTATAGGGCTGCTTCAATCTTGTGCTTTTATTTTATCTAGGACATGAAGCTAGTAGGACTTTGTGTTATGTAAAAATAGTACTCACCACCCTGTGTAAAAAAAAATAAAAAATGTTTACCCTAAGTTTTAGTAATACAGTGGTACCTTGGTTCTCAAACAGCTTACGTAGTTGTCAAACAAATCAGCTCCTGGACTCAACAAACCCAGAATTAAGTGTTCCAGTTTGCGAATGTTTTTCAGAACCCGAACGTCTTACGTGGCTTCCACTTGAGTGCAGGAAACTCCTGTGGCCAATCAGAAGCCACACCTTGGTTTTTGAACGGTTTCAGGAGTTGAGCGGACTCCTGGAACGGATTAAGTTTGCGAAGCAAGGTACCACTGTATATGTGATGCACACCAGTTTCCAGAGCAGACTGTATCTGACATAAATTCAAGCCACACTAAGAACCCACTAGATGCCTAGGGAGGAAAGCCATAACATGCTTTTCCAGCACGTGTGACACAACTGTCGCCTCTCTCCTCCCCCCATGCACTCTGCTGGGGATTCCCTGCCCCCCTGAGCTGAGTGGTGGGCCCGTAGGAAGAGGGAGGAAGTCCCATTGCTCCTGCTAGTGCACCTACTTAGTTGAATCCATCTGTTGGTGTTTGTTACAAAAGAGTACGGTAACTTGATACAGTTCAATGCATGTATAGGAAAGGTGAGGAAACTGTGGTCCTTCAAATGCTGTTGGACTCCCAACTCCCATCATCCCTGACCGCTGGCTATGCTGGCTGGGACGGGTGAGCATTGGGAGCCCAACATAGGATTGTTCTTGAAGTACCAAATGATGGAGGGAATGAATCACACTGGAGGCAATCCTGCTGTTACTGTTTGGGCACCCACAAGGCTCAAATGATTTGCAGGTGGTCGTTGTAGCCATGGCTATTCAGAAACCAATATGTCCTTTGAAAGCTGCCAGGCATTCTTCCCTGAATTTTTTCTCCACTTGGAATGAAAGCAGCGAGGGAAACATGCAACATGATTTTTCAGCTTTCCCTCCAGTGACCTCTCTCCTTGACAAATTATTGCCTACAAAATGTGTGGGAGAATGGGCCTTCTGTGTTTTAATTTAAATATCTTCTTCATTAAAATATAGCCAAGGCTAATGTAGGTTTCCCTTGTGAAGGGACTGTAAAATTCTGATTTTATCTTCAATTTTTCAGTCTTATCGCCCCCTTGTCTACCAACAGAGATCTGTCTGTATTTTCTGCCTCGCCCAATTTTGCCTCGGGATTCTTGAGGTATACAAAAGCTTCTGTGTCTGCTGCCCCTCGCTGTCACATGCTTTCACTCTAACCTTAAGAGAATCCAAAAGAATCCCATCCTTCTGTTGCTGGAGAGACCTCATTTGCAGCTGACACTCAAACCCTGTGTGTTTATGTGTGTGTGTGTGTGTGAGAGAGAGAGAGAGAGAGAGAGAGAGAGAACACAACAAACCCACATTGAGCAGATATAATTGGCTTTCAGTAAATAGGTCAAGTAGAAACTGAAGACCGCACCCACCAAGAAACACAAAAAAGAGGGGAGTTTCCTTTCCTCTCTTTTCTTGAGTGTTTCAGTACACAGGCAACCAATTTTATTTCTGCACAGCTTAATGGCTTTTAAAGGTTGGGGTGGGGGAAACTGTGTGAGAAACAAGAAGGAACCATTGACTCAAGAGTCACACACTCCAATTGTATCTATTTTTATTTCTTTTGCGTCTGCCCCTGTTAAATTGCTCTTCCTATTTTTGCATTTTACGGTTTTTTGATAGTGAAAGGCCCCTCCAGGCTGGTGGGGGTGTCTGCAGGTGTATTCTGCAACATGTCATTGAGGTAATAATAGTGTGCTAGTTAAATCTCTACCTTTATCCCTAGCCACACTGCCGCCACCACCCAAACACATAAGCAGCGAATTTCTCACCGGACAGAATTCATACCTATGCTATTTGTAATAATATGACATTCAGTGATATGAATTATGACAGCATGAAATAAATAATTTCTTGGCAGCAAATGATCTCACAAATGAACAGGAGCAGACATCTGGAATGAAACCAAACAGTGCTTCATCTTGTGCCCCCAAACAAGCATGCAGGATCAAATCTGTCCATACGTTCCTACAGAAGTAGAGTGGAACCTTGGTTTTCGAGCATCTCGGAAGCTGAACGTTTCAGTTTTTTGGGGGGAAATGAATGAATTCCTATGCCCCACAAATAACCCAGAGATGCATTTTAAATAAAAGGACACATTATACTCATGTGAAAACACACTGATTCCTGAACCATCTGCGGGCCGGATTTAGAAGGCAATTGGGCCAGATCTGGCCCCCAGGCCTTAGTTTCCCTACCCATGGCCTACAGTGTGGTTGTTTGTTTGTGATCGGCTGTGGTGAACTTTGTTTTCATGTGTGAGTGGAGTGGGTGGGTGTTTTGGATCAGGTTAGCCGCATTGATTCGTATGCTGTTGGTGGATTCTTGTCGTCGTTTTGTTGGGCTGTATATGTGATAAAGGGGAGCCATACTGGGGTGAAGGCGTCTTCTTCTATTTGTCCCCGTGTCAGTTTCAGTTTATTGGTTAATTTTTCTAGTAAGGCCAAAGCACATTTCTCAATTTTTTCAACTGAATTCTCCAACTGCCCATTGCTCCTCGGTTGTCGAATGTTTCGGAAGTCAAATGGTCTTCCGGAACGAATTACGTTCGACAACCGAGGCTCCACTGTGCACTTTAGGTCTCCTATGTTTTACTGTGCTTACTCAGGAGAAGCTGGCTTGAGATACACACAGGGCTTTTTTCAGCCAGAACTCACCAGAACTCAGTTCTGGCATCAGGCGGGCAACACTGCCATTCTAAGAGAATGAGGGAGGCATTCATGGTGAGTTCCAACACCTCTTTTTCTAGAAAAATATCACTGGATACTAGTTCTCTGAGTTCAGAGAATGAGGCCTCTGAAACATGAATGGCTGGATGGAATTCTCCGATATGGTGGGGACTAGTGGTGTCACTGAGGAAACTGGACTGCAAGGTGCAGGTCCATGTGAGCATGCATGCACAGAGTGGCAGCAACCATCAGCTCGGTTGTCAACCTTTCTCCCAGCACATCTAGCTGTGCCTTTTGCTGCAGTGTGCTCTGTGTGCATTAGCAGGCAATCATACTCACCTCTGGGTGATAAAAAGCTTCCCCAGCTTATTCTGGTACACTGCGCACAGGCAGGCTTAAGGTTTCACTTTGCCTGGTGAGCTGACAAAGGAAAAGTGTCTAACAGAATTAGCCCCATGAGCATTATTGACATGAATATTATTATTATATTTTGCCAAGTGAGAGGATATATGTAGTGAGTTTCATGCAAAAGAATCCAAAATTGATAGCAGAACATGCAAAGCGGGGAAGAACCTGAACCATGTAACATGTATTAAGCAGGCTCTCGCCCAAACATCTGTACGTGAATCCCGTGTTTTGGTAGTGCCTGTGACGCTGCATGTGTAATACATGAAGCGTCCTTTGCTAATCATAACACAACTTCTGAGATGTGGGCTTGATTTCAAGGGCCTTGTTTCCTGTGCTGGCAGCCGTTTAATTCCCTGGCACCGTGCAGCCCTTCTTCACCTTGCCAGGTACTGATTAAGCAGCTATATTGCAGGTTCAGCATTTTCCTGTACGCTTACCAGAGATCATGGAGGGGCACATGCATTTATGTAGCTTGATTATTAATTTAAACTGTGTATTTTATGCATCAGTTTCTCCTTCCTTTGCAGAAATCTAGTTTCTCTTCACTGTTTCACAATCCCAGAGACAACACTGGATGAACCACCTGCTTTGTCCTCTCAGAATTGATTAAACTCACAATGTTCAAGAAAATGTGTTGCTTATGACACGTTGGATCCCACAAGCTCTTTCCCTGTGCCCTTTTGACATAAAAATGTTAAAAGAGCCTACTGAGTCAGAACAGTGGCCCATTTTCTCCAACACTTTGTTTTCATAGTGGTCAACCAGATGCCTATAGGAAGCCTGCGAGCAGGACCTGGGTGCAACAGCACACTCTCCTCTCTTGCAGTTTCCAGCAACTGGTATTCAGAAGCACAGTCTCAAACAGTGGAAGTTGGACATAGACATCTGGGCTAGTAGCCATTGACAGCCTTGTCCTCCTTGAATTTTTCTAATCCTCTTTCAAAGGCATCCAAGTTGGTGGCCATCACTGCCTCTTGTAGTAGGGTTGCCATATTTCAAAAAGTGAAAATCCGGACACAAAAGTTGTTGATAAAGTTTTGTGTTTTCTTGCAAAATCTATTTTTTTGGAAGTTTTTTGGCTTTTTAAAAGGAAGTTTGCCAAAATCTACACTTCCGACATACGTCTGGATTTTCCCAGACATTACGGTGATTGCTGCCTGGTCACTGTTTCTGATAGCCGAATCCTGGCTATGTCTGGGAAATTTTGGACATATTGCAACCCTATCCTGTAGGAACAAATTCCATAGTTTATTCCCTGTGTGAAGAAGTACTTTCTTTTATCTCTCCAGAATCTAACAACATTCAGCTTCATTGGATGTCCCCAAGTTTTAACGTTAAGAGAGTAGGAGAAAATCAGTCTGCTGACATTCTGCTTGGTGCCCACTGACGTCGTGCTGAGCTTGCCTGGTACATTACAGCCCGCTTTGAAACCCCTCCCCTTTAAAAAGACAGAAGATCAGTGCTAAAGGAATATGCAATCTGTGAAGACTATTAGTCTCTTTTTCTTCTGAGAAATGTCAGATTTTCTGTGGTTTGGTTGGGGCGGGGACAGAAGGATCACAGGGAAAATACAAGACAGGAATGATTGAATAATGGTGGTGTACTGATGCCCTGTAAAAAAATAATATGTAGACTATGTGTGGCAATTCCATTCTAAACACCTAGGTTTGTATCCAATTAAGTTTAACGCACAATAAGCCATTGAAATTGATGGGCCCAAGTTTGTAACTCTTAGTAACTCTTGAACGGACATGACTAATTTGGGCTACAACCCCTAGTGTGGAAAAGTGCTCTATTCAGCTACATACCTTATACATCCAAATCCCAGGTGTTTCCAGATGGGGGTTTATTTTAAATGGATTGTTCAGATATTGCAGATAGGGTGTTGGCAACATTTTGTTGTTGTTGTTGTTGTTATTTCGCAACACTTTTTTTAACTTAACCGTTTTTGCCCAGAAAGGGTAAATTCAGATTATATAAAGGGGGGGGGAATGGTCTGACATTTTGATAACAATGATGCACAGACACTGCAAAAATCTTGAACTAGTCTGACAATAAACACCCATCTGGAATCACCCTCCATCGTGTTGTGGGGTTTTTTTGTTTTGTTTTCGTTTTTAAAAAAATTAAGAATGTTTACAATACAGAACTATTGATGGCAAGCAGTTCAGTCGCAAAATAACCTCATTATACTTTTTTACTCTTCAAAGACAACAGAAGACCCATTTCCAGTCCCTTACTGCAGACACCGATAACTGCAAATTATAACGCTGATCCCAGAAGAGTTCTCCATCAGTTGTTGATGCAGGAAGCCTTGGAAGATAGCAATAGCAGAGACATTTTGACATTTCCATTCCACCTTAAGGAGCAGACGTGTGGAACTGTTGCGTGTCACATGTCTGTTTACATTCCAGCACAGCTTGCTGGGAACTTCTGTTGTGTGTATAGCTTTTGCTTTTCCCTGTGTCTCTGAGAAGACAAAGAGAGAGAGACGACATGTTTCTTTGTCCTGGTTTATGATTAATAAATCTGTAGTTGTAGTATACTTCCACAAGCCTCACACCTATTCTGTGTGCGCAGTTCGCTCTGCTGATAGTGTGCCCTGGCTTTGAAGCCCGGGTCGATGATTTATGTCAGGCAGAGGTCAATGGTCTTCGCTGCAGGAAGATTGGAAGGAGATGGCCCAACTAGGGCTAGCCAGTGGGCCTTGCGGCCCTCTGCATGTCGACAGCTTATCCACCAGATACTTATGATCAAATGGCTAGTGAAATCAGAATTGTATTTTCTTGTGGAAAATAACTTTATTCCTTATACTATGAAAAAATAATATGAGCCCACCCACCTAAAAAGTGCATTTCAGTTTGGAAAAATTAATAGTGGAGAAGCTTTCCTTGACTCAGAAGTTTACATTATTTCAGCACAGGGTATATATAATCCTGAATATGCATTTGGAGTGAGAACAAGAAAAAGAATGTTGCAGCTACAATAGAAGAAGGTTTTGGTACAACCGCAGCCAAATGGTACCACAGTAAATGTGAATATTCGTCAGGATTGGAGACCTTTGTGCTCATAGCCCCTTTATTTCTGCTGGAGTCTTCTTGCCTAGTGCACAAGCCGATGCCCTTACACCTCACTTATCGGTTCATCAGGGTATGTATTTCACAGTTGTAAAGGATCAGCTTTTGGCACCAGTTCACATATAAACTTTGAGATGTACAGCCATAATTATTCCAGATCATATATGTTTATTTTGGATGCGTTTCAGATTTGCATGAAGGATCTGCATTTTCCACTGCTGTCTGTGAAGATTAAGGTCCATTTTCCTCCCCATATCCTCAGCACTTGTTCAGCTGTTGGTAAGAAAAAAGGGATGGTGAGGTTTGGAAGAGCTCTGGATCCTCAGAGAGAAGGTACATACACTCAGGTAAGGGTGGGATGCAACTTTATTAGGGGAAAAAATGATTCACGAATCAGAAGACCATATGTTTAATAGGAAACTGACAGGAAGTGTGTTTAGGCTTGCAGCCTTACATCACCCAATATTGCCAAGCAGGCATGGAATGGTGGCGAGTAACATGCTGAAATTGTGGGCCCATAACAGGAAGAAGCAAACATTGCAAAATTTATTACTATATTTTATTTTATTTTAATGTACTCACTGCACCGCAATCCATTTTCCTATGTTCTGCTTTTGCTGAACCTTCCGTGTGTTTTCCATTCCCTGAAAATCTGCCAAGACTCTGTCCGGAGAGTATGAGGAAACCTTACTGAGGCCAAGCTCCCATGAACTGCATAAGAAGCCTCTTCTTCTCCCCCTCAAAAACCTTGAGCCTCATGGAAACTGTCTATCTCTATTAAGAGCGAGGAGATTAAGAGGGCTCCTCTTCAGCGCTGTTACCAAGAAGCCTTTCACTCCTGTCAACAGCCTGTGAAGACTCCCCTTCTCAATGGACTCTCATAGGTTCTCTTGGGATCAGCTTTTTCAAGTGCACTATGAAGCTGGGATAGAACTGCATGTGGGAGGAAAAGAACATCAACTCTCTATTCAGGATGATTTGGGAGTGGGGTTTGATTCTTTTTCAGAATGAGCACAATACAGCCAAATACTGCGTGCATCTGTTCTGCTTGCTAGACTTGAGGTCCTGCAGAATCATGAATCTGATAGCAAGAATTAGGGCAATGGCAATAATGGGAGGGGAGTTTGAGGCTTCAGAGAGTTGAGGGAAACAATACCAGCAAGACAGTGGACACTGATGGTCTGGCAAAAGGACTGGCAGGAATCTTTATGAAGATTTTTAACCACTCTCTGGCCCAAGCCACCGTTCTACCCTGTCTGAAATCTGCTACCATTATACCCCTGCCAAAAAAATCAAAGATAGACAGTCTGAATGATTTTTGCCCTGTGGCTTTGACACCCATTATAATGAAATGTTTCGAAAAACTGGTGAGGAACCATATCATATCTTGTCTGCCAGTGGGACCTGACCCTTACCAATTTGCATACAAGGCAAAGAGATCCACGGAGGATGCTGTGGCAATGGCTTTACACGCTGTCCTGCCTCATTTGGAGAAGCAAGGGAACTATGTGAGACTGTTATTTGTAGACTTTAGTTCTGCATTTAATACTATTCTTCCGCATAGATTGGTGCCCAAACTATTAGACCTGGGACTTCCACCGTGTTTGTGCAAGTGGATATTAGATTTTCTATCAAACCGTCCCCAACGGGTCAGGATGGGCTCCCACGTCTCTGCGGATCTCATCATGAATATGGGGATGTCGGAGGGGTGCGTGTTGAGCCTGCTTTTATATACGCTCTATACAGCTGACTGTGCCCCCAAATACCCCAGTAATAAGATCATTAAGTTTGGTTTAATCACGGCTGGAGGGGGGGCGGCCTATAGGAAGGAAGTTGAGCAGTTGGGGGAGTGGTGCTGGAAAAACAACTTACTCCTTAACTTAAAGAAAACAAAAGAGATTATTGTGGACTTTAGGAAATGTAAATTGAATATTCAGCCACTTATTATTGAGGGGAAGTGCGTGGAACAGGTCTCGGTGTTTCGTTTTCTGGGAATGGAGTTGAGAGATGACCTAACCTGGGGAGAAAACAGCAAAGACCTGATGAAGAGAGCACAGCAGAGGTTATATTTTCTGAGAATCCTCCGGAAAAACAATCTCTCAAAGGACCTGTTGATGGCATTTTACCATTGTACTGTGGAGAGTATATTAATTTATGGTCTGTGTGTGTGGTTTGGGAGCTGCACGGTCAGGGAAAAACCAATGCTGTCTAGGGTTGTAAAGACTATGGAGAGAATAATTGGGTGCACTCTTCCCACCTTGGATCAAATCTATGCTTCCAGGTGCCATAAGAAAGCTGCAGAGATAGCGCAAGATAGTGCACACCCGAGAAATTATCTCTTTCAGCTTCTGCCTTCTGGAAGAAGGTACAGGGTTATAAAGACTAGGACCAGCCGTCTGAGAAACAGTTTCTACCCAAATGCGATTTTGGTTTTAAACACAGTGTAAGGAGTCTCTATGGGAGTATATTGTATTTAAAAATGGGGAACCATTTGCCCCGCAGAGGACCTTAAGGTCCATAGCTTAGAGGTCCCGGCCCCTAAGGAAGTTAGATTATCCTCCACCAGGGCCAGGGCCTTCTCAGTGATGGCTCCGACCTGATGGAAAGCTCTGTCCCATGAGACCAGGGCCCTGAAGGATTTAACTACCTTCCACAGGGCCTGTAAGACAGAACTATTCTGCCTGGCTTTCAATTTGAACCTGGCCTGATCTTTTGTTCCCCTTCATTCCCTCCCCCTCCCCTTTTTGTGAAGATTGCCCACTCTGGGATCCCACAGCTGGTTCTCCCCTGGTCTCCTTGCTGGCCCAAGTGGGACTAATTTAGCCAGCTAGCCCTGGTGATCATCTAATGTTTATTGGATGGATTTCCCCCCTAAATTGATTTTTGATTTTTGATTTAATTGTTATTTACGCTTTATACTGTATTTTATGCTGTTTTTTTGTAGTATCAATTAAGTGTTTTAAATTTGCCGCCCTGAGCCCGGTTTCCTGAACTGGGAAGGACGGGGTATAAATAAAAATTTATTATTAGAAGAAAACTAGTGTTTGTTGTAACTGCTACTCAACTGGACACATTTCTCAGGAAGTTGATCTCGCTGATGTCTATGGGAACTAAGTGCAACTAACAGTCTGGATTCATCCCATTCTTGACAACAGGCAAATCCCACTAAGGGAAGTGAAGGAACTCTGTGGAGAAAGAGAATGTTGCAAACAACAGATGGAGGAGTTTCGGAGCAGGAGGTGCACCCTAGGAAGCCCACGGAACACGTAATACCAAAATAAACAGCAAAAACCAACAAAGAGAAATGTAAGCCTCTGCACAGCGAGGGAAATTTTCAGAAGACGAGACCAATACGGATCAGGCTTTGAAGTGAATTGACATTTTCAAGCCCAAGCAGGTACATGTGCAGCTCGCAGAAACATGAGAATAAAACAATATTAAAAATGAAGATTACAGAGTGGAAATTTCAATCTGGAAATCTTCTCCCTCCCTCCCCCCTCCCCCTCCGCCGGTTAGTGTAACTATAAGCAAGAAGCAAGTGCCCAGAGGAAATGAGAATTTAAGAAAACTTAGACAATCTGGCAGGGTCCTGAAATGCCGTGCTTTAAATTTGGGAACCACTGCTTGAATGAAAGGAAAAAGAGAAAGTAGGACCAGATATTAGCTGGAGAAAAAAACAAGAGCATAAGACCTTCTTTCTGGTGAAATTTTAAGATATACCATACTGTGTTAAAAATCAAACAATATGCTGCATTAATATGGAAATGCTTGTCATATGGATATATATTTTTAAAAATCAATTTTCTAATGGGCAATATTATCTAACTGTCTGTAGAATTTTTTTTACCTGCAGGTCAGGCTTTTCCTTCATTAAAATTGGAATTGTGTTGATGGATACACACTTGCTATTCTCTCTAGCAGTGCGTTCTTGGCGCTAACAGGTTGAGTTGGATGGGAGAAGACTAGATAGAATGCTTAAGCCATTTAGGCAACATTTGCTTTCTCAAAAAATATACAAGCAGAGCATAAATCACATGCTTTCCTGCATGCTGTGCAGGAACTGTACCCCTTCATCCACCTGCTCTCCCTCTCTTTCTGCTTCTTGCAAACTGCACTACACACAAACACACACAAACACAATACCTTACCTCAAGCTCTGATGGGTTTCTCATTCATATGCAGAAAGTTTCACAAGTAGCCATTAGTTCCCATCAACCAGTCATTCTGGGTTCTTAAGAATAACCTGCCTAACAAAAGGAATGAGCATCCTTCTTGATCAGATGAATGTATGACCCAGAGGAATGGCTGGATAATATCTCCTCCTGCCATTGTACCCCCCTTTCCCCAGTCAGCTGCAGCTCAAGAACAGGACTGCCTTTGGAGCAAGGTGGTTAGGCTTCTTGGATTCACCTGCACTTGTTAGCAGTGGTAGCTCAGGCTGTTTCAGGGAATTCTGGTACAGCCCAATTTCCTTCTTTAGGATAACATCTTTGTCAATATCCTAACAGACTGCCTGCTCAGAGACCACAGCAGAAAAGGGCAACCTGAATGGTCACAGAGCTAGCTGGGACAATTCCAGTGCCCCTGAGCATGTCCATCACCACATTCCTTGGTCTGAGCTTCAGGTGTTGAGCACAAAAGGCACACGAAACATCTGGGTTATTGGGGAGCATATTCTATCAGCCTGCCCCCCCACCCCGATCAAGCTGAGGGATCTACTCACACACAAGCAAAGAGGAGAAAAAGCCCTTAGCAGACCTTCCGCCCTCAGCACTGGAAGGTGATGGGCTGACCAGGAGGAGGCAATGCACACGGTGGAGGCAGGGCTTGTGTGCATCCTCCTGCCCCTATTTTTAAACGCTGTGTGCTCAAGCA
This sequence comes from Podarcis filfolensis, assembly GCF_964270895.1. Lineage (NCBI taxonomy): Eukaryota > Metazoa > Chordata > Lepidosauria > Squamata > Lacertidae > Podarcis > Podarcis filfolensis. The sequence goes on from NC_139604.1 coordinate 94,864,908, forward strand.
AATGCCTGACCAATTATTTACACTGTTTAAAAGGGGGCTTGCATTAATGGGGGATAAGGCTGTCAGTGACTATGGCTCATAATGGCTATATACCAGAGCCATAGCTACGGCGGGGTGGGAGGTGGGGCTAGCCAGGTTTTTTACTGACTCCAGAGGGGTGCCAGTGAGGCTCCTGGACTGTGTGTGTGTGTGTGTGTGTACAAATGCACATGGGGAGGAGTGCCAAACTGGGTCTTTGACCCGAGTGAAATAAAGTCTAGTTTTGCCCCTGCCCTATACTGCCCTATACTGCCCCCAGCATCTGAAACACAAATGCCAGTCACTGGGAGGAAATAGGGGGAGAGGGCTGTTGTGCTCATGTCCCGCAGGTGGGCTTCCTATCAAGGCATGGAGATAGCCACTGGGTGGGTTAAGGATGCTGCACTAGATTTTGTCTGGCCAAACAGGCTTTTAAAAATATATATAGTCTGGAAACGGACATCAAAATATTCCAGTGGAGGGAAACAAGTCCTGTATGGACCTAGCTACATGTTAATGATGTGATTAGTAATCACATCATGGGTTGAAAAAAATTAAATATGAGGCATGGGCAATAGCAGTTGTCCTCCTCATCCATATTATTGATAAGAGTCACTCCCCTGTGTTGTAATTAACACCAGAGAAAGAAGTTATTTTTACCAATAATAGGGACGTAGGGCAAGCCCTACCAATACTGCTGAATGTTGTGCTCCTGAAAACAACTCCCAAAACACTCTCTCTCTCTCTCTCTCTCTCTCTCTCTCTCTCTCTCACACACACACACACACACATTGCATTAATTTTTTAAAGTCCCAAACATGATTAATATATTGTGTCATTAGGTTGTATTTCTTCCAGTTTCTTTGGTAAATCTACAGCTGCTGACTATTTTTCATTTCTGAAGGTTTGATCTGTCAGCCACAGGAAGACAGAAGAGCTTCCCTGAAATCAACCCCAGATATAATATTTTATTCTGTCCGAGCCAGCATTTACCTATGTTAAATAGCAAGAGAGTATGTGCCAGTTTAAAAGATCGAGGAGGGAATCCTGCTACAATTCCCAGTCACATCAGTGAAGTTTGCAATCCTTCAAGGACTAGAAAGTTGGATTTGGAGAATGGAAAGATTGTTATTGAATCTTTCCATTCTCCCAATCCAACATTCTAGTTCTCCATTACGAAAGGCAGTGAAGATAAGAGGCACTCCAAAATGTTAAGTATGAGCAAAATAGCCACCATTATTATGACTGGCGTTTGAGCGGAAAGAAGGCTTGTGCCATGCAAAGGGATTCCTGTCAGTGTGGGCACAGTCACCCACTGTCAGGGTGGGTGACTACCTTCCTTGCAGTAGTATTTCCAAAAAGATCTCTATCTTTACTTTTCTCCACAGGCCTGAATAACAACCATACTCTCAGAGACACTACTTCATGCAGTGCCTAGTTGAATTATGGCCCTTGTTCCCACAGGAGGCAGTGATCACCACCAACTTGGATGTCTTTAAAAGAGGATCATATAAATTCATGGAGGATAAGGCTCCTAGTGATGATGGATATGTTCTGCCTCCAGTGAGAGGCAGTAATGGTTCTGAATCCCAGTTGCTGGAAATCACAGAAGAGGAGAGTGCTCTTGTGCTTGGGTCCTGCTTAAGGCACCTGGGTGGCCACTGTGAGAACAGGATAGATCACTGGTCTGATCCAGAAGGTTCTTGTGTTCTGATGTCCCTAGGTTCTAACTATGGGTGAAGACTAAGCCTCTCCCTACTCTTGTTCTCTCCAACCACTGAGAATCCAGTGTGGTGTAGTGGTTAAGAGCAGTGGACTCGTAATCTGGTGAACCGGGTTCGATTCCCCGCTCCTCCACATGCAGCTGCTGGGTGACCTTGGGCTAGTCACACTTCTCTGAAATCTCTCAGTCTCACTCACCTCACAGAGTGTTTGTTGTGGGGGAGGAAGGGAAAGGAGACTGTTAGCCGCTTTGAGACTCCTTAGGGTAGTGATAAAGCGGGATATCAAATCCAAACTCTTCCTCTTCTTCTTCTTCATCTGTCTACATCCTGGTTACTGTTTTTGGTGCTGCTAAAATGGGACAGAATACCCTCCCTCCCCCTAAAAAAAAGACTTTTTGCAATAAGGAAAGTGATGACAAAATGTACTGGAAAATGTGCGATAACATTTCCTCAATGCAATGCCATCTAACTTCCCTGCTAGCAAATCAGGATTAATGTTAGATAAATAGCTGGTGTTGTCTAATCTCCCTGCAAACAGGATGAATGCTCAATAAACAGGTCATCTGGAAGTGATCAACATCTCTGAGCATGTCAACAGGGGGTTGCGACTGTCCCTATCCCCCTTTCAGAATGGAATCTTTATCCTCAGAGCACCATCTTTTATACCACATGACTCTAAGATACTTCAATTCTTTTTGCACTGAAAGGACACAAGGGCAAGGCATGTTTCCAGTCTTTGCACCAGAAGGACACCAACAAAATCCAGGTTTCACTTCCAGTAACTACTGGCTTCTGCACACCAAACAAGAAAGCAGAAGACGTTTCACACCTCTTCTGGTCGTTTAAAGGAACCCAGTGAGATGCTTGGCCTGCGCTTAGTCTAAGACGTCCCATATCAACTGTTCATTCCACCACCTGTTATTCAGCCTTCTCTGGTGCACTCAGTTCTTTCACTGCATTTGGTCAGAATGCTTGCAATGCCCCAAAATCTTTATAGGAAGGAACATGCACTTTTTGTTTTGTTTTGACATAGTTTGTCAAAGGCTCTGAAAAGGGCGTGAGCAGAGAAATGTCAAAAAGTGCTGGTGAAACGAAATGCTAAGACACCAAATAAAAGTTCCAGAACAATACGGTATCTCTGGGAAAGTAGAAAGTGGCAGGTGACATTAAATATCCATATTTCAGAAAGATTTTTTTCCGGTCAGCAATCACACTAATGGCACAATTCTGTACATGTCTAATTAAAAGAAAGTCCCAGTGAGTTCAGTGGGGTTCACTCATTTTCTGGACTGGATAGATCTTTGGTCTGTTCCAGCAGAACTCTTCTTATGTTCTTAAGACAGGATCCTTTTCAATGTCATAGAAGATGCAACTGGACTTTGACCAGACAACCCTACAAATAGAGGACTGTCCTCTGTAAAGTAGGAGACACAGCCACCCAATCTACTGGTGAGCTCCCCACCCGCTTGCCATGTTCCCAACTCCTGTTCAGTTAGTTTAACTTCAGTTATGCTTTATAGAAGAGCCTCCTGCATTTACACTGGAGTTGCGTGTGCTCCAGTTTCTGCAATTTCATTTTTCCCAGTTTATCTGCTGCCGCATGCAGTCTGGTGGCACCCTTAATACCCATACGCCTAGCCATGCTCTCAGGAAGGGACAAAGATAAGGAAAGATACTCTGAGCAACCTGGACCTTCTGCTGCCATCACAACCCACTTCCTGCTCCTTATTGTGCAAGGTGCATATCCTGCGGCTCTTCCTCGCAGTCTCTTTGTGAGCAGGAAGAGCCTAGTGATAAGAGCTATTTTTAAATCCTCGTAGCTTCGAGCCACAGAAAGCTCATTTCCAAAAAAAAACCAAAAAACAAAAAACCAACCAGCTCACACGCAATACTAGAAGTCTGTGTCTGGAATTACGAACACAGGAAATTAAACACAAAACTAGGTTACAATAGCAAGAAAAGAATCAGACTCAAACTGACCCAAACAATGGCAAACACAGGTTCTGCAAACCGCATCCCACCCCCCCACCCCATGACAATTTGTTTACATGAATAATGTAAGTCAATTAAGGGTGAATTTATTTATTATTATTATTTTAAAAGTCTGCTTAAATTACCAGAACACTTGAATGCACTCTGTTGAACAGGTGTGGCATTTGAAGTTGTTACAGTAAGTGCCACACTTTTCACATTGGGTTGGGGGGAGTGTCAGTACTGTACTGTGTACCCTTGGGTACCCCCAGAAAAAAGCATTTAGTACAGTGTGGAGCTACAGTTTTCAGAGTGCTTTAACAATTAATCCCTCTTCATAGGCAACACTGGAAATTGTAGCTTTAAGAAAGGAATAGGGGTCTCTTAACAATTCCCAGAACCCTTAATAAACTACAGGTCCCAGAATTCTTTGGGGAAAGCCATGCCTGTTTAAAGTGGTATCATGGCACTTGATGTTAATGTGACCTGCTATTTCTGGAGCCAGTTAAAGATTTCCCAAACAACCCTGTCTTCAGCTTTTCCTTCTTTTATTCTCAAACAGACACTCTAGCATCTCTGCTTTCTACTGATGCTGATCATTATTATTTATTTATTTGTGTGTGTGTGTGTCTGTTGCTCTTGAAAGAAAACAAAGGCACTTTGGGATGAGGATATGATGGAAGATTATTACTCTTTCCCCCTATGGTTCACTAAAAACAGGCTCTTGCAAAGCGGACCTCTTTTCTGAATGTTTTCTATAGCTCTGCAGAAGGTCCCACGTCTCTTCCAGAAAAAGGGTCCACCGTCTTCAACACAGTGTCCCCTCGCTTGCTGTTTCTGCATAAATGCGGCCCATATTGGAGTAAATAAACAGCCAGGCAGTGTCCCAGACAATGGGCCTTGGCGGTGAATTAATAAACTCTGCCTCTTGCATTAGCAGAGTGTGACTGGAACTGGCAGGAGTCCCTGGCCGGACTCCAGAAACTATTATTACTAGACAGAGCCAAAGGAGACTTGGCACGAAACAGGGCCCACAGCTGGAGATTAGGTAACAGAGTCGGAGCGCTCAGTGAGCTGCCAGGGTGTTGGCCATTGTGCCTGAAGAGAGGGTCAAAATTCTGTTTCTGAAGCTCACAGCCGCACGCACACATTACCTTCGTAACATGCAACAGTACAGCCTGTAACAAGCAGTGATTTTCTTTTTTCAAAAGGAAAGGGATCTGTTCTTCCAAACACCACAGGGTGCTTACACCAGCAATTTATCTCTGGTTTACTAAGTAACCTTGGAAAGGCTTGCCAAGGTACGCTTTGCAGTTCTCAGGTGATGCAGTTTGGTTTCAAGTGCAGGTATGTTAACTCTGGCACTCCCAATTTTCCCAGGGAGAATCGATATTAAACGAACAATGTGGACATTACCTTTATTTTTTTAAGTGTAATTTTCAGTGTACCCTCCAGGGCTGGCCAAGGACAAGACAGCATTCCCGATTTCATGTACAGACGCTGGCTGGGAAGGCGGTTGAAACTCACTTCAGCGCTGACAATCTTTCCATGCACCTGAGGACAGTGGGCTAGTTTAGGTAGGGTTGCCATACATCCAGATTTTCCCATTTGTTTCCCCCAAAATAAGCTCAACAACTTTCCCCAAAAAGCTAAACAACCCTAGCTGAGGGGGTGCATGGCACACACACACAGGGTGTGGAATTTAGTGTAGCACTAAGTGGGGTGTGCAGGAAGGAAACAAGGTCCACTTGTGCAACAGACTTTGCCTTCCCCACTGCTCCCACAAACTTGTTCTGGGTTCCCCTGCAAAAAAACACACACCAAAAACACCCTCTCTGGCAGAGGGCAGGGGAGTCTTGTTGCACAAGCAACAATTTAGCTGAATCTTGCCCACATTGGGAAAGGGTTAAGCATACAACTTGCCATTTCTCCATGGCAAAAAGCCTTCTTTCAAGGGTGATTTGCAGCAGACAAGCAGCCCTCGGGACGTGCAACTGCCTTTGTGAGGGAGTTTGAGCAGCAGCTTTCCAAACCTACACAGTCACCTGTGTTTTTAAACCACACTGAAGATTGTGGTTTAACCAATGGCCCATCAATTCCACCTCCACAGTGTCTAACCAGATGCCTATGTTATATTCAATACAGAACAACAGTCTCCCTGTAATGAGTGTCACCTGGGAATGGTTACTTATGCTTCATGTTTCAGGCAACTGGTAGCAGTGGATACATATCCTCATGACCACTGCTCCTTGTGCATTTTTCTAATCTATGGGGTATGTACCTGAAATATACTCAGAGTCGCAAAGTGATTTCATGCTCTTTATTCAGCTCATAGTGGTGAGGAGGAATGAAATGAAAGTCCCCTCAAAGTATCTGCTTTATATACATTATTTACACAATGGGCTGCACATGATTGGCTAATTCCAGAATTCTACTGTAAGCCAATCAGGTTGTGGATTCACTTCTATCTGGAGCATGATTGGGTGGTTCCTGCCAACCAATCATACTGCTGCATTGTTCTAGGACCAATCAGACTGCTGCATTCTGAATCCTATTGTTCTAGGACCAATCAGACTGCTGCCTTTTGGATCCTATTGTTCTAGGACCAATCAGACTGCTGCAGTTTGGATCCTATTCAACTCAGTACATAACAGTACCTTTGTCCTTCTTATTGTAGTTGTAGTATATGAGTTGTAATGTGTGAAGTTTATATAGCTTCCATGTACACAGGTCATTGTTTCATATTTGAATTCTTTTGTAGTTGTGCTGAAGAAGATTCCAGCGAAACAGTCAGATTATCCGGGATCACTGTCCTACGTTGTTATCCACTTACTACTTCGGCACCATGAACGCCTAAAAAGTTTTACCGCTTAGCCCACAGGATAGCATCTATTACTTTGTTTCAACCATAGACTTATACTTCTACGGACTTTCAAAGATTGACAGAGGTGTGTTCATTTGTTTTCAAATATATTAGAGAATTTACAAGGGTACACATTTTGTTTTGTTGTACTAGATCACGTTTATTATGCAATGATAATTACAGTGCTATCTAGTATACTGGTCTTCGTGTTGCTTGTGTTGTTTGTTATGTTATATTCAACGGCAGGACCAGAGCGCAACAGCACTCTCCTCTCTTGTGTGCTTCCCAGCGACTGGCGTTTGGAAGCAAGCTGCTTGTCTGACCCTGGACACAGTCCTTCTTCCTTATGGTGGGAATGAGAATCTTGCATGAGAAAGTTTAAACTACTTACACCAAGATAAGGCACAATAATAACAAAGCAGTTAATAAAACAGATCTTGAAGGAATTCAAGCAAAATAGAGCAGGCCAGCCGTCAGAACCCTGGCCTCCTTTGTCTCTTGCCATGCTAAGCCCCATGCTGCTTTAAACTCTGGAGGGAGCAGCATGCAAAGAAGGAATTTGGGGACATTGCTGGAGAAGCTTTTCACTTGGAGAAAGGGAAATCAGGTGTGCAGGGCCCTCTGGGCTGCAAGAGTGCAACACATCTTTTGCCAACCTGACCAAATTTGTAGTTCGAAACATCTGCAGGACACCAGGTGGGCAAGGCAATGGAAATGAACAGATCCACTACATTTAGAGGAGGAAGCAGTGACAGAACACCATGGAGAAACTCATCCATTCTGTTACCTTTGCTACAATACATGCCAACTCATCAAAAGTATATAAAAGCAGGGGCTTATGTTTCTTCCATTTCAAAACTTCCAGTGCGCTGCCCTCTGCACTACTGCCCCTAGCATAATGGTTATGGTCCTTAAGAGCTTAATATAAATAGAGCCAGTGTGGTATAATGGTTGGAGTATTGAACTAGGGCCTTTGGTGACCAAGTTTCAAATCCCTATCGAGCCATGAAGCTCACCAGGAGACCTTGGGGCAGCCACCATCCTTAAGCCTCGTAACCTACCTAGCAGGGTTATTGTAAGGGGAAAGAGAGCCATGTATGCTGCACTGAACCCCTTGGAGGATAAATAAGGGTAGAAGTAAAAATAAACAGTCCATCCTCCTATTCCCTAACACTGCCCACCATTTTTTCAGTCTCAGCAGCATAGCCACCACATGTAAGGAAACACTGTGGTATTCTGAACATGTTATTTAGTTTGCACATTCATATTTGCTGTTTCGTGAGCCGATTTTCCTTGAAAAGCGGGATAAAAAATATTAAATAAATGAAAATAAATGTGCTGTTTAAAAACAAGAGCGGTTAGAGAGCTGGAAAGGCCTCCTAGCAAAAAGACAGGCGGTGAGTCTAGAAGATTAAAATACAAAGTGTGAGGATAAAGATATTGTCATAAAAATTGATAGTCTTCTAGCCCAAGTGGGAAAGTTGGCAGGTGTGAGGCCATCATCTGCATCTAATTGAGATCCATGGCAAAAGATCCGTTGGTTTTCATGGCTGTGGATTGTATTCCATGAGCTTGTAAAATATTCTATTTTTATCTGTTGAATATTGGGAGAGAAAGAATCTATAACCCCTCAGCTGTGCTGGAGGAACATTAGATTCTATTTTCTTTGCGGTGAAACAAAAGTGATGAAGTTCCGTATTTATAATGAAAGGTTACATGGGGAACAGCCTTTCCCTCTGTTGGGCCCTGGCTGGGACATGAATTGTTGGAATCTCGGCACCTGGCCTAAACTCTTGGGAAAGGAAAGATACTCTGTTGATTTGCAGTGGTCCACTGACTCCTTAAAAAGGAGCACTTCCTGCCTGCCACCGCTGAAAAATGATCACCAGAAGGCATGGCCCTTTCAAAGAGGAGTCGTAAATATGGAGAAAGTGAGGCTAGATTAGGAGCCGTAACAGAACACATGCATAGCACACAGAGAGAGAGGAGAAAGAAAACTGGCACACGTATTTGAAAATGCAACTGAATTTAGGAACCTGTTTGTGGCCAAATTATTTCCCCAGTATATTCCCCATAAAATGCCGGTATCAGTACAAAATAGATGCTTGTTTCTAAATAAAACTGCATGAAAAATCAATACCCAAAGGAAGTAGAAGTACCTTCTCCTGAGTGAATTCAACATAAAAACATGAGAAGAGCCTTCTGGATCAGACCAAGGGTCCATCTAGGCGAGAAATCTGTTCCCACAGTGGCCGATCAGATGCCTGTGGGCAGAGACATACATAGGGTCCCTTGCTCCTTTGGCAAGGAGTTGTATCTGTGCGCACACCCCCCCCCCCGAAGAAACCACCTTGCCGCAATAGCCGCATTAGAAATTATTACATTTTACGTGAGGGAAAGGCGAGGAGGAAGGGCAAAAAGATTCACACACCCTTGTGCCACAGCGCAAGGAGGACAGGAAGCTCCTCCCGTGTTTGATCTTGCTGTGACAGCAGAGGCATGGCACCACACACATAAACACCATACAGTCACACCTTGGGTTGCGAACGCTGCAGGTTGCGTGTTTTCGGGTTACGGGCGCGCCGAACCCGGAAGTACCGGAACGGGTTACTTCTGGGTTTTGGTGCTTGCACATGCGCAGAAGCGCTAAATCGCTCTTTGCGCATGCGCAGAAGCGCCGAATCGCATCACACACGTGCGCAGACGCGGCACTGTGGGCTGCGAAAGCTGCGGGTTCTGAACATGCCTCCTGCAAGGATCACGTTCACAACCCAAGGTTCCACTGTACGCTCCTGAGTCTGATAGGTGATTTTTGCGCCATCCCTTGGCCTTCACCCCTAGCAGTGGCTGGTTTTGCCAACCTCTAGGTCAGTGGTGGAGGAAGAGGAATGTGGGGGGTGCCATCGAGGCTGCCCCCCAGAACGTGCACCATGCCCCTGTGGGCTGCGCGCCACGCCCCTGGGACACGTGCCAGCCCTGCCCTCACCTGCTCTCTGCCCCCCAGTGCTGCAGCATGAAGCTCCGCCACTGCTCTAGGTAGGCCTCTGCCTGTAGAAAGCCTGAAAGCTGAGCATGAGCGTAACAGCACTCTGTCATTCTCAGAAGCCTCTCTGAACTCTTGTTTTTATTTTTTAAAGTATGCATAGACTCAGATTAGTAGCATGATAAAGAGATAAGCCATACATTACCTGAGCAAGACAGAAACTGTTGCCCTGCGGCTCTTTTCCACGTCCTTCCAGCTGCATCTTTATCATGAAGTCATTTGTATTGCATTTGTCTTTGTTACAGTTGTATCTCCTGGCTTTCCACCAAAAATGTCTAGCACCTAACTAGAGTAAAACCCACAACCAAAGACAACATTACACATTCAGCTACATGACAATGGCTGCTATCCTATACAGTACACACATAACCAATGAATAAGACCTGTTGAACTCAGCGAAGCTTCCTTCTAAGCATAGATGCATAAAGGTAAAGGTAAAGGGACCCCTGACCATTAGGTCCAGTCGTGACCGACCCTGGGGTTGTGGCACTCATCTCGCTTTATTCGCCAAGGGAGCCGGCATGCAGCTTCTGGGTCATGTGGCCAGCATGACTAAGCCGCTTCGGGCGAACCAGAGCAGTGCACGGAAACGTCGTTTACCTTCCCGCCGGAGTGGTACCTATTTATCTACTTGCACTTTGACGTGCTTTCAAACTGCTAGGTTGGCAGGAGCAGGGACCGAGCAACGGGAGCTCACCCTGTCGCAGGGATTCAAACCGCCAACCTTCTGATCAGCAAGCCCTAGGCTCTGTGGTTTAACCCACAGCGTCACCCGCGTCCCGCATAGATGCATAGGGATGTGCTAATCCTAAACATTTTTTCGTGGTTATGTTTTTGTACCCTTTAATAGCAATATCAATATTATCAGTTCTGGTCAAACAATCAACATAAGGTTTGCATGATAAGTTCTACTCAGAGCAAAACCACTGAAAGTCATGAATCCCAGTTAGTCATGTTCATTCATTTCAAGGAGCCTACTCTGAGTATGACTATGAACCCTCCAGATGTTGCTGGGCCACAGTTCCCACCATTGCTGACCACTGGCCATGCTGGCTGGAGGAAGTTGTATTATCATAATATATGGAGGACTGCAGCCCAAGTCTTATATGTTGTCTGTCACACCCAATATATTATTTGTCCAAAGTAGATATTTTAAAAGGAGAAACAGGTTTTTTTCCAGCTTTGGTTCTACTATCAGATCAGTGAAGGGAAATATTATAAACCCCTCTGATTTCATGAGATTTCACCACTTCCAAGATATTCGTGGCATTGAACCAATCCTTAAATGCAGGACATCTGTGAACCCAAACAGCAACCATTTCTGAATCTAGCCATCATTTGCTCAGCTTTTCTCTAATTAAACAATCCACACTCCTCATCGGTTTCCCATTTCCTACCCCCAGACTGTTACTTTTATTTTCCCCCACTTTAACCCTCCTCGTGATTTCCCTTAATCTTCTCTCTTTTCTTCTCCTCCATCAACCTTTCCTGTCATATCTCCTCCATCAACCTTTCCTGAAGATCTCCACAGGGTTCTCTCTCCTGCATAGCGTGTGGTGCAATATGGCCTTGCTACACCAGCAGATAGCTTGATGGCATGAAGGTGCTTACCTGACCTCCCAGCAGGTGAGCCACTGCTGCTCATGGGCAGGGGGGATGAGGTGATGAGGAGGGCAATGAAATGCAAGCGTGTCAATGTGGCTTGGCTGGAGCGGTTGCACTGCACTGACCTTGCCCCTTCCTGTAAGCAGCAGAGACACATCTGCTGGGAGGTCAGGTAAACTGCTCTGCCTCACCATGCCAGACACTTCTGCCTAGCTGCCACTGTACCATACACTGCAATGTGCCTGCCAGCAGATTTACTTCTTCCCTGGAATCTAACCATCTGAAGAAGAATGGGCTGTTTTATGTTACAGGATGCCTACAACATACCCTCTATGCACCCACACTTTTCTTTGATGTTTCAGGATATACTTTCAAGTACAGTGGTACCTCGGGTTACATATGCTTCAGGTTACAGACTCCGCTAACCCAGAAATAGTGCTTCAGGTTAAGAACTTTGCTTCAGGATGAGAACAGAAATCGTGCTCCGGCAGCGCAGCGGCAGCAGGAGGCCCCATTAGCTAAAGTGGTGCTTCAGGTTAAGAACAGTTTCAGGTTAAGTATGGACCTCTGGAACGAATTAAGTACTTAACCTGAGGTACCACTGTATCAACACTTAGGTTTGTAGCATTGAATCCTCCACTCATTTGTGAGCAGGCATACAAATGCTTTTATTATTTTCAACATAGATGCCTTCGGCTTTTTCCCTTATGTCTTCTTTTGATACTCTGCTGGGCTATGCGCAGCTCAACACGGCAGAGAAAATCTAAAGTGGGATATATGGAAATGTGCCGGTGCCTGAACCATTTCTGAAGCGTTTGGATCTGGCATTCCAAAACAAACAAAGGGGTCAAATGACCTTTCAGCCTGACTTCTCACACTTTCCCCCCTCCCTCCCGAGACATTAAGAAAAACATTTCAGAAAACAATGAATGTAACCTCCCTCATGGCCTAGTTCCTGCCAAGAGCAACATTTCAATGGCTACAAGGTGCGGGTTGTAGAAGGGAAGGAGAAAGACTAAGGGCATTTTCACACGTAAGGCTTCGTGTTAAACTCTTATCGCAAACGGGAAACTATACTGCGTTCAGTTACTCTTCTGAATTCTTCTTCCTCTCCCCACATTAACAGTGCATATACATGCTCTCACACGAAAAAGAACCCAAACCCATGTGTTCCAAACACACAATTTAGGGTCACTTGTGAAAATGCCTGAAGCAAATACTGGCTTTCATTCATCATTGGCCACCTTTGGCTGCAACAGGTCAAAGGTCAAGGAGTCAAGAGAACAGATTATTACTAAATGACTTATTCATGTGAGTACCAGAAGGAGCATAATAACTAAAGAAGGGTGATGAAAATGTCCACTGAGGACCATTCAAGCTTGCCAGACAAAAGGATAAGGAGTATTGGGTGTGTGGTCTTAAAGGGGGGAAATGTATTTTCAGACTCTGCCAGACAGTTTTGCATCACAAATCACACTACATATCTATTGATAAGAACACTGGAAATGCCCATTGATCTGGCACATAAAGTCAGAGCTGTGCATATTCCAAAGACGACTGGCCTTTTAAGGGCACTAAGCCAGGTGGAGGTTCCACAGGCGCAGCTTCTCCCATCACAGTGTGGCAGTGGCAGGAAATCCCCACCTTGGCTGATGTTGCTCTGCTTCAAAGCTCTTAAAGGGACAGAATTTCTTTCCTTTTTGGAACAAAGCCACCTGAATTAAATCTGATTCCAGTGCCAGGTAGCAAATGCTACATGTGATGATATAGCAGAAAATCTATTTATGAAAATGTAACCACATGTTGGAAGGAGCCATGCTTTAGCACGAAGGGCGGGGGGGATGCTTTTTGGACCATTTAGCAGCATCAGTTCCCACAGTGCGGACTGCAGCAGCTCTGGTGTAACATTCCCAGCTGCTAAAGAAATCAAGAGCTTTGAGGCTTGAGTTTGCTCTGGAGTCTGTAACGTTTTCTGGAACAAATCTTTGGACTGTATTTCTGCTGGAAAGGGTGGGAAGCTGCCTCTTATCTGTACCCAAGAGGGTTCCTGGTGGCTTTTGGTGCTTCCAGGCTGGTGGCTGTTAATGCTATCCCATTGCTCTTCCTCTGTAAGCTACACTGAACTGCAACTGAATACCCAAGCAACCCCCATTTTAGGCGTTACCAACATGTGCATAATCGTGCACACGGCGCCAAACCCGGAAATGACCTGGAAGCATCATAAAAGATGGCACTAAAAGGCGGATTGGGGGTGGAATGGGGTGTTTCAGTTGCACACGATTTCACGCCAGCACACCATGACCCTGATAAAATGATGCCACTGGGAAGCATAATATAATGAAAATGCACCAAATAAATTGTGTGGGGACTTTTTATGATTGGGAAAGTACTGTGATGGGGACATGCAGTGAAAAGTATGGGTTGAATGAATGATGAATAGGAAGGTGTGCAAAGACCATGCAAGCCAACCAGGGTGAACGGTCATTGTCATATAACCACCCTGTAAACAGATCAGAACAAATACTCAATGAAGACAGGACCTAACTCCAGTGCAAGTTTTGTGCAAGCAAATCAGGATGATGAATTAACAGGTCATCTGGAACAGCCATAAAAAAAGACAGGAGAATCACAGAGGGGGGCGGGGAATGATTGAATGTCCCTATCATATAGTTGCCTCATAAAAAGCAAGTGAATAAAAGCACAACCATTCTGGAGTAAATGCCGAGTGCGGAAGTCAATTTTATTTATTCGGCCACTTTGGTATCCTTGAAGGAAAGGTGCAGAATGCAATAGTAACATTGGAAGAGCGGTGGTCTTTTCATGGGAACATAGCAAGTTGCCCTATACCAAGTCAGACTGTTTAAAAAGATTTTAATTAAAGATTTCTTAGTTTACAAAAATACATGCATTGTCTCTTTTTTCAAGTTGTGTTTTCTACAGAGCAGTTGTGAGACATTAGTGTTGCATGCAGTATTAGGTTAGGAAGGAAGGGGGGGAATGGTGAGTGGGGTGGGGTGGTTATGCTTCTGTTCTTGTGCTTAGTGTATGTGTGGGGTTTTGTGTCAGCGTCACTTGTGTGGGTTCTCTTACTATTCACTTGTGGTATTTCCTTGGTAGTGAGAGTGGTTGGGGTGGCCTAGGGTGTGGTTGGTTGTCTTTGGTTGCCTGTAGTGAGAACCAAGTCGGACTGTTGATCAGTTTTGTTGCCCCTGACTGCTCCAGGATTTCAGACAGGAATTGAACTGTGGACCTTTGGGAGACAGAGCATTTCAGGAATGCAATGATATGGTTTCTGTCATCTGTTCTTCAAGACCACTAATACAAATACAAGGAAAGGACTGGCTAAAATGGGCATGTAAAACCAGCAATGCTGGGAATCGGTCGCATAATTGGCAATCGGCATATTAGCAGGCCTTAGGTGCTGGTGCGGGAGTAGAAGGGAAGGTTAGGGAGGTTACATAAACAACTCATCTAGAGTCTTTTGTTAATGTTCATTTTTATGGCTCCTCTGTGGCAAAGAGTTTCTCAGGAGAAACACGATTCTGTGGCTCTTCCTCTAGACTCAGTATAAATGTATTAGGCATTATTTTTATTATCTGAGCCCCAGTGAGTAATGTTCAGTTTATTAAACAGTGACTCAACCCCACGTTCTCCCTCTCCCTCTCTTTCTTCTTAATGGAACACTGTTTTTCCTCAGCGGTGGGATTAAGCTGACCTGTTTCATCAGAATTTACCTAACAGTTGCCCTCATGTTGCAACAACTAGCTTCAATTTCATCCCACAAAACAAAACAAAACAAAAATCTCTCTTCTATCGTATTGTAAATTATTTACAAAAGGGAAAAAAATGATGAATCATGATAACTCTGTGGCTGGAGACGAGGTATTTATAGCTTTAAATTGGTCTTTCCCACATAATAACAAGATCCCCGCCCCATACTACTGACATCTAGATTTGCCAGATTAGAAGTTCACAAAAGGGTCATTTGGGGTATCTGAAATAAGGGACGCCCAGTCTGTTCTATGGCACTGTGGTGCTCATTAAGACTTACAGTACAAGAGGAGCATCTGGCAAATGTAGCCCAAGCTTTGACCCAACAACTTTTGTGTCCAGATATTCACTTTTTGAAATATGGTAACCCTAAATAAGCTGAAGCTGTTAGTTGATGCTGCTGGGCAGTGGCGTAGCGTGGGTTGTCAGCACCCGGGGCAAGGCAAGTAATTTGCGCCCCCTAACCCGTGGATTTGCGCCCCCTAACCCGTGGATTTGCGCCCCCTAGCCCATGGATTTGCCCTAACCCCAGATGTTGCGCCCGGTGCGGCCGGCCCCCCCTGCACCCCCCACGCTACGCCACTGCTGCTGGGAAGCCTTTATAGGCCAAACTGCAGGCTGCAGATACTGGGGGGGGGGGGGCAAATCCACACCATAGTTTATTTAACACCTATTTAAAGTGCATGGCTTCTCTCAAAGAATCTTGGGAACTGTAGCTTCTGCCTCATACAGCTTCTGCCACTGTAATTATCAGCATTCTTACCAAAATACAGATCCCAGGATTCTTTGGTGGAAGTCATGTCCACCAAATAAGCTTTGAATTTACCTACATGGATGTGGGTGGTTGGGAGACACGCACGCCTGTATACATCAGTCACCATGCGTGAAAACCACACAGCTGTTTACTCTGGCACTTATGTGTGCTGATGCTTCCCAACAAATGACAGTACACAGAATTTTGGGTATAGTTATGTAAGGGAAAATGTAACATATTAAGCCATCCTGGAGAGGGGCGGATCTACTATGAAACTAATGAATCTTAAATTTCAGGGCCTCTAATCCCAGAGGGGCTCCAGAAGCAACTTTAGTCCATGTTGCTTAATTTTTTTTGGGGGGGGGGTCTAGTAGACCCAATTTGAGTTACACAACTCAAATTGATTGCCATTCGATTCAGAAAATATAAAATAATGTTTTTCTTTTCATGCAGCACACAAGTGACTCTTAAATTTGACTCGTGACTTAGCTTTTAAAGAGGGGATTTAACAACTTCAGGGCAAGTGGTTGGGGCAGATACATCTATCAACAGCTATTAGCCATGATTGATTGATTGATTTAAAAGCATTTCTAAGCTGCTTGATATTTTAAAATCTCCATGCAGCATACAAAACACAACATAAAAACAGGAATTGAGTAAGAACAGGGTTTTTGGGGGACCAGGGAAAGCCTGAGCAAAAAGCTAATGTCTTTAGTGGACACCTGAAACTGACAGATTTTGCTTCAAGTATGGCAGAAGGTGGGTTTGTTCCTCGTACAAGCCATAAAAAAAACCAAACCATATTGCAGAGAGAATGGCATTCCATGTGTCGGGGCAATGGCAAAGAACACAGGGTCAGGTGGTCTTTCAGGCTAGATCCTCCAGATGATCTAAGTGATCTTACAGGTCATCACAGGGTCAGGTGGTCTTTCAGGCTAAGTGAATGCTAAACTTTACGTCCCTAAACGCCTCTGAATACTGGAGTGGATGGAGATGTGGGGGATTGGGTTGGGAGGGAGGTGATGATTCCTTGCCCTGGTTGTGAACTTCCCAGGAACATCTTTCTGACCACCGTTGGAAGTGGGATGGCACTTTGGACCGATCCACTAGGGCTCTTCATCAGTGGTGCTATCAGTCTGGGACAGGAGTCCTGGGGCCCCCACACCCATCAGAATGAACAGCCTAACTGGGCCACTGCTCTTCATGTATTGTTATGAATAACTGGCAGTGGCACCCTACAGCAGAGCAGAATTTGGGAGCAAATTCTGTTAAAAATCAAGGGGACAGGTTTTTTTGTGAATTCAAAAAGAGCAAGCTGTAGAAACAAAGTCCTTTCTTCTAGCGTAATCTTTAAGAAATAACTACTCTGGGAGTAGGGATTTCTCATATAACTCTCTCTCTCTCTCTCTCTCTCTCTCTCTCACTCTCACACACACACAGAGAGAGAGAGAGAGAGAGAGAGAGAGAGAGAGAGAGAGAGAGAATAAATACTGTATGAGTGTTTTTCTCTGCCAAGGAAAAACTAGAAATGAAGAGGCAATAGTGAATATGAAACACTAAAACTTATGAAACTAGCAACAAACTTCTTACTGGATTTTTCTTTTCAGGATTGCCACACTTAGAGGCTGTATGAAGAATGTTCTTTTGTTTCAGGAATCCTGTGATCTGATTCATGAAACCAGTTAACATTCTGCTGAGGGGCTCAAGAACATGCTTCCATCACTGCCATCCTCAAAGGAACACAGCTATCATACAGCTGGGCTGCTGTTGCTGCTGATCCCTAATTGGCCGGGAAATTAATATGAATGATAGATGCAACTATAACCATTTCCCCACATTTTTGAAGTAATTAATTCCAAGCTGAGATGAGACCACAGCCACCGCTCATTTCACATACAGATTTATTTATGGGAAGTTTCCATAATGAAATCCTTTTACTTATCCAGCCTACTTTACGACTCATGCCACTATGTATCTGGCATGCTTTATGCACACAATCAACACACATACTCAAACACACAACATACACCATGTCCCAGGTGTCGCATGGCCATAGGCAATTTCATGTACCTCGGCATGTCCAGATATTGGTGGCTATACTGTGAAAACTGTAAACAGCTGTCACACTGATATTTAATTAGATCAGGGCCAAACTTGCTGCAATCAGAACTGATGATCTATTGAGGAAGGTCTGTTTCCTATTATCAGAACAATCTACTTTTCCTTTTCTGGATTTCTCTCTTATATTTGAACTGTGGCAGGCTGCAAATCTTATATCTATAGCAGCTGCCTTTCTCTATCCAAAACTAAACAATCCTTTTTAAGGCTTGCCCCCCCCCCTCTCTCTCTCTCTCTCACACACACACACACACACACACACACACACACACACACACATTCTAGTCTCATCTATTCTGATCTAAACCTAGCAAGTAGCAACATCTGAAAATCAGGGCAGGGCAAATATGGCAAACAATTTTGGGCCGGCCTTCAGAACAACATCTCTATGACAAATTATCACACTAGCAGCATGGCACCAATCACAGTATGATCAAAGAATCATTGAATTGTATAGTTGGAAGGGACCCCAAGAGCCATCTAGTCCAATTCCCTGCACTGCTAAAGCATCCATGACATGATAGGATAGTGTTTTCCTCTAGTCAAAAGCAATGTGAGCCACCACCTGGGATAGGGCCGCAGAGAGATGTCTTCTCCTATCCTAGCTAGAGGGTGTATGTGACATTTTAATGCGAAATAATCATGTGGAGTCTTGCTCTGCCTTAGTTTGTGTGGACTGAAGGAGAATGCTCCAAGTGGTCATAGACACTTAAAAAAATGTATGCCTGGATAGCTCAGCTGGATCAGAGCGTGGTGCTGATAATACCAAGGTGGCAAGTTCAAGCCCCGTATGGGACAGCTGCATATTCCTGCATTGCAGGGGGTTGGACTAGATGATCCTAAGGGTCCCTTCCAGCTCTATGATTCTATGTGTGATTTCAGTATCTGACAAGCTACAACCTGTAGACAATCTATGATGCAAATGTAGGCTAAAAGTTGGCTCTGATCCAGTGGAAGAGGCATAGCCTCCCCCCCGCAACCAATTGACTAGAATAAGCACTTAATGGATGTGTTTGGACATTTATCTAGGAAGCCTTCCAAACAATGTTTTGATTGAACAAAACTACATATGGAAAATGAATACACAATATGGAGGGGCCCCCCTTTCATTGGCACGGGGCTCTGAGAACATTCAACAAGCCCAATTACCCTTCGAAGAGGCCGTGAAAAGCGACTGCACTCATGAATGTGCCAATGGAAACTCAAGGTGTGGGACACTTTATCTGCAAAACCAACATTTTGTACAAAGTAAACTGAGCCAGCAAACGGCACTGCAGCTTGCAAATCTCGGACAAAAGCATTCGGCATAACCTATGGGTGGCCTTCGACCTTCCCACAGCTGCTGCTAAGGCTGAGCCCTTTCCTTTGAGTTAGTTCATGGCCCTGAGCTTCTTAATAAGGGAGTTTCTGTTTTAGTGTATATCTGCTTCATTAAACAACCTATAGTGCACTAGACAAGGCAGAGGGTGGGCAGCTTGTTAAAGGTTTAATGAGTAAACACTCTTTCTCCCTTTCCCCCTTCAGCTTTATCCATGGCCACTCAGCCTGAAACGGGACTCTGCTGGGCAGCCGAAAAGGCTCCTGTGCTTGTCTCCAGCTCAGAGGAGACTGTGGTGCATCTCTGAATGAGAATGTCGTCGCAAGGAGTACTTATGCATGTGAACATGAGAATATAAGAACAGCCTGCTGGATCACAAAATCTCCATTAGCTTATAAGATACATAAAATACCGTAAGCCTGCTGTATCTAGTCCACCATCCTGTTCTCACAGTGGCCAACCAGATTCCTGCAAAAAAGCTTGAAATTGGGTCTGGACAATTTATATTCCAAATGGATTCCGTTTTTATGCATCCAATTGCTTCATGCTGCCCAATATTAATATCTGCAATAAAGGATACCAGTTAGATCATTACTGCTGCCTCAGCCTATACATTGTGACTGTTTATGTGCCTCAACCACAGCCTGTTGGGAAGGGCCATGGCTCAGTGGAAGAGCACAGGCTCTTCACACATAAGGTTGCAGGTTCAATCCCTGGTGTCTCCAGGTAGGACTGACCCTGGAAAGCCACGGATGGTCAACAGAGACAATATTACGCTAGATGGACCAATTCCTGCATTGCAGAGAGTTGTACTAGATGAAGCTTGGTGTCTCTTCCAACTCTACAATTCTATGATTCAATGGTCTGACTTGGTATAAAGCAGCTTCCTATGTTTGGTGATGATCAGTTTAACCTGTGAGGAAGCGGGGAAAGGGTTATGTGGATCAAGTGCAGCTGGAGTTCACCCTCCCTCCCCAAACACACGTTACATTTATATGCTGAACATATTTACCCATCAAACAGAAAGTACACAATCAAACGGTGGACAGTTACTCCAGATTTCTGCAGGCCTGCTTGCTGATTCACTGCCATTTTACTGTTTGGTTAGTGAGTGCTAATGCTAATCATTTGCAGAATGAGACCCTGAGGGGCAACATATTGGCTGTGCAAAGGTACAGCAGGTCTCGGAACAAAACCAGAGGAACAAACACTCCGTCTGCCACCGCAGAGAGCTTTTCCATGGTCAAACTGCAGAGATGAAGGTGAGTTTACAGTGCAGCGAGTGCTAAGGCAGTTAATGTTTAACATGATTATTACCTCATCTTCCAGGGGCTGCTTCTAAGCATAACAAACCGATGACAGGCCCCTGATAGTTCAGAGGAGAGCAGGGAAGGCCCAAGGCGATGATGAGCGTAACTTCCCTTCCCCCCTGTTTTGATTTTCTGCTCTGTTACTCCCAAGCTTTGGCTGGGCATGACCCCTGGCTGCTTTTTCCATAATTACCAGCTCCTGCCAGATTTACTGTGGAAGTTAACGTCTGTTCCAGCCAAGTCAGCCCTCACTGACTATTACACTGCATCGAGACAGTAACCCCTTCATTACAAGGCTGGCCAATGCAAAAAAAGAAAGGATGGCAGGCAGGGTGAGGGATGATCTGCAGGAATAAGTCTCTGGAGGAAGCTGCTCTACCATTTGATGAAGGCCTTGAAGTATTGCTAACATTTCTATGCAGAGATTTCCAAGCAGATGCATGCTGGGGGAAATATTTCCCATAGAGTTTTCTAATCCTGGAAACAGTAGGTAGAATGCTGATAATCAAGGCCAAAATCTTCTCTCTAATTCCCCCCCCCCCCAAAGAAACCCTTTGGTTTTTTTCATTGTCAAGTTATTGTGATGTTTCTGCAGCTGCAAGTTGTCCAAGGGAATTTCCTTCTTACCAGTGAAAACCCCACTGATTTCCCTCCAAGAGCATTGATTAATAGGATTTCTAAAATAATTCAACACACAGGGCTCTTGAACTTTGTTCGCCCCCTTGAAACTATTTATTTATTTTAAACATTTATATACTGCCCGTTGTCAAAAGATCACAAGGCGGTTTACGACATAGAACATAATAAACAATATATGTCATTACACAACATACTAACCATACAATGCAAAAAATAATAATTAAACAGTTGTATAAATACAATACATAATAATACAAAATAGTTCATAATACATACTTGTACATTATGCATAATAAACGTAATGAAAATATAATAAACAGCAATGTCTAATTATATTCAAGATCATCCCAGCAATAACCCCTGTAAAACAGTGTCTCATAACTTAAGTGATTACCTGCTTATCTCAGGTGAAAGATAAAACATGATATACATCTAGGGCCAGATTCAACTAAACAGCTGTGCTAGCGGGAGCCAGTGCTAGAATTTCTGCTAGTGCAATGGGACTTTTCCCTCTCCCCTACCCCCCCGGCCCCTGTGCATCCCCTCTACTGCCCCCCCCCCCGCTCCACCTCAGTTTGGCTCAGGGAGTCAGGAGAACCCCTAGAACAGCACACAGGGGGAAGAGAAGGGAGACGCTTCCATCTGACAAGCTGAAATGGCTATGCTGACGGAAGCAAGCTGTCATTCTGCGACTATGAATTCCACCCCTTTTAACATTAGCATGCTAAAAAAATAAATAAAAGGAGGGGGGAATCAGCTGCAGGATATCTAAAGTTTAGAAACAGTGGGCAAGTGCCTCTACTTCTCTCTGTACAAAACTAGTTCTTAATCCCCACCTCTGCAGAAAATAGCAAACTCTTTCAGCTCCCAGCTGGGAGCTTTCCTGTCCTCTCCAAGTCTCTCACCCTGAGACTCCACTTCCCTGCCTCTCTCACTCATGGTCCTTCCACCATCTATCTACAGTGATGCAGTGACTAACCCCATCTCTTCCACCAACTATCTTGGACTTGTTGTTGTTTAGTCGTTTAGTCGTGTCCGACTCTTCATGACCCCATGGACCAGAGCACGCCAGGCACTCCTGTCTTCCACTGCCTCCCGCAGCTTGGTCAAATTCATGCTGGTAGCTTCGAGAACACTATCCAACCATCTCGTCCTCTGTCATCCCCTTCTCCTTGTGCCCTCAATCTTTCCCAACATCAGGGTTTTTTCCAGGGAGTCTTCTCTTCTCATGAAGTGGCCAAAGTATTGGAGCCTCAGCTTCACAATCTGTCCTTCCAGTGAGCACTCAGGGCTGATTTCCTTCAGAATGGATAAGTTTGATCTTCTTGCAGTCCATGGGACTCTCAAGAGTCTCCTCCAGCACTATAATTCAAAAGCATCAATTCTTCGGCGATCAGCCTTCTTTATGGTCCAGCTCTCACTTCCATACATCACTACTGGGAAAACCATAGCTTTAACTGTACGGACCTTAGTCAGCAAGGTGATGTCTCTGCTTTTTAAGATGCTGTCTAGGTTTGTCATTGCTTTTCTCCCAAAAAGCAGGTGTCTTTTAATTTCGTGACTGCTGTCACCATCTGCAGTGATCATGGAGCCCAAGAAAGTAAAATCTCTCACTGCCTCCATTTTTTCCACTTCTATTTGCCAGGAGGTGATGGGACCAGTGGCCATGATCTTAGTTTTTTTGATGTCATAGAATTGGTCAATTTCAGTTTCTTCAGCACCGGTAATTGGCGCATAAACTTGGATTACTGTGATGTTAAAAGGTCTGATCTTAGACTACGTATCCTAAAATATTCACAAGTCCCCTTGTTTCACTGGTTCAAGACAGAAGAGAATGATGGAGAAGAGTTTGAAATACCTTATACAGTTGTACCTTGGAAGTCAAACGGAATTCGTTCCAGAAGTCCGTTCGACTTCCAAAACGTTCGAAACCCAAATTGCGGCTTTTGACTGGCTGCAGGAAACTTCTGCAACCAATCGGAGACCGTGGAAGCCCCGTCAGACCTTCGGGTTCCAAAGAATGTTCGCAAACCAACACTCACTTCTGGGTTTGCTGCGTTCGAGAGCCAAAACATCCGAGTACCAAGGCATTTGGGATCCAAGGTGCAACTGTATTGTGACACTCACTCCACTTCTCTGGTCAGACTTCCAGGCATACAGTATGTGGGGCTGGGGCTTGCCAGGCCTCCCCATGGTGGCGGTGGGCCTCCGCATGGCAACAGTGAGCCTTGTGGGGCCTCATGGCCTCCTCCTGACGCATGTGCACAACGAGCCCCTCCCCATATGTCAGGTGGAACTCGGCGCCTCTACCTGCTATTAAATTTTGGGGGAAACTGAGATAGTTGCTGGGGGTACATTTAGCATCACACACAGTTTGTACCAGAGTTTTCTCTTTCTTGGTTTCAAACACTGCAGTCTATTGTTCTCCTGGTACACAGACACCTAGATTACATCATCCATAAAGTGGGGATGTCTAATATGCTTTCAGGCATTTCAGAAGTCTTAAGGAAAATGGCCTTATAATTAGTTCCCATGGAAACACATTGCTGGGCTATTAACTCTCTTTTGTCAAGTTCAAGGCTCTGGCCAAGTATTGCCTCAGGGCAGCCCATACTGATAACTCTACCCACAGAAAACAGTATTTTAAAACAGGCAGGCAGAGCAGGTAAGAGGCAAATAGCTATGTTGTTAGCTGTTATGAACATAATAAGCAGAAGGTGGATGCACACATACGAAATAAAGCCAGCCAGGCACTACTAGTCCCCAAGCAAGTTCAGCCTCCAAAATCAGGATCAGTACCTCTAGCAAAGCAGCTCCTAAAATTTAGAATTATAGTGTTGTCTTGCAAGACAAATTATTTTGATTTCTATCTTGGTTGTGGTCAGTGCTTCTCTGCAAGAAGAACATTGCAAGAAATCTGTTCTGAGAGGGGCAGTAGTCACACCTTTACTGAAGAAGCCTCCTCTCAACTTGGTGATTTTGGAAAACGGACCAGTTTCAAGTCCAACAGTTTTGGCTAAAATGGCTGAGTGAGCAATGAATCAGTCTCTTTATGACTTAGGGTTGACTTAGACATCATCCGCTTGACCCACCACTTTCCCCAGGGGCGAACCCACTTTTTACCTCTGGACCAGATCAAAGTCAAGTGGGTTTTCTGTGGAATGATGTTTATTCTGATTTAGAGCTGAATAACAGGTTGGAAAGGCAAAATCTCCTGGACCTGTGCTTTTCCTTCTCCAGGTGACCTATAGTGGTTTGACATGTACCTTCTTTCAGCTGATACTATCCTTTAATACAGGGGTATCCAGGATGGTACCCTCCAGATGCTACTGAATTTCCACTGCCTATTGGGCATGCTGGTGGGGTTGGGAGTCCAGCAACATCTGAAGGGCACCATAATGGCTGTCCCTGCGTACAATATCCTGCCTTTCTTTCATCACGGAACTCGAGGTTAGCATTCATGGGGTTCTCAGGCAAACTCGCCATCAAAGCGTGGACCAGGTCCAGACCTGCTCAGCTTCAGCAACATGACTGCTTGTATCATGTGCCCTGATATTCTGCCTGCATCCCTTTCTGGAAAACAACAATCCTGCCTGGCTTGCATATCCCAGTGTCTTCTCAACCTGATTACTATAATAAATCGCCCCTTGGGCTGCCCTTGAAGACAGTTAAAAAACTTTACCGTTATGAACTTTACCAGTTCATAACATAGAGCAAAGTAGGAAAAACCACTGGGCCGGTAAGATACAATCTAAGTCAAATCCCTTATGAATACACAGTGGAAGTGAGGAACAGGTTTAAGGATTTAGATTTGGTGGACAGAGTGCCTGAAGAACTATGGATGGAGGCTCGTAACATTATACAGGAGGCAGCAACTAAAACCATCCCAATGAAAAGGAAATGCAAGAAAGCAAAGTGGCTGTCCAACGAGGCCTTACAAATAGCGGGGGAGAGAAGGCAAGCAAAATGCGAGGGAGATAGTGAAAGATACAGGAAATTGAATGCAGATTTCCAAAAAATAGCAAGGAGAGACAAGAAGGCCTTCTTAAACGAGCAATGCAAAGAAATAGAGGAAAACAATAGAATGGGAAAAACCAGAGATCTGTTCAAGAAAATTGGAGATATGAAAGGAACATTTCGTACAAAGATTACCATAATAAAAGACAAAAGTGGAAAGGACCTAACAGAAGCAGAAGACATCAAGAAGAGGTGGCAAGAATACACAGAGGAATTATACCAGAAAGATATGGATGTCTCGTACACCCCAGGTAGTGTGGTTGCTGACCTTGAGCCAGACATCCTGGAGAGTGAAGTCAAATGGGCCTTAGAAAGCACTGCTAATAACAAGGCCAGTGGAAGTGATGATATTCCAGCTGAACTATTTAAAATCTTAAACGATGATGCTGTCAAGGTTCTACATTCAATATACCAGCAAGTTTGGAAAACTCAGCAGTGGCCAGAGGATTGGAGAAGATCAGTCTACATCCCAATCCCAAAGAAAGGCAGAGCCAAAGAATGCTCCAACTACCGCACAATTGCACTCATTTCACACGCTAGAAAGGTTATGCTTAAAATTCTACAAGGCAGGCTTAAGCAGTATGTGGACCGAGAACTCCCAGAAGTGCAAGCTGGATTTCGAAGGGGCAGAGGAACCAGAGACCAAATTGCAACCATGCGCTGGGTTATGGAGAAAGCTAGAGAGTTCCAGAAAGACATCTACTTCTGCTTCATTGACTATGCAAAAGCCTTTGACTGTGTTGACCACAGCAAACTATGGCAAGTTCTTAAAGAAATGGGAGTGCCTGATCACCTCATCTGTCTCCTGAGAAATCTCTATGTGGGACAAGAAGCTACAGTTAGAACTGGATATGGAACAACTGATTGGTTCAAAATTGGGAAAGGAGTACGACAAGGCTGTATATTGTCTCCCTGGTTATTTAACTTATATGCAGAATTCATCATGTGAAAGGCTGGACTGGATGAATCCCAAGCCGGAATTAAGATTGCCGGAAGAAATATCAACAACCTCAGATATGCAGATGACACAACCTTGATGGCAGAAAGTAAGGAGGAACTAAAGAAACTTTTAATGAGGGTGAAAGAGGAGAGCGCAAATTATGGTCTGAAGCTCAACATCAAAAAAACGAAGATCATGGCCGCTGGGCCCATCACCTCCTGGCAAATAGAGGGGGAAGAAATGGAGGCAGTGAGAGATTTTACTTTCTTGGGCTCCATGATCACTGCAGATGGTGACAGCAGTCACGAAATTAAAAGACGCCTGCTTCTTGGGAGAAAAGCAATGACAAACCTAGACAGCATCTTAAAAAGCAGAGACATCACCTTGCTGACTAAGGTCCGTACAGTTAAAGCTATGGTTTTCCCAGTAGTGATGTATGGAAGTGAGAGCTGGACCATAAAGAAGGCTGATCGCCGAAGAATTGATGCTTTTGAATTATAGTGCTGGAGGAGACTCTTGAGAGTCCTATGGACTGCAAGAAGATCAAACGTATCCATTCTTAAGGAAATCAGCCCTGAGTGCTCACTGGAAGGACAGATCGTGAAATTGAGGCTCCAGTACTTTGGCCACCTCATGAGAAGAGAAGACTCCCTGGAAAAGACCCTGATGTTGGGAAAGATTGAGGGCACAAGGAGAAGGGGACGACAGAGGACGAGATGGTTGGACAGTGTTCTCGAAGCTACAAACATGAGCCTGACCAAACTGCGGGAGGCGGTGGAAGACAGGAGTGCCTGGCGTGCTCTGGTCCAGGGGTCACGAAGAGTCGGACACGACTAAACGACTAAATAACAACAACAACATAGAGCAAAGCTTTCATCCAGTGCTAACCAAGGGACTAAGATATAATAATAAAAAATAAAGAAATATTATTCCTGCTAAAGGTGACTTTGCAGGGCTTAATATAATTTTAAATATGTTTGATGTCTTTAGAAGGCTGCCTTCATGAAAACTATTCCATATAAAAAGGCCACATTTTGTTTTCTACATATTCACCAGTTCTGTTCCCACAATAGTCCAAGTTGGGGAATTCTCCAGAGGCAACCAGTATGGTATGAGGGACTGCAGTCTGCAGTGAAATATTTCAAAAGCCCTGAAGCATCTATGTGTGTGCATGCAAGGATCTCTAGATTCCAACCCTTATTATTACTGTATTGTGAACCAGAATAATTGCTATAATTAAACAGGTATTACAAGCTCAGCAAGCTGTTTGTGCTCAGGTCTTGTTTGTTTTGTAGGTTTCTTTTTGTAAAGTCAGGAAACATCCTTTTAAAAGGACCCAGCCACAAGGTTCAAGAAGTTTCCCAGAATTAAAGGCTTTTGATAGTTTATGATGTTAGTTTTTGATCCATACTTGCATTCAGATGTTGATTTGGGAAATGCATCCACGTTGGGTCTCTCGCGGTGACTGTTATAAACAGGCGGCGACTCACATTGGAGGCACTAAACATGATTTAAGTGATTCAGTCTGGGAATCTAGCCAAACAGCAACTCCTTCTGTTTGCAGCGGAGCTTTCTCCCCTCCTTCTTGTGGCTTAAAAAAACAAAACAAGACACACAAAAACTTCACATGCAATATTCTTAGAGACTGTCCTGTGAGAGTTTTTCCCTCACGCTTCTCAAAACAAGCTGCAACTCCAGATGGACAGCTGACCACTGCTTCTTTTGATGTGGCTTTTATCTCCTAGGCCAGGGCAGACTTGTCTCTCTCTCTCTCCCTCCTTCCCTCCCTCCTTGCCTGGGGCAGTGCTCCATCAGGGTCTCTAAGGAGCTTTGTCTTCCATACAAGTTTTAAAGGAATTGTAAGGCTGGTACAATGGCTCCACAACTTGACCTTTCACCCTTCCCAATTATGAGGGGCCATAAAGTGGAGGCCGCTAGTAACCGGGCTGGTGTCTAGGGCAGATCATGGCTCTGGACACAGATCAAGTTTCTCAGGATTAATTTGGCCAAAAATAAATGAGAGGGGAAGGGGAGAGAATGGTCCAAAACAAATGTTTTTTCCCCATTGCCTTTGTTGTGGTTGGTCTCATCATGATTAGCTAAAATAAATGGTGCCAGCATAGCAAAGCCACTAACAGATAGGAAAGCTACAAACTCTCCCTTTGGTATTCGCAAGAAAGAATCCATGTTAATATGGTGCCCTGTCTAGATTGCTGAAATGATGGATGGGGGAGTGAAACCACCAATTTGACTCCAGCCAAAAGGACCCATGAAATTTGACATCATCTCTAATAAAAGTAGAAGGCTCCTGAATTACGTAATTGAGATCCAGTTTAATGCACATATTCTTTTATATTATGCAATATTGCCTTGTTGACAATTTTATTTCTGTCTTACTGTTTTTATTCTGTTAATTTATTCCTGGGTCCAGATTCAACTGACAAGCCCTGCTAATAGAAGCCCTTGCAAGGACTTCTGCTAGCACTACAGGGCTTCCCCCCCCCATGGCTCGGGGGGGGGGCTAGGGAAAACCCCAGAACAGGGGTCAGCAAACTTTTTCAGCAGCAGGCCGGTCCACTGTCCCTCAGACCTTGTGCAGGGCCAGACTATATTTTGCAGGGGAAAAAAGAATGAATTCCTATGCCCCACAAATAACCCAGAGATGCATTTTAAATAAAAGCACACATTCTACTCATGTAAAAAACACCAGGCAGGCCCCACAAATAACCCAGAGATGCATTTTAAATAAAAGCACACATTCTACTCATATAAAAACACACTGATTCCTGGACCGTCCGCCGGCCAGATTTACAAGACGATTGGGCTGGATCCTGCCCCTGGGCCTTAGTTTGCCTACCCATGCTATAGAACTATGTTGAATTCTGCCTCAATACTGTAAGTTGCTATAGAGCAGGGTCGCCATATTTCAAAAAGTGAAAAGAACTTTTGGCAAAATTGAGCTTTCAGCTATTGTCACCTGGACATTGTTTCAGATGGCCGAATCCCAGGCATGTCCGGGAAATTCTGGATGTGTGGCAACCCTACCAGAGAGAGAAAACCCATAAATATATGAATTGTTTGCACTTCTGTCTCAGCAACGTCTATGCTGCCTTGGTCACATACACAGAATGGAAGATGGAAGGATCCCCAAGGATGTGATTTACAGGGAGCTGACTTCAAACTAGGCCAGTTGGCAGACCAACTCTGTGTAACAAAGATGTCTGTAAACGTGAAATGAAGGCTGGCAACATTAACCCCACCATGTGGGAGTCCCTTGGGTATCCTAAGCAGTGATCAGAGGAGAAATGACCGCTGTGAGGAACACAGAAAGAAGCGCACCTATAGCACCAAAACCAGATGCTTTCATCTTCCTGGGCTACACTAAACATGCCTCTCCTGTATTGGTCTCTACAGCCACAGCAGGCACTGTAACTCTCCAACAGCTTGACTGCCCCCTGAAGGCTCACTCTTTCATTGTCTCCCAAGATGGATGCCAACAAGATGCCTCTGTTAATAACAAATATTTAAACCGAAACTCAGTTCTTTGATTCAGATTGGTGAAAACATGGAAGGTTAGTCATGCCATAATCCCCAAAATGTGTTTTATTCAAGAACAATCTGATGGCATATGAGTCTACCACCCTGCTGAAGTTCTGGGTGTGTTCAGTGCTTGCATGGGGACCACCTACACACTGCCTTGGGTTCCATGGTTAAAGAAATTGGGATATCCCCCCCCCAAAAAAAAACTGAACACCACCACCAATGAATTCACTGTGTCCCCTTAAGAAGCACCTATACTTGATTATACTATACTTGGTACTATACTTTGTACACTTTGTACTTGGTATACTTGGTTATACTATGTTAGATGCCCACAAAGGCTCTGAACTCCCACTGAGTCAAACAAGGAGCTCAGCATAACCCACCAGCACAAGCAGCATCTCCATTACACAGATGTATGCAAATAGAAGCCCTGTACACTCCAGTTATGAGTCATTTCAAGCCCAAATAAATGAGGGGCTATAATATGCCAGCAATATGCTATCTCTTTTTGTTGTTTGCAGAATTATTGCATTCAGGCCCTGTGATTTAACTACACATTACTCTCAGCAGCACTCACGTGCTATATCTTCTGATTAATTCCTTAAAAGCATTTATAAAAGAAATCAGAGATTAGCAGCACAATCTTTTTCATGTTTACACAGAGGTAAGCTCTACTGTATTCAATGAGAGTTACTCCAGGTAAATGTGTACAGATTGCAGCCTGATGACTGATGCTCCATAGACCAAATGGAGCAAACAGCACGCAGACCTAGTGGTGGGAGGAAAAAATCCTTAAATAAGAGACACGGGGGAATGATTAATGGACTTCAATGTCTGTACACTAATGCGCAAAGCATGGGAAATAAACAAGATGAGCTTGAGCTCTTGGTACAGCAAACTACATATGACATAATAGGCATCACTGAAACCTGGTGGGATAAGTCCCATGATTGGAATGTAATAATGGAGGGATACAATCTATTTCAGAGAAACAGACCAGACAAGAAAGGAGGAGGAGTGGTGTTATATGTCAGGGATGTGTATACCTGTGAAGAGATCCAAGATTTAGAACCCCAAAGCCAAAGTGAGAGCATTTGGGTCAAAATTAAGGGAGAGAAGAATAACAGTGACCTCATTGTGGGAGTTTACTATAGATCCCCAAGCCAAACGGATGACATAGATGATGCCTTCCTAGAACAGATGGCCAAGCATGCAAAAGGAAGGCAGATAGTAGTAATGGGGGACTTCAATTACCCGGATATTTGTTGGATGTCAAACTCAGCCAAGAGCATAAGGTCAAACAGATTCCTCACTGGCCTTGCAGACAACTTCATTGTCCAGAAAGTGGGAGAAGCAACAAGAGGAACAGCCATTTTAGATCTGGTCCTAACCAATGTTGATGACCTGGTTAGTGGGGTAGAAGTGGAAGGATCATTAGGCGCGAGTGACCATGCTCTTCTGAAGTTTACTATACAGCGGAAAGGAGCAGCCAAGCATACTAGGACTCAATTTCTTGACTTTAAGAAAGCCGACTTCATAAAACTTAGGGAAGTGCTGGGTGAGATCCCATGGACAGTAGTACTAAAAGGAAAGGGAGTTCATGATGGCTGGGAGTTTGTTAAGAGGGAGATAGTAAAAGCACAACTTCAGGCAATACCAATGAGACGGAGACATGGAAGGTACCTAAAGAAGCCAGGGTGGCTATCTAAAGAACTTTTAACTGAGTTAAGATTAAAAAAGGATGTGTACAAAAAATGGAAAAGGGGGGAAACCACCAAAGAGGAATTCAAACAAATAGCCAGCACGTGTAGACACAAAGTCAGAAAAGCTAAAGCACAGAATGAACTCAGGCTTGCTAGAGAGGTTAAAAGCAACAAAAAAGGCTTTTATGGGTATGTTCGTAGCAAAAGGAAGAACAAAGAAACAGTTGGGTCACTCAGAGGAGAAGATGGTGAAATGCAAACAGGGGACACAGAAAGGGCTGAACTCCTCAATGCCTTCTTTGCCTCAGTCTTCTCCGATAAAGAAAACAATGCCCGACCTGAAGAATTTGGACCAAATGATTCAGCAGAGGAAACACAGCCCAGAATAACTAAGGAGATAGTACAAGAATACTTGGCTAGTTTAGATGTATTCAAGTCTCCAGGGCCAGATGAACTGCATCCAAGAGTATTAAAAGAACTGGCAGATGTGATCTCAGAACCACTGGCAGTCATCTTTGAGAATTCCTGGAGAACAGGCGAAGTCCCGGCAGACTGGAGGAGGGCAAATGCTGTCCCTATTTTCAAAAAGGGGGAAAGGGAGGACCCAAATAATTACCGCCCAGTCAGTCTGACATCAATACCAGGGAAGATTCTGGAGCAGATCATTAAGCAAACAGTCTGTGAGCACCTAGAAAGGAATGCTGTGATCACAATAGTCAGCATGGATTTCTGAAAAATAAGTCATGTCAGACTAACCTGATCTCGTTTTTTGACAGAATTACAAGCCTGGTAGATGAAGGGAACACAGTGGATGTAGCCTACCTTGATTTCAGCAAGGCATTTGACAAGGTGCCCCATGATATTCTTGTAAAGAAGCTGGTAAAATGCGGTCTTGACTATGCTACCACTCAGTGGATTTGTAACTGGCTGACTGACCGAACCCAAAGGGTGCTCATCAATGGTTCCTCTTCATCCTGGAGAAGAGTGACTAGTGGGGTGCCACAGGGTTCTGTCTTGGGCCCGATCTTATTCAACATCTTTATCAACGACTTGGATGATGGACTCAAGGGCATCCTGATCAAATTTGCAGATGACACCAAACTGGGAGGGGTGGCTAACACCCCAGAGGACAGGATCACACTTCAAAACGACCTTGACAGATTAGAGAACTGGGCCAAAACAAACAAGATGAATTTTAACAGGGAGAAATGTAAAGTATTGCACTTGGGCAAAAAAAAATGAGAGGCACAAATACAAGATGGGTGACACCTGGCTTGAGAGCACTACATGTGAAAAGGATCTAGGAGTCTTGGTGGACCACAAACTTGACATGAGCCAACAGTGTGACGCGGCAGCTAAAAAAGCCAATGCAATTCTGGGCTGCATCAATAGGAGTATAGCATCTAGATCAAGGGAAGTAATAGTGCCACTGTATTCTGCTCTGGTCAGACCTCACCTGGAGTACTGTGTCCAGTTCTGGGCACCACAGTTCAAGAAGGACACTGACAAACTGGAACGTGTCCAGAGGAGGGCAACCAAAATGGTCAAAGGCCTGGAAACGATGCCTTATGAGGAACGGCTAAGGGAGCTGGGCGTGTTTAGCCTGGAGAAGAGGAGGTTAAGGGGTGATATGATAGCCATGTTCAAATATATAAAAGGATGTCACATAGAGGAGGGAGAAAGGTTGTTTTCTGCTGCTCCAGAGAAGCGGACACGGAGCAATGGATCCAAACTACAAGAAAGAAGATTCCACCTAAACATTAGGAAGAACTTCCTGACAGTAAGAGCTGTTCGACAGTGGAATTTGCTGCCAAGGAGTGTGGTGGAGTCTCCTTCTTTGGAGGTCTTTAAGCAGAGGCTTGACAACCATATGTCAGGAGTGCTCTGATGGTGTTTCCTGCTTGGCAGGGGGTTGGACTCGATGGCCCTTGTGGTCTCTTCCAACTCTATGATTCTATGATTCTATGACACACTCCTCTGCCATTAGAAATAAGTCCTGGAGCTTACTCCTTTGTAAAAGTGTCTAGGATTTCAACCTAAAGCAAGCAAAGGGCCTGTTAACCCTAAAATATCTGTGCAAACAACCCTGAGATACACTCAAAGGCCGAGCTGCAGTGTACAATGATTACAAGTTATAACTGACACCCAGGGTGTGCACAGAAATGTCCAGCAGCTTTCAAGTGCCAAACACATTTGCTGTTGCTGTACAGGGACATAGGCATTTGGTTCTGAAGACAATATAGTTAGTGTAAAGGGATAATGGATGGTAGACCTCAAGGTCAAAGGGTCAGACCAACAGCTGAGCCCTGAACAAAGACAAATGACTAAGAAGGTGAATCATCTTAGCAAAATATTGTGGGGCCGCCTTTGGGGCTGAGAGGCTCTGCAATGGGGCTGAAGGGGAAAACACTATCGGCTTTTTAGATGGGAATGCTGTAAATGCGGACAATATTTTGATAAGAGCTGAGAAGTGCACTTTATTGAAACTGCTTAACCCACAAAACCTCTTCTCTCTGATGACAGTGGTTTTGTTACCACAGCAATAGGCCCCTAGGCGGTCTTCGCGCTGCAGTGTCATGCCGCAAACTCTCCATTTACAGTTTTACTGCCTCCATCTCTGCTGCAGAATCACAGATGCAGCTGGCAGGAGAAACCACACACCACAGATCTGCAGGTGCGCCCAGGCCTTGTGGGGAAGAATATTAACTATTTCCTGTTAAACGGAACACAGACACGATACTCCAGTATAAGAGCAGAACAATCACAACAAGGTTGAGGGGCTGCACTGCAATGCACTATTGTAGTTTGAACGTACGGGAGACTGTTGTCTAGAGCAGGGATGGCCAACTTCTGTATTCTCAAAGGCCCTTTAGCAAAAGCCTCCAGACAGACAGACAGAGAGCCTGGACAATGCACAAGCTGACCCCCTCACAAGTAATAATCTTGGAGATAGCTAGCAGTAGGAGCTTCACATCTATGGAGCACACAGGTTCATCACACAAAAATGGCACAGAGAGATTGAGTCTGGTAGGGGGAAAGGCAGGTAGACCGTCAGTACGTGGAGCCAGAGCCAATGACAGGCAGAACCACCCCTGATAGGTTGTAAGTAAGAAGGCAAGCAGGTGGGGCCTGGCTTAGAATGAACTGGGTTGGTGGTGTTGGGATACTGCCAGGGAGATAAAGCCCATCATGGCCCCCACGTCGTCTCCGGACGTCCATCGATCTCCCGTAGACACGCAGTATCAGCAATTAGCGACACGAGCTCCAGAAATAGCTTGCCACATTCCAGAGCTGATGCACTCTCTATCAGCAGAATTCACACAGCGAAAGATGCACAGCAGGAGAGCATTATTTAGAAGTTTATTCAGCGTTGGTCAGAACAAAGAAAAAACATGACTGCCTGCTTCGGTCTGCTCAGGCACAGAGAGAGAAACGAAAGCACAGACACAACATAAACTTCCTGTGAACAGGAAATACGCAGACTCTGTGACTCACAAAGCCTGCTCCCTTTTAAGGTGGAACGGAAATATCCTAACGGGTGGGGTAGTGCCCCATTTGTCCTAAGGATCAGTCTGCACTGGATTTTGGGTGAACTATTTTCTGCATGCCTTTTCTTTCCTTGCTGATGAATAAAACTATGGACAATGTTGGGGTCTCAAATTTCAGTGGCATCCTGTGCGATGCCAAAATTATGTGCCCCCTTGCCTCTTGCCTTCCATTCTGCATCATGCTTGTGGTTTCCCCTGCAACTGCCCTCCCCTAAATCTGCCTCTGCTGTGGACAGGAGAGGCTAGTTGAGAGAGAAAGGAAGGAAGGAAGGAAGGAAGGAAGGAAGGAAGGAAGGAAGGAAGGAGTGCCAATGAGTTAAGGAGTAGTGGGTAGTTCTATCTCTGTATCTCTTCCTTCATTGTCCTTTGCTCCATTTCTTTCTATCCACCAAGAGAAGATCACAAAAAGTGATGGAGGAAGAGAGCATCAAAAAGCATAAAGAGAACCATCTCAATGTCTTGATAGACCATTTGCTGGTTCTTACTGAGAGGCTTTCTCAAAAGTTTGACAGCTGTATACTAACCTCATTGATCTTTAGAGGTGTTTATATACTGTATTGCAATATCTTGCCGGAATTAGAAGCTTGTTTAAGGGAGTGTATGAGAGGCAGAAATATAGCAGGTGAAGCTTTTCTTGGTGACTAGGCAAAACGGTGCTAAAAGTTTCACCTGCTAAATGCTCTGCCTGTTAGACAACTATAATGGCACAGGAGCACACCAGGATAAAAAAGTTGGCAACCCCAACTTTGACAAACTCTGAAGTCATTACTTGCAACCACAAAATGATGTGTGGGTAAATAATAGATGAAAGCATTTTCAATGAAAATCGGTTGTGTTTAGACTTTGCTGACAAACTATTCTGTTAACTGAAACTATCCAGGATTCTGGTTTTGGCTCACAGGCTTGGCAAGTTGTGTGGAGGATACATACAAGCCGACGAAAATGTATGCCTTCTTGGGTATTATTCCCAGTGCCATTCCATGACTATGTTGGGACTGGCTTTAAGTCTTCCCAGGGTGATGAAGATCACAAAAA
The DNA here is from genome assembly GCF_964270895.1 of Podarcis filfolensis. NCBI lineage: Eukaryota > Metazoa > Chordata > Lepidosauria > Squamata > Lacertidae > Podarcis > Podarcis filfolensis. The sequence continues at coordinate 94,900,828 of NC_139604.1, forward strand.
ACATTCGACCATATTGGCTGGGAACTCTTAGAAAAGCACGAACAATTAAAACAATGAAACAACATTAAAACAAACACCTCAGATGAAACGTCTTCTTTTTAAAAAAAAACAAACCCCAAACAGCAGAAGCAGAAGACGTGTAAGAACATCACAGGAGGAGTATAAAATCAGTTCAGATGCCATTTTAAAATATCTTTGCCTGATATCAAAATAAATGAGCCTCCCTTTCCAAAAGGGCTTTCTGGGCAGGTCCTTACCAGCTGGTTGCTCCCCCCCCAAAAAAAAGTTTAGTTATGCAATATTCACATCAGTTTCATTTGCATCATCATGAGACATGATACCATTGCCATGCACAATGTCCTGGTTGACTCAGTCTACAGCAGGTCTAATGAGTCCAATCAAGGCACATTTTGAACTAGATTAGAAAATGGACACTCAGGGTGACTGATCTAGAAAATATTTGTCCAGGAATTGGGGGCAGACATCCCAATACAAATGTTCAAGGCCCCAACCCCTGATTTTCCGAGAATGCTGCCAGAACTCCTTTGTCTTTTCTAGCTTCTGATCTATCATCCTGAAGTAACTTTCTTGATTCCCCCATATTTTTGAGGGCTTCAGCTGCTGACACCAGCATCATATCCTCCAAGTGTCCCTATTTTCCAGGGACAGCCCCAGATTTACAGAAGCTGTCCCGATTTCTGATTTGATCCCGGCTTTTCCTTAGAATGTCCCTATTTTCATTGGAAAAATGTTGGAGGGTATGGTAGGACAGCCCTATTTTAATCAGAGAAATGTCAGAGGGTATGGAGTTATGCGGCCCTGAGCCAAGGAGATACGTAACTATACAACCTTTAGAAGACATCTCAAGGCACCCCTCTATAGAGAAGTGTTTTTTAATGTTTAATGTTTTATTATGCTTTTATGTATGTTGGAAGCCACCCAGAGTGGCTGGGGCAGCCCAGTCATATAGGTGGGGTATTATTATTATTATTATTATTTATTATTATTATTATTATTATTATTATTATTATTATTGAGTAGGACGTCCTGATTTTCATCAATGTTGGAGGGTATGCCCCTGAATATCAGGTGCTGGGGACAAACACCAACTTTGGCAAGCCAGCCCTACCATTAGGCAAGGTGAAGTGGCTGCCTCAGGCATTTGATTTCGAGTGTCGGGAAATGGCAACAAATTGTTAGTGACTTAATTTGTCATTGTTTTTACTGACAGGAAAAGGGAAATAGAATTTGACCAATGTTGGGTACTGCGCACCTCACTTTGGGAAGGGTGGAATGTGCTGCTCTGCCTCAGGCAGCAAATTGTCTTGGTCTGGCCCTGAGGTGAGGCCTTAAGAGTTTCCAGAGGCACCTGGCCAGCTGCCATGGGAGACAGAGTGCAGGACTTAATGGTCCCTTGCCCTGATCTAGCCAGGGACTACTTCTGTCAGAGAATAACCCAACATAGCGTCAGCAGGAATTTGTTTTGTTCTTTTAGTTTCTTCTTTGTTATTTGTTCATCCTGAAAACAATGAAAGAGGACGAAATAAGATTGTTTATATCAAATAAAGCCATTTTTTTAAAAAAAGAAAGAAAGCCCAAGTTGCACCTTGGACTCTCAGCTGTGTGCTCTCCTGTTCTGTCTGCTCTTTCACCTTTTTGTAACACTAAACTCCTGAAAACTTTACTGCGCTCGCTCCTTAAGAGGGGCTGCACTCTTTGCCCAGCTGTTGACTTGCCTGAAGGTGAGACCTCTACTTAAATTCATGGCTCCAGCTGTCAAAAGCAAAGAAAAGCAGCTTTTCCTTGGCGGCTCTCTGCTTTGGGTAGAGCTTGACATCTTCCTCAGTCAGCAGAATTTAATCAGCAATGAGTACCCACAGCTTCTCAGCTCCACCACAGCTCATTTGGGAGGGAGGTGGAGGTAGGGGCAAACCCTCACTAATAGAAAAGTGGGGGGGGGGGGAGAGCTGAAGCCATGACATGCCTGAAGGCACGTGCTCACCCAGTGCCTGTAGGAAATCTAAAGCCTAGTGCTGCTGTCTAGAGGCAAGTCCCATTATGCCTTTTGATTTAGTAATTGCTGCTTCCATTAACCACAAAACTGAACTCCCACCAGATTAGGGAAGACCTGCCTCCCTCGCAAAGAGTTTGCTGTGGTTCCATGACCTGCTTCAAGTCGCTCGTGAAATACTGCTTTAATTTGCAGATCGTGGTGATAACGATGAAGCAATTTTAAGAGAATCTCCCTGGAGCCACCAAAGAATCTCACTGGGTTCTAATCAGAGCTGGAAAAGCTCATGAAGACTTCTATTGTTTGTTTTTTTCTTATTCTGATCAACGGGGTTCAGAAAATCCCTCCCCTCCTTGCATAGTTGACCTTGTTTTTTCACCCCTCTTCTGTCCAAGCATTGTTGGCACCCTCTGTCTTGGAAGACAATGGAGTTGTACACCTTTGGGGGTGAAGTCAAACCTTTGGAGAGTTACAGAGTCTGCAGTGGCTGTAGGGGAGAGGCATGTTTTGTTGCAGCTGGAGCAGATGAAGGCATCCGGTTGTGCTGATGCAGGTGTACCATGGCGTGTCTTCTCTCTGTGTTTCTCCCAGCGGTCATTCCTTCTGTGGTCACGGCTGTGGATACACAACTGGACTATTTCCAGGCACTGCGGTTGACCATAAGAGATTCCCACACGGTGGGGTTGATGTTGCCAGCCTTCATGTCTCATTTGCAGACATCAATATAACACAGAGTTGGTCTGCTAAGAGACCTGGTGCCTGAAGCCAGCTCCTCATAGAGCACATCCTTGGGGATCTAGTCAAGCCTAGCACCATAACTATGGGTGATATTCAACTAAGCCCTACTCAGAGTAGACCCATTGAGATTAGTGGATCTAATAATTTCCATTAACTTCAGTGGGTCTGCTCCATAGCTGTCAACTTACAGATTTGAAAATAAGGGACCAACAGCCAAAATAAGGGACCTGCAGCCTCACCTGTTCCAGGCACTCCAGTCTTCCTGTCCTGCAGTCTGGTCAAACTCATGCTGGTAGCTTCAAGAACACTGTCCAACCAACATTGTAACCAGAGGTTCAACTGAATAGAATCTGAATCACATGCACCACAAGGCCTATGCAGCCTTAACTTAAGATGGCTCCCCGGCCTGGCTTTGCATTGCAAAGTTTGCAGCAGCATGTGCAACAAAATGGCGTCCAGCATTCAAAAAACCCCTCAGCTTGCATTAACTAGCCACACACAAGGCATGCAAGCTCCACCCCCCAGTCGTTCTTAGACTTCTTATTGGGTGAGCAACACAGCCAAGCAACACAGTTGAAGCCTCCCTCCTCCCTGGCTGGCAAGGAGGGGGGGGAGAGGAGCTGCTTCCTTTGAAATTTAAGGGACATCATTTAAGGAACATTTAAGGGACATCTATCAATAAGGGACAGCAGCAGGACATGGCGCTGGAATAAGGGACTGTCCCTTCAAATAAGGGACACTTGACAGCTATGGACTCTGCTCTGAATCAGAGTAGCCCTGAATACTGCCCTATGGGCAGGGTTCACCTAGTGAACCCCATCAGTGGACTTCGACTTGCTCAGAGCCTCTTTCCACCCTCTCTTCCCCCTGCAGACCCACCACACTCACAAAATTGGCTCTGGGAAGGTTGGGAGAACCCCCAGAGGAGCCTGTGGGGGGGAGGGAGGGGGGTTGTTCCGTCTGGCAAGCTGAAATGCTTGCGCAGATGGAACATTTTCCATAGCACAACACTAAGTTGCACCCCAGGTATACTATCATTAGTCAGCACTGAAGATACTACAGGATGTGCAGTTTTGTTGAAAATATGCATACGTTGACCGTGATCAAGGAAGGCTCAAGATATACTTACTGGCATCCAGTGATTGCAGAAACTGTGATAGTGTGGTTGCCACTGGTTACAATCTATACACATGTTATAAACGATGTGTAGCTTTGTTCTTGTAGCTTGATTTCAGTAAATTTGCACAGGCCCAGAAGTACTGGAAGTACAAAAGTTAAACTGATCTTATCAAGCGCTGCCTAACCCACATCCTCCCCATAGATTTGGTACCAGCTCCGCAACTGCTTTTGCTAAATAAATGTACAAATAGTAGGACCGCGGGGAAATTCTACAAGGTCGTAGCTCATGAGCTCATTCTTCAGTTCAAGACTTTAAAGAGGATATTGTACAAAGGAACTAATTTTCAGTGGGATGGTGTCTGTGGGTTTTCTCCCAGGACAGCCAATTGAGAGAACACCTGACTGGCTTCTCAGCCAAACCCAATCTCTGCTTAATCTGATTTTTCCCCTCCTAAATCGTTTTACCATTGTTTTAAGTTGTTGGTATAATTATTTTCTTCATGTCTTTATTGGAACCTTGGAAAGCACATCTTGTCTCTGAAATGGCCTTATTCCTATTCTTGTTCTGTTATGCTCACATGTTAATGTCTTTTGTTTTGTTGTACAGTCTGGGTTTTATAACCCCTAGTAAACTGGGTGTTTAAGCAAGGCTCCTGGATTGTTCATTTCTCCAGGAGGCCACATGGAACAAAACCTTGGGAGGGGAAGGGAATATCTTTCAATGGGAAACACTCTTCAGAATTGCATGTAATAGCTCTTTATCATGAAATATCATGAAAGCTGTTATCATGAAATAACAAAATAGAGCAGAGATGGAGAACCTCAGGCCCCTGCTGCCAGAGGCTGTCCTCCAAGTCTTCCTATCTGGCCCTCAGGACTCTCCGTGGGCCCTGCATCCTCCCAAGCCACACCTCTCACTGGCCCTGCACTGCATCCTCCTTGAATGTTTTTGCCAGGCTGGAATGTGTCTTAGAACTCTAGCAACGCTTGTTTGCCTGGTTGGAAGACGGAGAGGGAGGTGTAAGTGTATGTAGAAACTAGGTGAGCACACAAGGGTAAATATACATTCAATGCCCTGCTCACTTTGGCCCTGCCCATTAATTGCATTGAAGCCAATGTGGCCTTTGTGATGAAAAAATGTTCCTCAATTGCGAGGTAGAGGGCCAGTTTCCCATTACAGCACCCTCCTTGCTCCCTTAAAGGAGAGGATAATGGAAATTGGTAGTTGATTCTGTGACTAGCTTGACTCGAGTAGCCAAGGGTGAGGACCATATGTTTTGAAACAAAAATGAGTCCAACCCCAGGTTGTCTTGCAAAGCTAATGAGGGGGGAGGAAGTGCACTTTCAGGAAGAATAAGCAAGCAGGAGATATTGCTGGTCTTGGTCCCCCCCTGCCCCCCGCACCAGTCTGCCAATTATCTCCTGCAAATGCCACCAAGCCACTTTTAGCAAACCAGTCATCCTAGCTAGGGGGAAAGTGGCTTTGGGGCAGGGCAAATCAGTGGGCACGGGATTGTTTAAATACCACCTTCTGCCCCCCTCCATTTCTCCCTTAAAATCTTGCCCCCATGTTACCTGAGGAAACATGGATTTTGGAACATGGACCTACCAAGGTAGCGTATAGGTCCACCTGCGAGTGCAAGATGCGTATGAATCCTCTGTACAAACTTTACCAAACCCATAAGCTCACTAGTTTGCCTTAGATAAGTCACTACTCCTTCAGCCTGAGCCCCCAGAGAGAAAATGACACTAGCCAACTTTATAGGGTTGTTGTATGGACTAAGTGCTAGGTATTATTATTTCAAAATACAAATCAAGAGATTTGTATTTCTGGAGCTATTTTAATAGCTTTCTTGAGCTATTTTAGTAGGTTGAGCTGGGTGAGCAGGTCTGCAGGCAGCTTGGCATCCGTTAATCAAAACTGGTAAGAAACTCAAACACACACACAATTAACAACCTGAGATACACTGGCACATCCATCACCGCAGTTATCTCCCAGAAATGCAAACTGCCCTGAAGTTCTGCACTGCCAGGCAGTCCAGAACGGTTTGCCTGTGGCATGCACACATAAACCTCTGCAGATGGACATGCACCCCTCTTAAACTTCACAGGCCATCAATTAAGTTCAGTGGGATACACAGTAATGAGCTATGTTCTATTAGTCCCTCTCTGTCCTGTCTACTCCTCCTCCTCCGAGCAGCGATGTTCTGCCAGCACACTTGTCTTGGCAGGAGTAAATCACCATAAAGCAAAACTAAATCCAGCTCCAGCTTGTTCCGTGATTCACACAATCTCTGACAGTGCTCTTCGCCCCCACCCGTGAGAGACAAGTGCAGATTGCGAGATACAAAGAACAGACACAAGCAGCAAGGATTCTGCGCAGCCCTCCAAACGGCACTTCGTAAAAGGATTTATACACTGAGCTCGCCTCCCATAAATCAGGGCTTGCACCTCAAGCATAGCTGTAAATGTGTGTACCACATTGACCGAAGCGCCAAAGACTCTTCAGTTCGGCACTGAGAGATGACTGGTCATGCACCATCAGTTCACGAGGCAGTTTTCCTTCCGGAGGCATCTCTTTGCACCTCTTGTTAACTAGTTATATAAGTAAGGTAAAGGTAAAAGGGATGCAGGTGGCGCTGTGGTCTAAACCACTGAACCTCTTGGCCTTGCCGATCAGAAGGTTGGCAGTTCGAATCTGTGTGACGGGGTGAGCTCCCGTTGCTCTGTCCCAGCTTCTGCCAACCTAGCAGTTAAAAGCATACCAGTGCAAGTGGACAAATAGGTACTGTTGTGGTAGGAAGGTAAACGGTGTTTCTGTGCATTCTGGCTTCTGTCACGGTGTTCTGTTGCACCAGATGCGGTTTAGTCATGTTGGCCACATGACCCGGAAAGCTGTCTGTGGACAAATGCCAACTCCCTCGGCCTGAAAAGCGAGATGAGCATTGCACCCCCATAGTCACTTTTGACTGGACTTAACTGTCCAGAGGTTCTTTCCCTTTACGTATAAGTAGGTCACGACTAAGGCACTGATCACATGAGAAAGGGGAGCTCAGTGGCAAAGCAGACTCTTTCCATGCAAAAGGTCACAGGGTCAACTCTCAAAAATCTCCGGGTAGGACTGTGTAGGCCCCCATCTAAAACTGCAAAGAGCCACTGCCAGTCCTGAGCTAGATTAGTACACTTCCATCTTGGGTCCCCAGACGTTGTTGGACTACAACACCCATCATTCCCAGCCCGCTTAGAAAGCCCGCTTTACCTTACAGGAGTTGTAGTCCAACACCATCTGGGGACCCAAGGCTGAAGAATGCCCCATCACCTGTGTGTTCCTAGCTCCCACTTCATATATGGATAGGACAGGTATGGGCACTGGGCAAGGGGGTGGGATACACGTGGAAGAGCCATAGCTCAGTTACAGAGAAAGTTCATTTCTCAGTGGTAGAGCATCTGCTTTGCATGCAGAAGATCTCATGTTCACTCTCCAGGTAGGGATGGGAGATCCACTGCCAGTCAAACTTGGCCCGCCACAGGTCCCAATTTGGTCTACGAGGCCAAACCCCATCCATTCATTTCTGATGTCAGGTGTGGGGCAGGTAGAAAAGCAGCTGGATCAGCTGCAGACTTGCGGGGAACTTGTGTGATCACACAGCCAATCCCTGTAGAAAGCAGCTTTGCCAGCCCAACGCTTGGCACTTTGTTGGGCATGGGGCCCGCAAAGCCCATTGTGCTGCAGTTCCCAAGCACCCAACATCCAACAAGCTGTTGGACATTTGGCAACTGCTGTGCAGGGGACTTCGATGGGACAACCCAACTGCCAAAGGTCCCATCCACCTGACAAACTTGTAATGGAGTAGTGGAGACAGATTATTATTATTATTATTATTATCTGTCCCCTTTAGCCAAAATGGTTCCCCACCCCTGGGTTGATGGCCCAATGGTCTGACTCAGTATAAGGCAGCCTCTTATGTTGCTATATGGCTGCTCCTCACTGTATATTTGATATATGGCAATTGACAGTGTGGACTGCCTATACCCAAAAGCATTGCTTGTGAGGAAATACAAACATCCTGTGTGTTCCACAGATGGCAATGCTTCTCAATGGAGTCTGTGCCACAAAAAGAACTTTTGAGTTACCTCACTGACAGTGCTTTCAGTGTGGGCATTTTACCCATCATTGCCTTTTGGCAAGATGGCATGGTTGAAGACGTTGTGCTGTGCAAGCAACTGCCCCTGAGGCATCATATAGTTGGAAGGGATTTCACAGGTCCTCTAGCCCAGCCTCATTTCAGTGCAGGAGATCCACGGCATCCCCAATATGTAGGTCTCTAGTCTTTGCTTAGAACCCTGTTACAAAGGAGAGCCTGTTGTAACATATGGGATCTGGTACACTCGTGGCCAAAATGGTGGAAACCTTTTGGAGAAAGTGTATTTCTGAGGTTTGAGGGCTCCTAACACCTGATTGGCTCTCTAAACACTCATGCTCATTGGCTACATTCAAATGAAGGAAAGCTACTGTATATCAGCCTAAGCAAGTTATGCTTCCTTTTTCTGGTTATTTGGCTATAACTTTTGATAGAATATAGATAATTGAACAAACTTTGTTGCATCACATTCCTCATTAATTTATCTTTCCATTGATATATAATTTTATGGTATTACTCCAAAAAAGTAGGGTTATGAGTCATCAAACCTCGGAAATACACTTTTTCCAAAAGGTTTCCACAATTTTGGCCACTAGTGTAGTTGTAAAGTAGGTGCAGTTACAGTAAGTGTCACTAGTTGGTGCTAGTGATAACAGAGCTATCCAGCTCTTTGCGGACTATAATTACCATCATCCCTGACAACTGGCCCTGCTAGCTAGGAATGATGGGATTTGTAGTCTAAAAAAAAGAGCTGGAGACCCAAGTTTGGGAAATTCTGGTATAAGACACACCAAATGTGTTATTCAGCAACCTCAGAGTGTGTGTTTGTTCCTTCTTACATAGCACCAATGACAGAACATTACACACCCCAACGGTGAGGAACGCTTTGAAGCACGCTAGGCCAATGGGCCCTCTTTTTTCTTCACCTTTGGGATTCCACCTTTCCTTTATCCTAGCATTCCCTTCCTCCCAATCTTCTGTCCCATTCAAATATGGAAGTTGTCACCTGATGTTGGCATTATAAACATGCATGTATGAACTAACCCACATGTGTGAAAACAGAGACGTGAAGAGACGAATCATCTAGACAACATGAAATCACAGAACCAACTCTCACCCGTGGCAAACCTATAACCAATTTTGAAGTGGTATAAACCTCTGAAAAGAACTAGAAGGGATGCTTTAGGCATGAAGTTTCATTTTATTTATTTTTTTAAAAAAAATATCCTGCCTTTTCTCAAAAATACCTCAAGATAGATAATAACCATATATTTAAAAAATATCCTGCCTTTTCTCAAAAATACTTCAAGATAGATAATAACCATACATTAAAAACTTTACCATAAGAAATAAAAAGCAGAAGTTAAAACAATAATCAAAACATATCCAGCAAAAAAGTTTCAAATGCTTCCAGTAAATTTGAAACACTTAATCAAAAGCTTTATTGAAAAGGTGAGTGGGCTTGACTAGCAGAGGAGATGTGCTCTTGAATGCAGGGCTGCCAACTTTTGTTCTGGCAGGGCTTCTTTGCTTTCAGCAGCTGAACAACAAGCAGAAATTTAGCAAGTGACACTTTCACAGCATCAGCAAGCTTCTCCTGGCAGGAAGAGCATTGCCTGCAAATATGTTTGCTTGGCACAGAGCTGTTAAAGTCACAGGAGCCCTACTAAAGGCGGGAGTGGGGGAAAGGGCTGCCTTGCATGTGGCCCTCACGGCCTTTTTGAGGCAGCCCTCTGCAACATTTGACAGCCCCAAGCCCTCATGCTGCCTTCCCAAAGCTGGGTAAGTGAGCCACTGGGCTTTGGGAAGGAGGTGGGAGGGCTAAGAGGGGCATCAAATGTTGACTTGGCTCCTCTTGCCACCTTGCATGACAAGGCCGTGTGTCGCCCATGGGTTCTGTGTCAAAGTACACTTGGTATGAAAAGCTGGACCACCCTGCTGTAGATCATATCCCAGCTTCATTACTAGGGTGGAGTGGGGTGGCACGCCATCATTGCCCTGCATGTTGGGCTGGCATAGCTTTGACTCAAAAGGAAATTGTTATAGCTAATAATGCAGATCTACACTGACTGCTTGGCTAAAAGACTGATTTAGCTCCATACAAATGAAGGGTAGACATGCCACAGATACACACACACACAAACACACTTTTAAGCATCTATTTAAAGAGGCTTGGGCCTGGGTAAACAAGTTTAAGAGATGTATACAGTGGTACCTTGGGTTAAGAACTTAATTCGTTCTGGAGGTCCATTCTTAACCTGAAACTGTTCTTAACCTGAAACACCACTTTAGCTAATGGGGCCTCCCGCTGCCGCCCCGCCGCCGGAGCACGATTTCTGTTCTCATCCTGAAGCAAAGTTCTTAATCCGAGGTAATATTTCTGGGTTAGTGGAGTCTGTAACCTGAAGCATATGTAACCTGAAGCGTATGTAACCCGAGGTACCACTGTATAGACATGTGTGATGTCCACTTTGACCCAGCATGCTAGAAGAAGCCAGCACAAGAGTTTCCACTAGCCAGCGGTGCCAAGTTGCACCCAACATTTTTTGGGGGGGGGCTTGCACATGCATGACGTAACACATGCAACACCTCCCCAAAAAACCAACCAGGTCAACTTGGCCTGCCACCCCCTGCCCACCGCCAGACACGTAACCTTTGCGAAAGGGACGTGTGGGGCCATCTAACTGCTGCAGCCCTACAGACAACTCAAGCCTTCTACAGACAGGCTGGCTCTGAAATCAGGCCCTGGTGGTTGTCAGTTCTGAATTCCGATACGGAGACTTAAGACGAGAACTCTAGCTTGAAGATCAGTGATAAGCAAGGAGGGAAAATATTATTGTTCTACGTGACTCATATGTGCCCCCCCAATGTACAACCCCCTTGAAAAGAGTCAGAAAATAAAACACCAGCTCCCACTCTTTTTTCAGCACCTTGCGTGCCTCACTTTCCCACAACTGTTTATTTTTGCAGAAAACGAATCAGCCAAGGTCTGAGTCTCTTCAGTAAGATCAACTGTAGTCTGAACTGTTGTGAAATGCAAGCCTTATTTCCTATTTGGTGATCAGCGGAGAGCAAGGAAACACTGAGGAAGTGTTTCTCCCGTTCCCAATCCATTCAGTGGTGCTTAGTTTTTCAGGCGTGTTAATTGCTATGGGCAAATTTAGGGGCAGGGGGAAATAGCTGGCCATCATTCTGACTGCCGCATTCAATATATTTGTTGTTCCGTTGCACACACAAATAAGTCAGGGGATTTATATTCCCAGTTTTCCATCACATCCCATTACAACACTGCGTGCTGAGTTCCACTGTGACATTAAGAGAATATGAATAGAATATATATTTCATTTACGCCGCTGATTCCATCCTGTTCCGTAATGAGCACCAGAAGACAGGAAGAGGGTGAGCAGCACTCTTCCCCAACAAACAGTTATTATTATTGCTGAAGCATAAACTGGATATATACCATACATTTAAGCATTATTGTGCCACTTTTAACAGTTATGGCTTCTCCCAAAGAATCTTGGGGACTGTAGTTTGTTAAGGCTGCTAGGAGTTGTTACGAGACCCCTCACAGAACTACAATTCCCAGAACCCTTAACAAACTACAATGCCCAGGATTTTGGGGGGAGCAAGAGCCATAACTGCTTAAATGACATAGGTAAAGGTACAGGGACCCCTGACCATGAGGTCCAGTCGTGACCGACTCTGGGGTTGTGGTGCTCATCTTGCTTTATCGGCCGAGGGAGCCGGCGTACAGCTTCCGGGTCATGTGGCTAGAATGACTAAGCCGGTTTCTGGCGAACCAGAGCAGCGCACGGAAACGCCGTTTACCTTCCCGCCGGAGCGGTTCCTATTTATCTACTTGCACTTTTAGGTACTTTCGAACTGCTAGGTTGGCAGGAGCAGGGACTGAGCAACTGGAGCTCACCCCATCACGGGGATTCGAACCGCTGACCTTCTGATCGGCAAGTCCTAGGTTCTGTGGTTTAACCCACAGCGCCACCTACGTCCCCTTAAATGGCATAAGCGTTTTTAAAATGTATGGCATGGATGTGACCTCAAATAAAGCAGCAATAAAAGAATACAGTAAAATTGTTGTGCTACAGTTATTTCTCTTTCAGAATTCTAATGTGGGGGCAAAGCTTTTCCTCCCGCCAATGCACTTTGCCTCTTACTTGTCCCCAATATATTTTCTCCTGATGTCTTCCTATGCTGTTCCATCACCCACTTCCCTTGATCAGTTGCACAACTTGGGCTGGACGAGTCGTGAAGGTTTGCACGAAAATAGAAATGGAAAAGAAGTGAGAGACAGTCAGAAATGAAAGAAGAAAGAAATCAAATATTAAAGGGGGTGGGGGGAGGGAAAGCAGGAAGTATCCCAAAGCTAGAAAACAGGTTAACAAACAGGGAGCCCAACATAGGAGTATGACTACAGTATTTGACTTAAAATCCCCCAAAGTCCCAATACTCAGTTATGCCTCCTCTTTCAATATCAGCAACAAGGCATGTTTTCTGCAATGGCAGAGGACCTCTCTGTGTCATGCATCTCACAGCATATGCCATGGAAACCCAATAGCGGCCATTTCTTCAAAGCAGCAGCATAAAAAGGTAGGATGCCAAAGGGAAAGGAAGAACTGAAAATATTTTATTTTTCATCTACAGACATTTGTTGCAAGGACTCAGCTATACAGCTGCAAATAAAACGCTTTGTGTGTGTTGTAAAGTGCATTATGCAAATGTGACACTAAATGGTGATGGTGAGCTCTGGCAAATTCAATACATAATTCGCACCATAAGAGGTGGAGAGATTTAGGAGCCAGGAATAGATTATTGAAGTCTAGCAGGGGAAAATGTTCATAGATGATGTTCCTGGGTCACATTCCCCCAGCAGCAGCAAAAGCAGGAGGAATTTGGGGAAGGTTCGCTTTCGCTGTCCTTTCAACCACAAGTGCGATTCCACAGACACAATCCCACAGGCAACAGGTCTTCCCTCGTGGGGTTCCATAAGCTTCCCGCCTTCCAGGAAGCAGAAACTTTATCCACAGTGTTTCCAAATCTGTCTGCTTCAGAGGCCAAGGCCAGCCCTGACATCTTTCATCACAGCGAGTTGATTTAAATTTCTGCTAAATATCCCGTCCCTTCAATATTTGGAAAGCATGAAATTGTGCACTGTAAATGGAAAACCACTTGACCTTTGTAAGGGGTTGGGGTCTTGTCCCAGGCAGCTTCCAGCCACAGACTGTGCTGCAGGAATCATTTGTCACTTAGGCAGAGGCCAGGCATTAGATCTGCTAATCTCCTTCAGATTTAAGAGGCTCTGCGCTGCCAGGACTTCTCTGCCAAAAAGATAACTTTACAATCCTGATAACAAGGCACTCAGCTATACTTAAATGTTGGCTGCCTGAGTTTGTATGAAAATCTCTATTCTGACAAGCTAATAATAATAATAATAATAATAATAATAATAATAATAATAATAATAATGGAAACTGTTTTTGCTGTCCTTTCAGATAGAGAAAAACAGAGGCCAAATACTTTTACCCAAAGGTGCCTGGGTGCTACTGCCAATATGACAATAGAAGCAGCGGGAAAGAGACCAAGCAGATCTCCCAAAGGATATGGTCCCCCCCCCTGCAGTAATAAGCAGCTGCATTGTAAAGTAAACATTAAATATATACTTGACTCATTTACGATACTCAAAGGTAGGGGAGTATAAACGGGCCTGGACAAATGCTCCAGTTCTGGCATTGCACAGCAAAGTTTTCTTTTTTAAAAAGCTAATTTCAAGCAGGGACATAGGAAGCTTTCTTAAAGTGCGCCAAAAACCATCGGTCCATCTAGCTCAGTATTGTCTACACCGACAGGCAGCTCTTCTCCAGAGCTTTAGGCAGGAGTCTTTTCTAAACCTGTCTGGAGATGCCAGGGATTGACTGCTGGCACCTTCTGCATGCAAAGCAGTTGTTCTACCACTGAGCTATAGCTTTCCTCCCATGCATGCATATAGCCTGTTCAAGAAGTCAAGTGTTCCAAAATGATGGCGCTCTGTGAGATTGCCTTGCTGACATCTGGAGCTTTCAGGCAAGGCTGGGCTTCCTATTTACTCTACTGTGGGGGCAGCACCAGCATGCTCTCCAAATTTTACACGTCACTTGGGAAGACAGGTGAACTAATACCAGTGTACTGGAAGAAGCAAAGATCACCAGTGTTGAAGCACTGATTCTTCAACATCAACTTTGTTGGACTGGTCATGTTGTGCAGATGCCTGATTATTGTCTTCCAAAGCAACTCCTCTACTCCGAACTTAAAAATGGAAAGTGTAATACTGGTGGTCAACAAAAGAGGTTTAAAGACTGTCTCAAGGCAAATCTTAAAAAAATGTAGTATAAACACTGACAACTGGGAAACACTGGCCTTCGAGTGCTCCAATTGGAGAACAGCCTTTACCAAAGGTGTCATGGGCTTTGAAGATACTCAAACTCAGGACACAGGGGAGAAACATGCTAGGAGGAAGGCATGCTTGGCAAATCCACACCGTGATCAACTCCCACCCAGAAACCAATGTCCCCACTGTTGAAGGACGTGTGGATCCAGAATTGGCCTCCACACTCACCTACGGACTCAGTGTTAAAACCGTGCTTCTGGAGGACAATATTACTCGGCTACGAGTGATCGCCAGAGGAGGAGGAGGAGGAGGAGACCCTCCACATGTCCTGATTTTCCAAGGATAGCCCCAGAATTATGAAAGCCACCCTGGCTTCTGATTTGATCCCAGAATCTCCCTATTTTCCTTGCCAGTGCTGCTGCCACAGAGCTCAGGGAGGGGGATGAGCCGGCACTTGTTCTGAGTGAAGGAGCATCCCATTGCCTCTTCATGGCCATTGCTGCCAGCCTCCTCCCTTGGGCAGCTCATAGTGGCTCTGAGGGGCAGGCATTGGGCAGGGCTGCCCTGGGTGAGAAGAAAGGGGGAGCAGAGTACAAGAGTCTTGGTTTTTTTTCTTTTACAAATGCTTTGTGCGTCCATGTCTAATCTTGCCCCTTTCTAAGATTTATTTATTGGTGTGTGCTTTTCTTTTTGTAAATGTACCAAAGAATACAATACAGCTGTACCTTGGTTCTCAACGGAATCTGTTCTGAAAACGTTCGAAAACCAAAGCATGGCTTCTGATTGGCTGCAGGAGTTTCCTGCACTCAATTGGAAGCTGCGTCGGATGCTCGGGTTCCAATGAAACCGTTCGCACTTCTGGGTTTGCGGTGTTCGGGAGCCAAAACGTTTAAGTCGCAAGGCGTTCGACAACCAAGGTACGACTGTACAATCCAACCCCATCCAATCCAATCTGGATTAAGGGGTTTTCTCAGGCTACCGGAGAGAGTGTGTGCTGTGTCCCATTGGTGTAGTTGTGCTGGCCAGCACAACTTCTTCTGCTGGGAACTGCTTTGCGAGGGGCAGATGGGGGGTTGAGGAGGATCAGTCGGGCAGGAAATGAGAAATGTCCCTATTTTCATGGGAGAAATGTCTGAGGGTATGCGCCATGTGTCCAGTGAGGATTTGCATGTGAACTCACTGAAGTGAATGTGGAAGTTTTTGCTGTGCGAGTGAGTCAGATCCTCCCTTGTGTGCAAGGAGCTGCTGGGAGGGAGCAGTGATGTCCTGCCTTAGGGCAGGTTCCTTGACTGCCTCAGCCACAACGGCTCTTCCGGCCAGACTTTGTATTCTCCTATAAATATGCTGCGAGCAACAAGAAGTTAAAGGAATGTGCAGGCCCATTAGGCAACATGAAAGGCAGGTTAATAACTGATGGGGGGGGGAGAGCATGAAAGTGCTCGGCGCCTTCTTTCTTCCAGATCGTTTCAAAATTACAACCAGCTGTTCCGTATATTTGACACTAATAACAAAACAGTAAGGCATTTCCAACAGGGGAAGTACCCATCAAATATACAGGGAAACAATATCTATGATTCAATTTGTGGCGGCATGGTGAACCGAGATCATTTAAGAGGCACCTTTGAGACCTCAGGCAACACAGGTGAAGTCCACAAGAGCTGGAGAAGAGTGAAGAGGTTAGCAATTATTAAGGGGAAAAAATGTCAGAAGGATCCAAGAAATTGCAAACCACCAAACCTTGATTTCTAGGGTGGGTAAATTAATAGAATTAATAGCAACTAGGGCAACAGGCTGTACAAATCCACTTTACTTGTGCGAATCTAAAGTTCTGGCTTGGCTTAAACTCCTTCCACAGAACAGCGGCCATTCAGAGGCAACTGTAATCAAGAACGAAAGGAACAAATGGTTTTGAGATGGCTGAGCCAGATGCATTGGATGAAGTGGCCTGTAGACGACAGGTCTGTGGCATACTGAATTTGTCAGCCTTTTAAAGTGCCACAGGACGCTTGCGTTGTTTTTGAAATGCAGGTACGATATCAAGGAGGCACCATATGGAGATCTGGATCACAGGAAGCCATGATGAACAGGGCAGATAGGGATAATTGATGGCGCCTCCTGTTGGGCTCAAGCCTAAAATGCCTGCAGACAGCAACCAATCAGGGGGTCTGCAGAGCATTCTGTGGTAGGCAGGCATCGAAATTCAAGATGAAACTCTGGTTCAGGACAGGGCCCAATCAAAACAATATGCAGGTACCTGTCTTATTGCACAGGAAGTTAAAGTAAGCAAAGGGAAGTGAGCAGGTTGCAATGTTCATGTTTACATGAACGTATTCATGTTTACAGGGCTTAGAAAGTGTTCTTGGGCATTCCTGGGCAAGGCCATGGAGTTAAAGCCAGCAACCTTGCATGTGAGTCACGCTGCCCTCAGCCTGGCCTTTTTCTTCCCTTCTCATGTCACTTTAACCTGATCCCTAATCAGTTCGGAGAGCACCAGGAACATTTGATTTTCTCTGCACCCTCCCAGCTGAATGTTCTCATTCCATAATGATGCAACACCGTCTCAGTTTCTGATGGGTGTTCCATAAAACACAATAATGCTTTCTGAAAGGGAGCCAAGAGCCAGCAGGACTGTTTGTGATGATGTTGGGGTTCTTTAAGCTGCTTCTTCTTTTTAAAAAAAATGAAATGACATTTACAGCCTTTTGTTCCACTTCTTTAGATTCCAATGACTTAATTGTAGGTTACCTAATTGTGTTAAGTAGAAGTGATTCACTCTCTCTGTGGGTCAGGTGATGAAGAAGAGCCTGCGGACATTTTTGGGTGCCTGTTTTGTAAATATTTGAAGATATATGCTCAGCAGTAGCTGGTAAGGCAGTGGTTCTCAACATTCCTAATGCCGCGACCCTTTAATACAGTTCCTCATGTTGTGGTGACCCCCAACTATAAAATTATTTTCGTTGCTACTTCATAACTGTAATTTTGCTACTGTTATGAATCGTAATGTAAATATCTGATATGCAAGATGTATTTTCATTGTTACAAATTGAACATAATTAAAGCATAGTGATTAATTACAAAACAATATGTAATTATATATTGTGAAATATTTATTTCTAATTACAAAGAAATGAAATTTTGTCTTGAAACATGGTGTAGCATGGGTAACAGTCTTAATATAACAACAGTAAACTACATTGCTACATTTTGCGACAGTATGCGTAACAATTTTACATTTACCCAATAATTATAATTCATGAAGTGTCATTTTATCTCCAATACTGTTGCTTTCAACACAGTAGCTGCTCTCTACACGTTACTGGTCCGGATAAGTACATTACGGCTCCAACCCTGTCACATACACCTGTATTTGTAAGGGGTGTATGTGATGGGGTTGGCACAATGATGTCATCACGCCGGGTACTCGTATGTGGGCGTATCTGCATGTGGGCGGACCCACCTGGAGAAGGATAATGGAGCGGTATCTCAGTTCCTAAGACCATCAGAAATATGTGTTTTCCGATGGTCTTACACAGAGGTTGGCAACCTAAAGCCCATAGGCTGGATACGGCCCACGGCCGGTTCCATTGATTGTACCAAGAAAAAAGAACACCAAGAACTCAGGCCAATGTGAGTTTCAACAGTGGGAGTGGTCCCTACTCGCAAATCAATTGTCAATAGTAACAAAAACTAATCCATTCAAAAGTATGTATTCTGACAAGGATTACAAATTCAAATAGAGATAGCAAACTCAAGCACATAAAGATATGTATAACACAATAATTCGTTACAGAATTAGAGATAAGAGTTTATGAGTAGAGATAAGTTTATGCTAGTCCATAGTCAGATTCGACATGGAGGTCTTGTGAAGGTCTTAGTTTCAATCATAGAGCAGAAGTCAGAAGTCAATTATGGATTAGAAACCAGGCCCTGTTTCGATGTATTCACCTTCATCAGCTGGAAGTATCAAATATTACATGAAAATACATTTAAATTCTAAATTATCATAAATTATAAAACAGTCATAAATTATAAAACAGTATTATATAACATTTGGTTCCTTACCTAATTTTTAAAGGGTCGTGTAAGTTTAAAGACTTTTGGATATCCTGTTATTTTTTACGTTTCTCAGGGATAACAACTGAAAATAAGCAATATTAATAATTACATGTGTTGAATCAAATTAAAAACTCTAAGGCAGCAAATAATCATATGATTCCTCACCTACGTGTGGGTAGATCAACATGTATCTTGAGCTTTTCTGTGCGTTTTCAATTTGGAAGTGAGCCTATCACCTTTTATATGCACTTAAAGGAGTAGATAAGATCCCCTAGATCTTCTTAAAGGCATAGAGTTCTAAAGTTCAGAGGACAGCTGCAGTTTAATTTGAGGTCTTAAAGAAATGATGTATAATCCTGATAGCTATTCAGACCCATGGGGTCATGGTCTTAAGTAAATGGATGTACCGGGCTTCCTGTTGTAAGAACAGTCTATTGATATGTCTCCGATTGAATGGGTCCACTCTAGGTTTCCAGATAATGAAAAATACAAAATCATCTTCCTGCGAGTGCTCCAATTGGAGAACAGCCTTTACCAAAGGAGTCATGGGCTTTGAAGACACTCAAACTCAGGATGAAAGGGAGAAACGAGCTAAGAGGAAGGTACGTTTGGCAAACCCTCACTGTGATCAACTCCCATATATCCTCATTGTGGATCCAGAATTGGCCTCCACAGTCACCTACAGACACAACATTATGACTGTGCTCATGGAAGACAATTGGCTACGAGTGATCACTAAAGAAGAAGGGTGTGGACCTGATGTTCATCCTCTGGTAGACCTGGTATCCAGACAATATCTTTCCACTCACTACTAAAACTCTGTTATTTCCCTTGCTCCCTTCATACTTACAAGCTATTAATTAATTGCTTTGTTGCTGCAGTCAACTTCACATACTCTCCCTGCTGTTAAAGGCACAAGAGCTCTGCCCAGAAAAAGAGCTGGCATTCCTCCTTTAAGACCAGGAGTAGAATGGGTCCCAGACCCCACTTGGAAACCATAACGTACAACAGCTCTTTGCCCAACTTCACACTCACCATGGAAAGAAAATGGACAATGAAGTGATGGTAATAATTAGCATAACATTGTCAGAATGGCTGTAGGTAATATTATATTGCAATTCCAGAAGGATTTGTGTGTCATTGGAAAAGACATTCCATAAAATGTGATCTTAGATAAAAACATCTTTGTACTTTGAATGCTCAAAAATGATGGATGCTTGTCATTTTGCCTCCTGGGCAGAGTTGCATTAAGTACTTTAACATAAGTTAAAGGCCAGTTATAAATGCTCTTACACCTCAGGACAGAGAGGATTAACTTTAGTTATTTTATGCGGTCACAGTGCCTCCTACTGCTTTTGACAGCAAAATGTGAGCAGATTTTGATACAAGGGTCAGTCAAAAAGGAGTTGTTTGAGTTCTCAAGATGTTTTAGAAAAATTAAAACAGCTTTTGCAAGCCAAGCCCATAGCTGAAAATTTCCTGGACACAGCCGGAATACGACAGTGTCCGGAGGAAAATCGCTGAAATTTCCATTATTAATTTTTTTGAATTTTGCCATTCAACAACTTTTGTGTCTGGGTTTTCACTTTTTGAAATCTTAGGCAATTTTAAGATATGCAGTATTTATTTTATTTGTATACCGCCCTATACCCATGGTTCACAACATAACATTACAGTAGAAAAAACCACATATATAATAATAATAATAAATTAAATAAGACATTCCACCGAATGTGCAGCCATCAGGTGTAGTTCCACCCCCGTCTCCATCCATTTCCTTCGACAAGGGGAGGGAATGGCTGGAAAACCTTCCAAGAAAGTCCAGCATTTCGAAGGACAGACCTAGAAAACATTATGCTTCTCATACTGAGTTTTTTGAAACCGAAGGAGATGCGCTTGAACGTCAGTCTAATATCCAGAGATGCCTTTGGAGAAGATGCTGCGCTTTCTCAGTGCCGGATTTACGTATAAGGTAAACAAGCTATAGCTAAGGGCCCCACTCTCTTGGGGGCCCCAAAAAAATTTAAAGGGGAAAAAAGTGGATGTACATTTCCAAAACATAAGATAAAAAACAAATAAAATAAAACCTACATACAGCAACAGTGGCAAATGGCTTTAGATACCTATTAGGTTCATAAATTACCATATAGCATATATTCAAAACAAAAAACAGCGAAAATTTGTTGTTGACAAAGGACAGCTGGACATATAAAGGGCCCCATTACCTTCAGTAGCTTAGGGCCTCATCAAACCTAAATCCGGCCCTCACCCTCCCTTACCGAGCCTATAATTGACAGGTTCGCGGGTCGCTCCGTTTGAAACCCCTGCTTGCTCCTCCGGAGATAAATCCAGGGGACGGCGGAGCAGTACCGCTTGCAGCCGAGCGGGGGCAGCAGCGAGCCAGATAGTGGGGCGGGGTTTCCCCTCTAGCCGCACCGAGCGCTGCGTCCTCCGTGGCGGCGAGAAGCACTTCCGTTTCCGGGCCGCTCCTTCGCTCCGCGGAATTGTGACGGGGCTCTTGCAGGCGCCGAGCGAGCGAGCAAAGGAGCCGGCTATGGTGCTGCTGGAGAGCGAGCAGGTGCCGCGGCCTCGCGTTTTCCTGGGTCCCTTGGCCCTGAGTTGGGGGTCGCGGGCCGGGTAGGCAGAGCCGGGGCGGGTCCACCCACCCGTTTTCTGTGCTTGGCCGCCTCAGGGGGGACGGGGGGCGGCATGGCAGTTCCTGAACGTGGCAGTGCCTCTCGTGAGGATTCCGGTGCAGAGATCCTGGCTCGCTTTAATGAACCCCCGAGTTGCGTTACCCTCGCTTAGTTAAAGCAAGATCCATTCATTTCTCAGGCGTATCGCCCCTGGTTTCTTAAACGAAGACCAGCCAGGATTCCCACCTTTTGGGGGCTGGGGGGGGGAGGGATTTATCAGCCCTGATAAATTGCTGCTTTGTGAAGGTGGGGATAGAGACCCAAAAATTCAGGCATTGCATTAGGATGGCATCACTGGAAACTGCAATAAGGAAATAAAGAAAACAAGGGTTGTTTCCCAGCTCTTGATTGTGTTAAGAATTCCATAAACGTCATTCATCCGCGATTGTTCTTAATCAGAAAACGGGTTTCTCGTTTGCAGTTTCTGACGGAGCTTACAAGATTGTTTCAAAAATGTAGGAGCACAGGCAGCGTCTATATCACGCTAAAGAAATGTAAGTATTATGTTAACTATTTCAGCAGTTGTGCATGGTGGATATGCCAGTACTTTGTTTTTCAATATCGCCCCTAAAAAAAAAAAAAAAGCGTCATGACGTGAGCCAGTTTGTACTGCAGTTGTTAGCATAAATGAAGTAATGCTGAAATGGGCATGTATGAGAACTGAAAAATGTGTGGTTAGTCAGAGAAAACCCTTATCTGTAGCTCTCAGCTTCTTTAATACATGCTTTATTTTTGCTAGATTGAGGAAATTCTAAATGCGGGACTGGGAGGTGCAGAGCAGTGAGTACACTGTCACATCCTACGTCCTGCCAACTCAGAAGGGAGGGAGCAGGTGGCACAGCTGATCAGGTCCCTAACATAGATTCAAAGTCTCCAGTGCCCTATCCAGAACAACCTGTTCTGAGCTTTTGTAGAATGCCCTCAGCAGGAAAAGTGCCTGCAGAAGTGCCCTGTAGTTTGGGCATCCACTACGGTAGAGCTCCCACCCTAAGTGCAGGTCTCTGCCAGCCAAGTCTACAAAGAAGCAACCACACTTTTACTCTATAGCCTGCTCCATCCCAGAGTTAGGAGCAGAGAACAGTAGACGGGGCTATAAAATTGGTGAGATCCTCTTTTAGCACAGTACAGTGGTACCTCGGGTTAAGAACTTAATTCATTCTGGAGGTCCGTTCTTAACCTGAAACTGTTCTTCACCTGAAGCACCACTTTAGCTAATGGGGCCTCCCACCGCCGCCACGCCGCCGGAGCATGATTTCTGTTCTCATCCTGAAGTAAAGTTCTTAACCTGAGGTAATATTTCTGGGTTAGTGGAGTCTGTAACCTGAAGCGTATGTAACCCAAGGTACCACTGTAAATACAAAACCTCAACTCGCAGCTGTTTGCACATTGGAGCCCCAAAGCAAAGCCAAATAAAATCTTTAAAGACTTTTAGGAAAAAAAACCATTCTGGTCTGAGCAACCATATTGGGGGGGAGGTACCCAAGAAAGAACTAAGGGGTTGCTGTGGAGTCGTTGGAAGAATTAATGTGGCAGTAGCGATCTTTTTGAGCAGTCCGTTGCTGCCACTTCTGAGCTGATTCCTACCCTCCACTCCATGCCTGAATCATTAAAAACTAGGCTAGGTTGGCCATACCTTCCCTTATTCCTCAGTGTTTGCTTTTAAGCCAGATATTTGAGGGACTCATAGTGGGATTGGGGGATGAGATGACTGTTTGTTTGCATCTAACCGTAGCCATTGTACACTTTAAAAAACCACAAACACGTTTGTGTCCAATTTAAACATAGCAACGCTATTGTTTCTCAGCTTCCACATTCAGAATTCTCCTAATCTTCGACACAAACTTCAAAGCTGTAAAAGTACAAACCTGCATTTCAGCGTTCTTTTGCCACCATTGGATGTTGTATATGTATACATGTTTAATGCTTCTGTTTAATATAGATGATGGTCGGACAAGACCCATCCCACGAAAGGGCCATATTGAGGGCTTTGAACCTGTAGACAACAAATGTCTTCTTAGAGCAACAGATGGGAAGAAAAAGATAAGCACAGTGGTAGGTACTAGGTAGGCTTCACTCAGTTGGGTCCTAACATGACTGAAGATAAATGGAAATTTCTTTTTAGTGTGGGCAAGAAATTACTTGCCAATTGTCACAAATTAATTTTGTTTAATCAACCTTATTTTAAGTGTTTATATGTAGATTCAGTATGTTCATCCTTGAGACTATATGGTTCCACTGTCATAAGGATTAAAGTGCAGTTCCTAAAAATCTTAATTCCATTGGCAAGGAGGGTCACAAAATTAGCAGTTGGTAGAGTCCTTTGTTGCTAGGTTACCTGGAAACAAAAGAACAGCAGCAAAACACAATAAATAGGAATGCCATTTGCTTGCAACATTGATTAGTGCAATTCTTTCCAAGGCACTGCATATATAATCATCAAAAAGAGAGAATTTAGCCAATGGCAGTTTAAAATTTGAGACTTGCTTTAAAAATTCATTTGGGAAGTCTTTTTTTCAGTTCCATAACCTTTCAAGTTGCTATCTGAAGCTCTTTGAGAAGCAATTGTCCCCGTTTCCCCAAAGCTCAATTCATGGCATTAAACCACAAAGTTGCTCTAACCCTTATTAGACTATAATTTGATTTATTCAGCTGAAAGCGGTGGTCACTGGGACTAGTTCTTGAAGAGGTTGTTGACATTATATCTTGTAATTTTTAAAATAACATATGACTAATTTTTTTATAGGTGAGTTCAAAGGAAGTCAACAAATTCCAGATGGTAAGTGTATACCGGATTCACTTCCATTTCAGAACATTTTATGGATTAACTTCAAATTACAAAATCAATAAATGAAGTGCGGCACTCTGAGAAAGATGGGCACTTCTAACTACAATATTTTAATTCTGCAAATGAATTGCTACTGTTTGTAATCCTTCTATGGAATTTGAATGCATTCTCTGAAATGTTTTGATTGTTTTGGTTGCAGGCTTATTCAAATTTGCTCAGAGCTAACATGGACGGTTTAAAGAAAAAAGACAAGAAAAGCAAAAATAAGAAAAGCAAAGCAACACAGTGACAATACAGAATGTTTCTACCCCTACAGTGGATCTGAATTCTAGCATGTAAACAGTTTTTTCTTTATGTTGTTACTTAACTTTTGACCTTACTTCTGGTGGATAGCCAGAATCTAGACATCTTAAATTGAAAACACTCTTTGGATTGTGATATGTGGGATAGAACCACAATACATATATTGTAGATGCTGTTGGATTTTGTATCTGCTCTGAGGTGTTGGGCTGAGTGGTTGGTTGTTGGGGAGAACCCATCTTTTGGGTGAAATAGTACAAAAATAAAGGATTAATATTTGAAATCATCTTATACTGAAACTTTCTGTCTGTCTTTAAGACTGATCAAATGAGGCCTAGTGTACAACAAAAGTTGCAATAGAAATGAAACTAGATAAAAATTTGCTTTGGTGTTTCTCTTATTAACAGCTTCAAGGTTTTTTTATGATTGGAGTTAAGTTGGAGGTCAACACCTTTGTGAGCCACAAGAATTTGACAAGAAATTGTGCTGCAATCTGCATTGAAAACTTGACTTTAAATAGTTTATGACTCCTGTTCTAAATCACTTTTAGTATGCTTGTGTTTAACATCCTTTTTCAGTATTTGTACTGCAGTGACAGATACTTTTGCATTGACAGAACTCCTGTGCAGCATGGTGCAAGGCAATTAAGTTAAATTTATTTTGTTGCTTAATTGTGGTGTGGCAAGTAAGATTTAGATTGTGCATTGCTGGAATGATCTTCAGGTAATAATGGTAGAATATTAACTATAGCCAGTGCTGCTAGCTTCTTGAAGAACAATGAATCCAAATTTAAGATGCATAAATGACTTAAAGGTAAAGGGACCCCTGACCATTAGATCCAGTTGTGACCGACTCTGGGGTTGCAGCACTCATCTCGCTTTATTGGCCGAGGGAGCCGGCGTACAGCTTCCGGGTCATGTGGCCAGCATGACTAAGCCACTTCTGGCGAACCAGAGCAGTGCACGGAAACGCCGTTTACCTTCCCGCTGGAGCGGTTAAGGAACAGTAAAACTTTCTTCCTTCAATTAGATGAAACTATTAGCAGGAGTCATTCTTAAGAACATGTACCTATTGCAAGAGAGGCTGTACTGAACTATCCTTGTATAAAGTACATTCCATTACAGTCAGTATTACGGGTTTCTAATTGTACTTACACATAGGTTGGATGTGTACAGGAAACACAATAGGAAACCTACATTGTATTTGAGACTGCTGGATTTAAAATGGATGAACTTGGGTCACAGTTGTTAGTATGACTCTTCTCTCAGCAAGCTAGATCTAGATTGCTTAGCAGTCCTTATGGTGTCAATTGGGCAGCTAACCGGCAGTCCTCCAGATGTTGGATTCCAAACCTCATGGCCAACCTCATAGGGATACTCTAAATGTTACCTTGTTAGCCCTGATCTATCCCCAATGAATACTCCCATTTACAGTAGCGGATTTTTGCCAACAGAATGAGATAGACAGTGCTTAGAGGGCAGGTTCCTTACTGGGCTGTATAGGAAATTTTTGGCAAAATTGGAACTTGTGGCCTCTGCTGCTTGCTCTCTGCAGTAATTGAGGGCCACTCTCTTCACCCTTCAAGTTCAGGGCCAGCAGTAGTGGCAAGTAGAAAGCAATTTAGATCCTAATAAGGGGGAGGGTTTTCTGCCACTATAGATTGCAGCCATGTGCTCGTGATGAATGAGAAGACTCCTTCAGACAAGGAAGGGGGGTTGTTGAGATTCTAGGGCTTGGTGCTATGGATACTAAAACTCTTGTTTAAGTCACTAGTTGAATCTTCCACCCACTGCTTTGCTTGATACAATGACAGCAGTACAGCAAGATAATCAAACAGGACTTTATAAAAAAAAAGGCTACTGTACAATACATTCTGGAAAGATTTACAGCTTTAAAGGAGGTAAAGGAAGTATGGCACAGGAGCTAAATCCTTAATACTTCAAAAGTTGTCCCGACACAGTCCCTGTACGAAATGTGCGCAAAACATTTCTTCACATTCGCGTGATTGGAAGCATGTATTGGTTCCAAGTAGTATTCCAGTTCATTCTCTTTGAACATTCAGTACTAAAATATAATTTTGTAATAGTCATCTCTGTAGGTGTAGAGGATAAGCACAGGCACTCTGCAAGAAAGAAAAAGGCAGAACATTTAAAGTATTACTCCCAGTCATTTAGAATATTCAATAGCTTGGATAATCCGCTCTTACAAGAGAAAGTAGACACCTTAATTTCACTGGCTGACAAACACTCTATTCCTTCAAATACTGACCACAGGGTATTGAATGAATTATGTTCATATACAGCAGCCACTCTTATGGATGAAGGTTCTACGCTGCACTTTTATTTCCTTCCTGTCAAATCATCATACTGGCGTTGGGTATAAGGGAAGAGGAAGTCCTGATGCTAATGTTGGGATACAGCCCAATGGTTTAACAAGCCAAGCAACTGTTGTTTGTTGTAAACCAGGATTCCTGGTTCACACAAAACAGTAAGCTGAGATTTTTTGAAGCCACAAGTAAACTGCAGAAGTCCTCTTTCTGGTCCTGTGGCAGGGAGGAATAGGAGAGGACCCTGTGAACTGAATGAGCCTTTATCTGACTATCCCTATCGGTGTGGCATATTGCCTGACCCTTAATGAAATTTGCAAAATGACTTGTAGGTTTCCATATGAGAATTCCACGCCATTTAATCATGCTTACAAGTATGCTTACCTTTTTTTCATTTTAATATTGTGGATTTCATCGCAAATTAGTTCAATGTATCTTTGTTTCGGCAATCGTGACATCAGCTGTTTGACAGTTGAATAGAAGGTTTGTTCATCTGCATCACACTGAGAAGAGGAAATAGTAATTAACTGGCAAATATTTTATTGTGGAGTAGGAATGGTGTGCAATACGCTGAGCACCTAATATGTTGGTATGATAGTGTGCACTGTGTTGAGAATGTCAGCTTGATTGTTGTCATTAGCTCTTCCCGCAGTGTAGTGTATATAAAAGTCCTGGTCTGTTTTGACAGGAAACTTGGAAAGGGGGAGATTGGGTTGTGGGGACAGTTATACATAACCTTTCTGTAGATGTTTGGCTCTAAGTGGGCATAAATTCTACAGAGGGAAATATTGCTTTCCTTGCTGTACCTGACAAGTGGGAATTTCAAGCCTATTTAAGTTAGCATGGGCTTTCATTAAGAACTAGACAGTCATAGTTTTTTTTTACCTCTAATGATAAAAAGTGCATTATAGATTCCTTTGGCAGATCCACCTGCAGGAAAAACAAAAATTAAATCAATGTAAGTTTGGAATATGTATGAAAAGCAAGTTGCATTTGAGTTAATCCACTTTGAACTTCTCAAATCTTTCATCTAAATTTGAAATTCTAAAGACTGCATGGCCTTGGAAATAAAATTAAATTGGAAAGGGGAAATGGGAATAATAACTTGAACACTTTGTTCCTCTGTTTTCCCCTAAATTTATTTATTGCATTTATATCTCATCTTTTTCTCCCAAGGAGCTCAAGGTGGCATACATTTAATTTCCACAACAAAGTTACTTACTGCTAAAATTTCAACTTCACTTTTCTGTTGCAGAGCAGCAATGCAGGTCTGGAGTTTGGTTTGTACCTGGAAATTACATTTGGTTTTAAAGATGCACATACAGACAAAGCTGATGATTCCTTTTCATATCAAAACAAAAACAAGCAATCCTGTTGAACTGTATACAGTCGTACCTCTACTTACGTATCCCTCTGGATACAGAATCTTCGGGTTACAGCCATGGCAAACCCGGAATTTTATACTTCCTGGTTTCACCGTGCGCATGCGCAGAAGCGCTCAAATGCGCCATGTGTGTGTGCAGAAGCACGCCTATATTTATGTAATTTTTGGGGTGCGAACAGACCCTTGGAACGAATTAAGCTTGTATCTGGAGGGTTCACTGTACTCTCAAGCCAAGTCTCTCTCACTGAACTGTGCTACATGTTACAGTGTTTTCCAGAAGCATCAACATAAAAATCCACATGTATATCAAACATCCAACAGCCAGGTGTGCAGGGGGTTTAACTGCATATCCACTTGCACGTCCACCCACACAATGCATTCTACAAATTAGATTGTTTAAAGTGTTCAAAGGGCTGGGTATAAATCCTTAAAATAAAAACAGCTCCCCCTTGTGTGCAAATATTATTGGCTCTGTCCTGAAAAAGCCTTCCAAACAACTCCATTCACTAGGATGGTGAGCGGCAATGTGAATTGCACGCCTCTCATAATCATGGATATTTTGATGCACACATGCCTCTGTATTTATTCTTCAAAACAATATAAAAGCAAAGAAGATTCAACAGACTTAAGTTGTCAGTATTGCTTCTTAATCACATTCGCAAGTTGGGAAATAACGTGAAGCACCTTGCTGGCAACCTATTTAGCAACAGAACCCTGAAGAGAAACCACAATCCAAGATGGAGTTCAGTATGCTTAAGCCGGCTGAAATGATGAAGCTTAAGGGCTATGTATTAGTTTGAAGCTAGGCATTTTAAGACAACTAGCAGCCTGGCAGGCAAGGTTTCATGTGGCAAATTTCAGCCATGTGCACTTGCTTTCCATGCAGATGGTCTTCGGTTTAATCCCTGGCATCTCCAGGCAGGGCTGGGAAATGTTCATGTCTGAAACTGGAGAGACTCTGCTAGTAAATGTAGACGTGAGATGGGGAACCTCTGCCCCTTCAGATGTTGCTGTACTCCAGCTCCTCTCAGCCCCACAGAGCATGGTCGATTGTCAAGAATTATGGGAACTGGAGTCTCAACAACTTTTGGAAGTCATATCCTGGTGTAAGCAGTACTGAGCCTGTCTGACTTGTGAAGGTCTGATTTGGGGCAAGTCAGCTTCCTATCTTCTTTTCTGTGTCCCTGACACATACGACGTTTGTGGTGAGACCTCACTGCTTCGGAAACATTGTGATGTAGCTACTAAAAGGAGAGCTGCATTCATGATACCTGAACTTCATAGCGCCGCCTGGCACTTGCAGACAACTTCTCTGATGGTACAATGCAGACATTTGGTACCACTACAGTTCCATGTGGCTCAGACAAACCTAAGATGATTCAAAATATTTAGTTAGAAACACCTCTCTTACACATGCACACTTAAAAGAGACTAAAAAGCTATATAACAAGTCTTCATGTTTTATGTCCTTGAAAGCATTTTTAATGCTAGCCTGCACTGAACTATTGTAGTTTCTTGCAACTACAAGAATAGTTGTGTGTGTGAATGCACACATAAACAACTAGGTTTCACTTTTAGATGAGACTTCATATCTGCCCTTCAGCAAGAGGTCCCAGGGTGGTTACAACAATTTATATATACAATATTAAAATCAGTGAAAACAAATTGCAGTTGAAAGAGCAGGGTAGGTCCTGAAATATATATAATTTAGGTGCCAAAGAACTGCATTTTCCACAGAAGAACTTGCTAAAATATAAAACTAGTTGTGTTCAATATACAATTAATGTGCAGCATCTGCTGTAACGTACATGATCTGTGCAATGAACACTACTAAATTAATATATAGTCTAACCGTTAGTATATACCTATGTATAAAGTACATACCTGAAGTATTAGAAAATGATCCTTTTAGATTTGGTGCCGGCAGATTATCAGAAATTTCCCTAAAACAAAAACAGAGCAAGCAGGTTGCTCAAAACATTTGCTATTATGAACTGCTTTCTTCAACATTACATAAAAGTAAGACATTTTGAACAATGGAACAATCCTTCCTCAGATTTGCTGGCTAGAAAGGGTTAGGAGCAACTAGCTTCACTGGTGGAGGGGGGTGTCTCCTACTACATCTCTGAATAGGTCTGCAGACGAAGATCTGCTACTGGAAGTTCTTTTGGTGGTGGTAAGGCCCCAAATAGGGCATTCAAGGGGGTGACAGGCAGTCTTTGATCCACTGGATCTCTAGATTCATGAGAGATGTCTGATGACTGCCTAGCTTTGCAACACCTGGGATAGAGGGAGGAACCAATCGTGCAGGGTTGAAAAACTAAGGAACTGGAGGGGGACCAAAGTATGGCCCTGGCTAATGTGAGCCAGAATTGCTCTGGAAGTGGCAGTTCAGATGCCCCTTCCACATGATCGCCAATTTAGGTAATAAATCAAAAGGTGATGTGATAAATTGTTATGTTGTTCAACACATGACAACTTCTGTATTTTACTCCAAACAATATGCACTTATTTATCCTGAGCTGTTTGCAAAATCAACAAGGAAGGCTGCTGTTCAATGAGCTGCACCAGAGCCTAACAACACTGCTGGAAGGGTTATGCCTGTGACTGTCTAAAACAAACAAACAAACAAACACATATAATCAAAATGTGGTATTTGTGGCCTTGTGTTTTGAAATGATTTTGCATTTGATTGTTATTGTAACAGTGTACTGATTTGCGTTTTTGTTCTGTTGTGAGCCACCTTGGAACACATTTATATGGAAAAGTGGCATACAAATTTTACTCCTACTCCTACTGCAATTAGTGTCTTATTTCCCCAAGTTACTATGCATTATAGCTACCTGTTGCTTCTTTCGTCACAGAATTTGGTCCTCAGTTTCTGAGCCAGATGATCTACTAGATCAGATTCCAAAATCCTTTTCTCTGTCTGCCTTTCCTTCTCAAACGATTTCACCTACAAAAATGCAAAACAGGTGTTTGATTCCCCTTTGTATTACTCCCATCCAGACACTGACCAGATTTAAGCATCATCAGCGAAGTGGCTCTCAGACAACGCTGTGCAAAAGAGCGCCGCAACATTTGGGAGTGTGAGGAAACAGGGCAGGAAAAACAGGCAAAGAAAAGCAGAAGGGGAAAGATGCAACTCAGGCACTTTTTACCTTTACATGATTTCCTTCTTTATCAGAAACGAGGGCCACGTAGGTGATCCCGGAACACCTGCAATATTCCTGCAGTTCCTCCTGGGACTGAAACGATCACAAATTACACAAAAAATAAAGATTAGATTTCACAGCACCGAATGTTTTCTGGATAGACACACAGAAAGGCAGTGTGGCTGAGAATGATGCACTTGAACTGAGGGTTCAAATCCCTCCCTTCCCACAAAGCTTGCTTGGGCCAGTCACTCTCATTCAGCTTGATCTACTTCACAGAGTTGCCGTGGGGATAAGGGCGGGGAGGGGAGGAGGGATAATTTTGCACCCCTCTAAGTTCTCAGGGAAGAATGGAAATATTTTTTTAAATGTAATAAATATAATCCATACCAGGCAAAAGTATCAAGTTTTCTCTGCTTGGGCAAACTTGAGGAGTGCTCATACAAGATATGTTGTTGAGCTTTATAAGCTTTCAACAATTTTAAAGTGAGACCCAAGGGGTGGGATTCAACTACAGTGGTACCTCAGGTTAAGTACTTAATTCGTTCTGGAGGTCCGTTCTTAACCTGAAACTGTTCTTAACCTGAAGCACCACTTTAGCTAATGGGGCCTCCTGCTGCAGTGCCGCCACCGCACAATTTCTGTTCTCATCCTGAAGCAAAGTTCTTAACCCGAGGTAATATTTCTGGGTTAGCAGAGTATGTAACCTGAAGCGTATGTAACCTGAGGTACCACTGTAAATCCTTGTACGGGTGGAACAAGTTACACAACAGGAGTCGCTCCCTCAACCATCCCCAAATCTGTTCCAGGGGGCCAGAACAAATCAAGGGTGGGGGGGGGGGGTTCCTGCTGTGCAGCTGGAAGTTATTGAATGCTATGATGAATATATTAGGCGATTTACCTGGGACCAGTCGTACATGATTTCAGCTGCAATTCCTGCAGCCCAGAGCTTCTGAACAATATTGAGAGCTCTTGCCATTGACGTTTGGCCAACACTAACGACTAACAGGTCGCAAGAGCTCACTGTAATCTGGAAGAAAAGGAAGGGGGGGGGGAGGACCAAATGATCAGAATCCTTGAGGAACTGCCCCACCACTGTTTTTGAAACAATTAAGTCAGAATGGCAGTGAACTTTGCTTTTGATAGAGATAAAGCAGTACAAGCTGCTAAATAATGGCCATATTATTGGTTAATAATCATAATTATTTGGACATCTTGGAAGGTGCACAGGCTGGGGGCAAACAACAATTTGGAGAAGCCGACAGACTTTTTGGAAACAGAGAGTTAACTGTTTTCTCCTCCAAAAAAAAGAAAAAAAAAAGAAGAAGTTTACATGCATTTCTACGTTACACAGTTGGAAGCATCCGGGTATTACCGTATTTTTCGCCCTATAGGATGCACTTTTCCCCCTCCAAAAATGAAGGGGAAATCTGTGTGTGTCCTATGGGGCGAATGCAGGCTTTCGCTGAAGCTTGGAGAGCGAGAGGGGTCGGTGCCCACCGACCCCTCTCGCTCTCCAGGCTTCAGGAAGCTATCACCAAGCCTGGGGAGCCCGTGGGGGTTCCCGCAGGGCTCCCTAGGCTGCGGATAGCAGCCTGCTGCCCGGAGCGTGGGGCGCGCTGAAGCCATGGCTGGGGGGGGGTTCCTTTATTCCCCCCCAAAAAAGTAGGTGCGTCCTATGGGCTGGTGCGTCCTATAGGGCGAAAAATACGGTAGTTCCACCCTCACCATTTGCATGGCCCCAATTACAGCAATGAAAAACTTAAATGAAACAAGCATTACCAGTCTTAAGACTATTTGCTATATTTTCATGTAATTGATAATGTTTGAGAGACATCAACACTTTTACAGCTTTGTTATTCTTTGCTGAGTTTACATTTAAATGATTTCAAAAATGTAATGAAGCGGAATGCAAACGTACAGGCTCTTCCATACTCAAAACTGCTGAGCTTATTCTGTCTATAGCTATGCTGACTCCAACTGCTGAAGGAACTGGACCAACTGCTTGTGGGCCTCTGAACTGTGGAATCTGAGAAGAGAAAAAGCAGAGGTATACTAGAAAAGTATCAATCACAGCTTAAACTTATAAGCACAAATTTATAAGCACTCACCAAATGATCATATCTTCCCCCAGCAGCGAGAATGTCAGTAACTATCCTGTGTCTGCGTTTAATATATGCAATAAACTGAAAAATAATTCCATTGTGTTGCTGTATTTTATAAACCAGCCCCAAATTTATGGATACCTGCAAGATAAAATGTTGAGTTTATGTTGTCATCTTAGACTTAAGGCAACTGCAGTAAGCAGAAATAGTACAAATGTTCAAATTAACAAGCATGTAAAGTTATTTCAGGTACTAAAATGAGAATTGAAATTCCCTAAGGAAGGCAGCAGTGATCCTAAACAGTATCTATCCCCTCCTGCCTGGCTTTTCACAGGGTGGGGTGTGCAAGAGCTATTGTTATCCAGCTGTCTCAAGCTTATTCTCTGCACTGGTGTACGACTGGTCATTTTCAATTAATGACCTAAGTAAACTGGTCAGATCTCCCACCCCCTTTAAAGTAAAAGCCCCCCAATACTACATATTGTAATTTTTTTACATGTTGCGCACTTAAGGTGACTAGCTTCAGTAGGTGCTTTCTTTATGGCAATTAAATCCGGAAGATCTGTTGCGATTCATCAGTGGCCTGACACATAAGAAATACTGTTCTAACCCATTTATTTTGGCTTTTAAAAAACTCTTACAAACCTGAATTTTTATGCCAAGTTTCTTTAGCAGACCCACTGTTTCCTCAAGCTCTTTCATGCCTAGTTTCACCAGCGAGGTGGCCCCCGTCTTTTGCTTCAATATTGTGTTTAACAATGGCATCAGATCTTGCAACTCCCCTTTCTGTTCAATGAATTTGTACAGCTGAGCAAGCTGAAAGGCAAGAGATGGGTATAAATAAATCGCATATGTAGGAATTGCTACGTGCTGGTTGGAACTAAAGGCACAAGAGCAGAAAGCCCTATCAGCAAAACAAACTGGCAAACAAAGCAGCTGTTTTAAACCGGGACTATGTGAGTTCTAAATGGAGCCGCAGCCAGTATCCTGAACCAACATTTTGTACCAGTTGAAGTTTCTGCATCATCTTCAAGGGCAGCGCCATCGAGAGTGTGTTGCAACAACCTATTTTGGGAGTTACCAGAGCATAGAGTACAATGGACAAGTCATCTCCACCCCAAAGTAGCCAAAGCTGGTGAATCAGCTTGAGCTGGAAAGAGGCACTCCTGAGCTTCCAGTGACCATGCTGGAGCATATCTGCTTTTCATGATTCAGCTTCCAATTTACTGGCCTACTTCCAGCTCACTGCTGCCTCCAAGCACTGAGCTTGCACTTTAGTGCCCTTTCCCGATTTAGATAGAAAAATGGGTGTGATCTTCATATTGGCAACAGTTCCCAGTGGTTTCAGTATGTTTAAATACTGTCTGTTTCCAATAGATAAATCTCAGCTAACTTAAATATAAAATACATGCGGATCAATGCCAACCAATGTAAAAGACAGTATTGGGAGAGAGTAGCTATGCCCTGCCTGTTATAAATGGGAAGAAGGAGAATATAAAAATAGAGGTTAAGTAAAATGCTCATGGAAGTATTTGCATACTCTCTTGAACCTCCACAGTACTATGAAAGAAAACTGAACATATTGCTTTTAATGTTTAACCACTCTTGAGAATCTCTCAGGGCTCAAGTGTGGGGTATAAATGTATCTATACATCAAAAACAACACACACACATAACCAAGGCATTTTTTATATTACTTACACTGTTTGATGATAGAGAAATGTTGCAGAACTTGGCTTCTACTTCTCTTTTAGTTAATTTTTCAGTCTGCAGCAAAATAAATGATCAACATACAAGCTGTTTGATATTGTCTTATTTCTAGTTTGCGGGGGGTGGGGGGCTTAAAAGAGAATTTGTGTTTTTTAAAACCAAGCAGTGCTTAAATTTTATGAAATAAAATATAAATGTGACATTTAAATTTCTGTCCTGTCACCCATAAAATGTTCAACATTTATATGCAGATTATTACTAAACTTTATCTACGTGTCTCCTTATATTGGAAGGTCTCAAGGAAACTTACATAGAAAAGGAAGAAATATTAAAAACCATACATCAATTATAACTAGTGATCACACTAAACATCCCCCAAGTACATATTTCCCACAAATGATCACTGTGACAGAACATTTTGTTGTATTTGCAAATAAAAAAATACAAGAAACAGTTAAAAATAATCCACTGAGTGAGAGACATACATCAACATTCAAATGCTTGGGTGTGTTAAAAAAAAGTCTCTGAGGAGGTTTGAGGCAAGCATAAAGGAAAGTATTACCACTGCGCCAATGGTACACCACAACTAAACATTTCTTGCCCTCTGAAACCCAACAGTTCTGTCTCTGCCCTCGGAAGAAGGTCTGAATGCAAATCCTGGAATTTGGTGTTGCACCTGAACTGATCTTAAGTCCTGCTCTGGTTATGCTTTGGGTGAAGGACTGTATCTCAGTGGTGAGGTATTTGCTTTGCATTCAGGTGGCCCCAGGGTTCAAGCCTCAGCATCTCCAGGTAGGGTTGGAAATATCAGGGTTGAAACCCTGGAAAGCCACTGCCAGTCAGTGTGGACTATACTGAGCTAGTGTCAGGGACTGTGCTGCGGAGGCTGCACTGAGGAGGAATTGGTGGGAGTCTCCCCCTCCTGCTGCTCCTGACCAGGAGCCCGAATCTTCCCAAGAGCAGTGGGACAGTATAGATTTGGAACGATGGTTTGCAGAGGGACATAGTTCAGAAGACAAAAGTTGGGAAGAAGTGGGTGGTGAACAGGAGGAGGAGAAGTGGGAGAGAGAGTTAACAGACTCTCTTTTGCTGGAAAGCATCCATCTGCTCAGCCCAAGGTCAAGGAGAGCAGAGAAGGTGGCAGCACAGAAAGCAAAGTGGTTGCGAGATCAGCATTGCAAGGTGCAGAAGTGACGTGGATGACGAGGGGGGAAGCAGGTGGAACCCTTAATTGGGAGCACCTTCATTCCTAGAAATGGATTCTTTGTTCTCTCGCTATGAGCATTAAAATTTCTAACTGGCAAGAGACTCCTTTTCATGCAACATGTGCCAGAATGTGGCTGTGGACAAATGCTGCCCACAGGAGAACCAATGCTGTATGAAGAATAAGCATCCACACCATCTCCAGGGTTCCTGAACCAGCAAGACGTGTGTACAAATCTCCTTTGCTGAATCACGGCAAGCAGAGCTGGTGCATCACAGCCTAAAGGCAGTTGGGGACATTTGATCCAATGTTCACCTTAACGTTACTTCCCTGCTACTTGAACCCATTGTTTTTTCCTCTTCTCTGTGATCCTGGTGAACGCCTACTCTTCCTTTTCCCACTGGCAACTCCTTCAAAACCTACTGCAATGATTTATGCAGCTTGTCTGCAACCAGTAAAGTAGTCTTGTGGTTACTGAACGCATAAATGACTTACCACAGCATCATAGAGAATGATGTAAACTTGATTGAGTTTATCTTCAGGTATCCCACAATGCAGAAGGATAGCTTTCAGTAAGGCAGTGTGATTCAAGAAGATGCTATAGTTTCTTTCCTAAGAAAGAGCAAAGTTTGGTGTTTATGCCCATTACCTTTTTAATGATAGCCAAATTTGAGTTTCCTTAAGTCAGCAAAAACAAGTTCACTAATCATTCAATCTCTTAATACAGTGGTACCTCGGGTTACATACGCTTCAGGTTACATACGCTTCAGGTTACAGACTCCGCTAACCCAGAAATAGTACCTCGGGTTAAGAACTTTGCTTCAGGATAAGAACAGAAATTGTGCTCTGGTGGCACGGCGGCAGCAGGAGGCCCCATTAGCTAAAGTGGTGCTTCAGGTTAAGAACAGTTTCAGGTTAAGAACGGACCTCCAGAACGAATTAAGTACTTAACCCGAGGTACCACTGTATATAGCATTGTGTCTTGCACAGCAGAACAGAACTGTACTTCAAACTTGGAGGAACTCGTTTGAAACTGCACTTAAGCCATGTTAGCTGTGTACAACTTGAAAACAGTGGTCAGGATCCAATGAACCATGAAACTTGTTCTCTGAGTCTAAGCAGGCTTAGATTCATTCATCTGTGACAGAAGCCTTCTCGCTCTACCCTGGCACTGCAAAAAGTGGTTTTGAAATAGAGTAGTTTGGAAAACAGCTTGGAAGATAGCATTGTGGTGTGAAGAGTGTGTGTCAGAAAACATCAAAAACTCTGTTCAGCTAATGCAACTTCACTGCATAAATCTAAGCAGTTCTTGGCATCCTAGCTAGTTATTTAAATTTTGTATTTAATTTATAAATATTTGTAGAATCATTAACATATAAGCTTCAGTAAATAAAAATGAAGGCTACGTTTATGCCATGCTGGATTGTGGCTGTGTTCTCGGCGTGATTTTCCAGTAATTTTAGCTGGTACAAGTTCCCTGCAGTTTCATAACATCTGCTTCTGCTCTGCAAATTTTTTTCTTAAAATGTTTTGAGATTTTTCAAAGGAAAGTATGTCAAAATCTTTGGGAAAATCCAACATTTTCTCCTTAATGTCTTGCTTACAGATACTAAACACATACACTCCATGATGAGAAGTCTGGCAAAGATGTGTTACAATTGGGTAGAGAGGCAAGAAAAACTAAACTGCATAAAACTTTGAAAGACTTCTGTAAGGCAAGCTATAAAATGGACCAAATTCATTCCTACTCTGCCCTAACATTAAGGGGATAAGTGCAGGAGGAGAAAGAGACTCTTTCTTTTAAACTAAACAAAAACTAAAACACTGTATGTTTTGGAAAAAAAGAAAACAGAGGAACACTTACCTGCAATACTGGAAACTCTTGGATTATTTCAGAAATTGTGTAGATTGCTTCTGCAATAGGTAGAAAACTGTTGCCAGCAGGAGTGATTATATCCAAAGCACATTCTAAGAGCTCTCTTGGATGACAGCGGTCTAATTTCCGAGGCCTGAAAACCCGCTCAATACAGTATCTGGGAGGGCGGGAGGAAAATGTGAATATTTTACATTTTAAAGCATTTTTATTTATTTTTAGTTATTTGACGTACTTATTACTATTTTGGGGGGAGGGGAAAAGCTCAACAATTTTGCGGGTGTCAGGAATTTTACTTTTTGAAATATAGCAACCCTAGGTTCCAAGGACAATTACAACACACACAAAAACCAGCAACGTACAATGTATCAACAGCAAACAATTAACACAGCCAATAAAATCATGTGCCGAGATCAACAATTACTGGACATTCCCAAAGGTCTGGACAAATAAATATGAAACTGCCTTTTACAGTGCTAAACATTATTGACTCATCTACCCCCATTCTGCTTGCAACAGTTGGCTGTGACTTGAGCCTTCTCCAGCGCTGCTACTCAAGATTCATTTGTAAATGGAAATGCCAGGGAATGGTACAAGATGCAAAGTGTGAACTATGGCCTCTCCTATATAGGTTAGATTTATTTTTAAAGGGACAAAAATTAGACAGGCAGGTACTATATTTGAAGAAAGAATGAAATAATTCCTGGGCCATGCCCTTACCTTTTCAAATTTGTAATGTTATTTCTAGCTACATATCTTGCAAAAGGAATCTGGAGGGGAAAATGTAAAATGCAGATTGTAAATTAAAAAATAATCGTATCAAACGAAAGTAGTTGAAATGATTTTGCAGTGAACATGGTACTTAATGAAATAGAGAAAATCAGGCTTCTTATCATTATAGGACTTCAGAAATGATTTCCATTAATTGTCAAAAGTTCATGTTAATTCCAAATAGGCAATGCTAGTGCAAGTTTGCCACCAAAATTTCCAGTAGGTTCATCTATCATTCTAATTTGTGTGGTTTCAGATTTTGTGAAATTCTTCCAGTAATCAATATTTTATAGCTAAATGAACAGAATAACCCTTTGAAATTGTTGCTAGTTTAATCCTGTAAATGAGCATTTTATTTTTAGCAGAATTGGCCGGAACTATGACATGAATAAATAAGGAGGTAAAAAGGAACAGGCACGTCAGAGCACCTTTTCAATTGCAGCTAATAAAATTCTTTAAAACACTTCCTCCAATCAGACTGCACAATCATTTACTATTATTTTACTATACTGTAGTGACAAAAATACTAAACAAAGCTAATTTGTCACACTGGGAATGTGTTGTTGACTACGTAAAGACAATTCTGAGTTAATCTGCCTTTTATAAACGCTAGAAATAGTTTCCTTAATGTGTCAGGTTTCCGCATGAGAGAATATTTTAAGAGGGAAGGGAGAGTGGTTGCAAAGTAGTAAGGTCTTATAGGAATTCAGCTGCATGGAAGACCACCCTACAATGCCAACATCAATGTCTGAATCAGCCCTCATCGTCAATGAAGGAAAGTTGGTAAAGAGGCTGGGCAGAAACTCTATAAGATCACTTAACTCCACACTATACTCACCCTGAGATCATAAGGAAGCATCACCAGCATCCCACTGTGATCCATTAAATATGAAGCTTCATTGTGTTCATACAGTTTTCTGTTCCTAGGCATAAGCAAGGGGGTGTGCAGCTTGATAGCTCCTGTTCAAAAATGGTTGAAAGTGTCTAATTTCTCCACCACAAACAGGGAACTAACAGACAATTTTAGAAAGCCAATGCACTCTATGTAACATTCCTTTTTTTCTTAATAAGAAAGCTGTATGTTCATGACTGGCTGGTCAAGACTCTGTAAGAGATATTGGACCTACCCCTGTAATAGGTGCAGAGAAGAAAGAGGACTCTCTCATTGCTAAAAGACTGAATTGCTGCTGTAGTTTTGGTGACCACTTAAATTCTCTTTGCATAGAATTCACACGTACTTTTTCTTGTGAAAACCTTACTGGAATAAACTGGAGCATTATGGGTTCCTGGGCAGAGTCCATTAATTTCAATAGAGATCATCCTGGAAAATTGTGCCCATGAATGCTACCTGACGTAAGAAAATTTAGAATATGTGCCGAATCTTATTTGGCAGAATAAGCCTGCCAAATCGTGCTCTGTTGTAGGGGAATTAAAATTACCACAGCAGCCCACAACAGACAGTATTTTTGGACTGGCTCTGGAAAGGTGAACAGTTTGATGTTCAATTATTTGCCTTCAGTTTATTCAATTACTCAAACAATTTTTAAAGATAGAAGCAAAAACTAAAAAGGCAAAATCTTTGAGCTGATCAATGTCTCTGTAATCCACCGGCCCCACTTTTTTTGAGAGAGAAAAAATAGTTCCCTACCCCAATTTACATATAAAAAAATTCAAGAACCAATAGTGTAAACATACATACCATGTCTTTTAAAGATTCGGCTGACTGTCTCACATACATGTTGCTGAATCTTGATTGACTGCACTGAAAAACTGCCCTGGAATCAAGAATGATAATGATGCATAAGGAATTCTGAACACTGGAAACATCCAAAGTACAAGCCACCTCAAATCAGAACAGCCATACTGTCACACCATGAGAAAGCAATATGGATGTTATACTCAGCAAAGAGTCTAACATTAGTTTTAACTAGCAGATCATTTCATTGAATATTGGCCCCTTTGCACTCTGTTGGGTGTTTTTTTATACTAATAATTTAAAGATTAAACATTACAGTATTCCTGGAAATATGATGGCTCTCTCAGAAACATGCCTCAGAATTTCTGTCCTATGTGAGGCTCCAGGATTAAAAAGGAGAGAATCCAGATAGTTTAAAAAACAAAAACAGGCCCTAGGACTAGGACATAAAGGGAAAATGCAACAGAGGTGTCAGAACAGTGCCATTTGCTAAAAACGCTGCTAAAAATAATGTCTCCCCTGCAACACCTGTTTTTCACATTTCTAGTCATGTAGAAAGGTATTAAATTGGGAGCAGGAGTCTTTATGCCCTCATGCCTTAACAGTATTTTACATCTATAAATAAAAATAAGAGCGGCATTGGAGACAGGGCACAAAAAGCTTTTGCAAATGTTTTGTGCCTCCTTTTCCATGTAGCCTGGTAAAAGGAAAAGAACATGAACTGCTTGTTCTGTGCTTTCGGCATAAGAAGGGGACATAGTGACATCTTTAATGCCAACGTTCGAAGCACTACTACTGCAACTTAGTTTTATATGGCACATTATCAAGTGTTGAAAATGCTTGATTCCCATAAGCTTTGTTCCTAGCAAGAGTAGAAAGCATGACGTTTTCACCAATTTGCCCGAGCTGCTATTGTTCCATAGGTACCCTCCTAAACCTTCAGAAACATCTTTATAGGAGGCTGCCGTGGGAAGGAAAAGTTGGGAAAGTCTCAGATCTTAAGTTCCAAGCAATTCTCTGTTACCTGCTATGCAGATAAGTTGATCTGCTCATTAGAAATGTAAATCTACGTACAACCATCACTGGTGCGAGGCATTTGGGGGCACAGTCAGGAGTAGGGCAGTTATTTGCCCATATCATCATCTAGTATCTGCATAGGTGGACATGCATAACCTTATGTGAGATATCAAGCAAAAGTATTCAGTTCTGGATGAGTGTGACATCTGAAGACATTCATATAAACTGGACTGCAGCATCTCCTGGCCCTAGCCTAACAAAGGAGTAAATTGTAAGACCTCAGATTTCAACAGCAGCTGTGGCTTATTTATTTATTTATTTATTTGATTGATTGATTGATTGATTGATTGATTGATTACTCCTGCAGGGTACTAGTCATTAAATTTAAAGCAAACCTTGAGAATGTCACTGTCATAGGTGTAATCAATTGCAGGAGAGATGCGCTGTGAAAATATCTGACCCATCATTGTCCGGTAAGCTTTCCCATCCACATTTGCTAAAGTATGATGAAGCACTTCGTGAAGTTCAGACTCTTCCATCTGAGGTGGAGGAAGGTGTTCACTTTTTAACAACTCCATAGCAGTTGGTCTTTTGGAAGGATCATGGTTCAACAGCCAAGCAATAACCAATTTCTAAAAAATGAAGCAAAAATATATAGTCCTG
The DNA here is from genome assembly GCF_964270895.1 of Podarcis filfolensis. NCBI lineage: Eukaryota > Metazoa > Chordata > Lepidosauria > Squamata > Lacertidae > Podarcis > Podarcis filfolensis. The sequence goes on from NC_139604.1 coordinate 94,942,961, forward strand.
TTTTGTTTGTTTTTAAAAAATATTATTGCTCTTTTTAGTTGCATCGTCCCAACACCACACTTAACGTAAATAACTGTAACGTCAGTATTCCACAAGTGGCATAACTTCCAGAGTAAAACATAAATTAATCTTTTGGAGCCATTCTAATGAGCTCTGCAGGCTTAACACTTCAGTGTCAGTAGTTTACTTCCCCTTTGTATAATTTATTTTCCTTTGTCTCTAGTGCTATATTGTAATTGCTTGGGCATGCACCGGTGTGAAACAAAGAGGGTAAGATTATGATTAAACTTTGAGAACACAGAACACAGCAATTGAAAAAGGTTTATGAATACCTGTTTTGCATTCTTCGCTTCATCAAAGTCTTCTGGAAATTCAATAGAAGGCTGGGAAATAAAGCAGAGTAGAATCAAACATGAAGAAAGTTGCAAAAGATGTGCTTCCCCAAAACCAGAATTTTTTTGCATTCAGAACAATATAATTTAAAGATTGCAAGTACTTCAGTCAAATGTCCAAGTGCATATTTCCAGGGTTTTAACAGCTGAGGGATGCCACTCAAAACTGAGTTTTCATTGTTGGCAAACCAGTCACACCAGCAATTCTGCCAGATGGCGGTGTAGATTCTACAGCTATTTATTTGTACCACTGCACAGCAAACATAGATCCCACATGTAAACATAGATCCGACAGCAAACATAGATCCCACAGGGCAGACACTGGCTCATTATGCATTGCATCAGGCAAGGTAAAGGTAAAGGGGACCCCTGACCATTAGGTCTAGTCGTGGCTGACTCTGGGGTTGCGGCGCTCATCTCGCTTTATTGGCCAAGGGAGCCGGCGTACAGCTTCCGGGTCATGTGGCCAGCATGACTAAGCCACTTCTGGCGAACCAGAGCAGCACCCAGAAACGCCATTTACCTTCCTGCCGGAGCGGTACCTATTTATCTACTTGCACTTTGACGTGCTTTTGAACTGCTAGGTTGGCAGGAGCAGGGACCGAGCAACGGGAGCTCACCCCATTGCGGGAATCTGAACTGCCGACCTTCTGATCGGCAAGTCCTAGGCTCTGTGGTTTAACCCACAGCGCCACCTGCGTCCCCATTGCATCAGGTACTTGTCTATTAATGTGCAATACCACTGCAAATACTTTCCCTTCATGCTTTTTACAAGTAAAAGTAAGAGCAGTAGAGTTCTCCTCCCACCCCAGGCAACGTTGAAGGTAGCAGCCCCCTTTCTTATCACAAACAATTTTTGCAGCAGGTCTAATGTATTTTACTTAACACAGCAGAAAATAAAATCTATGCTCTATAGAGACTTTGTATAGGCTTAGTGGGTGGAGGGACATGATTAAAAACTAATAATCTCTGGAAAAAGTCAACAGGAAGTTCTGGTCTAGATATTTATTTTAAAAAATATATTTGCATTAAGTTCTGGAACTAGAGTTTTACAATGGGTTTAATGCTGGATCCAGAGAGAAATCTGTACGTGACATAAGCAACAAGTCATGTTTGACAGGTTATTATGAAGCTTTCATACGTACAAGCCTTAGCTGACTAAGAACAAAGATCCTTTCTGATGCAGTCGTCAATGGATGGTAAGACATCTCAAAGAATATTATGCCCAAACTGAAGAGGTCCACTTTCTAGTAGAAAAAGATTGAAAGTATAAGTAAGTGTAGTTGCAAAGAGGGAAATAATACATCGCTGCCCATTCCCCTGAGTTTACAACCATTCTAATAAGGCTAAGCATGGAGCCACAATCTGCTCGCTTTACCTTACTGCAGACCCATTCCTTTTGGGGGACCTTACTGAGACTGTTTTCTGACGTAACATTCAAGCAACATTTTGTAACTGAATTTGATTTAGATAAGGAGAGCAGAATCTTAAGATCTCCATGTGCTAAAGGAAGGCACATCTACAAATTATTTCAGTCTCTCTCTCTCTCTCTCTCTCTCTCTCTCTCTCTCTCTCTCTGTGTGTGTGTGTGTGTGTGTGTACTGCCAATCCTATCTCTCCTTGCTGGGCTCCCCTGTCATAATGGGCAAAGGAACTTCAGTGCTTATGGAGGGAGGACAGGAATTTCAGCATCGAAAACTTTCAGCAGCAGACAGGCACCCTACGCACAGTAAGATCTCTACATTCAACTCACGAGACCGGGATCAAAAAAGCCCTCATACCTAACTCAGTTTCCAAAGGGACTTTTACCTGATTGTAAGTAGATTTAGTACTTCCTTGGACCTCCGGGCTCACATAAAGAGCGGTGCCAACCATTCCTGTTAAGTTACCTATTAAGGACAACACTTAGTTATCTACTGCGCTGCAGAAGCACTGTCAAAGTCAAGAAAAATCTAGGCATTTCATTGTATTTTCTTTAAATGGAGAAGTCGGTTGTTGTTTTTAAATTATTTGTCCGAATAGTGGTATTAGTCCAACTTTTTAGCAATCCTGTAATTACCATCTCTCTTACAGTACATTACAAGCAATTAATGTTTGGTACAAATAATTTGCTTATACCTACCAGAAGGATCACTTTTCGCCAAACCATCCTCTCCTTCTCCTTGCCTTGTGTCTGCCTGAAAAAGAAACCCCAGAAAATCTGAATTGTATGCCTCCCCAGATTGTTGGATGGTTCAGAACTGTAGATATTCCAAAATCTATGCAACAGACCCAAGTACTAGATTCAAATCTCTTCTCAGTTATAAAACTCACAGGGCCAGTATGTACAGGATAGCGCTAACTCAGAAGGATTGATAATGTGAAGGTACAATGTACAGAGCTCTGAGTGCCTTAAAAGAACAGTAGGATTAAAATGTATTACATACTACTGAAGTGACAAAGTACAAAGAGACAGTGCAGTGAAAAACCACAATTATCTTCTATCAAAAAGAGGCTATTCCACACTGTGCATACAAACAAAAACTAATATGCAGCCTCTTTTACGTAGCAATAATTATTTTTCAAGATGGCTTATATTATACATTTTTATAGTTCAACTTTTAAAAAAGCACCTACTACATATGCTGGGTGATCTGTTGCCAAACCAAAATCACCAATTTTCACATGGTCTTCAGAATCTAAAAAAATGTTGACAGGTTTCAGATCTCGGTGAATCATTCCCTTTTAATAAAACAAAACAGAGTTTGATATGAGAGAATTGGTATATATATGGATCACATATCAATATATACGGTACGGGCCCAAGATACCTAAGAAACTGTATATTTCTATACACGTCTTCCTGCTGATTAAAATTTGCAGAGGGGACTTCTCTCTGCATCCCAACAGTGGTCGGAAGTGCAATTTGTTGGGAAGTTGGAGAAAGCTATGTCCCACTGAAGCCAAGTGGAGCTTCTCAGTGAATGATGCAATTTTATGCATGTTTATTCAGAAACAACTCCCACTATGTTCAGTGGGAGTTACTTTCAGGTAAGTGTGTATAGGACCATTGCTTAAGTTAGCTGCATCAACTCAAATCAATAGGAAAGTTAGTCATGATTTACTTCCCAAGTACAGTGGTACCTCGGTTTACGAACAGCCCTGTTAACGAACTATTCAGTTTATGAACTCCGCAAAACCAGAAGTAGTGTTCCGGTTAGCGAACTTTACCTTGGTCTATGAATGGAAGCTGAACGGTGGAAGGGCACCGGCGGTGGGAGGTCTCATTAGGGAAAGTGCACCTCGGTTTAAGAATGGATTTGGTTTAAGAATGGACTTCAGGAACAGATTAAGTTCTTAACCGATGTACCACTGTACTGGTATAGGATTGCAATTTAAGTTTAGGTTCCACTGATTTCAAGGGGAACTAAATGCAACTAACTTAAATCCAGATCCAATCTTTAAATATCCTACATGTTCCTACTTCATGGAGGAGTTTTTTTTAAGTTTCTCTAAGAATTTGCTATTGCTCCTAAGAAGGCAATGCTAAACATACAAACTTAAAGGGGCTTTCCTTGCTGAAAACATCTCTTTTTGAAAGGATACCCTTAGCTCTAATTAAAACACAATTGAATGAGGTACTCATTACAGTCATACCTCGGGTTGAAGTAGCTTCAGGATAAGTATTTTTGGGTTGCGCGCTGCAGCGACCCGGAAGTAATGGAGCGTGTTACTTCCGGGTTTTGCCGCTCGCGCATGCGCAGATGGTCAAAATGACGTCATGCACATGCATGGAAGCAGAGAATCACGACCCGTGCAAGCGCAGACAGCGTTTGCTTCTGGATGCAAACGGGGCTCTGGAACGGATCCCGTTCGCATCCAGAGGTACCACTGTACTTAGAAAACTCCTAACAATCAATCAAGTCTCTTGTAACTAATGAAAAATATGTGCACATCAAATAGGACAGGGACGTCCAACTCCCAATAGACTGCGATCTATTCACAGTATAAAAAAACTGGCAATGATCTACTCACTGTCGTAAAAGGACTGGCAGTGATCTTCCCAAAGTTGTGGAGTATTTTTTTAGGAAGCCAAAGTTGTGGAGCTTTTTTTAGTAAGCCAAAGTTGGGGTTGTTTTGGTTGTTTCTGCTTTTTTTGCTTTTTCGTAAGGAGATCACTGACCAGCCAGAGATCAACCAGGATCTATCAGGAACACCCTGCAATCTACCAGTAGATCGCGATCTACCTGTTGGACATCACTGAAATTGTTCGTATTGTAGAAGAACCAGTGTGGACCAGTGGGTAGACCAGTGGGTTGTACTACAACTCCCAGCAGCCCCTGACTGCCTGGTGAGGGATAATTGGAGCTATAGTCTAGCAACATATGGAAGGTATCAGGTTGGCGAAGGTTGTGAGATTCCTTCTCTCTCTCCCATCTCTACAGTTTATTGTGGAAGATAAAGATCTATGCAGCTCTAAGCACTCTGGAGAATGGGCAGGGTAAAAGTGGATTAAACAAAAACAAATAGGAATACAAGCCCAATTATTTTAACTGATTGAATTTGGCATGAACGTGGCTCACCTTTTCATGGATATAAGCTAATCCATCCAGAATTTCCCGGAAAAATCTCCAGAGGCGATTGGTATCTTCATATAGGCCTTGGTCAATGGTATCCCGCAAAGTGCTCTTTTCACAATATTCCATCTTCAGATATAAGATGAAGAAACAGTTGAAAAACAGGAAGCCACATTCACTTCATGGTTATGCTTAGCACTGAACACATTTCTTACTATATCACTGTGATGGTATTAGCATATATAAACATTTACTGTTGAAGTTTGTAGCCTACCCTTTTGATGAACATGTGTGATTTTAATAAACACTACTAACCGGCTACACTTCATATGTACTGTGCTTGAACCCTAAATACAACGAGCTTTTGTGATAGGGTGAAATAGAAATCTAAGCCAAACAGTTTTCTTTTCAGAGTCATTCAAAAATCACCACCACCAAATAAATGCTGGATACAAAAAAAGCCAACCCCTGTGAATTCATCCCTCCTCACCAAGGAACTAAGATAAGTAGGGGAAGTAGGGCGTGGGAATCATTTGCACATTCATAGTAAACCATTAACTATGATCTACCTGTGATGTACAAATGCTGCCTTAGGCAGCATTAAAATGCAGTCTTCTACAACATAGTCTAAGAGTTTCTAACCTGAATGTACAGATGGTGAACAGTCTGAATCGCTGATGTTTCATCCTCCTCACTGTGACTATTTTTCCCTTTGTAGCCTTCATCCTGTGTCAGATAAACACAAGAGTAGAATGCAAGCAAACAGAGATTCTCCATATATCTAGCGATATTCACAAACCAGGTGAATGCTTGTACTTTTTAAAACCACAGTGGTTTTTATGTGCCAAATCAAATTGCACTGTTTCCATTTTCACTTGGATTGAATTTTATTTTTCTTGACATAAAGCGTTGGCTTGAGCCCCCACCACATCACCGCATTTTACTTGCATGTACGGCCACATGAGCCTGTATGCTAATACCTATGCCTGCTTGTAGGATCACTTAACATAAGACTGGGGCAGGGGCACTGGATTCATAATATTAACAGTATGTACAAATCTACCCTCAACCATGCAAACCTATCATCCTGAGATCTGGACCATTAGCCTGTCAAATGTTTTACCTTCATAACTGGAGCATGCTGCCATGTAAAACACAATACTAAGGAAACACTCTTAAGTTTAAACACCAATAAAAACTATGGTGCAAAAATGCTGGACTCATTATTAAAGGTAAAGGTAAAGGGACCCCTGACCATTAGGTCTAGTCGTGACCGACTTTGGGGTTGCGGCGCTCATCTCGCTTTACTGGCCGAGGGAGCCGGCGTACAGCTTCCGGGTCATGTAGCCAGCATGACTAAACCGCTTCTGGCGAACCAGAGCAGTGCACAGAAACGCCATTTACCTTCCCACCAGAGCGGTACCTATTTATCTAATTGCACTTTGACGTGCTTTCAAACTGCTAGGTTGGCAGGAGCAGGGACCGAGCAACGGGAGCTCACCCCGTCACGGGGCTTCGAACCGCCGACCTTCTGATCGGCAAGTCCTAGGCTCTGTGGTTTAACCCACAGAGCCACCATTATTAGGTAGTTACAATAGATTTGGCTGGACTTGCTGGCAGGCCACCGTGGGAGGAGGTTTAGTCCACCTGCCCAGACTATCCAAGATACATTGACAGCAACGTGAGCTGTCAATCAAGGATCCAGGCAGAATGCTTAATTCTTTGTTCTTTGTTCTTTCTACAGCCAGAAATCTAACTGGAGATCTAATCAATATTTTTATGGCAGGCAGAAGAGGTTTTCTATACCAGCCCTTTGGAAAGCTCTACATTCCAGAATTCAAAAGGCACAGCTGCTGCTCTCACAGCAGAACAAGAATTTGACTTCGCTCCAGAAGAAGTAGTGTCAGTAATGCTCTTGCGTAGGGCCCCAACTGCATAGGGATGCAAAGCAAGGATGTTTTGAGACAGTTCTCAAGCTGGCCAGTTTTTATCCCTAAAGCATTGACTTTATTAGAACATTTAAAAAAAAATTCTGGAAACTTCAGTTCAGCCAAAATGGGGCGGAGAGATTATTAATGGTGACTAGTAGATATCAGCATATCATGTCAACGTTTCATCATTTGCATGGGCTTCCAGTCCATTTCAATTCAAAGAGGTGGTAATAAACTTTAAAGTCTTAACAGTCTTGGGGCCAGGTTGCCTGAAGGATCCCCTCTTCCAGGATATATTGGCTCAGATTTTAAAATCTTCATCAGAAGTCATTCTTTAGGTCCTCCCAACATAAAAAGGTGGATAGGTGGTACTAGGGAGTGACTAGTGGTGACACACTGGTTATGGAATGCCCTCCCCAGTGAGGCTTGCCTGGAACCTACCATATTTTTCCGTGTATAAGACGCCCCCTATTTTTGAGGACTCAAAATTTAGAAAATGGGGAGACATTGCCCCTGTGTATAAGACTATCCTCCCCTTTTAACATTATTTTTAGTAAAAAAACACACCCTAGTCTTATACATGGAAAAGTACGGTATATTAATGCATTTTGGGCATTATAAGAAAACATTTAAAGTTTTTTAAAAATCATGTTTCAGTATCTTTAGTCCTTGGGTAAATATTTTTAGGATGTTTTAATGCCGTGTTGGACTGATTTTGTGCTGCCTGTGTCAGTTATGCAGATAGTTATGTTGATCGTGGGTTTTTTAAGGGTGGGATTCACTTAACAAAATCCCAACAGCTTTATCGACTGCCTCTATTTAAACCTGGCTTATTTTGTATAGCATGTAGGTTTTAATGCAAAGTGACAGATGACAAATTACTGGATGCTGTATTAGTTCATGGTATCAGAACGGCTGCAACTGATGAATAACATTAGAGATCAGAATTGTTTGTAAGAGGACACAGAAAGATACTTTTAGTTACAGTATTTACCACCATAGGATTTTTGCTGTTGTCATCTTCATGATCAAAAATGATATCACTTTCAGAATCCGCTGCTGGCCTAAATCAACAGATGAAAAAGGAGAACATCAAAATCCTCGAAAAGCAGTGTTTTTCAAGCAATGTTCTATGGATACCTGAATTTCTTCAGAAGCTTATCAAATGTGTCCTGAGGGAGCCTTTGGCAAGTGGACACAGGAACAGAGTGCCCTTCCAACATAAGAGGAAACCCACTTAATTCCAACCCCTTCAAAGCCAGTTAACATGGGAATGTCCACTCAAATGTCTTCAAATGAAAAACTGCATGTGCAGAAATACCCATCAAGAGATTAAAAATTACAGACAGAACTTTCACATCACCTCAAAACACAACCTTTTATAAGAGGGGCAGTTCAGAATTCCGATGCACAGCATTTAAGTGATAAGGTACTGAGCGATTAGGTACCGTGATGTGTAAATGCATGTGCAGATTAACTTTAAGGAGGTTTCCAATGCATTTCATAGACTGATATGCTAATAGATCGAAAGCAAGTCAGTATCCAAACCCTATGAAGTCAGATACATTAGCTTGGATCTAGCATTCCTGTGAGTGGAACTCTGCTCACTGGATGCTCCCACTAGTGGGAGATGGAGACATGAAGTAATCTTTACTGATTCCTTCTTCCCACCACACACCCCTGTAAATCTGTTCAAGAGGGTTGAGGAGAAATCAGCAAAAGTCTCCCTGGTCCTTAACTAGAGGGAGGACGACTGAGTTTCCACTGGATTGCTGTCCCTTCACCCTATTTTGTTAATATTGCTAATGTTTTATAGACAGGAATGCAGTCGTACTTCGTGAATCCTATAATATGATTTTTTATGTAGCTGTGATGTTTAGCTTATTATTTAGTTGTTTTGTTAACAATGTTACATAGATGGTAACTGTTTTATTTGGGATTGTTTTGCTGATGATTTGTTAAGTATTCTATATGATTTATGATGTATTCGTGAAGTTATTTTAATCTTTTGTTTGTAAGCTGCTTTGGGATTTATTTGAACAAAAAGTGGCATAGAAATAGAATCAATCAATCAATCAAAACAGAAGGAGCTCTTCCATCCCTGGCAGGGCAGGACCCAATCTACTGACAGTAAATGCCTTATAGGAGAAACGAAAGAAACCTACGCCCCTACTCACAAGAATGACTGTGCAAATACACCTCCATCTTCATCCTCGTCATCATCACTGGATTCCTGATCCCCTCCACTGAACCTGGCACTTGATGATCTCTCACATGAGGTGCTCCACTCCACTGAACTGGTCAGAACAGGAGGAGGGGCATTTGCTTCTATGTCATCCATGGACTCCGCTTCACTCTTTCCATTCTGAGCCAGTTTGTCAGCCATTTTCTTCCCTTCCGTGGTTTCCGATGTCGGAGTACTGAGCAAAGGCCTCTCGTGCTTCTCTATCCACGCGTTGTAATAGCGCACAATGTTCTCATGATTCAGGCGTGATAACAAGGTCACTTCTCCTTTAATTCTTCGAAACTGCTTGCTTGTGGGATTGATGTGAATTCGCTTTACCGCGTAACAGCAGCCATCCAGTTTGTTCTGCACCTGCCCAATGGAAATTACATGACAGATGTTTCAATCAAAATCATAAAAGAAGCTCCTTCCGGGAAACTCCTCATCCCCTTATCAGCCAATTGCACGCTCCATGGAACAAAATCTGTCTGACGCAGCATACTGTATATACCTTGATGACAGCTCCAAAGGCCCCTTTACCAAGCAATTGTAACTCTTCAAACTCATTGTAATAACGAGAAAATTGCTTCTGTGTTTCTGTGACAAAGACATCGCTTGCATATTGACTGCAGGGGATAACAGTTTCAATATCATCTATTCCTGTTGAATCTGAAACAAAAAAAAAAGTCACTGAGAAGGAAAGAACAAATCAGCAATTCCATGTTAAATGATGACAATCAAGAGTGTGCATGATGCATAATGTGATGCATTAAGAACCTCTGTTGAGATGCGGGTCTATTCTTCTCCATGTGCTGTGTTTGCTGCAGCAGTCATTGCCAAGTCATATTGGCAGATGTTTCAAACCACTTCAATCAATACAAGAGGCAAGTTGAAGCCAATTCGTGAAAGGAAATGCTAAGGACCATGTAGAGATTTATATTTTATAGCCATCCCAGCTGTGTTTACAGTTTAAATTTAACTCAGTTGAAAAGACATGTGCCAACCACCACTACTAAACCTGTCGATCGAACACAAAAGCATTGAAGCTCCAACAATAGATAACACTACCTGGCTAAGCCATTCCACAGTCAAGGCTCAAAACAAGGTATCCTTCTTTAGTTACCCAGAAAGACGATGGACTGGCAATATTTTCAAGCTGATTATAGAAGGATGGACGGACGGAAGGAAGGAAATAAATTATCCCCACAGGCAAAAAGATAAAGCACTAGTAGTAGCAGGAGCAGCCTATTCTGTTTCATCACCTGAGGCAAAACAGGAAGGTGCCATCTGCTCTGCTGCAGCCTCACTTAGTGGAGCTGCACACCTGCAGCTTCTGGGTTCTGGCAAGATCTTGCGAGAGGTCCACAAGCTCTTGTCAGAACCCAGAAGCCGTCACCACTTCTCCTTGCTTCTCTGGTGGCAGGCACCCATGGAGGCAGTGCCCCTTCGATTCCACTGTCTGAAGCAGCTGCCTCAGCCTGCCTAATGGATGGGGCGGCCCTGTGGGATAACAATCCATTCAAGAAAATAATGTAGTCAGGAGCCAAATTCCATAAAATGACTGAAATCTGTTTCAGTGTTATACTTTGGCTACTTCCAACGCTCAAATGCTTGCCTATTGTGTCTTTTAAAGAAAACGTCTTATTTAAGTTTAAGGCTGTCTATGACTGCATTGAAATAGCATGAGCTTTCATGGATTCTTCCTTCCTTAGATGCCAATGTGGAACAGCAGGCTATAGTTGGAGGTTGGTTGATATACTTCAACAATTTTGCTTTTATTCTTATCTATGTATGCAATATGTTTTGTTTAATGAGTTATTTACTCCTAGGGCTTTACTTTCTGCCTCTGGGAACATTTTAAAGTTGCCGTCAAGGAATAATAATAATAATAAAAATCTTTTATGGTTGACTATTTACCTTCTGGGCTTTCTTCCATCACAACTACCTGTGGTGGGTTTATAAAACTGTGTTGCAATAGCTGCTGAGGGCTCCACCTTTCTTTATCTTCCAAACAAACACACCTGAATGGAATTCAAAATAATGCATGTTTAACGATGGTTTTAGGAACATGGGAAGCTGCTCAATGCCAAGTCAGATAACTGGTGACCCATTTTTGCAGAGCACTGGGCATGCAAGGGCCAACAATCAGCTGACCACCAGAGCTTAAGAAGCGCTGCGCACATGGCCTTGAAGATGCATTTTAGTGGTCCTGCACCTGCACCTGATGCCATAAACAATGTCAGGTGCAAGGCAGGTGGGCATGGCTTGGCGAGAATGATTTCATGGGCCAAATGAGGGCCTGGCAGGCCTAACTAGGCCTGTAGCAAGAGTTCCCTACCGCCAACCCAGATCCTGAAATAGTTCCTTTGCTTTGTAATCTTTGAGTACATCTATGATTCGGGGTCCTTCCAACTCCACAATTCTATGATTCCATCTTTAAAATACAGTCGTACCTTGGAAGTCGAATGGAATCCGTTCCAGAAGTCCATTCGACTGCCAAAACCAAAGTGTGGCTTCTAATTGGCTGCAGGAAGGTCCTGCAGCCAATCGGAAGCCCTGGAAGCCCTGTCAGACGTTCAGCTTCCCAAAATAGTTCGCAAACAGGAACAGTCACTTCCAGATTTGCGGCATTCAGGAGCCAAAACGTTCAGGAACTAAGCAGTTTGACTTCCAAGGCATGACTGTACCATGAATCCTCAGCCCAATTTATGCTGAATTATAAGCATTCTTGTTAAATGTATATGCTTTTATTTGATTGGAAAGCGTAAAAAATAATAATTAGATAGGCGCATACTTTTTCAGAAAGTCTTGAAAGTCAGCAGGCAAATCATTTGGAATTGTGACTGGATATTCCTTAGTCATTTGTCCCTGGCTGAGGGAAAGCAGCATCAACCCTAACCGCCAAACATCTCCTTTCTTCCCTGGCTTGTTCGGCAAGGCATCCTCACTAAATCGAACTTTGGGTTGTTCAAAAACATCCTCCTTGCAGATATCCGCCAAGCGTTTGGAAATACTGTAGTCTGTCAGTTTGATATTTCCTTCACTATCCACCAGAATGCTGGACGCGCTCAGAACCTTGTGCACCACTGAATTGCTGTGTAGGTAGTCAAGAGCAGACAAAACTTGGTTTGTGTAATGACGCAGCTGATCCATAGGAAGGGGGGTCTCTTTGTCCAAGTACGTAGAAAGGCTGGCTCCACCAATGTGTTCCACCAAAATGTCCACCACAATTGAGTCACTGTGCTCTTTAAAGGCCATCGACAGGTAACGGACTATGTTGGGGTGGTTTAACTTCATCAGAGAACTGAACTCCGATTCTGCTCCCTGTATCTGTTCAAAAGAAACAAATCCAGTGACTCACATTTGTATCACCTCTCATTTACCCTGATGCCCAATGGTGGACAAAATCCTGTCCCAGATGCACTTTTCACTGCAGAATTTACACAGAAGTAGTCTACAATGAAGTCCATCTAGGGCACCGATAGATATAGGAATAAGCCACACCCCAAATTCCAGCCACTTACCATTTATGGTTTTCTGCTTGTACACAAAAAGCACATGGGGCAAAAATAAAAGTTAAAAATCCCAAATTATTTTGCATTCGGGGGTATTTTTATTTTTGTCTAAGCCATTTTAGCAGGCTAGGGAAAGTAGTTTTACAGTAAAAACTGACCCAGAGCAGCAGTTTTAAGTACCCATATACAAAGGTCTTTTTTTCTGAATCCACAACCACAACCTGGGACCAAAAAAAAAAATATCCAAAAAAGTTTATTGGTTCTGGCCACTGGGGTGCTTTTTTGTTCTACCCAATGGCAAGTATTCAGATTAATAATAATAATAAGCAGCAGCCTTGTGGAGTTTTACAAACAAAAACTGATCCCAGGAAGTAGATTTACATGCCCTTCTGCAGGCACCACACACACATGGATTTGTTTGGGGGTCATTTTACTGCCCAGAGATATGTTGAAATTTGGCTTGGAGTAGTAAAATGTCCCCAAAAGTGTGTGCTTTTTAGTTTGAATCATGAAGGGGATTTTCATACACGGCTGCACCTCTTACAGGTAAACTGAGCCAATACAAAAAGCCAAAATATACACCTACATCCCTCCAGGTTTTAAAAGCCCTTAGAAAAAAACTCTCTTGACTCCCTAGACATTCCTCTTGTGGTTTATTATGATTCTTTTCAAAAACGATTGATGCAGGCTTCTACATAAGTGCTGAAGAAGCCGAACAATGTAACATCATTTTCAATGAGGTCGTTTCAGCTTCTTAATGATCCACTACTATTTCAGTATTAAGAAGTGCCCACATGAGCACAAGGCAGAACAACACATACAAATGGGCGATTACCTGCTTTTTGCATTTTTCAACCTTTTCCTGCTCTTGACTTGTGAGGAATTTCCCCATTTTCTTTTGCCACTGAAGTACCCACTCATGGACCAGGACGAAGTTGCCAGTGTACAACTCCAAACCATTGTAGACTGATTTACCAAGCTGCTCATCCTTGTCTGCACAGAGAAATACAAAAGGCTTGTGTGTGGATGCTTCAGCTTTTGAAGCAGATGCTTACAGATTAACAAATATCATTATAATGAGCTACTCCTGTAAACCTCTATGCTGGCCAATACATCCTTTCAACATTCCTTCGAACAGTCAAAAGCCACACAAAAGGAGGTTTGTTCAACATTTGTATGGCTTTTAACAATTCTACCAAACTGGTATAATCTGGATACTGCAAAGGTTCATAAAAATCTTGCAGTGAGAAATCTTAAATCTTCACTGTCAAAAAAGGAAAAGAGGGCCACCCAGGCAAGGCAGAGAGCTGCCACTAGGCTTTGCTGGCTATTACTGCCAATGTTTCTAATTGCAAGAGGGACAAGCCACTATTCAGTTTAAAATGTGCAAAGCACTGGCTACATATATAGCTTGCTCCTGCATAATAATAATAATAATAATAATAATAATAAATTTTATTTATATCCCGCCCTCCCCAGCCGAAGCCGGGCTCAGGGCGGCTAACAACAATCAAATAATCAAACAATCAAATAATCAAACATTCTAAAAATATTTCATATTGTATTCATTCCTTTCCTTGGATCCTGGGCACATTTATTCCCCATGTGAGCAAGTGTGCTAGAGAAGTGATCTTTAATGTAAGTGGAAGTTTCTTAAATTGTACCTTAGTACAGTCAAACCTAGGCTCCCGAACACCGAAAACCTGGAAGTAAATGCTTCAGTTTTCGAACATTTTTCAGAAGCCGAACGTCCAAAGAGGCTTCCGCTTGAGTGCAGGAAGCTCCTGCAACCAATCAGAAGCCACGCCTCCGTTGCCGAACATTTCGGAAGCCAAATGGAGTTCCGGAACGGGTTACGTTCGACAACCAAGGTTTGACTGTATTTGTTTCATTGCCTACCATAGCAACTCACTAGAGTCAAAATTACTTCAAAAGTAAAGCAAATATGTGTCCTTATTAATTAAATCACAATTAAAGTTTTAGCTGGTTTTTTCAAAAAATCAACTAAAACCATTTCATTCTAATATTAACAGGTTGTTTCACATAGTTGAACAGCTTTGACTCCGTACTGCCAGGGAACGAACCAAATACAGCTTTCATTGCTCCTTCATTTCTATATAGAAAAAACGCACCAAAGGTTCTCAATGCATGGCAGTTCTTCCATTTACCTATGCACTTTCCTTTGTGTACCCTGAGTAGACCAATACTACTGGCATTGAAATTCAGAATTTCAGAAGTTCCCGGAGATTCTTCACTACTGCATGCCGAATGCTGACGCTCTCTCCTACAAAGCAACCAAACACAATTATGTTTTGAGGTGCTCATATATGCTCAAGAAAAGCAATTTAATTCAGTGGCCCCAAGTACTACTACAAGTGAACAGTCTTAACAGCAAGTTCATGCATTTTCAATAGCATTAGGTTCAGTGGCATTTTCAGTTGTTGCTATTTAAAATGTTCAGAAAAGCCACAGCAACACATAGCAAAGGCCTGTGGTTAGAGTGCCAGTCACTGCGACTCCAATTTTGTACTCTGCCAGGCAGGGCATGAATCCTGCAAACCTCTTTGATAAACCTACACTCCTGAGATCTCCATCTTAAAAGGAAAACCTTATTTTAAAAATTACAGCATGGTAATTGATGTGCTTGATGTGCTGTGTGTCCATTTGTATTCATCTGTCACCATACAGCCGTTTGCATGGTCGACAGATGACACTGTGGACTACAGTGTGATGAGAGAGGAAGATGCCCAGAAGCAGTGGTCAGCTGGTTTGATAGGCCACCACAACCTACCATGAAAAGTGGCAGAACAGCACAGAAATGAGGAAGGTGCCCAGACGTGACAACCAACTAGCCTAGTAATCCACCACTGCCTATTAGAATTAGCAGTCAGCCTGGATATGGAAGCAGCAGCAGCCGATCTCCAGGCTGGCCACCTCTCTGGGCCTCTTCCCCATGCTAATCCTCCTGCCAGACCAACTATTCATCCCACTTGGCTGCAGCAGTGGCATGAGGTGGGGTGGGAATAGGGTTAGTGGGTTGGGAATGGGGAGGGTTTGACAAGGTGGAAAAGGGGGGGGGCTGGCAAGCAGGGACATGGCCCCTAGTACTCCACAGAAACATACCCGATAAAAGTTCAAATGCACTTGCTCTATTTGTAAAGCAAATAATGACTTTACACCCCCTACGTATAGTTGTAAGATTATTAGCGCTACACATAAGTACAGTATGCCTGCCTACAAATCAATGTGCACAACTAGAGGCTGATAACTTTGTATGTGTGCTTGTACATCGTGTGTAATAGGGTGCAAGTGCATACATTTTCACTGAAACACTCCCATTCCATTCAGAAGGACAGCTATACATACTTGGAACGCCCTGTGGAATTTGCACGGTATTTATTGTTCCCTCCATGTTCTGTAACACCTCCATTTAAACTGGACGTTACTTTGTTCCCTGTGATATCTCTACCGACAGATATTTCCTGGTTTGTCAAAGCAGCACTTTCCAAACGCTCCTGGAAACACAGAAACACAGGGGATAGCTTGATTGCACCCCAATTCTTTAAATACATAAACATGCAAAGCCCCTGTGAACCTCCACTTTGGGTTTTCTGGAGAGGGGGTTGGTCAGCATCTCCTTAAAGATTCAGTATTGTTTCTTCTGCAGTATTACTTGCAACATCATGATCAATAATGTGCACTTCCAGGTTCACAGTGATGTGCGCATGCACGGTCGTGTGTTCTTTGAATGCACAAGAAGGGGGATGCCTGTATATTTTGTACACCGCCTTGGGACATACGTGGAAGGTGATAAATAAACAACAACGGCAGCAACACCAGAGGGAATAACAGAAGTAACACTACTGTGTAACATCCAAGGGTGAAAGCAACCCATGCTAGAAGCATCTGGGGACTTTAAGCAATGGATAGATGGATACAGAATCCACATCGCACAAAATCTACTTGACTAAATAGTATATATTAAGCCATAGATGGCAACCCAATAGGGACTACAAACAGCATTGCTTCTCTGCCTCAACCCTGATACACACTATGATTCTGTCACATGGGGATAGGGAATAATTATGTCTTCATAACTTTGAAATCTCACTGTCCACCTGCTTCTGGTATGGAGAAATCTTTATTTCTGTGTTTGCAGGCTCCAAAATGAGATTGTAGACATAGAAGTTTCAAAGCAATTTGTAAGGAATTCCAATAGTTACAAAAGCATGATACAACCACTTCTAGTAACTTGGCATAACAAAAGGAGAATGTTGAAAATACCTGTTTTGCTATTTCTTTCCTTTTTCTTTCTTCTCTCTTTTCTTCTTCCCTCCTCTGAATCTCATCAAGAATTTCACGTTGCTGAAATAAACATTACTGCAATGAAATTTTCTGTACTCTTGCTTCAGTAAGAGTTTATTGAGAAAACTTATCTGCTGAAGAAGACACCCTTAAACAGTATAAATATTGCTCTGCCAAGAGAGAATGCAAGGAAAAACTTGTCACCAAAACAGAGCTTCTTAACTAAACTTAGTTTCAAGTCTACGTGTTAAAGACAGGCTACTACAGAAATAGTGCAAATAATAGTACTGGGTCAAAATCTTTGATGAAGTTCAAAAGGTCACCTAAAGTTTAACTTCCTTACATCAGCAAAGAGGAATGCGGATGACCACATGGGCTTGATCTGCAGGCACAATAGGCCATGACTTATTTTGAAAACAAACAGGGCCCACTACCATCTATCTCTCCCATTTTCAAATCTTGGTGGATTCAAAAACAGCATGAAGTTAGGGGGTTGCTGTTCTGGAAACACAACAAAAGCATATTTTTTTTAAAAAAAGGGACTCACTAAATGTGATGTGCAATCTTCATCCCACTGTTTTCAGATACAAAAACAATTTTAATAGTTCACAACCGGAGATTCCAGCTGATTGAGGGCTCATATGAAATGGGTGGGGCAGGACAGAAATCTTAAATTTCATGCTCTCACCATCTGCTCTTCTTTCCTCCTAAGGTCTTGGATTCGCCGCTCTTCTTCCAGAGCGAGCCTTTCTTGTTCTTTTTGCTGATTCTTTAGCATTTCTTCATGGAAAGATTTTAAAGGTGGTTTATTGTATTCACTGAGAAATGATTGTACGTAATCTGCTAATTCAAATATCATCACCTGGAGAGGAAAGGCAAATGCAAAATCTGATTTTAGCAAACTGTTCGCAGCGTGTTCTAATCCTATTTGCGTGTGAGCAAGTACCAGTGACTTCAGTGGAGCTCAATGCCAGCGCCAGTAAATCTCTGCCAAACATAGCAAAATAAAAGCCAATGCACAACCACTCATATTTCTTTGCATGTATTTTAGTTATGAAAATCCAAACTGCTTCTGCTGAATGCATTACTTGCCACTAAAAACAGCCATGCATGAAACCAATTTAGTATTATATTTATATGTGCCTAAATGATGCTGGTAAAAAAGCAGCAGCACCACTTCTCAGCAGTGTGTTTTAGAGCATAGTTATAGGGGGGAAAGCCACATCTATTTTTTCCTCCCTTTTAAATATGATCATCAATCAGTATTTGACATTCATGTTAATCATTAGATAATGTATGTGGAACATTATTAATGATATTCTGTCAGAATGGTGACAATTAAAGATGACATTATAAACACTAATCATATCAGCGAAGAGAAGAATTTAATTCCCAATCATACTAATTGAATTCTTTAAAATTATGCAGTCTACCTACTGAATAAGATCTGAACATGCATTCATCTTCATCTAAGTATAGAATTAAAAGTATTCTGAATAGATAATCAGGATTTTCCACGTACCAGGTGATTAGCAACATTCTTTTCTGTAAACGATAATATACTCTAAATTGCAACTGCTGTAGGAATTAAAATATCATTATCCTTCTCAAGGCCAAATCTGTATTTGTAACTGTGGGAAATTGCATTTGGTCACAACCACACCACTCAAGGCACACTCAAAGGACCAAGGTAACTCTAGTGTCACTCTCACAGAACTACAATTCCCAGCCTCCTTAACAAACTACAGTTCCCAGGATTCTTTGGGGAAAGCCATGTGCTTTAAATGTATGATATGGATATGACTCTAGTTCTGACTGGCTGAAAACATTCGGATGGACTAGGGCGGTTAGCTAGGCTTCTGCTTAGTTCTGAAAAGTAACGTTCAGCTGGTACAATGCTCATTTCCTCTAGCAATAAAATTGGATTTTCTAATTTATCAAAATAGATACAATCCAGATGGCTGCTAACAGGAAAGGCTTCCTCCGACATGCTAGCTGTAGCAATATTAAAGCAGTTGCTTGCAAAACAGATCTATTCCTATTTGTGCTAATCTTTTGATTTTTATATTGCGTAGTAAAAAAGTAGGATGGAGATGCTATGTGAAGTAGCAAAAAAACCCAAAAACTTTTTCTTCTCCTGTCTTGATATGAGGGAAGCTAGTATCATTTGTATGTTTCATACAGCTATGAAGTACTTCTAGTAACAATATCCAAACACTCTTAATATTTTGCGACAATTTATACTATACATTTATATCCCTTTTTCCCATTAACACCTTTAATACTTTAATATAATAATACTAATATAACAAGTCCCACCAACCTACAAAGCATCCGATTGAGAGCAATATAAAAGTTAAAATGCCAAGCAGTACAAACAGGTCCTCTGGGAAGATAGTGCAACAGTATTATTGTCATGGCCAGAAAAGGCTCTGCTTCACGTCCCTTAACTTTCTCAAGCTTAACTTTACAAACAGTGGAGAACTAAGCACGTTTACTTTCACACTGAGATTAAGTTCCACTGTTGTTGGCTAACCATCTAACGACAAACTCCACATAATGGGTTCGATTTGTTTTAAATTAAGTCATGGGATTAACCTAACCTCATTCGATACAGATATATCCCCCGACTCTAAACCAGTTATTATGAATATGCTATTGTGTGATTTATGAACTGAAATAATTCATGGGGTGCCTGGGAATGACGTCATTCACTTTTGCTTCTAACAGACATTTCTGTCAACTTTCAATAGGGTCACTTTCTATTAATCATGACCATCTGAAATGACATTGTCAAATGAGCTTTATTGTGCTAGGCCAAGTCTTGATATGGCCTCCCCTACACCTAGCTAGGCACAAACCCTGCAATACGGTGGGTACCGTCAGAATGGTTAGAAGAACACAGTACCAAACATAATAGCACTAAAGGTACACACACAAAATTTGCTATAGTGACAATGCCGCTCAGTATCAAGGACAAAATCAACACGCTCACCTCTCCGCAACGTTCTTTTGCCAATTCCTCTAGTCTGGATTTTAACAAGTTAATGTTTTCATTTGACAACCCCTTTGCATTTTGAAGCTCAATTTCTGGAACTCTAGAGGAGGGGGAAGAGTAACCAAGACAAGAATTGAGATTTTATATCATCCAAATAAGCTGTACTTTGAAAGTGTATAGTTTTTATTCACCCTGTTTTTATAAGCAGCTGGCTCACAAGAAATCTTGCCAAATTACAAAAACTGACCAGAATTCTATGGTAAAGACACACAACACACGTCTTCTAAGAAGACTAATATGAATTCCATCATGTTTATAACCTGTGCATGCTAAATTTCTAAATATGCACGGCAGCAAGCATGGCAGTAAACAACTCAGAGAGGACACAGGATGGGATTTTAGAAGGAACTGTGAATCCTAATAAAAGAGAAACTATTCCGTTTGATGTTGTAATATCAATATCACTCTCTTTCATTTGGGAGTCGGCAGTATGAAGCACTACTTCCGTTATTCCACACACTCAGAAACATGTTTTGTTTTGTTTTTTGAAATGATATTTATTAGAGTTTCAAAAAGAGTTACAAAAGTAAAAAAGAAATAGAAATAGAAAAAAGAAACAAAAAATAAAAAATACAGAAAAAATAAAAACAATTAAAAGTAAATCCATCTTTCCATGTCTTGCCTTTCATTCACTTATTTCCCTGACCTCCTCACACCTCCCTTTTTTGTATTCCAGTTCAAATGGTTACTTCAGCAAATCCTTTCCCTCTTTGTTTTTATCTTAATTCTTTATCTTAATATATTATAGCTTTACATTTTCACCTGTTAACAATCCATTTTTACATACTCCTTTTTAACATTGCTGCTAAAACCACTTAATTTCATTCCGACATCATTTTAACATTCATTAATTTTGCAATGTTTCTGTAGATAATCTTTAAATTTCTTCCAATCTTCTTCCACTGACTCTTCTCCCTGGTCTCGGATTCTGCCAGTCATTTCCGCCAATTCCATATACTCCATCACCTTCATCTGCCATTCTTCCAGGGTGGGTAGATCTTGTGTCTTCCAATACTTTGCAATGAGTATTCTTGCTGCTGTTGTAGCATACATAAAGAAAGTTCTATCCTTCTTTAACACCAATTGGCCGACCATGCCCAGGAGAAAGGCCTCTGGTTTCTTCAAGAAGGTATATTTAAATACCTTTTTCATTTCATTATAAATCATCTCCCAGAAAACCTTAATCCTTGGGCACGTCCAGCAAAGGTGAAAGAATGTACCTTCATTTTCTTTACATTTCCAACATTTATTGTCGGGCAAATGATAGATTTTTGCAAGCTTGACTGGTGTCATGTACCACCTGTAAATCATTTTCATAATATTCTCTCTTAAGGCATTACATGCCGTAAATTTCATACCTGTGGTCCACAACTGTTCCCAGTCAGCAAACATAATGTTATGTCCAACATCTTGTGCCCATTTTATCATAGCAGATTTTACCGTTTCATCCTCCGTATTCCATTTCAACAGCAAGTTATACATTCTTGATAGTATCTTAGTTTTGGGATCTAACAGTTCTGTTTCCAATTTTGATTTTTCCACCTGGAAGCCAATTTTCTTGTCCAGATTGTAGGCCTCCCTTATTTGATAATAATGAAGCCAATCTCGCACTTTATCTTTAAGTTTCTCAAAACTCTGCAGTTTCAGTTTTTCTCCTTCTTGTTCCAAAATCTCCCAATATTTCGGCCATTTGGCCTCCATATTGAGCTTTTTCTGAGCCTTCGCTTCCATCGGTGATAACCACCTTGGGGTTTTATTTTCAAGTAAGTCTTTATATCTTATCCAGACATTAAACAATGCTTTCCTGACAATATGGTTTTTAAATGCTTTATGTGCTTTAACCTTGTCATTCGACAGATATGCATGCCACCCAAAAACGTTATTAAAACCTTCTAAATCCAAAATGTCTGTGTTCTCAAGAAGCAGCCATTCTTTCAGCCAGCAAAATGCTGCTGATTCATAATAAAGTTTAAGGTCTGGCAGGGCAAATCCACCTCCTTCCTTTGCATCGGTTAATATTTTAAATTTTATTCTGGGCTTCTTGCCCTGCCAGACAAATCTAGAAACATCTCTCTGCCACTTCTTGAAGCAGTCCATTTTGTCCAAAATTTGCAATGATTGAAACAAAAACAACATTCTTGGCAATACATTCATCTTTATAGCAGCAATACAGCCTAGCAAGGAAAGCTTCAAATTTGACCATATTTCTAGATCCTTTTTCACTTCTGACCAACATTTTTCATAATTATCTTTAAATAAATTTAAGTTCTTAGCGGTCATGTTAACCCCCAGGTATTTTACTTTCTTAACCAATGTTAAGCCTGTCTCCTTCTGAAACCTCTCTTTCTCAATCGGTGTTAGATTTTTCTCAAGAACCTTAGTTTTTAACTTGTTCAACTTAAATCCTGCCACTTGACCAAATTCTTGAATCAGTTCCAATACTCTTTTAGTACTAGATTCTGGCTCCTGTAATGTCAGTACTAAATCATCTGCAAAAGCTTTCAATTTGTACTGTTTGGCTCCGACCTGTATACAGTGGTGCCTCGCAAGACGAAATTAATTCGTTCCGCAAGTTTTTTCTTCTTGCGAGTTTTTCATCTTGCGAAGCACGGTTTCCCATAGGAATGCATTGAAAATCAATTAATGTATTCCTATGGAGACCGCTTGCCAGGCTGGCGGTGCGGAGAAGGGCTTTTCTCCCCACCGCAAGCCTTCAGGACAGGTACGGGAACAGAGGGGAAGGCGCGCAGCACTTCTCTGTTCCCGGGGCTTGCGGTGGGAGGAGGGTTTTTCCTCCCCACCGCCAACATTCAGAACAGCATTCTGAATGTTGGTGGTGGGAAGGAAAACCCTCCTCCCACCGCAAGTCTTCAGGACAGCCTTCCGAAGGCTGCCGGTGGGGCGGAGAGACCTCCTCCCGCCGCCAGCCTTCGGAGCAGCCTTCCGAAGGCTGCCGGTGGGGCGGAGAGACCTCCTCCCGCCGCCAGCCTTCGGAGCAGCCTTCCGAAGGCTGCCGGTGGGACGGAGAGACCTCCTCCCGCCGCCAGCCTTCGGAGCAGCCTTCCAAAGGCTGGCGGCGGGAGGAGGTCTCTCCGCCCCACCGCCAGCCTTCGGAGGAGGTCCGAGGACAGTGGGGAAGACGCGCTGCGCTTCCCCGCTGTCCTGGAGATTTCCCTATGGGCTTTCGTCTTGCGAAGGAAGCCCATAGGGAAATTCGTCTTGCGAAGCGCATCGAAAAATGGAAAACCCTTTCGTCTAGCGGGTTTTTCGTCTTGCGAGGCGTTCGTCTTGCGGGGCACCACTGTACCTTTAACCAGTTGGTCCCTTCTGATCATATTTAGCAAAACCTCCAGGACCGAAATAAAAAGCAATGGGGAAATTGGGCAACCTTGTCGTGTCCCTTTCTCTATCTTAAATTCCTCTGTCACCACATTATTAACAATTAGTTTAGCCTTTTGTTCTGAACAAATTGCACCTATACCATTTTCGAAACCTTGACCAACCCCCATCCCCTGAAGATTTTTCTTCATAAAACTCCAAGAAATGTTGTCAAAAGCTTTCTCCGCATCTACGAATATTAAAACTGCTTTAGTATTAATGTTCACTTGCAGTTTTTCCAAAATGTTAATTATATTTCTCGTGTTGTCAGACAGGTGTCTACCCGGGAGAAAGCCAGCTTGGTCTTTATGTATCTCTTCCACTAATTCTTTTTTTAATCTTTTAGCCAAAATATCTGCAAAAATTTTGTAATCCACGTTAAGCAGGGATATGGGGCGGTAGTTCTTAAGTTGTGTCTTTTCAGACTCAGTTTTCGGTATAAGTGTAATGTAAGCTTCCTTCCACGACTCTGGTGCTTTTTCCCCCTCCAAAATTTCATTACAAACTTCCTTTAGTGGTTGAATTATCCAATCTTTCAAAGATCTATAGTATTTTGAAGTTAACCCATCCGGCCCTGGAGATTTGCCCAGCTGCATATTCTGGATGGCACCTTCTACCTCCTGTTCTGTTATTTTATAGTTCAACGTTAACTTGTTTTCTTAAGAGATTATTTGTAATCCATTTATTTTTAAAAATTGATCTATATCAATCTCTTTCTGTGGCCCTTGTGTATATAACTGTTTAAAGTACCTCTTGAAACATTTTCTAATTTCCACTGGATTCTGTATATTCTTTCCTTCCACTTCCAAATTTGTAATGGTGTTAAGTTTTTGTCTTTTTTTCATTTGCCAGGCTAACAATTTCCCACATTTATTAGCCGATTCAAATGTCCTTTGTCTCATCTGTTTAATTTTCCATTCTATTTCCTGATTCATCATTTTCATATATTGGACTTGATATAACTTTATTTCTCTCAGAATCTCTTGTGACTTTGGTTTCGCTCTCAATTTCTTCTCATCCTCTTTTATTTTCTCCAGAATTTTGTCTTTTTTCTCATTTTGAGTTCTCTTCTTTATTGCATTCTGTTGACTCAGAAACCCCTCATAACCGCTTTGCTTGCATCCCAGATTACTCTTTTTTCAATAGTAGTATTCATATTTATCTCAAAGTAGTCTCTCAAGGTTTTTTGGGCCTTCTTGGTAACCTCTTCGTCGCTAAACAAGGTGTCATTCATCCTCCATCTGAAGGAGCCAATTGGTGTTAGTTTCATCAGAAACATGTTTTGAATAAAGTTACAGAAATGCAACTCACACAGACATCTTATTTCAGTATGCCTGATTAAATGACAAAAACTGGGCAGGTGCATTATTATTCTTACTTAGGGAAGTATAGAATAGATTTGCTATTTACTTACGTATCAGGGTAAGTTTGGGGACATTGGACCCACAAGTCAACTTTGGCATAGACTTCACGGTCACCAGTCAAGCCCTGAGGGCGCAAAACTAGTTTGATTTCTGGAGGCTGCTGTACCTGAAACAATTTTAAAAGATATAAGAAGAATTAACTACATTAGAGGAAAGCAGCTGGCAGCCTGGAAGCTCATTGAAGCCTTCAGGGGCTTTGTGTCTGGCTCCCAGCAGAGATACTGTCTTGTTAAGCAACCTCCATGGCTTGCTTCAACACAAGCAGAGAGATAAACTGTGCATGACAGACAGATATGCCTGAAAACCAACCACAGGAGGCTGAAATTAGGAAAAGGCAGTGGATCAGGCTGTTCAACTATTTTCCTACCAGCATTTGTCCAATTGCCCTTCGTGTGTAGTGTGACCCAGAGACATAGGTAGAGCTTTAATTCCTCCTTCCCCAGTGTGAACAACAACAGAGAATTTGACAAAGCCCTCCTTTTATAAAGTATGTAACAAAGGAAGGGCTCTGCTAATGCCTCCGCTCCAAAAAGGATGGAGTTAAATAGCTCTTTTATCCAAGATGGATGGGTCAGAAAGCAGTGCCTGTGTTGTTAGATCTTCAGCCTTTGTTCAATGCAAATTATGGCCAGTTTAAAATTAGCTGCCAACCACAGATATATGTACGAAACCCAGAAGTAATTGAGCACGTCCATTTTCAAACGAGTCTCTGTTTTTGAACGGCTTCCGCTGCGCGTTTTTCAATTTTCTCAATGGAAACTGCAGATGGCCCTTTGCGCCTCGGTTTTCGAACGTTTCGGAAGCCAAATGGTCTTCCGGAACGGGTTACGTTCAAAAACTGAGGTACCACTGTACTCATGATATTATGTGGTCACATTATAGAAGAGCAAGGGAGTCCTTGACCTTATTATTGACTTGTGTAGGATTGTGTTTACTGCTGTCGCTCCCCAGTCTTGCATTCTCTCTGTCCACTACTGCATCAGCTCAGATATAATATTTTCAACTGGCTTCCTTACCAACAAACCACCCTGTACTCATACAGGAGTCATTTCAGCAGAAAAAGAGGTTGGGACACTTCATAATCCAAATGTTTATGCCATAATAAATTTTAAGGTGCCACAAGACTCTTTGATAGTTTCTGCTACAAGAGATTAACACAGCTTTCGCTCTGGAAATTCTATAATCTGAGTATCTTAACTAATTTGTGGACTGAGCCGGGTACTACAGGTACAGATATACTCAAAGTCAAATGCCAAAGAAAGCAGCAAATTATGTTTAACTAGCAAAATGCCTGTGACTATAACAATCAGTATATAGAAGCGGACAGAGGAAGACTAAGCAATTCATCTCCCTCAGTACACTCCTGCAGAAACCCATAGTCAGTGAGAGATTCAGGTCACCCAGTGTTAGGGGGGGGAGGGTGCCTTCACTGCAACATTGCCCCTAATTACACCTCACTATTTTTACTCTTAAAAACGAAAAACATTGATATGCATGGAAGCAGCAAGAGGAGAACACTGTGGTGCAGGCTAAACCTTCTCCTCAATATCCCTAGTCATCAAGAATTAATTCTGCTCCTATCTGAAAAGCTCTGAATTCTGTTTCCTAGATATATTAAACTGCAACAAACCCTGTAAAAAATGTATTAAAATAGATTACCACTGTTTTCAAACAAGACTCCCAAAGTTTAACTTCAATTTGGGAGAACTTCGGGGGGGACGGGACTATGCCGTTTGTGGGATGGAATATGGTTTCCTGACATACACATGTAATAGTAGTTTAATAACTTGGGTGTTTGCATTCAAGGAAAAGCATGAGCAGATTATGTTAAAAAACACGTGTTTCAAGTGTCACACACAAACGTCATGGGGTTGGGAACATAGTCTTTGGGGAAACCAGCATGAATAATAACCCTTCTAATTATGCCTAACATAACAGCACACAAGAGAAATTATTAGTGTTCACTTTAGTACATACAAGATGCTTCACAGTTTAACAGGGGCACTTGGGAGGAGCAGAAAATGACAATTCCCTTGGATACTTATTATATCACTGCTCACTTGGGGAGAAAGCAAATGATGGCTAATAATAACCATATTTTGAGGTATCTCAGGCTGTGCACACTAGACATGTTTGCTTAACGTTATCAGTGTAGAGACACCAACAATGATAACCCTAGGCTGCATTCACAAGGCAGTTCCCCCCTGCCCCAGAGTAGTTACTCAAGGTTGAATTTCAGGAACAGGCAGGTTCCAAAAGCTGTTTTTCTCTGCACAACTTGTGAGGTGCAAATCTGGATACAACCCACCAACCCTGAATGATTGCCAACCAGGATTTCAATTAATTTTCTGCTTTTGCTGCCTGCGACAGTGACTATGCTTTCTAGATGACTGACATGTCTCCTAATGCACAAGAGCTGACCGATGAGACTACATTAAATTTGGTAAATCACAAATTGTGAAACTATGTGATAATCTGAGTTCTGTGAAGATTCTGAGAAAAACTCCAATACTGAACGTGTGGATACACTGACTATGTGATGTGGCCAGACACCTCCAAAGCATAATTAGTCAAAAACTGTCATCTTATGGAACATTGATAAGGCAAGAGGAGACAATAAACTCAGGGCTTGCAGTATTAACACACATTATTTGCTAAACCATTTAAAATGTTCTTAAGATTTAAGGCATAGCACTAATGGTCCAGAAGTTGTGACTGATTTGTTAGCCAGCTGAAATTTGCAGCTGCAAGTAATATAAAGAATAACAGGCCTCTAACAAAACAAGAAAACAACTGGGAAAGGGCGGCGGCTTGCTGGCAGATCACATGTTTGGCATCCAAGAGGTCCCAGGTTCAATTCCCAGGTATCCCCAGGTGGGAAAGATGGAGAGCTTTTGGCAACCGGCATAGACGCCACTGAGCTAGGGGGGGACCAAGGATCTAACTTGACATAAGCCAACTTCCTCTGTTCCTAACCGTAAGCCTTCCGTGATGACGCACACTTTGTGTTTACACTGCAATCATTAAAAGGTAAGGACGTGTCGCCTCCAACGCAACTGTTATGACCCGTTACCAATAAAATGAGTGATGCACAGTCAGAAGGAATTTCTGCCCTGCCCTTGGCATGCCTTCCGTAGCACGCTGCAGGCGCTGATTGCTTTTGCATTCCGAGGAAGGCGGATGTTAAGCCTCCCCGTGCATCGAAAAATGAAGGCAGCAGCAGGGCCTCGGGTCTTAAAATACGGAACGGATGCCGAGTGCACCACCTTAGGAAACGCTACGAGGCAGCAAGTTCCGCGAGGCTGCTCAGGCAAAGGCCCTGCCTCTCGCCCCCAGCCCCGAGACGAGAAGCCGACCCTGCAGGAAACTGCCCAGCCGCGTCGTTGCCTTTTACCTTCCACGGCTTGCCGTGGCGCAAGTCCTGGAAGTCCCGCCCGTAGATAGATTCCAGCACTTGCAGCTCGTTCTCCTGGCGAAGCTGGTAGCTCTCGGGCTGCTCCGGGGACGCCTCGGCAGCCTCCCCCCGCGGCTGCCACAGGCCCCTCACCTGGGCCATGTCCGCTCGGGGAGGCGGAAACCAACCCCCCCCCCCCGGAGGCCGGCTGCACTTCGCCGAGCCAGGCCGCAGCCGCCGCGGTGGGCGGAACCGCGCGGCCTGCTATTCCCGCCCTGCTTTGCAGGCCCCACCAAACACCGCGGCTGCCCGTTGCGGCGCCGCGAGAGGAAGCTCGGGGAAGGCGCTGCTGGGTCGAGGCCCGGAGTTACCCCGCCGGCCCCACCTCCCGTTGCAGTTTGCAAACGAAACTAAGGGCTTCCTTCATAGCCCTTCTTCAGGTCTCTGCTCTGCACAGCCCAGTAACAATCATGCAAATAAAGAAATCGCCTTTCTCCAAGCTGGTGCCCTCCAGATGTTTGTTGGACTACACTGCCATCCTCCCTAACCACTGGCCCTTGTTCATTAGGGGAGTGGTAGTCCAGTATTTGGAAGGTACCAGGTTGGAGAAGACAGCTCTTGATTGATTCGAGGGAAGGGTTGGGGACCCATCATCCCAGGAACCCACCCCCTCATTTCTGAATAGCATACGGGTTCATTGTCATTTAGTACACATTTCTAACGAAAAAGTATTTCCCTTTATTAAATTAACATTTTAATGCAATAGTCATTGCAGATCTTTCAACCACTAAGCATGTCGTAACTGAAGTGGGAAAATAAATGATGGCATTATATGGCAGCTACTGAAATTTCTTTTGATTTTAAAAAAGCCCCATAGAAAACTAAATTAAAGTTGCCTGGCTTAAATTATTTTCTAAGACTTAAGATATTTCATTTTTCCTAGTGTAAATATTTCTAGATTATACTATTATTGCTCTATATACAGTATTCCCATACAAATGTTATGGATGCACGATAGTTTCACATTATTTCAGAGAGCTACCATTTTAATTCCTTCATATTAGATTTGCCCCACTTTGTGACAATTAGCAAAGGTCAGTGTACATTTTGCATGACTTAGCTCTGGACATTCTTGGATGGTGCTGATCATCTTGGTTCATTTAAATTTGGCTTCTTGACCATCTTTGGGACAGAAACTGGTAGTCATCCTCCTGAATGATCTAGGCCAGGAGTAACAGGAATGCGCCTCTACTGATTCTCTGAGACCTCCTCATTAAGCATGGCTTCCTTCTCAGCTGCCTGTTTGAGATGTGAATGGAGCCATTGTTCTTCAGTTCTGACATATCACTTTTGCAAAGCCAGATGGTTGCTTGGGAACTTATAGCACGATGATGAAATCCTGATAGCTCAGAATATATCTAATGGAGTTTTAAGAATGAAATACCCATCAGCGCTTGAACCCTAGAGTAGGGACAAAGATACAGTACAGCAAAAAGCAGTTCACATTTTAAACTAGGAGAGAAACAGCAGCGATCGATAATTTTCTAGTTAGAGTTAGCTGGATTCTAGGGTGCAGTTGGAGAAGGGCTGCTGCACAAGGTATCTGGGTATCTGCTATGTTATAGGGGTTCTTGTTTGCTTCCACTATGTTATGCAGGCATATCTGGAAACGAAACAAACCTTCCAAGACATATTAAGTATCCAGTGCTCTCATCTAAAGGAAAACTTCAGGGCTATCGCTAGCACCTCTATTCACTCGGAGAACAATATACTGTTGGAAAAGTCTGAGAGTTTTCTAGTTGTAGTTGGCGGTTATTGCCTACATGCTGCTAGTAGTCAACTGCAAAAATAAAACTGTGGAGGTCCATATCCACATTAGACATCGTATGACCTATTTTGCAAGTGCAATATTTAAAAGGCTTTTGGTGTACGTTTTTTGCAAGGGGGGGTTAGTTCAGAAAGTGTGCAGTATTCTAAGACACCTGTATTGTATTTAAACACACAAACCCCTTCTTTTGAAAAAACCAACTAAATGTAACGTTATGAATTACATATCCCTCCCTTTTCCCGTGCACTGCTATTTAAGGAACTTGCATAAACTTTCTGAATTCTGAAGACGATCCCCCCACCCTTGGGTCTTCCTCAGACATTGACCTGACAGCTCCCAAAAAGCAAGATGGCTGCCACACACACACAAAAACAAACCTGCCCCTCCCCTACCACAGCTGAGCGTCACATGACCCGCTCTCTCTTTCTGGCTCTCTCTATGAAAAACGGCAGCGAGGAGCCCGGGCGGCCGCGCTCACAGCAAATGAGGCAGGCGAGAGTTGCTCGCTGCTCATTCTGCAGCCTGTCGAGAGGCGCAGATAGGGAGCTCTGCCAATGCAAAAGGAGGCCGCGTTCACCCAAGCGCTATTCGTTCCGAAGAGAACTGTGGCATAATTCAAATGAGAAACAACATCCCCACATGGGAGTTTGGGGCTTGCTGAGCACCCAAACGGCACCTGCCTGTGAGGATGCCTAAGGCAGAGAGATGCCGCTTCCCTGTGCAAAGATGTGAACGCGAAGCAAAACCTTGGCACTGGAAGGCGCAGCACCAACTGGGTTAGAGCTGGTGTTTCCCTTTTGGATGCAAGCGCGGTGCGATCCCCGGAGCAGGAGCATGGCGCGCATGTCGCTTGGGCTCATGTTTGTGACACGCTGAGGATGGACAGGGGCAAAGGCAGATGGGGCAACCACAGAGCTACAAGCGGCTTCGCTTCTCCTCTTCCCCCATTGCGCCGTGAAGGCAGCTCCTAGCTAAGACACCGGGCATGAAAAGCGAGACGCGCTTCTTCCCCCGGTCCAGCAATCCAGCGGCGATCCAATGGAGCAGCCTGCCGGGCGGACAGAGGCGGCTCCTGCCGGCCGCGTGCTTCCTTCGGTGAGGAGCGCTGGACCCGCGCGGGGGGCTTGCTAGGTAAGGCGGCCCAGGAAAGAGACCCCTCGCCATGGGGTCCAACGCCAGCTGGGCTTCCGTCAACGCGAGCGAGCGCGGGCCCTACCACGCCGTCGCCAGAGCTTTGAACGCGTCCGGGGCGCAGATAGCGGGGATCGACAGAAGCGCCCACGGCAACGGGACTTCGCAAGGGGAGGCATATCGGGACGAGCAAACCTACCGACATTTTACCACCGCGGTGCAAGTTATCATCTTTATAGGCTCTCTGCTAGGTAAGCAAAAACCACAGAGGCAGGTGGTTGGTTTTTCCTGGCTGTGGGCTTCTTTTCTACCTTGGTGCGCAGGGAATGACGCCAGAACCAAAGCTAACCAAAACAGAATTACTGGGGCTTTTCCTTTAGCAAACCAGCAGGAAGGACAATTCTGCTTTGTTGCATTATCTCTTAAGATAAAAACATTGGGTGCTGCACTTTCAGCCGCCTTGTGTCCCCTCAGGGAAAAAGGCCGAGGTAGAATCATAGAATCATAGAATCATAGAGTTGGAAGAGACCACAAGGGCCATCGAGTCCAACCCCCTGCCAAGCAGGAAACACCATCAGAGCACTCCTGACATATGGTTGTCAAGCCTCTGCTTAAAGACCTCCAAAGAAGGAGACTCCACCACACTCCTTGGCAGCAAATTCCACTGTCGAACAGCTCTTACTGTCAGGAAGTTCTTCCTAATGTTTAGGTGGAATCTTCTTTCTTGTAGTTTGGATCCATTGCTCCATGTCCACTTCTCTGGAGCAGCAGAAAACAACCTTTCTCCCTCTATGTGACATCCTTTTATATATTTGAACATGGCTATCATATCACCCCTTAACCTCCTCTTCTCCAGGCTAAACATGCCCAGCTCCCTTAGCCGTTCCTCATAAGGCATCGTTTCCAGGCCTTTGACCATTTTGGTTGCCCTCCTCTGGACACGTTCCAGTTTGTCAGTGTCCTTCTTGAACTGTGGTGCCCAGAACTGGACACAGTACTCCAGGTGAGGTCTGACCAGAGCAGAATACAGTGGCACTATTACTTCCCTTGATCTAGATGCTATACTCCTATTGATGCAGCCCAGAATTGCATTGCCTTTTTTAGCTGCCGCGTCACACTGTTGGCTCATGTCAAGTTTGTGGTCAACCAAGACTCCTAGATCCTTTTCACATGTACTGCTCTCAAGCCAGGTGTCACCCATCTTGTATTTGTGCCTCTCATTTTTTTTGCCCAAGTGCAATACTTTACATTTCTCCCTGTTAAAATTCATCTTGTTTGTTTTGGCCCAGTTCTCTAATCTGTCAAGGTCGTTTTGAAGTGTGATCCTGTCCTCTGGGGTGTTAGCCACCCCTCCCAGTTTGGTGTCATCTGCAAATTTGATCAGGATGCCCTGGAGTCCATCATCCAAGTCGTTGATAAAGATGTTGAATAAGACCGGGCCCAAGACAGAACCCTGTGGCACCCCACTAGTCACTCTTCTCCAGGATGAAGAGGAACCATTGATGAGCACCCTTTGGGTTCGGTCAGTCAGCCAGTTACAAATCCACTGAGTGGTAGCATAGTCAAGACCGCATTTTACCAGCTTCTTTACAAGAATATCATGGGGCACCTTGTCAAATGCCTTGCTGAAATCAAGGTAGGCTACATCCACTGCGTTCCCTTCATCTACAAGGGTTGTAATTCTGTCAAAAAACGAGATCAGGTTAGTCTGACATGACTTATTTTTCAGAAATCCATGCTGACTATTGTTATATAAGAAATATATAACAATAGTAATAAACTTTAGGCGTGTGACAAGTTGGTATTGATTGAATATGTGTCAGTTTTCCTTGACGTAAGCACATGTGTGTGGGTTTTTTTGAGAATAATTTTTTTAAGAACGCAAACCGAAGAAGAAATATGTTTGTGTGCTCTTGGTTCTTCAGTACAAAGGAATACTTTATTGTGATAATGTTTGGGACAATTATATAAGTGCACCTTTACGTTAAACAAAATGCTCTACTTTGCGTTGTACAAAATAGCTCGTTGAACCTCAACCCTGTCCCTCCCCCTGTAGCGTTGTGCAAAAATGGGTTTGAATGTTTTCACTGAAATAAGAAACATAATTGGGTAAAACAATGGGTAAGGCCTACAGTTGCAGAATTCAACTTTTAAAGTTCACTCAAAGGCAGTGGGATTTAAGCAGGCTAACGTTGTGTAGAATTACAGCCTAAATCTTTGCAAGTCCAGTACTTTTTGGTACTTTTGGAGGGATGTAGGTTGAGGGATAATGGCTTCTCAAGACTACCCCTGTGGTTTCAACAGGAGAATCCCTGTTCAAAGTCAACCTGCTACACCAGTCTCATGTACTATAGCTCCACTAGAGAGAAATTTATGGGCAGCAGCAGACTGACTCTTGCGTTAAGATGATCTTCCCCAATGAACATATATGTGGCTCTGATTATCTCTTATGAGGTCAGGGGAAAGTGGGTGGCTGGAATTTCCTCCCGCCCCTAGCCCCCATGAGTGTTTATAATTGACTGTACTGATAATGTGTTTAGCAACGTGTACGCTCTGCGGGAGCATCCTAGACACACCCTTAGGTATTGAGTGCCATTTCTCTCTCCATGCAGCGCCACCCTTCTGCATATTAAATATTAAATATGTGCGAGCCACTTGGGAACACCTATTTTGGTATATGGAGATCTCTTGCTGAATAATGACCTCCCTCCTCCCCATGAACATTTTAAAATCCTGTGGATATTGTAGATTAATTGAACTGGCTCCTGAAGAATGCCACAGTTTCTTCGTATTTAGGTAATATTTGGAGCAAACCATTGTATTTACTTTTTTATTTAAGGTGTAAGTTTATGCAAACATCCAAAACTTTTTTGGAGTTTTCACAGATTTTCAAACCAAAATAAATATTGTGGATTGTGAATTTATTAAAAACTGTTTTACTGACTGGTACAGTGGACCCTCTGGGTATGAACTTAATTCATTCTGGGGGTCCGTATGTACCCCGAAAAGTCCACACCTATAGGCACCATGTCTGCGCATGCGTGTGGCGCGATAGAGCGTTTCTGCTCATGTGCGCGGTGCGCAGAGCGTTTCGCGTGTGTGTTCACAACCCAGAATTATACACTTCCGGTTTGCTGTGTTCGCAACCCAAAAGTTATGTTACCCGAAGGTAATGTAACCCGAGGGTCCACTGTACTGTATAAGTTGGATTCCTTAATATTGTTACATGCCACCCCAATCTCTGAGCGTGATTCCAGGGGTACCAGGCGTGCTTACCAGGGTTTGTGTTTCCTTTTGGACAATTGTAGAGATGGAAAAGCTTTAGAAAAGAGTAACCAAAATGATCTAGGGGTCAGAGCAACTCCGTTGTGAGGAAAGCTTATGGCATTTGCGATTTTTTTAGTTTAGAGAAAAGGTGACATGATAGAAATTTATTTTTTTTTTTTTTTAAATAATATTTATTGAAGTTTCCAAAATACAGAAAGAGAAGAAAAGAAATTATGAAGATACATTCAGAACCTTATTTTCAAACATCCACTTTCTGGGACTCCCCCCTTCCCCCACCCCTACCGTATTCCCCTTTCATATTGTTGTTTCCACAAGTTCTATTTCTGATTTAAAGCACAATTTATATACCCCATTGTTCAAATTTAAATTTATACAAACCTTATGCAACATCCTTGATAAAAAAAAAGCAAAAGATCTCTCCCCATAGCCCACCCCCTTTTCTTTCCACAATGTCCCCCTTTTTTCCCATTAAAGTAAAAGCACACAGAATAAAAGTATAAAAAAATAAAAAATATATTAGAAAAAAGAAAACCAATTCAGAAAATAGTTGCAAGCCTTTGGATTCTAATTCTCCCTCCCCTTCCCCGGTTTAATTTCCCTTATCCTCCAATCTATGTTTCCAGCCTGGAAATCTTAAGTCCATCAATCCCATTTTTCCCCCAACTCCTTGCAGAATTATTTCCCATTTTTAGGATTACTTTTTTTAAAAATTAATTCCTAAATCTTTAAAAATGTCAAATTATAAAATTCCCCCCATTGTTCTTTCAAGGTTATAGTCCAGCTTCCTCTTGTTCCGCTGCTAAAACTTTCTTATTCAGAAGTTTAGTAACTCTACATGGGTTGTTGTTATTCAGGAACAAAAACTTGCGTTCAGTCCCTTCCTTCTTCAGTAAGGTATTCTGTTGTCTCCTTTTAGTCTAAACACCCTGTAGACGAGATTCAGTTTCAGTTTTGCAGCTTTCCCAGGAGATAACCAGTTCTGTGAAATTCCGAAGTGTTGTATTTTTCCCGGCTTACGCCCATCTTTGTAATGTCCCGAAGCTCCTCTAGGGGGGTTGTTGTAACTTTGTTTCCAAAAATCCGATTGTTCTCCGTATTTTCGCCATTTTGTATTCAAGTCTTAACAAATTATATCAAGTTGTAACAAATTTGACCAGCAAGGTCCTTGTAATAAAATCCTCTTTAAAATTCCGACTTTGACAGCTACTTTGACAGCTGTCAAAATCACCGGCTCTTTTCACCAGGCTCACTCCTCAATCGCCCCGGTTCCCAGGGAGGGGGGTGCATTTTCCTTCTCCTTCAATTCTTCCTCCAGCACAATTCTTGTACTTTCCCATCATGGAATTCTTGATTTTAGCAAAGATACCGTTCTTTTTGGGCCTTGGCTTCCCAATCCTTGTTTTAAAATGTCTACAATAGGGAGGGGGACTGACTTCCTTTTTAGATCCCCCCCCGCTCGTCTCAAATCCCAAAAATTTTTCTTCTTTTAAACCCGATTTCCAATTTACTCACGGGTTGTTGTTAAAAGTCCAAATTCTCAATGGAAGAAGTCAGCGCTCTCCGCCGGATGGCATGCGGCTTCGCTCGGCAGGGATGGCAGAGGACTCAAAGCACCACGCTTCTCCCCGGCACCCGATCCGTAGCCTTTAAAAAGGCTCCTTCACGAGTCGGGAGGGCGCTAGCGGTGCTAGCCGAGTCTCCAAGTCCACGGCCCCCGTGGCCGTGGTTTCTAAGGGTCCCCGCATCGCCGGTGCGGTAAAACCCAGCCCCTGCCGAGCCGGCTCCCTCCGGAGCTCGGAGGGAGTCCGCCATTCGGCGATGGCGCCAACCCGGAAGTCGACATGATAGAAATTTAGCATGGCATGGGGAAAGTAGATTAAGAAAAGTTCTCTCTCTCTCTTTCATAACACTAGAACTCGTGGACTTCCAATGAAGCTGAATTCTAGAAGATTCAAGACAGATAAAATAAAAGTACTTTTTCACGTAGCACATAGTTAAACTGGGGAACTTGCTGCCACAGGAGGCATTGATGGCTACCAATTTGGATGGCTTAAAAAGAGAATTGGACAGATTCTTGGGGGATAAGGATATAAATGGCTACTAGCCATGATGGCTATGCTCTGCCTCCATGTTGGGAGGCAGTAATACTTCTGAACAACCATTGCTGGAAGCTATAGGAGAGGAGACTGTGTTTGTGGATTTCCCACAGGCATTTGGTTAACCACTATGAGGATAGGATGCTGGACTAGATGGGCCATTGGCCTGATCTAGCAGGCTTTTCCTATGCCCCCTCGACAATATTTTTGGGGCCACATGCCAGTGCTAGCCAGGGCTGGAGGCAGTGAGTGGTGCAGTTAATGTAAATTTTACCCTTGTAGTTTGGATAGTTTTTACACATACTCACAGAACCCTCTCTATTCTTGATCCAGGCAAGAAAGAGACATCATCAGAGTTTTGTACCATTATCTGTAAAAGGGCACATTGAGGTGGTGAATGATTGCAGGCTATGCTAAATATTCTGGTTGCTCTGAGACCATTGCAAGGCTCACATTGGTCAAGGGTCATATTGGTTTTCGAGCATAACGTCACACAAGAAGGTCGTGTGGCATCTTAAAAAGACAAACAAATTTGTTGTCCTGCAAGCTTCCTTCATCTGATGACGCAGGCTCTTGCCAACGAAAGGTCGCGCCACAATAAATTTGTAAGACATTCATGTGCCAAAAGGTAGTGCTGGTTTTGCTGCAAGAGACTGTTATGAACACTCATCTAGAATTTCTCATTTTAGTTGACTTATTATGTTGCTGTTTCATATAATCTCCATTCATTTTGCTAATTTTTTTTTTTATTCAAATGATTAACTAATTAATGTGGCCCTGAGTGCAATATGTGAGCGAGTGTTCTGGTTCTGTTTCCTTTTTCTTGAACTTCTGGTTCCTGTACCGAGAACAAGACCCGAGCATGCTTAAGACCAGCTATGTATTTTACCCTAATTTTCTCCCTTGCTTTGTTCAAGAGAGTCACATTGATACAGAATTCCTCTCTGAACTCTCTGGCTTAATCTATACTGAATACTACATTAATAGAATCATAGAATTGTGGAGTTGGAATGTACCCCAAGGGTCTTCTAGTCAAACCCCCTTCATAGCCACATAATTCAGATTATAACATGATTTTTAACGAGCTTTGTCGCTAGCTTCCTCACTAACTAGTTAAGAACATAGGAATTGCCTAGATAAGATCAGGGACTGGCTGAGATAAAGATCCGTTTCCATCACTCTCAAAGCGTCTTGCTGAAGAAAATCCTGAATAACAAAAAACTTCTTTTGATTCTCTAGATTAGAAGCATCTATTGTGAAAGACAATCTAAAGGAAGTGGGGATTAAAGAAAGGAATTCTGCGATCTTTCCTGGCTTTCTGTTGCTATGGGAACACTTTCCTCATGTGCTTCACCAGAGATGTCTTGTCCAATATTCTGTTGAAAGCCACTTCTGAATTGTATTCACTCATTAATGAAAGGATGGCCAAGAAAGAACCTCCTTTTGACAATAAAAATGTGCAGAATTTAATGCCATGTATATAAGAATTATGTGTCAGTGTTTAATGCAGTAATAACTATGTGCTTCTGGATTACGCATGGTAATCATTAACACCACTGTGGGGCAGTCATGGGATATGAGGATGCAGGAATATGATTAAATTTGCTGTCTTATAGAGGAAAAGAGAAGGAAGTAGGCATTTAGTGTGCGCTATGTACATTCCTGGAAGTCCAGGAATGGAGCTGGCCAAAATACAGAATTATCAAGAAAGAAGAATGGAGGCAAGATGGCTAGGAATGTAATTATTCTCCCTGATATATCAGGAAACAGCCACACAGATATATTGTTTGTTGACCTCTAGTAGTGTAGTAGCTGAAAACCTAAGCTATGAGCTGAGAAGGTCTGGGCCATTTCCAGCTTTTGAGTTCTCCAGCCACAGTTAATATAAAAATGACAACAAAACAAAACAAAAATCAACTAAGGTACCCAGAAAAACACATATTTTGAAATTCTTATTTACTTAAGAATTGCTTCTCTAGCTGAAGTCACATTTTGGTCAAATGCACATAAAAACAAATTGCAAAACTTATCAAATGCCTAAAAAGTAACAAGTGTCTCAATTTGAATCCTCCTTGAGGATGAGGCCCAGGTTACATAACTCTTCTGTCCTGCCCTCTTATTGCCCCTGGAGCCGAGATGTCTTTTGTTTAGATACTATGGGTTATATCCAGAGTAGTACTAGGTAACCTGGATCTCCACCTGTGCAACAGGATATCTTCTCTTCTCCCCCCCACATGTCCCCTAAATCTGTTCTGGGTTTCCCCTCAACCCTCTGGAGCAAATTTGGGTAGGGGAGCAGGGTGCACACACGGGGAGGAGACGGGCGAGATATTATTGCAGAACCTGGAATCCTTGTCTTAGTGGAACGAATGTATTGCATATTGCCCCAACTCTGTAAAAATCATATGTGGGAGAAATAACCTAGGTTGCTCCCACACCAGCTATTTCCTTTTGAATCAACATTGATGTTTGAAGACTTTGCCCAGGAAACAGCTAATGGAAACAGGCAAGGGAAGCAGGAGCTGCTTTGAAATTAAGGCAAGCAGTGCAGAGAGGTACCGCCTCCTCCTACCAGGTAACTCATAAGCCTTTTGTCAGTCTATATAAACAGTGGTGCTATAACTGTATTTTCAAAGTGAGACTTCTCCCCCCACAAAGGATATTGAAAAATACAAAAACAAATAAACGGGAAACACCAAAATGCAACTGCTATATCTATATTCCCCATATTAACTGAGCAAACTAACTTTGTCTAGATGCCTGAGGAAGGATGGGTAGGTGGAAGAGGGTTGCAGAAAAGGGCAGAGGAGACAGGAGGCAGCTGAGGCCAAGGAGAGAAGAGGCTCTCAGTGCTCAGGGCTGGTCCAAAATGCTTTGCTGCCTGACTCATGTTCACCCCCAGTCAAGGGACATGCAAAATACCTATGTTGGCCAAGTTATTTTGGAACCCAAGGAAGAAACTCCCACAACCTTTAAAAAATAAATAAATCATTTGCTGCCCTTTCATGACACTAAAAACTGGCTGCCTGAGACAACCTCACTCTGTCCAATGGTAGGGCCAGCCCTGGGTAAGATGAAGGTGGGGTTGTATGCTTTGGAATGGGTGACACCAGAGTACTAGAGAAGTTAGGTTACTGGATAAAGTTTGCAGTGGCCTGAAAAGCAGAGACTTATTGGGGTGGGAATGGGGACATAAAGTTGAAGGAAGGAGACAGGAAGGAGAAAGTGTGACTGGGGCAAAACTACATGTTGGGCCCATAGACAGGGTGGCCTGTACACAATTGGTAGGAAGGAAGAGGGCAGGGAAGGGTATAGGGTTGCTAGGTCTACAAGAGCCTTTTCCAACCTAGTGCTCTTCAGCAGTTCTTTATTCTAACACCTATTGGTCCCAGCAGTCCAAATCAGCTGGAGGGCATCAGACTGGGGACAGCTGCTTTAGAGTCCAGACCCTGGTGGGAATTCTGTCAATTCAGGCTTCAGTGTTGTGATCTAGCAACCCTGAAGAGGCAGTGAAGGCCAAGAAACAATGTTTTCTTTCTCACCCCTAGAATTTCACAATACTGATTTGACTTCATAGTCAGAAAAAGTGTAAAAATAGTCCATCAAATCATACGAATACCCAGCTACAGGACTGGAACATTCACAGGTAAACCAAAATGCTTGTTTACAAAGCTATTGTACTGCCAACCTTACTATATGCCTCTGAAACATGGACCACTTATAAACGCCATCTCCAGCTCCTCGAAAGATTCCATCAACGGTGTCTCTGAAAATTTTTACACATCACTTGGGAAGACAGGCGAACTAATATCAGTATACTGGAAGAAGCAAAGATCACCAGTGTTGAAGCAATGATTCTTCAACATCCTCTTCGTTGGACTGGTCATGTTGTGCGGATGCCTGATGATCGTCTTCCAAAGCAACTACTCTATTCTGAACTTAAAAATGAAAAGCGCAATGCTGGTGGTCAACAAAAGAGGTTTAAAGACTGTCTCAAGGCAAATCTAAAAAAAAAGTAGTATAAGCACTGACAACTGGGAAACACTGGCCTGCGAGTGCTCCAGTTGGAGAACAGCCTTTACTAAAGGCTTTGAAGACATTTGAACTCAGGACGCAAGGGAGAAACGTGCTAAGAGGAAGGCACGCTTGGCAAATCCACACCGTGATCAACTCCCGCCTGGAAACCAATGTCCCCACTGTGGAAGGATGTGTGGATCCAGAATTGGCCTCCACAGTCACTTACGGACTCACTTTTAAAACCGTGTTTATGGAAGACAGTCTTACTCGGCTACAAGTGATCGCCAAAGAAGAAGACAGGCTTTGAATCTTCCATGTGATTTTTAATATCTGGCAACTTAAGCTTTTCTTCCAGTCGTATTCCTAGCCTTGTTTCCAGTGTAACTGATTTCTACTGAGCATGATACAGATAGAGGCCCAGAATAAAAGAATCTATACAGGTCAGCATAATTTTGTCTCAGCTAAGAAGAACTGGTGACAGATACCTTACTTAAGCCACAGTTGACATATTTTGGTTTTCACTTTCCGGCCAACAGCTGCGATACCTGAGGCCATATAGTTTTTCTTGCCAGAGGCTATTTTTGTGTGAAAACTAGTTTCTCTGATAATAGAAATAGAGCTTGGGCGTTCCTTGTGAGAATTACAAACTGTCTTCCAAAGCACTTATGTGGAAGTTATTTCAGAAGCAATGGGAATTGCTTCCAATTAAAAAATACTAAAATTGGGATG
Source organism: Podarcis filfolensis (assembly GCF_964270895.1). NCBI lineage: Eukaryota > Metazoa > Chordata > Lepidosauria > Squamata > Lacertidae > Podarcis > Podarcis filfolensis. The sequence goes on from NC_139604.1 coordinate 94,984,227, forward strand.
TCAATTGTGTGACAACCCTTCAGATATTTGAAGACTGCTCTGTCTTCTTTTCTCCAGGGTAAACATACTCAGCTCCCTCAACTGTTCCTCATAAGGCTTGGTTTCCAGACCCTTTATCATCTTAGTTACTCTCCTGCTCATGTTCCAGATTGTCAATATCCTTTCTCAAACTGCAGTGTCCAGAACTGGACACAGTACTCCAGGTGAGGCCTGACCAAGGCATAATAGAGAGGTACTATTACTTCTCTTCTACATTATACTTCTGTTGATGCAGCTTACAAAGTCTCCTAGATAATTTCTACATATACTGCTGTCAAGCCTGGTGTCCCCCATCCTATATTTGTGCATCTGATTATACTTGTGTAAGTGCAGAACCTTGCATTTGCCTCTGCTGAAATTCATTTTGTTAGTTTGGACCCTGTTCACCAGTCTGAATCCTGAATCTATCTTTGGAGGTATTAGCTACCCCTCTCAGTTTGGTGTCGTCTGCAAATTTGATGAGCGTCCCCTCATTTCCTCAGTTCAAGCCATTTATAAAGACATTGAACAACAATGGCCCAGGGTTAAACCCTGTCACTTTTTTCCAGGATGAGGAGGAAGCATTGGTGAGCACTCTTTGGGTTTGTATTTGCATGGTACCAGTATGCAGGTCAAACAGCAACGGGGGTGGGGATTTAGATCAGGAAAATGGTATTGGGAAGTGGGGTCAGCACCTTTTGCCTCAACCCGTTAATGTCTCTCGGGAGTTCTGAACTATTTTTTAAAAGGTGAGATCCTAATTATGGATCTCCTATGTTGTACAGTGGTACCTTTGTTTACAACCATAATCTGTTCCGGAGGTTCGTTTGTAAACCCAAACAGGTTGTAACCCAAGGGGCACTTTCGCCAATGGGGCCTCCAAAATAAAGTTGTTCGTAATCCCCCCCCCAAAAAATGGGTTGTAATCCCAAAAAAAGGTTGCAAACCGGGACACACACTTCCGGGTTTGACATGTTTGTAAACCAAAACATATGCAAACCAAGGTACCACTGTATTTAGTTTGGCTAGTAGAAATTCCACCCAAATGCTCAAGGGACTGGAGTTGTGTCCATTTGTCCTGCGATTTATCGGTTTCTCTTTTGTCCCAAGCCTTTCCCTGAGAAAATTCACTGCTTACTGCTGAATCAGAATAAAAATTAATTCGCAGAAAACCTGATAGCGGGTTTTCCTGGGCAAAGTGGTGGGACAAAAGAAAAACCTCTCGAACTCCTAGAAATCACAGGACAAATTGAGTGTGGATGAGCCCTGAGCAGGGTCCTCCTGCCTGGATGAAGTGAAACATTGCATTCAGATAGCACACCGTGCCCCCTAGTGGGAATCTGCAATCCTTCATTCACCATTAGTTTGCTGAGCAGTGGGAATTGCAGATTGTGCCAGGTCAGGGACTCAGATCAGTCAACCCATCAAACTTCCAAGGACTGCTCTGGGCAACTGTCCAGCCTTACTAGGCTATGCAAAATGTGGAAAATATTGCAAAATACTAATCTCCTTCAAATGGCATGGCGTGCTGACCTTCTAACGTTGTTGTCCTTTAACCCAGAGGTTTTCAACCTTTTTGAGTCCACGGCTCCCTTGACCAACTACAGTCTTTCTGTGGCACCCCTGTGGGGCTCAGGAGCCCAGTTATCTTATCCATTTGCCTACAGAGCTGGCAGCCTCCCACCCTTTTTTGAACACCCTCCCTTGTCTTCCCTGCCCCAAAGAGAGATGCCTCCTCACGCCTGGGGCCTGGGAAGAGGAAGCTCCCCGCCTTAGTTACCCAACGGAGACTGGGCAAAGGTGAATGTGAGGCTAGAACCTTACGCTGGGTGGCAGCACTGGGTGCTACTGGGCCTGCATGGCAGAAAGGCTCTCCTTCAGCACCGGGCACTCAGCTCATAGGCAGGCCTTACGCACAAGAAAGGCCAATGCAGCGTCTGTCTGCCTGGCCTCCCACTTATCTGTCCATTCCTAACAGCAAAGGCTGGCTAACTGGCTGGCTGGGCTTCCTCACACACTAGCTTGCTTACTCTGAGGCTGCCTCAGCTCCTGGCAACCAGCAGCCCTGGCAGGCCCCAGAGGCACCATTTGCCTAAGGAGCTTGTAGCCAGGGCTGCTGCAACAAACAGCCATGCAAGCCTTTGGGAGGCAGAGACATGAAACGGTATCAGAGGAGGGAGGGAAGGAAAGAGAAATGGAGGCCAGTGTTGCCCGCGGCACCCCTGGCCATCATTCAAGGCACCCCAGGGTGCCATGGCACACTGGTTGAAAACTACTGCTTTAACCTTTAGGACATTTTGTTTGTTTTTTCTGTGCCTTTTGCATGCAGCAAATTATGTGTAATGAGTCTTAACCACAGTGTAATACAGGATCGTTGCAGAGACAATGTATGGCAGGCAGCAGTCACGAATACCACATTTTAGTAGTCAGTAGGGAGCTCTAAATGATAGCAGAGTGCTTTCTCAAAACAGAGCATCAAAAAAGCATCATTGAGAATTGTAAAGATTATGGATTGATCTCACTGTGTCTGAAAGCATTGCCTATTATGATTTTCCAAATACATTTTATTTAATTTCTCTTAACTTCATGGAAATCAGACTGATGGCATAGAACAATATTCAACTTCCTCATTTATCCTCAAAAGAAATCTGCCACATAGGGCATTGTTTGTCCCATTTGGGAACAGGACTATATAGATAAAAGCAAATTGGATTTGTATTAGCTGCCCATATGAATCATTTTTGCCATAATAAACTGCACTGTTTAGAAGGATATTAAATGCTGGCATGAATTATTGATGTGAATAATCTGCTCTGAAGCTTGCCAAAACTGGTTTATGGGTGGAAATTTGCTATGAGATATTTGCAAACTGTCTCATATATTGGTGAGCATTTAGGGACATAGGAAGCTGCCTTATACGGAGTCCATTTAGCTCAGTATTGTCCATGCTGACTAGCAGTAGCTTTCCAGATGTTTAGACAGAGAGTCTTTTCCTACCTAGTGATGCTATGGATTGAATCTGAGACCTTCTGGTTGTAAAGCAGATGCTATGCTGCTGAGATAGTGCAGTATATAGCAAATAACTAAAGAGTGATCTTGTATCACCCTCCCCATCCTTCTGTGGTAAGAAAAGTAACAGAAAACTACAGTGGAAAGTGCAGGATAACCACCACTTGATGGTGATGTCATCTATCCTCCGTGCACATTTTGTGAAAACAAATCAGGACGATTGCTAAATATACGCTTGCTTTGGGGGTGATTTGTGTCTCAGCATGGAGCATATTTCATTTGCTGCAGGGGCGCTGCTAAAGTGGCTTCCCTGTGGCAAGCCTTTCTCTGTTTCGGCAATGACGTTCGCAAATACTTGCAAAACAACTTGCTCCGTCACTTTGAGAATTTCTCTGTCCCCAATCCGCATTCCCAGGAACAGCTGGGAGACAGGTATGTCAAGACTCGTGGCTTAATAAGTGGGCAGCTGCATATTCGCAGACATTACAGTAGGTTCATGGACCATGTGCCATGGAAAGACCTTTTTTTTGCCACATCCCCATGCAGATCCCACCTGATGCCCTCAGTTATACAATCTGTTCCACTTGGCCCATAGCAGTATTAGAGACAATGAGTTCAACTATGTTACCTGTTTTGTGCTTCACTGCCTTTTCCCCATTATCTCTACCAATGGGCAATGAAGCAATCTGTTCAGGCTGATTTGACTTTGCATGGAGTTCTACGCTTCTGAAACCAATTTCCCTCTGTGGTTTCCAGTTCTAAAACACATAGTGGATGTCCCTTTGTTTCCTCCTTCCTACCACTGCCGCACAATAGTTTTGACATTGAGTGGGGCTGTTGTTGACTTTTGCTGTGTTGTTATTGCTTAATGGTGTCTGATGAAATATGAAACATTGCTAAGAAATTATGTATCTTAGCCATGGAAATTCAGCTTCCTAGTTCATATAATTCAGACATTTAAAGTGCAAATCAAATCAATTATGTCTGTGGACAGGACGCGTAGGGGAGACGGACAGAGCTAATATTTCCTGGAGATAACACCTTGAATGAATTAGAAAATGTGCACATATTCTTTATGATGTGTACCAAATTTCGGTACTTGGGTATTGGGGTAAGGGGGTAGATCTGATTTTGGTTCTTAAGGCTGCAGTCATTAACACAATAATAAGAGGCTCAATAGTAAGTTCCACTGAATTTAGACAAATTTACTTCTGAGTGTAAATGCTTAGCATTTCACTGTGAGAAATCCAGTCTTCTACCTCTATTTTCTTTTGCAGAATTCTACGGCTTCAACACACCTCACCCTGATATCCATGCTAGAATTCTGTGGTCCAAATGAATATGCTAAAATCTCTTTGGATGTTAGCATATTCCATGCAAAACCCTGTAGCTGCTCATCGCTACACTGCTGCAGCAAAACCTAATTGGCAAGGAGACACTCCAAGCCTACGGGGCCCCAGTTTGCATCTAAGGGCAGTTGCTCCTGACATGAATGGCACCCCAAGTACTATATTAGGTGTGTTCATGCTGCTGTGTTCATGGATGTCTGACTCTGGGTCACACAGCAGTAGTCCTTTATGTGCAGTGCAGCATAAGTAAGCCATATGCCAAAACCATGCACAGATCACTGTTCACTGAATTGGGGCCATTGTCTTTTTCTGCTTTAATCTATGTGCTCTTGTTTATGATAAGAAGAAATATTGGGAAGTAATGCAAACTCTGGGCAGGTGTGTAGGTGTGCATAGGGGCGGGAGGGGGGAAATTATTTGATTCTGTTGTTGGCATTTGTTCTCCAACATGATGTTCTGTTTCCTAGCAACATGAACTAAATGAAAGGTATCTCGTCATCTTGAATAAGATAACAAAGTAAAGAGTGAAAAGGAGAAAAATAAACAAAACTTACCCTGAAATAGATTTCATCTTGATATACATGCATACATATTTCGCTAACAGGTTCTGTTATCTGCAGGCTGTTTTTAATGGCAATGCTTTTATGTGAAGTAATCAGCAGTGCTGCCAGTTTTGTAGGTGAAGTCTGTGTGTCGCTTTTCACACCAGTTTTTAATAAGCAAAGTGGAACACAGGCACTGAAATCTTGTGTGCCAGAAGAAACTGGAATGATTTTAATTGGCATCAGTCAATTAAAACATGTCTCCTTATAGGAGGGAAATCTGGAAAAGTCAAGTCCTGTATACAGTAAAAAGAAGTTGATAAGACTTGGGTATTTGATTACACAGAATGGGAAGAAATAATCTGACACAAAAATCCCCTTTGTTCTGTTGTTGTTGTTTTTTAAAGAGGGCATTTTGGTTGTATAAGGATCAGGGGAGGTGCTCAAGCTCAGTATGAAAAATTCGAACAGAATTCAACTCAGTGGGGGTGCTAAAGATACTAATGTGCCATGCCTATATTCAGATTTAGATAAATCTTGTCAAGTGAGTGCATGGTGCAGTAACAGAGTCACACTTGTCAGCCCTCTCTCACCTTGTGTTGGTGTTCATTGGTGCTTGCATATGTTGGGCATTGACTTTACAACCTTTCCTAAACAAGTGCATAGTCCTAAGGCACAAGTTGCTGGTTAGAGGTAATGGGAGTTGTAGTCCCAAAGTTCTGAGGGGCGCCCTGAGGTCATTTCCCAGTCTTACTGCCTGAGATCCTCTTAATTGAGGGTGCTGAGGACTGAACTTGGAATCTGATGCGTACAGCGCATGAGTCTGACATCTCTATATTTACAAAAAGGCTAAAAATGAAAATGTCATTTCTTTTTAACTGAAGCTCTTTCTAAGTATTTCCAGTGGAATAGCCATGATTAGTCTGCTGCCTTAAAGCAGACTTCAGCAACCTGATGCCTTCTGGATATTTCAGACTACAGTTCCCATTAGCTATAGGAAGGCCACAGGCTCGCCTGGCACTCTCATTACCTATATTTAGGTGCCAGGCAAAAATGTTTCTTTACAACCAGGCATTTGACTGATTGACCATTCTATGGCCTCTTAAATGAGTTTGTGAGAGGGGGATTATTTTTTGTTTGTTTCTTTTATTATATATTTTGTGTTCTCATGTAGTTTTATGTTGTGAATCGCCCTTTGATCTTCGGATGAAGGGAAGTGCACAAATTTAATAACAATATGTGGTCCATAGCATCTGGAGGGTATCAGGTTGGTGGAAGCTACCATAAAGACTAATAAATGTCAGCTATAAGGCAGTAGATCTTCAGATATTTGTAGGCAAAAAATTATCTGCTGGAGGCTCAATAACAAAAATACACGCTTTTACTCTCAGACGCTTAGTCAATCAAAGATATGCAGTAATAATCAACATAGTATACTTTCCGCAATCATTTCTTGGACTTTTAAGTAACTATTGCAGTAACATCATTCAATATGCTGTATGACTATTACAGTGATCATATTGTTTTTTGCTGCACAGCAATTCAGAGGAAGCAGCCCTCTCAAATCCAGCAGATCAGACAACTAGAGCAGAAAGCAATTGAAACACAAGCAAGTTTAATTAAAGTTAATCCAATGCAACACTCTCCTTCCAGAACAAAATGATTGCAAGTTAGCTTTTGGTTTCTCCAGCACACAAGAGACGCTCATATGTGCATTTTAGGTCTCATGTGAAAATGGACTTAGTATATGATTTGTCTAATTGGATTAATTTGGAAAGCTCTTACTATCTCATTTCCTAATTAAACATTTACTTTCAGCTAGCTATCTTTGATTATTTGCACCAGTGAAATTTTTGCTTGTGTCAGTATCAATTCTCCTGATATGTAATTACATAGTTATTAGATAATATATTGTTCGTACACATTACCTGAAGGCCAATCTGTACAATGAGATTATCAAATGATCAAACTGTTCCTGTACTCTAGGCTGCAGGTATGGGATGGTAGCTGCACGGCTTGGCTTAGAATAACCTGTAGCATTTGATAGCAGTAATGTAATAGACAGCTTCTGGGCACTTCCAAAGTATATGCTGCATTGCTAATGAAAAATAACTGCATTAACTCAGAGGAAGAAATAGGACCTCCGAGCAGTGCTCTGTGTTTTCATTCTTTCTTTCTTTATCTATTTCTTTCTTTATTTATTCAACGCCCACAGTTCTCGAACAAAAGTGCAAATGGAAAAACAGAAACAATTGACTTGTCTCATTCTTTTCTTTCTTTTTTCTTTTTATTTCATTTCTATACTGCTTCATATTTTTCGGAGGGGGTGTGTGAAATCTCGTATCGGTTTACAGCCTACATTAAAACATCAATAAACAATGCAGAATAAGGTATTACAGAAGAAAGTCAAAAACAAAGTACGCATTCAAAGCAAGACAATTAACAGGAAACTAAAATGTTATCTTAAAGATTTCAAAATAAAACATTACAAAGGAGGTCAAGTGCAGAATGCACATTCAACGCAGCAAAGTTAACCAAAAAATTATCTTCAAAAAAACACACTAAAGGAAGTCAAATACAGAATGCACATTTAAAACAGCACAATTAGCAGGAGAATAAAATATCATATGCATAGAACATAAACTGCTACTAATCCTGTTAATCGTGGTTTGTGGTGGCTGGTGGCTGTGGAAGCTCAGGCTTGACGTCCTGTGTCCGCATGAAGAAAAAGCCAAAATGGTCTCTGGCCTCTTCAGCAGCCTCAGATTTTGTAGCTGGAGTCAGTCAGGGCCCTCCCCTCCCAGGCCAGGTGGGGAAAAAAGCATTCAAGGCAGGGAGCAGGTCCTCCAAGACTCACAGCCAAGATGATTGCCACACTAGTAAATTAGTGATTATGTAGTTCTGGAGCAATCTACTGCAACGACCAGTTTCTCAGAAGAGTATATTATGCTGTGAAAATGAACAAGGAGCAGCGCCTACAGAAAAGCTCTGTTGAATTTTGGGGGAGAGGTTGCAAATAGCAGCCAATGCCCTTGAAGCCCCCTTGGAAGCCCCCCAGTGGTGTCACATTATGAATCATGCTGCCACACAAACAGTGTTATGGTTAGTTGCTTCCACAGAATCTGGACAGCATCTCTCTGCCTAGGTACCTATTCCTACACAATAACACCAGTTTCATCACTTGCAATCAGCTCCTCGGTTTTTCTTTATTTAATTACAGGTGGTGGGATAATTTTTATGGGGACACAGCACATGGGAAGGGGTTCATTAAGCCTTCCTCTATTGTTATTTTGATAAAAAATCACCTGTACATTGCAAAAAATTGTGTTTTCTTATCATGACTTTCCCCAGTACTTCAGAAATCTTTGCCTCTTGAGCTACGGATTTGAGTCTCCCCTGCCTCCCCCTTGAACATTTTTGACGTTTCTCATGCTTTCATTAATACCTGAGAGCCGCTTTGGACATTAAAGGAAGATTCAACAGCTTGTATCACAAAGCGGGTTCTCCTTCATGGAGAGCATGTGTTGTGGCAGGGGCAACCATGACATCCCCTGTTGCTGGGCGGGTTAGTATGGATGGCCACGAATCTGATAGGGCACCTCCAATTGTCGCTGGGGAGAATTTAATGTTGCAAAGTTTGGGGTGCTATTTATTCCCTGTGCGCAGCGTTGAGCTTCCTCTTTTCCCTGCGCACATCAGATCACCCGCCCACCTTCCCTATATTTAGGGTTGTTCGTGCTGACCTTGCTATGCCTGTCATGGGGTCGTCTGCTTTGGAGCAGGGGCCTGGTAGGAATTTTACCATTTGGCTGATTGGCTGGTGCCATTTGGTTTTTGCCTACTGCGTAGCAAACCGTCACAACCTGTAAGGTTGCGGTTAGGCATCGGTTAATTTTGGTTGGTGGAGGGGATGTGGTTGGCTGTGCCTGCCCCTCCAATGCTGCTGCTGCAAGGGTATTCCGTTAAAGGAATCCAGGGGTTCGCCATGCTCTTGTCAGAACCCCTGGCAAGGGGCTAGGGCCATGCAAGAGCCCCTGGGAGCATTTGGGAAGATGTGAGAGCCTGGCACCCAGCTCTATTCTCTCCCCAAAAATGTTTACCTTTACTGACTTTCGCAGGCTTGCGGTTGTCAGTTCTGTTCCTACCTCTAAGTGGAAACAGATAGTCGCTAACCAATGCCTAAGCAACTACTCACATACTGTAATCAATAAAGTTGTGGCCAAAATTATGCCAAAAAACCAAAACCAAAACCATGTGAACTGTGTCTTTATTTGGGGGTGTCCTGGGGGTCTTCGACACGCAACTACATTTGTCTTGCAGCATTCCTGTCTGATACAGAACATCTTCCTCACTTCCTCAAAAGGAGATGTCGAAGTTCCCCTTCAAATATTATGAAGAATGCAGAAGTGACTGTGAATTCAGTTCTGCCAACATTTCTTTCCTTTTCTTTTTTTAAATTATTTTTATTCAGTTTCCAATACAAGATTTAAACATACATTTTCAATATTGTCACACATACATAATTTTGACTTCCTTCAGCTCATCCGCGAATCTTCCGTTTTCTAATCTTCTATCCGCAATTCTGAATTTAATATTGCCTTTTGTTTTAAACCTATTCCCTTGTTCCCTTTTTTACAGTGTTTCTAATATTATTTATTCACAAAGCTTCCTGTAAACCCACAAACGTTATTTGCATATCACATATGCTTTTCATATAGTCCACAAATTTACTCCAGTCCTTGGTAAACTTGTGATCTCGTCGGTTTCGGACCCTTCCTGTTAATTTATCTAATTCTGCTTAGTCCATTAGTTTCATTCTCCATTCTTCTATCGATGGTAATTCTTCCTGCTTCCATTTTTGGGCCAGTAGTATTCTTGCTGCTGTTACTGCATATAAAAATAATTTATGGTCCTTTCTATTTATCAGTTCTGCCAACATTTCTTAAGGAACCTGAAACTGCTCTTATAAAAACAATATTCTTCCTGTATAGTGCTATCATATTACATGGCTATAGTTTCAAATAGAAAAGATAATAGTTTTTTTCTAATTTGTAAATTTTGGATTATTTAAGATTAAGTGATACTCCATGAATAAGACACAGGCTGAAATATGTGAGTGACTGGCAACCCGTGTTTTTAAAGCATCCAATGATTATTTTGAAATATATTTTCACAGTAAACCAGTGGTGGTTTAGTGGTCAGAGTGCCTCACTAGGACCTTCAAGACCAGGGTTTGTATCACCACTCAAACATGAAGCTTACTGGGGGGACCATGGACCAGTCCGTGCCTCTCAGCCTAACCTACCTCACAGGGTTGTTGTGAGGATAAAATGGGGAACAGTAGTATGTATACCACCTTGAGTTCCTTGGAGGAAAGGTGGGATACAAATGCCATAAAATAAAATAAATTATGTTCTTTTACTGAATTGTTTTGTATTATTACTCTCAGGAAGATTTATATACAGTGTATTTCCCCCCATTTATTTTACAATTGATGGGTTTCCTCTCCATTTTGTGGTTTTTAATGTTAAGGATAGATATCATTTAGTTATCTTTCCCCCCTCAAGTGCATTGATGTCTGACACATGTTCAGCTTATGGTAGCTCAGCATGTCTTTCACCTCACAGTATGTATTCTTTGATTCAACAGCATCCTTTGCAAACCATTTTTGTTCTCAGGAACTGCAAAAATAATCCTGTTACAAAAACAGCATGAAATCAGAGAATTGACACAGGTCTGATATCTTTCTGCTGAGCTCACAAATGCAATATGCATAGATATTTCAAGTTTAAATAATCCTTCATATAAGTGTGGGGGGGGAGGGTTGGAATCAAGCAATTTTAAGGACACTAGCCAGGGTATTTTTAAACAAGATATCACATATTCTTCAAAAGTTTACAGCTTTTGTTTAGCTGTTCAATTAGTGTGACATTTTTTGGGGGGGGGGAAGGACTGTTGGAAACAACTCAGTTTTCTTCAGAATTGGCACTAGTTTTTCCCTTTGCTGAGTTAGGTGTAAAACAGAAATAAATGACTCACGAAGTCTGTGATCTGACCAAGAAAATGATTTTTGCTTTCACGCAGTAGTTGTTGCTATGGAAACTGTGAGTAGCAGCCTGTGTTGTTTGTGCTCCTAAAGAGAATAAAACTTGATGCTAATGGGTGAAAATTAGACAGTTTTGGAGAAAAAGAGGAAATAATATTGGAGGAGCTTGATTTGACAATTCAGAATGGACCTGATCCAGCCAAACTTAATCACTTTAATTCCCATTTCTTTCAACAAGAGAGGTAAACCCATGCTTAACACTGCAGTTATTCTTATCTGGGAGGGATGTAGTTTACTAGTAGAGCAACTGCTTTGCATGCAGAAGGTCTCTGTTGAATCCCAGACATCTGCCTATAGGGCTAGGAAGGTCCCCTGCCTGAAACCTTGGAGAAGGAATTGTTATTCGGTGTAGACAATACTGAGCTATCTGGAAAATGATATGACTCCATATATGGCAGATTCTCATATTCTTCGTATGCCACTGCCACTCAGTGCAGACAATACTGAGCTAGATGAACCAATAGGGACACAGGTGGCGCTGTGGTCTAAACCACTGAGCTTATTGGGCTTGCTGATTAGAAGGTCAGCGGTTTGAATCCCCGTGACGGGGTGAACTCCCATTGCTCTGTCTCAGATCCTGCCAACCTAGCAGTTCGAAAGCACACCAGCAAGTAGATACAGTAAATAGGTACCGCTGCGGCAGGAAGGTAAACAGCGTTTCTGTGCGCTCTGGTTTCCATCACGGTGTTCCGTTGCGCCAGAAGTGGTTAAGTCATTCTGGCCACATGACCGGGAAAGCTGTCATGCTGGCCACATAACCCTGAAAGCTCCTTCGGCCTGAAAGTGAGATGAGCATCACAACCCCATAGTTGCCTTTGACTGGACTTAACCACCCAGGGACCTTTACCTTTACCTTTTACCTAGATGAACCAGTGCAGGGGCGGACTTTGGTCTTTCAAATGTCAGTGGCACCCTGTGTGAGCCCAAAATTTGGTGCCCGCCTCTCACCTCCGATCTGCTTTATTCACTACGTCATAGTAACATTGTCCTGCGGTATCCCCTAGGCTCGGCGCCCAGTGTGGTGGAACCGGTCAGGTGCCTCTAACCAATGGTCTGATTTGGTATCAGGCAACTTCCTATGATCCTATGGATACATATACACTGGACTGCATGTATCTACAATTGAAATGCATGTGCTTGACTTTGGATGGATGTTGCCCAAACGCCCCCCCCCCCCTTTTTAGCATAGTGGTCTTTGCAGATAAGAGGTCATTTCATAAGAAAAACTCTTTGCTTTATAGATCATCTCTTGTGTGATGAAGCAGAAAATTTGTAGGCAGGTGCCTTGGCTTAAAAGAACATTTCACCCAGTAGGCTGTTAATTGGTACCAAGTAATTTCAAATCTTTATTAGTATTGTGGAGAGTGTAGCTTGTAAACAGAACAGCACAAGCAAGGCATAAACTTAATAAGATATTTGTGCTATGCAGTTATAAAAAGGATGTGAATAATCTCTATTTAAACTGAGTTCAGATCAAAAGTGTATTCCAAACAATGGCTTGGTTCAACCTGATGCAGCAGCAAAATGACCAGGGTGAAGCGAATCAGCTGTGGTCTAAAATCCCAAAGCCCATGTGTTTGCTGTAAGCCATGTGTTGGCTTATGTGACATGTGAACTAAGTTATGGTGTCTTCATTACTCCATTTGCACATTTGGTGTGCTTATTTGAGATGGTAAAGTTGTGAGATTACAGCATCTCATTTTCACATTTAGAGACATGTCTCTGAAACAACATTCCAGAATGAAAATCATTAGTGATCACATCAAATAAACCCATCTGACATGGTAACAATTTTCAGAGGAGGAAGTTTTCAGGGAAACGTATGAACCGCTTGCTCACGTGAAAAGGATCTGGCAAAACCACCATTCAAGGATATTATCACTCAAATGTAAACACATGAATCAGCTTTAAGTGAATAATATCTGTTACAGAATAAACTTAACAGCACATTGTATCTTAACTCTGTGGAACAAGGTAAAAAGGTAAAGGGACTGGTAAACATATCCAATTATTTCAGGAGACAGCGATTCAGTATCACAAGTCACAAATAATATAGCTGCAGTACACATAAGAGATGAAAAACATACTCAAGTAAATTGTACCACTATGGGTCAGAAATAGAGGAAGAATATTGGATTAATGTGACTCATAGGACAAAAGGCAAGCTGAACTCGACCCACATCATTGTAAACAAGAACCCCGTTGAGTCACAGCACAATCCTGTGTGCCAGCAAAAGGGGAACCTGGCAGAAGTTGGAGTGGATGTTAATAAGCCTCTACTAATTCAGTAGCTGGAATGTGGAACATTCTTTGGGGTGTTCTTGTAAGGGTTGGTACAAAACAAATTAACTTTCCAGGTTCACAGAGGGGAGCCTATTGAATGCACTTTGAGTCAGGGTAGTAGAGACTTTTCAAAAAAAGATCTGTGCCAGTTGTTAATTGTCGACATTATTCTAAGTTGACTGGCAACAGAATCTGGGCCAGAACAGAGGTGTTATTGAGGGGAAATGCCAAATTTGCCTCTAGATTACACTCAACGTCATTTTATTGTGTAATTAGCAAGCTTATTGGGATTTTAAAAGTTAATACTAGGCACATTTTAACGCGGCGGGGGGAGCAAGATGTTCGTCAGGACCCCAGCATACAGGTACATAAGGTTTAACCCTCTGCCAGAATCATGTGGAAAATGCCATTGGTGGCAATTGTTACTCCCCCTTCACTAAGCTACCCAGTAATTGTCTTGGGGCGGGGATTTTTTGTAGAAATTGACCTGGTGACGGAAGGTTTAACTGCCCCACCCCCACCCAGCACTCCAGTCCCAGTAAAAATCTAGCCATATATAGTACAGTCATACCTCGGGTTCTGAACGCTGCGGGTTGCGTGTTTTCGGGTTGCAAACCGCACTGAACCTAGAAGTACTGGAACTGGTTACTTCTGGGTTTCGGCGCTCGCACATGCACAGAAGCACAAAATGACATCATGCGCAGAAGCGCAGAATTGTGCGCTGCATGTTGCGAACGCTGCGGGTTGTGAATGTGCCTCCCGCACGGATCACGTTCACAACCCGAGGTATGACTGTATATACTAACCCTGGCGTGGTTCCTAACCATGAGGTGAAAGTAACAGCTAGTCTGACCCTTAGAAAAATTAGAAGAACATTAAAAAATGTTGATGAAGCACATATCCCTCTATTTCAGATTATTTATTTATTTTATAATTTTTATTGCAAAGTAAATACATCGCTACCAAGCCATACATAAAGAATAATATAAAGAAAAAGAAAAAAAACAAAGAAGAAAATATGCAAAGAAAAGTACAGTAAAAGAGTAAAGAAAAGTATAATATTTCTATACAATAAACACTATTTTACAAAATAATAATAGTAATAGACTTCCATCACTCTCACAACACTTCCTTTCACATTTCATATGTTATCTGTATTTCAGTATTATTTTCATCTTAATATATGTGTATATATATATATATTTGTTTCGGAGCGCGTTACTTCCGGGTTTTGCCGCTCGCGCATGCGCAGACGGTCAAAATGATGTCATGCGCAGAAGCGGCAAAACGTGACCCGTGCACTTGCAGATGTGCTGTCGCGTCTTACGTTCCGTTTGGGATGCGAACGGGGCTCCGGAACGGATCCCGTTTGCATCCCGAGGTACCACTGTATAGCATCGGAGAGATAGTCATTAAGATATTGTTACTTGCGGAAATCTTTTAGTAAAATGTTAAGCTTACAACATCACAACTGATTGATTGAATATGCTTTTAAACCACACTTCATCCCTTAGGATCTCATGGAAACAAAATGTTAATAATGAAAAAACCGAGGGCCCACAGCTCACAAAAGTGGCTGTCCTCTGCAGAAAACTACATGGTTCAGATTATCATAATTGGCCTTATTTCAGTATGAGCCATAATATGAACATACAGCCAATGGGACTGTGTGTATTGGGGTCAGGGCTAGCTATCATGACCCCACAACCTCCTCTCACATGTTTGCAATGCACACCTTTTCTGTGCAGTTAATATGTGTGAATTTACTACTACAATTCATCGTTCCCATTGTGCACATAGGATTCCTGCTTACTCTTGTTGTATGCAGAAAGTGATCAACAATCAGTTCTGCTGCATGTGCTAGGGGGGAAAAAATCCAGTTTATGGCTATGTGAATTGGCTCTAGGGGGGAAAAACCAGTATTGTTCAGTTATTTAAAACTGATTTTCAGCCATAGCTTCTTTCACAGTTTATTTGTGTTGAAATATGTTTTGACTAATTGATAGTAAGCCTTCTGCGCTATGAAAAATAAGTAGTGTTTGTTTTTAAGATGCTGTGAAATCTGATAGTGTCAATATCGCAGAGATGATAATTACTGCCACCATTCCAACCACTTCTATACCCACCCACACAGATGAAGATCCTAGTAAAGATTTGAATAGCCAAAGTAATTCTGAGGCACCTTGAACATTGGACAGCCTTCCTGACTCATTGTGCCCCACCTTTAATACTGAACAGAGCTTTTTTCAGCCAGAACTCACCAGAACCCAGTTCCAGCACCTCTCAGGTGGGCGCCATTGCCATTGCCATTATAAGAGAACAAGGGAGGTGTTCATGATGAGTTCCGACACCTCATTTTGTATAAAAATAGCACTGATACTGATATTTATCATGGTCATGTACATTAGAATTCAATGAGCAAAATAAATTCAGTTTAACAAGCTATGTTAGGAACTTTCGGGCCCCCAAATGCTTGGAAATTACAACTGTTGAGGGCCATGCCCTTAACAGATGCATTAATTAGTCAATATTGATATGGTGTGATAAACTATCCCATAGTTAGCTCCAGCTTCACTCTTGCCTTGTAGCTGGATGGCTGTCAATGGCAAGAGTAGTGGACCTGTGTCCCAAACTTCACTGGAATAGACACATGGAGTCCATGCAACTGAAACTACCATTCCACATTGCAAATGGAAACTGTGGGAAGAACAGAGCACCTGAATGTATCTATTTGCTTATGTGAAAAAAATTTAAAGCCTGCCCTTCTAGTTAGTGCTTTTGCACCACTCAAGGTGGTTAAGACCAATTAAAACTACATTAAAAATAAAAAAATGGTAAGGAAGCTAGAAACAATGATCGTTTAAGAAAGAGCCTGCATAAGTGAATAAATTGTATGCTCAAATCTTATTCAAATATTTTAATATATAAATGTGTGTGTTTATATGTGTGTGCCTATTACGTGAGAGAGAATCTTTCATGGTTTAATTTTGTTTCCCTTCGTCTAGGAAACTTCATGGTCTTGTGGTCAATATGCAGGATGTCAGTTTTTAAGTCGGTAACCAACCGGTTTATTAAGAACATGGCCTGCTCTGGGATCTGTGCCAGCCTAGTATGTGTGCCTTTTGACATAGTCCTCGGTGCCAGTCCACACTGCTGCTGGTGGATCTACACCATGGTCTTCTGTAAGATCATAAAGTTCTTGCACAAAGTCTTCTGCTCAGTGACCATCCTTAGCTTTCCTGCCATTGCTCTGGATAGGTAAGACTGTGAAGTTACTCGTCAACTGACATTTACCACTTGCCCCTTGCAACAGATATAGGTTCTACATTGCTTGTTGCTTAATTGTGGGTTGCTGAAATGGTTCTACTGCCTTCTTCCTTCAGCGCTAAACACGTTTATTTTTCTCTTTGGTCAAGTCACTCAGAGCAACATTTTCACTTTGCAACCAACCTGTGAGCTGAGTTATTCTGAAAGAAATGACATACATTGGCTGGATTTTTAAGGTCTGGACAACTTAGCCTGAATAGCTATTTGCTTTAAGGCCAAAAAGTTCAATTCTCAAGTATCCTTATTGCCAATGTATAAATTTATTTGTGTGTTCTTCCTGCCAGGGGAGCTGATTACACATTTTGAGGTCTTTTTGGGAGGTATGGCAGATTCTGACTTTCCCTGCCACCATTTTAAATGTTTTTCTAGTTACTAGGCAGAAGTTCTTGGTAGATTTCTACTTTTAAGTTCAACAATCTTTCTGTAGTGCTCTGCACACGATTGATACTACAGTTATGTAATTTTCTCCAGAATCATTTCATTTCTCTGCAAATAATTCTATAAACAAGTTAATCTGCAAAGATGATCTGCCCTATTTTCCCCTTGCTGTCCATGGTTTAAGAGCAAGTCTTTGGAATGAAAAGCTTTGCTGACCACTGACTGGCTCATCATTTGTATCAACAGTGTCCTGCTGACTTGTAAATTATAGTTTTATGATAGAAAAGAAACTCACTTAGGATCTGAGGAGAGGGAAGACTTTACTTACATCTAACATGCTAATGAGAGTAACAGACCTTACTATAAATTAGATCAGATTAATATTGGGTAGGTTAATTGCCTATTCCTATGGAGTGTGATATTTTGTAGTAAAGGAAGAAATCTAGCTGCAATTCAGTGGAGGATCTGGGATTTTATTGCTATGAAAATAATAATAATAATAATAATAATAATAATAATAATAATAATAATTTTTCCTATTTATACCCCGCCCATCTGGCTGGGCCTCCCCAGCCACTCTGGGTGGCCTCCAACAAAACACTAAAATACAATAACCTATTAAACATTAAAAGCTTCCCTAATATATATATAAACGACCTCCGCTGGTTAAATGGGGTTAACCCGCCCTCCCAGAAAAGTACACGGGTCAGGGGAGAGGGGGATTGTTCTATCTGGCAAGCTAAAGTGCTTGCACCGATGGAACATTCATCATACTGCAAGGCTGAATTCTACCTATTGGCTTTATAATTTTTTTACAAATGGTGTGGTCGTTGAATACAGAACCTTAAAAAAAATAGTATGCTTTAAGGAAAAGATTTGATACTACTTGGATTAGATATTCTTTCATGGAAGACAGAAGTTGTACCACATCTAATTTGGCATTTTCTATTGATGACATATTTTTATCAAAATAATGGCCAGGGCAATTGATTTCTGTAGGGAAAGAAAGAAAGAAAGAAAGAAAGAAAGAAAGAAAGAAAGAAAAAGACTAATTAACTTCTGTATAGACATGTGTAAGACTGTGCTGTTGAAGATCTGGTGATAAATGATACCGTAGATTCTGGCATATAAGACGACTTTTTAACCCCAGAAAATCCTCTAAAAGGCGGTCGTCTTATATGCCAGGTATGGATTCGCTGGGCAGTGGCGGTGGGTGACAGGCTCTGCACCGGGAGGAAGCTGCCCGACGAAGCTGCCCAGCGATGCTAAGCCGGCTTCGCTGGGCGGCTTCCTCCCAGCACGGAGCGGAGCCCTCCGCCTGCTGCCAGTGCCCAGCAAAGCTGCTGCATATAAGACTGGGCGTATAAGTCAACCCCCCCCAAATTGGCAGCTGCCAATTTGGGGGGTCGTCTTATACACCCAATCGCCTAATATGCCAGAATCTATGGTACTTTTATATCAAGGGAAGAAACAGTTTAAAATACAGGGCTAGTGAAGACCAAATCAGTGATTTAGATCACTCAGATTTAAGTTAATCTACCCAGGGATAGAGGGGAGGTAGGAAGAGTTGCAACTTCACTCTTTACATGCATTTGTTCATCTCTTACAGTCCCCTTTCCTTCTTTTTTTTGTAGGTACTACTCAGTTTTGTATCCACTAGAAAGGAAGATATCGGATGCCAAATCTCGAGACCTGGTGATCTACATCTGGGCTCATGCAGTGATAGCCAGCATTCCTGTATTTGCTGTGACCAATGTACTGGATATTTATGCTATGTCCACTTGTACTGAGCCTTGGAGTTACTCCATTGGCCGTTTAGCATACGTCATTATTTACAACATTACCACTGTGATTGTGCCGGTGGCTGTGGTCTTTCTCTTTATGATCCTCATCCGCAGGGCACTGAGTGCCAGTCAGAAGAAAAAAGTCATCATAGCTGCCTTAAGAACCCCTCAAAACACTATCTCTATCCCTTACGCCTCTCAGAGAGAATCTGAACTTCATGCCATGCTGCTCTCCATGGTTATGGTTTTCATTTTCTGCAGTATCCCCTATATGACTTTGGTGATTTACCGCACTGTGCTCAATGCTTCTGACGCTTCTGTGTACTTGCTTCTCACTGCCATCTGGCTGCCCAAGATATCACTGCTAGCCAACCCTCTGCTCTTCCTGACTGTTAACAAGTCTGTACGGAAATGTTTAGTAGGGACAATGATGCAGTTACACCAAAGGTATAGTCGGAGGAACACAGTCAGCTCTGGAGGCGCTGGGGACATCAGCCTGGAGCCTCACGTTCGTTCTGGTAGCCAGCTTCTGGAGATGTTTCACATTGGGCAGCAGCAGATTTTCAAGCCCACAGAGGATGAAGAAGAGAACGAAACCAAATCCATTGGCTCCAGTGGCTACCAACAGAAGGAGATCCCCACAACCAGCTTAGACGTGGAGCAGACTTTGGTTCAGAGGCCTATGCCTCACGCCATTGCAGACTCAGCCGCGCAAGTGGCTCCAGCGATGCCAACAGAAGCCGAATTGGCCAATGAGAAGTATTCCATGCAGCTGGGCTTTGGACCCTTTGAGTTGCCTCCACAGTGGCTGTCAGAAAACCGGAACAGTAAGAAACGACTCCTGCCTCCTCTGGGGAATACGCCCGAGGAGCTAATCCAGACCAAACAGCCCAAGGGTACTTCCGGAGGCAGCGCCAACGGCAATGGCGGTCTCCTTCTAGTCTGGAGGGAGAAGCTCCGCGGAAATTGGGTCTGTCCGCTACGGCGAAGCGGAGAGCCTTTCGAAAATCACAGGCAGGAGAAGCCTGTGAACGTGGGACTCGGCGGGCACCCTTAGCACCCCCTGGATTTGCGAAGGAACCCCGCAAGGGGCTCCGGAGCGTAACGGGAGCTTGGCGCGGTGCTGAGAGTCAATTGCTCTTTCCGTGGGGTGAAGCCGCACAGCTGTTGCCGGAGAGCGCTGACCTTTTTCCTGTGACAATTCGGCTGCTAAACAACTACCCGTGAGTAGGTGAAGCTTAAGAAATTGGGACTAAAAGGAGAAAAAATGGATTAATTTGGCACTGAAGCGGGAAGGTGTAAACAGGAAGTCCGCCTTCCGTTTCTGTACACAGATCAAAGCAAAGACCTTTTAAAGCTAAGACCTGGAGAGTGGTGTTTTAAAAGCTCCAAATCCGAACATCAAAGTGAAAGAACCCCCCCCCCCCCGGCTAGTGTAGAGGGGGGGGAAAGAGGGAAAAGTGACTTTTTTACTTCTGGAAAAAAAGAGACAATTATTTAACTCCTGGGAACGGACTGCCAGGTTCACTAGAACTGTTGCACTGAGAGTCGCACTATTTATAGACAATGTAACTTTTTAATGGTCAACTCTGCAAAGGAGATACTTGTTGAAGGTCTTCTCTGGACTTGAAACTGTTGCTTGTTTTCTTGAGGGGGACTTAGGAAAGTTGGAAAAGATTCTTTATTGTAACTTTAATGACTGCTACAGTGTCCCCCTAGAGGAACATTGAAGCTGTACATCCAGCTGGGGGATTTTTCCATTCTGGACTTTGGGGATTTTCCACGGTAAGACTTGACCGTGGGATCGACCTTGACTCATAGACAAAGGTGTGATGACTGATAGGACAACAAGATCGGGCAAGGCTAGAGTGCAGCAGCCCAGCACAGTTTCCCAGCAACGTAGATCATCTGTTCCCGGCCCTCCTGTGACACAGGGGGAAGATTTTGCACAAGCTGGGTCAAAAGGAATGGCTTCAGAAGGGGATTTTACTTCTGTGTTAAATAAAATTTATGAAAAATTGGAAGGCCTAAGCAAACAAGTTACGGAACAATCAACTAAAATAGACAGGAATACTGCCAGCATTAATAATCTGGGACAGAAGGTGAATTCCAATACAGAATCTATTGAAAAATTGCTGGAAGAATCTGCATCCAATTGAAAAATAGCTGAGGAAGCAAAAGAAAAAGCAGTGGCTGTAGAGGAAGAAATAAAACCTATGCGCAAACAGATTGGGGATCATCAGTCACTTCTGTCTATGATTGAACTGAGGGAGAAACAGACCAATCTGAGGATCAGGGCAGTACCGGAACTTGAAAAAGATAACCTAAGTGACTACCTTACGCAGGAATTTGGAAAATTTTGGAATTTGGAGCTGGAGAAAGACTTTAAGATAGTAAGTGCGTTCAGACTTGGAAGAGGAGGGAGAAAAAACAGGGTGAGAGACTGTTTGGTTACCCTCCGAACGAAAGAAGAGAGATATAAAATACTGAGTGCGCACTTCCAGAAGACTTTGGAGATCAACGACTCGAGAGTGGAGATTTTTAAGGATATACCGAAACATCTATTGGATCTTAGAACCAACTACGGAGATCTGGTGGCCCTATTGAGAAGAAACAGAATTGTTTTTAGGTGGGAATTCCCCCAGGGACTATCTTTTACCTTTAAAGGGGAAAAGTTCAAAATAAGATCAGTGGAAGATAAGGAAAAATTTTTGAGAGACCACGAAGAAGACCTGCAAAAAGAAGTACTAGAAGAGCTAAGAGCTTTAAGATCAGGAGTACTAGACATAGTACCACCACCTTTGGGACTGGACAAACTTAAAAAAGCGATACCACCGTCAGAACAAGAACAACTTTTGGGAGCAGTTGGAGGAGAATAGAATAACCACACCATGTCTCTGCAATTATTAAGTTGGAACATTCATGGATTTAATTCCCCGGAGAAGAGGAAGAAAGTCTTTCATTTATTGAAAAAGGAACAATTGGACTTAATTTCTTTACAGGAAACTCATGTGATAAGGCTTCACAGGAAAGTACTGATTAATAAAAGATAGGGTCAAGAGTTTATTTCATCGGACAAGGTTAAAAAGAGAGGAGTTGTTATTTATGCCAAAGAGAGCCTATCACCGAAATTTGTTTTTAAAGATGAACAAGGAAGATTTGTGGCAATTGAGATTCAATCACAAGGAGAAAAATTTCTGATTGTAGGAGTTTATGCACCAAATGAGGGGAAATCTGAATTCTTCAAGAAATTGCATGAGACATTGCTTGACTACACGGACTACAACATTATTATGATGGGAGATATGAATGGAGTGGTATCTACAAATATGGATAAGTCGCAGAGACAGGTTGTAACTAAAGATGGCAGACTACCAAAAACCTTTTTTGAACTGACTGACAATATGGACTTGATTGACATCTGGAGAACTAAGAACCCCCTTGGAAGAGAGGGAACATTCTTCTCTGAAGCCAAAAAGACATGGACAAGAATTGACCAAATATGGATAACTAGAGGACTGGCACCTAAGACTCGAAAAATGGAAATTTGCCCAAAAACTTGCTCCGACCATAATGCGGTGATGATGGAGATGAAACTAACACCAATCGGTTCCTTCAGGTGGAGGATGAATGACACCTTATTTAGAGATCAAGAAGTTACCAAGAAGGCCCAAAAAATCTTGAGAGATTATTTTGAGATAAATTTGAATACCACGGTTGAAAAAAGAGTAATCTGGGACGCAAGCAAAGCGGTCATGAGAGGGTTTCTGATTCAACAGAACGCAATAAAGAAGAGAACTCAAAATGAGAAAAAAGATAAAATCTTGGAAAAAATAAAAGAAGGAGAGAAGAAATTAAGAGCGAAACCAAAGTTGCAAGAGATTCTGAGAGAAATAAAGCTATATCAAGTACAATACATGAAAATGATAAATCAGGAAGTAGAATGGAAAATTAAGCAGATGAGACAAAAGACATTTGAATCGGCTAATAAATGCGGGAAACTGATAGCCTGGCAGATGAAAAAAAGACAAAAATTAAATACCATCACAAATTTGGATGTGGAAGGAAAGAACATACAGAATCCATTGGAGATTAGAAAGTGCTTCCAGAGATATTTTAAACAATTATATACACAAGGGCCACAGAAAGAGACTGATTTAGACCAATTTTTAAGAACAAATGGATTACAAAAAATCTCTCAAGAAAATAAGATAATGTTGAATCACAAAATTACAGAACAGGAGGTTGAAGGTGCCATTCAGAACATGCAGTTGGGTAAATCTCCAGGGCCGGATGGTCTAACCTCCAAATACTATATATCTTTGAAAGATTGGTTAATTCAGCCACTAAAGGAGGTCTGTAATGAAATTTTGGAGGGGAAAAAGGCGCCAGAGTCGTGGAAGGAAGCTTACATTACACTTATACCGAAAACTGAGTCTGAAAAGACACAACTTAAGAACTACCGCCCCATATCCCTGCTTAATGTGGATTACAAAATTTTTGCTGATATCTTGGCTAATAGATTAAAAAAAGTACTAGTCGAAGAGATACATAAAGATCAAGCCGGCTTTCTCCCAGGTAGACATCTGTCTGACAATAGGAGGAATATAATTAACATTTTGGAGAAGCTGCAAGTGAACATCAATACCAAAGCAGTTTTAATTTTTATAGATGCGGAAAAAGCTTTTGATAATATTTCTTGGAATTTTATGAAGAAAAATCTTCAGGGAATGGGGGTGGGCCAAGGGTTTGAAAATGGTATAAGTGCAATTTACTCAGAACAAAAGGCTAAGTTAATAGTTAATAATGTGATGACAGAGGAATTTAAGATAGAGAAAGGGACACGACAAGGCTGCCCAATTTCCCCATTGCTTTTTATTTCGGTTCTGGAGGTTTTGCTGAATATGATTAGAAGGGACCGTCTAATTAAAGGTATTCAGGTCGGAGCCAAACAATATAAATTGAAAGCTTTTGCAGATGACCTAGTTTTGACGTTACAGGAGCCAGAATCTAGTACGAAAAGAGTATTAGAATTGATTCAAGAATTTGGTCATGTGGCAGGATTTAAGTTGAACAAGTCAAAAACCAAAGTGCTTGAGAAAAATTTTACACCAATTGAGAAAGAGAGGTTTCAGAAGGAGACAGGTTTAACATTAGTTAAGAAAGTAAAATATTTGGGGGTTAATATGACTGCTAAGAATTTAAATTTATTTAAAGATAATTATGAGAAATGTTGGATAGAAGTGAAAAAAGATTTGGAAATATGGTCAAATTTGAAGCTTTCCTTGTTGGGTCGAATTGCAGCTATAAAGATGAATGTATTGCCAAAAATGTTATTTCTGTTTCAATCATTGCAAATTTTGGACAAGATGGATTGTTTCAAGAAGTGGCAGAGACACATTTCCAGATTTGTCTGGCAGGGCAAGAAGCCTAGAATAAAATTTAAAATATTAACTGACGCAAAGGAAAGAGGTGGATTTGCCCTGCCAGACCTTAAACTTTATTATGAATCAGCAGCATTCTGCTAGTTGAAAGACTGGCTGGTTCTTGAGAACACAGACATTTTGGACCTAGAAGGTTTTAACAATGTTTTTGGGTGGCATGCATATCTGTGGTATGACAAGGTTAAAGCACATAAAGCATTTAAAAACCATATTGTCAGGAAAGCATTGTTCAATGTCTGGATAAGATACAAAGATTTACTGGAAAATAAAACCCCAAGGTGGTTGTCACCAATGGAAGCGAAGGCTCAGAAAAAGCTCAATATGGAGGCCAAATGGCCGAAATATTGGGAAATATTGGAACAAGAAGGAGACAAATTGAAATTGCAGAGTTTTGAGAAATTAAAAGATAAAGTGCGAGACTGGCTTCATTATTATCAAATAAGAGAGGCCTATAATTTGGATAAAAAAAATTGGCTTCCAGGTGGAAAAATCAAAATTGGAAACAGAACTGTTAGATCCCAAAACTAAGATACTTTCAAGAATGTATAACTTGCTGTTAAAATGGAATACACAGGATGAAACGGTAAAATCTGCTATGATCAAATGGGCACAAGATATTGGTCACAACATTATGTTTGCTGACTGGGAACAGTTGTGGACCACCGGTATGAAATTTACGGCATGTAATGCCTTAAGAGAGAATATTATGAAAATGATTTACAGGTGGTACATGACACCAGTCAAGCTTGCAAAAATATATCATTTGCCCGATAATAAATGTTGGAAATGTAAAGAAAATGAAGGTACATTCTTTCACCTTTGGTGGACGTGCCCAAAGATTAAGGCTTTCTGGGAGATGATATATAATGAAATGGAAAAGGTATTTAAATATACCTTCCTGAAGAAACCAGAGGCCTTTCTCCTGGGCATAGTCGGCCAATTGGTGCCAAAGAAGGATAGAACTTTCTTTATGTATGCAACAACAGCAGCAAGAATACTTATTGCAAAGTATTGGAAGACACAAGAGTTACCCACCCTGGAAGAGTGGCAGATGAAGGTGATGGAGTATATGGAATTGGCGGAAATGACTGGCAGAATCCGAGACCTGGGAGAAGAGTTGGTGGAAGAAGACTGGAAGAAATTTAAAGACTACCTTCAGAAACACTGTAAAATTAATGAATGTTAAAATGATGTTGGACTGAAAATAAGTGGCATTAGCAACAAAGTTAATAAGAATATGCAAAAATGAATTGATAAATGGATGAAAATATAGAGTTATTATATGTTAAGATATAGAGTTAAGATAAACGAAAGAGGGTAAGGATTTGCTGATTTGATTATTTAAATGGGAATACGAAAAGGGGAGGTGTGAGGAGGCCAAGGAAACAAGCTAATGAGTTTAAAGTTACTAAAAACGGATTTGTTTTTTAATTCTTTTTTATCTATTTGTTTTTGTATTTGGTATTTTTATTCTTCTTTTTTCTCTTTTATGTATTTTTCTATGTCTTCTTTTTTGTATCTTTTTCTTTCTATGTGACTTTTTTCTATTTTGTAAACTTATGTTTTTGTAAAATCTCAATAACTATCTTTAAAAAACAAACAAACAAACAGCCCAAGGGTAAAGCAGAAAGAAAAATTAGCAGGAACAATAAAGTCAGCATCTTCCCCAAGGTGGATTCCTAGTCAAAGCAGGAGTGCTCTGTGACGAGAGGCGGGACTGCCTTCTTGCATACATGTGATCCTATGGATCTTTGTTAGGTTGAAATTTAATAAAGGCTGATTTTTTGTGCCAATTTATGTAAAAGCAAAGCGAAAGCAAGTGCTCCTTAGGAATGGGTTTCGATACAAATATCTTGACCTACCTGTTTCTTTATATTAATTTATATAGACTTGTTTAACTTCCATATAGGCATTTTTGGACCCTTTCTGCCCCAAAGACTGCTTTCCACATTATACCTTGTTGTGATCTCCGGGACTGGCCAAATGCAGCAAGTCTTTATAATGTACACACAGAGACATTGGGGTCACAGTTCTGTGATTATGGAACTCGGGGGAAGGGAGCATTCTAAATATGAAGCTCCCTTCCCTGGAAGTCCATATCTCTTTCTGCTCTTTCACAGAAGCACTGAGCATCTTTTAGGAGCATTCCATGGCCTGTACAATTGGCATGGCTTCAAGTGGCCAGGAATAAACAAGGACCTTTCAATTATATTTTATAATTTAACAAGATTTTTCTTCCTCCTTGTTTTTTTGTACATTTATCTTAAAAGTATTTTAAGCTGTTTCATGTTGTTCAGACAATTGTGGGCTAAATACGATCTTGGTTACTATCTATGAAACACTTCCATTCAGGGGCTGACATTTAGTGGGCTGAGTACTGCAGGTTTTCAGCAAAAAAAAAAAAAAAGACCGGGGAGAAGCAATACCTTAACAGAGGTAAAATATACTAAGCACTTTCAACCACATGAAAAATGGCACAGCAAATGTTGAGAGTTTTTCTTCTTCATGAAGTATTGGCCAATGTGGCCCTTAATTTAAATTTATCACTGTGTTATAAAGATTCCTGTGATTTTTTTGTACAGAGTATTTTCTGTGCCTCCACAATGTAGCATGGTCACTTCTTTGGTGAACTGGCACATAGGTAATGGTTGCTATTTGTCTGGCATGTACTGCATTAGTAACAGGCTCTACGGTGCAAGTTTAACTTCTCAACTGTAACACACTTGCAGGTCCTCCATGGATTCCATCTAGAAAATGCTTCTTTGGTTGGGCTTACGAGCCTCACGCCATGTGGCTGTTCAGTTATCTGCTAAGTAATGGATGCATTTTGAATTCTAACTATTTGCACACACTGATTATTTTGCATGTGATTCTCCTTGTTTGATTTATCTGAAATTTCACCCACCTTCATTGGGTAGGGAAAGGAAAATGCAAAGTGGATTTCATTAACAATCTGAGTTTTGCTTTCAACCAATCAGGTATGCAAATAGAATATGCAAATACAAAGCAGAAGACCTTGGATAATTATTTGCACCATTGGAATAATATCTGCAAAATTGTAATATCTGTAGGGAAAGGTATCAGGTTGTATCCAATGAAGTTTTTCCTCAGAGTTGATGCATTACAATGAATTCACCTCAGTTAGTCACACTCATTAATTTTAGTGGTTTACTCTGAATATGACAAACATTGGATGCAACTCATTAACTGCACACACCCAAAGGTTTATAAGACCAACATATTTACATATTTGAGCAGAACCTGCAGAAAGAACGAGAAGAATTTTCATCTCAAATGTGCATTTTTCAACAGTTTTGTGGCTATGAACTTACATGCCATTGTGAGGACAAATAAATGTTGAATTCCATGAGTATAAAAGCATAGCATGCTATAAATAGCTGAACTGGTAGGGTAAGTTCTTGTTTAGGTAAGATTCCTGGGGGGTTGGGACAGATGACCCTTGCGGTCCCTTTCAACTCTACAATGCCATGATTCTATCTCCTTTGAATTCCAAGAGCAATTTTCTTGATCCAGCAAAATAGATCTGCACACCAAAGCAGTCTTATCTGTGTGTAGCTGATGTGGCTACACATCTGGATGTTCAGCCATGTTGGAGTTGTTGGCTGTCTTTGGAAGTGTCTGGGGATGCACATCTGTATCTATAGCTACCTTTTGTTATGTGTGGCAAGCCATAAGTGACCAGAAGTAAACTGGGCCACTTTCTTTTATTTGCCTCTTTTTTTTCTTTTTTTAAAAAACGACTTCAAACATTAAGACCTCTTTTATTTCGTTTTTCAAAATACAAAACATGCTATATATAGTATATATACTATATATATATAGAATACTAGATTATAAAATATATTATTTCTACATATATATTCCCCTATACGTGCTATACATGAAGTAATATAATCATAATTCTATCAATAAATACTCTACAGCATAATATAAACCTAAATTCTTCAGATCCGAATTCTCCCTTAATGTGCTATATCACCGAGTACCAATTACCTAGGGTTTCTTCATATTTTTCCTCTTAGGACCTCAACATCATATTTAATGTAACAAAATCTAACTTTTCCCATGCCTATCTAACTAGCTCAGTTTCCAGAATATGGCAAACAAAATTCTAGCTAGGGTATGTAAATAATAACACCTACTTCTAAAAAGCCACAGGAATACAATTTTAATGTAATTTGGTAAACCTGCTTAAGGATTCAAAGCTAAATCTATCCAAAATAAAATCTGCAATGGCTACAGCTGCCAATGAGCAGGAAGATGGGTGTTGTAGTTCAGCAACATTTAGATTGGCACAGGTTAGCCTCCCTTGCTTTAGAAGATCATTATTTTTACCATTCTGCATTTCCACTACAGGTGAGAAAAGTCACCCTGAATTCCTGAAAAATTTAAAGAGAAAGGTCTCCATTAGCAGTTAGTGAATTATACAAGCTTACAAATGCCAAGGTGTCTCCTTCCTTCCTCCCACCCGCATCATACCTGGGGAAAAAATAATCCCTACTAATCTGTAAAATGAGTATACATCTAAGTATAGATAGGTAAACCATTCCTTACTAATGCAGTGATCAAACTTCATAATGTTAAACACTTCACAGATCAAAACCTGTCATAACAAGAAGAAACTTATGTGTCCAGGGCAGTCTCCTGTATACAGTATCATGAACGTTGGTTATTAGATGCTGCACCGTCTAATTCAGTCAGAAAACTAATATGAGTTGTCTGGCAAGCTGAAATGCTTATGCAGATGAAACAACTGGAGGCTGTTTCACTTCCACGCTGTGTCTGTTCCATGGTTTACTTTGCAAATAGACCCTTTCTTTTCCATAAACGTGGCCACTGTGGTTCTGCAAAAAGCACAACACTGATCATCGTTTTTCAAGCCCTTGCATTCTGCTCTAGAGTATTTTGTGCATGCTGAGCCACTGGGCGAGATTCTGCTTGTTTTCCTTGACCGGTAGGTTTGTCACAAGAACAAACATCTCTTTGCCACGTTTCAAAAAACAACCATATCTGAGCGGCACAATCTTAAAGCAAGAGCGGGGGGGGGGGGGAATATTACATAAGCATTACTTACTACACACAGATATTCTTCCTCAAGTTTCAAATGGATCTACAGATTCTAAGGGATCTTAAGAATTTTTTCTACATGTTACTGATAACAAACTTGCAATAAAATATGTAAATGCTTTATTAATACAGTGCTCTTTCCCTCTTTGTTTTGCCCCAGGCAGTTTTCTATCTAGAAAATGCATACAACTTCAGAATATGACCACTGATTTCATCATTGCCTCCTTTATCTTCATTTTTTTAGGAGTTTTAATAGATTTTCCCTGACTGAATAAAGTGTAAGAAATCAGTCCTGTAAATGCTTTCCTTTTATCATGTAGATTATCTGACACTGCAAACTACCTGGACTGCCTCATTCAGTTGTGATTGATCTATCTGCAGTTTCAGTGTTTGAGAATCCAACCTGCTTTATGGTTTTGCTAAGTGAAGACAACATTCTAGAGAAAGCTTACTTCTGAATTCATATCCTTTACTAGAGATAGTTTCTAGACTTGGTGGAATAATCTTTCTACCTCCAGGTAAAAGGTAAAATCCCTGGATGGTTAAGTCCAGTCAAAGGTGACTATGGGGTTGCGGCACTCATCTCACTTCAGGCTGAGGGAGCCAGCATTTGTTCACAGACAGCTTTCTGGGTCATGTGCCCAGCATGACTAAACCGCTTCTGGTGCAATGGAACACCATGACGGAAGCCAGAGCGCATGGAAATGCTGTTTACCTTCCCACTGCAGTGGTACCTCTTTATCTACTTGCACTGGCATGCTTTCAAATTGCTAGGTTGGCAGGAGCAACGGAAGCTCACCCCGTTGCGAGGATTCGAACCGCTGACCTTCCGATCAGCAAGCCCAAGAGGCTCGGTGGTTTAGACCACAGCGCCACCCGCGTCCTAATAATATTGCATACTTAGCACAAATGAAAATAATTGCCAATATTTGGTCCCTAGTTGGCCAGATTGCCATGTTCACAGCCCCAAAGCTGCAAGCATCACCAGACCTCACTGATACTGAACTCCCTTTATCCTCTTCTTAGAATCAAGTCAACTTCTTTGTCAAAAGTAATGCCAATGTTTGAGCTGCTCAGAATCACAGCAAGTCTAGGTGTCCGGAGATGTCATGCCCACTGTGACTGCAATTAGTTTACTAGTTCTGTCTTGAGGAGTTCTATGGCTTCGAAGCTAGGCAGCTGGGTGGAAAGGGGGCCTGCAGAAATCTTATTACAGAGGTGGGGGAACTTTTCTTACCACCCTACCTCTGGCATAACAAATTTGACAGGTGTGCAGGACCGACATATTGTCAGCAACCTCTGCAGGTGAGGTGACTGCTCTACTTCTAGAGGCTTTCTGTGCTATAGGAAACGGACACATATGGGGAGCTTCCATTGTGTACAGTAGGCTTGCCCTGTATAAATTAACCCTCCACTGGGTGGTGAGTGGTAGGACACAAATGATGGGAACACAATTTTTTGTGGTGGTGGTGGGGAGAACTAGGAATGGCTCTCCCATTTAGTTTAGTTCACATTTAAAGGTGGACCCTACCTAATCAGCACTTTCCAGAACAATGGAAGAACCAAAACACAGCCATCGTTTGAAGCTCCTTTGAATTTTGCAATACTAAATCATGTGTTCCAAAACTCACAGACTGAGGTGAAGTGTCCATAAAAATGCTCATATTTGTGAAAATAGTCTACAGAATTGCATTATTTTAGAGAAATTTGCTCTGCCAAGATGTGTATATTACGTATCTCACAAATGGATGTGGAAATGTGGAGAACTGAATTGAAGATTAGAAAAATTAGAAGCAGAGAAACCAAAATGGACAGCTTCATTTATTCCTAGCAGAAACACAATGAAAGGTGTGTGTCTGCTCTCTCCCTCATACAATACTAATCTGTGAGGAGAACTCCTGCCTAGGGCTACCATCTGATCTTCTGCGGGGGTGGGACCAAACCATTACTTTCATATTGAATTCACTTCCAATATATAATTTTTTTGTTCTCTTTGTTTTTCCTTCCATTAGGCTTCCTCAGCCCCCACCTCTCCTCCAACTATTCCATTAAGGGCTTGTACTCATTCCACTATAAATTCTTCAGCAATGTTTTCCCCCTGTTCTCTAGTTAATATTCTTATCCAGGGCCTCTAGATAACAATATTCTTAATGCAGTCATTAGTTTTATACCGAGCATCTCGATGTGGGCCAAAAGATGAGGCTTCCAGCCTATTATACTGTTTGCCACTGCAATACAGAGAGACAAAAACGAAGAAGAAAATTAATATTCCCAAGATATCAAAGCAATGACGTACACACCACATTAATATTGAAACGCTGTTCTTGTGTTAGTTAAAATTGTGTTCAGCGGAAGAACCCACACAGTATTAACAGGAGCAAGACTTTCAGAGGCAAGACTTTACTCCCCCTTTGTCTGTCAGGGTGAGCTTAAAATAAAGTCTTTAAAATTTTATTATTTTGAAATTGAAAATGCCAGGTAAATTCATTACTTGTTTAGAACATTTCTATGCCTCCCTTCAACAAAGCCTCTCAGGGCAACATACTGGAAGATAATAGAAGCCAGTAAATAGATAAAACACTACAGGAAGCAATGAAAACAAACCTATATAATTCAGCAAAGCAGAATATTAACATAAAGCTAATTTCTATTCCCCGGTGAAATGTCTGGGCAAATAAATAATGTATTTGCCTGACACTGAAACGACATCAAGGTTGGTGCAAGGTGAGCATCTCTAAGGAGGGCATTCCATAAGTTGGATGGTAGGATGGAAAAGGCTGTCTCCCTCCTGTGTCAGGGCTAGTCAGGAGACACAGAGGAGAGCTTTCGGTGATAATAGTAGAGAGGTGTGGGCAGCCCACTGACAAAATACAGAAAAATAAAACATAAGAGCAAGCAGACAACTAAACAAATCCCAAGTATATAATACATATTAATAAATCAATCTGTTGATAGATAGAACTAACATATTAATCATAGATGACAAAATGAAAAGCTAAATTCCTGTGGAAGGTATGTTTAGATTTAGCAGGAGTGAATACATTAGCATTCACCGCTGGCAAATGTGAAAAACCCAAGAAACAAGGAAGGAATTAAGAGTTGTTTAGTGGCTTGTGCATGACAACTAGCTTCTTGCATAATCGTAATATCTCTCAGTTTCTCCATCCACTGCTTCAAGGAAGAGGTAATTTCTAGTTATTTCAAAAAGAAATGTTTACTACCAACTGTAAATTAACCAAGAGCTGTTTATAAGAGGATAAAGGGGACTCTGAATAAATTAAATTTACCACTGCCTTTATTGGATCTTTCTCAAACTGGGCAGCAGAGTATAAATCCACAATGATGTTAAATTTCTAGACATTCGGGGAGATTATGGGGCACACCACACTGGGCATTAAAGCAATTCCAACGTATCACAACCTTTCCAACATAGCGTGCTACGCTATTTGTGTAATATCCAATGTCACTTGAGTGGGGTTCCATCACGTGACAGGACTTCCTCTTCCTTTCTCGTGTGGCCCCCATGCGTCTTCCAAATCTGCTTCACAGCATCCTTCCAATCCTCAAGAGCAGATTTGGAGGCATGGGGGGGCTGTGGGGAGGAGGACTTATCCCTTTCACAAATGGCGTCCATCTTTCTGGTGGGTGGACATAGCTGGATTCCACCCTTTGTTTATTGGATACACGAATACGTGCACCATGTAACAGTGAGTGAATACTTTAAACTAAGTTGCACAAATAGAGACTCTGGAGGCAGTTTACACACACACACACACACACACAGTACCAATAATAAAACATTTTCCACTTTACATTTGGTATTTGACTTTTCCCCACCCTTCCATGGTTTCCTCATATTATCTATTGCTGCTGTATATTATAGTTATTCTATACATTATTTCTGCCACATTATTCTTAGTATACCTTTTACTGCTATACTTCAAAGCTGATTGTATTTTAACATATTTACATTTAAAAAAAAATCTACAAACAATTTCCAGTCCTCCTTGAAAGCTGTCTCATTTTGCTCTCTAATTTTACTAGTTAAGCTTGCCAATTCAACATGTCCCATCCATTTCATCTGCCATTCCTCTTTTGTAGCTACTGCGTCAGTTTACCATATCTTCTGGATAATTCATGATGATTTGCTTAACTCAATCAACCAGCAACCCAACAAAGAGGGAAGTGCCTCTGGAAGTCTTGCTCCCATTAACCCCACTTTGGTTCTTCCACTGATCTCCAAATTCAACTAATGGAGAGGAATTATAGCTAGTATCAATGCAATGTGAACCACATCTGCCTTACAGCAGACATTGTGGCAAAATGTCAAGAACATTAATTTCCTTCTGCTTCATATTAATCTACTTTCCAGTCATGTTTATCAAACACTTCCCCTAGGTTCATTTTCGAAGCCCAGGATTATGAGGGAAACATCCTCTCTCAAATAGCAGCTTAAAGCTTCAGGAGCTGGATTCAGTATAGTATTTTACATTACAAAGGGCAGCATATAAGCTAAGGGTGCAATTGGATACAACCCAAAACATGGTTAAAATTAAGGACAGAAAAACTGGTCTTAACTGGTTGTTCCTTTTAAAGCTGATGGAATCCTAAATGTTGATAAGGCTAAACCAGGTGAATTAACTTGGAATAAACTACCGAATTGGCCCGAATATAAGCCACACCCGAATATAAGCTGCACCTTTAAAATTGGAGGGGGGGGAGAGAAAAAAAGAAAAAATACCCAAATACAGTGGTACCTCTGTTTACGTACTTAATTCGTTCCGGAGGTCTGTTCTTAACCTGAGGTACCACTTTAGCTAATGGGGCCTCCTGCCGCCACCGCGCCGCCACCGCATAATTTCTGTTCTCATCCTGAAGCAAAGTTCTTAACCTGAGGTAATATTTCTGGGTTAGCGGAGTCTGTAACCTGAAGCGTCTGTAACCTGAGGTACCACTTTATAAGCCACTCACTTTCCTTGCTGCTCCTGGCTGCATACTGGGTGGGGGGAGCTGCGCTGCGTTGCCAGCGGCCTTTCCCCTTCCTTGCTCTCCCTTCCCAGCCTTGGGTGAGAGGACGGGACTGCGTGTGGGGTGGGCATCGCTACGCTACGCTCCTGGCGCTGTTTGCCCCGAGCTCCTTGCTGCATACCGTAAGGTTGCAAATATAATCTGCACCTATATATAGTGGAGCCGGAAACAACAATACAAGTCTTGCCAAGATATTCATAGGAATAAAAGCGATATGACCACACTCTCCCGAGGTGAGAATTGAGTGCCCCTCACAACTATATAGAACAGAGGCGAATAACTGGTGTCTAATTGTTTCCAAGGAAAGAGCATAAGAACAGCAGAGTGGATTGCAACTGGTTTTTAATATCAGCAGAAGATTAGCATTAATTATTTCCAATTTACTCTAATTGGCCTCATATTTTGAAATGGCTTCAAAGAGTTCTAGCTCAAAAATGTCTTTAGTTTAGTTTAGCAGAAACAGGCATGATTTTGTATAAAAACAGTATTGTCAGCCAACATCAAAAGTTCATGCTCTGTGACGCCAGCAGGGCTCTTTAATTTAGCTTGCTTTACCAGAACAGACTACAGAGCCAGCAGGAGAGAGATAAGCTGCAACAAGTCCAGAAAGTTTACATCATATTTTGGTTTGCATCACTATCCAGCTTTATAGGATTCTGCATGAGCACTGGCAGATATGCAAGATCATCTTTGCTTCTAGGTTGCATGATTACCTTTGCAGGCAGACACTTGCTCCTTGTCGAGAATCCCCAGAGACTGATGAGCCCAGCAGGTCTGTTCTGATATGAGACAGCCTTATTAAACCCATTTCATCAACTATTAGAACAGCACTCTGGCTGGTGGCAATTCTTGCCTGTCTCTGTGTGGAACAAGCAGCAATAAAAAATAATAAATGTGCTCATGAGTTGCAGAGAGCTCTCAGAGGTTTTCATGTCAGCTTGTTAGGAAACTACAAGTAGCTCCACTTACACAGATTGCAGTATGGTGATCCCCAACAGTGTGTGGGAGCCAAGTAATAGGAGCCTGAATGGTGTGCCTATAGGAACTGATGTTCTCAAATTCAATAAAACTGACTGGGAACAAAAATGCATATAAGTGTAAAGTTGCCCAGAAAGTGCAGCATGGTTACATTTCATTTCAAAAGAGAGAAAATGGGGGCATTAGTTAAATCAGGGGTGGGGAACCTCTGGCCTATGGGTGAGTCTTGGTCTGTCTTGAGGTCCAATTGTCCTTCAAGGCCACTTCTCACAAACCATGCCTACCCATCAATTAGCTAACATCACTGGGAGAAAATGTGCTGGCAGAGCAGACCCCTGCAGAGAGCAGAACTGGACCCTCCATTTACCAGCTGGTGAGCAGAGAGTTCAATCCTGCTTGGTGCTACTCAGCATGTTCCCTACAGGAAACACGGCAAAAGAGACCTCTTCCCACCCCACCCCCCATGGGTCATTTCTGAGAGCTGGATGGAACTACCCACCTATCAGTCACCTGACATCATCATAATGACAGAGGGTTGGCTTGCAGGGTGGTGGGAGCAAAAGATCAAAGAGGACAAAAAGCTTCCCCATTCCTAAAGTAAAAGGAAAGGCTAGAAGGATCAAACACATTGGGGGGGGGGGTTACTTAAAACCACAATAATAGAAGTTCACCTAAAATTAGGAAACATACCAAGAGAATGTCAGGATGGTTAAGCAGTAGAATCAAGGAACCTATAAAAGACTAGAAGGTTTCCTTTAAATAAGTGGAAGTCTTACCCAAATGAGGAGAGCAGAAAGGAGGAAAATATTATGGGAAAGCAAGTTTAAGCTGTTGTGAGAAAGAAGAATTTGAGGAGCAGGAGCAGATCTTAAAAAAAAAAAAAAGGGATTGTGTTTAATACGGAACCAGATTGAAAGCATATGAAAAATGTCCTGAAAATGATGGAATGGTCCATTGGCAGCCCAGAAGCTTCCTTTGGTCCCATCTGATCTAACTTTTCTGCAGCCCCCACACAAGGAGATGTCGGCCAGCCGAGAGATAAAGATGGATAGCAGAACTGTCTTTAGCCCAGCAAGTACTGCTCTTGGGCTACCTTTTCAGCCGAGGCTAAACTCCTAATACTGTCTTGCAGAGCAACAGGAAGTGGTCCAACCTCACAGCCTGCTACAGTGGAAAGAAAGAAGCTGCAGAGGTCTCTGGACCATCCTCCCATTTCATACAGGTCAGTAAGCTGACCCACAAGGCATGCAACAATGCTCGCGAAGATAATGTTTTTGACCTCACAAGCAGGTGGTTAGAAATGGAGCCTCACATGGTGCTCTGTAGCTTGCAAAGAACAGCTTCTTACCCTCCAGGCTGTCCCTCCTGAAATATTTAAGAGTATGCCATGTGAAGGATAGTGGTGGGAAGGAAGGCTGAGAGTGGTGCTATCTAGCCAAAATCAATGCAGCTCTTTGGGTTCTCTCCCAGCTGGCTGGTGCTACTTGCAGCTCAGAGTGACAGCTCAAGTGGCTTCAGTGATATATCAGAACAACGTGGTGTAGTGGTTAGAGTCAGACTCGGACCCGGAAGACCAGACTTCAAATTTCCACTTAACCATGAAATGCACTGGGTGACCTTGGGCAAATCACTACCTCTAACCTACCTGACAGGGTTGTTGTTATGATAAAATGAGGAGCAGGAAAACCATGTGCATCATCTTGAGCTGCTTGGTGGAAAGGTGTGATATAAATGTAATAATAAATCCTCTTATTTAGTGTTGGGAAGGGTCTTCACCTCGGGGCTATACCTTGCTTGCCAATGCTCATGGGAGAGCAGCGATGTCAAGGGTGGGGGCAGTATTCTGTTGATAAGCTGCTTGGCTGAGAATAATCAAACCTCCCCCCAGCTTCCATCCTCAGGCTGAAGACACTGGTTCATGTTTAGAGATCCCTCACCTACAGTGGCTGCACGCAGTCAGACATCCCCACCCCAATAACTGTAGAGCTCAATGCTGATTTTGGCTCCATGATGTAGTCAGTTTCGCTTGCCAGCAGCTCTGTCAATGAAGTGGCAGATTCAAGGGGGAATCACAGTTTAAATTATTAGCAGGGGTGGGGATGCTTGCCAGAGGAATACCAGTCTAGAATTCCCAGCCTATAAACATGTTAGTACATCCTAAACAGGAAGCATGCCTGCTCAGACCCTTTTAGCTTAATGGGCAATATACTGAAAGTCAGACGACGCCATCTTCTGGATGAAATATTATATATAGTTTTATGAAAGAGCAATTACAGTATCACCCTGACGTGCATTATAGTCATAAATGCATGTTTTAACACGGGGTTGTTTCTTCTTTAATTTCTTTATTGAACCAGATCTAGTCTCACAAATATACAGTAACGGCAGCATGGAATGAGAGACTAGTGGATTTCAACCTCTGAATCTTTTCTCTCTCCCCACCTCAACCGCAGTGTGGTGTAGTGGTTAGAGTGTTGGACCAGGGTTCAAATGCCCACTTCAGCCATGAAGCTCCTTGTGTGGTGAGCTTGGGCCAATCACTATCTCTCAGCTTAATTTACACCACAGGGTTGTTGTGGGGGTTCACAGGAGAGAGAGAACCCGTCTTGTTCTCAGCAATAACGGCGCGCACGTGTAAGGAAATTAAAACTGTCCAATACAATGCAGCCCTGGATCTTTCTACTCAAGAGTAACCCTCGCTGAGCTCAATGGTATCTACTGCCAAATAAGTGCGCACAGGACTGCAGCATTTCAAGCATACACCACACGAACTACCTATTGCACCTGCAAGAATAAAGTAAACAAAAGAAACTGCTTGGTGTGCATTGGATTGCAGTCTTAAACGGAAGCAGCAGTTTTCGGCAAATAGCTAGGTACCCTGATCCTGGCTGAAGATTATCCTCAAACTTAAAGGTAAGGGCTGCTGAAACATGCTTCGGCAGCACATGTGAGCTATACGGACGCGCCTGAGTGCAGGAGCCAGAATCGAGGACATCCAGGTTAGTTCATAATATTAAGATCAGGCGCATCTCCAGGCTCCGCAGCCACGCGTTCTTTTAACGGTTTTAGAACGTCGCTAAAGGGCTTCAACGGGCATTTCCCAGGTACGCATGCTCAGCAGCACTCCGAGAAGGCGCAGGGCTCATTTCCGCCCTTAGTGTCTACCTTATTTCCGGGTTCTGCTCTTCGAATGGGTTGCCATAGCAATTGAGAAGCGTATCGTCTTCATGGCTGTCTGTTTACAGAGGCGTTTTGCTCGCTCCGCCCGCTGGAGCGCTCTGCAGAGAACCTGCGCGGGGTGAGTTAATGCCGGGCGAAGTTTGCAGATTATGCCGTTGTTGTTGTTGTTGTTGTTGTTGTTGTTGTTGTTGTTGTTTATTACTTTGAGGGGGCAAGTTAACATTTCCCGACCAACATAATAATAAGAATAAGAATAAGAATAAGAATAAGAATAAAAAATTAATTAATTAATTAATTAATTAATTTTATTTATATCCTGCCCTCCCCGGCCAGGGCCGGGCCCAGGGCGACCAACACCAAACACAAACCACAACAAAACGCAATAGAAAAAAAACAAAAACAGTTAACCAAAATACGGCCCAAAACACAGCTTAAAATGCAGCCTCATTTTAGTGTGATTGGTCAGTCAGTTAAGTATTTCTATTGTTTTACTTGATTGGGGGGAGCTGGCCCTCTTTGGCTACGGCTATAATCACTGTACTAATTTGTGTATGGGATCATGCCATTAACTAACACCCCACTGTTTCCATATGGTCGTGGAACTATAGTGCTCTTTGGGTTCTCTTAATGAGATTTAGGGCAATGGGGAGAAGTGCACAAGCTCTGCCTGTCACTGTGCTGATCCCCCTCTATGAGTTGAAGGTTGAACATGTAAAGTCAGAATCCTGTATGTGCAGAGACTTACTGTGCATTTTGGAACCATAACTTTCCAGAATATTAAAATGAATAGCCTCCAAGAATACAAAAGGCTTCCTTGGGAAATGATACATAATGAATTGGGGAAAAAATATTTAAAAGTACTTTCCCAAAAAACCCAGAGTTATTTCGGTTGTATGCAACAACTGCATACATACGGCCCGTGTTTTGTTAGCCCCAAAATGGAAAATGAGCGAGGTCCCAACCAAAGAAGAGTGGCAATGTGAGTTGACAGAATATGCGCAGCTTCCAGATTTAACATACAGAATAAGAAAACATGAAGAATATATGTTGAGAGAAGATTGGAAAAACGTTTATTGAATATATGGGAAATAACTGTACAGCTGAAGACGCTGGCAGCATTAGGATAAATTCAGCAGTGTAAATAAGTTATGGATGGAATAATGGAATACTGAATAGTATAGTTTCTGTAAACTATGCAGGGATTTATGATCTGTAAAATGAACCATGGAAAGAGAAGGAAAGTCACTGATATCTTATGGATCTAAAAATGAGTACTTTAAATTGTAAAACAGAAAATTTAATAAAAATTACATAAAAACAAAACAAAAGGCTTCCCACTTCACAAGTTTGCCCTCCTGCTCATGAAGGATGGCAAGAACAATGACAGGAGGTAGAACTAGCCTGTGTATCCTTGCTGGCCTTCCTCATGTCTTTACCTAAGTCATATCAAGAATATCCAAAGAGGGGTGCTGTTTCCATCAAATATACGCTGTGTGGAAAATGTGGAAGAGAATGGTAGGTTGATGAATATCAAATTAATTTAATACATGCCATATAATGCGCTCCCTTTATCTGCTTATTTCAGTTTTTAATGGATATTACAAGGGGAAGCCTGGATGACATTTCAAGGCCAGCATCTAGCTCAAGAATTAATCATGGGAGCAAAGTTTTAAGCACATCCTTAGAGATTTTAACACCAGCGCCAAGCCTGCCTAAGGTAACTATTATGTCCACTGTTTTTCTTGCTCTTTCTTCTACAGTGTTTTCAAGTTTTTGTCAGAGATGCTGTTAATGTTTATAATTATAGTAACATTAGTGAGGTACAGTCCTTGAGAAACCTGTATTTAGTAGAGTGGTACCTCGGACGCGGGTGGCGCTGTGGGTAAAACCTCAGTGCCCAGGACTTGCTGATCGTAAGGTCAGCGGTTCGAATCCCCGCGGCGGGGTGAGCTCCCGTCGTTCGGTCCCAGCTCCTGCCCACCTAGCAGTTTGAAACCACCCCTAAGTGCAAGTAGATAAATAGGTACCGCTTTATAATGGGAAGGTAAACGGCGTTTCCGTGTGCGGCACTGGTGCTGGCTCGCCAGTTGCAGCTTTGTCACGCTGGCCACGTGACCCGGAAGTATCTTCGGACGGCGCCGGCTCCCGGCCTCTTGAGTGAGATGAGCGCGCAACCCTAGAGTCGGTCATGACTGGCCCATATGGGCAGGGGTACCTTTACCTTTACTTACCTCGGGTTAAGTACTTAATTCATTCCGGAGGTCCGTTCTTAACCTGAAACTGTTCTTAACCTGAAGCACCACTTTAGCTAATGGGGCCTCCTGCTGCCGCCGCGCCGCTGGAGCACGATTTCTGTTCTCATCCTGAAGCAAAGTTCTTAACCCAAAGTACTATTTTTGGGTTAGCGGAGTCTGTAACCTGAAGCATATGTAACCTGAAGCATATGTAACTCGAGGTACCACTGTACTTATATTTTATGTTTTTATAATAAAGTGTATTTCCGGTTGGATCCATTCCTCAAATCCTCTTTCATGGTAGAGACTCTGATCCATCGGAGGATCATGTTGGAGGAATGGGACAGGTGATTTTTGCCAATTCCTGTCCCCACCCCAGTCTCCAGTGCCACACCCCACACTGTTCTGGAGGGCCCCCCAACCACCTGGAGTAACTATTCAGGGGGAAGAAGGAATTGGCAAAAGTCCCCCCCTCCTCTGCCTGTGGGTGTATCCCATATTTGTTTCAAAATAGGCATCTGCACAAATGATTAGGTTCCACCCATGTTTTGAAACAATTCATTTATTAAATGAATTTTGTGTGTGTGTGTGTGTGTATATAAATCATACTTTGAAGGAGGGACATGTGTCTTGATACTCTTCTAGTTTTTTGCTCTCATTCACTACCTGTCCCCCTCTCCCCCTCCTTTCTTTTTGCTTTGTTTAAAACAACCTAGGAAATAAGGCCATAAACATTTTGCTAGACTGCCTGTCCACTGATACATACTGTGATATGTGGCATAAAATAAAGAGAGAGCCAACCACTGTAAAGCTTATTTGTTTGGTCACTTGGAGGTGATTCTTTGCACTGGCAACTAAATACACTGGTACCTTGGGATGCGAACGGGATCCGTTCCGGAGCCCTGTTTGCATCCAGAAGCAAACGTAACTAGCAATGGCACGTCTGTGCACGCACGCGTCGCTTTTCGACGCTTCTGCGCATGCGCGTGACATCATTTTGAACATCTGCCCATGCGCGAGCAGTGAAACCCGGAAGAAATGCACTCCTTACTTCCAGGTTGCCGCAGAGCGCAACTCGAAGGTGCTCAGCCTGAAGCAACTTCAACTTGAGGTATGACTGTAAGTGACTATTCCCAAGACTTTTTTAAAAAAATAAAATACAGTAGTTTATAAATATTTGCAATGTATTATCATAGCTTTAGATTTCATCTGAAATTACATTAAAAAGGAAATTTTATCTATGGTTCCAAATGATAATAAGGAGAAATAGTGACCAATGTGCTTGTAGCAAATTTCTATTTCTGCAATCAATTCTAGGTTGCTTTTTATAATGAACACAAAGAACATGAGTCAAAAGAAAATTATGATGAAAATAGAGAGGAATATGGAACCAAAAAAATGAGAACCTCGGAAGTCATATCTGAAGAAAAGATGAATAGTAGTTACCAGCTGGTAATACAGAATACAAATCAGGTAAAAGGTATGAAATTTAGTATGTGTACAGTGCTTGTTTACATACAAGTAAGTTCAATGGCATTTGTTATTTTATTTATTTCATAAAATTTATACACCGCATGATTGTAAAAAAGAAAAGAAAAAGCCACCCTCAAAGCAGTTTACAAAATGGTGTTCTGTGGGACCTATTCCTTAGAGTGTGTGTTAGGGTTGCCACCTTGGTTTTCTAGGGGAAAACTCAATATTAAAGTTACAGAACTATGTAAATATTCTTCTCTTAGCTTTTTAGAAGCTCAGTTGAGAAATTCTCTGAATGTGGATAAAAAAGAAGGGTTAAATATATTTGAGAGCAGAATTTTGCACTTTGACCTGCTTCTGCTGCTTCAAATATGACTCAAGTATTGTACAAATTAATCAAATCACAAGAGGAAGACATATTATTTGCACAATGAAGAGACACCCAGAATAACCTCCCCTTTTCTTGCTCTTCTATTTCAAACCCTCAGTATGCTTTTAGACTTGGGGCCAATTCACACAATCAAATAAACTGTTATTAATTAAGTGATAAAGTCCTGTCCTTGAAAAGTCACTCGAGCTTAATGGATACTGCACATGATAAAAGATTTCCACAAAAGTTTATCTAAGTTAATGTAATAGTTGGTCCCCTGGGGTGGGGGAAACAGGAAGTTTTGCTGAGAAAGTGCTCAGCTATTAAATGAGTCTATGAAACCTAGATCCAATCAGAACTAGAGCAGTACATAAGGGAGGATGTGTGATGAAATCTTGCAGCTTCAAATATAATAGAAAGAGGGATGATATAAAAAGGCAGGTGAACAGCAAGGGAGAAATAGCAGGCTGGGTGAACAATGACTGCTGGATGACCCTCCCCCCAAAAAATTATTTCA
The DNA here is from genome assembly GCF_964270895.1 of Podarcis filfolensis. Lineage (NCBI taxonomy): Eukaryota > Metazoa > Chordata > Lepidosauria > Squamata > Lacertidae > Podarcis > Podarcis filfolensis. Next base: position 95,027,335 of record NC_139604.1, read on the forward strand.
TAGAATCATAGAGTTGGAAGGGATCCCCAAGGGTTATCTAGTCCAACCCCCTGCAATGCAGGAATATCAGCTAAAGCATCCATGACAGATGGCCATCCAACCTCGGCTTTAAAACCTCCAAAGAAGGAGAGTCCACAACCCTCCGAGAAAGTCCATTCTACTGTTGAACAGCTCTTACTGTCAGAAAATTCTTCCAGATGCTTAGTTGTAATCTCCTTTCGTGTAAAATATTTGTCTTACAGCATAAGCTCCTGGGATTAGAGCCCTATTTTATATTAAATTTTGTCACGAATATCAGTGAAATTCAAAATACTGGTTAAAAGTGCAGTGAATGTTGGAACTGATTGAGACATACAGTCACTAGTTTTGTGCACACTCCCCCAAATTGCGCCCTCTGCTCAAAAGTTTCTGCGTAGAGGGGGTGATCCTAAGGGGCGGAGGGTGTAGAGGGTTTTCCTGTCCTGCCTAGCACTCCCTTCTGCCTGATGCACAGCCCCCTAACAGCCATAGATCACTCTGGGCCAGCCAACCTGACCTGTAACTATCTGTGGCTGTCTGAACCTGACTCATCCAATACCTGAGTCCCTCCATATGGGTCCAGTTTGGCTTGGGACTCTGCCAGATCTGGTGTACAGCCCTAGCTTGGATAGTTTCTGTAATGGAATATTTTAATAATAATTTGTGCACCAAGCTCCAGAGGGTTTGGTGGTCAAACTAATGCCTCTTCTTCACTGGAAATGTATTGCTTGTTTCCTAACATGATTGTGCAGTAGGCCTTTAATTGCTGCATCACAGACAGAAATGAAATAAATGATTATGTCATCACCATAGTATATTCATGCCGGAGAAGCTTTGCCTGTTAATTTTCTGCCTGTCCTGCACCCATTTAGATAACATGTTGTGCCAGAAAAGGGTGGCAACAACACTTTCCTGTGAGCTACAAAATATATTAATATAATATGGTGAGGTAGTTAACAACCAGTATGTAAGTAGTACTGTTAAAAGTTGTTTAAAGCCACACAGATATTTGGCAGAACTTGACAGAACTCCATATACTTGTGTACTGTTCCAAGTTGTTTCTTAGTTTGTAGTAATGATGATTTCACTGTTGGTTCAAATCTAAAGGTGCTGCTAATTTCATGCATGACTTCTGTTTTTCAGAATATTCCTCAAGCTCAGCAGATTCTGAAGATGACTGGGCTGAAAACAGATGGTCTTGTAGCCGCAGTGCTCCTCAGAATGAACCAGCTAGATTAGCAAAAGGTATTCCCAACGTTTCGCCTGCAATTGAACCTGGAGAAGACATCCTGTTGTGCATGACGTTGTTTATCCAGTGTCACAAATAAGTAGATAGTGGATAAAGAGAACTTAGGGTGACTTTTTTATTTCCATATCAAGCAAATAGTAATTCTGGGGAATCTGTGGTTGGGACACAACTACCTTCATCCCTGTCCATTGGCCACATTGGCCAGGGCTGATGGGAGTTGGGAGTCCAACAAGATCTGGAGGGCCACAGGTTCCCCACCCCCTATTATAATGATTTATTTTTGTAGAACAACATCTAATGTTGCCAACTTTGTCAGCCTCTACTGCTATGCTTTCAGAAACCGGATGCACAGGAATTTAGAAAGTGAATGGGGATACGATGGTGGGGAGAAAGTATAAAATTTCTTCTTGTCAAACTGCTGTGAGAGGCAGAAGATCAAGGCTAGCAAAAGTGTTAGCAACCCTACATAGACTAAAGTCTAGATTTTAGTTCTGTTCAGGCATTTGTTATCATAGTTCATGGGTAGGCAAACTAAGGCCCGGGGGCTGGATCTGGCCCAATCGCCTTCTAAATCCGGCCTGCAGACGGTCCGGGAATCAGCGTGTTTTTACATAAGTAGAATGCATTTTATTAAAAATGCATCTCGGGGGTAGTTGTGGGGCATAGGAATTCGTTCATCCCCCCCCCCAAATATAGTCCAGCCCCCCACAAGGTCTGAGGTATAGTGGACCGGCCCCCTACTGGAAAAGTTTGTTGACCCCTGTACATGGTTAAAGAAACATTGGGGGCGGGGTGTGTGGAGAGATAGTGGGCACAAGTCTGTTAGCTCCACCATACTTTTCCATTTCCCTCTATGACCTCAAGGGTGACTTCATGGCAAAACCTGTATTCCCGGAGGCTTCTGCACAAAATTGTAAAGACCTTAAAGCTGTTTACATCAAGCACATATTGAAAACTCTTGTTGCTGTGTTTTCACTGTTCTAAATAAGGATAGGGAGGATTTTGGGTTGCTCCCCAATTTGTAGCAACAGACCTTGCCTGAATCAGAATGTATACATACAGATTAGATTGATCTCAGGTTTTCAAACCTTTCTGAGTGTGATTTGCTAGTCCTTCTTTTTTTAAAATGAGATGGTCTAATGGTTCTTTTTTCTTTAAAAACAAAACAAAAGTTTAACAGCAGCTTATAAAATGTGGTCCTTAATGAAGAAATAGAAGGAAAATTAATATCTCATACGGGAAACGTATTGGATACAAACTCCAACTCCCTTTGCAGAAACAAAAGCTAATAAATTTGTAACTACGTTTGAAAGTCAGGAAACCAGTGGCTGCTAAACAAAGGATTAACACCTGAACTGTTGCAAAAAAGCAATAAGAAATAAGAACTTTGTATCCTTATACTCAGTGCATGGGAAATCACCTTAAATTGTTTAATTTGGTTTATGAATGATTGGCTCTCTGTGTTTTTTTAATTGGATTGTAATTTGGTTTGAGATAATGTGGCTATTATTGGATTAGTATTAAAATTAATAAAAATTATTGTAAAAAAAGAAAATAAGAAAATGTGGTACTTAAAGCACTTGTTCAAAATGTTTGAATTAAGAGCCCCTAGAAATGGCATTATATTACAGGTGAATTGTATGGAGAAAAAGATAGCACCCTCCATCTAACTATGAGGCAGATATCTTTTTTCTGTCCTGTTATTAAAGATCTCTGCTTTTAATATGCAGTTTGAAATGCAGTTTATAAGAATTATTGTTAATATGTTTAATTTTTAAGTGACAGTCAGTTCTGCGTACCCGCAAGACTCCAAGGAGAAAGATGTAGATCCTCGCATCCTGAAAGCTATAAAGAAGATGGAAAGGTTGGACCAGATATTGGCCAACAAACAATCTCAAGAAAGGGCAATTAAAAAACAAGGCAGGGAAATGAGAACTAAACTGTGGGAAGATTTTCAGGTTAGAAATAATTGTAATAATTTTGATATATGCACTTTGAATAACTTTGTTAATATTTTCAGAATTGTTTATCTGAGTGTTTATAGTTTCATTTTTAATTTAATTTAATGTAATTGTTGCACGTTGTATCCCTAATCATGTAAACAAATATCTATCACAAAGCAACCATGTTAAGCAGTTTAAAGATGAAAATGAATAAAAACTGTTACAAAAAAATATTTCAGGTTAGAAACATACAATTTAAGTTCAAAATTCTTCTGTGAGCAAACATTTAAGTAAACTAGCATGATTTAAAACGATGCATTTCACTCAAATTTAAATTACTCAATGTCTTAAGAAAATCAGATGTTGACCTTATATGGGAGAACTGATCAAGTCTTTATTGATCTTATGACAAGTGCTACCCTGATGCAGTATTCACAAAAGCATGTGCTACTCCAGGGGTAGGCAACCTAAGGCCCGGGGGCTGGATGCGGCCCAATCGCCTTCTCAATCCAGCCTGCGGGTGGTCCAGGAATCAGCATGTTTTTACATGAGTAGAATGTGTCCTTTGATTTAAAATGCATCTCTGGGTTATTTGTGGGGCATAGGAATTCATTCATTTCCCCCCCCCCCAAATATAGTCCGGCCCACCACATGGTCTGAGGGACGGTGGACTGGCCCACAGCTGAAAAAGGTTGCTGACCCCTGTGCTACTCAGTACTTAGTCATACCTTTAAAACAGCGCTACTAACATGCATTTCGGAGATCAGGGGTGGCCAGGGTTACCAGGTGGAGCTGCAGAGCCACCCTCTCAACACTCGTGTCACTGCAGCTGGATGGGGCAGGTCGGGGGTAAGGTCAGGGCTGTGCGGATGCACTGACATGAGCATTCAGTTTGACTTAGCCCGTGCATCTGCACAACCCCAACCCATCCCATATCTGCTCTGCCCCAGCCCCACCAGGGTCATCTGCAGAGATGAGAGTGTTGGGAGGCTGGCTATTCCTCACTATACTGTCACGTTCATAGGCAAGAAAGTTGCCACAGCTGTGGGATCTTCTGGTCTACCTTTTCTCTGCCATGCAGTATTATATAAATATATATTTATTTATTGCCCACATACAGTCTATGACATCTCGAAGTTCTTCCGTGGTTACCGAAGAAGCAGAAAACACCAGCAGATTTTTAGCTTTGACCACACCGTCACCAGAAATGCCTGGTAAGTGTCAAATCAGAGAATAATAATAATAATAATAATAATAATAATAATAATAATAATATGTTATTTATACCCCGCCCATCTGGCTGAGTTTCCCCAGCCACTCTGGGCGGCTTCCAATCAAGTGTTAAAAACAGTACAGCATTAATGTTAACCATGTTGTTCTCCGCCTTAATAGTGTCACTATTGTTTAGGCAACGTATGTAGATAAAAATTAGACAGGCTTTGCCTGCAGGCTTCTAGCTTAACAAATCCACATGTGACATACTTGTACGTAAACTTTTTGAATTACATTTAAGACCTCGTGTGGTGCTTTAAATTGGTGCAAACCCACTAAGTTACCATCAGGTGGCAGTATTTGACAATGGAACATGCTTGCTGAATCTTTCATTTTTTAATTTTTTTTTTAAAGTAAGGATGGTTTGCCCAGGTGCTAAAACCTCAGAACTCCATCCCCCCTTTTACTTTACAAAGGTACCTTTTGCTGTAGAGATCATGTTTCTCATTGATATTGGCCAACAGAACTATGCATAGTTTAAATAGTTTAGGATCCTCCTTGCCCAAGGCATTTGTACTGCATATCTACAGTCAGGCCCATTCTGTCTGAATTTTGCAAAATATCTTACTTTACTTGAAAATAAAGGTTGGAATGTAATACACTAATTAGCTCTTGAAGAGGTTAGCGTTTAATCAGTCTTGGCACTATGAAAGGTGAGCTTCTGAAATTAGTTTTGCAGTTGACTGTCCACTAGGCAAAGGGACTATAGGGAAATGCAGAAAGTACAGAGGCAGTGATAATTTCCCAATTAACAGTGGTAATTCAAAACAGTAGTCTTTAAGATGCCACATGACTTTGTTGTTTTTGCTGCAACAGACTAACATGGCAATCAAATATATTTCAGTCTTTCTGAAATATCCTGAGCATCTGCAGTGCCTGAATAAGAGACTGTATTGTGTAGTCTACTTGACTAAAAGGCACTCTATCTACTCAAGCTGGCTTGTATTATTCATGTCATTGTCTGTCTTGTGGTTCTTGCTCTGCATGTTCTGTAGAGTTGCCAGAGAAGGGCTGTTATTTCAACACGTTTACATTATAGTTTCTGGCTGATTCTTGGCTGATGTTTGAGAGCTTTATGAGCACTAGCTAGTTTCAGACAATGAAAAGATAAATTTCTTCACCGAACTGTTCTGACAGCATTTGTGGGTAAATAATCAAACTGGCTCTGTGCAAAGTGCATGACATAGTGAAATGGTTGCGTTGCTGCTGCTCCATTTATTCAGCTGGTCCCCTTAATACACACATACAGTGGTACCTTGGTTTAAGAACAGCTTAGTTTATGAACAACTTGGATTAAGAACGCTGCAAACCTGGAAGTAGGTGTTTTGCTTTGTGAACTTTGCCTTGGAATAAGAACATGTTTCGCTTCCTGTTGAGTGTGTTCCATTTGTAAATTGAGTCCCCCGCAGCTAAGGGAAAGCATGCCTTGGTTTAAGAACACTTTGGTTTAAGAACAGACTTCCGGAACGGATTAAGCTCATAAACCAAGGTACCACTGTAGTGTGCTACTGCTCAGCCTACTGTAAATGTAGGTGAGGATACCCATTTCACCAAATGCAAGTTTGTTCATGGGTCCATTCATGGGCGTAGCCAGGATTTTTGTTAGGGAGCCAGGCCTTTGTTGTGGGGGGCAGGTATTTTGTTAGGAGGGGCAGAACCTCAGTTAGCAATGTACAGCACAACCTTGACTTACCACCGCCCCTATTCGCGAACAATCCGACTCGCGACCACAGCAAACCTGGTAGTAAATACTGGGTTTGCCGTGATTCATGCATGTGCAGAAGCGGCTTCTGCCGACTGCACATGCGCAAAAGTGGCTGCACCGTCTGCACACGCACAGAACAGCGCTGCCACCAAATGTGCTTGCGCAGAATGGCGCTTCTCCCAGCGACCCAGACCGACTCACGAACAGACCTCCAGAACAGATTCCGTACGTGAGTAGAGGTTCCACTGTATTTTTATTGATTGGGAGGGGCAGCTGCCTTTCCCTGCCCCCCCCCGGCTATGCCTATGGGTCCATTCTTGACACATCTGTTGCATTGTGTGACTTGACTCTTTATCCTATGCCAATTGTGTAAAGGAATTGGTCTTTCTATCTCTTTGTACTTGCAATCTATTTATATTTTTTCCACTGAATTTCTCTGTCTCCTTTTAAAAGAATTAGACTAAAAATTGTCTTATCTCTTATTCATTGCTACTCAGTTTTGTGAAAATGTAATTTTACGTGCCACAGGAATCATCCAAAAGGTACCTTCTCACACTCCTGAATTAGCACTGCAACATTCCCTAACTAAAGCAGACATATAGCACTAGTATGACCCTATGTGTCTGAATTGTTGGAAGTGGAAATACAGCCATTATGAGCATCTGGATAATATAACCATTGCTTGACTGTGCCGTTACTGTTATTATCTTTAATCTATATGGCTCCCTTCCTTCAGTGAGCAGATGGGATGTTAGGGCATTTCCATATGTACTAGATAACTATATCAGATCATAGCTGAAGGAGTAGAAATCTTCATATTTACAGAAAGTAATGCATAGCTCAAAGCACATGGCCAGCCTTTGAGAATGAGGAGTAGATAGAAGTCATTTAATTATATTTCCAGGTTGTTCTGAAATGGTAATTTTATGGAGTGGGAGAGGTGGCACAATGGCATTCCTTTCTGTGAAAACTAGATAATTGTATATTCTGTTGAGAGAAAGAAATGATGCTCAGTCTCAGTGTAGGTGTCTCCTTGATCCCACACCACACTACCAGTGGTCTGGTTGTTGAAGCTAACTACAATGCCAATCATCAATATGAATCTTTACAGGCTTCCATTCTTACAAATATTAAGTTGATATACTTGTCACAGGTACTGGTGAACATGGGACTGTTAATTATTTACATTTCAAAACAAAAAGATTATCAGTTATTTAATGCCACATTTTATTAACAGACTCGCCTGCTGCTGAAGAAGATGAAATGTTTGTTAGTGTATTTCACACGCAGATTCATCCAGAAAACTATGGGAATAATAGTAGACAAACCAAGCAAGGTACAGGTTATATCAATTTACCTTTGTTCCATAGATCCAGTGACAATTCTGCCTTTTGCCTGGGGATACTGCTTTAGACATAATGGGTAACCATATTGTCCTGTTACAAGAATGATCCTGCATGCATCTTAGACTCAAGTGTTTCCATCTCTTCTCTACTCTTTTGTAGGTGTGAGGAGGTTAAACATGTCACTTTTGCTTTTGAACAGAAGACAGTTTCCTGTTAGGATGAACTTGGGGACCTGTGGTTGACAAACAAACCATTATAAACAAATGAAGATATGACACTCAAGTTAGAACTCTGGGCTGCAGAAAGCAGTCTACCTGGATATGTAGTGCAGTTTTGTATTTGTATCTCCTAAAGTTTTGAGGCAATTACTACATCGTATTTGTAATGCCTTTAACTACATTTCCTTCCGAATGATGAGGAAGGCAGTGCTATTAGAGTATTGAGTGCTTTGGCAAAAAGGCAATGTTTAAAGAAGTAAATATAAGTTTATAGCACATTCAGAAATATGTAGCATAATACAATTTTGCAGGTTTGAATTACTACATAATCATAAGTGTTTTCTTGTTGTGGGAAGTACAGTATATTTGAAGTATAGTGGCAGTCATTGTCCTTAGCAGATCTATGCTAAAGGTAAAGGGACCCCTGACAATTAAGTCCAGTTGTGAAGGCCGAGGGAACCGGCGTTTGTCCACTTCTGCAGACAGTTTTTCCAGGTCATGTGGCCAGCATGACTAAACCGCTTCTGGTGAAACCAGAGCAGCGCATGGTTTATGCTAAGGGAAGGACTATTCAAATAATGGGAGTAACTTCAGGCATAGATAGGATGAGACCAGTGGTTCCCAAAGTGGTGGGATTACCAATGGGGGCACTAAGAGACAAGGGGGGGCAGGGGGCACTGGAGGTGTAAATGACTATCAGATAAATATCATTGGATCAAGTTCATTCGTTTTGTTGAATTAATTTTAAACTAAATAGTTTTAATTGGGTTTTGCATAAATGTGCAATTAAATTGTTACTGTTTTGAATTTTATCGTGTTATCTTCCTTAGTAAGTCGTGCAAACCACTATTCTAAGAAATGCTTTTTATAGGGTAGGATAGGAGGGGGCACTGGGGATAAGGAGGTGGTGGCCCCAAAAAGTTTGAGAACTACTGGATTAGGCTATAGTTAGTTGCTTGAAAAATTTGTGCATGACTGTAACAAATGACTGCACTGAAATCCATCTAATTTTATTAGTGATATTTTTGAGAGGTTACTGAAATGAATATAGTCTGAAATGAATAATACTGAATTATATTTGTGTACTGTAGATAGTGAAATGGTAAATTAGATGAATTGATTGTTTTTTGACTATTAACTTGCCCAGTTATACTTTTAGATTTTTTTTTTCTGAATTGCATGCTGTTTAGGTGACGATAAAACAAGAAGCTCAATAAAGAAAATGGAAAAGATGACTAAGAAAAGTGAAACAAACAGTAAAAAAACTGATTTTGTTAAAAAGAACATAGAGGTATGTGTTTACAGTCAGCATGGCAAAGTACAGGATTAGAACTCTTTGTCAAGTCTCATCATGCTACTCATTTAGAAATTAATAATGGATGATTAACTTTGCTACAAAGGTTATCCTATATATAGCCTGTCTGAAGTTTTTAGGAAAAGGATGATAACTAGATTGCTGATCACTTCAGCTAAATCATGTATTGCTGGGAAAACGTAATAGAATCTATTGAACTGGCATTTATGGAGCCCATGTTGTTTATTTTGTACTATCAGGCTCTTCTAATGCTATGCCTGTGGTTTTTTTCTGCTGTCAGGAAATGGAAAGAGAACTTACGATTATTCTTATACCTAAAAGTTGTGAGTGGTATGGTGGAAGATAGCCCTGCCACAAGACTTGTATGGAATTTGTTCAGATCCTGGAACATCAGTTTCACATAAATTTCATTGTGGGCAGTGCAGAGCCAATGGTCTAGTTATGTTTTAAAAAGAGCCTTGCTGGATCTAACCCAAAACCTGCCTAGTCTAGCTTCCTGTTTCCCAAAGGGGCCAGCCAGATCATTGAGGAAGCCTAGAAGCAGGGCAACTGATAATCAGATATATTGCCTTTGATTCTGGTAGTATCATATGGTTACTGTTACTAGAAGCTATTGATAGCCTTATCTTTCACCGATTTGTCTAATCACCTTTTCAAGCTGTCTTAAGTTGGTGGTTCCACATGAAGCTTGTAGTTTAATTATATGCTGTGTTAAAATGTACTTCTTGTCTCTCTGATTCTCCCGCCTTTCCATTTCATTGGATGGGAGAAGGAGAAAAAACTCTCTCTCTACACCTTCTTCATTCTATGTCATCGTGGATCTGTGGTGTCATTAAGGGCTTAATTACATGAGATGGTAGTAGACTTATCCTTGAAGCCCTTACCCTACCTCTCCCTTTCCTGTCCTATTGTGTCCATGGAGACATTTCCCCCCATAACTGCACTGCAGGACTAGGAATGATCCTGGATCAAAAGCAGCTCTGTGCATATGTTTGCGGGGAAGAGATCAGCAGATACGGATTGGGTTGAATAGTCTCCACCCACATAACCCTTTGATCTGTCACTGGCTTGCTACAGTCATGTGTACTCTGGCCCTCGGCTACTGCCAGTGTGGTGTAGTGGTTAAGAGCGGTAGACTCGTAATCTGGGGAATCGAGTTCGCGTCTCTGCTCCTCCACATGCAGCTGCTGGGTGACCTTGGGCCAGTCACACTTCTTGAAGTCTCTCAGCTTCACTCACCTCACAGAGTGTTTGTTGTGGGGGAGGAAGGGAAAGGAGAATGTTAGCTGCTTTGAGAGTCCATCGAGTAGTGATAAAGCAGGATATCAAATCCAAACTCTTCTTCTGCTTGTGCTGTGAATGGCATAGGTTGTTTGAGCATTGAGGTCAGTCATTATTTGTGCAAAATTTTTCACCTTCTGATAAAATTATCTGAAACCCATTTGTCCTATCAGGTGGATTTGTTGATACATATCCTTCTGTATAAAAAAATGTGAAGATTTCAAAGTATTCTCCATAAGCCACCACATTTGTTATCATATACAGTATTGCAGCGGGTGGCTTGCTAGCAGCAGCTGGACTTTATTTTATTTTTAAAATTATTTTTATTTTATTTTATTTTATTTTCATTCATAAGTGTAATAATAAAAATGGAAATATAAAATATGTAAACATAATAAAAGACTATAATACCATAATGGAGGTTAAAATCTCATCATTCCATCATCAGTCTTCAATGGCTTCAGGCTTCCAAATTACTTTCTTTATTCAGCTGGCCAAGGATTCAGTTAACCAAGTAGTTATGCCAGAGGAAGATAAGAAGAGACTATCAGAATTGCTGAAAGATACTGAAGATGAGAGCAGTGAACTTCAAGTAACTCAGGTACACAGATATTCATCCAGGTTGATCCAAAACAGTAGTGTGTACTCTCCATTTCAGAGGATTAGTGCAGTGCTGGAATCTTCTTTGGTTTTCAGTGGTGACATAAAATTTTACATGGAGTGGAACCTTGCATCTGTGTGGATGCTTATTGGTAACATGCGAGCACAACTGCTTTGCCCGAGTGTACACTGACATTTTCTGAGTACTGGGTAGTGAGAGTTAAATAGTGATTTGTTCGTTTGGTTTTTTTGCTACAAAAGTGGCTACAAGAAGAAAGTAATTTTCTTTATCTTACTTGTAGATAAGTACCTAATAGTTTGGGATTTGTCTCCTCTTTGCTTTATAATGAAATTTAAAATAATTAGTATTTTCCCAAGCACTCTTAGGAATAAGAGCCTCTAGCCTGCCAGTAATCAGCATTCTTCTGGTGACCTTGCAAAACCGTTCTCAAAACTTGTGGACCTCTTATGGTCGGCCTGTTTGTCGGCACCTAAGCGGCGATGCAGCGTGCCTCTGAACAGGTGCAGAGTGCATCCCCTCCAACCCCCTTGCTGCCGAGCAGTACCAGTACCTTCTTTCCCTAGAAAAAAAGCACTGCTCCATCCTTTATGCAAGTTATGTATAATCACTATTTTTATGAAAAGTTATGAGATGTTGCTTGATGAACTAAAATTTTAACACACATGGTTTCATATCAGATCTGCATTTATTTGTGCTGAGGAGAATCTGTTTCTCTTAAAAATAACATGGCAGGGTTTTTTCGGTCCTAGTTTATATGCTCAGATAGTGTGACTAATTCGTTATTCCTTTTTCTAGGAAGAAGCAACTACAATGCTAGCACCAGGTGAAGGTTACACACCTGAGCCATTGGAATACCATCACCTCACTGAAATCAATGCCAAACTCAAACTAGTAATCTCTGATGGAAATTTATCTGCAGATCAGAATTCCTGTTCAATAGTCTCTAAAGATATTTATCAGGTACAGTGCGACTTGGAATATACCTTTAAATGCTCAGTAGCCATTTTTTAACATGGGAATTTGGAGATGCTTTAATTCTAGTGAATTGCTTCCTGTTTTCCTTGAATCCCTGTCAGCTTATCCTTCTTGAGGCAATCTAAGATATATTGAACCCATTACATTCCCAATTGGGACATGCAGTCAGACCCAGCTGTTTTCCGAATGTTTGTGAGACTCCCAAACCAATTCCATCCCACCCACTGTACTGAAACTCCTCTTGCTACCACCCATCTATCTGCATATTCACCTTGCTGTTTGGGCTGAAGTGAAGGACGGATCTTTCTGCTCCTTCCCCAGTGCTGTTGTTTAACATTTCTCAGTTTTTCTGGCACCGTGGTCATTGCTGTAACTGAGGGGAGATACCTCTGTTCTGCTGCTGCTGTTGCTACTACTACAGCAAGGTCAGGAGAGTGGTAAAGGCAGACCATTGAGTGAAAGGGAGGAGATTAAAATCTGAGCAGCAGAAGAATTCAAGAGGTTGAAATGCTTATCTCACAGCTGCTGAGGTTTGTGTTCTTATCATAGAAATTGTGACGGTTGGTGACATTTATTCTCAGTTCCTTGTACCAAACCTAGTATGAGCATAACTGCAGGCTTCCAGTAAGTTAGTTTTAGTTCACCTGAAGCTGTGCATGTAGTGTTAAACAATGATTTAGCGTTTTGTGTGAACCAGCAGTGCACTGGGTCATATTTGGAAAGCAATGCTTAGCTCCCATGCCTATATTTCTCTCTGCAAGCTATTGAGCTCTGGAGCATCTATGCAATGTTTATGTAAAATTATGTTCTCTTTGTAATATAACAGAAAACTGTTTTGTGAAACCATCAAGGTCAGTAAGACTTCTGAGGGAGTATAAAATGAACAAAAGGTTAATGCAAACTTCTAGGGTGCTTGACTTTCACACACTATCATCATTTGGCAGAAAAACAGCAGAACAATAATCAAAGGAAGTTTCCTCATATTATTCTAATGTCTTGGAATAGGCCTGAAAGCAAGAGCCTAATTCTGCTGTGCTCCCAGGGAGCCTGTGGACCTCAAAGCTGTCACTGGCCCAGGACTGATTATTATCCTTCCTGGGCATTGAGCCAGATCAGTTTTATGGGAAAATGCCTTATTTTTGGAGAAACAGGAGACATTAGTTTAGAAGGCTAATTAAAGGAACGCAGTTCAGAGTAGGTTTCAAATGTCAGAAAAGGAGGTATTTGCAATAATGTGTTTAGGATTGTCAGAGCTGTAGTCCTTCATAGCTTATGAGTGTGTTCATATCATTATGTGCACAGTGAAATACAATGTTGTCATTAGATACATCAGTGCAAACTATGTTTTCTGGTGAAACAGGTAGGTTGCAGAAGAAGTAAACATTTGCCAGCAATCTGTAAACTTTAGCCGATCTTTTTAGCGTAAATTACAGTCCATAGAGTGCGTGTGTTGAATGCTTTTGCTGCTCAGAACTAGTGATGGAAAATACATTTCCTGTAGGAGTATAGACAAGGCCATTATCAGAGGAAAAGCCACACAGGCTGGATGCAGCTTCACTTTTCTTTGTCATGATAGTCTCACCATCTTATTTTCTCTCTCTACTTATTTTTGTATTTGTGGTTATCCCTGTCAACTGAAGATAACATTTCATGCATGTGTTGAAGTGAACGCAGAAGCTTAAGCTCATGCCATAATAAATTGGTTAGCCTTTAAAGTGCCACAAGGCTCTTGTTTTTACTGCAACAGAGATTATGTAGCTGGCACTCTGGAACATATGCTTGGGGAATATGCCACCAAATGCAAAGGAGGAGAGGGTCCTTGTCTTTCAAGAGTTGTGTAGAAAAGGGAATTAGAGCATGTGCAGCTTTTTATAAAAGGATGGGACAACTTTTAGAAATCCAGTCTTTCTAAACAAATGTGAAAGGTGCAGAATCCCTCTTTTCTTTTGCACCTGACAGTCTGGTTTTTTTAAATTGTCAGAAATAGTATCTTTATTCTGATAACTAGCTTTTATATAGCTGTGCCAACTTTGTGTAGAAACCTTCATCCATCTTAATTAACTGCAATAAGAATACTTTACTGTTGTAGAGTGTTCTTTTATTGGTCTTCATATTTTAAACCTTTCTTTGCTGCATTGGGAATATTGGCCTAAAAGTATCATGGAAACAATCTTAACGAACACCTTGCACAATACCTTGATATCTCAGGATGGCATTGGCAAGGATAATCGGAGAATCTTAAGTATGGAACTCCTCAACCATGGAGAGAGGAATAGGAAGAAGATGAGAGTGAAAAAATCGGCAGCTCTAGCACTGCCTCCACTTAACTGTTGTTACTGGACAACTTGTGAAATGGTGCGATACTCCCAGTGTTTTGTTTCCTGGCAAGCATTTATCAAGAAGCAGAGAGAAATACTATCTTATGACTAAGGGCCAGTTCATACATTCCAAAGAATTGGAATGCAGACTCATTTTGGATATTGTTTTAACAGGAAAGTGGCTAAGAAATATTTAAAATAAATTGAGAAAGAATTGGTGCAAGTGACTTGTACTCCTTTACCTGCTTCTTCGTAATATTAAGGCTGACCTAAAGCACCCTACTACAGGCAGTTTTTTTTTAAAAAAAGAAAGATCATCCTTGAGCAAAACACGGTTGTTATCACACTTCTTCCTTAGCTCTCTCATATTTTTTCCCATATCTTCTTCATTATTTTTCTTCACAGTGAATTTTCTCATTTCTGTGCAGCACTCTGCATTCATATTTACCTCTCTTAACTGGTTTATGTGATGCATCTTCTCAGATCCTTCCTTGCAATGCTTTCCTTTGCATCTAACACAAACTAGTTGCATTTACTTTCAAAGTTCTTCATAGCCTTGCCCTACTCTGTCTTTCTGACCTTATTTCCCAGAAGTCTTCTGTTCCCTTCAACTGCCTTGTTCAATTACTGCTGCCCTTAATAGTTTGAAACTTGGAGAACGCCTACATGATGCCACTTCTCGCTATCTCTTGAAATGCTTCTTCAAAACCAACCTTTACTGTGAAGCCTATTCCTCACTGAAATAAAGCGTATGTGCTGCAGTTTCTCACAGGAATCAATTATTACACTTAACCTCTGTTGCCACACTTCCTTCTGTTTTCTTGCTTACTGTCAACATTTTAAGCATCTTGGCAGATACTTGTCTCCATGTTACTCTGTAAAGCATTGTACAGTGGTACCTCGGGTTAAGTACTTAATTCGTTCCGGAGGTCCGTACTTAACCTGAAACTGTTCTTAACCACTTTAGCTAATGGGGACTCCTGCTGCTGCCGCGCCGCTGGAGCACGATTTCTGTTCTCATCCAGAAGCAAAGTTCTTAACCCGAGGTAATATTTCTAGGTTAGTGGAGTCTGTAACCTGAAGCGTATGTAACCCGAGGTACCACCGTATATACTGATGCTACTAAAAATAGCAGTCAATTTTAATTGATTTTAGTAGTAGTAGTGTGGAAAAACTTCGGACCCAAAACAAAATGTTGCAGTATACCCTGGTCCCCCATTCCCAGTAGCAGCTATTCTATTCAGAGTACTAGTCAGCCAGCCACACCTACTTCTGGGAGGTATTCAACTAAACAGTTATGCTAGCATGACTTGTAGCTGTGCAGTGTAGCCCCCTACCCCCAATCTATTCTGAAGCACTGTGCTATCATAACTATCATAGGAACTAAAGCAGGCCAATTCACGTTCTACCCTGTTTTCTTGCTTTCTCTTCCAGCTAACGCTGAGCATTGTGTGACCTCTGGGCATCTCATTGAGTATAATTTAGCCTCATGGGTATTTTTTTGGGGGGGTCCCCTTTTGGTGAGCCCCTCAACCTTTTTGTTTTAATTCTGAGGGATCTCTC
This sequence comes from Podarcis filfolensis, assembly GCF_964270895.1. NCBI lineage: Eukaryota > Metazoa > Chordata > Lepidosauria > Squamata > Lacertidae > Podarcis > Podarcis filfolensis. The sequence continues at coordinate 95,043,160 of NC_139604.1, forward strand.
AAGCATGCTTGTTTTTCAGTGGCCCTATTTTGCTCTGATATCGGTTGGCACAAGGAAGTAGTAATACTTCTGATGTTTACTAAGCTCATTTTCTGCTCAGTTGTGGTCCAAACCTAAAATGTAATTTTCTATATAATTTATGCTGCATATGAAACCCGTGACTAGTTACCTACCAAGCAAAACGAGTGCATGGTAGCTTACACCTAGCATGTATCAGACTGAGCTGCAACACTTATAAAGTGCACAATTGGGCCAATTGTTTCAATGGACTTCCTTCAAAACTAGTTTGTTGTGGTTGGCCCCCCCTAAAGATTTGGTGAGTAATCTGAAATAGTTGTAGACTTAACCATCTGTTTGTATTTCCACTTAGCCGGAATGAACTTCAGTTATTTATTCTCATGTTATTTGCTCCAGATTTTTGTCTGCCAAGGACTGTGTTTAATGATAATTTCAAAGCAAATTCCCAAGCTAATGTTTCATTATGTGCAAAAATGTAATTATCAACAGCTTAGAGATTTGGTTCCTACCACTTGTTACTATATTTGAAGAATATAGGAATTCTATATTTGTGTGTCCTTAATCCTTCACAAATGGTTTTAATAAGTTTGTATAGGAGTATTTCATCTTGGCTGTTACAGGAAAGTTGGATCCACAACTCTTTTCCATGATTGTATTGTTTTTCATTTAGGAAATTGGCGTAATCAAAGCCGTCTTTCTCTCTCAAGCATTCCCCCCCCCCCCGTATGCCAGATTTAATTAAATCATTATAGTTATGCTTGTCTCTTAATTTGGTTTAATTATTTATTTAGTTTGAGCTTTTAAGTATTAGCTCAGTTGAATTCCTTTCTTTTTTAAGGAGAAAGGTTATGCACGATAGAATTGCAGACTTAGGAGTTCTGTTTCAATGCTAAGGAGTGCCCTATACTGAACACTTGGCAATGCAGAGTTTTGTGAATGACTGGCACTGCTGTGGAAGGACGAGTAATCTGTGATGCAGAATCCCTTCATGAAGATGGTTTCCATTCTTAACAGGAGGAAGTTGAAGGTTAGGTTAAGCCTCTCTATTCCTGTGGATGCCTGTGGAAGCCAGACTTTCAAAAACCCTGCATTGTGCTTTGGCTGAGCACACCTGCTCCCAGCAGGGGAACAGGCATGCATAGACAAAGCAGTGGGATCTAACCCCCACTCCCTAGCTGATGAGGAGGGATTAAAAGCCCTCATCAGCTGATGAACAGGGGTTAAATCCTACTGCTTTGGCTGCATGTACCAGCTCCCAGCAGGGGAACTGGCATGCACTACCAACACAAAATTAAACCCTGCCCCCTGCCCATTAGCTGATGTCACCCTCCCATCAGAGTGCTGTCAGTTGATTGGCAGGTGGCCATATTTTATTTTATTTTTTTAATGCCTTGCAGGCCAAATTTTACCTCCTGGCAGGCCAAGATTTGGTCTGAGGGTTGGAGGTTTCCCCTCTCATGTATGTTATTGATTTTTCTATCCCCTGATGCCTCCAATAGTCGATTTATATTTCCTTCTTCCAATAATTAACATGCTCAGTTTTCATTGGGTTGTTTTGGTCCTCCACCCCTGTCCCCTATTTTATGTCCCTCCCTCTATTATTATTACTATTACTATTACTATTACTATTATTATTAATATTATTATTAATTTTGGTATTTCTGCAAACATTGGTGTTTCTCCAAGCTTGCGGATACTATCTCTTGTATCTAGGTGGTGTTGATCTGGCAACATAAGGACACTCAGATAATGAATTTGCTACTAATATATATGATGATATATAATAATGTATTACAATGCATGTGTTTTATAGTACTATAATGGGCATGCCAGTGTTTAGGGTTTATCTTAAAATATGATTCAAAAATCTGGTGCTCAGCTTTTCAAGCTGCATGTACTACTACAGTGGTACCTCGGGTTACAGATGCTTCAGGTTACAGACGCTTCAGCTTACAGACTCTGCTAACCCAGAAATAGTACCTCAGGTTAAGAACTTTGCTTCAGGATGAGAACAGAAATGGTGTGGTGGCAGCGGGAGGCCCCATTAGCTAAAGTGGTGTCTCAGGTTAATAACAGTTTCAGGTTAAGAATGGACCTCCAGAACGAATTAAGTTCTTAACCTGAGGTACCACTGTACTGATAAATGCTATTGTGAAACCCATCCCTTTGTAACAGAGAGTGGGTACACCAGGAAACGTTCTTGATTGGTATTATGGTTTTATCTAAATGTCTTTTTTTTTTTTTTTTACAACATTAAAACAACCTGTATGTGTGATTAATCAGTGCTTTCAGATGCCATCATGCTACATTTGACTTGAGGGCGGTTGAGCTAAACCTTTTGGCATGACATTTGGCTCTTAGAAAAACTGCCATTACTGGCATTGCCACATGGTTTGCATTACAGTAGTAGATGTTAGATGTTAACAAGCAGATTAAAATAAGGATTTAAAAGGAACTACATAGAGCTAATGCCAGCTCTGCGCAACCAGACAGCTATCTGTAAGTCTGAGCTTTTCCACATGATAAAATGGGTGCCCCGACTGCATTTAACGATTAGTGTGCTACTCTCACAGGCTTGTATCTTGTGCCAGAGGAGTGATATCATGTCTGTGAGTAATGGGTAGGAGAGAGTCTGGTGGTGGTGGGAATAGCGACAATGCTGTCCACAATTTATTTTATAGGGTCTGGATGAATAGTGGATCTCCGCAACCTGAAAATAAATATTTAAGCAAATGTTTCTGAAATGGCTGTTCAATGCATGCTGCTCTTTGAACTTAAAAAGTGTTTTAATACTCTACAATGATGCATGGTGAGGAAGCCTTTAATTACATCTCATAGGTGCCTATGGCACTTGTGTAACCACAATTTGCACCATAATTACTATAACAGTGGTTGCATTTTCCCAGATAAACAAAATATAGTGCAACCAAAGCTTAGAAAATGTGACATCTATCAAACAGAAGAGCAAGCTCAAAAATATTGGGTAACAGCTTAGTTTTTTCTCTCCGTGTGTTCTCTGTCCGGTTTTATTTTCCATCACTGTATGGTATCCTTAAACGAAATCCCAGATGTCTGCGAACAGAGTAGCCATGCAACCTTATGCACATTTCCATGGGAGTAAGCTCAACTGAATCCAATTAGACTTAATTCTTACTGGGCTTGCATAGGATCAGGTTGTGCAGAAGTATTTTTGAGGGCAGAATTCTGCTTGGATCCAAAGGTGTCTAGTTTGAACAGAAAGACACTTCTGCTTGCTGAAGGGGACATGTGATTTTTGGCAATTCCCTCCATCTACAGATGACATCCTACATTCCACTCCATTTCTGAGGGCCCTCCAGTCTTTAGGCTTGGCTTTTGGGGGAACAGAGGTGTTGTAGTGGTGGTAGCAGGAGAGCTTCATTCCATGATGAGAACGCCATCTGCAGTTCTTAGGATGTAGGCTATTATATATGCATTTATTTTTAGCAGAAGGCATCTGCAGGGCTGACTGATTAGTTAGATAAGCAAGTATTTGTTTTGTCAAAGGAATGGTGGCTCCCCAGAGGTTTGTGGAAAGCAGTGACCTCACTGGCATATCTGTTGACAGAGCCTTTACTTGAGCTACAGAGAAAAGTCTACCAATGGCTTCTATTCTGTTGTTCATTAAATCTAGCCACTTTTAATTCCAGTTGATATTTTGGCTTAACATGCACTATATTTTGGGGAAGAAGTTTGCTTTATGTCATAAGTATGTGGCTTTAATTAAAACCTGGACGGTTTTATTTTGGCAATTTTTAAAAAGACATCTCGTTTCTTATTATGTGTAGCCAAATGTAACTTTTTGATCATTCGTATTTGCCAAATATTAACTCAGTTGCTTTAGGCTCAGTAAGTAAGTGATGTCATAGCAGCAAGTGAGCAGGGTGGAAAATAAGAAGCTGGACTTTGTAGGAACTTTCATTCCAGTGGTGAATAATACTATCCTTTGTCTCTTCTTCCTGTTTCCATTCCTGATCATCTAACAGATAAAAATAAGTTGATTTTCTCATGCTATATAATATATTGAAAAGATTTAAATTGAATTGGTGGTTTGTATGCAGCATGCAGTACAGATGATGTTAAATGCAGGAATGCTCATAGAAGTTGAGAGCCCATTGTTAAAAGTAAACCTTGGTCTAATGCAGAGGTTTTCAAGCATTTTGGGTCCATGGCTCCCTTGACCAACTACATTCTTTCTGCTGCACCCCTGTGGGGCTCAGGAGCCCAGTTAGGTCACCCCTTGCCTGCAGAGCTGGCAGCCCCATTCCCCTTTTCAAACACCCTCCCTTGTGGATTGTTCCCTCAGCCTCCTCTCCTCTCCCCTCTCCTTGGGAGTCCTCTATGCAGCCATAGCTGCCGCCCCCGGTTTCTGACTTGCCCCCCTGCCCCAAAGAGGGATGGCTCCTCACACTGGCCCACAGGGGTCTGGGAAGCACCCCCTGGCCAGCCCCAGAGGAACCATTCGCACACAAACAGCTGTGCAAGCCTTTGGGAGGCTGAGACACGATAGGGCATCAGAGGAAGGAGGGAAGGAAAGAGGGACAGAGGCCAGTATTGTCTGTGGCACCCCTGAGCATCATTCAAGGCACACTGGTTGAAAACCACTGGTATAGTATATTAAACAATATTCTACAGTAAATGACCAGCAGTTTATCGATGTTATTTTCATTAATAATTTTTGTTACTCTTCCAGATAATCTAACATGCCTACATTCAGTTTTAATTGTCAGAGATTTGCTACATTAAATATATTACATGTGGGGATTTTAGCTGTTTAACATACAGTGTATCAATTGTAGCATGATTAATCCTGCATGCATATATATCATTATGGGTACACATGCTATAGGGAGCCTTTGTTACAGAAAAGTTTCCCTACTAAAGTGTTTTCAGTTAAGAAATGTCATAACATTTCTATTTCTCCTCTGGAAAACAGTGAAAAGGAACAGTTCCTGAATTTATATTCTGGCTGTCTAATTCTGCTTTTCAGTATGCAAAGCCTATGAAGAGCCTAGGTGTAGATAGAAGTGTCTATTGGTGATCTATTGGGGTATGATAGAGTCCCCACCCCCTTCTTCAGATATGTTAAATTTTTCTACATAAGAATCACAACTAGAGAAGGACTATCAGGTGGGGTATTATTATCTGAGGATGAAAACATGGTTCACATTCCCTATCTTTCTGAAGGTCTTATTGATAGCTATATTTGGAGTTTCCCCATAGGCCAAATTTACCTTTGTAAATTTTCCTTTTTACAGGAATACATAGCACAACTCATTTGTTTGAGACCAGCTGCCTATGTTTTATTAAGCATATCGTTCAGCTCAACAGTCACTACTACAATCTACTGTTGATGACATCCTATAATCTGTTTGATACAGATTAATCTGTAAGCGACATTTAACATGGAGGGAGCCCTAGTAGATTGGTCTAGATGGTCTCCCTTTCTTTTTCAGCTTTACATGTCAATGATTCCATTATTATTTGCTTCTGTTAGGATTCTTTGGCTTATGCAAATAGAAAGCTGGAAACAATTCCAGGTGAAAAGGTTTTAAGAGACACGAAAGAAGAACGAGATCAGCATAACCGGCTTAAGGAGATTGACCAGCAGCTGAAAAACCTGGAAGGGACTGTAAGTCTTCTAAAGTTCCCTAGTTTGCTAAAGTCAGTAGATACCAAGAAGAAGAAGAGAATGACAAAAGGTTTTGTTTTGTGTTCTTGGTAATATTATTCTGTGTTACAAAATAGATAAATTACAGTGATGCTTCTCAATTACAATATCTGTATGAAGATCAAGTACTTTCTCACTGCTTATATAAACTGGTGGGATTTTACATAACTTGCGTTATGTTAATATAAAACGAGTGCAGGTTGAATTATATTATACCATGAAGTCTAATGCTAAAAGACAGCTTTCCAAATAAACAGAGAAATCACTCCCTCTATTTCCCTTGTTCACGGTGTGCTGATGCTGACATAGCCAAAATGGCACCACCCACCCACAAGAGGCAGGCTCAGGGGAACCCCAAAGTATGCAGAAGTACAAATAAAAACAAAATATGGGCAAATAAAAGGAAAAATAAAGGGGTGGAGCCACCTCAAAAGTGGAAACCAGACTGCGCATGTTTGTACTTGATCACTTTCTACTTTTCTTGGAGGGCACATGGGGGGGGGGGAGTAACAGCACATGCAGCATCTATTCTAAATGCTGCTTTGACTTCGTCTGTGTCCCCACCTGCTGTCAAAAAATTAAACAAACTGCTTCCTCTTGGCTGCTTCACCAATTGTAAACATGTGAGTTTTCAATAATGCAGTAGCTGCCTTGCAATTGTGCAAGGAAAGGGCTGTGAGGGAGAAAGCAGGCCAGAGGACCACCAATTGGCCACTTATAATGCCCCCATGCCCCCATCACTTATTGACCCTTTAAAAGAGAGGAACAGGATTTTTTTGTTAATACTCCCTTAGGGAAGATGTTTTATGGAGCTTAGAGCTGTAGTAGCCTTTGGTTTGTGTGTTTGCACATTATGCAGACTGAAGATGTTCATTCTACCGATGGTTCCGCTCCCTGTATAAAAATAACTGCAACTAAACCAACCAATCCCACATAGTGTAAACCTGCACAGCAATAAAAGAGGTTTACAATGCAATTCTGTACACGTCTACTTAGAAGTAAGCCCCACTGAATTCAAAGGGACTTAGTCCCAGGTAAGAATGAATATGATTGCAGACTTAGCCTTCAAGGGCTCCCTCACTCCTCCAGTGTAGAAGAAGCCAGTTGGTAGAAACACCTCGTCCTGCCCCAACATTATGTAGCAAGGTATCACTAGTATGTTTTAAATGCTTTAATATCCTTTTCTTCTCAGCAGAAAGCAGTGAACTGAAACGTTGCCTCCCTTCCATAGTTTAACAGTAGTGTAGTATTGCACCTGCATTGTGTGCTTCATTTAAACATTTCTTGAAGCACTAAAAGAGACGAGGCTAATCAAACCTTCCCCTATACATATGTGCAAATTTGGTTTCTTTACTACTCCAATAGTCAGTTTTAATTTAGTTCAAACAATTTCTGACAAATTGCCTTTTCATATTCCTAGTAAGTACATGTTATGATCCATATGAACCTGGTTCCTCTTCTGATGCACTATTTCCCTCCCACAACCCATGCTTTTGCCTAGAACAATTCCTGTGAAGGCACAGATGCAGAAAATATGTTGGAGCTGAAAATCCATGTGGATATTATACCCAAAAATATATGATTCAACACACAGAGTTCTCATGAAGAGCTAATCCGGAAATGTTGTAAATATGATGGGAACATATTTCAAATGCTTTCTTGTCAGTAGTTCCACCATGTATCTGATGAAATAGGCTTCAATCTATGAAAGCATAGGTTTTAATAAAAAATAGACTTGTAACATGCTACAAGACTTTTCACTTGCAGGCTCCAAGACTAAGATGCCTCTTCACTTAAATGACTGTCCTTGTCAATGGAATGATGGTGTTAAAATAACGTACGTCAGTTTTATAGCTTCAGTTTAATAAGTTAGTTGGTAAGCTGCTCAAGAAAATAAACTCAGTCTACAACATCCCTTTCTGCCATTGACCTTTGCCTTTTGGTCACTGACCCTTGCTATTTATGGGAATACAAGTCTGGACGGGGATCTGCAGTTTGGTGGCTGGGTCTACAATAAGCAATGACTTTGGAATGCACTGGGCTACTGGTTCATTAAAATACAATGAATGTTAACAGGTCAGTTCCGAGGTCTGATTAGTACAAAACAGTTCCTTGGAATCTGCTATGGTATATACCCCCTCTTGTGCATACCAGACATTTTTTCTCTTAAGAGGATGCCCACAAGACCTTACAGGGGCAGAAACTATTCTTCACTTATTAAATGGTAAATGAATAAGCCACCTGTACTAATGCATAACCCATTGTCAGGTTGGCATTTGTTTGTATTGTGAGAAAAGGGGATAAATTGCAGGATCAACCAGATGGAAAGTCAGTCGCAACCTGTAGGGCTCTAATGCATATCCACCAACATTGCACAGATGAAAATGCTTGTAAAAGCCATTTCTCATTTGGCCTGGTTTTCACCTTCTGATCAGCTCTGTACATGTTACTAAAGGTTTGATTCCTTTTCCCGCATGCTATATTAATTTATTGTTAGCTTTAATGCTCTTTTATATAGCTAATATGGTGTTTGATCTTTATATTAAATAAGTGCTACAAAAACATAATTGTTCTAAAACTTCTTATCAACCGTTCAGAATGACCTGCTGGATGCACAAAAATGTGTGCTAATACGATTAAGTACGTCCCATCTTACTATAATATTGCAACCTATTTAATAGTATTCAAACAGAGCACCTTTGGGGTTGACTTTTTTTGTTTTTCTTTATATTGGATATGGCTTTATTTTTCTTACTTTCCCCCCAAAATTAGTCTTCCTAGTGTGCCAAAACATTAAGGCTATTCATTTCAAAACTTGAATGTTCACATACCTTGATGTTAATACATCTAGAGTTACTTAGATAGAAACAAGATGCATCCACTATCCACTCCGATATGTAACTTCTAGAGATAATGATGTAGGGGTTTAACCCTGAAGTTTGGCAGCCCTAGCAATTCAACAGCATTTTAATAAAGCAAAATAGGAATAGTGATTTAGCAAGGAGAGTTACTAGAAAAAAATGGCTCTCTCTGATAAACAGAGATAGAATACATGGAAGTGCAGGATACGTTGGCAGAATCCATTGGTTAGATCTGGGGTGGACAAGCACTTTGGTCCAGAGGGACGCATGCGGCAATAGATGGTGGGTCAGGGGCTTAAAATATAATTGGCTTCTAAGGGCTTGTTGGTGAACATGGTTGAAAAGGAATTTCCTTACAAAGAATGTCTAAAAAATTTAAATACCAAAAATACTATGGAAATTGTTGCAAATATTTTAATTGGGTCACTCAGGTCAGCTGAACTGAAATGGCTGAACTGACCTTGCCTTGCAGGGTTAGGTCCATGGGGCTGTGCTTGCAAGATTAAGTTCACCAACTGAAACCAGCCCTACACTATTTATTTTAAGAAATGTTATTAATGGCTTCATCAAAAAACCTAAGTGGTATACCCAGACATAAAATAATTATCAATAAAATACAGAAGAAACCAACAGAGTTTTAAAAACAAGTATATATGACTAAATTATGTATCTGGGCAGGCTTGCTAAAATAAAGTTCTTTTGCAGGTGCCTAAAATTTCATAATAAAGGTGCCTGCTTAATGTTAAAGACAGGGAGTTCCAAAGCAGAGCTGCTGCCAAAGATCGATTCTTCACAGATGTGAAGCAAACATTATATGGCAGATTGAAGGCGGCAAATTGGCACATTTGATGCAAGGCGATCCCTCAAGTAAACTTGTGCAAAGCTGTTAAGGGTTTATATATTACTATAATAACACACTGAACTTGGCCCGGTAACAAATAGGCAGCCTGTGCTGATATTTAATCGGAGGTATAGTATGCTGACAGGAGCTCACTCCTGTCAGTAATCATACTACCACATTCTACTACACAACTGGAGCTACTAAGATTCTAACAGTGAATTCATATCAAAAAGAAAGTTACACTATATTAACTATATTTTCGTGTGTTTATTTGTATTTTTATTCTGTTAACTGCCCTGAGAGCTACAGATGAAGGGCAGTGTACAAATTGAAAAAAATGAAATAAATATTCAGTGGGGGTTACTCCCAAGTAAGTGTAAGGGAGGAACACCAAGCCCGTGAGATGACTTGCCTAAGGCTGTCAGAGCCTCCATAGACTCCTTAAGTCCGAACCACGCCTCAAGCTATTCAGAAAGCAAGAAATACTCAAGTAAATGCAGAACAGATAACTCAAAGGAAGTCTAGCCATGGTGGGACATACAATGGGACATACTATGCAGTGCATACTGGTGCACATGCAGGTAACAGCCACAACTGACAATAGATGTGTGACAGCAAACACACAGTAAGTAGCAAACACTCCCTTTCCCTATCCTGGTGTAACTTACCAATGCTAACCATCACCTCTGCGGTGCTGCAGCCAACTTTCATCACCAAGCAGCCGCATCAGCAGCAGCTCTGCACAGCTTCAACTTCCTCAGCTGCCCAGAGCTTGAAAGCAACCCCATTGTGGCCCGCTAGTCTGCTAATTGTGAGTCGATGACCTGAACCCACATGGGACAAGGACACAAGTATATTAGGTTAATATGCTGAAAAGGCCACAACTTTATTGGTTACAGCATGTGAGAAGTATTGGCTTAGGCATTTGAAATATACTCAGAGTCGCAAAGTGATTTCATGCTCTTTATTCAGCTCATAGTGGTGAGGAGGAATGAATGAAAGTCCCCTCAAAGTATCTGCTTTATATACATTATTTACACAATGGGCTGCACATGATTGGCTAATTCCGGAATTCTACTGTAAGCCAATCAGGTTGTGGATTCACTTCTATCTGGAGCATGACTGGGTGGTTCCTGCCAACCAATCATACTGCTGCATTGTTCTAGGACCAATCAGACTGCTGCATTCTGAATCCTATTGTTCTAGGACCAATCAGACTGCTGCATTTTGGATCCTATTGTTCTAGGACCAATCAGACTGCTGCAGTTTGGATCCTATTCAACTCAGTACATAACACCATTGGATAAAACAACCTATACATGACCCCACCAGCGCAGCGGGGGTCCTTGAAGGTTAACAAACAGTGGGAGGAGCTTGTTGATGCAAATACAACTGGAAGCTTCCCCTTATGTCACCGGGGATCGTGCCATGGCCCTAGCCACCGGCAGGGCATCGGACAGGATCCACGACTGCTGGATTCCTTTAATGGAATACCCTACAAGGGGCGGGGTAGGTGATGACCAAACCCCGCCCACCAACACACGACACATATCCCAATGACTAAGCACCAATACTGGGAAAGTTGTGACGAATTGCTACGAGGTAGGCGAAAAACCAAGAGGCTGGTAGCAAGTTCACACCCAGGCCATCCTGGAAAGCTGAGATGCCTCTCCTGCTGTCTGCCACTCGCAGCAGTTTCAGGCCTGAGCCAAGCTCCAAAGCCCTGCTGTCACCGCACTGCAACTGCCTCAGGCCCTGAGTGCAGCCTGAAAGCTGTGCTGCCATTGCTACCAACTGAGTTTGGGGACGGTGGGAGGGAAAAAGAGAGGGAGAGAAGGCACAGCTGGGCCTACTTAAATTATAACTCTTGTGAAGCTGATGCTTCCTTGCCAAACATGCCGTGCCTCACAGCCGAGGCAGTTTCCCACCACCCGGTTGACAGTCACTGAGCATTCCAGACATCATTGTGGGTTTTACATGGTGCTTTTATTTGGAAAGTTAACAGCCTCCCTGTAAATTTGTTGTTTTGTGGTAGTTAGAAGGCTATCTGTCCGTTGGTGAAGCTCTTCATTATGTCGTTGGGAATAATAACAATGATTATACCATTCTTCAACTGTAATTTTGCTCCTTTCCAGCTAGCCTAATAGACTATGCAATGTATCTCTTTTGCCTCATATGTTATTGGCTTATGCAGGCTAATAGCATAATGCCTGAATTGTGGTCATTGTTCCACAGCCAACCTAGCAGTTTGAAAGCAAGTAGATAAATAGGTAGCGCTGTGGCGGGAAGGTAAACAGCGTTTTTGTGTGTTCTGGCACTCATCACGGTAGCATACGCCAATAGCAGTTTAGTCATGCTGGCCACATAACCCGGAAAGCTGTCTGTGGACAAATGTCGGCTCCCTCGGTCTGAAGCGAAATTAGGGCTACACCCTATTGTCGCCTTTGACTGGACAGAACTGTCCAGGGCTCCTTTACCTTTTACCTGTTCCACATCAGCAGGTATGCACAGACCTTTTCTTCTTGGCTGATTTTTGGCAGTAGCAGTTCTGTAGCATCGGCCATAAGATCACAACATGTTTTGTACCTTTAATTTTTAAATTTATTATTTGGTATTTCTGCATTCCAGGACCTAACCCTTTCTCACAACTATTTTCTTAACATTAAATACAAATTTAATCATTTTTTTGGTGACTTAGTGAAGACACTGTAGAGTTTCTTATGATGAACATGAATATGCCAGAGCTGGGAGGATGAGTTGTGTGAGTCATCCCATGTGTTTTTAGTAAGAAAGCTGTGATAAACAAGAATTGCTTATGTAAGTCTGTACTGTGTTTTCTTTTTATGTAGAACCCAGAACCATGTGAGAATAAAATTGGTGGCACATTGCTCCTGGAAGTAATTATTAGGATGAAAACCAAACATTCCACACATACCTTTTTGCCACAAACAATATGCATCAGGGGAAAAGAAAAGTTAACTTCTGAGCAATTATTTTATTCAGATACTTTGAAGCTACTTACAGTCATCATATTCTACATGTTGGCCCACTTCAGACATATGAAAATTAAAACATGATTTGTTTAGTACATTGACTAGGCACAAGTTTATGCTTCCACCCTAACTTTTGTATATGAAGATACAATATTTAAAGGCTTCATTCTAGGTTTGGAGTAAACAGCAATTTGTGTGAACTTGGCAAGTAATTTATTTAGTTATCCATTATTTAACACCCAATATATCAACCCAGGAAATATCCTGACTTAGTGAGCAAACCACTGTTTGTCAAGTTTAGGTGCAACCAATTGTGGTTTGTTCCTAAACAGGAATTGAAGCTTTAAATCTTTTCCTCTCAAGTAAAGTGGAGGGAAAAGCTATAATTTGTTGTTGTTTAACTGGGCCGTTGACTTTTTTTCTTTCCGTATCATTGATGAAGATATGCAATAGATGTTCAGCAAGTAACATCCCCCCCCCAATGAAATTGGTCTTGAAAGGAAGTCATTCAATGTCCATGTTAGTCTGTCTTTGGCTTTTTAACAGGCAGAAACAATCTCCACATAGAGGAAGTTGAGGCACTGGTCTCTCTTTTCTAATATGCACCTTAAGTCATGTTGTACAAGGAAGATGCTGTTATTTTTCCTCTACCACCTCCTCCACAAGGCACGGGGCAGGGAAGAATGCAAATCAGATTTTTATTCAGTGGAGGGATGCATACTCTGTAAATGTCTGAACAGAGCCTTTATGCTGCAGTGCATAAAAACAGGTTCTTTCAACCTGGTAGGTCAATTAAATTGGATTGATTTCTAGAACTCTTACACACTTCCCCTTTATTAATTGGGTTCTGAGCCTGGAACTGGTGCGTCCTAAGCAGGCTCCCAAAAGAATTTTAGAACAGCCTCAATTTATCATGCAAAGCTGGGACAATTATATTCCTTGGGATTCCAGGCATTAATTTCAAATACGTTTTAAACATGTAGCTCCCACATTAGGCCTAACTTGAGCTATTCTTTTAACATTGTAAAATTCACAATTTTTGACCCTGCCATCAGTAAATATGGTAAAGGCTTCAGATCATCTCTAGTACTTATTAGCTCTGGTTTCTCAGAATATTATTATTATTATTATTATTAAGTTGCTTTACTCATGGAAATAACTCAAAGCAACTTACAGACACAAACGGTAATCCCTTATTGTGCCAAGACTCCTGGGGTTCTCCATACTAATTCACATATAACAATGCAGTATATTAGGTTGTTAATGATAACTACCTACATATTTATAACTCAGTGGTAGTATACAAGGTTTACTTATGCAAGCTCTCAGCATTGGGGATGGGCAAGCAGCCTTCTTCTTATCCTGAAAATTAACTGGACCTTGTGAATGGTCCAATCAAACACTGAAACCCTTTGAGGATGCTCAGTTCCTTTCACTTTCCTCTAGCCCATTTCATTTTACAGTGGTACCTTGGGTTAAGTACTTAATTCGTTCCAGAGGTCCATACTTAACCTGAAACTGTTCTTAACCTGAAGACCACTTTAGCTAATGGGGCCTCCTGCTGCTGCCGCGCTGCCGGAGCCAGATTTCTGTTCTTATCCTGAAGCAAAGTTCTTAACCTGAAGCACTATTTCTGGGTTAGCGGAGTGTGTAACCTGAAGCGTATGTAACCTGAAGCGTATGTAACCCGAGGTACCACTGTATTACTCTAGTCTGATAATATTTATTGTGATGTTTTCACATAGTACTCATTTGAAACTCTGTTTGGATGCAGTTTTTAAATGCATGTGTAAATGAGCATCCTGGTTCACTTCAGTAGAGTGAAAACTCAATGCACAACAAAGAAGCTCACCTTCATTTAAGTGAATGAGAAAGGCCTCGCTGTCAGCAGTTAATTCCATCTCAGGGCTTCTGCAAGAATTATTAGATTGGGGGTGCTTTAAAAGCTACTCTAAAAATACATAAATTAATGCATTTGAGTAGTGACTTGCCACAGGTGCACAGAGGATAAAGTCACTGAGCAGGTTCTTTTTGTTAACCCATAAATATTCACCATGTCCCATTCATCAACTAGATCGAATGCAAATACAAATCAATTGTTTCTAGCGATTTTTCTACTGCTTTTGTGGTGTGTGTACTCCAGTATTCTGATGGTCAGATGGAGCTACCAGACCATAAAATCCAGCCAGCGAGAGAGTTGAAACTAAGGGGAGCTCAAGGATTTATTAAGTGATGTGAAACTCTTGTTGTTTTGTGCATGTGTTACATAATTGCTGTATATGCAAGGCTGTTAAAATACCCTGCTAGTAATAACATGCACACCATTTTATAGCTGCAAGAGGAGATAAAAGAAGTTTCTTAGTCAGCACTTCAACAATATCACAGCACATGTCAGTTTTATTATTGTGGGGCCTTCAGTTTTGGCAGATGCACACTATTCTGGGTGTAGTGTTGTAATTACCATATAAATTAAGCAGTTAAATGAGGCTGGTACAGCCTTATCCCTTCTGCCACTAACCAGATTGCCAATACGGTGCTGTGAAACAGGCATAATTCAGGCTAATTATGTTTAGAAGGCCAGAATTTGAAATGCTGGACCTTTCGTTCCATTCAAACTGGTCAAAAGTAAATTGAAGCTGTTTAGCTGCAGTGCAAACAGAAGGATCATTATTTCTGCACAACACACTGTCCATAATAGCATTCCAAGAATGGGTTTAATCCGCCCAGGTTTAATTCATAGCTGCTAATTATATTTCAGCATACATTCTTATGCTTTAAACTATGTATGTCTTTACTTTAGTGAATTGTAACTAGTTCTTAAACTGGGGAGGGGAGGGGGGACTTTCTTCTTTTTATTCTTAACAGGCTTTGTAATATTTGATGGGATTAAGCTTTTTGTTGTAGTTCAAGACACAATTGATACTTATTTTTGTCTTCACCAGCAGAGTTTGATTAGAGCATTCTGAGCAAAACCAGAGTCAAATCAAACACATTTTGGATTTTAGGTTTCTAGGCTATACTATCTTGTGTAAAGGAAAATAAATAAACTGTATTGTATTTCAAACCATAAAACGTTAGGAATTTACAGCAAAAAAGTTGTATGTTCGACTTTAGTGCCTAGGATCAACACAACACCTTTCGCTAAAAAGTTCCTGAATTATTTTACAAAAGTAGTTACTTTTCAATGATAAGAGGGTAAAGTTCATCTAAAAGAAGGTTCTAGTACCATAACTGCCAGTTTCTGCACTCTTGGCAAACCCCAAATTTAATTCTAAAAAAATTGTTTCCCAGGTAGTCTATTATTCATTTCTGATAGGCAATATGTAACTTCTGTGCCTTCATTCATATTTCCAGAATTAAACTTAGGGGATCTATTTAGCATGTCAGTCCATTTATCTGAGCACTAATCAAGTCTGATTACATCTGATCACTTGAACGGCCAAAATTTGAACATGGGGGAAGGAAAGAGAGGTTGTTTTCTTCAATTTTGTGGGTAGAATTATTAAGTCCCTATTGCATGGATAGACTGCATGGTGCCCACCAGGTGTTGGTCCATTGCAAGTCACATCAAGGACTGCCTTTCCCAAAATGAAGCAAATGTGTTCATCTGATACCCTAGTCTGTGTGACCCCTCTGAGAGAGGGATGGAGGGTGGCAATGTGAGAATGGGCCTTCTCAGCTGTGGAATGCTCTCCCCTGGGAGTCATGTCTGGCACCATCACAATCTGTTTTTAGGCTTCCTGAAAAACATATTTATTTGCCCTGGCCTTTGGAGCTTATTCCCCCCCCCCCAGTCTTTCAGTGGAGTGGGGTTCAGTTGGATCTGTTCTTTTATACATATTATTGGTGTGTATTTTGTTTGGTTTTTAATGTTTGTTTTAGTAAGCAACTAATAAGTGTAATTAACCATCATCATCATGCCTGACCATTGGCCATGTTGGCTGGGGTTGATGGGAGATGTAGTTCAGCCATTTCCAAAGTGCACAGTGTTGGTTCTGTTGCAATCATTAGAATCATTTTGGAACAGCAGACTCAAGGCTTGAACTGCAGCGTGACTTTCCAATGTTGAGAATGAGTGTGAACTTTTAATGAGTATTAATAGTGCATGAGGAAGCGGTTGTCAGGCATTTAAATATTTCTATTGAAGTTTGATATACAAATAAACAAAACAAAACAAAAATCTTAATCTCACAGTTACAGTGCTCATTATACCATCCAACTTGAAACTTGGCATTTAGCCAGGTACAGAATGTTTTTCTGAAACCAGGGCTGTACTTTCATGCTTGACCTCTCATCAGAACATTAGTCTTATGGGGGTGGGGAATGTCAATTGTTAGCAATGGTCACAGTGAAAAAGTATTTCATAGCAGGGATAATCACACATTGCCATCTTTTCATCTTTCACCCTTGAAAGTGTATTGAAAGTATTTCTGCAGAGATGATTATCCTTCGGGCCATACTGGATGTGACAATAAAGGCATATCTGCCCCAATGACAAAGATTCTGGAAATTGTAGAAAGAGGTGGATGGAGTCCAGCCTTCAGGGATTTGTGGTTGGATGGTAATGAGAAGCTGCCACTCGGTGTAAGACCAAACAAGGCTTGGGTTTTAGCACATCATTACAGAAAACAGTTGCCATGTACTGAGATGGGCATATGAATAGGCTCTTTATCATGATGGTACTTGAGTGGGTGATATTTCAAGGGCAGTGTTCACTGGTATTCCCCCCTATTTTTCAGTATTGTTTTCAGATGAGATTTTGCCTTCTTTTGAAGGGCATCCTGTTTCCTTGTTGCTGCCCCTTTTTTCTGCTTTTCTGTTTCATCAAACAGTGGCCTCCCATATACAAAACACTAGTGTACCCTACGAATGATTTAATCAGCTGCATGCTATTGATGATATGAAATCCCTTTTGTGCCTTTTAAAAAAATGCCATGTTACATAAGAATGATCATAGCCCATGGCTTTTGTTTAGTGTACATATTATAATCCAACCTCCATTGTGTGCAGCTCAATTGAGGTCTTTTCTCTCCTTCCCATCTTCCCTGCCAGACTTAACATATATGCCATGCTGTACTGTTAACTACTATAGGAGGCTTTTAGTAAGACCGGCTTTGCTCATGGGAAGAGCATGCTCCATGTATTTATTGAAGTTTTGAATGCGGGTGTGACATAATGGTTAGAGTGTGGGACTTGGACCTGGGAGAGCAGGTTCAAATCCACACTCAGCCATGAAGCTTACTGGGTGACCTTGGCCAGCCACCATCCTTTAGCCTAACCTACCTTACAGGGTTGTTGTGAAGAGAAAGGTGGTATATAAATATAATAAATAAAAATAATATTTTAAGACGTAACATCAATGCTCATGTTTACTGGGAGAGTTGTGCTTTTCAGTTGTGTTCTTGAGTATTTCAGTGTTGTTTGCCACAAAATGGTCTATTTCAGGTTAAACCCAGACAGTCCTGTGTGTACTTACTTGGGAGTAAGTTCACTGAACTCAGGAGGACTTCTCTGAGTAGACATATATTGAACTCAAATTAGTTGCATTTAGTAATGACTTTTAAGTTCAAGTAACATCTGTATCCAATCTTATCTCTCTGTAATATATATCATATGCACATGCACACACTCATAGTGGGGGGTAGATGCACATATCCTGTTACCTCTGCATAGATATTCCTCCAACTGAAATCAATATGGAAGCCAGCCTTTGTAAACTGTGGAATACTGCTCCAAAAGGTAGAGAAATAATTTGACCAGGCTTTCTGGTAATGGTTTCTGAGCTATTCTTGCTTCGTAATTTTTGAGCACGAGTATTAACAAGAAGAACCTATAGTGTTAAAACTAAATATGCAGTTTTGTTTTTGATTTTTAATTTACCATAATCTTATTATTTTCACTAATCGTATAACTTCTGGAACAGAATGTACACAAAGCATTCTCTATCCTCACACATTTCATTGTGTCCCTTCCAACTGGTGTGGTTTTAGTAAAGACGCCCTCAAGCTATAATTTGCTAGTTGACTAACTATTATAGAACATACCTACAATTCTATACTAAATTGTTCTTTTAAATCAACATTGCTGAGGAAGAACTTTGAAAACAAAATGAGTATAAGAAAATTCTGCGCACCAATAGGATCAACCTGTTGAATGACCCATTGGGCCATGTCCTTTCTGTGAGCAATTTCTCTAGGGAACATTGCCCCTCTCTTTCCTTGCCAGCTGTTGGCATTGGGCTATGTGACCCAGTTTCAGAGGTCTTTGGGGTGTTCTGTGGTGGGGAAATGGATCTCTGTGATCTTTTATTAGTTCAGCTTGTTTTTATATAATGAGTAGAATTTCTCTATTACTTTGACTACACTTTCTATGCTGTCTTGGAGAACGGATTATGCACAACTACTCATTCAACAGCAGAAACAGCCTTTAGACAATCCTTCAGTGAAAATGAAGAAGAAACAAAGAGTGTAGACTGCAAAACTCTCTCTTCTCCCCCACTTCCCCCCTTTTTTGGTAGCTAGTTGAAATTGTTGAATTTAAAAAGTTAATTATTGTAACAGGGTGAATTAGCTAGAAATTGCCTACAGGAGCCACCACATTTTAAAAGACAGTGCAATTAAACATTAACACAAACTTAATAAATGGATACCCCCTGCGAGGAGTTAATCTAGGCTACAAATGCTGCAACCTGTAATATAAGCATTTCCAGTGAAATCTTATGCAACTGGGATGACAGTTGATGAATTATTTTTGCCTCAATAGTTATGCAATCTTTACCTGTAGTTTTGCTTATTTCAATGAATGCAGCTTGCAAATCATTAAACCTAGATTGCTTTCAACACCTGCACTGAAAATATTGCTTTATAGCAGAAAAGTGGGGGTGGGGGGAAGGAATGTGTATGGGAGGGAAATAGAATGAACCAAAGCATGGTAGAATGATAACAGGGGTTTGGATGAGTGACAGCTTTTTTTCAGGGCAGGAGTCACAATCCAAGTTGAGGAAAAATCACCATGGGCTGTTTGAGGCTATTTATATATAATGTCCATGGGTTCAGGCATCCAGCTAAAAAGAAGAGGGTGACTGACAGTTGCCCTTCAAAGGATCTCACTTTCAGTGCCAGTCAACTGACTGGCGCTGAGAGTGAGTCCCTTTGAAGTTGCCTGTTCAACTGACAGTTGGGCGGCCCTGCGTACCTGTCCGAGTTGGCCCATGGGGGGTTGGGGAGGTAAAGATCCTGGACCCCATTTCACAGCCCTGAACTAAGAGATATATGACTAGGAAGTGTCTGAAAGAGAAACAATAGCTTCAGTAGGAAGGTGGTTTTCAAGACAGCTGTCTACCCAACCACAAGTTTATTTTCCCATCTCTTTATAACTGGCTTCGTTACAAGTCTAGTCCAATTTTCTAACATAGCCATGTGGGTTATTTGAGGTCTTCGGGGGTGGGGAAGAGAAGGGGGTAATTGTTATGTGGCCTACCCTCCTTCCACTCCAGTTTGCTAATTTAAAGATAGTGTGCAATGCCTTCTAAGTGTTGATGCGTTTGTGCCTGAGTTATGAGCCACCTGCTTTCTTGTTGATTGCAAGCATCCCTTCTTCACATAGACACTTATTCACCTGCATGGTCTCATAACGCTACCAAGCAGGTTATTAAATGCAAGGTTGCTTTCATTATCAGTCATAGAAAATAAACAAGGTCCCTTCCTCCCCTCCCAGTTCGTTGGCGACTGACAGCTGTGAGATAATCTTTCAAAATATAATGTTTTCAATTTTGCAAAAGAAATCATTAAAGAGAGCGCAGAAAACATCTTCAACAACTTCACGTGGCCGTTTCTATTTTGTAATCATTTTTATTTTGCAGTCATTTTTTGCAGTTCTCCACTGAGATTACAGCAGGAGACAGCTGTATATTCTTTTTAAAGGAAAACTCCTTAACAAAAGTGTTTATCCAAAAAGAATCTGAGGAAGCCTTGTTTTCAACAGAGAAAAGGCAGTGTGAGCCAATTCAAACATTATGTTAATATGTACTCATTAAATTGTGATATGTGAATTAGGGGAACTGGCATTTGGGAATATGTTAATTATACAGGTAAACTAATCAGAGCGGCAGGACTGCTTACAGTTCTCTTTTGAATGTTAGCATGTAGAAAAAAGACTCCAAAATACAAATCACATTTTCAGATACATTCACAATGGAAGAGTTGGGCAAGGAATGAACTTTCTTAAGTTGTAGTGGTGTCGAATAGTATGTTAGAATGAATGCTACAGTAAAAATTCAGTTCATAGAATATTCTAATGGAGTTAGCGACCTTTGTTTTTCAAGTGTTCAGAAGCATAAAAGTGGTTGTGGCTATTTAAAAATAATAATTACAAAACCACATGGTGGTCATGTGGGAGGGGGTGGTCACAAAAATATTTTGGCATTGCAGTATTACAGTGAGGTACCTGTTTGTGTATTGGACAAAAAAACCCCACACCCATTTGCATGCCATGACACCATAGTGGACAATTGATAGGAACAGTCAATTATTTTTTAAAAAATAAGAATAAATCTAACTACCTTGACAAATGTTGAATGGTATTGCGCCCCCCCCCCCGCAAAAAAAGGTATTGTGGTGCCATGGTTTAGCCATCCCTACTAGTAGGCTAAGAAATATATAATTGGTTCTAGTATATGTTGAAGCATATTGTGACAGGAAGGCACAAAAACCTCTGGAGCATATCTGTGATTAAAGGTAAAGGTACCCCTGCCCGTACGGGCCAGTCTTGACAGACTCTAGGGTTGTGCACTCATCTCACTCTAGAGGCCGGGAGCCAGCACTGTCCGCAGACACTTCCGGGTCACGTGGCCAGCGTGACGAAGCTGTTCCGGCGAACCGGCACCAGAGCAGCACACGGAAACGCCGTTTACCTCCCCGCTATACCGCGGTACCTATTTATCTGCTTGCACTTAAGGGTGCTTTCGAACTGCTAGGTGGGCAGGAGCTGGGACCGAACGACGGGAGCTCACCCCGCTGCAGGGATTCGAACAGCCGACCATGCGATTGGCAAGTCCTAGGTGCTGAGGTTTTACCCACAGCGCCACCCGCATCCCCATATCTGTGATTATGCATCTATAACTCAGTACAGCTTTCTCAATTCTAACTTGTGAGACACTAGACAAAATATTGAACTGATTATGCTTGTCAGCTTTGACAAGCAGTTTAAATTTACTTTATTTACATTGGCAGTATATTGGAAAGAAAACCCACAGGGTTCTCTGAACACTAGTATGGTATATGGCAAACTTAACTGAAGTTAAGCAGGTCAGGATCTGGTAAGTGTCTGGATGGTACCACCTGAAACATCCCATCAAATATGCTGCCTGGAGTTCCATAGAAGAAAACATAAATGTAACAAATAAATAGAAAAATGTAGCAGTGCGATCAAAAATTCTCATTACACTTTGAAAGAAAAATTGTATCAAAATAGATTTCCTTTCTGTAACACAATAACAGTGCAGTCCTATGCAAGTCTACTCCGAAGGAAGTTCCATTGAGTTCCTCTCTCCAACAAACTTCAAAATCTCAACAAATTTTGAGGGATAGATTTCAGTATATTTAACATTTCCACAGTATTATTAAAAACTTATGTTTATCCATCCCAATCAGAGAAAACGCTAAGCTATATTTATTTATATTTTTAAGTTTAAATTTTGGTCTTTCTTTAATGTATCTAGAATAACCATTATCTTCTTTCCCTTCAAGTGCCAAGCAGTTTATTCTCTCTCTCTGTCTTTCTCTCTCTCTCTCTGTCTCTCTCTTGACACTTAGAATGGCACACTATGCTTTATCAGTCTGATTAAAAACAGACAAAGCCAGCAAACTCAAAGTATTTCCATACATCTTGATAAATGTGAAGTAAGAGCATGACTCTCAGAGGTATTTGCACATGGGCAGTGTACTTCATCACATCGTATTTTTACAAACGACATCATGCAAACTCCCGATAAATACAATCTGTGACTTTTGCCACATTTAGGTAAGGTCAGGCTAAGGGGCAGATCAGAAAATTAAACGTGTGGAAACTAGTCTAGACATAAATATCTCTATCTGTGACCTAATTCTATTCAAGCGTGTAATTTATGTGTGATTTTCAGATGCCTTAAAAAAAGGGGGGGGGTCTCTACCAAGGTTTCTACCCCACCTTCCCGAAAGCTAAGCAGAGCAGACTTTCTATTTTCCTTCTGCTGCGTGTTAAATAAGGCAGTGCAATGGAGGTCAAGTATCTTTCTAGCAAAGGGCAATATCCCTGTAGTCACATTACCTTTCAAAGCAAATGTGTGATATCTAAAACAAATGTGTAATATCTGTTCTTCGTAATCCTGTCTAAAGGCACTGGATAGTATATTATTCAGAGACAATAGGGACTTGGAGTCAAAACCCGACATTTTCCGCTGGCTAAGCAGTGACTGCAAGCAAGTATCTGGCAGAGTGTTTTGCCTCTTCTCACTAGTTGATGTAAATGCAAGTTGATTTTGCTGTTATTACTACGATGTATTGCTGTAACTGAAGCTATACAAACTTCAATAGCCTAGTCAGCTTAGAAGCCCCAATGTGCCAGCTATATACTGTAGCTACCAGGTGCTCTGTGTTTTTTAAAAAAAGATTTATAGCAGGTGACGTGATACAGTTTGCTGGAAGGCCTATTGTAAGGTAGGGCTGAAGGCTTGAGGGCTGCTATTTCAGCCCCATGCAGGCGTGGGACTGCTGAGTCGCTTGCAGTGACCAGGACAGATACCTACTAACACCAGGATTTCTAGGTGTTGTCAGGGCTAGTTTATGCAACTAGCAGAATCAAGCTTTTCCTAGCCTATCTTTTTAAACTGTTGGTGTGGGATTAGACATTACTGTGTTCTGTCTGTAGAATTTTCTTTCTCCCAGTCTTGCCAAATCCTGAGCATCTTTAGGAGATACCTTTTTTGTGTGGCCACAGATGTCAACATATATTTGGACTGATGTGTTAGAGACATTCTGCTTCTTCTACTGGAGGTAAATACTAAATTGTGGATGGAAAACTACAGGTAGAGAAGCTGTTGCTTTCATGCCCTGCATCCCAGGAGCATTTGGCTAGGCAGTGTTGGAAAACAGAAATGCTGTACTTTAGAGCACTATTCAGCAAAAGTTACTCATTGCCATGTGTTGTTGAAATGAATGCAACAAGTTAGTCATTTTAAAAAAAAGGCTTTTATTTATTTTTGAGCAGTTGCAATAGACAAATACAATGGTACCTCAGGTTACATACGCTTCAGGTTACATACGCTTCAGGTTACAGATTCCGCTAACCCAGAAATAGTGCTTCAGGTTAAGAACTTTGCTTCAGGATGAGAACAGAAATCATGCTCTGGCGGCATGGCGGCAGCAGGAGGCCCCATTAGCTAAAGTGGTGCTTCAGGTTAAGAACAGTTTCAGGTTAAGTACAGACCTACGGAACGAATTAAGTACTTAACCTGAGGTACCACTGTATATAAAAACAAAACCATATGTGGACAAACATGTAATTATACATAAAGGGGACAGGTGGCAGAACAAGTTAGTCATGATCATCTGAAGCCTTAGTGCTTTCCTGTGGACTGATATAACTAACGTTACTTGAAATTGGGACCACGCCATACGGATCTTCAAAAGTTTACTATTTTTATTATAGAATTAAATTGTGTTATATTCTGGAAATCTTTTTAAAATTACCAGAGTGGTTGCCATGTTAGTCTGTTGCAGCAAAACCAATGAAGAATCTTAAAGATCAACAGTTTTTTATTATGTCATCAGCACAGGAAGTGTGGTTCTCACTTGTCAGGTATATATTAGTGTAGAGAAAAAAATGGAAAAGTTTGGAGTTAATTGTCTCTTACATTAAATTGACAGTAACCTGTGCAAGTTTGCACAGAAGCAAGCCCCAATGAGTTCAATGGCGCTTACTTCCAGCAACGTGTGTATAGGACTGAAAGCTAAAAGAATGAAAAATGAACCTTCCATGTTCACAGTCTGCAGTCAATTGGTGATAACATAATGCTTTATCACCAATCAGTGGCGGAGCTTCATGCTCCAGCATGGGGGTGGAGAGCAGGCATGGGTGTGGCGTGCTGCCTGCAGGGGCGTGGTGCACATTCGGGGGGCGGCGCACTGCCTGTGGGGGCATGGTGCCCAGTGCACGGGGGGACAGCCGTGATGGCACCCCACCGGGATCGTGGTGCCGGGGGTGGTGCGCTCCCCCCGCCCCCCTCTTCCTCCGCCAGTGTCACCAATTACTGTTTCTTAATTATTAATTCATTCTGTTTACTTCAGAAATGTTGCAAAGTAATAATATTAATAAAGTATTTTATAATTTTCAAGAAAGGCACAGTTTGAATCAGTGAATTCCAAATAGATGTGTTTTCAGTGCTGCCCAGCTCTGAGAAGCAGGTTTTTGGGATTTGTTGGACTTAGAACCTTTTATGTACAATTAAAAATAAAACTATTTGTTAGTCGATGTGTGACACCATTTTACAAGGACATGCCAAACAGCTATTCAAAATACATTTTCATTTGTATACAAGGATTGGTACACTAACACTGTTAAGGGTTACAGTGGTACCTTGGGTTACATACGCTTCAGGTTACATACGCTTCAGGTTACAGACTCCGCTAACCCAGAAATAGTACCTCGGGTTAAGAACTTTGCTTCAGGATGAGAACAGAAATCATGCTCCAGCGGTGCAGCGGCAGCAGGAGGCCCCATTAGCTAAAGTGGTGCTTCAGGTTAAGAATAGTTTCAGGTTAAGAACGGACCTCCGGAACGAATTAAGTACTTAACCCGAGGTACCACTGTATTCTGCAAAAGCTTGAAGAAGAAAACATAAACAGAAATAAATGCTGTTAAACTCTACATAAATTAACAAAGAATGCTCACGAATTACATAAATTGGGGTGAGAAGCATAAGGTTCTCCAAGAGCTTCTTGTGTTGGAAACACACAAATCTTCTAATAAAATACCAGAGTATTTTTCAGCAGACTCTACTCACAGTTGTCACAATATTATTATTATTGCTGTGCATTGCAGTGCTGCAAGCTTGTACAACTTGTGATCAACTAAATTGAATGCCACTCGCCACGCATGTGTGGCAGCCCACAAAAGGCTCTGTGAACAATCTAATTTTGCATGTGTCTGGAACAGCGAAATAAGAGGAGTCACAAACACTTGACAGGCCACAATACCTGGTATGTGGTCTGAATTTGCTTTAGTGAATCACAAATTGTGTAGGCCTGCTATGGCACTTTTCAGTGTATACAAATCTTTGGGTGGAATTCAGTGTTTACTATCTTGATCGTTTCATCAGTGGGGGCATTTCTCCTTGCTAGAGGGAACAAAGCCCCTCTCCTCCTCCTGCATGGTTCTGTGGTTTCTCCTGAACCTTCAGAGCAAATTTTGGAGGGTCAGGAGAAGGGGAGAAGGCTGCATTATGCTAGTGGAAGCCCTTGCACCGGCTTTAGCTAGCACACTGGGTTAATTGAATTCAGGCTTTTGTTTCTTTTTTACTCAAGATAAAGATTGAGCAAATGCAACCCCCCAAACTTCATGGCTGAGAAGGATTTCATCACCCTTCGTGACTCCTTTCCATCTACTATATCACACTGGCAATAGGGTAGCATGAACACAATGCCCATTCAGATGGGTCCTTGGAATAATTTTAAAATTCCACTCTTAAAGTTCCTTCATGCACGTGATCAAAGAGTTTTTGAGGCTTTCGAGGACTGAGGTCCTTGATAATTTCTCTTGTAATTGTTTGTATACACATCCCCCCCCCCCGGCTCCCCAAGGATATTGGCACACTACAAATCCAAATAAATAAATGTCTCATATATCAGCCTATTCATCTTGAATAGTTTGCCTGAGAATTTTGAAAATCTTTTCTCAACCAACTTCAATAAATAGTTTCATTAAATTCATCAGTGCTCTTGGCAGAATGAATTATGACAGTTAAATGACTTTCATCCACCCTTAAGCTACTATAATAATGTTTGAGAAATATTACCAATAATTTTTCCATAAGAGCCCTCTGTTATGAAACAAAGCAGCCTTCTGTTAAATCCTTGGAAGACATATCCGAAATATTTGACACTTACATTGCCTGCCGATTAAGTAACCATGATAATAAAAATTCCTCTTGAATTTGAGAGAAGTGCAGCTCTTTGCTAGACCAAGCTATGTAAAAGTTAATTCAGTTCAGAAATCCAGCTGTGTATGTTAAAGGATTCTTATTACTTCTAAGTGTAGAAGAAAATTCCACTAAGTACTGATGGTTTTGCCAAGAGTTTGGAAAAACATATTGTTTTCCATTTAAACTAATGAACTTCCAGTTTGATTTCCCAGCCAGTGGGCTTAAGTACAGTAAATTTTCTCTGATCTCTTTAACATACATACATACATACAAATGTATGTATGTATGTATGTATGTATGTATGTTTACCCTGTACTTGCACATAAAACCCCCAAGGTCGTTAACAATAAATTTTATAATAAAATACAATAAACATACTACCCAGTGTCCTAGTTTATATATATGTATATATAGAGAGAGGGGGGGGGAGTAAATAAAATGTCAGACAATGGGGTAAGTTACATATTGAAGTACAGCGCAGCTCTGTGACCAAACATCTATTTAAGTAAAAAGCCTTTTACCTAATAGCAGAACAACATCTATTGGTAGGGACTTACAAAATCTGGATGCAGCCACTAAGCATGCCCTCAGATTTCTGCCAAATGCATATCAGGTTTTGGCAGGACAGAGAAGAGAAGATCCCAATGTCTTCAGAGCTATGATGATAATAACCAGGACTTTGAAGAATTCCCAGAAAGGTATCAGTAGCCAAGCTAGTTGTTGTAACCTGGAAGTCACATATTCCCTTGTCATGACCCTGGACCAGAACTCCTTAGATTCAGAGCCCTCCTACAATAGCAGCCCAAGGAGGAATTGCATCTAGTCATTGGTCCGTCTTGTGAATCCACCAGCATCGGAGTACCCATCTCATCCCCTGAGCTCCAAGGAGACACTTCTGCCCCTGGACTCCAAGAACTAGATCCACAGACTCTTCAAAGGATCCAGAGAGCCTCAAAGAGCTTCCCCCAAAGCAGTCTCCACAGCTTGAAACCCTGTGGCCTAGAAAAAGCCAACTGCTGCGGAAAAAAATAGTGGAAGAGATGGGTGTCAGTAGAGCGGTGCAAAACCCCAGACAACCTCCACCAGTGTTTGTGTTAATATGGTAGCATTGACCATGCTGGCTGATGGGAATTATGGTCCAGCAACCTCTGGAGGGACTCACTTTGGCTACATCTGAATTAGACCATCCCTCCAGGAAGAACCGGAACTACTGCAAATAATAATAACACTTACTACGTAATTCCACCAAGCAGCCCAGGAGAATATCAGGGTTGATGGTACTGAAAGCCACTAAGAGGTCTGGCAGGAACAACAAAAATGCACTTCTCCAGTGTTCCCATTGTTCAAATCTGGGTCTATCCAATAAATCTGGACTGAAGGCAAATCAAATGGATGTGGTGATGCAGATATTCTAGAACTATGGGATGTTTAGAATCATAGCATTATAGAGTTGAAAGGGACCCTAGGGGTCATGTAGTCGAAACCCCTGTGATGCAAGAATCTCAATGTAGAATCATAGAATTGTAGAGTTGGAAATAAATCACACTGAAGGAACTCACTGCTTAGTGAACGTACGTAAGATTGCAGGACGCAATCCTTTATAGCCTTGCCCAAAAGTAAGTCCCATTGAACTCTTACAACCCATTGCACATTCTGTTCACAATGTGCTGTGCTGGATTGTGGCCTGTGTCTACGTGCTTCCAAAATAGATGCACTAGTGATACACTATGACTATCTATGCAAGGCTTCCAGGCATCTTCCTTCATGCTGAAAAACAATTATGTTAGAAATTGCTTTCAAATGGAAATGATGCAAAACGGCATGCTTGCACTTGCTTTCGTTTTGTTGCAGTCAATATAAAAACATTGGTTTAAGGGCAAGGTGACCAATTCCAAATGGTTTGCAGATAACTGCCACTGTAAGAATTAAAGGAATTTGTTTCTCCATTTTTTTTTCAGTTGACTTCTATTCTGGGACTTGAAGAACAGAATATCTTTAATAAAAACAAGGCCCAGAGAATTATAAGAAAACTAAAGCAACATCAGTGGCATGAAAGAACAGGGAACCTCAATCTGGCTGGATAAATAAAACACTGCAAAGTGTATCAAAGTGTCATTTGTAATATAAAACTCTGCAAGTTTTGAATGCCATAGCATGGCAAAATAAATTCTGTGGATATCTTCGGGTGGAACAAAGCACAGACTGTACACCTGTCAAAAGAGTCCCTCACAGCTGCAGCAAACTGTGGGAGAAGATGGCTGGGGCTGAAGAGGGCAGCGGCAGCAGGTGACACTTTGGGCTGTGTTTGCCCAGGGTCTTGCCTGGTTGTGAGCAAGAGCAAGAGGTGAGACTCATAAAAACCTGTTTCCCACCTGGGCAACCAGTTGGAAGCAGTGCAGTTTACGCACTGGCCCCTACTGGGCTGAGGAACGCATCGGCCTCTGAGGATCCAGAAGCAATCCCGCCCCCGCTAGCTCCTGCTGGCTTTTTGTTGATTGGGCTGTCCCTTTTCATGAAGGTTTTGTGTCCATTAATGTAATTGGACTTTGATAGTTCTTTCTTTCATCAGAACTTGGACAGAAGGATCAGTGTGGATATGGAAAATAACTAATTTTGTGAGAATGTCCCATCAGTCATGGCTGAGATGGGAGACAGTGGAGCACAGGGCCATGGCCAGACTTCAGGGGGGCCCTGGAATGGTGCCAACATTCCCCCCCCAAAAGAGGGCATTGACAGTTTGCCATCCAGCCTCTTCTTAAATCCCTCTAGCAAATAAGAGAGCAGTCCTTCCTGAGGCAGCCTATTTCATTATCCACCTCTTAGTATTAGGAAGTTTTTTCTTACGTTTTGCCAAAACCTGCTTCTCTACCGTTTCTATCCATTGGTTCTAGTCCTGCCTCATGGAGCAGCAGAAAGCAAGGGAGAGGGTGACTTGGAATTTGCTCCTCTTTCCAGTTCAGCTGGGATATCTGTTCTAAACCACCATTGGTTGACATAAATAAAGCCCCTCCCCCCGGTCCCTTTGAAATACTGAGCAATTGATTTACCCAGCTTCAGGAACTGGCAGAATTACCTGGACAATACTGTTAAATTTTGTGAAAACAAATATAATAAGGAGGGAAGCAAGAGTAACCAGAAGACCCCCCCCCCATGAAGGAATAAATAAGAGCTATTGAAAATAGAATGGAACTGCACTAAACAGTGGTGCTAGCGGGACCTAAACTAAATAGTCATGCTAGCACATTGCGCAATGAGTCCTGCAATTGCAAAGGGGCTTCCCCTCCTCCCACGTGCCCCTGTACTCTCCCCAAATTTATGTGTAGCTAATTGGATGTGGTCCCCTGCATGGGCTACCTGGGGAAACCTTGCCTGACTCCATCCTGTTGCTTGGATTTCTCCTGGGTGTATGTTGCAGCCACCTGTTGTTTTTTGGTTGATGGGGGGAGAGGGGAGGGGAGGAGAAAAGATTTGTACAGGTTTTAGAATCATACCCTGATTAATGTTCTGCATTGATCATGCCTGGAGCACTTCCCTTTTGTTTATACGTGGGGGGTGGGGGAAATATTGATGCAGATGTACTGCTTGTGCAGTTTGCTGCTGGCGAGTCCCATATGGCTGTGTCCTTAGAGGACCTTAGAAGCCAAATCAAGCTATCAGTGACCTACACAGGTGACTTTCTGCGCACAGAGAAAACTTGCAAGAGTTCGAAGCAATGATAACTGAATTTGCTATTCCTGTGTCCAAAAGGCTGAGTTGAAGGGAGCGTGCAAGAGATCCCCCCCCCCAAAATGCTATTAACATTTTTGGTTGTTCAGGGCCCTTCACCCTTTTGAGTCTTTGGGAAACAGGCAGCTCTGGCATTTCTGAATCCTGTGTAGCGGGGTGAGTAACCTGTGGCCCTCCAGCTGCTATTGGTTTCCAGCTCCCATCAGCCCCAGCCAACATGGGCAGTGGTTGGGGAGGATGAGAACTGGAGCCCAAACACCCATCTCCCCAAATTTGCTCTGGAAGGTCAGGAAAAACTCCAAAACAGTGCAAGGAGGGGAGGTTGTTCTGGCTGGCAAGCAGAAATACTTGATGGAATGGTTTGCTTAGTGCTACATTGACTATAACCCTCTGGTTTTTAATTTCAACAATAATATAATATAATAATAATAAATAATATACCACCCTATACCCTCAGGTTTCAAGGCGGTTCACAGAATAAGCTTGCACTTGTTATTCCCACTTCTGGATATTTAGTCAAAAAGAAGATTCACATTCACTGGTGTCATAATTGTGTTTATACTTTTTTTAAAAAAAGAAAATTGATAATATTTTGGAAACCTGGATTGGATTTCATTTGCTGATCATTAAATTCATCTAGTCCTTAAATCTGGAAGAAGGTGCTGTTTCAAAGCCTGCAGCTGCAGGAATTACTTTGCAGAAAGCCGTAATGTGGTTGCAGTTCCCAAAAGGCTTTGTGGATGTGTGTAGATGTGAGTGTAGTTTGGCAGAACTGAAGAGCTCAGTTTATGAGAGGTCAAGGACAGAGTTAACAAGGAATGCGAATTCTTTTGCAAGCTCCGTGAGAATGTTTCCTCCAGGGCTCCAGCGAAGGTATTGGTAAGCTACTGGGGGGAATGTCAGATTGCAGTTGTGCTCAGCAAGGTGTGTAAAATCTTTCAGAATTCCAACTGAAAGAACGAGGATAGAAATCCCCAAATATCTATCTTACCAAAATCATATTTAACCTTTAACATAGGAGTTTTACAGCCATCTCTTACGTCACTGCAAAACAAAACAACAACAAAAAATCAGGCAGAAAGAGAGAAAGAGATGTGTAATGAAAATGGTGCTTACTTTTGGGAAAACTCTTTGGATTTTTAAAATTGTTTGAGTAGGATCTTTGAATTGAAAGCAAGGTGAGTATTCTTTAAGCACTAGGCCACATTGAATTCTGCATTGAACAGTGCTTTTTGTACAGCCTGCCATATAGACAGGGATAGTTTGGCTACAATTATTCACACCGTGTCTACTGCAGTTTTGTTGCCTGTGGGCTGCCCTTGCTGAGGGCCCAGAAAACGTACAAAATACGGCAGCTAGATTACTAATTGGGACAAGGCGTAAGGAACACATCATATCAATTTAAAGGAACTCTGTTGGCTCCCATTTAAAGAGCTGGTTTTATCCTTCAAAACTCTAAGCAGTTTGGAACCACACTGCCTTAAAGATCACTTCCTTCATACTAAACCTGCCTAGCTTATTAAGTTTTGAGATCTCTCCACAACCAGAGGTTAGGTTAGTCGGAACTATTAAGGGTCTTTTCAGCTATTGTGCCCCAAATTTCAGACCTCTTTATTGAGGGAGGCTTGCCAGGCACTGTATGATGTCTTACCACTAACAAGCAAATAACCTGCCCCTTTGCCATTTAGTTGCTGTGATTTTTTAATTGTTGTTTTAAAGTTGACTCATTTTCTGCTCTGTTTTTTCCTAGTTGTGTTTTTATGCATAGTTTATGCATATATTTTAAAGTTCTATGTAAGCTGAAAGGCTTTTTCATAATAGAACGGGATTTTTAATTATTATTATTTTTAAAAAATACATTGTGAATGCAGCAAACTGGGTTTTTTTGCCATGAGGTATATGAAATGACTGTAATTTTTGGCTCTGAATAAATAATGATAACATAATGGTAATAATAATCTGTGTTAAGTAGATTATTATCTGTCCATATGTTCTATTAATAATTTACACAATTAAATGAAAATGCAGCCAGTTGATTCTTGCAAGTTGACTCTTGGCATTCTTCCATAGAGCAAGTGTACTAAGGTAATTGAGTTCATTTTGTCCTTTAAAAAGGCAAAGAAAAAAATTCTTGTTCCTTTATTAGTTACATAACTGGCAGAAAATCAACAGACTAAAGTCAAAGTTTCCCCGTCATTGCATTGTTATGCTGCACTTGTTGTATTTCTACTGTTGAAATCCTGTTTTAGCCCCACCCCCCAAAAATGTTCCATTGCAATCTGGGCACTCAAAGTTTTACTAATATGTTATCTGAATTGCTTTGAAGATGCGTATGAAATAATAAATATTTAGTATGTGTATAATCCGTATGAAATGAATTTTATGCTCGATTGTATCATGATTTTGAGATGCTTGTGCTCATTTTAAGTCTAAAAAAAATATTTGCAGCCTTTCCGGTAAAATTATTCGCTATTTAACACGGGGACATGAAAAAATGCCCAGGGGGTCCTTTACCTTTACCCTTTTACCTATGAAAAACATGTGCCCTACACAATCATATAACAAAGAATTATCTATGTGGAAAATTACTGCTTTTCCTCTCTCTGTCTTCTTTAAGTCCTTCATGAGTTCTATATTTCATTTCACCAGGACCCACTTAATGCTAAATATCTAATAGCACAATCATATGGCTGCGTGCTCAGAATTAAATCTCACTGAGTTTAGTGGGACTTGCTTCTAAGTAGGGATGGGGGAGAAATTTGATTCAGTTCACCTTTCAAGGAAAACCAACCTAGTTCTCACTTTCCAAAACAATATCCAAACTGAAACACAGCTGTCCTTTGAAATTCAGAATTCTCCAGATTTTGTCATGTAGGTCTCTGGCCAAGTAATGTTTATCTGCATTGAGGGAGAGTGTGCATAAATGTGTATCTTACTGAAGATAACATGCCAAAGTGCATTATGTTAGGGGAACTGCTGCGCAAAGAATTGTTCATTAGGTAAAATTGCATACAGCCATATGTTTATTGGGAGAAATTCACACTAAAATGATAAATTTTCATCAGGAGATGAACTTAAGACTGGGAAACTGGAAAATTAAATGGAGAGGTCTGCCCATATGTGTACCCAAGTATATATAGGATGGCAGCTGCATTCAGCAGGGTTTACTTCTGAAATAGGCATCCATAGGATTGCTCTGAAATGCTGAGATTCGTCCTCCCTGAGAGTCTTACCTTTAGCAATCCCAGGGGCCGGGAGACTTACTGTGGCACTTTCCTTTTATTGTTCCTTTACATTTCTGAGCTACTCTGAAAAGCAGGGAGACAATATGCCTTCATCAGAAAAAGCTACGAGCCGACCGAAACATTCAGCAATAATATTCCTTCTGCTGTAGTTTTGGCCTGGATATTTCTTTGACACTTTTAATACATGCAGATAAGCCTGCGTTTCAGTGCCGTGCTACAGCGGCTGCGTTTCTTTGTGCCTTTGCGGAACAGAGCTCGTCAAGACAAGAATGCGCTCATGGTTTGTCGGATTGGAGCTTTGTGGCAGTGGGAACTGTAGCCGGGACATTTGGGATTATGCTTAGTGAAAGGTGCTGTAATCGGCTGCATGGTGAAATGCGTGAGAGGCAGGCAAATGGGGTCAGTGAGAAGGACATAGGGCTCCAGAGCTGTGCACCTGCAGGGCCAGATGTCGGGTTCCCATCCCCCAACTCATGCAAATAAGAGATCAATGAGGCTGCTTTTTTGGGTCAAAACAGGCCACAACTTTTTTGAATACAGATGAAAGAGGTTTGGCATGGGGCAATCAAAATATTTACTGTCCTCTCGCTGGAAGTGACGCGTGGTCAATCCAGACAGGGGGTTCCTAAGGCTTACATCCAATAGGGTCTGTGGGAGTGCCTTTGGCACTGGCCCCCACTTGGGCACACGGACATGGCCATTCCCTCCGGACCCCTTTAACGGGATACTCCAGCATTTGGAGGGGCAGGCGAAGACTACAACCTCCCCTCCATCCAAAACAAAGGATTGCCCCGATGCCCAACCAGTTGTGACGATTGCTATGAGGTAGGCAAAACCACTGGGTCAGTGCCAATTAGCCGGGTGGGCAAATTCCTACCCGGCCCATAAAGGATGGCGACCACCGTAACCACAGCAAAGTCATTGACTATCAGCTTAAACCAAGGGTGGGTAGGGGGGAAAACCTGATGAAGGAACAAGTTCAAGTTCCCTTGTCGGGGCCCTGGTGAAGCCTCTGCCTTCCTGCAATGCCACCGCACCAAAGGGCGTGAGCGGACTTGTCTTCTCAGACGCCTCACAGCTGCTTTTAGCTGAAAAGCTAGGGTAGAGTCATTTTGTATTTTTATGCTGTGAACCACCGTGAGATATTTGGATGAAGGGCAGTATGCAGAATGAATGAATGAATGAATGAATGAATGAATGAATGCTTGTTGTTGTTTAGTCGTTTAGTTGTGTCCGACTCTTCGTGACCCCATGGACCAGAGCACGCCAGGCACTCCTGTCTTCCACTGCCTCCCGCACCACTGCCTACCCTTCATCAATTGGATTGAAGTTTAACATTAACAAAAGTGTCTTGGTTACTTCCTGAGTGGTGAAGAGCTTAGGTTACAACCTGCAGCCTCCAGTATTATATCCTTACTGTCCTCATCGTTTATGGGTTGTACTTGAATCATTCCTTCAGATATCATGGGTTCCTCTGGCCCAGGTCATCGAGTTTAGTTTCTTACTTTGCACTAGCACCAAGCTATGTAGTCGTTGCATAGCAGTAACCCTCAAAAATAGTATGGTTAGGTAATGCTTTAGTCAGGGTTGTCACATTTTTAGCCGATCCTGCAATTCCATTGAAATCTTAGTTGATATGTTTAGAATTGTGCTGTGAATCACAATATGGTGTGGAAGGCTCATTAGCCATGGTTATTAGCCCTACACACACACACACACACACACACACACACACCTATTTTGTTTGTGCTCTTCCCACACTTCCTGTAGTGGGGCGTGGGTGGGCAACATACAGCCTTCTGGAAGTTGCTGAGCTATAGTCCCCACCATACCTGACCATTGGCCATGGTAGCTGAGGCTGATGGGAGGTCTGAAGAGCCACAGGTCACCTATCACTCTCCTACAGCAAGCAGGGCTTCAGGTGCATTGCACACAGTAGATCGGGAAAAACATGTAGGAAAAACTGTGACTTCTGTGTCTCCTGTTTCATCTTAATGCCCTTGATTTCTAGTTGCAACCTGATAAAGCTCTACGTATGGTACAAGCTCTGAGGCACTATCTTCTTCATTCTTACTTTACAAAATCCCAGGGCTAAATCCTAGCCCCGAAAATAAGTCCTGTGCTGTGCCTTGGTTAACCCTTTCTCAGATGCAGGTTTGGCTGTAAATCCATACAAAAGCTCATGCTAATGGCTTGCAATCAATCCTCCTCTTAAGGTGAACGGTGTAGAAATGGTGAGCCCATCTTCCAAGTTGGCAAGATGACACTAAATTGTTCACATTGGCGGGATGTATACATTATGCGCCTGTACTCTTGAGGAGATGGGAGATAGCTGACACTTTGAATTTAATTATGCAGCTGATGATAGAGGTGCTGACAGTGATTATTTGTACATCTGGCATAAATTTAAGAAAGGGGAAAACAATGATCCAGTGTTCAGTCTCATTTTTCTTTGTCTCCAACATATACTCGAATATTTGAGCAATTGCTCTTTTCTATGTAGTGGTTTCTAAGGCTGCAACCCTATGTGTATCTTTAGCCAGGGTTGCCTAGCTGGGAGTAAGACCCAGTGGGATTTACTTCTACGCAAACGTAAAGAGGATTGTACCGTAAACCTACATCTTTTATGCCGTATTCCCCACCCCTGGATTATTTTGTTCATTTCAATGTGCTTTGAGCATAGAAATCTGCTTTATAGTGAGCCAGTGTATTAGTCTGTCTAACTCAGTATTGCTACACTCGTTGGCAGAAACTCATCTCTTAAAAGGCACTGTATAAATAATAATTACTATATTGTATAGGATTACAAGGGGTAAGAGTATTTTTTAAAAATATTTTTTATTGAATTGTTATGCAAATACAAATAAAGCAAAGTATAAAAACATTTCAATTGAATACAAAAAAGAAAAAAGAAAAGAAAGAAAGACAAAGAAACAAAAAAGAAAACAAAAAAGAAAACAGAGCAAACGCAAAAAGTAAGAACATAAGTATAATACAAGTATAATGCAATAATAGACAGTCCAGAATGTCATTTCTCTACCGAGATGCTGACCCTTCTGTGGGTGAATCTCTTTTTTTATATACTTTTGGTTTTTTGACTTCCATCGACCGCACGGTGGTTCATTTCTTATAACTATAGCAATTTCTCTGTATTTCAATATATTCCTCATCTTGGTATAAGGAGACATTTTCCTACTTACGGTTTTATTCTAAACACAAGCAAATCTTGGTTGTTGAACCTTGACTCGATAGGTAGGTATTTAAGCATTCCCATTCCTTCTGGAATATTTTAATTGACTTGTTCCTTAAGGCTTCAGTCAACTTAGTGAGTTCCAAATACTCACTCAGCTTTTGTAGCCATTCCTCTCTAGTTGGTATATGGTCACCCTTCCAGTACAGTGAAGCGTTACAGATGCTTCAGATTACATACGCTTCAGGTTACAGTCTCCGCTAACCCAGAAATAGTACCTCGAGTTAAGAACTTTGCTTCAGGATGAGAACAGAAATTGTGCTCCAGTGGCACAGCAGCAGCAGGAGGCCCCATTAGCTAAAGTGATGCTTCAGGTTAAGAACAGTTTCAGGTTAAGAACGGACCTCCAGAATGAATTAAGTACTTAACCCGAGGTACCACTGTACTTTGCTCTTAGTACCCTAGCCACCGTCACTGCATAGAAAAATAGTTTTACTCTTTCTTTTGGGATGTTGTCAGTTAGAATCAAAAGGGGGAAGAGTAGACCCCATATCTTTAGTGTCTGCACGAGCACTGTAAATGTTATGATATATTTCCGCTGCAAAGAGAAGCTCCTACTGCTGTTGCTCTTCTAGTTTCTCCAACTGTGACCACCAGCATATGAATGAAATAACTCTGAGGTTTAATGCGCATTTGTTAAACTTTAAGTACCTCTCTGGGTGAGCATTATTCAAAATTCCTTGTTAAGCACGGCATCATCGGCATCATCGATTAACAAACACTTTAAAGAAAGCTACAAGAGGAGTGGGTTTTATTCCTGCATTTTCCTAACATCTTTCAGTAGTTTGTGCCAGAATATAAACACTGAGATAGTGGGCACTGACGCCACTTCATATCATACTCTGCGAAACATGAAAGCAAACATGTGCAAACTTGATAAGCATATTGGCTTTTTGTAATTGAAAGCAGACAAAACCACATCTAAGCATTCTTGGCTCTCTGTGTTGGTTTCACTGAAGTTTGGAGCCATAGCTGTGGTGAAACAATATTCATATTTTACTCTTATAAAATCTGTTTGCCTACAGTGCTAAATAATTAAAGGGAGGCTATGTATATATTTGTATATAAATGAGCTGGCTGAGAATGTCAGGTAGTAGGGGATGAGGCTAAGAGACTAGCTTCTCCTCACTGCCTGCTCAAAGTGTACCTTTTGTGAGATCTAGTTCTGGTCTGAGCTGCAGAATGTCCTAGTTGCCATCTGATTTTGATAACTTTATACTTTGCAGGATGGATTAGTGTCAGTTCTCTTCACTTGTAAAATTGTAAAATATTGTTCTGATTTTTTTTGTAGTGTTTCACAATTCCCCAGGTTTGGGGTGGGGCCTGGCATGTGGCACAGTCCCCAACTGCCTGTGCTGTGTCCCCCTTACCTGGCCTGCCCCACCTTAAACACCGTACCACCCCCTACCCTCAACCACTGTGATTGGCCCCTCCTGGTTCCCCAGCTCCTTTCCCAGACCCATCTCCCCTCCCCCAAAACAACAACAACAGCAACAACAATCAAACAAATTAAAAACAGTTTCAAGAAATTATTGAATGCTCACAGTAGATTTATTTCAGCAAGGAAGGAGCAAGTTGCCGCAAAAGAGATTAAAAGCCATATTTATAACATAACATATGTTTAATACATCTCAGCAGTTTAAGGGTGAGAAGGAACTGGAATAAAGAATGAGTAATTAGAGTGGATTAATGTTTCTCTGAGCCAAAGTTGTGAAATGTAGAAGCAACATGCCTGAACTATTCCTCTGGTTCATTTTTCTTCTTATGTGAAGAATACACATATATCTCATTGACTGTATATTGTAAATCAATATGACTTTTAAAATTAGACACCAGTTTGGTGGCACATTTTGAGGACTGGACTTTTGACAGAATCTGTTTTTGGAGCATGTCTAACTATCATACTAATGTTCTGGGCCATGAGAAAGCTACAAATATTAATTTTTGCTGGTTGCCTGTCTCTTTTTCAGTACTGACACTGAAAACAATCCCTAAACGTTTGAGCCCGAAAGCTTGGAGTCACAACAGGGTTTGTGCAGAAAGTAATTACAAGTACACATTCCTACCACATGCAGCAGGATTTATCCTATAGACTCATGCAGCTGAGGAATTCAGCTAAGCTTTAAAGACCCTCAGGTAGAAAAAGGCATCTGGGGTCAGGGAAATACCATGCTAGTTGGCTGCAACTTACATAAAGAGAACCCTGCCGGAAAGATCATTAGGAAGCACCCAACACAGCTGACAATGAATGATATTTTCTCTCTCTCACTCTCAGCATTAAAAAGTGTAGCACACATAGGGACATTGTCCTGTTAAAAATTAGGAAGAATAAGGAGCACATTATTCTAATAGGACTCAGACTACTGAACAAGTCCCCCACCCCCCGCAACAGTAATGTTTACAGCAGGCACATATGTTTTACTAAATATTTCAGTTTATTTATTAAGGCTTCTTCCCAAAGTTGGGCACACAAGAAAATATAATTAATCATATAACAACACAATAAAATATAAGTTCATTGAAACAATAGGAACAACTAAAGCCAAAGCCACAGCTTTAAACCAAGCCATGTACAAACACATTCAGCTCTAACCCTGTAAAAAAGTATGGGCAAACAGATAGGCCTGTGCTTGGCACTGAAATGACAGATGTTTTGTGTAGTGTCAAACTAGGACTAGGGAAACTCAGGGTCAAATGTTCTCTAAGCTATGCTGCTGGGTGATCATTGGCCCATCACTGTGACTCAGCCTAACCTATCTCAAAGGGCTGTTACGAGTATTAAATGGGTGGCAGAGAAACATGTATGCCATAAGAAAAAATGTAATAAAATAAGTAAAAAGGAAAGCTCTTAGACCCAACCAAGGCTTCTGAGAGTGGAAAGAAAAGGAGATGTGATTTTAGCTTGTTCTTACTTCCCAGTCAGCTCAAGAGGGTTGAGGAACCATTTGGAACAGCACAGGAGGTATATATGGCAGACATCAGGAGAAGTGAGGAGAAGTGAGTGGTGAGCTCCCGTTGCTCGGTCCCAGCTCCTGCCAACCTACCAGTTTGAAAGCACGTCAGAGTGCAAGTAGATAAATAGGTACTGCTCCGGCAGGAAGGTAAACAGTGTTTCCGTGCGCTGCTCTGGTTTGCCAGAAGCGGCTTAGTCATGCTGGCCACATGACTAAGCTCCCTCGGCCGGCTTCCTCGGCCAATAAAGCGAGATGAGCACCGCAACCCCAGAGTCGGCCACGACTGGACCTAATGGTCAGAGGTCCCTTTACCTTTACCTTTACCTTTACCTAAGAATCCATCACCTCAGTAACAATATTGATGCTACAGCAGGTACATTATTTAAGCAGGTCCTTAGCATCCCTTAAACCCTTGAACATTAGGATAGCTGCAATACATTTCTACTATCAAGTGTTTAAAATGAAAAAAAGAGAGATTCCCTCACAAGCGTAACTCAATCTTTTAATTATTTGTGCAAATGTCAGCCTGTGTGCTGATTGCCTCAGCTGATTTACTTCTTGACAAGAAATGTTTGTATAAGGACGCCAGCAAGAAATATGAGAAGAAAGGAAAGCCCTTAGGGAGGTTTGAAGAGTTCTTTTACGGCTAAATCTACTGAATAAGCAATTGTAGCTGGACACAGAGGAGAAAAATCCACACACTGGATTACAAAATTTTTGCAGATATTTTGGCTAAAAGATTAAAAAAGGTACTAGTAGAAGAAATTCACAAAGATCAAGCGGGCTTTCTCCCGGGTAGACACTTGTCTGACAATACGAGGAACATAATTAACATCTTAGAAAAACTACAAGTGAACATTAACACTAAAGCAGTTCTGATATATGTGGACGCGGAGAAAGCCTTTGACAATATTTCTTGGAGTTTTATGAAGAAGAATTTACAGGGGCTGGGGGTTGGTCAAGGTTTTGGAAACGGTATAGGTGCAATTTACTCAGAACAAAAGGCTAAATTAATTGTGAATAATGTAGTGATGGAAGAATTTAAGATAGAGAAAGGAACACGACAAGGTTGCCCAATCTCTCCATTGCTTTTTATATCGGTCCTGGAGGTTCTTTTAAACATGATTAGAAGGGACCAATTGGTTAAAGGTATACAAGTCGGAGCTAAACAGTACAAATTGAAAGCATTTGCCGATGATTTGGTATTGACATTACAGGAGCCAGAATCTAGTACTAAAAGAGTACTGGAACTGATTCAAGAATTTGGTCAGGTAGCGGGTTTCAAGTTGAATAAGATGAAAACTAAGGTGGTAGAGAAAAATCTAACAGTGACTGAGAGAGAGAGGTTTCAGAA
Source organism: Podarcis filfolensis (assembly GCF_964270895.1). Classification (NCBI taxonomy): domain Eukaryota; kingdom Metazoa; phylum Chordata; class Lepidosauria; order Squamata; family Lacertidae; genus Podarcis; species Podarcis filfolensis. Next base: position 95,084,267 of record NC_139604.1, read on the forward strand.
GGAGACAGGATTAACACTGGTTAAGAAAGTGAAATATCTAGGGGTTAATATGACTCCCAAGAATGTGAATTTATTTAAGGATAATTATGAAAAATGCTGGATGGAAGTGAAAAAGGATTTAGAAATATGGTCAAATTTGAAGTTATCATTGCTAGGCCGAATTGCTGCGATAAAAATGAATGTATTGCCAAGGATGCTGTTTTTGTTCCAAACATTGCAAATTTTGGATAAAATGGATTGCTTCAAGAAGTGGCAGAGAGATATCTCTAGATTTGTCTGGCAGGGCAAGAAGCCTTGAATAAAATTTAAGATATTAACCGATGCTAAAGAAAGAGGTGGATTTGCCCTGCCAGACTTAAAACTTTATTATGAATCAGCCGCTTTTTGCTGGCTGAGAGAATGGCTGCTTCTTGAAAATACTGACGTGTTGGACCTGGAAGGTTTCAATAATGTATTTGGGTGGCATGCATATTTGTGGTATGATAAGGTCAAAGCTCATAAAGCGTTTAAAAACCATATTGTCAGAAAAATATAAGGATTTGCTTGAAAATAAAACCCCAACGTGGTTGTCACCAATGGAAGCGAAGGCTCAGAAAAAGCTCAATATGGAGGCCAAATGGCCGAAATATTGGGAAATTCTGGAACAAGAGGGAGACAGATTAAAACTGCAGAGTTTTGAAAAACTAAAAAATAGAGTGTGAGATTGGCTTCATTATTACCAAATAATGGAAGCATATAATTTGGATAAAAAAATTGGCTTCCAGGTGGAAAAATCAAAATTGGAAACAGAACTGTTAGATCCCAAAATTAAGAACTTGTCAAGAATGTATAACTTGCTGTTGAAATGGAACACTCAGGATGAAATGGTGAATCAGCTATGATTAAATGGGCACAAGATGTTGGACATAATATTATGATGGCTGACTGGGAACAGTTATGGACCACAGGTATGAAGTTTACGGCATGTAATGCCTTAAGAGAAAATATAATGAAAATGATCTACAGGTGGTACATGACACCAGTCAAGCTTGCAAAAATTTATCATTTGCCCGATAATAAATGTTGGAAATGCAAAGAGACTGAAGGTACATTCTTTCACCTTTGGTGGACATGCCCAAGGATTAAGGCTTTCTGGGAGATGATCTATAATGAAATGAAAAAGGTATTTAAATATACCTTTCTGAAGAAGCCAGAGGCCTTTCTCCTGGGCATGGTCGGCCAATTGGTGCCAAAGAAGGATAGAACTTTCTTTATGTATGCTACAACAGCAGCAAGAATACTTATTGCAAAGTACTGGAAGACACAACATCTACCCACCCGGAAAGAATGGCAGATGAAGGTGATGGACTAGATGGAACCGGCGGAAATGACTGGCAGAATCCGAGACCAGGGAGAAGAGTCGGTGGAAGAAGATTGGAAGAAATTTAAAGACTATCTACAGAAACATTGTAAAATTAATGAATGTTAGAAGGATGTTGGAATGAAACTATGTGGTTTTAGCAGAAAGGTTATAAAGGTTTAGGAAAAAACAGACTGTTAATTGGTGAAAGGAGGGAAAGTTAAGTTATATTATATTAAGATAAATTACAGGACAAAAATTGGAAAAGAGGGAAAGGATTTGCTGAAATAGCTAACTGAACTAGAATACAAAAAAGGGAGGTGTGAGGAGGTCAAGGAAACAAGCAAATGAAAGATAAGTTATGGGAAGGTTCGTTGTGTTTTTTAATTGTTTCTATTTTTCTGTTTTTTTTCTTTTTTGTTTTTTTTTCTTTTTTCTTATTAAGATGTATTGTACTGTTTTTGTTTAATTTGGTGTTTTCTTTTTTTTCTTTTTGTAACCTTTAAAATTTTAATAAATATTACTTTAAAAAAAAATCCACACACTATACTTTGGAGAATTACATACGAATCGTAAGCACATTTGCTTGGAGTAAAGATGGATATGGTAACTTAAATTGGTGATGGACTCTATTGCCACTACACTCTTGCAAAACTGGAATTTTATTTTTTATTGGAAAAGTGAACAAATGATGGGAAGAACCAGTAACTTAAAGCCATCCTACTTGGCGCTACTAGAAGGAATTCACAGGTACTTGGCAGTTCAATATTTTCATGAAAGGAAAATATATTGTTAAATTTTTGCCCATCCAAAGGTTTTGAAGGCCTTCACACTCAAAAGTCGCAACCCTAGATGTACAGTAATTTATCGTATTATTTTCACAATAAAACACGAGGTCAATGTTTATACTGGTATTTCAAGAAGTGAATACTTCTGTATATTAATGAGTAGTGGCTTTTTTGTTTGTTTAACATATTTATTTTTGTGACTAATAATAATAATAATAATAATAATAATAATAATAATAGTAAATTTATTTATACATACATACATGCCCCGCCCATCTGACTGGGTTTCCCCAGCTACTCTGGACTGCTCCCAACAGATTAAAAAGAGAATAAAACATCAAATATTAAAAATTTCCCTAAGCAGGACTGCCTTCAGATGTCTTCTAAAAGTCAGACAGTTGTTTATTTCCTTGACATCTGATGGGAGGGCATTCCACAGGGTGGGTGCCACTACCGAGAAGGCCCTCTGCTCTCTTTAAGAGCAGTCATTATTTCTGTGTGAGCTTTCTGTCGATCCATAAGTTAATTGGTCAAATGTATACTAAAATGTGTCCATCGCTTACTGAGAGCATGGCCCAACTTAAAGTTAAGACTCAATTTCAGTGTGATGGTTCACTATGTGCATAAATGTCTTCCATTGAAGCCAAGGAAATTAAAATGTTTGGCTGGATTGTGTCCCTTTTGGCTTGCCGTAAGAATTAGTTACAAATCTATAAAACTCAGACTGCTGCTTCTTAGCACTGGCAAGAGGGAATATCTGATTGGCGCATGAAATACGTATTTCCTCCTTTTGGTACCTTAGTCAGAAACAGGGCCTTTTCTGCGTGATGCCTGACTTGTGGAATGTCCTAAATGGGGAGATCTGTCAGACTCCATATCTTCTGGTGTTTAAGCAGGTACTTCAAACCCACCTATTTGCCTGTATTATTGTTATTAGTTAACTTTTTTAAAAGCTTTACATCTGATAACAAATTCAAGTTGCAGGCTGATCCCAAAACAGTGATTAAATTAACCACCTGTAAATTGACCAGCCATTGAGTTTTGATCATTGCTATGTTGGATTGTTTAGTTGATTTATTGATGCTTTTATATATTGCTTATATTGTAAGACTTCGTGGATTTTATTAAAGCATATGCGTTTATTCCTTTTTAAGCCAGATTGTTAGCCACTTTGAACATAAAGAATAAAGTGGGTACCTAGGCAGATAAAGGCACAGCCAATAGATCTACCATAGCTTTAATCATCTCTTCAGTAGACCATATGAAAGGGTGACTGAAGCTGTGGTTGGGCTTCCGGATGCTTTCTGCCTGACAAAGTCACATTATTGTCCTCTATATTTTCTACAACATATAGAGTGCAACAGGCTGAATGGTAATGTTTGTAACAAATTTTTTACTGGTTCCTTCCTAACATACGAATCAAGTGCAGCATGTACACCATCCTTAAGCAAGGGATATAACCTATTTAATTAAAGCCAATGTAGATATATTTCTTCCTTTCTTTATACATTCTTGTTTGAATTCATATATTACACATAGTTACAGATAGGTAGCCGTGTTGGTCTGCCATAGTCAAAACAAAAAAAAAATTTTTTTCTTCCAGAAGCACCTTAAATACCAACTAAGTTAGTTCTTGGTATGAGCTTTCGTGTGCATGCACACTTCTTCAGATACACTGAAACAGAAGTTGCCAGATCCTTCTATATAGTGAGAAGGTGGGAGGGGTATTACTCAGAAGGGTGGTGGGAATGGGTGATTGGCAGATAGCTGTGATGAGCCTGTTGACGACTCTTAACGACTGCAATAGGTCTTACAGGAAAAAGCAAGGGGTGAGAAGGTGAAAAATGGCTTTGTCATGTATAATGAGATAAGAATCCAATGTCTTTGTTCAGACCAGGTCTCTCCATGGTTTTAAGTTTGGTAATGAGTTGCAATTCAGCAGCTTCTCTTTCCAGTCTATTTCTGAAATTCCTTTGTAGTAATACAGCTACTTTGAGATCTTGTATAGAATGTCCTGGGAGATTGAAGTGTTCTCCTACTGGTTTCTCTGTCTTGTGATTCTTGATGTCCGATTTATGTCCGTTTATTCTTTGGCGTAAGGTTTGGCCTGTTTGTCCAATATAGAGAGCTGAAGGACACTGTTGGCATTTGATGGCATATACAGTGTTAGACGATGAGCAATTAAATAGTCCCAAGATGGTATGTGTGACTATTACACAGTCCTCGAATGTGATTAAGGAAAGGTCCATGGAATGTCATGGATGATACAGCTGATGAGGTTGGCTAGCTTTGGTGGCAGACACAGGCAGGCTGGCTCAGGCAGCTGGGTTGGGCAGAACAAGGTTTCCGGATATTTCCTTGTTTCACATTCAAGGACTGTGTAATATATGAATTCAAACAAGATTGTACTATGAAAGGAAGAAATATATCTGCACTGGATTTAATTAAATAGGTTATATACCTTGCTTAAGGATAGTATATGGTGTACATCCTGGACTTGATTCTTATGTTAGGAAGTAACCAGTAAAAAATTTGTTATGAACATTACCATTCAGCCTGTTGCGCTCTATATGTTGTGACTATTGCATCTGCGTAACAAGGTATTGTATTTGTTTTGACCCTATATTTTCCACTCACATATGCAGGCATCTCTGCACTGGCCATTCTTACAATGTTCAGCATTCATATTAGGATCTTTGCACAAACATGCAATCCTTCGCAACCACATTTGGAAACTTTAATAGGAAGGAGCTACATACTACAAGTGCACAGGGTCAGCCATTTCTGCTACCATGACTTTCCTTTTTCAATGTAGCAGTTGGAAATGGCTGCGGTGGCCCCTTTGTAAGTAGCAGCATCAAAAATTGACCTCACTTCATGTGGCCGTGTACCCAAGTGTATGATTGGGTGAATAGCAGCTTACATTGCCACTGCTCTCACTAGGCCTCTAAAATGTCACTTAAGGACTATTGTGAGTGCTGCAGTGTGGTAGACTAGGAAACATTGGCTCCATTGTGGCTAAGGTATTAATGCTGTTACAATTAGACCAGTCATGTCCTCACACTATCAATAGGACATTTGTGTCTAATTCTGTGACCAGTTGCTTCCCAAAAGCTCTTCAGCTCAGGCTGGTAGCAAGTTGCTGCAGGTATTATTATTTTTTTAATCCACAGGTGGGAGGTGTATTTCCAGTTATAGATCATATTAAAACATTCTTGGTTCATTGTCTGGTACTTTTCCTTCATTTTGGAGCCTGGTTTATGCTCTTTGGCATCAGAGATCAATGCTTCCATTATTTCTGTGTGTCGTCATGCTGTTTTATGAAGGCATTATTTATAGTTATATTTTGACAGGGAGAATTTTTCCCTTGTTTTTCCAGCCAGATGTACTGCCTTGTCTCTCAGAAGAGCAGCTTAATGCCCTTCTGGAAGAATGTATGCAAACCCCAAGAAGAGTAAACAGTCTTACCTTGCCAAAATCTCAGGGATCCTTTCTTGAACGAACAAGTCTCTGTTGCAACACAGCTAAAGACATCATTCCATCAGATGATGCCCAAAGTGTGGAAAAGCTGGCAAACCCAGAAATGATGGATGCTCAAGATACATGTTCAAAGGAAATGATGGAAACCTCTGACTGTAATCTCAGCAGAGCACTGGATGAATCTCACCTGTTAGAGAAAAAAGAAAATGAGAATCAAGAAAGCCAAGAGGAGGAGATTGTGCATGCCAGTAGCTCTGAGGACTACTTCATGTCAATAGCCCTTAGCACAGAGAGGCTGAAAAAACCTTCTTTTCTTGATGAACCTTTTTATTGTGTCAGCACGAACAATGAGCCATCCACAGATGTCAACATTCCTAGCATACCATTGAAAACCAGAGGAGGTGAGGTTCTTAATAAACCGTTGGAATAGGCTTTTGATTGTGATTTTAAAAACCCAAGCAGGTTCTCATCGAAGGTATGCACTAATGTATTATGATTACACTGGTAGGGCAAAAAAGCCCTTTCATAAGGCACAAAACGATGCCAGAAATAACACAAAATTTCAAAATGTTTTCTGACATTCTTGAACTGACATAAATAGCTGTGAGATTAGTTCTCAGGAAAAGCACTAAAAATAATGATTGATTATGTCAGCTGGCAATAAAGTTGGATATACACAGATGAATTATCTCTTTAATAATATGTAAACCTGTTTCTTTTGTTCATTGTGTCGATAAAATGTGTAAAAGGTTGCAGAAAAGGTCAGCTGATTGCATTTTTTAAAAAAGGAACTGGTAGCATTGCTCAATAATAATACAGAGGTGATGGATATTTCTAGTTAGAGATCATTTTAAAATTTTATTGGTTTAGTGTCTGGAAGTTTTCCTGTGTTGCCCAATAATATTAACAAAGGGTGGGAATACATTGCCTGAGCATACCACTGTAATGCACAGGAGTCCTTAGAAGTCAATTAATGTGTATAAATTGGCCAGGCTGCTCTTCAGTTGTGACAAAGTGTTCTAAGTACTCATCAGTCATTTTGACTTTTCTAACAGAAGCCTCTGCTGCTGAATGACACTTGAATGAAGAATGCATTTAAACATATTTTGTTGTTGAGTCTTTTTAACTTTATGTACCACCTTGAACTATCCAGGTAAAGAAAAGTAGAATAAATGCAAGACATAGAATTCTCACAAGATCTTGGCAAAGCCCCTATAGAGCAACAGGCAGATTAGATGCTACAGTAAATATGTAGTTACTGCAAAAAAATAAAAAATAAAAAATAAAAATAAAAATCAGTATCTAGCACCCCTTCTGCTTCCCTAATGTCTCTAGTATATCTAGGGATGGTGTTGGACCAGCATGACCAATGGTCAGGGATGATGAGAGGATGACTGAAACATCTCCTGTGCTATGGTTATTCATATAGCAGCAGTTGACTTTCCCAAGTTAGAATATGGCCGAGCAAGGATTTCCTAGGTCAAACTCCAGTATTCTAGCAAATGAAACATTTACTTGGAATACAGCAATATTGCTTAGCTAGGCATGCCACATTTTCATGGTGTAGTATCTTTGTACCCATCTAGTGGTCATCATGATTAAATGTTTGGGATATGCCATTTTTAGTAGACTGTAAGGAATTATGTGACAGCGACCCAGACATACAAGCTAGAAAGCAGATGAATTGTGCATAATATATGGTATGGAATAAGTGGATGGAGATAAGTTTTTCTTCCTTTCTCTTAATACTTGAACTTGGGGCCATCCAAGGAAGCTGGATGTTGGAAGATTGAGGATAGGCAAAAGAAAGCACTTCTTCACAGAATGCATAGTTAAATTATTTGCTTATCCAGGCAGTAGTGATGATCACTTCGATGGCTTTAAAAGAAGATCAGGCCAATTATCAAAAAACAAGGCTTTCACTAGCCACAATGTTCTACCACCTCTTTTGGAGGCAGGATGCCTTTGGACACCTGTTGCTTAGAATCCCAAAGTGTGCTCTGATCTTGTTTCCTGGTTTCCCACTGGCATCTGGTTGGCAAATACCCTAGGCCAGGAATAGTCAATGCGATGTCCTCAAGGTGTTGGACTCAAACTTCCATCAGTATAGCCAGTATTCTCAGTGTTCAGGGATGATGGGAGTTGTATTCTATCAACATTGGGAGGGCACCATATTGATTACCTGTGGCCTAGTCTGTGGCCAGCAATGCCCAGAGTGGACTGATGGCGGCAATAACATCCAGCTGCTTTTTTCATCTATACTTCTGAATACTGTAGGCCTTTCAATAAGCCGAGAATGGTTTTATTTCTGTACAGATAAACTGAAAGACGAAGACATGACTGAAGAGTAATATGCTGCCACCTTCACTGCATTGGTAAAGTCTATTTCGTTGGTTATTGATTTACTTAGTTAAGATCATTTCAGAAATCATCCAGATCTGAGCCATAAAAGCTTATTATTCTGTGAAAATGTTTTTCCCATAGTAAATGCTTTTTGTCTTACTTTCCTGTGGCAATTGGACTTCTAAATAAAAAATTCTCTGTTTACTTGATTTCTGGAAACAGCATCAATAACTTGCATGCATGTTAATGTTCGTTTTAAATAATAATAATAATCCTAAAGATGTAGTTTAAGGCTCCTCTACCTGATTTCTAATTATGAAATCTTGAAGAGTCTTAGGAAATAAACTACATGACACTGTATGCCTAGGTTCTCACGATGCGTGCAGTATAGCAACAGCTTTTATGTAACTGAGACATAAGTCCGCATTCCTTACAGTGAGCCATATTTAAATATCAACAGAATAAGTCTTTGGCAGATTCATCTAAACAGGAGGCATGCAGAGAATGGGATGCTCAAATGTAGCTCTGTTTTCTGTTTGAAACTTGATTCCCTGCTACTTATATGAATCTGGACATGTTCATTCTTGTGTGTTATGTGATGATGATTTATAAAAAAAATCTGAGCGGGGAAGAACTGCAAAATGCTACCATTACTTTTATGTTTGCTTTTGTGGTTTATTTATTTATTTATTACTTTAAAAACATCTACAGTGACTAGTCACTGTGCAAAACTACACCACCACCACAAAGGCATGGGCCCTGTCCACAGGTTTATCATCAAAGATTAGCTCTAGTCATGCATTAGCATAGTGTCAATGTACAGGCAGCTGTGCAAAACTGTGGACAGGGAGTCATATTAAATTGCACATTGTAACATACATTCTGTTAGAAGTAAAAAAATAGTCTGCTACTCAGATGCACATTCCATTTATGCCGACACCAATGTGTGAAAGCCTGTTAGTCTGGCAAATCTTGTAGGGAATTGCTCTTTCCTTTCAGCACTGAGTAAAAAAGAAGATAGGGATTTATTTAGCATTCATTAATCATTACTAATCATCCATACTGCATTGTTCAACAATAATTAGTAACCCGAGCCCCCTGCCTGTAGGTTTACAATATGCAAATTACAAACAAGGGAGTAAAGGGGAGAATATGAGCAAGCGGTTGTTGAATAGCAATAGGATTATAATAGATTGTGCCTCGTCCTCAAAGGCGATTGTGTGAGAAGAGCACAGTGGGTCCCCTATGAAGGGTAAAGTAAAGGTAAAGGTACCCCTGCCCGTACGGGCCAGTCTTGACAGACTCTAGGGTTGTGCGCTCATCTCGCTCAAGAGGCCGGGAGCCAGCGCTGTCCGCAGACACTTCCGGGTCACGTGGCCAGCGTGACAAGCTGCATCTGGCGAGCCAGTGCAGCACATGGAACGCTGTTTACCTTCCCGCTATAAAGCGGTCCCTATTTATCTACTTGCACTTTGACGTGCTTTCGAACTGCTAGGTTGGCAGGCGCTGGGACCGAGCAACGGGAGCTCACCCCGCCGCGGGGATTCGAACCGCCAACCATGTGATCGGCAAGTCCTAGGCGCTGAGGTTTTACCCACAGCGCCACCCGCGTCCTATGAAGGGTACTTGCACTGAAATATCTTGATGATCCTCCTGCCCACCTAGCAGTTCGAAAGCATGTCAAGTGCAAGTAGATAAATAGGTACCGCTCCAGCGGGAAGGTAAACGGTGTTTCCGTGCGCTGCTCTGGTTCTCCAGAAGCAGCTTAGTCATGCTGGCCACATGACCCGGAAGCTGTACGCCGGCTCCCTCGGCCAATAAAGCAAGATGAGCGCCACAACCCCAGAGTTGGTCCTAATGGTCCACGACTGGACCTAATGGTCAGGGGTCCCTTTACCTTTATCTTGCTGATCTGTGCCTCCGCCTGCAGCTGAGTGGGCATTGCCTTGGAAGGAACCACCTAGCAGCAAGATGTCCCTGATAAAAGAGGAGCAGTAGTGCTGCAGCAGTGCCATGGTTGTAGCCATTTGCTCTGGAGATCGGAGAGTCTGGTTATACATACTTCTAATATGTAGGCGAGCCCACTCCCATGGCACATCTTTCTAAACCTTGACCCTTGCTGTGGGTTTTCCAACAGAAGTGGTGGCATTTGACCACCACTGATAATTAAGGCAACTGAGGTTTAATTTTAAGAATGGTGAGGGGTGGGCGGCCTTAAGTCTCTCTGCTTAACAAGCGAGGTTGGCATAAGGAACACAACCAAAGAGGAGAGATGCCAGGTGAAGGAGCTGATATAACAGGCATCGGGCACAAGTGCAAAGGAACAGGTTTAAACCTGTTGGTACAGGATGTCCCAAGAGCAGGGATTGGTTCTGGCGGATCAGCAGAAGCGCACGTGGCGGTCTGACTAAGTAAAAGAGCAAGAAGCAGACACCAACTTGTCTCGTTTTAATAATAGAAGCAGAAGCCTGGCAGGCAATCAGCAGAGCGGGCTGCAGAAGCTGCTATGCAGAACTAATGTCTGTTTAAACAGCAGCAACTGTAAATCCAGAAGTGGCCAAATACTATTAGTTGAACAGACTGATTCTGTTTAGATGACAGTGGAGGGTAGAGGTCAGTTGCATCTGGTACAATCTCTTAGCCCACAGTTTGCAGTAACCCCGTGCCGCTCAGGCCCTGCTGCAGCCCGATCAACATGGGGGCAGAGCCTAGAAGCTTGCCATGGTTTCTAGTAATGTGGGCACCTTTGTAGCTGTCTAATCCTGCCAAACTTCCTCTTTCTCTGGTGGTCTTTTATATCCTTTTTAGCTGTAATAGGATTATGTGCAGCATAGGCTTTTCTTTCACTGTCCCATTTTTGAGCATCTGCAAAGCTGCTAAGCAAGCCAAAATAAACACATTCCTTTCCTTAAATCACAAATCACTGCATGCCAATATTCATTTGCCTAATATTACACCTGGTTAGACAAGACAACTTTGCTGTGGTTAGATAACTCTGCATACAGTGACATTACTGTCAGAAGTTCTGACTGTAACTACAAGAGGCTACCGCAAAGCAACATCTTATTGACCCAGTTTTGGATTCCTCGATGTTAGGGTTAGCACTAGGCTGCTGAAACAAGTGAAGCAGGTATCACTATATACCCTTTCAATACGTCCCCCTCTTCTTCTACCCATACCTGTTCAGATGTCTTTGCATTGTCATATAATCCCTCCTTTGATGAATTTTACCACTTACTTATGACATGATCATACTTACTAAGGACCTAAAATTCAGCATCTAGGTCCTCAGCAAGGACAACTGATGTTCAGAATTATAGGTAAAGGTAAAGGGTAAAGGGACCCCTGACAGTTAAGTCCAGTTGCGAACGACTCTGGGGTTGCGGCACCCATCTTGCTTTACTGGCCGAGGGAGCCGACATTTGTCCGCAGACAGTTTTTCTGGGTCATGTGGCCAGCATGACTAAGCTGCTTCTGGCAAAACCAGAGTAGCACATGGAAACACTGTTTTTTGACCGTGAAAAGTTAAAGTGTGGCTTAAATTTGTGCCCTTACAAAAATTGGCTTTTACGCTGCTGAAACAGACATATGGTAAAACGGAATGGGTGTGAATGCCTGCAAAATTTTAAGGGAGCGGCTTATATTCGGGTATTGTCTTTTTTCTTTGAATTTTAAAGGCGCAGCTTATATTCGGGTGCGGCTTATATTTGGGCCACTACGGTAATTGCTATTGATTTTTCTTTTATGGTACAAGCACACTCTCTGTGCAGGCCAACTTATAGGCAGCAGGGGCATTCACTCTGAAGCAATCTCTTGTGTCTGTTGCTCCCAATTCCCAGCAATTATGCCCAGGACCGCAGTTTCTTTTGTAAGGAGGGTAGTCTTCCCATCACCCCCACAATTTTCCTAATTTCCTTTATCACACTTTTCAAAAGCATACAGACGCCATTCTAGAGCGAGACGCAAAATCAGATTTCTCAAGTGTGCTCTGCTTTCAACTCGCCTGCACTTTTCTTTTTTCTTTGTCTATTCAGCTGCCGTGTCTCATGTAGGGGTGATCAAGTCCTCCGGAAATGAATAGGCAAATTTGATTGTTTTCTCCCCAGTGAGTTTGCACATTTTTAATGCTGACTGAAAGTGAGAGGGTTCAGTTTCCCCCCTGAGAAACGTCTCTTCATGCTTTCATGAGAAAAACCACGTTTTGAGTAAAATTCCCACCCCACCCCTCACTTTCTGCTCCTGTACTTCCCTGAAGCACCTTGCTGTCTGTTGCATATTTCTTTTTCTGATTTCTCTGGCTGCTTCCTCAGTCTGCTTTGGCTGTTTCAGGCATGGTATGCTGGCCAAAGGTGTCCACCTCCTGTAGGATAACGCCCCGGATCACAACTCGCATGTTGCTCAGACAGAAGCATGGTCCTGTGGGTATGAAATCCTTTCTCATCCCCCTTATTCTCCCAATCTCGCACCATTGGACTTCCAATGGTGGTTCTGTTCTGCTCATGCTTTGTTTTTCCTTCTGCTTACAGCATGGGGGCATGGTCTCCACTGAGCAACATTTGCCCTTACTCTAACTTTCTCAACTTTGTAGCGTTATACAGGCAGTGACCTGACCATTTTAGGCTCATTAAGTTGACATGTGAACTCCAATGCCCAGGTCCTTTTTGACCCAGTAGAGGGCAGAATAGGGGCAGGGGACTGGGAACAGAGGCCCCTGCGAAATGGTCCCTGCCTATAATATGTTTGAAACACTTTGCAGACGATCATTGTCCTCTTGTTCTTGAAACGACTCTGCCTTCCACATACAAATGTCCCCTGCAGACCACATGAGATCTCCATTCTTATTTTGACTGAGTTGCCCGGAATAGCCTATAGCCTCTCTGGCAATGTGTGTTTTCCACTGTCCCTGATATAGGCACCAAGATGCAGGCAAAAAACGTAGTTGGATAACATTGGGTCAAACCATGGTACTGACTGGCTCTGCTTGTACCACGATGGTGGTCCTCTTAGCACACAAGGCACCGTAACCACGCACCTCTCGTTCTTGGTCCCAGGGTGGTCAACAGAGAGGCAGGGCATTGAAATTTGCTAGGGTGAATGTGCCATGGGTATATTGCTTGAATTTTAGCTGGATATGCACGTGTGCAAAATTGCTAAGCATGTAGAAATAAACAAATGGACTCAAGAACTCAAGTTGGGCCTGCTGGATCAGGCCAATGGCCTATCTAGTCTATCATCCTGTTCTCCTATGACCCCTACTGTGACCCCAAGGTCTCGCTCCTAGTCAGTCACCACCAGTTCATATTAAACTCAAAAATCCCAGATGTTGCAACCTTTCTTCACATTGCTTCCATCACAAGAGAACTTTACAACGACAGCATTTTTTATATGTAAGACGTTATTCATAAATGCCATATGTTTTGTCTAACCGCAGAAGCCTGCCACAAGGCAACATCTTCCCATTAATCCAGACCAGTGCCTCAAGTTCCTGTTTTCTTGTCTTGTTCTAGGCCATGGGAGGAAGCAGCTTAGCATGTCAAGCGCATTTCATTATTTCCCTTTCCTTCACTTTTGCCTCCTTCGCTGCCCATAACCTGTTACTCTTATAAGCACATGAGGCCACCGTCACACCAAACCTTAAAACATGGGATTACTTGCTACAGAGAAATAGTAGCCAACCTGGGCAAAAGGTATTCAATCTGAGTTCAATCCAGCCCTCTGGACATACAGTCAAGTAATTGGGTAATAGTCTCAATCTTGAAATCATCATCATCATCATCACCACCACCACACCTTTTTCCCTGATGGGAACTCAAGGTGTCTGACAGCTAAAATGGAAACAAACATAGAAAAAGAGCGATCATTAAAGAAAATTAAATATTAATAGAATATATATGTGATATTAAAACATACAGAGCATTAGAATACGATAAAACTTCAAACATTAAAAACTTCCCTAAACAGGGCTGCCTTCATATGTTTTCTAAAAGTCAGGTAATTATTTCTTTCTTTGACATCTGATGGGAGGGGATTCCACAGAGCCCTCTGCCTGGTTCTCTGTAACCTCACTTCTTGCAGTGAGGGAACTGCCAGAAGGCCCTCGGTGCTGGACCTCAGTGTCCGGGAGGCTGAACGATGGGGGTGGAGACACTCCTTCAGGTATACTGGGCCAAGGCAGAAGACCCTGGGTTAAGTTCCCTGCATCCCAGGTAGGTCTGGGAGAGACTCTGTGTCTGAATGCCTGGAAAGCCACTGTCGGTCAGTGTAGACAGTACTGAGCTTGATTGACCTGTGGTCTGACTCACTCTAAGGGAGCTTCCTGTGTTCCTACTATGTGCTACAAGATGGCTTTGGCTGTAGACCCTGAATTGTACAATCTGAATTGTACAATGTATAATGGTATTTCTTGGCAGCTCTGTGCATCACAGTTTGGATTTGGCAGGAAAGACTGTGAGAGATAGATGCGCAGCCCCATCCTGTGCAGATATTTATTCAAAAGTACGTCACGCCACATTCAATGGGAATCACTCACTAATAAGCAAGTTTGAGATTGCAGCCTCAGAGAAGGCTCCCATTTTTAGGGGACCAATCGTATGTCACCAAAAGATTCAACTGCTTGTCTTTTTCATGTCAAACATTTTTATTCAGGGGAAACAAATAGAGGATTAGAGGATTTCCAGTTGATTTTTGGTAGATGATGTTGAGCTTTTGTATAAGGATTATAGCTGAGTACTTCTTAATATTGAGAAATGTGAGGGGATGTACTTTTAACAAAAGGGAATTGTGTGGCTAATTTCTAGTAAGAACGCCTAAGCCCTGCCTAATAAACTCTGGGCTTTGCAAGCCTGTGTTTGCATATGCATGTTGGGCGATCAACGCACAGGTTATGCTTGTGCATGGCCTGATATTTGTTCCTGCTGAAGCTTCAGGAAGCTTTTGGCAAGCTAGGTTGGAAAATTTGTTCCTTATATTTATATATTGAACTGATTATTTGCACACAGTGTAAGTTGCTGTACTTAAAACATGTAGGAATGTGGCCATAATGTCCAATTTTTGAACCATTTAGGAATGAAATAACCCAAAGATTTGGACATCTTCCATACACGTATTTTCTGGATAAAAGGATTACTTTAAGCAGATTTCCCTGAGCTCTGAAAATCTATTCAAACTTATTCTTAAAGGGTTTCTTTAAACTGAAACTGTAAATCTCTGTTCTAATTCATTTTGTGTACTTAATTTTTTTTAAGTAGTTCTGATTGTTATGGTACTCAAAAGTATTTTCTTCCTTCCTTCCTTTCTCGTGAGAGTGTTACATTCATGTTTGTTCTTGAACATTTCAAGTTTCTCATTTATTTACAGAGTTTTTGTATAATATTATTACAGTTCTTCAGATATGGCCTTTGTGGGCACATTACTGTTGGTAATCTCTCAGTTTAAAGAGGGTGACACAGCTATGGAGGGGAAATTTATATTTTAAAAAATAATCCCGGTTGAGATCTAGAGAGAGCCATTTTTTCTCAGCCTAACTTTAAGAAGTGTTTCCAAGTAGTAATATTTAGTATGAGTTAATATAATGTGATTGGCTTTTTTTTTTTTACTAAGTGTTCGCTGATACTACTTCTAGCTTTGACTTGTATGCCACCATACGAGCTTTAGCTGTTTTCGCTTTAATATTTTAAATGTGTGCACTATATTTTAAAAATGTTTTTATGTTATTTCTTTGAGCCGACTTGAGAAAGACATTTGTGCCTGGAAAGGTAGCATAAAAACATATATATCACTGTTATTTCTCTCTCCTTCTTGAAGTTCTTTGCCCCAATTCTGCAAGGGAGTTATGCATGCAAAAGCAACTTTCATATGCTAATGTCCTTCGTGGAATGGTAACTGCGGGTGCAGATTAGAGGCAGATGTTTATCAAGGTGCACTGCTGAATTGTGATGTACATTTGGACATCCAGTCCTTCTACATTTCTACCCACAAAACTATGCAGGTGAGAATGGGCATTCTCAGTTGCATAATGTTTTACCTGGATGAAGCTCTGTTTTTCGTCATCTATGATACTGGGGCTTCATTCTTTGCCCAGAAGCAGCCAAAGAAAGATTATCAGTTTGTTCAGCTAACTTCTACCTTTTCTTTCAAGGAAAGCAAAAACCTCTGGCTACGTTCATTGTACACATACTGCTCAAAATGTACTCCTATGCTTAATAAAATGCAAGCACCTCTGAATGGGAGGTAGACCTGGGTTTATTACATCCGTGCCCCTCACTGGTGACACAGTTTTACTACTCAGAGATAACAACTGAAGTACTGTTGAAGCAACAGCCTAAATCCTCTGCTGTCATAAACTTGGCATCAAGGTGTATTTTAACTGCTGTAGGGGAGGAAAGCTGAAAGGTATGTGTTAGGTTTTCTAAAATAACTGCTAGTAATGGGAAAGTGGGGACCGAGTGCCAAGTATTGCTATGCTTTCTGTAATAACCTCTAGCGATGATCTTAGTGAATCCAGAGGAAGAACCTAAAAGTGCCTTTAAAAAAGCGCAACACAAGAAGACAGCTGGAAAAGCACAGTAGGAAAATAATATACTTGGTCTTCATATGCCAGAAGCACAGTAGATTGAGTATATTGTTATAATTTGCCAGAAACCTCTTGCGTCTCCTATATTTGAACCTGATTTAGACGGTCAGGGGTCCCTTTACCTTTTTATAAAGCTGTATGTTTCCAGCAAAACTGTGTTCTGTGCTTCTTTATAGATTATTAAGTGTCTGCATTCTTATACAGTGGTACCTTGGTTGCCAATCCATTCTGGGAGTCTGTTTGACTCCCAGAACTGTTTGAAAACCAAGCCGCGCGGCTTCCGATTGGCTGCAGGAGCTTCCTGCACTCAATCGGAAGCTGCGTCGGACGTTCAGCTTCCCAAAAACGTTCGTAAGCTGGAACACATACTTCTGGGTTTGTGGCGTTCAGGAGCCAATTTGTTCAGGAGACAAGCTGTTCAACAACCAAGATACCACTGTATTTGCTTACGGCAGTGTGGTGTGTTAGAGGGTACTGGACGTGGCCCAAAGATGTAATGATTCTGGGTGCACAGGCAAACTAGAGGAATGAGGAATGGCTTGAAACAATGTTATTCCTCAGAGCCTCTAAGACCAACTTGTCCAGAGACTTCTAAGCCTTTGGAACTGCCTGGATCACATGACCTGAGGGCAACCCTCAAATTATCAATTTCTCAATTCTAAGGGCGTCTCTCTAAATTATAAACCCTATCATTACAAAAGAAGAAGAAGAAGAAGAAGAAGAGGAGGAGGAGTTTGGATTTGATACCCTGCCTTTCACTCCCTTTAAGGAGTCTCAAAGCGGCTAATATTCTCCTTTCCCTTCTTCCCCCACAACAAACACTTTGTGAGGTGAGTGGGGCTGAGAGACTTCAGAGAAGTGTGACTGGCCCAAGGTCACCCAGCAGCTGCATGTGGAGGAGCAGAGACGCGAAGACGCGGAGACATGAACCCGGTTCCCCAGATTACGAGTCTACCGCTCTTAACCACTACACCACACTGGCTGCAAATCTCTACTCATGTTATTGGACTCACAGGGTGATCTTGTGTCCTTCACTGTCTCTCCACTTCAGCTACATCACAGGGTGATTGTGAGAGTAAATGTATACCACCCTGAACTCACAGAAGAAACAGTGATAGGATAGATCAGAGGAGAAGCCTACAAATGGAATGTGTAATATGGAAAGCTGTCTTCCAGAGTGAGTTACCTTTTACATTTATGGCAAAAAATTCGGTTAAGCAGGTATTTCTGCCCTTCCCAGAATTCAAAGTCCTGCTTATAAAAGAGGGCAGATGAACATTCGAAGTGCTCTGTAAGAACTATAAAGAGCTCTGTTTCATCTGTTTAGCTCCTATTTCTTGTTATTTCTTGTTATCTAAAGATGAAGTTGTGGTGGTTTGTAGAAAGTAACAAAATTTGCTGAAAATTTTCAGAGCGTTTTACATCAACACTCCAGCACCTGATAAGAAACAATTTGGCATCAGAGCTATTTGTATTCTGCGCAGGAAATGAGCAATCCAACCCACCATTGTCACTGAAAACTCTTCAGTGAGGTAGATTGTGTGGAGTATTATTTTTCCTGTGCTGGCAAATGTTCAGATGTGATATTGAATGTTAGTGATGGACCATGGTCAATTTGTATTACTGGCTGCTTTATAAACAGAGCAATGACATTGTACAAAGGCGAAAATGATAACTTGCAGCTAGGCCTGCTCCATAAATGAAACATACCGTAAGTCACGCTTAGGCCTTTTGAAACCAGTGGCCTTATATATTCATAACTCTGGGTTGGATTATAATCTGGCTGTTCAAATAAAGAAGACTGCAGTATGATAGGTGAACTTGCGTTATTTTAGAGTAGCAGATTATTGTAAATTGTTTTTAGTGTACAATAACAAAATGTATGATAGTACTTGGGTGTGTTTCAGCTGGACTATGGATATTTCTCCTCCCTATGAGTTGCTTCTTCTGTGTCCACTATAGGTCTTGAACTAATGTCACCATCGTTCCTTTCCCTCCTGAACCAGGATGGCTATCTTCAGGTGCTGTAGGCAAAACACGCTTAGAATCATAGAATCGTAGAAGTGTAGAGTCAAAAGGGATCACAAGGGTCATCTAGTCCAACTCTTTGCTATTCAGGAATCTCAACTAAAGCATTCAAGACAGATAGTCACCCAAGGAAAACCACCAAGGAAGGAGAGTCCATAACCTGCAAAGGGAGTTTGTTCCCCTGTCAAACAGCTCTTACTGTCAGAAATTTCTTCCTGACACTTCATACCACCTTGTAAAACAGCTTCAAACTCAATGTTTATACAGAGTTTGTAAGTTCCACTCTGAGCAACCAGAAGATTACTGCTTTTGAACTGCTCGTGCTGGATTTCAAATCTCTAATATTCTCTCATTCTTCCTTTGTACTGGGCAGAGCTTTGAGGCCTACCAGGGCTTTTGCCTGGTGCCAGCGGTGCCAGGCTCTCTTGCACCCTAGGCAAGGCTAACTACCTGCACCCACACCCGCAACCCAAATTGCTAATTTCAATTTTCAAAAACGGGTGTCTTGTAGAAAACAACAAAAAGCACAAAACTGCTAAAATAAATTTATTTTAAATTGCAAGAACAATCTTTTTCAAATACGAATGGAAATCTTTCAGCACACATTGTGATGCTAACATTTAAGTCTTCTAAAAGTTTCAATTTCAGGCACACCAACATCTCACTTTGTGTGCCTTTTCTTTTGCAAATTTTGTCACCAATTCAGGTCAAGTGCTGATGCTTGGGCATGTTCAACTGATATAGTTGCCAAGCCACTATCTTTCGTTCCATTGTGCATCAAAGATTTTTCCAAATTCTTACAGGTCTTAAGTACAGCTTCAGTAGATTTTTTGTTTGTTTGTTGTTGATACAGTATATCATACAGGAAGCCAAATAGGGAGTTATACTGTTGTAGCTGTTGGAATATCTCTTCAGCAGATTATATGGTCATGTCTAAGATATCATAGTAGAAAGCTACTTTGGATTTCTGCTTTGAATCTTGTGGCTTCTTCTTGAGCCTATATCTCAAGCTGCCATGTCTCTCTCCCTTTTCTAACTTGCTTTGTGGCAGTATTTCTAGCTCCTTTGCAATCTCAGTAGCATCTATCAAAGCATGTTGAAAACCCTCATCACACTTGCAGCCCGCAAGGTACTTCTTGGTCACTTGCAATTGGCTTGTAGCTCAATTTAAATCAGCTTTCTTATTTTGTAGTAGATTGCTTGTAAGATTGATTTCAAAAATGATGTTGTACCATGTAGCAAGGAATACCACAAGCTTGAACTTAGAAACAGCATCAGCAAGGGCCTTAGCATCAGTTTGGGAAGTATTTCCAAAGAAACCTCTCAGACTCGTGTCATCAGAGATCTCTACTGTATTAAAGATGATATCTCATTGGTTTCAAAGCATTGATCCAACTCTTCCATTGTGTTTCACTAAGTAGCTTAACAGGTATGCCTAAATCTGATACATAGCTAGTTAGAATTTGCCAATGTGGAGTTGATGAATCGAAATAATGACAGGAGTACCTGGGGTTAAGAACTTAATTCGTTCTGGAGGTCCTTTCTTAACCTGAAACCACTCTTAACCTGAGGCACCACTTTAGCTAATGGGGCCTCCTGCTGCCGTTGTGCTGCCGCCACACGATTTCTGTTCACATCCTGAATTTCATACCTGTGATCCACAACTGTTCCCAGTCAGCAAACATTATGTTATGTCCAACATCTTGTGCCCATTTTATCATAGCAGATTTAACCGTTTCATCCTGAGTATTCCATTTCAACAGCAAGTTATACATTCTTGATAATGTCTTAGTTTTGGGATCTAACAGTTCTGTTTCCAATTTTGATTTTTCCACCTGGAAGCCAATTTTTTTGTCCAAGTTATAAGCCTCCCTTATTTGATAATAATGAAGCCAATCTCGCACTTTATCTTTTAGTTTCTCAAAACTCTGCAGTTTCCGTTTGTCACCCTTGACTTTAAAGAGCACTTAATAAACTCTTGTTGTACCAAATTTGGCTTTGTTTGGACTTTTTTTGACCATAGGAACGCATTAATTGATTTTCAATGCATTCCTATGGGATTTCGTGCTTCGCAAGACGAAAAATTCGCTAGACGAAAAAATTCGTGGAACGAATTAATTTCGTCTTGCGAGGCACCACTGTACCTTAATAGGATTCTGTGATCTCCATTAATGCCCAAAAGCTCATTAATATCTCTAGGATGCATCAAGGGAACTGCATGTACATTGGAGTGAGCTACTTTTACTAGGACCTACCTTTAGATGGTTTGTAAGGCTTAGTCAGAGATTTGGGAAGGGATAAATATGGTTCTATTTTATCAGCTTCTTTGCTTCTGAAGGGTTCTGTGAATAGTTAAAAAGGCTTTCAAATGTGTAGCATATTTTCTGTAGAGTTGCTAAATATCAGCAGGCCCTTTGAGTGAAAAAGGGGGAAACTCGACCTTCTATTACTGATCCACCTCATCTCATCACTCTGACTTGTAACTTAGATGCACTGCTGGATTAATTGTTGAGCCTGGAAGAAGATTTCTCTCAAATGCAGGCCTAATGTCTTTGAAGAGGGACGCAGGTGGCATTGTAGTCTAAACCACTGAGCCTAGGGCTTGCCGATCAGAAGGTCGGCGGCTCGAATCCCTGCGACAGAGTGTGCTCCCGTTGTTCGGTCCCAGCTCCTGCCCACCTAGCAGTTTAAAAGCACGTCAAAGTGCAAGTAGATAAATAGGTACCACTCCAGAGGGAAGGAAAATGGTGTTTCCGTGCGCTGCTCTGGTTTCACCAGAAGCGGCTTAGTCATGCTGGCCACATGACCTGGAAGCTGTCTGTGGACAAACGCCGGCTCCCTCGGCTTATAGAGCGAGATGAGTGCCGCAACCCCAGAGTCGTCTGCAACTGGACCTAATGGTCAGGGGTACCTTTACCTTTAATGTCTTTGAAGCTGTTTCATGGGGTGTGGCTAAACTAGGTGAGGGTAGCCGATTGGCCTCAAACCCTTGGTGAGTTAGGGATTTCCCCTGTATGCAAAGACAGGTTCAAGCAGATTGAGCAGATGAGAGCATGAAGGTGGTTTGTGCATGTCCTGTAGAGGGATGTGAGGGGCAGATGGGACTTGCCAACCTGGGAAGGTAGCCCATCTAGGAGAAGGAAAACTGATGCTAAACCTCCGCTGCCTTGCGGCCATACTCATTTGTGAGAAATGCTTCGGGAGTAAACCCTGAGGAAAAATACATACCCGCTGCCTTGCGGGACACCTTTGGGAGAAGAATAGGCTAAGGACCAAGCCCTACATAAATCCAGAGTGCAGTCCCTAAGGTAGTTGGATGGCATCTTGTATGCCTCCTTCCAGCTACTCCTGCATGCAACCAAGCAGGTACCAAATGTATTGCTCTTCTTTGCTTTGTCCCAAATCAGTGAGGCCAAGAGGGGGGTCTTGTCATCTTGGCAGCTCAGCACTTCCGTACATACCACCCAGGCTTGCACCCCAGAGAGGAGACTTCAGTGCCGCTAATGCAACAAAAGCAGCGTGGGAGGCAGAAGTTATGAGTTAACGGTCTCTGCAGCCACAACAGGCACTGCGATTCTCCAGTGGTTTGACTTCACCCCTGGAGGAGCACTCCATTGTCTCTCGAGACAGAGAGATGCCAGCAGCAAGATAATTTTGAGACTCCTATATTGCGCTGTGAATCAGACTGATGGTTCTGATGCTTTAGCTGATGCAGAGTTGGACAGCTGAGACAGCTTAAGGTCAGTCTACGCATTAAGGATTCCATGGATACGATGCCAAACACACCATCCAAGTGGGGAATTATTCTTCTGTCTACCATAACATTTGAGTAGTAGTAGTAGTAGTAATCATCATCATCATCATCATAATATATTTATTATTTATATCCCACCCATCTGGCTGGGTTTCCCCAGCCACTCTGGGCAGCTTCCAACAAAATGCAGCTCCATCATACTGCAGTCTTCCATTAACTGCTGCTAGCCATGAGCACTACAAGACACGATAGTATTCCTTTCTGAATAAGAAATCAAAATAGTGACACAAGATAACACTCCAGATATGAAAGATTCCCAGTACCTGCCAATGTTTTTCATTCTGCACAGACACACACACACACACCCTTGCTAATAAACAGTGTGCAAGATTCAGCATTGTTTTATACCTCTAATATATTATTGCAGAGAAGCTGCCTGATATATAATGGAATCAGTTGTAAGCTGTAAACCATGTTGTGGAGTCTCATTTAATTCAGCAAGGCATTTGGCCAGCTTCACCGGGACTGTATCCAGTGGCCCAGTGTAATGGATAACTGTGGCTTAGAGCTTTAAGTGATCTATCCTTGTCAAAGAGGGAGCACTTTTCCAAACACATAAACCAGGCAGAAATACAATATGAGCTTAAAACAAAAAGAAGTCATTGAAAGGAACTGTGTTCCAAGAGCATTCCTTTCTGCTGCTTCTTCTTGGCATTGCCATCCTTTATTTATTTATTTGGACCCTTGGAGTAAATCTTTACCTATTCAACACAGGTTTCCTTTATGTAGGTCAACCAACAGAAATAACAGTCTGCAGGTAAAGAGAGATCAGGTTGAAAATGCTGTTTGGGAATTAATATTATAATTAGGATAATAATGAGATTCTCCGGGCAGCCCCAGGTTATGGTGCCCATAAAGTATTGGGTCCAAGAACATATTTGTGTCAAAGTAGGAAAGCTGCACTTTATGCAAGTATTTGGGGCAGCCAAGAGCGGGGGGTGGGGGTGGAATTCTCAAGCAAATTCAATTCCTACAATTCGAAGGTATGGTTTCAACATTCCTAATAATAGATGCTGTTGGATTTGGGGGATTTCTAGAAATCAGGGAAAGGTGCAATAGTACTGAATTTCAGCACGCTCTATTGTGTGGGCAGGTAATCCCTCCCCTACCTGGCCTGGTCTCCTTGGCAACGCTTCCCCCAGGTGGGATTGGACAACTGACTGAGGTAGGCGGAGACCTCCAGGTATCCCACCTGAGGGAAGGCAAAGCCAAGCCTATGCTGATGGAGCCGCTCCAGACCTAGGGGCTGCACGCGTCCACGCAAAGGGCGCCCCCCGTTTTAAGCGGGGAGCGGTCATTATCAATCTGATTTAAGATTTATTTATTTATTTAAACTGGAGTCTGATTTTATAGTTTTACCTGATTTTTACCATTTTGCATTTATTGGGCACTGATTAAATGACTGCAGTTAAGCAGTATATAAACTGTTTAAATAAATGATAAGCTTCCCTCAAAGTCGATAGCAGAAAAAGTAGTCAACCATCATGTGCCCAAATTCAAAAGTTTGAATCTAAAAATGTGAAACTCTTAATAAATACTTTTTTTTTTTGCTCTACACTTGGCTTTTAAAAGATGTGTTGCTGCTGTGCTTTGCTGACATAAGGTTACATGCATTAGAACCACTCAGCTTATCCTTAGTTCCTCCCTCCTTCCTGGCCCTGCTCTCTGTGCACTCTTGCAAGAGCCCCGCATGTGCATGTGTCACAGTATCTATGGCCTATGACTGACCTCACTGTTCTGACGACTTCTGCTGCACCAGCATAGAGCATTTCCTTATGCAAGCAGCTTTCTGGTCTAGGACTCCAGTCACTGTTGCACAAGTCAGGATTAACACAATTGCCAAAGGACTGATGTTTAACTGGTAACAAAACAGGCTACACCATGTTCAGTTTCCCTTGGGTCAATATTCCGTGCGATGGATATGGTTAAAATGGCCAGATTCTGACAACTAGTTTGATTGGATTAATTTAATTTAATTTAATTATTTAATTCCATGGTACAACAGAAAAGCTGCATAGTGCTAGCAATGGACTTTTTTTTGAAGTTTGTAGAATATCTAGCACTATTTGGAAACAATCACAAATGAACATGATTTACACAGAGTTAAAGAGCAAGAAACAATGGTTGACTACCTAGGAAGAATGGCAGATGAAAGTGATAGACTATATGGAATTGGCGGAAATGACTGGCAGAATCCGAGACCAGGGAGAAGAGTTGGTGGAAGAAGATTGGAAGAAATTTAAAGACTATTTGCAGAAACACTGTAAAATTAATGAATGTTAAAATGATGTAGGATTGAAATGAGATGGCTTTAGTAACAAAGTTAAAAGAATATGTAAAAAAGGATTGATAATTAGATGAAAATATGAAGTTCAATATGTTAAGATATATAATTAAGATAAAAACAAAGAGGGTAAGGATTTGCTGAATTAACTATGTAAAATGGAATACAAAAAAGGGAGGCGTGAGGAGGTCAGGAAAATATGTAAACGAAACTTAAGACATGAAAAGATTGATTTGTTTTTAATTGTGCTTTTTTATTTATCATTTATTGTTTATGTATTTTGTATTCTTCATTTGTATTCTTGTATTTTTCTTATTTCTTGTTTTTTTATTCTTTATTTTGTAACTTTTGTCTGTTTATAAAATCTTAATAAATATCTTATAAAAAAAATAAAGTCACACATACTGTAGAGAGCATTTCAAAATTCAAACCCAGAATTTTTTTAAAAAAACAGCAGAGTGGCCCAATGGTCACAAAAAATCATAAAAATGCAGAAAAAGCACACACAAGCTTCCAGATTCTTGCAAACCCCTCCCCAACACCAAGTCCTTGAATTCCAAACACCCCAACCCAAAATCCAAAACCCCCCAGAAAAGTTTTAAAAGCTTAACTTACCAAATGGCTGCAAAAGAAGTTTTGGAGAAGCTTCAAAAATCACCAAAGTCTTTAAAAACCTCAAAAAAGGCTACTATGTACACTGCGTTCTATGAGTTGCTCCTCGAAGTCAAGTCGCAACTGTATTAACGGTGTTAAGAAAAAGGAAACAAACTTGCAAGACGTTTTCGTCTTGCGAAGCAAGCCCATAGGGAAATTCGTCTTGCGAAGCAGCTCAAAAAACAGAAAACCCTTTCGTCTAGCGATTTTTCCGTCTTGCGAGGCATTCGTCTTGCGGGGCACCACTGTAAATGCCTTCTGCTGATGTGTCACAAACCATCCTCAAGAGGGTAAGTTGCAGCCATTTTGTTTGTTTCTAAAAAGATGGTTTTGCTTCTCAGTCTCGAGTCAAAGCTATGCAAGTGCATTGTGAACAGAGGGGGATGCAGCAGTGAGAATTCGGAAATAACTTTTTAAAAAAGTGGTGCCCATGTGGGAAGGCTAAGGGGGGTGAGTTACAGGTGGACAAGATTGAACATTGTGTTAATGAAACTCTGCAAAGGGTAGGGACTGCTATGAGTACAACTTTGTGGAGTCCCTTACGTATTAGAAGGTAAAGGTATGCTTTCTTTATGACATTTTTCACTAACAGTTTATTGGAATGGAAGGTAAAAAAATACACAGCTTTCTTGCCAAGAGGATAGCTGATTGAAATGGATCAAAGGCAGGGAGAACTGAGTGGCAGGTTTTATAACATCAGTAGGAGGAAGGAACATATGAAACTAACCCCAGAGGTTGTAAATATAGATTTTTGTATCTGTTTATTGTTTCTTGTATGTAAGAAACATTATTGTACAATTTACACAGCTTTTAAGTTGTAAAATGGTTAAACGTGTGTACAAAATATGCTCATTTTTAGAAAAAAAAACATACTAAGAGCAACAACACTGGGGATGGGAAACAAACAATTCTTCAATTCAGTGTGCAAATGTTTTATAAAAATAGAAACACTAGCTCTACAGGTAGCATTTCACGATAAATTATTTAAATAGCATATCTACACAAACAGAAGATTAACTATTCCAACAGTAATGAAAACAATAATTTATACAAATACAAGGAATGGTATGCAAGATGACAGGGGGTGAAACCATCGAACACAGTATCACAAATTGTTCTCAGCATTGCTTCAATGCTGTTTTCTTACTGGGAATATGTAATTCTGCAAAAAAAACCAAAAAACAATCTTGACTATATACAGCTTGCAATCTTTTGTTTCTCCTTAATACTACAGTAGCTTTAAATTTCGTTAGATATTTAAACTCTGCTTGATCCAAAGGTTTTTCTCTCTCTTCCTTTTCTCAGTCACACAACAATGAGGTAATATTTGTACATAAACTTTCACCTTTGACATTCTTTTTTTTCTTAGTAAGAAGAGGCTCGTAGATAAAAGTTTTACTGCCCCTTATACCACGAGCAGTCTTTCTTAATTTAAAAAATTGCTCCTGAAATCCCACCAGTGAGGCACTTATGCTCCAGCAACCACACGCTGGTATCTGAGGTGTGCGATCTGCAAAATCAAACATTCTTATGCCACTTCTTCCTTTAGTCTGCCTCCTCCCTAGGACAGGGATTTTCTTCTTTGTCTGACACATGGACCGATAGAATGCACTAGCAACATACAAGTATAACAAAGGTGATAAAGGCAACAATCCATTGATAGCATCTCTCATGCAAATCCCTCTGAAATGAGAAGAGTACGGACTGACAGAGGATTATGGCCAGTGTTAATAGAAAGCTATTACCTCTCCGACAGGAGAGATCTGGGCAATCAATATTTAAACATTTTTGTGGTTTGGCAATGCAGCAGTAGGGTAGCCCTACTAGGCTACTTTGCCAGTTGTCTTGTACAGAGGAAGAAAGAAGAACACACTGATAACAAAACAAAAAGCCAACCTCCCCCTCTCCCACTGCTTTTTTTTATTTTTTATTTTGCTGTGCCCCACATTGCTTCTGGAAAACCTGCTCTTTACAGCTAAAATATCTTCACACACTACTGTCTAGATTCACTATAGAACAATAAATAACCTGTATTTACAATCTTACAGTCATGGAGACATTGCAAAAATTATGTGGATAGTCTTGACGCATTGTTTTACTGTTTTAATCTAGAGTCCTTTCTTATTCATAACAGACAGGATAGGTAAAAATAAATATTTTACATTTTCTTTATCTACAATTCTACAAAAATCAATGCTTTAAAAACACGTTTGTTTGTTTAAAAAAAAGTCCATTGCATTTTGTAGAAAAGAATTTTGTATTTTAATTGTGTTTGTCATCTTTTGTGCCTTTGTAACCATAATATAAGAAAAAAACATTGTTCCTTGAAGGCCAATACAAGTGCTAAGTTGAGCTGAAAGTGCTCTTTGGCACTTCAGTGTTCTTGCTACATCTGCACTGCCTGTTGCTGGTATCAAACCTGTGCATGTTTGTTATCATGCATTGGCACATGTAAACTTGCTTTCCCCCTCTGTTCCTCTGCATCCCCTTTCTCACTAAACTGGTGTAATCCAGTGTGCCAATATTGTTACCCCTCTTACCCCACAACTGAATTTTTAACATTTGTTAATGATGCCTGGGGCTAGCCAGCTAGTTTTCCGATGTAATCAAGCAAAGTAGTTCCTTATTAATTGAAAGAGATTTAGGCTGTAATCCTATGCATTCTTATGTGGGAGTAACTCTGATTGGGACTTGCATAGGAGCAAACATGCAGAGGATCAGGCTATTAGTCAGATATGTAACAGTCCCTCCAATTAAGATGTAAACCCCAGGGAGAATAGTCCCCTTTCAGAGAGTGAGGCATTTGCCTCCAACTTCTGCTAGTCTCTTTCCTGTCCCCCTCATCTCCCACAAGCTGAAGTATATATTTCATTTTTAAGTAGTCCACAACACAGCATAAAGATAGTCTTATTACAAAAGTGCTACTCCGTTGGACCTCCAGTTAAAGAGAGGCAGTGACAATGCCCAGCTACACAAATGCCTTTCTTACAGAAGTGACTATTTGCTCCTGAGGCAAGGAATGTTCTTATTCACAAAATACATTTGTTTTCTTCTGTGCCAACAGAGGTCAGAAATGAAGTGTACTTTGCTGTTTTTTCTCTCTCAAAAGCATTCTCTTGAGGCAGATCATGTATTTTGAGTCTATTTTGTAAAGGCAGAAGAAAGTGAAGAGCAATTAAAAAAAATGGTCCCCGGGTTTGTAGAAACTAAACTTCTCAGAAGGTACAATACAGCATTTCAAAATAATTTCTGTATCAACTGCCTTTGTGATCACGGATCTGCAAGAAGAAAGGAAAAATAGTAATTTGTCACTCTGTTTACACTGATACATTAGTAATCAAGCAGCTACAATTAGCTTCTCAATTGTCTGTTTTGCATCTTAAATAGTAATTGCACGTTTCCCTTTCAAAATGTCAGATGTGTAGCTGAATTGCTCCAAGCTTTTTTATGAAGTGGCCACCTATGCAACACAGCTATCTAGCTCTGATAGAGTGACTTAATTTTTGCATATCACTAGAGGCTGTTGAAAGGGACACAGGTGGCGCTGTGGTCTAAACCACTGAGCCTAGGGCTTGCCAATCAGAAGGTCGGCGGTTCGAATCCCTGTGATGGGGTGAGCTCCCGTTGCTTGGTCCCTGCTCCTGACAACCTAGCAGTTTGAAAGCACGTCAAATGCAAGTAGATAAATAGGTACCGCTCCGGTGGGAAGGTAAACAGCGTTTCCGTGCGCTGCTCTGGTTCACCAGAAGCGGTTTAGTCATATTGGCCACATGACCCAGAAGCTGTCTATGGACAAGCGCCGGCTCCCTTGGCCTATAGAGCGAGATGAGCCCGCAACTCCAGAACTGTCCACGACTGGACCTAATGGTCAGGGGTACCTTTACCTTTACCTAGAGGCTGTTGAATATAGATTCAAATTCAACAGTTCTATTTTCAATGGCAAACCTTGTGTGCCGTAAATATTTTTACATCACTCTTGATATTAAATATAATTTTTCCTCTTTTCCAAGCGTTGTAGCCAAAGAGTTACAGATTTCTTTACTTTTTCATCAAAACCTTTTGAATGTGTAAAGCTAAAGTATGGTGATATTTCACCAACAATTTCAGGAAAACAAACTTAGCTTCGGAAATATGGATTCTTACCTTTGCACTCATATTTAAGATCTGAGAAGAACACCATTTCTTGAGAGAAGACAAATAATCCTAAACGACCACCAGCATAGGTTTTGTCATAGATTGGTCCAGAATCAGCCATGATCTTCTTTCCTTCAAACATTACAACTCTGCAGTAAAGAGAAACAGTAATTAACCTCAGCCATGATATAGAATGCTTATTTTGCAACTATAAAATTAGCTATTGCCAAATTGTATTTGTCCTTCTAAAGTTGCTTTAGAAACTTTGCAAAGCTTACCTAATGTAACCAGTCTTTGGTCTGTGACTCAGACGCCATCTGTAGGCAGTGAAATCTTTCCAGCCTATATGATGAGGGTCATGCCACAGAGTCCGCACCTGAAAAGCAAATACGTAGTTAAATTACACATGACATTATGCTGGTACAAGTCTTTGAAATCAACTATGCTTGGAATGTCATTTCAGACATGGATGGTGTAGTGGTACGTGTTGTGATTTCTGTTGTCTGGTCTTTGACCATAATAAAGATTGAATTGACATGGCAAAAGGGGATGAACAGCGTGCCCAATGGCCTCGGGCTTCCTATTCTTTCTGTTTCTCTGTGGGCAGGTTGTGCATTTTGTCCTCTGAGGGAGGTGCCTGAAGCTAAAGATACAGGAAACACAAACATTGCTCTTCCTGTTCCACCCACCTACCACATTTGAAATAGCCTTAAGTGAATGTATGATGCTGTTAATTGAATTGTTCGAAGAAAATCCCGTTGGTACTAAATGGAATTCTGCGCAGGGGCCATGCTAATCTTCTCTGTATCGTTCCAATTTTAGTATATGTGCTGCCGAAGCGAGCACGGTACTAAATGGAATTCTGAGAGCTTATTCATACGGTACATATTTGTGTCAAAATGAGCATTCTCTTGTGGACAAACATAATGTGTGAATAAGCAGTGACAGATGTAAACACCAAGGTCTGAATCCAATTAAGTCATATCACTGAAACAAATGGACATAACTAACTAAAGTTCATTGAGTTTAGTGGGCCTGCTCAGAGAATGGCTTAGTTGGGTACAACCCTCCTCTACTGAATTGAATGCAGAAAGTTATTTACATTAATCCTGTTGTGCACAAGACTTTTGAAAGAGACTTGTGCGTTCTTATCTTATATTGTTATTTAATATCCTTCAAATCTGATTTTTCTTTCTACAATAGTAATAGTCCAAGGATTGCAGAAAGGAAGGTTTTATTTATTAACAGAAACAATCTCTTACCTGTCCAGGAGTATTTCCAGTGTGCCACAGTGCATTACGGAGGTGTTCTCCAGGACCTGTGGTGGAGTTCACTACTTTGATAGCAAGACCGGAATATCCCTGAGCTTTGGTTGGTGTTGGATCCCAGTAAGACTGGGTGATTTGCTTCCACATGACTACGTAAAAACGGCTGCTGGACTGATAACCAAACACAAAGCCAGCATAATCATCATCCCTTTCTGTATTAATGAAGAATGTGCCGCTGAAATCAACAGCATTAAATTCATCGTAGCCTGAGTGAAAGGGAGAAAAAAGGAGAGATTTTTAGTCTTTCTTAAACTGCAAGAATGGTCAGTTCCCCTTATGATTAATTAAGGCCTCAGCCTCTTCCAAAGGCTCACTGGTGTGAAGTACTGTATTTAGAGATTCTACCACAAGACTTCTTTGATTTATTTTCCTTTGGCCACAGGTTTTCATGTGACTCTTTGGGATATGGAAAGATTTGCTTTGAAGTCATAGTGGACGTAGCAGATAGGTAGGACCACAACCTATTGCCTTTGCTGCTCTGCTGTCACAGAGGCAGGCAGACAGGCTGGCTTAGGGCTACACCACTATGGAGGGATGGAGACCTTAGAATCTGAATATAAGTGAACCACTTGCTAAATTATATTATGCAGGCAAGTATTGTGTGTACTTTCAGCCGAGCCTTTAAGTGAATAGTTATCATCCAGAGACAAATGACACTTTCTACAATAAACACAGAAAGGAAAACCCCAAATCGCCTGCTCACCAACTGCAAGTCCAGGATCACAGTTGACAGTCTGAACCAGTTCTTTGCCTTGGTGACGAACAACCCAATTAGGATCGTTCTGAGATGTGCCCTTAGGATCCAGGGGAACCATCTGAAATCGGCGGAAATCTGTCTCACTGATGTCAACATTCTCGGGGCAGATGTCGTGAATGTCCAGCACCTTGTCTTGGTCAAAGTCATCTTTGCATGCATCTCCACGTCCATCACCTAGTCCAAGAGAAAGAAAGGAAATGGTGGAGGAGTGGGAGAGAAATAAAAAATATGTGAGAGTTTAAAAAGGAAATGTGCATTTCAGATTGGCAGTATGATGTTATACTAAAATATCTAATGTAATTAATCCAAGAATTTAACTGTGCTACCGAAACCACCATTACTTGACATCAATAACTATTATACTAGTTACACTAACAAATAGCATCCAAAGTGCACATTTGATAATTTCCTTAAACTTCTTTTCTCTCTCCACCTATATCCCTTTTAAAATACAGTTCCAGGCCCAAATCTCCAAAGGCTCCCCAGTCTGCGTGATAAACACCCTCTTACAGCATTTCAGTGAAATGTGTAGACCCATTCACATGGAGCTGCTCCATCTGAACAAGCAGAATATGTTTTGTTGCCATTAAGGATTTTCTCCCCCTTAAAAGGATGATTAAACACTACACTGTGTGTTTAATTTAATGCTAGACAATCCCTCCTAGTATAGTTAGAGAAGTTGACAGTGAATAATTTTTCTTACCATCAGAGTCAAGTTGGTCTGGGTTGGCAACCAGTCTGCAATTGTCTTTGTCATCAGGGATGCCATCATTATCGTCATCGTGATCACAGGCGTCACCTTTTCCATCCTTGTCATGGTCAGCTTGGTTTGCATTGGGCACATAGGGACAGTTATCAAGATTATTTTGATGGCCATCTTCGTCAATGTCCTGGTTGCTATCGCATTTGTCTCCTATGCGGTCAGAGTCAGAATCCGTCTGAAAGGAAAATGGACGAACATGTTCAAGTAAAGCATTTTAAAAAGGGTACCAACTAGAACTATCTTAAAAAGATTCCTAATAATTTAGACTGTCTTGGCCCATCCAGTGGCTTCTTGCTAGTGAAGTTCCAATGGTCAGGACTCCAGCTGGTCATGCCATTTGAGGGAACAGCTCTGCATAGGCAGTCCTCGCATGCATGGAGCTTTATTGAAGTGAACTAACAGGTTGGCAGGCATAGGAGTTCTCTTTGTATGGTGGTATGACAGCTATTGCACACTTGTAATTTGCTAATGTTAATGTCCACAGACAAAAAAAGAAAGAAAACCACCTGTCCCAACTTGTTTTGGGTTGTCTTCAGACATCTTATTGCTTAAATGTATTCCTCAAAGCACCAGGGCCTGAGAGAATGGTGTGGTTTCTGCCTTTACTTGGCAGGAATTTCCATGTAATTTCCATGCCAGAATGTGTTAATCTCTTGTTTGTTTACTTTTTCAGATGAGATAAAAGCGCCACTTTCTGCTTTATTGTGCACTTTGTACCTTCTGGGCACAAATGCTGTATAACTGGATGAATATTTTCTATTTACCTCACTGCTATGCCTGTGTTAAGGCTACTGCTGTACAGTAATGACCCACTTTTAAGGTAATACCAACCATAATGTTTTTTGCCACATACTGATTAAATGCTAGAACATTCTTTTAGAAGTGTCATGATATAAAAGTACATACAAACTGCAAATAGTACATCAGGCTGCTTACTTTCTAAAATATGGCCCTAAGACCTCTAGATGCAGACTACAATATTAATCAGATTGCCCTAAGTTATCCAGCTTCGTGTTACTGCTGATGGTCCATTGAGAAATATAGTCACCCAAAAATCAACTGATCACATTAACTGCTAGCTGAAGAGGGGCATTTTCTGCAACTTAAAACGAGTCGCCTGAGACACTCAGCACTTCAGGAATACTTGCAGTCCATTGTCACTGTGGTCTGCTATACACTACTTTGGAGAGAACCCTTTCATTAAAAAAATAGTCTAGCAGAAGTACAGGGGCATTAAAAACAGATTCTTTTATTGTAAGCATCCTTTTAGCCAACACTGCCCACAGGGTAACATGAAAAACAGATCTAGATTCCTCCAATTTTGCCGAGACCACTCAAGCATCCAAGGTATGCCCCTGAAGCTATTAATCCTACTGCCTTGTACATGACATGACTGCACAAGCTTCACCCATTGCTGCATTAGATCTAGCAAATTAAATGGGATGGGTTGGGCTTCCCTCTTATTTCCAAGCCTTTAAACAGGCAAAGTTTAATTAGGTTATATATATTTATGGTGGGATGTGCCTTTCAGCTTTTCTAATAGTGGAGAAAACAACTTTGTGATGTTAGCATTCTATATAGCTTTAACTTTTGTCCTTAGCAAAGCATTTTGCGTGTGATTGTTTATGTGAATCTAAATTCACTGCCCTCTTGGCCTCAGGACATCTTGTGTCATGGATATACATTCCTTGCAAACACACCCTTCATTGTTCAGCACATGTTCTGCTTTAATGCTAAATATCTGAAACATGAGAGTGTCATGCTGTAGCACTGTGCAGGTTCCTTTATCTTAACCAGCCTGTATTTAATAAAATATCACTGTGATGATACCAGAGATCTTTTCCCCCATTTGGTAGTTATGCTACTAGCTGATGTGGCTCCAATACAGAATGTATGCTTTCTACAGTGATTCCAAACCATAATGGGTGGTATTCTACTCAGAGTAGAACCTCTGAAATTAATGAACTTAAGCTACTCATGGTTATCCATGTGGTTTTTCTATTAGTAGAATATACTGCATCTAACATGACATACAGAAATGATTTATGCACTTGGATGCCTCATGCATTTTTTTAAAAAAGAAATCAAGGTTTTCCACACACGTCCCAGTTATAAACAATTTTGTATTCCTCATTAGGCTGCCAACTGGCATATATTGCAGGGGTGTGTGTGATAAATAGCAGATATCAAAGAGTTAATAAAAACTGAATGTCCATGTACATTTATAGGCCAAAGAATTAAGCTGACCTGATCTGGATTGTGTTCCATAGGACAGTTGTCACACTGATCTCCAACACCATCCAAATCTGTATCCTTCTGGTCCACATTATATACATACTGGCAGTTGTCTCTTTCATTAAGAATGCCTAAAAATACAAATAGTTTAGATATTTTAGTGACCTTGGTAACATGTCTAAATAGTACACACATATAGTGGGACCAAATGAAGCTAGTAACTAAAAGGAAATAACTAAAGGAAACCAGTTGAATTTGGGCAACTTGTAGATGACTAAGAAATTGTGTGGTGATTGGGGGGGGGGGTAGAAAAAGAAAAACAACAAAACTGTACCATCTCCATCAATATCCACAGCACACGCGTCTCCTTCTCCGTTGTTATCAGTGTCTATCTGATCTGGGTTGTGATTGTATGGGCAATTATCACAGCGATCACCAACGTCATCCCTATCATAGTCATATTGTTGTGGGTTGTAGATGAATGGGCAGTTGTCCTGTAGAAGAAAGAAAATAAAGAAGCCATGTTAAAAAAACATAAACATACAAGCATGCATGCACTTTTAGATTTATAAGAAATTTGTTGACTATTTATTTGAATAAAGGCAGTAAGCAAAGGCATTGATAGGATGACATCCATATGGACAGTGTGACAGAGGGAGCTGAAAGAGAAGCTAAGGCCAGTCCCCTGTGCTCTGGAATTTTCCTATCTACTTGCTGAAGCAGAATGATGCTATAATTTGAAGTACCAAGTAAACCTTTTTAAGCATGGGATCCCTGCAGCTGTTGAAAATACAAAACTCTGATAATACTTTACTGTGCTTCTCTTTAAATGCATTCCAAAATATCAGTGCCTGCAATTTCCTACAGTGACTGCCAAGCTGAAGTTCTGCAAATAGCCCCCAGGTATGGGGCAAAAATGTATATTATCTAAACCACAGACAGAACAGGACTGTTTCCACGAGACTTACTCTGTCATCTACAATGTTGTCATTGTCATCATCATTATCACAAGCATCACCAATTCCATCCTTATCATAGTCTTCTTGCCCAGAATTGGGAAGGTTGGGACAGTTATCCTGCAGAAAAAGAAACAATTATTTACTATCCACCTTTAAATACCACACATCCAGGTGCTCAGATTGTAAGATTATATTTCCTAGATTTTGTTTTTGATGGTGTCAGTCCATAGTACCATTCAAATATTGTCCAAAGTAGGCAACTGTAAAAGCTATGTATGAGCCATAATCTGACACAGGTGTTATTTCAACAAATTTATGCATAAGCATTTTACTCAGGTACACTAACTGACAGTTTTTTTATTTCTTTTAAGGTATGGATATTATTGTTCAAATGTTCGTGGTGCGTACATTCATTCAGTGTGAGTGTGAGTGTGTGTGTGTGTGTGTGTGTGTGTGTGTGTGTGTGTGTGAGAGAGAGAGAGAGAGAGAGAGAGAGAGAGAGAGAGAGAGAATATGAATATGTAGAAATTGGCTTACTTTACTGCAGTGGTAGGTAGCATTGGCAACGCAGGGCAGGTTTGTATTTGGCCATCCATCTAAGTCTGTGTCTTCTCCACAGATAATGCCATTACCAGCATAGCCTGGCTTACATTCACAGCGATACATAGGGTCACTGAAGTGGCCAAGGTAAGTGCACTTGGCATTCTTATTGCAGTCATGAGTTCCATCCTTACATGGGTCACGTGGTTTACAGATCTAAGAGACCAAATGGACACAAGAAAATTAAGATTACATGCAAGAAATGTGTCTATCATTTTGTTATTTTGAGATAGCAACACATGGAAGCCTTTTAAAAAAAGAGAATACTTCTCCATGAATACAGTAGCCAAGTATGGCTTTTGTTTTAAAAGAACAAGGCATCCTATATAATATGTTAGTTACTAGCTTAGGCTTGGATGTGCTCACATACAGAGAATGTTTATTTATTTCAAATCCATCCATCTACAGGGCCCCAGACCACATTCCACACCATTCCCAAGGTCCATTGCCCCCATGAGCAATTTTGCAAGCGTTATGGAGGACTGCAGAGGGAAGAGGTGGAAAAGCTAGGATCCAAGCCTTTAATTATAGCAATATCTGAAGATGGAAGTGTGGAAGAATATGCTTAAAGCTACCATGTCATGATGCTATTGCTTTCAAGATTTTAGAAGCATTCATTCTAAACTAATTTAATTGAAGCACATAGTATAGATACGTTGTCCTTGGAGCCAGTCTATGCTATGCATAAAAACTGGCATGAACTAGGCTGTACAGGCCAGGCCTCATTTCTTTCATTGTTGTGGCTGCTAGGAAAGTACAGCTATGATCATGGTAATGATGTTTCCCCCCTGATTCACGTTAGCCATTATCCATGCAGATCTGTGAGCAAAATCATGTGGCGGAATGCAATAGTGTGAATTCACCCTAGAATTCTTTTCAGATGTTAAATATATGCATACTCTCCTTTCAGAGCAACTTGAATTTCTAGAATAATGTATTGAACTTGTTCTTTTCCCCCTCCTGGGCATGTCTCATAAATGAAAAAGGGGAGGGGCGAGGTTTTAGGAGCAGGGACCTTTTCATATTTTGGCAGTACCTGCTTGTTTGCTATTGCATTCTCCACACCTCGACCAAAGGGCTGTGGTCCAGAAAAGCGTGGTGGGCAAGGTAGGCAATGGTATCCAGGCTCAGTATTCTCACACCTGTGGACTCCACCAAGGACAAAGCAGGCATCTGGGACCTCTTGACACTGGAGTATGAAAGAAGGTGACGGAGGGAAAATTAGCTGTAGTTTTACTTACAGTTCAGTCCTACATTTTATATAAATAAGCAATTCCAGTCGCCTTACCTCATCAATATCTTTGCATTTAATTCCATTTCCACGATAGCCAGCAGGACAGGCACCACATTTCCAGGAACCATCAGGAAAACTAGTACATGTAGCTCCCGCAAAGCAAGGGTTAGACAGGCACCCATCTGAGAGAAGATAAAGGTGACATTCCAGAAGGTTATTAGCCTCGTGCAGGGCAATGGTGGCGAGCAAGGTAGATAAATTTAACAAATACTCTTCTGTGTTTTTATAAATCAGCTCAGTTTTAATTTGACTTTCTTTGCACTGGTTGTTCTTATCATTTTCTACTCTAAATTACACAATTAAGAAATATGAACAGCTTTGTCCAGCATACAGCCAAGATGTGGCTGTATCTCGATATATATTTTTTCCAATGGGAAAACTTAGACAAATAGTTACATCCTTCTGAAGATGACAGAGCAGAGCTACCAAACACCATTTTATACTTCAAAATAGGTCATTACTCACCAATTGGGCAATCCTGCTTGTTGCAGATCTGGGTGTCCTTAGCATCACCAATACAATCCTTCCCTCCATACTGGGGCGCAGGATTGTTGCAGAGACGACCGCGCTGCTGAAGGCCCCCTCCGCAGGTGACTGGACAGGTGTCCCATGGTGACCATGGTCCCCAGTTACCATTTACTAAAGAAAAAAGGATTTTAAAAAAACCACAACTATTAGCATCCAGGGAACAGAGCACAACTGCCCTTGGTACCTTCATATGCCTAATCACAAACAAATCTAGATGTTGAAAAATTCAGGCTGTGATGTTCCTTTAAAAAAAGGTGGGGTGGGGTGGGGAAGTGCCATCTCTGGATCAGGCCAAAGCAATGTAGTTAAGAATCCTGGTCTCACAGTGGCCAGCCAATTGCTGTAGATAGGCCATGAGCCAGATCTAACTGCAACAGCACCCTCCACACTTGTGATTCCCAGCAACTAGTATTAAGGGGCATACTGCCGGCAACAGTGGAAGCAGAACCCAAGCATCATGACTAATAGTCATTGAAAGCCTTATACTCTGTTAATTAGTCTAAACTCTTCCAAAGCCATCCAGGTTGGTGGGTACCACTTATCTTATGGCATCCAATGCCATACCTTAGCTATACACTATTCACCTACATAACAAGCAATGGAGTATTGGAAACATTAATTATTGCACAGAACACTCATCTTTTAAGACTAAACTTACTTGGGCAAGGATCTTTCTGGCATGGTTTGTTTTCTCTTGCCTCTCCCTCACACTCTCTGCCATTCATCTGAGGTAGTGGAGAGTTGCACAGCCGGATTCTAGTGATCACTCCAGTTCCACAAGTAACAGAGCAGGAAGACCAAGGGGACCAGTGGCTCCAGGCACCATCCTGTTTGACTATAAACAGACACAGCTGTTACCAACTATGAGGATTAAAGCTCTTTTAAGCAATTTGTCGCTTTCTTCTGGCACTAGCGGCAATATAGAATTGCTGAAATTCAATTCAAGTAAGAAACCAACATATTGCAATAATAGAAAGATGGCAATGGTACACACTTGGTACTGAGAGTCATTACACTTGATGCTGTGCATGTCAAGATAAGCAATAATTTACACAGTAATTGAACAATGATTTACACAGTAATTAATTACAGTAGTCAACTATCTTATCTCAGCTCCTTTTGTCAGCAATTGGCAATTTGCAAGCAACTTAATAGTGCTAGCATGAAGTATTAATCAGAATTTCTCAACATATTGAAAGCTCAGGACAAGAACAGGTTGCATTGTTTTCAAAGTAAAGAAATGAAATGCTTACATCTCTTATCACATTCCTGCATATTGCAAATTCGTGTTTGTACAGAAGAGCCTTCACAGCGATGGTTGATTCTATCACAAGAGCGACCTCTCTGTTGAATGCCATTGCCACAGGTCACAGAGCAGGTAGTCCATTCAGACCAAGGAGACCAAATGTCGTCTGCATAGTCACTGGCTGTAAAAAGAAGCAATTCCCTATTTAAATCCTATGCAATAAATTTTCTATCATGTGTTTGATTTATTATATTTCTATGCCGCTTTTCATTCAAATGAATTCCAAAGCAGCTTACAAACAATAAAAAACAATAACATGATAGAACATAATAGACCACAAATACAGCATACATCATAAATAATAATTAACAGAGCATCAGTAAAACAATTACAATCTATAAAACGTTAACAAAGCAACAACTAAAAAATAAAATAAACATCAACATTGAAGCAAAAGTCATATTATATGATTATAAATGCTGGGTTGATTTGTTATTCTATAAAACAATATTAACAACATTAATAAAATTGTAACCAAAAGATAAGCTAGGTATTGTTAAGTTCAGACACACACTCTACACACTCCCATGACTCATAATTTTTCACTCCATTTATCTCATTAAAACACACTGTTCTGCACTGAAACATTTTTTTAATCAAATAGCTTCAAACCTATCTCTATTTCTTGTTCATCAAACTTCATGAAAACAATGGTCTAGTCTGCACCACAACCCAAAGTAATGACATATTAAACTATGGTTTATTAAACCATAGTGTAGTGTTATGTGCAAACCCTGCCCAGCAACTTAACTATGGTATATTTGCTGCCATAGCAGTATATTTTACAACACAGCTTCTAGTGGAACCATGTAGTTGAAAATGTTAAGGAGCCTAAACTACTTACGCCAACATCGTGGGCAGCATTCTCCATCAGGAACGGTGGCATTGGAACAAGGCATGAGAGGGCAAGATACTTTATGGCACATAACAACGGAGTTCTAAATAAGGAAAGACAATATTGACAAACATGTATGAAAATTTACTCTTTCACCTCAGAATTGCTTAATGCTAGAATTACATCAGAGATGTTTCTCAAAGATATTTTGGACCAATCTGGATATTAATTCTAATTCTGTGAAACAGACTCACAACCCCACCTTCCCACCCTGTTCTTTAAAGTAATTTTAGAGGCTAACAAAATCTTAAGATCGTATCAGGTGCCAGCAATATATAAAGAACCACAGTTCAATTCACATTAAAGAAATAATCCCTATGAGAGAGAAAAAATTAAACAGCCCCTCCTCTTGCCAGAGAATCAGCACCTTTTCAGCCTGAGGTTCTTTTAACTCAGAATTCAATGGACTAATGTTCCCAGGTATGTTCAGGTGTTTACCTGGACACGTGAATGCTCAAAGTGTGTGCAGATGCAGCCTTCAGAGTGTCCTTGCACATATCAGCCATCCAAAAACACACTGCAGCCTTCTCCATGGCAAATCAAATACTCACAAATTATATTAACAGTAAGGAGTCTTTACCTGGCAAGTACATGTAGTACAACTATCTGTTGTCCACTCAGCTGTGTTTTGATACATAACATCATTATGGATGCATACTCCAGGACTTGTCCTATACCGAGTAGCACCCACTTCCTGAAAAATACCATCCTGAAAAAGAAAGTTTTAAAGTGGATTTAGATCAATCTGAATTTCACACTTAAAGAGTAAAGAAATTACTTCAACAAATTATACTCAACCGCATTAATTTTAATGAATCCTGCTTCCAAGTAAGGGCACTTAGGTGGAAACCATAAGCACTTACACTTGAATAGTGCATGGCTCGCTTCAAAGAAACATGGGACAAGATCATGCTGCATGGATCAGTTCATACATGCAAGTTAGCCATTTATTTTCTCAGTTGGGTCCCATGTGTGGGACCATAAGGGAGGTTTTCAAGGTAAAATAGTCTACTCATGAATGCTGCCTGCATCTGCCATTCCTGTGACTTTGGTCACTGTAGAAACAGTCACCTCCATGCTAGAAATGGCTGCTGATTGCTGTCGGTAGTATCTACTTATGTCGGTCCACACTTACGTTAGTCAGTCTGTGACATACAAACAGCTTGGGTGATGAAGTTCCCTGCCTGGTCCCCTGAGGGAGATTCTTAATCACCACAGGGGAGTGTCTGTTTACAAGCCTGCCTTCTATTACATGCAATTGTTTGTTTGCAGAATATAAGCAGCTGGTGGCTTGTATGTGTCAAGGAGCCCTTAGAAACCCATTGTCCCTGTTTCATTATTGTGTATTTAACAGCCACTTACCATTTTGCTGACTGAATCTTTAAGTGTTGTAACCAGGGCACGCAGACTTTGCAATTCTATAAACACATTGTTTAGTTCATCACAGGAGAATCCACAGATTGCCTGGATGTCTTTTGTTTTATGGCCAATGTAGTTAGTACGGATGGCTGGACGGGAGCCATTCATGGGATTGTCCAATATAATAACTCTTCTGGTGGCTAAAACAAAAGGGAAAGGGGCATACATATTATAGAGATATATAATCTCACAGAATTAGAGAGTAGACTAAAAAATACATAGCACTTTGTAACAGAAGTTTCTTAGTTTACAATGCTTTGCAGTTTACTGTGTGATGAAACTTCTCTCACTGTTCTTTCACATACATCAAATACATATCTTTAGTAAGTCAGCAAATATGGAGACATATTGCAGACTTACAGCTTTCGCAGCCTTTGTTTCTCAGGATGGCTTCCACTGTGGTTCCAAACACAAACCGCACGTTCTGCAGCATTCCCTTAAAAACAATGCATTTATTGTCAGCTTTTGATGAAAAATGAAAGGGTACCATTGCAAAAAAAATACATTTTCAAAATATTCTATTCACATTTGATACAAATTTCCCAATTTAAGTGGAGTGATTATTGAATAAAGACTTGTTCTATGTGCTAAAAATGAGGAGATTTTTGCACATG
Organism: Podarcis filfolensis; assembly: GCF_964270895.1. Taxonomy (NCBI): domain Eukaryota; kingdom Metazoa; phylum Chordata; class Lepidosauria; order Squamata; family Lacertidae; genus Podarcis; species Podarcis filfolensis. Next base: position 95,126,401 of record NC_139604.1, read on the forward strand.
AAGCTAAAAGAAGCTAGATTTGTAATGCAAATGTAAAGAAACACCCATATAGTCAGAATGGTAGCTAACTATAAAATTCCTCTCCTTCACATTGTCTTTGTCATGGACAAGGATCAATTGTTAATGTAAATATGAGACTTGCAGGTGATTTAAACCTCACATTTGAAAGGAATGGTAGATATTTTTGCATCTGGGGCAGAAAAAGTTAAAAAACCCTCTCTTTTTCTCTAACCCTAAGGGCAGATGCTTCTTTTTTAATGACAGATAAAAACCAGGGGAAAGAAATATCTCCGTCTTTGAAACCTGTTGCTTCACTTTTGCTTCCTAGCAGAATAAAGTCAGATCCCTGAGATAAACTCACAAACCTGCTACCACAATAAAGGCATCTTACCTGGAAGTTGTCATTGACTCCCCCTTTGGCAATGCGGAGTCTGGCGCTGCTGGCCAGGTCCCTGGTGAGGATGTTCTGAATAGGGATTTCCAGCTCAACATTCATCAGCTTCACACACCCCACGTAGAGCTGAGCCTGATCTTCCTGGACTAGGAGGGTGATGTTGTTCCACTGTGCATTGGGCAACTCAACTTCCTCCACTGACACCAGACTCTGGTTGCCCTCCTTGGGGAAGACACTCAGGTCCAAGGTTTTAGCCTTGCCATTCAACACCAACTTGAAGACATAGCCAGAGCTGTCTTTGCGCTCCACAGCCAGCAGCGTGCCAGGGATCTTCTTCATTGGGCGAAGGTTTGCTAACAGGATGAAGCCCTTCTCAGCTTGGATGGCATCAAGAATGTCTTGGAATTTGTAGTCAGGAACAGCAGGGATACGGTTGGCATCATCAATGCGGTAGGCAGGGCTGGATGTCTCGGGTCCCTTGACTGGATGCACCCCTAGTGCCTTGCGAGCTCCCTTGCGAGTAAAACCAATCAACTCAAAGAGATCGAAAACACTGTCATCATCACCATTTTCTGGCAGGAGAAAGAAAGAAACAGAAAACACTGATTATCGGCTTCTGTCAAAAGGTTGAGAGAGAAAGTGGAAGCGTGGACTGAATATCACAAGCCGGGAGCAGGATTGTATGGAAGTGACTCAAAGGAACTTATCATGGCCAGACTTTCCAGAGAAAATATTCAGCTCCCAGGAAACAAATAGCTGTGATCTGCTTCTCAGTATCTATACCATCCCCAGTCTCAGAGCAACTCCCTGTCACAGTCTCCAGGCTCTGCAGGAGGTTAGCAGTGATGGAGGAGAGGCTGCAATGGTTCCAGCCAGTTTCTCACACACTTTTGCCTCACTGGCTGAACTTCAGGGTCTAAGGGAGCAAAGAGCTCTTTCAATCCATGACCAGCTACCCTGGAAAACCAGGAGTTTCCTGGTGAGGTAGGTTCCAGGAATTCTCCTTGCCTTCCTTGCCCTCTCAAGGGGCTCTGGCTGAGGCAAACTGGAAAGAGATATACAATGGGAGCCTGTCGAGAGAAGAGGGCAAATGCCAGGAGACTGTGTGAGGGGAAGAACCGAAGAAGGAATGAGCTCTGGGCTATATTGGGAGGTGGGAAGGCAGTTGTGCAGGCTTCCAGGTACAGAGAGGCAGCTGAGTTGGGCTGACTCACAGAAGCTACAAAGCAACTTGGGGAAAGGGGTCGGGCATGCCCTCAGGCAAGGCATTTGAACAGTGCAGTGCTCAGCTCAGAACCCGGGCCCAGTGCCAGGACTAAGCCTTGGAAGAGGTGAAGTAATAATCATTAAAAAGTCCTGCGTGCTTTGCCTTAACACACACATGTACGTGGAGAGAAGACGTCCAGGGAGCCGAAGGTGCCTCTCTTCTTTGAAATCAATTCACCCCGCTCTCCGCACGTCTGCGGCTTCCACCCCCTGCCCAGCCCTCCCAGCCCCGCTCGTGTGTCTGGTCTGGAGCGTCCCACAAGGGCTTGTGTGAGCCACCTACAGGAAAGCGAGCGCTGAGGGAAAGCGCCTCCCTCCCTCCGGGCGCCAAACCGCCTCACTCTGCTCGACGCACAGGAGCGAGCCCGCCAAGCTGCGAGCCCTCAGAGAAGAAGCGGCCCGGGGGGAGGGAGCAGAGGGCACCCAAGCGCTCTCCGGAGCCACGTCCGCCGCGCTAGTGGCCGGCCTCACGAGACTCCGCGCCCAGCAGCCACAAGTGGCGGCAAGGGGAAACAAAACTCCTCCTTTCGGGCGCCCGAGGGGGGAAAGGTGAGGGGCTCGCGCAAGGCTCCTTCGGAGTTTCTTCCGAAGTTTAGTCACGTCAGTCAACGCAGCCTAAGGACCTAGGAAGCTGCCTTAAATCGAGTCAAGAGTCCAGCGTTGTCTACACTGACTGGCAGGGGCTCTACGCTCCAGAGTTTCAGGCACCCCTGTCAGCAACCAAACCCGGGACCTGCTGCGTGCAGGGCATAGGCTCTACCAAGGACATTGCCTACTACCCGGAGAAGAGCTCTGTGAAATCCCAACGCTTGCTATCCTCGCAACACAACTGCTCCAGTGCGATAACCGCCCCAGAAGCCGCGAATCCACCCAATAGGACGCAAGGGATCGCTGCCCACAGTCACCAATCCGAAGTCCCGCTCGCCCTAGAGAAGTAGCCGGGCTACTCTTCGAAAACCAACGCCACTATAACGGTCCCAGCCTGACCTTTAAATATTATTAACAAGGCACGAGTGACTTCTCCCCGCCAAATCTAGGCTGAAGTGGCTGCCATTCCCCCGCCCTCCCGCTCCGCGACCCCGAAATTCGGATTACCTGGGATTCGGTTCGTTGCGCAGACCCCCAGCATCAGGAGGAGAAAGAGGCCGCCCGGTAACTCCATGGTACGGATCTGGACCCAAAGGAGCGACCTTGAAACAAGAAAGGGAAACCGCAGCCTGGTCACTCCAAAGGTCTCGGGCCAAACACCCGCGTTAGCTTAGAGGCAGACAAAAAGAAATCGGGCTGGGAGGAAAGGTGTGCAAAAGATGGGAGGGGGATGGAGACGATATACAAAGGCGGGAGAGAAACCAAAAATACAGGGGGGGGGGGAGACGAAGGGAGGATGAAAAGTGAAGGAAAAGAGAGCGGGAAAGATGCATGCTTCAAAACAAGATCATCCGTAGTATAATATTCGCCTTTGCGCATTCGAAATATTACTGCAAACTTGCAAGAGGAAAGCTGGCTCTTCAGCACTTACCTTTTTAGAAGTAAGGAATCCGAAGAAGTAACCAGCCCTAAGAGTAAATATCTCTTGTAGTAACCCAGCCGAGAGAGATAAATATCCTTGCGAAGCTCTCGGACTTTCCGATATGGCCCTTAGTTGGGTTTCGTTAGCGCCTCTGGCTGTGTGGAGCCCAAGCGAGCAATGCCCCTCAGCCCAGGTCTCTCTCTCCCCGGCCCTGGAGCAGTCCGAGAGAGAACGAGGGATCCTTGGATTGTAACGGGTGATCAGTTGCCTGCAGCCCTCGCAGGTTCCCCTTGGCTCTCACTCCTGGCAGCTTGCACTGGAGCTGCTGCAGGAGCTTCGCTCGCCTTTAAGGGGTCGCTCGCATTCCTGAGAATCCCAAGAGCCAATCAGCAGCCGCCGGGCAGGAAGCGGGCTGGTGTTTATCCAGTTACCTCACAACAAGACACACACACACACACACACTCCCCCCTCGCAAAAATGCAAAAGGAAGTGGGGGAGATACGCGCGAGGAAGGTGGGTGGGTGGGAAAGATCTTGCCCGGATCAATGAGGCGTTTTGTCCCTGCCATCAATGGGATGCTGATTGCCTTGGAGCGGGGATTCCCACATTTATGCAAGATGCGGAGCGCAGGCACAGTTAGAGACCTGCTAATCCTCGCTGCGGGCTGTTGGGCATCTCTCTCTTTCTTGTGGGCAACGAAAGGCGGGGTGAGCAAGAAGGGCAGATCGGGTCCTTCTTTTGGGGTGGGGATTGGGCCCAGGGGTAGTATCTAAGGAAGCACCAGAGGCCACCTCTGCTCATTTCCTCCCTTCTCTCTGAACGGCAGAACAGGGAGAATTTGTCACCCGCTTGGTCCAATCTCCCCACCCCCGCCGGTGCCCAGTGGGAGACTTCAGGCATGCCAGTTAGCAGAGGCAGCTGCTCAGACAAGTTAGCTGCGGCCTCATCCTCCCTCCCTCCCTCCCTCGTTCACCTGCACTGTTCCCTCTCGGTGGGGCACTAGCGAGGGAAGGCAAACCAGCAGAGATGGTTCCTGTAGTGAACAGCCGTGGCCCCACTGTACGCCCTCCTCTCCCTGGTGCCCGTTTTGCCCAAGAGAGGGGCCAGGTGAGCAGGTGATGGGGCCGCCCCGAGGGAGAGGACAGGCAAGCAGCGCCGGCTCCTCAAATGCTCTCACACCCTAGAAGGTAAAGGAGCAAGAGGAGACAGAGGCTGCTCACCCCACTCGCCCTTTGAACATAGATAGGAACAAAGGAAGTAGCCTTATATCGAGCCAGGCCATCGGCCCATCTAGTTCAGTATTGTCTACACGGGCTGGCAGCAGCTCTCCGGTAGTTCAGGCAGGGAACATCCCCAGGAGACAACACAGGGGTTGATCCAGGACTACCTTTTGCAGGCAAAGGCGAAGCTCATGCTCTACCACTGAGCTACATACAATCTTAGGGTGGGGAGGCGGGGGCGGTTGCTGTGTCTGCTCCCCAGTGGGCCCACGATGGCCAGAGGGGCAGCTCAGGCAACCCGGAGAAGGCGGCAGCAGGGAGACACGAAGTGAAATGTTTGCCTTCAAGTTCACACACATCACTGCGCGCCTTCTCTTTCTGAGCCGCGCGCTCTTCCGTTTGTTGGCTTGCGCCTGATGGCGCCCTCTACGCCCGCTTGGGGGCGCTATGCGTATTCTTTATCAGGCGGGTTAGACCTAGGAAGCCAACTTTTCGAGCCGGGCATTCCTCACCTCGGACGGGAGGGAGGTTGCCTTTTTCCCTTTTATAGAAGATCAGGAAAAGCCGAGCGGCGATGATCGCCCCCCCCCCCTTTCCAAACACCAGCACGTCTTTCCTCCCGTGCTTTTCCGCGGCGCGCTCGCTCCTGTTTGGACATCAGCTCAGACAACAATGCCACCCAAAGCTCCGCGCCTCTCCAGCAGCTCACGCGGAATGACTGCTCTCCCTTCTCCCGGCCTCCCCCCCCCCCTCTCCGGGCACTCCCGGCCCTCGTCGGTGAGATCTCAGCGCCGCGGGGCGTTGCTCGAATCCTCCCCCCCCCCCCGATCTGGCATATCTGCGCCGCGCGCATTGGCAGCGCCAACCTGTGCCGGATTGCCAGCGTGACTCGGGCTGCCTGGAATCCCATTCATGCCCTCCGCCTCTGACGTGGAGCTAGAGGCAGCCCCGGGTGGGCGGCTGACGACGTCTGCGCTCCGCCGCCTTGTTGTTGCTGCTGCTGCTAAGCAAACAGGCAACCCTCCTCCATACAAGGGCGCAAGGGAGAATGCCTTCCGCCCACCCTCTCGACTCCGCCGCCTCGGGCTCAAACCCGCATCCAGCCATCTAGCCCAGCCTGCGACTTCCTTCCTTCCCAGACCCTCTGGGAGACCCAGTCTGAAAGCGCAATTGATTAATCGGAATGATTAATCGATCGATGGCTGGCGACCAATCAAACTGCCCACATGCGGAGTTTTAATCAGCGCTCTCTCTCTCGCTCTCTCTGCTGTGAAAAGGTTCTGGAGCCAATGGCCAGTTACTTTTGTGTAAATAATCTAGGAATGTCTGTTGCATTCTGAAGGACATTCAAAAGCTTTTCCCATGAGGTAAACGATTTTGTCTATGTGGAAGTCAGAAGAAGCAAGAAGCCGGCCAGCTTTGGAACAGGTCTCCTCTGTGTCGCTTTCCTTGTTAGCTTTAATTAGTTAATGGAGTGATTGCGACAAAACAAATATGCAATAGTCAATTACCCTAATTGGAATGTAAACAAAGGTCACATTACAGTAGGGCTTTCAGGGCAAGTGAAGGCAAATCAGGGGAAAGACTTTGAATTTTTCAAAAATAGGGGATTGTTCTTTTGAAAAAGAGATTTTCAACAAAGTTTGTATTTGGAACTGAATATAGATATGCAAGATTTTCGGTTTATATTCGTCCCTCAAAGAAGTCAAGGATCATTCAAAAGAAGGAAAGCAGTGTTTTACAAACTTCCCCAGGGCCTATTTAGATATTAAGTGAGGATGTATGTTGCATTTTTCATATTATGTTTTAATGCTGCAACCTGCTTTGGGACCTTATGAAGGGCAGGCAATCCATCTATCCATCCGTCCATCAATCAGTAATAATGTCACCCATGTATCTTCCCTGGTTTCTCCTAGTGCATCCAGCATTTCCCTGCCCCTGCACTGCACTGCAAGGAGATGGGACAAGGGGTGGGAGCATGATGATGATTTAGGGGTGCCTACATGCAGGTAGGGGAGGGGAGAGAACAGGCCCTCACATAAGGAAAGAAGCAAGACTACTACCGTAAGTGCAGAGAAAGTTGCATAGTCCTGCAAGAGAACTTTAAAATAGGAGTAAAACACTTAAAGTTGCTAGTGAATTAATATATCTAATAAGTGAATGTAATATATAAAGCACTCACATTAAATGTAAAGGGACCCCTGACTCACATTACTCGTGTTTAAAGAAGAGAGTACCCCATAACAAGTAATTTAAAGCAAGAAAATAGTACCACACAAGTACCACTGTATATCTGGTATTTCAGTAGTTATATCTCCTACTGCCCTTGGGGAAATTGCTTTTTCTTCTTCTTGATGCTAAACTTTTGTTTTTCATAAAAGGTAAAGGTAAAGGACCCCTGGACAGTTAAGTCCACTCAAAGGCGACTATGGGGTTGCGGCGCTCATCTCACCTTAGGTTGAAGGAGCCGGCGTTTGTTCACAGGTCATGTGGCCAGCACAACTAAACTGCTTCTGGCACAACAGAAACCATGAAGGAAACCAGAGTGCATGGAAATGCAATTTACCTTCCTGCTGCAGCTATACCTATTTATTGCACTGGTATGCTTTCAAACTTGTAGGTTGGCAGGAGCTAGGACAGAACAAGAGGAGCTCACCCCATCGCGGGGATTCGAACCGCCAACCTTCTGATCAGCAAGCCCAAGAGGCTCAGTGGTTTAGACCACAGCGCCACCCACTCCCCTGTTTTTCATAGGACTAACTGAAGCAGCACAACAATTTAAAATATGATATATGGCATCCAATGATGTCTACCCACTTGTGCAACAAAAATTCACTTGCACATCAGGATGGGAAGGAGAGGAAAGGGAAGATTGCACAGACACTCACTTGTGCGAGGCTGGATCTCATCCTAAATATTTATGGAAAAGATTTTTTCCCGTGTGCCCAATGCTACAGCACGCATAAGCAAGGCTATTCTTGCAAACCACAAACTATTTGACTCCATTGTGTTCCTATGAAAAATAATAGGACAGCCTACTTCTTGGAGTGAATTGTAAGCTGCGACATCAATCTTAAAACAGCAACAACAAAGTAAGACAGTCCTTTGAAACAAAAATGCAGTGCAGCTTGTAACCATCTTCTCTTCAATTGCCATAACTTATCCAACTTGATTTTGAGATTTGTTGTTGAGATTTTAAAAGCTTTGTTATAATTGGTTTCAGTCTCATGTTGTTGTGCATTTGGGGGGTGGAAAGTTTTCACAAAGTTGATTCCCTTTCAAAACAGAATGCAGATTCCTTCTGTATACAGTTTGCCATTATTTCAAGCTCTTCTAAGTATATTTAGTTCAAAGAGTAAGCAGAGCTGCAGGAGAACTTGGTTGTACACACAGGTGATTAATTTCCCTTTCTTCTTTGTCACAAGATGCTTCCTCTGTGTGGTGGCACCTCCTTTCTGAAATGGGGGGGGGGGAGTTTCAAGGATAATTTGTGATATCCCATGAGAGCCTGGTCTTCAAAGAAGAAAAGGCTACAGGGCAGATGATAGATTTTTGCAAGCTTGACTGGTGTCATGTACCACCTGTATATGATTTTCATAATATTCTCTCTTAAGGCATTACATGCCGTAAATTTCATACCTGTGGTCCACAACTGTTCCCAGTCAGCAAACATAATGTTATGTCCAACATCTTGTGCCCATTTAATCATAGCAGATTTAACCGTTTCATCCTCCGTATTCCATTTGAACAGCAAGTTATACATTCTTGAAAGTATCTTAATTTTGGGATCTAGCAGTTCTGTTTCCAATTTTGATTTTTCCACCTGGAAGCCAATTTTTTTGTCCAAATTATAATCTTCTCTTATTTGATAATAGTGAAGCCAGTCTCGCACTTTGTCTTTTAATTTCTCAAAACTCTGCAATTTCAATTTGTCTCCTTCTTGCTCCAAAATTTCCCAATATTTCGGCCACTTGGCCTCCATATTGAGCTTTTTCTGAGCCTTTGCTTCCATCGGTGACAACCACCTTGGGGTTTTATTTTCAAGTAAGTCTTTGTATCTTATCCAGACATTGAACAATGCTTTCCTGACAATATGGTTTTTAAATGCTTTATGTGCTTTAACCTTGTCGTACCACAAATATGCATGCCACCCAAAAACATTATTAAAACCTTCTAGATCCAAAATGTCTGTGTTCTCAAGAAGCAGCCATTCTTTCAACCAGCAGAATGCTGCTGATTCATAATAAAGTTTAAGGTCCGGCAGGGCAAATCCACCTCTTTCCTTTGCATCAGTTAGTATTTTAAATTTTATTCTGGGCTTCTTGCCCTGCCAGACAAATCTAGAAATGTCTCTCTGCCACTTCTTGAAACATTCCATTTTGTCCAAAATTTACAGTGATTGAAACAAAAATAACATTATTGGCAATACATTCATCTTTATAACAGCAATTCAACCCAACAAGGAAAGCTTCAAATTTGACCATATTTATAAGTCCTTTTTCACTTCTGACCAACTTTTCTCATAGTTATCTTTGAATAAGTTTAAGTTCTTAGCAGTCATATTAACCCCCAGGTATTTTACTTTCTTAACCAATGTTAAACCTGTCTCCTTCTAAACCTCTCTTCCTCAATCGGTGTTAAATTTTTCTCAAGAACTTTAGTTTTTAACTTGTTCAACTTAAATCCTGCCACATGACCAAATTCTCGAATCAGTTCTAATACTCTTTTAGTACTAGATTCTGGCTCCTGTAACGTCAATACTAAGTCATCTGCGAAAGCTTTCAGTTTGTATTGTTTGGCTCCGACCTGTATACCTTTAATCAGACGGTCCCTTCTAATCATATTTAGCAGAACCTCCAGGACCGAAATGAAGAGCAATGGGGAAATTGGGCAGCCTGATAATAAATGTTGGAAATGTAAAGAAAATGAAGGTACATTCTTTCACCTTTGGTGGATGTGCCCAAAGATTAAGGCTTTCTGGGAGATGATCTATAATGAAATGAAAAAGGTATTTAAATATACCTTCCTGAAGAAACCAGAGGCCTTTCTCCTGGGCATAGTCGGCCAATTGGTGCCAAAGAAGGATAGAACTTTCTTTATGTATGCAACAACAGCAGCAAGAATACTTATTGCAAAGTATTGGAAGACACAAGATTTACCCACCCTGGAAGAGTGGCAGATGAAGGTGATGGACTATATGGAATTGGCGGAAATGACTGGCAGAATCCGAGACCAGGGAGAAGAGTTGGTGGAAGAAGATTGGAAGAAATTTAAAGACTATTTGCAGAAATATTGTAAAATTAATGAATGTTAAAATGATGCTGGATTGAAATTAAGGGGCATTAGCAACAAAGTTAATAAGAATATGCAAAAATGGATTGATAATGGATGAAAATATATAGCTATAATATGTTAAGATATAGAGTTAAGATAAATGAAAGAGGGTAAGGATTTGCTGAATTGATTATGTAAATGGGAATACAAAAAGGGGAGGTGTGAGGAGGTCAAGGAAACAAGCAAATGAGTTTAAAGATATAAAAAAAGGATTTGCTTTTAATTTTTCTTATCTATTTGTTTTTTGTATCTTGTATTTTCTTTCTTTTCTATGTATTTTTGTATTTTTTGTATTTTTCTTTATTCATTTCCTTTTTTTTTGCTTTCTTTTTATTCTGTAAATCTTTGTTTTCTGTAAAACCCCAATAAATATTTTATAAAAGAAACAAAAACAAAGAAGAAAAGGCTACATTCCATTGACAAAGTCAATGTCAATCTCTTTGAAGTTTTATAACAATAACTTTTTTGGGGGGAGGAGGTCAATTTTAACCCAGGAAAATATATAGGATTAGTTCTGATAATATCTCACTCTGGTTTAGTGCCTCAGTTGCACAGAATCTCATAATTTTAGAGCTGGGGTTTTAGAACTATGGGTCTTATAATATAGGAAGGAAATCTTTTACGTAAAGCCTGACAAGCAGAGCACCAGATCAAGATGAAAACATAATTGGCTACAGGCAATTTTCACTTAATTTATGTTAAGAGCAATTCAACACAGTAGCAAGACACTGTCTAAATAACTGTTGCAGATGTGGACAGGTTTACAGAGAAGGCAAATGTTTATTTCACTTTGAGGGAGGAAACAGAACCACAGAGGCTTGGGGTTACTTTATTTTATTTTATTTTATTTTATTATTTTATTGCTGTGATGGTTGGCTGCTGAAGTCACACCATCAAGCAAAAAAAAAAAAAGTGTTGCATTTGAAAATGAAATACTCAGCTGAACAAATTTTGGAAGGACCCAGTTCACAAACATTGCAATAATACAGTATTTATATTGTCATCTTTATATGATTAAAGAATGGAACTTCCAACCTCACATTTATGCCACAAAATTGTAATCTTTCACCAAAGATTATATTTCAAACCTGATGAAATTTTCAGTTTCCTGCTTTCCCCTATATAATCTTTTAGAATCCGCTCCAAGCTTTCCCCTCTTCCTATAATATTTCCTTGCAGCATATTATGTAGATAATTAGTTTGGCAGTATAGGTACAATATCATTTTTTGTAGCATATAACAGCATTAGGACTGCTAAAGTGGCTAGAGACAAATGTCCATGAAGGAGAATTTGCGTCACAGAGAAGAAATTTTCCTGCCACCTCAGGTGACAACAGAACCTAAACTGGGCTGGCACAGCAATTTCCCCCAACAATGCCCCCTGTGACAGGGACATCACTACATATAGCTATTTCCAAGTACATTTTTTTTTTTTTTTTTGCAGGGGGAGCAAGGAATACAGTGGTTTCAATTTCTCCTTCCGCCCAACAGTGGCTCTGGAAAGGACACTATGTTGTGAACTGTAGTGATATTTAATCAGCCAGACCTGCTTCAATACAAAGTTTGATGTGCTGATATTTTGTAATTTTTATTGCTGTAAGTCAGCTTGGATAGGCATTGTTTGGACTATTCAGTATTTTGAATAAAAATAAATGCATTTAGTTGCATTTGAAATATATTCATATATTCAATGTAAGTTGTTTCAAATAGTTTTTAATGTTGTGTTGTTGTAACATTGTGTTTTAATATTGTAACCCACCCTGAAACCTTGGTGTGAAGGGTGACTAATGAAATGTGCTTACACACACACACACACACACACACACACACACACACAAATATCAGCCAACAACAATGTGTGTGTGTGTGTGTGTTACTAAACAAGGGATTTAAACCTCAGACTGGCCTTTGTAAATGATAATCATGGCATCCTCTCATGCACCTTTTCTTTTCTTGCTTTAACTTAGCTCAGCTATCTTGGGCAATTTACTTTGTTAAAAGCATTGCTTAATAAAACAGGCCAGGGCAAGGACAAAGTTGAGGGATTGCTTTTCAGAGTAAATGGGTGGGTGGATAGCTATAAAACAGAATGCAACTGGTCAAATAGATATTGTTGGCTGGTTTGTATAATCTAAGAATCATGTAAGCATTTCAGGCAGGGTAGGATTTGCATCAAAAATAGGGATAATTCTAGCATACATTCTGTTTTCTAGGGCACCATAACATTTCAGCCTAATGCACATCACAAATCAAATATTAAAAAGCCACCTGCTCTTCAATCACCTGGAATCTGAGCCATTATGAGCCTGCCCTTAAACTTTCCCTTAGCTGTTGAAACTTGTAGTGACAGTATCTAAAGATGGATAATGGAAAGAATGCTGCAATGAACGTCATACCTTCCCACCTCAGGCAGGTAGTTCTAACCCATGCATTTGTTAACGTAAACAAGTGGCTGCTTTTTGTACATAAAGCAAAATCTTTATCAGCTCTGTTTTTTCCACAAACTAGTGTTCTTCTAAATCATATTCTAAACAGTGTTTATCATTATTATTATTACCTTGCAGAGATTCCAAACCTAGGCACATTCATTAGTTTAGCTACAAAGTGTTGAAAGTTCCTGTATTATTGGTATAGGAACTCAAGAGGGACTTGTGAGAGCTGTGCAGTTGAGCTGGAGCAACCAGCACAAACCTCTTCACATACTGAGCTTCTCAGGTAGACGGGGAAGGGGGCAATAGGCTTGATTACCTATACCCATCCAAGGTAAGGGAAGTGACATAGCTAAACCTGGCAGGACATCTTACTCTGTGGTATTAACCCCTTCATGCATTAATTAGACTTAAGCATGTTGTTTATATGAAGCTGGTTATCCCACAAATGCAAGCTTGTTTAAATGAAGTTCTTTGCTTTATATTACTCCTGCTTGATTATTAATAGAACTAACACAGGGGAGACCTCCTGCAGGGACAACCTCTTCCCTGAGCTTTGGTTAGCTGGCCTCCAAATGGCTCTTAAAGGGAAATGACCCCAGCCCTCCTGGAAGATACTATTACAGCAGTGGCGTAGCGTGGGGGGTGCAGGGGGGCCCGGCCGCACCGGGCGCAACATCTGGGGGTTAGGGTTAGGGGGCGCAAATCCACGGGTTAGGGGTGCAAATTACTTGCCTTGCCCCGGGTTCTGACAACCCACGCTACGCCACTGTATTACAGTACTTCCATGCAGTGCTTTTCCTTCTGAAGAGAACCCATAGTGAGAAGGGCAGCACTGATGAAGCCTCATGGCCTTGGTTAAACTGCTGTAGAAGAACCATGAGATTTCAGGCTATCCAACTGTCAGCCAAAACCAGAGAGCTAATAGAAGTTTTCCCAACACACACATTTTGAATCATTGATTCAGGTTTGTTTACATTCTGCTAGTGATATGAATGGCTATTTTCAGCAACACCATCCCTTTACTTTATATCACCTAATTAAAAGACATAACATGGAAGACATTGGACACAATGAACCATTTCTTCCTTCGATTGAATCATAGTTAAGTACCAATGGAAATGGCAGGCTGGACCAAAAAAATCTATTCATGCATACAGAGATCTCTTTGTCCAGTTCCTGAGTGTCAAACAGAAGCATACTTTAATTTCTTCATAATGCCGGGTTTTAGAGAAGGTGTCTATGTACTCCCACCTGATTCTTAAAATGCAAAGACAGATGTTTATATGACTGGAACCGACATACAGATACTCTATCCATTGGTTGTTCCCTATAAGACGTCAACATTCTCCTTCTTTCCTGATGAGCCGATTCTCCAAAAACTACAGGGAATTAAATCTCATTGCAATTAATGTATTTTTTATGGTAGGTCGAAGACGACAGCCTGTTTCTGTTAAAGGTAAGTAGACAGAAGGGCAATTGTGCTTCTGTTCTGATGTTGCCATGTAAGCCGAAATGGGACAGCAATGCAATGCCTTTCATGAACTCAAATTCCGTTTAATTAATTGTTCACAGAAAATGTCACAGCCCAATAGAGGGTTGGTTTATTTGGATTTCAGTGCCAACAATCTTGTGGTGAGCCTTTTTGAGAGAAATTAAAAGCGCATTCATGTAGGCATCTGCCAGTGTCTTCTATAGATCTGTCTGGGTGTTTTATTCAGTTCATACTTTGATATTTAGTATTTGGCAGTTGACCCATTATGGTAATGTTGGAGACTTTGCAAGAACGTCTTCACCTATGAAAACACATTCTGGATTTTTCTGAAGGGACATTCTAGACAAACATTTGGTTGGAACAAACTGTTCAGTCCTGTGGGTCATATTGCAGCACAAAGCAAATAGGAGCAAAACTTTTAAAAAGACAGTCAAGACAGACAGTGTCAGGAGCAAATCAGTAGTAAATCACACTGTTCAAGTTGGAGTTTATTAGCAAGAACATGATCTGCACAGACCTGGTTGAGTGTCATTGCTCTGCATGTTGACTGTCTAAAGCCACAAAGTGTGGCTAAAGTGTGGCACAGGCTGAAAATGCGATAGGTGCACATTGAGTGTAACCAAGTCCATTTACCCACAGCCATTTCAATGCTCTTCATACACCTGAAAAGAATGTTCATTTAGCTCTTGCTTCAGCAAACCAGCTCATTTCTAAAGACCCTCAGCATTTGAGAGATAACGATAACACAGTCTGTAGGTGCTATTAGACTTTCCTGACAATTATCTGTTTGTTGAGATGCCTAAGCTGTTGCTCTTTCCCCTAAAATAAGCCACTCAAGCATGAAATTTATTAAGACTAATATGGTTTGTTTTTAATAGCCTTATAATCCAATTTACCATTCCAAGGAAAAGCTGTGAAGCAATTGAAACCCAAACTATGTGAACAATGAAAAAAATAACAGGGGAACAAAGTCAAGGGGTGTGTGGAATGAAACAAATAGAACTATTGTGTAAAAAGGACATACAAAGAATTGGAAAACACATACCAGTGTTACCAAAATTTCCAAAATTTCTGCCTTATTAGCTGTTGTAGTAGAGACTTGTGACCTCTCAAAGGAATCATGGTGAAACCATGGCATGTGACAGAGGCAGCAGTATACTATACTATGATATGGGCTAGTTGTGTTGTGTAATAATTGTGTTATGGGACTTGTTGTTGGCATCCATCTGTCTTAAGAGACAATAGAGTGAGTCTCTGGGGGTGAAGTCAAACTGCTGTGTTAGCAGCACCAAAGTGACCTCCACAGGGTGCAAACCTGGGGTGTTTATGGAAGACCTGCCCCCCCCACCTCGCTGATGTGGTCCAAAGGAAAGCAGAGCAATACATTTGGTACCAACTTGGCTGTAGGAGTTGCCAGAAGGAGGTGCACAAGGTACTATCCAACCATCTTAGGGACTTCACTCTGGATTTGTGTGGGGTTCACTCCTTAGCCTTTTCTTCTTCTTCTTCTTCTTCTTTTAAAAATATATCTTTATTAATTTAAAAGAAATACATTTATGAGAAAACAGACGTACATACAAGTAAACAAACATACAATCAAACAAACAAATAACAGAAAAATCAAACAAACCACCACACTATAAGATACAAGAAGATTAATACATCCTTTTCTTCTAATGAATATATCTCACAAAGCATGGAAGGTATAGGATCATAGTTTTCCTTCTCCTAGATGAGCTATTTCTCACTTCCCTCTATAGCAGGCACATCCAAAAACTGGGCCTTTCCTCCCCCCTAAAAAACAGCTCAACAACTTTGACCTGAACCCCCCAGAAGAAGAAGAAGAAGAGGAGGAGGAGGAGGAGGAGGAGGAGGAGGAGTAGTTTGGATTTGATATCCCGCTTTATCACTACCCGAAGGAGTCTCAAAGCAGCTAACATTCTCCTTTCCCTTCCTCCCCCACAACAAACACTCTGTGAGGTGAGTGAGGCTGAGAGACTTCAAAGAAGTGTGACTAGCCCAAAGTCACCCAGCAGCTGCATGTGGAGGAGCGGGGACGCGAACCCAGTTCCCCAGATTACGAATCTATCGCTCTTAACGACTACACCACACTGGCTCTCAAGGGGGTAGATCACTGCCAGTTTTTAACTCTGTGAGTCTCTTGGGAGCTGGCCACCCCTGCTCTATAGCATGTTCAGAAACTGCCTTCTTGACCTTTAGACCTACTATTGGTCTCATCCGCTCAATCCGCTGGAGTCTGTCTTTGCATGAAGAGGAAGTCCCTAACTCACCAAGGGTTTGAAACCCATCAGCAGGGGCGTTGCACTGTCCGTTGGTGCCTGGGATGGATGTGCATGTGTGCGCGCGTGTCTGGCGTAGGCAGAGTGCTCCTGTCAGGTGAGGACAGAGCATGCTTGCTCAGCCCTTGCCACTGCCACTGGGTGGGCGCTCATGTGCCAGGTGGGGGCAGGGTGCACAGGGCACTCTTCACCCTCCGCTCTCACTAGAGCAGGGTGTGGGGAATCTCTGCAGGGGCCGGGGGGGCTGGTTCGTGCCCCACCCCCAAGATTTTGCGCCAGGGGCATCCAAGGCTCCACTGTTTGATGCAGTTTAAAATATGGTTCTTCAAAGGCCTCTCCCTTAATTTGATCTTTATACCAAGGGCTCCCAGGATGAATTGTTTCTATACACTCTCTGAGATATTCATTTAAAAAATATATATATACAGGAGAGAGTAGCTGTCTGCTTCCTCAACGTCACGATTGTATATCTACTTGCACATCTAATGGCTGGTTCAAATGAGCAAGTGAGCATCACTATGGGTAATGGGGAACAGATATGCTATCCCATTCACTGATAAAATGGATAAACAAAATGTGGTGACCATATATCTTCTTCAGTGTTTGGATAACTGGACAAATATCTGGTGCCTTTCACTGTTTCTTCTGCCTCCCGATTTCATATACATATGATATACATATTTGTTATGCTGGTATTTAAGTCATATTATCTGAATCCACTGAATAATAATAATAATAATTTTATTATTTCTACCCTGCCCATCTGGCTGGGTTTCCCCAGCCTCTCTGGGCAGCTCCCATCAGAACACTAAAAACAGAATAAAACCTCAAACATTAAAAACTTCCCCAAACAGTGCTGCCTTCAGATGTCTTCTAAAAGTCGGATACAGTCATACCTTTTGTTACATCAGTCTCTGGTTGTGTTTTTTCAGGATATGAATGCAGCAAACCTGGAAGTGTATACTTCCAGGTTTCACAGTGCGCACAAGCACTCTATTGCGCTGTGCAAGTGCGCAGAAGTGCACTCTAGTTGCAGACTTTTTGGGGTGCGAACGGCACCCTGGAGTGGACTGAGTCCGTA
This sequence comes from Podarcis filfolensis, assembly GCF_964270895.1. Taxonomy (NCBI): domain Eukaryota; kingdom Metazoa; phylum Chordata; class Lepidosauria; order Squamata; family Lacertidae; genus Podarcis; species Podarcis filfolensis. Next base: position 95,143,430 of record NC_139604.1, read on the forward strand.
ACTAGAGGTACCACTGTAGTTGTTTATTTCCTTGACATCTGATGGGAGGATGTTCCACAGGGCGGGCACTACTACCAAGAAGGCCCTCTGCCTGGTTCCCTGTAACCTCGCTTCTCATAGTGAGGGAACCACCAGAAAGGCCTCGGAGCTGGGCCTCAGTGTCTGGGCTGATCGATTGGGGTGGAGATGCTCCTTCAGATAAACTGGGCTGAGGCTGTTAGGGCTTTAAAGGTGAGCACCAACACTTTTAATTGTGCTCGGAAACATACTGGGAGCCAATGTATGTCTTTCAGGACCGGAGTAATATGGTCTCGGTGGCCACTCCCAGTCATCAGTCTGGCTGCTGCATTCTGGATTAGTTGTAGTTCCTGGGTCACCTTCAAAGGTAGTCCCATGTAGAGCGCATTGCAGTAGTTCAAGCAGAAGATAAATAGAGTATGCACAACTCTGGCGAGACAGTCTGCGGGCAGGTAGGATCTCAGCCTGCATACCAGATGGAGCTGGTAGACAGCTGCTCTGGACACAGAATTGACCTGCACCTCCATGGACAGCTGTGAGTTCAAAATGACTCCCAGGCTGCACACCTGGTCCTTCAGGGGCACAGTTACCCCATTCAGGACCAGGGAGTCCCCCACACCTGCTCGCCCCCTGTCCCCCCAAAACAGTACTTCTGTCTTGTCAGGATTCAACCTCAATCTGTCAGCCAATGTAACAATTGCATACCAGCAACTTGAAAGATTTGTTATAATCATCGTGATAGGAAATGGATAAGCAAATGAACGAAGTGGTCTTTATTCCTGAGATACGTAATGTTTTGGGACAGAATGAATTGTCATTGCTGCTGGATCTTTTATGGCACTCATAATCATTAACTTAATGATTATCTGGGTCTTTCCAATGACTCTCAGATCCTTTGTGATATTTTAGCCAGAAATGTGTTATACTAGCAGAGTATAGCTCTTCCATCTAAACAAATTTCCGTGACTGTTAGATGGTCACTGAAATCCAAACTGCAATGCAAATGGGTGGTGGATTTTCAAGGTCTGAATTTTGAAGCTACATTTTAGCTGTCACACACTCCACTGGGATAGATGGATAAAAGATTCAGTTGACCACCATCACCGCTGTTTATTTGCTAATGGATTCAAGACTGCTAACTGCTTATTCTGGAACAGATCCACTGTAGGCTACTATGAAAGTAACGAGCTAGAGGATCAAAGCCTAGGAATGTTAAAATAGGCAATATGTAGAGTTCATTGCAAAGGAGTACATTGTGCTGAAATAAAATAAAAAATGTGCTCATACCACTTCACATTCAGTCCTTTTAAAAACTGTATTTATACCAGCATCTTACTGTTTTGCAATGATTTTATACAACCTTAGCAGGGTGCTTGTTTACTGATGCTTGACTTGTTTTTTATGCTTTTCCTTACCCCTGCCTACTATTTATTGGAGAGCAAGTTTAAAGCCTAGAGTGAGGGAATCCATGCTGGGAGATTTGTACGTCTGGCAAGCTTCTAAATAATGGAACACAGCCAAAGTGTTTATAAAAGACCAAGGCAAGAAAAGTTACAAAGACTATAGGGTTACACTGTTGAGTTTTCAGTTCTTTTCTGAGCAACTGTTACAGAATATGGAATTTTAAAGCCGTGGGTTTTAACATTAATCCCTTAGGGGAGGGGGCAGCTTAACCAAAGAGAATAAAAAAAAATCCTGTATTTTCCTGCCCTTTTGTGACCTCATATGTAACTAGCCTGATTCATGTCTTGGCTATTTGGTGCTAAAAATGCCCATCTCTGGCATGGGATTAGTATTATTTTTTTATCCTTGGCAGCTAATCTATTATATCTTATTTCAATAAATCTACTAAAAAAATTTGTTCCTGGCAAGTATTGGTGGAGGGGAGGATAGGTGTAAAAACACGGGTAGTTTTGCTAGAGTTGGAGATTAAAAGATTTCTGTGCAGAAGGTCATTTTGCTGGGAAGCTAACAGAAGGAAGGTTGCTAAAGACTCACTACCGTATTGCAGTGGTGGACTGGTGCGACACTGGGAAACAGAGGAGAATCTCATGGGAAACTGTGCCTTCCATTGACCCACTTAAATTCAAACTCTGGTGGGCTATCCCGCCAGCCTGTGATTGGCCAAGGCCAAAAATGACACCAGGCAACTGTGCAGAGCTGAAAGCACCCCAGTCGCACCACCCCAGATGAAAACACCAACAGCCACACCACCACAATACCATAGACACCTTTTTCAGGCCCCAGAGCAGCAGGCTGGAGGCCACAGAGGCTGGGGAATGACAGTTTGAAGTAATCAGTAAGACAGGGCACCGGCTTGGAATTGAAATGACAACTCTACTGGAATTTGTGGGATTGGTTGCAGGTATGAGTGGTTTGGCGGCAAGTTGGCAGGGAGGGGCCAACTTGTGTGGCAGAAAAAGGCGTTGGGTTGGATCCTCAATCTAACATCAAGGGTGGGTGGGTAGGTGCACCAACCCCAATCCCAATATCTGGGACAAATTTCAGGGTATCCTATTAAAGGAGTCCAAAGGTCGGGTTCTGTCCAAAATGGAGGCCAATGGACCATAAAGCATCCTGGTGGGATTCCATCATTAGAGTTGCATCAATGGGGGTTATTCCTTTGCCAGGATCAACCCTGTTGGAGGTATCAGCCAGCAAGTGGGTTAGCTGATTCAGGACACAAACCCAATGCCTATGCCAAAATCTGCAAGGATGTGGCCATTTCAGTTCCAAGCAGGTGTCTTGTCTAACTTATTACTTCACACTGTCATTTCCCTGCCTGTGTGGCCACTGGCACTGTGGCCTGCAAGGGATATTGCAATCCGAGTGATAAATTACCTAATTGGTTTATAGAAAGCAGGGACAAGTGTAGGAAAGATAGGCTCCAAAATGGTGCCCAGGGTACTCTAAAGTGGGGCTTCAGCTATTGACTTGAGCACCCAGGAGGGTATAAATATCCCACACACCTGCTTTCCACATATATCTATGAGCTGTAGATATGTAGTTAAATTTTTATCACTCAGCTGGACTTTGAGGGTCAGCGGAGGGAAGATAATCTCCTCTATTGTTTCCTTCAGTCTACCATAGAAACTTTCACCACTTTGGAACTAACCTAAATCTTATTGCATGTGCTTTTCCATACACAAAGGTCAGGTGCAATTCAATACAATTGAAAGCTGGGGAAGCTTTACCATTGATACCAGACTGAGCATAGCTCTTCATTCTTATTTAGCTATTTGGAGAAGAAGGATTCCTTGCCATATGTCCTCTTTTTCCAGGACATATCCTCTTTTTCATTGGTAGAGTCGTCATAGCGATCCATAGTGTGTGTGTGTGTGTGTGTGTGTGTGTGTGTGTGTGTGTGTATATGATTTATTGGTTTGCAAAAGGATGCACAATGTCTCTTTTTTCAAGTTGCGTTTTCTACAGATCAGTATCATTTGTTGTGAGACATTAGTGTTACATTAGGAAGAACGGGGGAAAGAGGTGGAGGGGGGAATGGTTAAAAGCAGAAGTTGGCGAATGTGTCCTCTTTTTTGCTCTTCAAAATATGGCAACCCTTATGCACTTATATGAACTTATCTGGCATTTTTCATGGTCTTGAGCAGAAATAAAATGAATGGAACTGCAATCTCAGCATGTGGAATTATCTTAAAGCTGCACAGATTTTAATTCAAGTGATTTCAGGGATGAAGGACCTTGAAATTCAAAAGAAACTAGATGCCCCAATATATAACCTTCTTTTATTTTATTCAAATGGGCCTCAAATGCATTGGTAAATATAATGATGTCAAGGTTAGTTTCTGGAAAAAGACTAACAGCAGATGTTCCTGAAGACTCCTCCCACATGTCCTCTTTTAGAAACGGTTTCCAAAAGCTATGATCAAATTGTTTTGAACTTAGTGCAGAGTTACTGCAACTGGCAAGATGTGTACTTTTGGAGACGTTCTTTGTTTTGAACTAAATAAGGCAATTTTGTTTTTGTTTCTCTTGTGCACAGAACAAAATCCAAGAAAAGGAAAATGGCTTATCTTTTTTCACATTCTTTCATCTGTGAAGAGTTACCACCATATGGAATTGTTGGCAGCTGTGACCTAACTCTTTGCTACTTACTGTAAAGGGGTTGGTGGCCTTGGAATTCAAAGCTGGCTTTTCAGCTGTTATTCCTGGGTTGGCTGTAAACTCAGACTCCTGTCCCTCTGATATAAACTTAACAGCCAAGCTCACAGGAGTTTCTTTAATGCCAGTACAGGACACTGCACATTACCCTGGAACTGGAAAAGTCTTTAAATGGAAACTATATAATTATATACAATGTATAAGTATATATAAGTATATAATTATTTATATAATTAAAGTACAGTGGTACCTCGGGTTACATACGCTTCAGGTTACATACGCTTCAGGTTACAGACTCCGCTAACCCAGAAATAGTGCTTCAGGTTAAGAACTTTGCTTCAGGATGAGAACAGAAATTGTGCTCCGGTGGTGTGGTAGCAGCGGGAGGCCCCATTAGCTAAAGTGGTGCTTCAGGTTAAGAACAGTTTCAGGTTAATAACGGACCTCCAGAACGAATTAAGTACTTAACTTGAGGTACCACTGTAATTCTATTATTTCAAGGCAATTAAAAAGTCAAAGACCATTTATTTACAAGGAAAGTCTATCACTTTCCTGTCTGGTCTTATCTTTTCACCTCACGGAGTTAATGTTGGATTAAAACCATGAGTGTCAAAGGCCTATCTAAGTCCAGCACCTTGCCAGCCAGGTGTCTATGAGAAGTCTGCAAGCAGGAAACGAGCACAAGAGCACCTGTGATTCCCAGAAGCTAGTATTCAAATGTAAACTGCCTTTGTCAGTTTGGTTAAAATCAGGGCTTGTTGTTGTGGGTAGCCAAATTCCTGGAGGATATGACTAATTCTCTTGCAAAGGCATCCAATTTGGTGGCCACCACTACATCTTGTAGGAGTGAATTCTACAGTGAAGAAGGGTGTCAGGAATGAGCCAGCTCCAAGCAAAGGGTTGCAGACAATGGTAGAAAGCAGCCAGGAACAAAGAGGCTTAGGTGTGAGTCAGGAAGGGGAGAGCTGGCAGCTGCAGACTTCGACTCTTCCTGACCTTCACGGGCCTGCTGATAAGTAGGCTAGAACACAGCCAAAGCTCTCAGGGAGCACAAGCAGAAGCGAAAGGACACACAGAGAGTCTCTTGGAAAAAGAAGGGGCTGGGGATGAGCCAATAAGTCCATGGAGTTGGTGAATGGGAGGGCTGTTAGACAGGAAGCAAAACAAGAGGCGTAAGGTTCGTAAGTTCAATATATCCTGTAGACACCGGAAGAAGTCTTCAGAAGGGTCATCTTGAGTAATGATGCCAGAGACTTTGTTAGAGCCATCCGGAGTTATCTGTTTGTCTTTGTAATAAATCCTCCTTTTAATTATCCACGCTTACTGTGTTATCAAGTGGGGAACTGGGACTCCTAACAAAGGACTTCCTTTTGTGAAAACAAAATGGTGGTCACTTAACCTAGAACAGTCTCACTCAACCCAGTTGCCACCTTTTAGGGCAACCAAGGGCAACCCAGTTCTGAATCCAGGTCTGAATACAGACTGTATTGGAAGTTGATCATTGGTTTCATCCAGGAACGCCTTCTAACTGCACTGCCATGACCCTCTTGAGTACCTTGCCAAAAAGTGTGTTTTTGTGCCTGGGTGGTAGTTATTAAACACCATCTGGTACAGGGGTGGGAGGTGGAGTGGATGCACTACTGCCTCCCTCAAAGTGGTGGACAGGCTTCACTGTCTCGCACAAAGGCACATTTACCATGTCCTGGCTCCTGCCCCTGAATCTAGCTTTAATCAGCCATGATGGGCAAGGGTCAAGAGGGCATGTGGTTGGGTGCATACCTGTAAGCAGCTTGTTCATATCATCAGGCTGCAAAAGCACAAACACTTTGTGCAAAGCCTCACTTGGAGCAGCATCAGCTGAGACATCATTCACTACAGAGGCAGGTGACCTCGTCCTCAACATGTCAGTCTATGTGCCTCTTCCAACTCCTCCGTCTCAGATGCCTCAACTCACAACTTGCTGCTGGTGTTAATGTGTTTGTGTGCTGCATTCATGCTTTTGACACAGATGCAACTGCCCAGTATTCTGCTTCCCCACGTCTCACTAGATCCCCCACACATTTTTTTTTTAATTAAAAAAACCTGTAGAATATTGTGGTAACTTTTGCAGCAAGTTCTTCAGAGGTTCCACCTGTGAAACTTCTCAATAAGCACACGTAGCGCTGAAATATACTTGGTAGTTCCGGCCTTGCAAATTCACAGTAACATTTTTCATTTGAAAAGTAGATCTAATATGACAAAAAGCGGGACAGTAGTAATTTCTTACTATTCTAAGAATTGTTCTGCATGCTCTATTTACCACAGCCCACTGGGAGGTGAGGTAATTTTTAGTTGCTTTGGTTTACTGAAAATATATTTATATAATCTACAAGGGCCACTGTGTGTAGCTGATTCTGTTGGCCAGGACACAGTCCTTTTCTCTTCCAGGTTTGCAGACATCCTAAAAAGCAAAACAACAAATCAACATCATCCAACAGTGAAGAGATGATGGCAAGAGAAGGTCAATGACCACGGTGACTCACCATGTTGTTTGCTCAATTTTTACTGTCAGGAAAGACACACTGAAGGTCAGAAATACAAAGATTATGTGGGGGGAAAGGAGGGGGTGGGGAGATGCTATTGAAATAGAAGAAAAACTGAATATGGAAGAAGAACTGCAGAGACTTAAGTTAGTCTCTGAGGGATACCAGCTATGGTGCCTTCCTCATGCATACACTCAGCTAGTCTGTTTTAATTTGTATTTTTAATATAGTTGAGTTTAAATAATAATAATAATATTATTTCAGTTTTTATAATAGCATTAAATAATGGCACAAAAATCAACAGTAAGATACATAGCAGCTGTACAATTTGCATTAATACCAACTACGTATTTTGTTAATTCAATCATGCAGAAGAATAAAAATAAAATGCCAATTGCAAGATAAATAAGTTAGGCATAGGCTCATAAGATAACAAAATTGGTATAAATTTACCCTAGGAGATCCCTTCATAAAGTTCCATGTGTTGAGGGTGAGGGTGAACTCCAGTCATGTTTTCTCTGAGGTAAATATGAAATAAAGCTAAAACAGCATTCAAAGCCTATGTCTCGAACATTTCTATTTTCTCTCTCTTTAACTTGGTTTGCCAATTTTTTACATTAGGGCTACAGACCAAACCTGGCTGTACTACTCATTCATCATATTTCAATAGGTCTTTATTTGATTCTGATATGGGGTAGCTCAATTGGCAGAGCATGAGACTCTCAAGCCCCACACTGAGCACAGGATTCCAGCATTGCAGGAGGTTGGACTAGGTGACCCTCATGGTCCCTTCCAAATCTACCATTGTATTATTCCTTATTATGTTATCTTTTTATGGATTTTATTGTTGCTAGCAAGTGTTCCATATATAACAAATAAACCCCCACCCCCCATTGTGTTTTGGAACACATCCAGCTATTTTAGTGGCAGCAACTTTCATATGTATCAGAGCTGAACAACATCCAGAATAATGGGTCAATTTCACAAGCTTCTTAGGGAGCACCATGTCTGGAAGTAACTCAATTAACAATTGATTTATTCCATCTCTTTGCTGGGATACTCCTACTCCTCCTCTTCATCTTCATCTTCTTCTTCCTCTTCCTCTTCTTCTTCTTCTTCATTATAGATACATGGCATTCCCCCCGCCCCCGCCTTTCATTTCTTTATTTTAAAACCTCAGTATGTCAAGAAAATGCAATGCAATGCAATGCAATGCAATGTTTATTTATTACATTTTGGTCTTCTTCTTTGGCAATGACTTGTAGCCGAGTAAGATTGTCTTCCATGAACACAGTCTTAACAGTGAGTCCCTAAGTGACTGTGGAGGCCAATTCTGGATCCACACATCCTTCCACAGTGGGAACATAGGTTTCTGGATGGGAGTTGATCACAGTGAGGGTTTGCCAAACGTGCCTTCCTCTTAGCTCGTTTCTCCTTTTTGCCCCGAGTTTGTGCTTCTTCAAAGTCCATGACACCTTTGGTAAAAGGCTGCTCTCCAATTGGAGCACTTTCAGGCCAGTGTTTCCCAGTTGTCTGTGTTTATACTACATTTTTAAAGATTTGCCTTGAGAGAGTCTTTAAACCTCTTGTTGTCCACTGGTTTTTCACTCTATCTGAGGCACTCATAGTTATTTTCCCTCCCATTTTATTGTCACAACAATGAGGTAGATGAGGGTGAAATATAATGACTGGCCCAACAAGCCACTCAGTAATCTTCATGGCTCTGTGAAGATTAGAACCTGCATCTCCTTGGTCCTAGGCTAACTTGCTATCTACTGCACCACAGTGGTCTTCAGTGTGTAGAACTAATTGAACTGTGCATTTTACTGTGAGAGCAATTATATGGCTTCTTCATGCGTGTGGACACTGTAGCAAAGAATACCACACTTATATACAAAACTGTAGCAATACCCTATTTGGGGAAACAGTGTAGACTGAAATGGCCTGTTCTTATCTTTCCTTTCCTTACTGGCACTCCCATATCCCAAGATTTCTGCTTGTCAGAAACAACATTGTCCCCAGCCTATATTATAAGGTAATCTTATTTACCGTGAGTGTGGGGGAAGGCCGCTCCCTCCTCAGGCTAATTCCACCAGGCCTGGGGGGCGGGGCCCAGACTTACCTCCACTACAGTTTTAAGGACACTGGTGCTGCTGCAGCAAATGTTAAAAATATTTTTATATATTTTAAAGTGTTTTTTTTTTTTTTTTTTTTTATAATATATTTATTAAAGTTTTCAAATAAAGCATATATTAGATAAGCACTTATCATTGTCCATTTAACATCTCTCAATTGTTACATGGGACTCCCCCACACCTCCCGCATACACTTACATCATTATTAAATTAGTTTCAAACAAATTATCATTTAATTCATCTTAATTAATAATCTTAATTTGGTTTGACATATAATTCAACCTTAAATCTAATTTAATGGTAGACAATTGTCTGCACTGGCATCCAATTCAGCACTCAGCCAAATTACAATATTTTTGTAAATAAATCTTAAATTTCCTCCAGTCTTCTTCCATCCTTTCTTCTCCCTGGTCTCGAATTCTGCCGGTCATCTCGGCTAATTGCATATAGTCCATCAGTTGCATCTGCCATTCTTCCACAGTGGGTAGCTCCTGAGTTTTCCAATTCTTGGCAATTAATATTCTTGCTGCTGTTGTTGCGTACAAAAAGAATGTTCTGTCCTCTTTTAACACACTCTGGCCGACAATACCCAGGAGAAAGGCCTCTGATTTCTTAGTGAAGGTGTATTTAAACACCTTTTTTAATTCATTATATATCTTCTCCCAAAAGGCCTTCACTCTAGGGCAGGTCCACCAGAGGTGAAAAAATGTTCCTTCATTTTCCTTACATTTCCAACATTTGCTATCAGACGAATGGTATATTTTAGCCAGTTTAACAGGGGTCATGTACCATCTATACATCATTTTCATCACATTTTCCTTCAACGCATTACATGCAGTGAAGTTCAGCCCAGAGGTCCACAACCTTTCCCAATCTTCAAACATAATATTATACCCAATATCCTGCGCCCATTTTATCATTGTTGATTTTACCATTTCGTCATGTGTGTTCCATTTCAGCAGCAAGTTATACATTCTTGAAAGTACCTTAGTCTTAGGTTCTAACAGTTCAGTTTCTAACTTTGACTTTTCCACTTGGAATCCTAGCTTTTTGTCATTTTTAAACACTTCTTTAATCTGAGCATAGTGTAACCAGTCTCGCACTTTGTCTCTCATCTTTTCTAAACTCTGCAATTTCCAGTTGTCACCATCCTTTTCTATTATCTCCCAATATTTTGGCCAGTTGGCCTCCATATTGGCTCTTTTCCGAGCCTTAGCCTCCAGGGGTGACAGCCACCTCGGAGTTTTATTCTCCAGTAAGTCTTTATATTTTGTCCAGACATTAAAGACTGATTTTCTGACAATATGGTTCTTGAAGGCCTTATTTATCTTAGCTTTATCATACCATAAATATGCATGCCATCCAAACGCATTATTAAAACCTTCCAAATCCAAGACATCCGTATCTTCAAGAAGTAACCAATCTTTTAACCAGCAGAAAGCTGCAGCTTCATAATACAACTTTAAATCTGGCAGGGCAAAGCCCCCTCTTTCTTTCGCATCTGTTAATATTTTAAATTTGATTCTGGGCTTTTTGCCCTGCCAGACAAATTTAGAAATATCTTTCTGCCACTTCCGGAAGCACTCTGTCTTGTCTACAATCTGCAGTGTCTGAAACAAAAATAACATTTTTGGCAATACATTCATCTTGATGGCAGCTATTCGGCCTAACAAAGAAAGTTTTAGTCTTGACCAACTATCCAAGTCTCTCTTAATCTCTGACCAACATTTTTCATAATTATCTTTAAATAAACTCAGATTTTTTGCTGTTATGTTTACCCCTAGGTATTTAACTTTTTTAACCACATTTAGTTCTGTCTCTTTCTGAAGCTGTTCCAACTCAATATCTGTCACGTTTTTCCCCAAAACTTTAGTTTTTTGCTTATTTAACTTAAATCCTGCCACTCGACCAAAGTTTTGAATCAGTTGTAGTACTCTTTTCAAACTAGACTCCGGCTCCTGTAATGTCAGAACTAGGTCATCTGCAAAAGCTTTAAGTTTATATTGTTTCGCTCCGACCTATTTTAAAGTGTTTTAAAGGTGTTTTTACTTTTTACTTTGTTGTACCACCGTGAATAGTGGTTTTTATCTATGTATTTTTTTTGTTCTGTTTTATTGTGGTTTGGGGTGGGGATTGGTTTTGTTTAGGTATAATTGTTTTTGGTTTGGTTTATTTTTCTATTTTGTAAATGGAGGCTAGTATGATGCTTGGGATTGCTACCGTGGAGGGGCGAGGGAGGTATGGCGGTGGGGGCAGATGTTATAGGCGAAGGGGATCAAGATACGGATATGCTCGTACCCCTTCCAATCTGCACCCCATTCCGAGGGACGAGGGTAGGGTGAGCAAGGATTACTCACCTCCGTCACTGGTGTTGTGCAATGCCAGGTCTATAGGCAACAAAACTGCCACCCTGCGAGATTTCTTTACCTCGCAGGGGGTCGACCTGGCTTGTGTGATGGAGACCTGTGTGCACGAAGGGGAAACTGTTACCTTATGAGAGATGGCGCCCCCGTGTTTCTCCGTCCTCCACCAGTCACGGACTGTGGGCCGGGGGGCGGAGGGGTGGCATTATTAATCCGGGAAGATTGTTCTTTCAGGGCTCTACCATCGCCATTGATCTCCGGCATTGAATGTGTTGGCCTAGCGTGGGGCTCTGTGGTGAGCTTGGCTGTCTGGCTGGTGTACCAGCCACCTAGCGCACCAGCAGCCACCCTGTCAGGCCTGCTGGAGGCGGTGGCCGGCTGGGCCTTGGAGTTCCCTAACCTATTGGTATTGGGGACTTCAACATCCATGCTGATGCCACTCCCTCCTCACAGGCTCTGGACCTGGTGTCTTCCATGGCGACACTAGGGCCCTCCCAGTTTGTTTTGGGCCCCACACATCAAGCAGCCCACACGCTGGATTTGATCTTTGGCGCCGGTATAGATGTGATCATGTCTCCTTCGATGAAGGTGCCATGGTCTGATCACTACGCTCTGAAAGCCAGGATTGACTTTCCACCCCCACCCTGCTTAGGTGGCAAGCCGATTTGGGCTCGCCCGCAGAGGCTGATGGACCCTGATAGATTCCGTCAAGCCTTGAGGGACCTTGCTCCCCCTGGCGACTCATTGACTGAGCTTGTTGAGGGCTGGAATATCCAGCTCCTGGCAGCCATTGATGAGATCGCACCTAAGCGCCCTCTGCGACCCCGCAGAAACCGGGCTCCCTGGTTTACCGAGGAGCTTCGGAAAATGAAGCGGGACCTCAGACGGCTAGAGCGAGTATGGCGGGGTGCCTGTGACGGAGCCTCAAGAACATCTTATAGGGTTTTTATGAAAACCTATGAGATGGCAGTGAAGGCCGCTAAGAAGTCTTACTTCTCGGCCTCCATTGCATCCGCTAGCTCTCGCCCGGCGCAATTATTTAGTATAATTAGGTATTTAACGTCCCTTGAAGGAGAGCCAAATTTAAATATCAATCTGACACACAGCTGTGAGGCATTTGTGAGCTTTTTTGCAGAGAAGGTCCTGTTGCTCCGCCATGACCTCCCTGCCAATTTGGATACAATAAAGGAACTGGAGGCCCCTCGACTGTCCTCGGGTCCAGTATTGGACCACTTTGACTGGATATTCCCAGCCGATGTGGACAGACTCCTCCGAGCTGGAAAGCCCACCACCTGTCCTCTTGACCCGTGCCCGTCTTGGCTGATTAGAGTGTGTCCAGACGAGGTGCGGGGGCCCCTGGGGGATATCATCAATTTGTCCCTTGGCACTGGGATATTCCCAGGGGAACTGAAGGAGGCAGTGGTGTGCCTGCTCTTAAAGAAAACATCATTAGATCCCTTAGATCTATCCAATTACCGCCCGGTTTCGAATCTTCCATTCCTGGGTAAGGTGATTGAGAGAGCGGTTGCTGAACAGCTTGGTAGATTTCTGGATGAAACATCGGCTCTGGATCCATTCCAGTCCGGCTTCCGTGCTGGTCATGGGACCGAGACGGCTCTGGTCGCCCTAACAGATGATCTCCGCAGGCAGCTGGATTGAGGTGGGTCGGGGCTGCTGATTCTTCTAGACCTGTCAGCAGCCTTCGACATGGTCGATCACAAACTCTTGGACCACCGCCTTGCCGACGTGGGGATCCAGGGCACAGTCCTTCAGTGGCTGCGCTCGTTTCTCTCTGGTTGGGGACAGAGGGTGGCGCTTGGGGGGGAATTGTCATTGCGCCACTCCTTGGTGTGTGGAGTGCCTCAGGGTGCAATACTCTCCCCGATGCTTTTTAACATCTTTATGCGCCCCCTCGCCCAGCTTGTCCGGAGTTTTGGGCTGGGTTGCCATCAGTATGCCAATGACACCCAACTCTATCTGTTGATGGATGGCCATCCTGACTCGGCCCCAGACACACTGACCAGATGTCTGGAAGCTGTGGCTGGATGGTTACGTGGGAGCCGGTTGAAGTTAAATCCTTCGAAGACAGAGGTCCTCTGGCTGGGACGGGACGATATGGGATTGAGGGGGCAACTCCCATCTCTTGCGGGGGTGCAATTAGTGCCAGCACCGTCCGTTAAGAGTTTGGGTGTAATCTTCGATACCTCCCTCTCTACGGAGGCGCAGATTACAGCTATAACAAAGGCGACATTTTTTCATCTCTGCCAAGCTAAGCAGTTGGCCCCTTATCTCTCTCGCCCTGACCTAGCCACTGTGATCCACGCAACGGTCACCTCCAGACTGGATTATTGTAACTCGCTCTACGTGGGGCTGCCCTTGAGACTGACCCAGAAACTCCAGCGGGTGCAGAATGCTGCGGCGAGACTCCTTATGGGGTCTTCGCTGCGAGATCACATTCATCCGGTACTATACCAGCTGCACTGGCTCCCGGTGGAGTACAGGATCAGGTTTAAGGTGCTGGTTTTAACCTTTAAAGCCCTATACGGCCTAGGACCCTCGTACCTATGGGACCGCCTCTCCTGGTATGCCCCACAGAGGAACCTACGGTCTGCAAATAAAAACATCCTGAAGGTCCCAGGCCACAGAGAGGTTAGGCTGGCCTCAACTAGAGACAGGGCTTTCTCGGCTGCGGCTCCAATCTGGTGGAACTCTCTGTCACAAAAGACTAGGGCCCTGCGGGACCTGACATCTTTCCGCAGGGCCTGCAAGACAGAGTTGTTCCACCAGGCCTTTGGTCAGGGCGCAGCCTGACTCCCTCCTCTGGCAACCTGCACAGAATTTTGCTTAACAGTTGCCATTAATTTGATTTTAATTAATTTTTATAATGAAATGTTTTTAGAGTGTTGGATTATTTGATTGTTTGATTATTTAATTGTTGTTAGCCGCCCTGAGCTCGGCTTCGGCTGGGGAGGGCGGGATATAATTAAAATTTATTATTATTATTATTATTATTATTATTATTATTATTATTATTTATTATTAAGAACCGCATTAGTACAACAGTACAATCTTACTCAGAAGCAAGTCCAACTGAATTCAGTGAGGCTTACTTACTCCAAGCTAAGAGGGTATAGGATTACAGCCTCAATGTTTCTGTCTTCAGAAACAAAAGATACTCAATGATAGTTTTTGTTTTATAAACTACTTTTATATCATTTTTGCAAACCAGGTTGAGAGGCCAATTACTGAATCTGCTCTGAATTCTCAAGAGGAGAGCTTGCATGTGCCCTTGTCAGAATACTGGAGCGATGCATAGAGAAAGACGGTGTGACATCATAACCCCCTCTGTGACACCACAATCTGAGAAGAATGAATACCATTTGTCACTTAGCAACACAAGCAAAGGATAATCCATCAAAGTTCTAGAGCTATGAGGGGAAGGAATGTTGAAAGGTTTTCCTTTTGTCAGTGGCCTGGGAGACTGTCAGCTGTTGTATCCTCTGCACTCCTTGTATTCAAACCTTTTGTTTGCCTGGTTTCAAAATATCCTCTGCATGAAATATTGAAACAAATCTCCTATCTGCACAGGAATAGTGATTCGCACTAGGTAATAATAATATGGGCCCAATGTTTCTTCAGAATTCTAAAGTACGTTTATAATCTTTAAAGGAAAGCATGTCCAAATTACACCCCCCCAACTTTGCTTTCTGCTGTCTCTGAAAATTAATACTATTGAGTAGCATAGTATATCTCATAACATATAAGGATGTTTTCTGGAACCACCTGTCCTATTCTCTCAACAGTAATCCTGGTGATTTCCCACATCACCCCAGGGTTAAAAGAGAATAAGGACATTAGAATCAATCTCTAGGCATAACGTAATTACATACACATACTTAAGAAATATGAACACAGAGATAAAGCGCATCATTACTCTGTTGACAGATGGGCCAGATAGTTATGTGACCACAATAAGTGTACAGTGCAGACCTCTGATTCAGTCTGTCTATACTTATTCCTGTAAAATTATTGCTAGAGAAATCTGGTCAGAACTCCATAAAGTTGCCTGCCCCTCTCCCAAATGAAAGGCTATCTTCTTCTGGCAGGATGATGAATCAGCTCATGCTTCACACATACATTCCTTAAAAAAAATTCCCCCGTTTTTTCTGTTTACATCATAGAAATGTCCAATACAAATATGCCATTTGACTTCCCTTCCCCTCCTTTTGTGGTTCCATATATTATGATTTTCATACTGCATCTCCTTTTTAATTCCAATTATTATTTACTCCCCCAGTTTTTCTTAATGCAAAATTTCAGCTATGAGTTTTAAGTTAATCCTGCTAATGAATTTTGTTGTTTACAATAATTTCTCAAATAAATTACATCCATCCCTGGACTTCTTTGGTCTCTGCTGAGTGTTCTCCACAGCATGGTGTGTGTGTGTGAAGTAAGACCATGAGCCAAAAAAGGGAGATTTTTTTTTTTTTACACACACAGGTATTAGTTATTATGGCTGGCTCAAAGGCCCTTCCTCCAATTTTACTGCTCCATTTTTGTGTAGCAGCCACACATACAGGTGCCTCTTGGAATGTGTAATTCTGAGAAACCTAAAATGGCAGCCACCAGCTCTAAGGAGTGTTGAAGAACTGTGGTAAAAAAGGGGAATCAACCTACAGCTTCAAAAACTACTAGCGGAGGTATTTTCACACCCTCTTTTGTTGCTGCCCACTGTATTTCAGCCAAACCATTGGACTTTTAAAGTATACCCCAGCTCTGTTATTCAACATATTTTCAGCAAATAGTTGACTGTGAGGTCAGATACCTCAGTAACAAGCAGGACTATATTTGTGGCTGCCTAGGGTTGTAGAACAACTTCCCACAGGAAGTGCCCCAGAGCATAAACCCTACTAATCTCTAGAATATGCCTTTTTCAAAAATGGAATGATTCTGGATTTCCCCCGATGTATGTTTCTTTTTCTTCCCAAAACTGATCGTTTGATTGGTTTCAACATGGTTAGCCACCTCAAGTACCAGAGAAACAGAACAGAAATATTCTAAGCCAGCCAGCCAGCAAACAAACAAACGGGCAAATGTAGATCAGCAGCAGTCAATATGTTTGGATGCAGCAAGTCCCAGATTCAGATGAGAATGTCCCTTGTCTGTAGCCTTGGAGAGCCTCTGTCGATCATTGTAGTCTGACTTGGTATAAGAATTTCCTGTGTTCCAAAACAAGGAAAGAAAACAACTTTTGAATGCTTTGGTTAATCTCTTTTTCTTTTTATTACTTATTGGGAAAAGAGGCTTTCTTTCAAATTCTGCCCTAAGTGGATCACATATGACACATTCTACAGCTGGATCGACTCTACCACACTCAGAATCCAGCTGCACACAGATGCTTTTTATTTTCGTAGTTATTGAGTTGTACAGGCAGCCAGAAACTGTCAAATGTTGCATATTCACAACCTTATATTTCAGAAAACTGCAGATTACTTTATTATTCCCCTGTTACCCATCTCATGAGATAGACGCACACCATTTGAATGCCTATGAAGGTTTCTCACATCAGGGGTGCAAACTTGACTAAAATATTGAGGGGCCCAGATAAGCCCTGCCCTGCAAAATCAAGCACATGATGTGGTGCATGCACACTATTTGGATGGCAATGCCCATTAACGGGGGGGGGGACAGCCCCCTCAAATATTTTATTGGGGTGGACCTTAGTCCCTAGGAGTTGGCTCCTATATTTCTAATACCCACAGCACATTCCCTATTTCTAATAAAAAGAAATATTTATTACTTTTTCAGATGTAGTAGCAGCAAACATTATACGTATTACAATCCTTCTTGCGAGGCTAGGTGTTGCCATCATTAGCTGGTCATCTCCAACTGTGTGTCTCAGCTTTGGAAAAAAGAAAAGGCCAAGTTATGTCCCCTGTAATTTTGAAGTGTGCGTTATTAATTATTATTATTGTTATTATCAACAACAACATTTATATCCTGTCCTTCCTCGCAAAGGAGTCCAGGGCAGCAAACAAGTGATAAAACAGTTATATTATATAACACACACACACACACAGGCGGAGCTAGCTGCTCCGGCACCTGGAGTGGCACACATGCTGTGCACCCGGGGGCGGGGCGAGCACCCCAGGGGGGTGGCGCAGCGATGTCACCCCCCTCAGGGATGACACCTGGGGCGGACCGCACCCACCGCACTCCCTTCCTCTGCCAGTGTGTGCGTGCGCGCACACACACAGAGTAATGCAAAGGCAAACATGCCATCAGCTCAAGGATTTCTCCTTGCACAATGGCACGCTCTTCACTTCTCCTCCCCTTGCGCCCCCTAAATCTGTTCTAAGTGTTCCCCCAACCCTTTGGAACAGGTTTGAGGTGGCTGTGGGAGATGCATAGTTGGAAGAAAGGGAGGGGAAGTGCTATTGCACTAGCAGAAGTCACTCCACCTTCAGAGTTACACTTCAGCTAAATTGTATTCAGGAGCTAGGAAAGAGCAAAACACAATCAAACCTCATCCTGATTACAGATATTAATATTGTGTGCTTTGAAGAGACAGGATGCATGGAAATGGACCCCTTTTGGAAATAAAACATTGTCAAGGCCCTCAAATTTAATGAAAACTTTACTTGCAGAACTTTCTTCAGAACAAAACAAAAAAACATCAAATGATACATCCAAACAGTTCCATTAGGGACATGCCAGTCCAAGGCACAGGCTCAGCATCTAACAAAATATGAAATAATTCAAACAGACCTAGAAGCAGAGGTCTGTCTGTCCACACAGTCTGTGTTCCAACCTAAGGCTGTTTACCTGGAGAGCTTCATTTACATCCTCACTCTCACAAAGTCTGAGAACAAAGAACCTCCAGCCACTGCCCTTCCAAGATGGGGAATTTCCAGTTCAATACCTCTCATGTGATTTAAGGTTAAACACTCGCGTGTTAGCTAGCAGAGAACAACAATAGTTAATTATCAACTCATTTGAAGCTCTGAGTCCCTTAGAAAACTGCAGTGGAATTTCCCCAGAGTTACCAATACACATTTAGGCATTTTCCATTCTAGTGTCAATTAGACAATTATACTTAACAATCCTTCCTGGACAATCAAGAAAGACATGCCTGCTCCAGTTTTTCTATTCAAAGTATAAAATTAATCACATGAAAAGACACCGTGAAACATTCTTTACTATGTCAGCTAGGGAAGGAAGGCAGTACACAAAAACCTGTCAGGATCTGGCTTTTGTAGATGATATAGCGGTATTTGTTGCCATCTGGATTTTCTAATTTATTTCTCCATTGTTGCTTATCTGGGGTAGTCACGTTGGACAAACAGCTGGGCTAAATTCCATCCTGCTGTGTCACTGTGGCTCATTTCTAGCCTTTATCTTTAAAAACGTTGTTATAAATAACCTCTGACTTGTGACATTTCTACAGGCTCTCACTGTTCTTGATGAAGGGCCCTTCTCTTTGCTCCTCTCCTTGGCTTTTTATAAACATAGGTTAGGAATCCTCTGATGCTAGGAATCTATCAAAAGCCAATAGGATACATCTGCAAAAGGAACACTGGGGTATTCTGATAGTTTCTATGTGTACGTTCCTTAGCGCCTTACATGTGTGTGTATGATTTGTTTGATTTTTAAGTGTCAGGGAATTCCAGCTGGTGAAAAGTGCCTAGTGGGGAAGGGGAAGCAGCAAGTGAGAAGTGGGTGTGTATGTATTGATTACATCTTCATTGTTTTCAGAAAGTGCTTTGAAGGCTGGCTTTCCATCATCAAGCACGTTGGTAAAGCCTAGGTAATGAATCCAGGTCAGGAGAATATGCAGATATAAATGGAAACACTTGCTGAGCTGGTTGGCACAAGATTTTGCTATTAGGTACAATGTAAATAGAAAAAAAGATTATCACAGAATGAGCTAAAAAATAGAGTCTTCCATCCTCATACAGAAAGAGATTCAAACATATTGGGCTTTCTGAAGCATTGATGTGGAGCAGCTCCTTAACTAGCTAATTCACACTTTCTGAACTCATAAGCGATTAAAAAATGTACTTTTCCTGATTTTGTGATGCCATTCTCCAGCCAAACAGTGTGCTCAAAATGCATATATTAGTGAAAACGATGTACAAAACTACATTTATAGTATTACAGGGAAGTGCTGACAGAAATAATATATTAGGGAAATAGTGTACAAAATGCATATATTAGGAGATGTACATGAAAATGTATATGAAGACTTTGTTAATGTGAGGAAAATCACTAATTGATGCAGAAATGGGGCAAACTGAACTTATGGTATGGAAAATGAGAAACTGAAATTTAAGATTGACCAATACATCCATTCTTAGTCTGAATGTGCAACATTTGAGAGCAAAGTCAATCACATTCACTCTGAACTCAATGGACAGTTGATACAGGTCTGAAGAATGTTCAGAACATCATCTGGTCAAATTATGTAAGATGGGTTTCAGTTTTTTGTGGCCTGATGATGTGGGTAATATGCTTGGAGGGGTCTGTGGGACAGTAGTAGGAAGCACAGTGAATACGGTGTTTTTACTCATACCTGCTGGATTGCTACCAGAAAACAGCATTGGAGGAATTCAGTTCAGCCCGTTGGCATTTGTGTTGTGGGACCCTACAAGTTTACATCTTGCCTTTCCTCTGCTTTTTAACATCTATATGAAGCCACTAGGAGACCCTGGAACTCATGTGTTATAGAGGCATAACTGGAGAATAGGAGGGAGGTAGTTCAAAAGAGAATAGTCAAAGCAACCAGTGAATGGAGGTAAAAAGGAAGACAAAATATTTTTAGACTACCCTTCAACCAAAGCTTAGGGCAGTGTACAAGGATTATGATAAAACGAAACATTTTTAAAATTCAAAATTCAAATAATAAAATCACCCAAACTCAAAAATCCTCCATAGAATGCCAGCAGTACATAGGATTCACTGCAAACAGAACAAAACCAACCATCTGTTCTGTATTTAGGGTGCACAGAAGGTGGCTTCTTAAGCAGCGGTGTATTGTTTTTTAATCACATGAAAGAGAGAGTATGATCGTGGGTTTTCTGTGCTTTTCATGGTGTAAAACAAGAAATAAACCTGTGACAATTAGGTGTCACCTTGTGTAGTGGCCAACAATTTAGCTGCAAAGTAGTGACTAAGCAAAGCACAGCTGCCAAAAGGCATCCTAAGGCATCCTAGCTCCTGGGGGGAGCTGGTTGTCAAGGGAGACTGGCCACTAGGAAGCAGGTATGCATTCCTTTATCCCTCGAGGCCCTGAGAAGCGCTCCCCCCTCCCACAAAAGTCTTTGACTGGCAGTTCAGCACCACCTTGCCGTTGTGTGTGAGAGAAAAACCTTGACTGAAAAGCATACAACTAGTGTCAGATCTTTGCTCTCAGCTTTGTCCTTCCATTTTCCCACTTTCCTTTGCTTATCAGAGACCTTCTTCTTCTATCCCAAAATAGTCTCGAGTTTTAACCACTGAACTGGCTCACGGTTGTCTGGCCTGTGTTTTTAGTTTTGTCTCGTGAACTCTGGGTCTCTTCCATAAGATTGGGTGTAATGAACACAATGTGTCCCATTCCATCCCTCACCCTTTGGGACAACAGGGATTCTCCTCCTGGCCTAGCATTTCACTTTGGAACATGCATAACATCTAGTCATTGAAAAATGTTATCAATATTTCAGTCTGCTGACTGTGCTTTAAAATTAGGGCTCTGCTGTGTCTTTCTTTTCTGTGTGACTTGACCAGAAGTAAATGCAATAGGACCAGAGGTTAACAGACCCAAGAAAAAAATAGGGTCTGCCAGTTTCGGTCCCCTCAGATTTCTCATGTTTGTAATTTTAAATTTAGTTCTGTACAATTTGCAGCAAATAGAGAAAAATCCACATGAAAATTGATCAGCATATTTGTGCAAATAAACACATTTTTATATGCAGTTTAGACTAAGGTACACATTTTTGAAAGCAATCCCTTCTAATATAATTCATTTCTGTATGTTACTTTCATTAATATCTTCATCTCTTTCCACATGCAGTTTGAGTATTTCTTCTTCTTCGGAGTTTCATACAACACAGCTTGATAAAATTTAGCAATAGTGTGTTTTAATTATATTAATTTGGGGGAGGGCTGTAGCTCAGTTTGCATGCAGAATGTCTCAGACTCAATCTCCAGCATCTCCAGCAAGAATAGTGAATGGTTTTGTGCATCTCCAACTTGAACTGCCATGCTGTTCTAACAGCTGTTTTACAAATGACAAGTGTTTTAAGTTGCTAAGCTTAGAAACAATGCAGAGCTGATAATGGAGCTGGGACTAATAAAAGCTACATCACTTTATTTCCTATTTGTTGGTTTGGTTTTGCACAGATCAGGTATAAATGAAGGCAGCCCTTATGCAATCATTTAGGCTTGCTGCAATTTCTGTACTTTTAAATCATCACCTCGGGAGAAAATGTGTTTTGAATCATTAATGGACCTGAAAAACAAATAAATACAGGAAGCATTTAAATTTGGAAGAATAATGCTGAATATGGAACGCTATTGACCCTAGTTAGTGGTATATTCTATACATCCATGCACCAG
Source organism: Podarcis filfolensis (assembly GCF_964270895.1). Taxonomy (NCBI): domain Eukaryota; kingdom Metazoa; phylum Chordata; class Lepidosauria; order Squamata; family Lacertidae; genus Podarcis; species Podarcis filfolensis. The sequence goes on from NC_139604.1 coordinate 95,165,186, forward strand.
AATAAAGTATTGCTTTGTAGTGCTACAAGCCTGTCTGGACCGAGTCCTAAATTCTAAAGCTCTCCAAAAGGAAATGATTTCTTACAGCAGACTGCAGTGGAATATCATATTAGCCTTCCTTTAACTTTCAAGAGTTGCACATATGGGTAGAACATAAAAAATAGCAGAAAATAAATTGTTGGGGCAGGGGGGACAGCAGCTGAAAACAATAGCAATGAACCTAAATTCTATTAAAAGCATGGTGAGGAAACTTGCAGTTTTCCTGGTGTCTAAAACATAAGAAGGCACCAGGGGAATGTTTAGAGAGACCAGGCATGCCAACTGTAGGGGGTGTATGTGTCTTCAGCCCCCTCAATATTAGTTTGAAGGGAGCCCAGCCCCTCCTGGTGTCAGGAGACACGTGTGATGTTGTGCATAGTGTGTGATTTTGTGAGACATCACACATGTGTGATGTGTGTGACAACCCCCCCAATCTTGGGGGCAACCTGGTACCTCTGAGAGAGACAGTTCCGTAGTTGTGTACCACTATAATAAAGCCAAATGATGGAACACCAAAATGTGAGAAGCACACATTTTTTCTGATGAGACACACATTTTTTCTGATGACATTCTAGACACCCCACTCTCAGGCTGCGTCAGAAATGCACTTTCTTCATAGTTTTCACCCACGAGTTTCAGTTTGCATCCCTCAAGAAGTGAAGAAGAGTTTGGATTTGATATCCCGCCTTTCACTCCCCTTCAGGAGTCTCAAAGCGGCTAACATTCTCCTTTCCCTTCCTCCCCCACAACAAACACTCTGTGAGGTGAGTGGGGCTGAGAGACTTCAAAGAAGTGTGACTGGCCCAAGGTCACCCAGCAGCTGCATGTGGAGGAGCGGAGACGCGAACCCGGTTCCCCAGATTACATGACTACCGCTCTTAACCACTACACCACACTGGCTCTCAGTGACAAATAGAGTACAAAACTTTTCTCTTTGGGGAGGGGCCAAAGTTCAGTGGCAAAGAAGGTCCCAAATCAAATCCCTGGCATTTTCAGGTAGGGCTAGGACTGTTTCCTGTCTGACACCCTGGAGAGTTGTCGTCAGCCAGTATAGACAATACTGAACTAGATGGACCAATGATTTGACTCCTGTCTTCCAAGCTTCCTATGTTTTGCTGTGTTATCACACATACAGAAGCACAGTGCTTGGTCTTCAACCTAAGGCAATTCTAATAGAACCATGTACAACTTGTGATCCACCAAGCATGCCCAGAAACACGCAAAGCACAATAAGGAATAGAATCAGATTGACCTACATTTCTACAGTTGATCTATTAACCCAGATGATTTCCAGGAGACACACACTGAATTGCCTTATGCTGGATCAGATCTTTGACCCATCTAGCCTGAAATCTACTCTAACTAGATGCCAATTAATGATCTACCTAAGTTCCTTCTTCCTCAGATTTCAAGGGATTGAAACTGGCACCTTCTGACTGTAAAACAGGTGGAAGCATGCTGTTGCAACAATGCAGGCCAGAAAGAACATCATAATAAAACTCTACCAATCTTCTGATGTTGCACAACCACTGGCTTTTAGGGTTTGTTTGTTAAAAACAGATGAGGTCAAACTCGAATAACTCTTATTTTCTGATCCTCAGTGATACGTGTAGGGCAAAGTTACTACAGCAGGAGATGTTTCTGTTGGGTGACTTTTCCTTCACAGAGTTTCCCATATCATTAGCCCTTTGATTATGGGGCTCCCCCCTCCCAGAAGCTACTTTCGTTTTCACTCCTTTAGTTTCTCCCCCATCAGACACCTGCATCAGTTGAATGCGTCAATTCAATTCCCTTAGCAGAGGCTCATGACTGCCTCTTTTATTACATGCAACATCACGTTTGTAAACGGAGCCGTAATTCCATGGTAAACATCACCTCCAAATATTGAGATTCTGATCCCATGGCAACACAAACATACATAAAACCTCATTTACAAGTGAGAAGGGTTAGGAATACGGACCTTTATAGAGTTATATATGGCATACCAGAGAAATGGCTAAAATGCCAGGGATAGTAGAATACATTCTCTGGAACATTGTTTATTTTGTATAAGTGGGTTAGGTTTAACTAGCCATCCTCAACCTTTTATCTTATGGATTAAGCTAATTACATATACATTTCACTTTCGAATCTTAATCTTGTCCCTCAAACTGTCCAGCTGGTAACAGCAATTTTTTATTTTGGTCGTATTTGCAACAGCTCTAAATGGCAGTTCGCTATTCAGCCCCCTACCCTATTTTACAGAAGGAAAACTGAGGCTGTGAAGTAATTATTTTTCAACAACAACAACAACAATTTTTTTATTTATACACCACCCATCTTTTTATTATTTATACCCTGCTCATCTGGCTGGGTTTCCCCAGCCACTCTGGGCAGCTCCCAACATAATATTAAAAGCATGATCAAACATCAAACATTTAAAACTTCCCTAAACAGGGCTGCCTTCAATGTCTTCTAAAAGGCAGATAGTTGTTTATTTCCTTGACAGCTGATGGGAGGGTGTTCCACAGGGCAGGCGCCACTACCGATAAGGCCCTCTGCCGGGTTCCCTGTAACCTCACTTCTCACAGTAAGGGAACCACCAAAGGCCCTTGGAGCTGGACCTCAGTGTCTGGGCTGAACAATGGGGGTGGAGATGCTCCTTCAGGTATACAGGGCCGAGGCCATTTGGGGCTTTAAAGGTCAGCACCAACACTTTGAATTGTGCTCGGAAACGTACTGGGAGCCAATGAAGATCCTTTAGGACCAGTGTTATATGAAAACTAAGATACTTTCAAGAATGTATAACTTGCTGTTAAAATGGAACACGCAGGATGAAATGGTTAAATCTGCAATGATTAAATGGGCACAAGATATTGGTCATAACATTATGTTTGCTGACTGGGAACAGTTGTGGACCACCGGTATGAAATTTACGGCATGTAATGCCTTAAGAGAAAATATTATGAAAATGATATATAGGTGGTACATGACACCAGTCAAGTTTGCAAAAATATATCATTTGCCTGATAATAAGTGTTGGAAATGTAAAGAAAATGAAGGTACATTCTTTCACCTTTGGTGGACGTGCCCAAGGATTAAGGCTTTCTGGGAGATGATCTATAATGAAATGAAAAAGGTATTTAAATATACCTTCCTGAAGAAACCAGAGGCCTTTCTCCTGGGCATGGTCGGCCAATTGGTGCCAAAGAAGGACAGAACTTTCTTTATGTATGCAACAACAGCAGCAAGAATTCTCATCGCAAAGTATTGGAAGACACAAGATCTACCCACCTTGGAAGAATGGCAGATGAAAGTGATAGACTATATGGAATTGGCGGAAATGACTGGCAGAATCCGAGACCAGGGAGAAGAGTTGGTGGAAGAAGATTGGAAGAAGTTTAAAGACTATTTGCAGAAACATTGTAAAATTAATGAATGCTAAAATGATGTTGGATTGAAATGAAGTGGCTTTAGCAATAAGGTTAAAAAGAATATGTAAAAATGGACTGATAATTAGATGAAAATATAAAGTTATAATATGTTAAGATATAGAATTAAGATAAATACAAAGAGGGAAAGGATTTGCTGAATTTGTTCAGTTTCTGTTAATTGGTTCTCATGGGAAACTTACAGATTCTGGCTTCACACAATTAACTCAAGGCCGTGTCAATTTACTCTTGGCAGAAAGCCAAGGTCAGCTTGACCTAGAAACTACTTACTCTGATTGGTTAACGACCAGCACTCAACTCTGTTATCTAGGGATTGCTAGCACAGTTTGGTGTGTTAGGGGTGTGTTAGGAGTAGGAGTGCTGTGTATGGTTAAGAGAGAGAGAGAAAGAAAGGATTTATTTTGCTTTGCTTTGTATGCAGAAACTCTGCTGGTTTTATTTTTCCTTTTAATAAATCCTGTAAATAGTTATTCTGAGTCTAGCTGACTAGTCATTTCCACCTCAACTAGCTTCTTCGCTGTGCAGGAAAACTCTGCTACGTTTGGGCTAAAGCCATTAGAGCTATGCCTGACACTTCAAAGTTCCATGAGGTTATGGGCATTGTGCTGCCAGCCTGAGTTGTGGTGGTGTCAGCATCAACGGCGTTGGTTCCAGTAGTTCCAGAAGTTGTTGTTCCTGTTGGTGCAGCAGATGGACACTGGCTGGTTCCTGACTGTGGTGAGCTGGTGACGCAGTGGACACAAGGACAACAGCTGCAGCGTGTGAGTGCTGGGTGCTGTGGTTCCTGTTTTCTCTCTCGGTGGTCGTGAGTAGCTGGTTCCGGGTTCCAGGGACATCGCTCTCAAGATGGCCTCACAACCAGTTCAGATGGCTTTTGAGCGTCTGAATGACTCCAATTACTTGCTGTGGTCGGAACGCATGCAGGCAGTGCTGCAGAGGGATCGTCTCTGGCAAGTGGTGAGTAAGTTTCCTGTGAAGCCTGATGATGAAGACCTCGATAAAGACCAAAGAGCAAGGGCCACAATTGTCTTGGGGCTGGAAGATTCCCAGTTGCCGTATGTGAGGGGAATCAAGACAGCTAGAGGTGTGTGGCAAGCACTTAAAGAACTCCATGTGCGTGAGACAGCGGTTTCCAAGCTGTTCATTCGCAAGGCATTGTACAAGGCAATGTTACAGCCTGGGGTTACAATGCAGGAACACCTACACAGTTTACAGTTAAAGTTTGCTGCGCTACAGGAAAGAGACTGTGCATTAGACCAACAGGAGAAGGTGGCTATTATTTTGAGTTCTCTCCCGGAAAGCTGGGATAATTTAGTTTTGTCTCTAGAAGGCATACAGGAGCGTGATTTATCAATCAGTTACGTTACTGGGCGTTTGATTGAAGAGTGGCAGAAGAGGCAAGAAAGGTCGTTGGCTGCAGAGGCTTCTACAGGCGGGCGGTTTGGAAGGAGTTCTCATGCCGTGCCAGGGGTGAAGCAAGAGCAGCGTGCTGGTGAGGAGTCTGCGTTTGCTGTTAGGCGTTGTTTCCGATGTGGGTCTTCAGCGCATCTAAAACGACAATGTCCTGAGTTGGTCAAGTCTCAGTTGCCGGTGCAGGAGCAGAGACGAGATCAGCAGCAGCAGCAGCAGCGGAAAAAGAAGTTCTTCAAACAAAAACAGTCGGCTCAGCTGGTGACCGCCGAGGTCAAGATTGCTGATGAGAAACAAGCTGTCTGGGTGGTCGATTCGGGAGCGTCTCGGCATATCGTAAATTCAGATGAATTGTTTGTTTCCAAGAACTCAGCACAGCGCAGCCAGGTGGCTCTAGCAGACGGAAGTACTTCCGAAGTGATTTCGGGGGGTGCAGTTTTTGTTCCTTGTCTTCATGAATGCCTGCAAAATGTACTTTGTGTGCCTTCATTAAGGAGCAATCTGATGTCTGTAGATTGTTTGCTAAAAGCTGGGTTTAAAGTGTATTTTGAAGGAGACAGTTGCATTATTAAGAAGGCTGGTGAGATTTTAGGCACTGCTAAGTCAGAGGGAGGCTTGTTTTGGCTTAAAGCAGGATCTCAAGTTGCAGCAGTAGTCAGTAAATCTCAGCCTGCAGTGAATAACAAAGCTATACATGACAACTGTGTGCACTTATTGCATAGGAAAATGGGGCATGCTGGCTGGAAAAGTGTACTAAAAATGTCTGAATTGGCTGATGGGGGTAATTTAAAGAGTTGTAACAAGTACCTTGATTGTAATGTTTGTAAAAAGGTTAAAACCCACAGAGTCTCTTACCCCAGAAGTGACAGAGTTAGTGAGTCACCGCTACAGCTGGTTCACATGGACGTAATTGGTCCGTTTGCTGTAAGCAGGGGTGGATCGCGTTTTTCATTAACAATTGTGGATGACGCCACGCGTTATTCTTGGGTTTTTCCCATGAAGAATAAGGGTGACGTGTTCACTAAGTTTAAAGGCTGGGTGGCATCTGTGGAAAGATTTCTGTCCATTAAACTCAAAAGGATTCAGACGGACAGAGGTGGCGAATTTATGTCAAATGCTTTTAGAGATTGGTTACAAAAGCGTGGCATTGGGCATAGAAAAACGAACGCTTTTTCCCCAGAGGAGAATGGCGTTGCAGAGCGAAAAAACAGATCTTTACAAGACATGATGTTTGCCATGCTTGATGATGCTGATTTGCCCATGTCTTATTGGGGGGAGAGCATGCTCACCGCGTGTTATCTCCAAAATAGGCTCTTTCATCAAACAATAGGTACAACTCCATACTTTAAATTGTTTCAGAAAAAACCCAAAATTGACCATTTGCATGTGTTTGGATCAAAAGCCTGGGTATTAATTCCAAAACAAATGAGAAAGAAGGGAGATCCTAAGACCAAACAGTTAGTGTTTGTAGGTTACCAGGAGCTGGGAAAAGGTTTCCGCTTTGCTGAAGGGACAAATGGCATTGTGATCTCCAGGAATGCCAGTTTTTGTGAACATAGTGGCTGGGAGAGACTACATGCCAATACTGAGGTTTGGTTTGAACCTTCCCAGGAGCTTCATGACTCTGAAGGTAAACATAGAGAATCAGAGTCTGAGGGGGAGGAAAGTTCAGATAAGAGCTCTCAAGAAAGTGGAATTAGCCAGAGACCAGTTGCTAAGCAACAAAAGAGAGGTCGTAGTTCTGAGGAGGAAAGTGGGTCAGAAGAAAAATTTTCTCCCAGAAGATCTAAAAGACAAAACAAAGGAGTGCCTCCGGTGCGTTTTTCTCCAGATACTGCAAATGTGTTTAGTGTAATTGCAGAGCCCAAGAGTTTTCAGGAGGTGTTAAAGTTACCAAAAGAGGAGGCAGAGCTCTGGAAGCAGGCAATGGAGGAAGAGATGTCCTCTCTGAATGAGCACAAGGTTTTTACACCAGTAGCAGCGCCTGAGGGGGCAAAGATTGTAGGCTGCAGGTGGGTGTACAAACTTAAACCTCTGGTGACAGGAGAGTACAAATACAAAGCTCGTTTAGTGGCTCAAGGATACTCTCAGAGGCCTGGAAAAGATTATGACGAGATTTTTTCCCCTACTGCTAAGGGGGACAGTGTAAGGCTGATTCTAACGCTTGGAGCAAAGAGAAAACTCCTGTTAAACCATTTTGATATCCAGACTGCATATTTACATGCATCAATATCAGAAGACCTGTATCTAGCCGAACCGCCTGGTTATGAGACAGGTTCCAATAGAGTGTTGAAATTAAATAAAGCTCTATATGGTCTCAAACAGGCTGCAAGATCTTGGAACAGATGTTTCCATGAGGCCTTAGTGTCATTTGGTTTCAAGCAGAGTACAGCTGACAATTGTGTTTATGTACGTGGTACAGGCAGTGATCAAGAGTTTTGTCTGATTTATGTAGATGATGTATTGTATGCTTGCAAAACAGATAAACAAACTAAAAGGTTTGCCAAGCAATTGTCCAGTAAGTTCAAAATGAAGGACTTAGGCCCGGTTAGGACATATCTAGGGTTGGAAGTGTGCTGGGCCCAAGATGGCAGCTGCCTAATTAGTCAGCAGAACAAAGTTAAACAACTACTGACTACATACAGGATGCAGGATTGCAAAGGGGCAGTGGTGCCTATGGATCCAGGTTTCATAAAAACACTTCATACAGATGAGAGTCCTGAATTTGAACATCCTGATGTATATCATTCTGTAATTGGAAGTTTATTGTATCTAGCACAGTGGTCCAGACCTGATATTAGCTATGCAGTAGGCATATTAAGTAGATTGGTCTCAAAACCCACACTAAATGCCTGGAAAGGGGTAAAACAAGTTCTGAGATACCTCAAACAGACAATTGGCTATATGTTACAATTAAATTCTTCAGAGGATGAAATGTTGAGTTGCTACTGTGATAGTGACTGGGGAAATTTGCCGGATAGAAAATCTGTCACAGGACTAGTCATAATGGTCGGTGGAGCTTTAATCAGCTGGCGGTCACGCAAGCAAGACGTTGTAAGTGTGTCATCAACGGAATCAGAGTACGCCGCGTTGAGTGAATTGTGCAACGAGGTGATTTATTTCAAGCATTTGTTAACAGATTTAAATGTAAATTGTGGAGAACCAGTACAAGTTTACATTGATAATCAAGCTTGTATAACCTTAAGTAAAACAGAGGGTTTCAAATCGCGTTCCAAACATATCTCTGTAAAATACCAAAATGTGCGTTGCTGTGTACAAGACAATGTAATCACCTGTACTTATGTATCAAGTGAAGAAAATGTAGCAGATGTGTTAACTAAACCATTGGCAAAGGTAAAGAACAAGCAAATGTGCAAGGGTTTAGGTTTGCTGGAAAAATAATCTCCTACATAGGTGTATTTGATGTTAATTGTCCAGCAGAATCTGTGAGGGGGTGTTCAGTTTCTGTTAATTGGTTCTCATGGGAAACTTACAGATTCTGGCTTCACACAATTAACTCAAGGCCGTGTCAATTTACTCTTGGCAGAAAGCCAAGGTCAGCTTGACCTAGAAACTACTTACTCTGATTGGTTAACGACCAGCACTCAACTCTGTTATCTAGGGATTGCTAGCACAGTTTGGTGTGTTAGGGGTGTGTTAGGAGTAGGAGTGCTGTGTATGGTTAAGAGAGAGAGAGAAAGAAAGGATTTATTTTGCTTTGCTTTGTATGCAGAAACTCTGCTGGTTTTATTTTTCCTTTTAATAAATCCTGTAAATAGTTATTCTGAGTCTAGCTGACTAGTCATTTCCACCTCAACTAGCTTCTTCGCTGTGCAGGAAAACTCTGCTACGTTTGGGCTAAAGCCATTAGAGCTATGCCTGACACTTCAAAGTTCCATGAGAATTAACCATGTGAATTGGAATACAAAAACGGGAGGTGTGAGGTCAGGAAACAAGTAATTGAAATATAAGATACGAAAAGATTGATTTATTTTTTAATTGTTTTTTATTTCCTCATGTATTTTGTATTTTTCTTTGCATTTTTGTATCTTTTTATTTTTCTTTTTCTTTTCTTATTCTGTAACTCTCTTTTGTCTGTAAAATTTCAATAAATATATTTTTTTAAAAAAATAAAAAATAGGACCAGTGTTATATGGTCCTGGCAGCTGCTCCCAGTCACTAGTCTAGCTGCCACATTCTGGATTAGTTGTGGTTTAGTTGTAGATTAGTTGGGTCACCTTCAAAGGTAGTCCCATGTAGAGTGCATTGCAGGAGTCCAAGAGCATGGACCACTCTGGTGAGACAGTCTGTGGGCAGGTAGGGTCTCAGCCTGCATACCACCCTGCGTACTTTTCAAAGGCCACTCAGTGCGACAATGGCAGAGGTAGATTTGAAATCAAGTCTTTAAGTTCAACACTTGGTGTATTGTATTACCTGTAATGATGTCCCACGTTCAATTCATTGGCTGAGATTCGAAGTGATATGTATGTGAAGAAGACACATGTGTACACTTTACCTTTAAAGCACATTCGCAACACATTATTTACCTGAAAGAATTCTAGGCACTGTAGTTGGTTAAGGGCTGATGGGAATTTTAACTCTGTGGAGGGTAAACTACAGCTCTCATAATTTTTTGAGGGAAAGAATGTTCTTTGAACGTGGATTAAATGTATAGGGTGGATGCAGCTAGAATTTAATTTGCTATTCCTGCTGCCAAAGGAGCAAATTTCTATTCAGATTAAAAAGTGCCTTACATCCTCAGTGGCATAAGATACTGGTAAAGAAACAGCAAAGTAAGTTCTTTGTAAATATACAAACAGTGTCCTCCTGCACACACCATTGCTTTGCATTCAAAGGCTGTAATTCAGAATATTGTAAACACAGTCTCTCTCTCTCTCCCCCCACATCCCATCCACCAATACAGAGAAAGTTATTTGTGTGTATATTTTTTGAAATCACTCAGCTAACTGTGATAAGCTTGTCCCAATGCTTGCAATTATTTCAATGGCATCTAAGAATGACTAACTCTCTCTGGATTGGGGCCACTGAGTTTCCATGGCAAATTTCCATAGATAATGTTTTGTTTTTGAAACTGGCAGTGATAAAGTTATGGCTGAACTTGAAGCTTCTCCCTGGATTGCAATATATCATTCAAAAGGATCCAGCCATTGCTTAATCAAAGGAGCAATGACATAACCTTTCATCTTTATCTTTATTGATCCTGAGACACCTTGGGAAAGCATATATCCTTAAAGAAACCAGTCGTTGGGAAAGGATTGGAATTAACATGCCTCTAGTGTTTAAAGTTTCTCATCCCTATGCCACTTGGGAATCCTTTGCTGGAAGCAACTAAATGACCCATTATTGGTTCTTACCAGGCTAATCAAGCTACAGACCCAAATCTGATTTGGCTGGAACTGATTTCTGCTACGAATCTCCCAACATGTGAAGTACCCGAGGTTTCAGAGGAGTTTTGAAATGTACTGCTGCTGCCAACGTCTTCTGTGACTACTGAACAAGAAGATAACACACAGTACATGCTAGGACGCAGACCGCACAGCAATGGGATCTTCTTCTAGCAGTTTCACATTTGCTGTGTTTACCACAGGAAAACTTCTCCAACAGCTTCTTTGTAAGTATAACTGTCAAGGCTGCCCAAGGTCCCAGCTCACAAAGGACCAACGCTGCTTTGTTGTTAAATACAAAAGGCTTTATTGAAGTTCAGTTTCACTTCCAGAGCCGCAGCGCGCAGCCCCACGTCTCAACTGTCAGACCGCTGATGACCCTTCTGAATCTCCTCCCCCTGTACACCAATTTAAGACCCTCGCCTTGCTCCACCTTTTCCGCTGCTCCTTTCTCCTCTGGGTCCGCCTGCCCGCCGGGGTCTCGCCCTTCCTAGCCTCTTCTGACGCTGATTCCCCTGAGCCTTCTCCCTCCCTCTGGCGGGCTTTAGGAGCTGGTTCCCCATCCGGGTCTCCTGCTGTCCCGCGCGCCTGTACATTTGAACTTGGCACGCGCGCCCAGCCAGCAGTTTTCCTCCTAACCGTTTCACTGCTGCTGTCACTGCTTCCCCCTCTGGGGGGGCTAGCTGCAACTGACCTCCCCTCCGTTGGAGGCGTGGTCAGCCCTGACTCACTCTCTCTCCCCGCTGGAGGAGACGCTGGCCCTGACACATGTGACTCTTCCGCCCCACTACGCTCTGGTGGGGAAACTGGTCCTGATCCTCCACTTCTGCTTTGGGGTTCCCCTCTGGCTCCTTGTTTCTGGTGCGTCCCCCCTGGGACCCCCCTTGCCCTGACCATCGGAGCCCCCTTCTGGGAATCTTCTGATTCGCTGGAGAAGCTCATGGAATCTCTCGGGTCACTGTCATAGTCCCCTACGCTTCCCTCGGATTCTTCCCCTTCGCTCTCCAATTCCTCTCTCCCCAGTGCTCCTGCTCCTGATTCCCTGACAATATCTGATTATCATTTTGAAAAGCAGCCTGCCCGCTGGGTGAATGATATGATGTGATCAAGTGTCACACATCCCAACTGTATTAGGAGCCACAGTGGGCGAAAGCACCACATTGCCATCACACAGAAAAATCATTGCCTTGTACAAACCATTCCAAGTGTCTTCAGCATACATTCTACATAAATTAGTGTTAAACTGAGCATTGGCACAATTAAAAAAGAAAAGAAAAACAGCTGTTGTTTGTTTGTTTGTTTGTGTGTTAGAAACAGAGAAGGGTTGGGGTATGTGTTCTTAATCCTTTCCCTGTCTGCCACTTCTCTGTTTTAAATCACCTCCCTATATACTGAGTCCCAAGCAGGGGCAAACGAAGGCGTCGTGACACCCGAGGTGGGGCGTTGCCACGTAGGGTGCATGTGCTGCATCGCTACGTACGATGCATGTGCTGTATGTAGCGATGCAGCACATGCGCTGTACATAGTGGTTTGCCGGTGCCGCCGGTCCAGTGCTGTACGGACGATGCCGGGATCCTCCGTTCGCAGATGTAGCGGTGACAGAGGGATCCCACCGCCATCCATATAGTGCTCGAGCGGCGCCGGCGGCAAATCGCTATGTACAGCGGATGTGCGGTGTCGCTACGTACAGCTCATGCATGTGACGCTGCACATGCGCTGTACGTAGCGGTTTGCTGCCAGTGCTGGGATCCTCTGCTCTTGGCTGCAGCCGTGAACGGAGGATCCTCCACATGCGGCTGCAGCGGCGTGATGGCTGCTTGCGCCGCCGTGTCCGGGCTGGGGCGGCAGGGCAAGCACCCCGCGGGGTGCCACCTTGTCACCCTCCCAGATGTGGAACCCGGGGTGCACTGCCCCCCCGCCTCCCCATTGCGATGCCACTGGTCCCAAGGAAGAAATTCAACTGGGGAGGCCATTAGGAATACAGAAGAACCGGGCAGGAAAAGGCTTAAACATACCCCCCCCCCCGCCTTTTCTGTGCTCCACATCTCCTCTTCCTGAAATGACTGTTCTTTTTCTTTTTCAAATGGCATCCGAGTTCTGTTACATGAGTTTTCATGTGAAGTGTAGTTAGCCCCTTATAGGAAACATATCTGACAGTGTGCATGTGCATAATGGAAATGATAAATAAATCAACCCATGCATATATCATTAGGTTATCAGATTTTTGTGCAGGCTTTGCTCTAGGCAACGTAATAGGGGGAGATATTTGGCTAATCAACCTCGAATGAAGCTGGGACCTTGGGCTTAAATAGTAACAGATGGAGAAGACTCTGACGGGCCTGACTGCCCCTATTATCTTTCTACACTATACCAGACACAGCGTGATCGTGTTGTCTTGGAGCGAGCCCTTCTGGCTGCCATTGTTTTTATCATGGGTTAAGCTGGCAGTGGGATGCAGCATGATACCAGATTTTTTTTTGGGGGGGGGAATAAATGATGTTTTCACCATCTTATTCAGAGATACAGCTAAGCCAGGCATGGAGAGATAAAGTTCTGTCCTAAGGACTGTTAAAAATGCCCAGTGCCTAAAAAGCAGGATTATTGTACCATATGTCGATACCATTCACAATACGTTAAATGCTTCTGAGAATACAAGCACGAGCTTGTTCCACAGGTATGGCTCTGAATAAGTTTAGAAATCTATTCTAGAATAAGGGACTTGGTGAATTGCCAGTTCCTTCAACTCTGCTACCCCAGTGCCCCCTTTATCCTCCTGACTGGAGACAATGGCATTTCCCTCTGCCTCTGATAACCAGCTGAATTCAGAACAGATGGCCCATGTAAGCCTGAGCTTCTAAAGTCCTCTTCCTTCTAAAGTCCTCCCAGTTCCAAAGGTCATTTGGTAACTAATACATATACATCTGTTTTCTACATAGGCTATCACAAACCAGACTAGACAACAGTGGTGATTTTACATAGTACAGTTGCTGGATATTGTGCTTTAGTGTGAACCACAACAAAAATGAGAAAAGTCCCTGTTCCAAGGAGCCTGCAATATAAATGTAAGGTAAAAGGTAAAGGAACCCTGGGCGGTTAAGTCCAGTCAAAGGCGACTATGGGATTGTGGTGCTCATCTCGCTTTCAGGCCAAGGGAGCCGGCGTTTCCCCACAGACAGCTTTCTGGGTCATGTGGCCAGCATGATTAAACCGCTTCTGGCGTACGGAACACCATAACGGAAGCCAGAGCGCATGGAAATGCTGTTTACCTTCCTGCCACCTATTTATCTACTTGCACTGGTGTGCTTTTGAACTGCTAGGTTGGCAGGAGCAGGGACAGAGTAACGGTAGCTCACCCCGTCGTGCAGATTTGAACCACTTAACTTCTGATTGGCAAGCCCAAGAGGCTCAGTGATTTAGACGACAGAGAACAGAAGGGAAGAAAAAGAAATGCGAGGGTAACAGGGGATTAAGATGAGCAGGTGCAAACATATTTAGATATCGTTTCAACTGAGGATGAGATGTAGCCAAAGGCTTCATGGAAAAGTTGAGGAATATGTTGAAAGAGGATTAAATATTAACACCCAGCACACAGAAACTGTGAAGAAACCACATAGCACTGGTTCTTCAAAATCTGCACTGGCTGCCTATTTGCTACTAGACCTTATTCAAGAGGTTGTTGGCATATAATTCCCTGAATGCGCCTTCCTATATTAGCTGACCTGGATGTTGAGATCTGCAAGGGCAAGCCTTCTTGTGGGTCTTGTTGTTCTGCCAGTGGGTGAGGCCTGTTGTCACAGGACATAGGATCAGGTCTTCCGGAGCCTGATAACTTGAATGCGAAACTCTTCCATTGGAGGTGTGGCTGTCCCCCTCTTGACTGAGGTTTCAGTGCCATGTTTGGAATAATCTTTTCACTCAGACATTTGGAGTGGTGATTAATCTTCTGGTTTATGACTCCCATGGAAGTTTCTTTAATGGTTTTGATGAGAGCTACAGGCATTTTGTTTTTGGCAGATTTACGTTTTAACGTTGGTTTGTTTCATATATCTTGTACGCTACCTTGAGATTCTTTGGGAATGCGGGCAGTCTAAAAGTACAAGGAAGTGAGCGAGGAAGCAAACAGGCACCATTTCTGCAGCTGCAATAAGTGTAACATGAGTTGCAGGTGGTGGGACATCTCTCTCTTTCTTATTCCTAATGGCATATTCATTTGCATGGTTGCAAAGGTACAAATAAATACAAGGCTTGCTGCAGAAAAGGATCTTTGGATTGGTGTCAATTTGTCTAAGGGGGATTTTAAGCACTTAAAGCAGAAAACTGATGATAGTTTTACCAGCAGATTGTGAAATGGGATTGCATGATGGAGGGAGGGGTCCGCTAGGAAAATGTTACTAGAGCAATAATGGAGACACACAAGGAAAGGCGGAAAGAGCTTAACCCTCACAACCAAAGGAGATCTGTACAGGGAAGCAAACGGTCTCTGATTATTTAAAAATAGTATGTAAGGCATTTATGCACTGTTTTTCAAGGAAACTTTCAAGCAGACAGGTGTTACATTCTAAAAATATTAAAACAATAGACATCAATAAAAGTTACAGAAAAGATGAGAGAGGAAACTTTTTTGGAAACTGAGCTGTGAGTGGAGGGGAGACCCTTTTCTCATCATTTGAACCCCTTGGGAAACTCAACAAACCTGCTGCACCTGGAACTGGGTGTGGAGCAGGCGTCCTCAAACTTGACCCTCTAGATTTATTTGGCCTGCAACTCCCATGATCCCTAGCTAGCAGGAACAGTGGTCAGGGAAGATGGGAATTGTAGTCTCAAAACATCTGGAGGGCCGAGTTTGAGGAAGCCTGGTGTGGAGAGTGCAGCTGAATGGGACACAGCTGTGGACAGCCTGAGGGCCTGCCCATAAAAAGCAAGTCTAGAGTCAGAGATGAGGGTGATGTCCACTGTTTCCAGGAAATCTTCTCATTGTGAGACTTTTGTGGGTCAGCCAAGAATTAGTTTGGACCCTGGGCGAAAACCTAGAGCAGTGATGGAGAACCTTTTAGCGACCGAGTGCCCAAACTGCAACCCCAAACCCACTTATTTATTGCAAAGTGCCAACATGGCAATTTAACCTGAATACTGAGGTTTTAGTTTAGAAAAAACAACTCATACATTAACATCTTTTGTCTTAAAAGAAAAACAATAACAGAGCTTTCGATGATACAAACAACTTTTTATTGAAAGGTAAAAGTTTGCATGATCCTTGTTTGGGAAATCATGAAAAAGGGAATTACTCCCAGACAACATGGCCGTTTTGATAATTTCCCTTCAAGAAACTCTTCTTTGGGAGATTTCAGAGCAGAAGCTGAATGGCCATCTGCCATGGATGCTGTAGTTGAGATCCCTGAATGGGGGGGGGGGGTGGACTTAGATGACCCTCGGGTTCCCTTCCAACTCACCACAATCCTATGAAGAAACCAAACCAGTCTCCTGTGTGTCTCCTGGCAGGGAGGATCTTGCACTTACCCATGGCGATGGGAGTGGGTTCAGCTTGAAAGTTTGCTTCTCAGCCTGGCCAAGCAGGCGAAAAGGAAATCTCAGAGTGAAGCCCAGAGATGCGCAGTGGTTCCACACTCCACTGCCGTCAGTTGCAGCCAGGAAGGGAGGAGCCCTAGCACAGAATTCATAGGGGCAGCGCATGCGCTGAATAGAGCTGCGCATGCGTGAGTAGCTGGCTCGCCACCTACGGGCTGCAGCTGAAACGTGAATGTTCCATTCCACTGTCTTAAAGCACCTTGGTGCAGAACTGCCAGTAAACCTGACGGCATTTTGCTCCTTCCAGCATGAGCGGGCTTTAGAAATGCAGCCCGGCGGGCTAGCCATCGAATCATAGGATTGTGGGGAGCTGGAAAGGGCAACGGCATGTGTGCCCACAGGGAGGGCTCTGAGTGCCCCCTCTGGCATGTGTGCCATAGGTTCACCACCACTGACCTAGAGGTTGAGAGGGAGGGTGCATTAGAAGGAAAAATGATTTGTTACTGATTTCTATGTATTAGTAACCAGTGCTTTTTTCCTGGGGCGGCGCAGGGGTACGCATACCCCTAAACATTTTGTGAATCTAATGAGACAAGAAACAAAAATTCTGGGCAGCCTAGGCTCATTGCGAATTGGCTTATGGGCTGAGAGCATCAATGGCGCCTTCTGGAGATTTCACCCCAGGCAGAATTCCTGGCGAAGCACCCTTAGTTTTGGCACTCTCCAAAGAACTAATTTCCCACAATAAGTCTCAACCTGTGACTCCACCACACATTTGGTGCAAACAGCATAGTTTCTCCTAAGATGCATCATGGGAGAAATAAATGCTTCTGTGAATTCCATCACTTCTGCTGCTAACAATTCGCAGCTGCTGAGTGTTGTCTATTGCTCGGCTGATTTTATTTAGATATTTGCCATTTTGTTCCGATGGAACGGAGAATAGTTCAACATTGCTGCGATGGAATTCCTTCCAGTAAGCAGCAAGTAGTAGCTTGTGAAAGTCATGGGGTTCAAGGAACGGTATGCATGCTCACAGGAAGCTACTGCTCCTCTTCTATATAAGGAGGTGGTTCCGGGGGTGACCAAATATTTGGTAAAAAAAAGAAGACTTTTTTCCAGGATTCCCGTTACAACGATAGTTTTTTTTTTTAAAAAAAAAAACTCCAGCAAACAATTGACCTACACATTTCCTCCAAATGTGAAGATCTTTGGTTGTGTAATCATGTCTTGGGTGACAGGAGATTGCATGTGAAACCTGTAAATCATCAGGACTAAGATTTTAAAAAGAAGAAAGAAAAGAGGCATATTTAGCAAGATTATTTAAACCCGATGTGTTTATCCTTGTTCAAGCTCCTTATTTATCATCTGTGCCTAAACATTCATCTCTATCACATTGTAATGCAGATTCATGCTAGAACAGCTGTTGTGCTGGATTGCAAACTACCAGTAGATGAAAAACTGGCAAGCACAGAGCGTGAATATTAATGATGAGATGGCTGCCTGCCTCCTCTGGCCAGCAGCTGCATTTGTTTGGGCTTCTGCAATGTGTCCGTCCCCCAAGGCTGCCAGTTAAATTCTATTATTTCCAAGTGTGGCCATTTTATTTGCTCTTAGAAGAACCAAAGCTGTCAGCTTTAGCTTCACGGTGTCAGCTGCATTGTTGTTAGATTTGTAATTTGAAGGCCGCATCCCCAGATGGCAACATCCTCAGACTTCATTGCCTTCAGGCAGGGCTCTCTGGTATAGGCCCCTGAGATGACTTCTGTCAGGGGACTGCCATTGGAACAGGGGAGGGAGGCAGGGGGGTCGTTGGGATACAGAGAGCCTCCGAAACTCCTGAGGAGCAGTTCCTCTTCCAGCGGTGGGAAAAGCCACATCTCCAGAAGAGAAGAGGGGGAAGGGGCCAGCCAAGCGAGGAAAGGGCTTGAGGATGCTGCTGAGAGCCCCAGCACCTCACCTCGCCGGGCTGGCCAGGAGGGATGCACGCCACTTCTGTAGCCCAGCTTGCGCAGAGGGATGAAACGCAAGGAGGGGAGGAGGAGGCTTGGGGTGCCGGAGTTCTTATGTTGGGGGAGAAGCTGGAAGGGGCCACTCCCGGATTCTGCAAGTGACTGAGACAGACATGAACTTGGTAGATCTGCACTGTAAATAGTTTGCACAATAAAACCTGTAAAAGCCAGGTCAGAGTCCTGCCTGGTTACTCATGAGCAACCACCACCACCACCACCACCTGACAACTTCCAACGTTGTTCACCTGCTGTAAAGGGAAAGGTGGGGTCTAATTGTTTTTACATCAAAATGGACATAGAGGCAATGGGAGCTAAGCCATCCCTGGCTTTACCCATTTGTGCTCTCTGGGTCCAGACATTTTTCTTAGAGTGGCCACGTGTCCTAATTTACAAAGGACAGTCCTCTATTTAAGGGGCTGTCCGGTCCAAGTCTGCTGTAAAGATAAAGAGCCATCAGAAGGGAAAGCAGCAAGGACCTTGAAGTTGCTCATCAGGAATGAACACCTGGGCAGCAGACTGTGCAGGTACACAGGTCAACTGGCCACATTCTTCCACACTAAAATTTATATTGAAAATGGTAGGAATCATTCTTAAATCTTCATCTATCTACAGCACAGCTTTCCAAACTTTTCATGTTGGTGACACGCTTTTTTTGACGTGCATCATTTCGGGACACAGTAATTCAGTTTTACTAGCAAACCAGAGGTTAAATTAACCTCTTTCCAGCCCTGAGAGGATCGTGGGGAGCGTTTGCACAACACACCTACAACACTGCAGCCAGCACACTAACATGTCACAACACACAGTTTGGAAAGCTCTGATCTACAGAGTTTCATAAGCAAATTTTATGTAAATATGTCCTGTTTTTTCTTTTTTTTTGGGGGGGGGTGATGCATTTGTGTTTGTTTTCTGTTTGGTGACATATAAACAGCCACCCTAACCTTTCTCTCTGCTTAAGCTGGGGCGGGAGAATTCAGATACCATGAATCTCCACTTCATATGCAAATGGCTAAACAAATGCAGTTCCTCACATTCTGTTTAGTTTGGCCTTAACAATGGTAGAGAGTTTTCCTGTTACCACTGAGGGTTTGTCTACACTTTCACTTGTCCTGTGCCTAGAAAGCATGGGTTTGAGTGTTTTTCAGCTTGGCCATGCTTTCTAGGTGCGGGTCTGAGCAGTTTTGCCCCTGCACTAAATCAGAACAAACGGCAATCTGCAGAAAACCCGATTGCTGTTTGTTCTGATTCAGCGCTAAACCACAAATTTTCCCAGTGGAGGGGGGTGGGTGGCAGGGCAAATGGATGCATGGATAAGCTCTTAGTCACCAAAGTCCACTTCAGGGTCAGAATCATAGAATTGTGGAGTTGGAAGGGACCCCGAGGGTCATCTAGTCCAACCCCCTGCACTGTATGAATCTCAGCTAAGGCACCCATGACTGATGGCCATCAAACCTCTGCTTAAAAACCTCCAAGGAAGGAAAGTCCACAACCTCTTGAGGGAGACTGTTCCACAGAGAACAAAGGCTTTCAAGTTGATGAGCCAAGACAATGGGATCAGACTATCTGGGGGAAGAGGTGTGAAAACCACAGGAACGCTGTTATCTGGCTGCTAGGATAACCATAAGCTTTTTCGCCAGCCACAAAATGCATCCCGGAAACAAAAGAGATTGCACCACTTCTGGGATATGTGCAGAATGGAAAGAGAGGACCAGAAGGAACACGGTTGAGGCCAAGGCATTTTGGCACTCCAAGCAGCTGTTGCACAACATCCAAGGAAGATGCTTTCCAGCATCTTTAGACAGCAGGCAGCACCCTCTGTGGCTTCACTGGAACCCTAAAATATTGTTGGCCCTCCCAGTGACTCCTTGGATTGCTTGAGACGTTGGGCTGATTTGTGGTAACTCACACACCACAGCTACTGTAGAAATGTGTCAGTGAGAGGTAATGCTGGGCTTACTGCATGGCTGGAAGCTAAAGAAAACTAAGATCATGGCCACTGGGCCCATCACCTCCTGGCAAATAGAAGGGGAAGAAATGAAGGCCATGAGAGATTTTACTTTCTTGGGCTCCATGATCACTGCAGATGGTGACAGCAGCCACGAAATTAAAAAACGCCAGCTTCTTGGGAGAAAGCAATGACAAACCTAGACAGCATCTTAAAAAGCAGAGACACCACCTTGCCAACAAAGGTCTGTATAGTTAAAGCTATGGTTTTCCCAGTAGTGATGTATGGAAGTGAGAGCTGGACCATAAAGAAGGCTGATCGCTGAAGAATTGATGCTTTTGAATTATGGTGCTGCAGGAGACTCTTGAGAGTCCCATGGACTGCAAGAAGATCAAACCTATCCATTCTTAAGGAAATCAGCCCTGAGTGCTCACTGGAAGGACAGATCCTGAAGCTGAGGCTCCAATACTTTGGCCACCTCATGAGAAGAGAAGACTCCCTGGAAAAGACCCTGATGTTGGGAAAGATGGAGGGCACAAGGAGAAGGGGACGACAGAGGACGAGATGGTTGGACAGTGTTCTCGAAGCTACCAGCATGAGTTTGACCAAACTGCGGGAGGCAGTGGAAGACAGGAATGCTTGGCATGCTCTGGTCCATGGGGTCACGAAGAGTCGGACACAACTAAACAACAACAACAAAAAGATGGCAGTCTTTCCGTGGACTGCATGGTCATATGGGACATGGTTATCAAATGGATCCTAGTAATCTTTTTTCATGCTCAGATTTGGAGGGAGAGATTTCCAAAGATGAGGCGTGTCCACCCAAAATGTCCCTTTATGTACCCTTGGTATACAGTGTCTATTACCAGGTGGCTGCTCTCAGCTGATCATAATTATCGGACTGTGGCCCTTCTCACACATTCTAAGCTCTGACAACCACTCTGTTTCGAGAGTGGAAATCTTCCTCGTCACCTCACTTTTGACCTCCATGGATTAAAAATCCCATGAGCACAAAACTAATTAAATACACCAGAAATGGGGGATCTGTAGCCCTCCATATTTTGCTGGACTCCAGTTCCCATCTGACTCAGTCTGCATGGCCAGTGATAAGGGATGAAGGGAGCTGTTGCCATTAATATTGGAATAGCCATAGGTATATTTATCCTTTCATCCCTGCTTTATTTAAATCTCTGCATGGGTGGCGTTGTGGGTTAAACCACAGAACCTAGGACTTGCCGATCAGAAGGTCGGTGTTTCGAATCCCCGTGATGGGGTGAGCTCCCGTTGCTCGATCCCTGCTCCTGCCAACCTAGCCGTTTGAAAGCATGCCAAAGTGCAAGTAGATAAATAGGTACCACTCCAGCGGGAAGGTAAACGGCGTTTCTGTGCTCTGCTCTGGTTTGCCAAAAGCAGCTTAGTCATGCTGGCCACATGACCTGGAAGCTGTACGCCGGCTCCCTCGGCCAATAAAGCGAGATGAGCTCCGCAACCCCAGAGTCGGTCACAACTGGACCTAATGGTCAGGGGTCCCTTTACCTTTTATTGTTTGCAATAGTCATTTTTCCTCTCAGTATTTCTCTATCCTCACTTTATTCAAACGTTGGCCATTGTTTAAAACTGCCACTTTCCCCTTTCTCCCTTCGCCATGTACTCAAAATTATGTGGAACCCTCAAATATTCCATAGTACTTTCCTCTAACCTCTGCCATTGTTCTAAACCACAATTTCCTCCCAGTGTTCTCCATCCCTGCTTTGCTCAAACTTCTGCCATGGTTTTAAATCACCAGTTACCCCCTCTCAGTGCCCCCACACTTATCACTCCCATGTCATGGCCATCTTCACTTTTGCTCCCCTATCCCTGGCTTTATGAAAATCAAGGTTTGTGCTGTGACACTGGGGACTTCGTGATAATATACTTACATTTTTATTTTATATAGTGAGATTGAAGCAGGGAAATTCATGTAGTAAATTAGGTTCATTCCACCAGAACCTGGCTTTGGGGCCAGGAAATTTCCTCATGCCCTCATCTCTTCTCTATTGTGACAGCTCAGAAATATCATTATGGGTAATTTCTTTATGGAAATACGAAGTCCCTTTAATAATCTTAGGAAAGCTTTTGAAAGGTGATTTTTGCTTATTCCAGTCAGTCCATGGTGGGGCAGGGGGAGGAGTGAAAAGTCCCATTACACAAGCAGAATTCCTTGTGCTAATGGGATATGGTGGCTGAATATTGTCCATAATGAATATAAAGCAAATATGAGTTATGGCAGTGCCGGATTTACATATAAGCTAAACAAGCTATAGTTTAGGGCCCCACTCTCTTGCCCCCCCCAAAAAATTACGAGTCTGTAAACTGTGTTTCTAAAGGAACTTTTGTTATTGCCAAATGCCCATGGGTTTGCATTATTAAGTTTGTTATGAATAAAAAATCATTTTAAGTTAGAGCTTAATAATTATTTCACTCTTAATATACTTCTTCTTAATTGTATTGCAGTTCAACAATTACTTTGATAAAATACATATTTTGTTATGTGCACATGGCTTTAGATACCCATTAGGTCCATAAATTAATATATAGCATATCTTCAACACAAAAAACAGCAACAATTTGTTGTTGACCAAGGACAGCTGGACATATAAAGGGCCCCGTTACCTTCAGTAGCTTAGGGCCTCATCAAACCTAAATCCGGCCCTGAGTTATGGGATTATTTCAGAATATTGAATCTTGGAAATAAAGGCTTTGAATATAAAGTTTCAGCCTTTAAATTTTGACAATGGAGAAATGTCTAAGTTTTGCAGAATTAAATGTCTATATTGTTGAATGTCACTGTTTCCTTTTATCACATCTAAAAAGGAACTCACTATTCTTTTTTTCACTGTAACTTTTTCATTGTTCGAAATATTAGTTTTTTAGTAATCTGTAATGTCTATATATTTGCAAGAAATTCATTCACTCCTACTACCTAAAAAATGCATAGTAAATCTGGAGGAAATCAGACCTCTTGTTTCCAGTTACAGTATATTTAGCGGTATTTCCCCCTTCTCTAGTGACTATGTGCCTGAATCTTAATTCATTTGACTGTACTGAGTTGCTGGAGGCATGTCTGTTGCAGCTGTAATTTCAAAAGCTTTGGGAAACCTTCTTTTACCAGGGGCTAAAAGACTGCTGGGGAGACAGAGTGAACTCGGGAAACCCCACTGAATTTGTCACGAGGGTTCTCCTCCTCCCCAGCCTGTTTTTAAAGTCTGACTCATTTTTTATTTATCAGCAAAGAGAAAATTCCACATACACAGATTCGCCTGTTGAGAGGTTGATGATTCACCCATGGTGAATGTCCCACGCCAGAGCTTATCATCGTTCCATGCAGGGATTCAAAATGCATGAGTAGTCCAGACTGAACATGTAGTTGGAGGGTGATGCCAGAGGGATAATATTCCAAGAACTGTCACAAGAACTTGGATTTCACCTAACAGTGACCCTACCTTTGCAGTGGTTCCCATACCTTTTCATGCCACTGCCCCCTTTGGCACAATCCCTTGGTGTTCACACATTTAACACTGTAACTAAGGCTGCATTTAGATGGCACTTCATTCCATCTCCTTGAAATTTCCATAACTTTGGTTTTGCATTTTCTGTGGTATTTCATGTGACATAGAAACCACTTCTGGGAATCTAGCAGAAGTTTAGGGCTCGTTTCTGTGTTGTTTCCAGAAAGAAATCCATTTGCAACCACATTAACTTGGGAAGTTGCCAGAGTTCGTTATGAAGATTTTGGGGGTGGTATATAGTTCTTTCCTGCAATTTAAAGTTTAACGCTACATAGTGGTAAATTGGTCAAAAAGCCATAGTTCCACAACACCGCAAAGTACTGCTATGTGAAGGAACATTAAAAACACAGACAGAAGCACTAGCAAGATAGCCAGTAAAATGAATGCAATAAACCCCACATCCAAATGCAGCCCAAACATGGGTAACTTAAATCATGCATGTTCCTTCCCTGTTAACCTCTGTTTCAGCTTCCTGGCCTTCGTCTGTTGTCTCCTTGCATTAAATTCTAGATTGTAAGGTCTCTGGGGCAGGGGCCAATCTCTTTAAATGCAAGCTGAATTGAATATCTCCCCATTCCCTAGTGGGGCACAGTTTTAATCCATTTTCTACATGTACCTGGCTCAGATCCTGCCCCAGGAGCCAATAAGCTGTGCTGGGTGGTTACTGAAGGTAGGACCTTGGAGCAGACTTAACATATGCATGGGAGAGTCATCTCCCTTTGGTCAAATTCCAGGACTAATTTCTTTAACGCTTCCTGAAATCCATCTTTTTAAATAGTTTGCTTCCCAGTACAATCCCACTCTCTCATTTACAAGCAGTTGAAGGAGTTTCCCTCAGTAAAACAACTGTGATAAAAGAACAATCAATGAACACATGCTCATTCCTCAGTAGCCATATAAGCTAAGCAATTTGGTAGGCTGTAGGCATTCTGGTTATATTTATGCCTAGCACAGCATAGAAATCTGCTGGCGATTAAGAAAGCCTGAACCAGATGGATTTATTGATCCCTTCAGTGACAGTGTGCCATACTGTCTGTTTTTATACGCTATGCTTGCTGGAAACTCTGACCAGGGTTCTACAGATAGGATCTAATTTCTTGAGGTCCGAACTGTGGAGAAGATGGCAAGCATTTGGGAATAGATTGTGCCCCTCTGCCAACTCTTCTTGCTGTTCTTGGTATTATTTGTGTGTTCATTCATTTATAAAGGCATACCTTCCTTCAGATGTTCATAGTTTTCCCTCCCAGGTTATGCAGTGTAGTTTATATTGATTAGAATCGAAGCCCCTGCAAGGGCCTTACCAGCAGTAGACCAATAGTAGTGGCTGCACTGGGAGACCTCCACACAGAGGGAGATCTGAAGCATCCTAGGCCCTGCTGTCCAAGTGCCCTCCCAGGGACTGATTCCTAAATTGAGATACAGTAGTACCTCGGGTTACATACGCTTCAGGTTACATACGCTTCAGGTTACAGACTCCGCTAACCCAGAAATAGTGCTTCAGGTTAAGAACTTTGCTTCAGGATGAGAACAGAAATCATGCTCCGGCGGCGTGGCAGCAGCAGGAGGCCCCATTAGCTAAAGTGGTGCTTCAGGTTAAGAACAGTTTCAGGTTAAGTACGGACCTCTGGAACGAATTAAGTACTTAACCCGAAGTACCACTGGAAATGTTTCATTGAGAAGAGATCATGCTGCAATATCCTCAAGCCCACAGAGGGAAGTAGTAGTAGTAGTAGTAGTAGTAGTAGTAGTAGTAGTTTGTTATTACCAGCCCTTCAACCCAAGGCCCCAGGGCAGGTCACAATTATTTAAAATGCAACATTAGAAACAGTTTAAAATAAATTGAAATGACATGTTGACATAAGTGGTGTTGGGGGATGAGTGTTCCGACCCCTGGTCTCTCACTTGTGGCGTGCCTCAGGGTTCTGACCTTTCCCCCATGCTTTTTAACATCTATAAGAAGCCATTGGGAGAGATCATCAGGGGGTTTGGGCTGGGTGTTCATCAGTATGCAATGCCCTCTATGTGGGGCTACCTTTGAAGGTGACCTGGAAATTACAATTAATCCAGAATGCAGCAGCTAGACTGGTGACTGGGAGTGGCTGCCGAGACCATATAACACTGGTCCTGAAAGACCTACATTAGCTCTCAGCACGTTTCTGAGCACAATTCAAAGTGTTGGTGCTGACCTTTAAAGCCCTAAACAGCCTCTGTCCAGTATACCTGAAGGAGCGTCTCCACCCCCATCGTTCTGCCCAGATACTGAGGTCCAACTCGGAGGGCCTTTGTGGAACACTTTAGAGTATTTGAAATATTTCACACACATTGTCTCAGTAACCAGCCTGTGAAGTAGAACTTCCCATAGGTGGGATGCTGGGATCAACCAAAATAGTCCAAAGTCACCTGTTCAAAAATTTGTGTTGTGTAATTGCATCTGTGGCTGTTACTAATAACAGAGTGCAGAGCACACAAAACTGTCATATTAAGGACAAAAAGTAACAACAAAACCAAAAGCAGCCAGTCCAAAATTTAGCCAACCACCATTTTAAAGGGAGGAGATTCTGGAAAAATCACTATTTATGCACTTTATGTGTGGCCTGCTACTAAAAAAAAAAATAAAAATCTACATGACTCATGCTCAGAAATATTCTTCATTTTTGCTCCACCATAACTGTGTGGTTGAAGACTCTGTAGAACCCATAGTTATTTCCCCTATTATTTCAGGTTATTGGGTGGAGGCTATATTTGCTTTTGTTTTTAGAAATGCTGTAGCATGGCCACATTTTAAAAATAAGGAACAAGGAACAAGGAATGCTTATGGAGTTGGTTCTGCATCACTTAATGGGTGTATCCTTACTTGTGAATGGTTAGCAGTGAGCTTAGGTCAAAAACAGTAGAGGGTGTTGAAGTTCAAAATATGCATCAGGTTCTGTGCACATGTTTCTGAGGTCAACCAACGCTTTAAAAATGAATATCGAAAATAACAACTGAATGGCTATGCGGACCCCCCTGAGCTTCATTGGTGAGCCGAAATGAATTCAGATGCCAAAGAGTTCTAGTAAACTCAAAATAGGACTGTTGCAAAATCTTGGTCTTTTACAGCTTGTTGCATGCTAAAGTAACTTGAACACTTTAATGAAAAACATGGGTGGACTGGAACTCTTGGAACCCTAAAGGTGCTCTTGGTCTGTTTTGTGCATTTGTATGCCTCTTTTTGGGATGCAGGTGGCGCTGTGGGTTAAACCACAGAGCCTAGGACTTGCTGATCAGAAGGTCGGCGGTTCGAATCCCCACGACGGGGTGAGCTCCCGTTGCTCAGTCCCAGCTCCTGCCAACCTAGCAGTTCGAAAGCACATCAAAGTGCAAGTAGATAAATAGGTACCGCTCCGGCAGGAAGGTAAACGCCGTTTCCGTGCGCTGCTCTGGTTCGCCAGGAGCGGCTTAGTCATGCTGGCCACATGACCCGGAAGCTGTATGCCGGCTCCCTTGGCCAATAAAGAGAGATGAGCGCCGCAACCCCAGAGTCGGCCATGACTGGACTTAATGGTCAGGGGTCCCTTTACCTTTACTATGCCTCTTTTCAAGCAAGCCTGCATGGAGTGACGTCTGCTATCTATGACAGAGCCACACCTAGGAGGGATAAAACTCCTCTCTATGCAGTTTATGGAAATGCTTTAAGGCAAGGTGACACATACTTAGTAAAGCAAGGAACTGTTCATGACAAGGAAGAATCTGAACTATGACAATAATGGTGTCGATTCTACTAGCAAGAGAATAAAAATATTTCTATTCCTGCTTTGTCTGCAGCTATATCTAATTACTTTGCTGGTCTGGAACAGGGTTCCTTCTCTGCACGGCCTTTAGTTGATTTTCAAAATCCATAGATGCCAGTTATTTTCTGGTACCTGTCCTTTTTGGTCTGACTCTTATTCTTAGTCATCAAGGGTTGCCAAAATTGTCATTCTTTGGGGTTTAGTGTCCCACATCAGAGTTCCTAAAAGTAAAATCACAGAGGAGGGAATGGATTTATCTTTTGTTCACATAGGAAGCTTCTTTATACCAAGTAAGACCATTGGTCCGTCTGGCTAAGTGCTGTCCATACTGGTTGGCTACGCCTCAGCTTTTCCAGCCTTATCTGGAGATGTCAGAGAGCTGAACCTTGAGAACTTTTGCATGCAAATCATGTGTTCTACTACAGTCCTTCCCCAATAGGAAGCTGCCATTTATCAAGGCAGATCATTCATCCATCTAATTCAGTACCGTCTACAACAGGGGATGCCCACATCGTGCTCTCCATATGTTGTTGGACTTCAACCACGTCAGCTCCAGCCAGCACAGCCGATGTTCAGGGGTAATGGCAGTGGTCGTCCATCAACATCTGGAGGGTATCACATTGGCTATCCTTGTCTACACTTACTAGCAGCAGGTCTCCAGTGTTTCAGACAAAGGTCTGTCCTAGTCCTGACTGGAGATGTGAGAGATTGGAATTGGGACTTTCTGCAGGCACAGCATGTGACCTGCCACTGAGCTTTAGCCCCTCCTTGTAAATGTATGTATATAAGAAAGTCCTTTTTAAGACTGATGGTTCATTTCCTTCTCACTACACCCTGCAACAATGCCACTTCCCCTCTAAGTTTGTACTGTGTCTCAGTGTTGATGCAGTCTCCTTTATGTGCAGGGCCAGCCCTACCATTGGGTGAATGGAGGCGGCTGCCTCATGTGGCAGATACTGGGAGCAGCAGTGATGTGTTGCAGGGCAAATCTGTGTGCACTACCAGGCCTGCCTTGTGCCTGCTAAGTTCTCCTGCTCTCCTCAGGTGTGGTGAAGGATGCTATCCCATCACCAGTGTTGATGAAGTAAGGTTCAGCTGTCACTCTGCTCAGTTTCTGTAGGTAGCCATTTTATTCTTCACCTCAAAGAACAAAATATATTGGGCTAGCCCTGTCCATGTGTGAGATCATTGCCATCCCCAAGGAATGGATAGCAGGTCACCGTGCAGTCCACAGCCAGCCTTTTCACACATTGCAGCTGCTGAGCTGTAGGTAGAATGGTTGAGAACCTATTTTATGGCAATCAAGCCTTTCTAGTATGTCTTTAACCAAAAGCAGCAAGACTCTGTTGGCTTCAAAATCAATGCAGGGCATCCTATTGCAGAGGATATGCAATAGCAACCAGCAGGTAAGAGAAAAGTTTGATCAATGTGGTCATGGTGGTGGGGGTTTGGGTATGAAAACTGTGGCAGTTGAGCGTGCCCTTATTATTATCTTTGAAATGTTGCAGAATATGTACCTCCCTGCCATTATTGATGTAAAGAACTGTTGCCAAAGAGGCATTATTAGGAATACAACCACCCAGAGCAATCTTGGCCGAGATATTTCACAAGTAATGTTCGTATATGAGCCAATTTCTTGCCGTTTGCAAGGATCGACTGGAATTCTCTGAATTGTTTCCAAGTCTTAACTATATTGTAAGCCCAGAGGCAGAAATTCCTCCCCTGCCTCCCCTTGCTTAAAAAGCTTCCTAATGAACTCCATCCACTCTTTTCTGCCAACAGATGCTTCATGTTAAGGCAATCCATAACAATCCAAATATTTTATATAATAAACTGAATGGGCTTTTTTATCTTGAAAAGAAGTGTATTTAAAAAACAACAACAACAACTTATTTCAACAGAATATTTAATATCTGTTTTCCAATCAATTCCTATCTACTTTAAAGACTTATTTTTTTAAAGAGTGGGTGGGGCATAATATTTTGCCAAAGTCAACTGATACTGAATGGGGGGTGGAAAGAAACTCAATATTTTTTATTTATTTATTTATTTATTATTATTATTATTATTATTATTATTATTATTATTATTATTATTATTATTTATTAGGAATTTAAATGAAACATATTATCTGAAAACATATCATCCTTAATTTTTCCCATTTTCTCCCTCCCCCCACCCTCCTATGAAAATCCCCCCATCCCCACCCCCTGATTTCCCTCAGTTCCAATCTCTGGTTTCTCTGTAAATGCTATTCTCTGCATGTTACAAAATTGTATAAATCCTTAAATTATCTGATTATTGTCAATAAAAAGTTTGTGAGTGTTTATTCAAAACCTGCCAAGAAGTCCAATTCACTTTGCTGCATCTTCAAATACTTTGTAAAAGGTTCCCATTCATCTTTGAAGTCACAGTTGTCCTTGTCCCGTAGCTTATGTGTCTATTTTGTCAGTTCAGCATAGTCCATCAATTTCTCTTGCCATGATTCGTTAGTTGGGATTTCCTCAGTCTTCCATCCTTGTGCTATAAAGATTCTCATGGCCATTGTCATGTACAGGAAAGAAACTCAATAGACAAATAGACAGGGCAAATTACTTTGACTGTACAAGAGTCGGCGAGAGAAGGGCAGTTCAGTGGAAGCTGAAGAGCCACTGGAGAACCAGTGTGGTGTAGTGGTTAAGAGCGGTAGTCTCGTAATCTGGTGAACTGGGTTCGCTTCCCCGCTCCTCCACATGCAGCTGCTGGGTGAACTTGGGCCAGTCACACTTCTCTGAAGTCTCTCAGTCTCACTCACCTCACAGAGTGTTCGTTGTGGGGGAGGAAGGGAAAGGAGAATGTTAGCCGCTTTGAGACTCCTTAAAGGGAGAGAAAGGCGGGATATCAAATCCAAACTCTTCTTCTTCTTCAGGGCACTGCCTCTTGCACTTCTGTGGCCTGAGATGGGTGCTTCCCCCTCACCTCACTGGGGGGCTGGTTCTGTGAGATACAAACATACATCTGCTTTCAAACCCACCTTCTTGACTTGCCGTGTCCAGGAGGAGGGAGCCAGAGGGAGCTGCACAAAATTATGGGAGTAAAGTGACTGCTAATCAACTCTGCAACTCCTTCATCCCTACATACCGTACATCCCTCTGCAGTCTTCTAAAATAGTAGCCAAGGAAGGCATCAAAAAAGGTTAGGGGACACCTCACCCCCGGCACCTCTGTAATTCAGCTACTGAAAGGCACAGGGAACAATACCCTGTTCCCTACGGTACTGTAGTGCCAGAAAAACAGGCACGATTTCTTTAGCAGAACTCCTCACATATAGCTCTCTTCTTTGAACACAAAAAAGGGATCTGACTAAACTCACCAAAAAGAGAATTATGAATTACAAAAGGTCACTCATAAGTAGTTTGCTGGCATGTTGTAAAAAGAGGAGGGGGGAGGGAAAGCCTATTTTTAGGTTTAACAAACATCTCCCCATTTTAACTGTCCCCAAACGATCAAAGGATTGCAGAGCACCAGTGCCTTTTGAAACACATCTGCTTCCCTGAAATTAACACAGGGCTGGAGAATTAATGCAACGGAGTGTAGTTATATTTGCAACGAGTTAAATGAGGAATCCTGGGGTTTGCAATAGATCAGCGTAGAATGGAACTGAATGTCTGTGGTCTGGCAAGCAAAACCAAGTTAGTGGTCTGGCAAGGGCCGTTGCCACTTTAAAAGAGGTTATGTGCCATGTGATCTGCAACCCTCCCCTTTTCTTGTGCCTTGCCAAAGGGAGGGGGGATGTTGTAGACTACAGATCACTTCTTTTAGAGCAGTGGTGTACTTTAAAATGAGGCAATGTATAGCGTGCCCCCCACTCTCTTGGCAAAGTGCAAGGCTCAAGATCCAAACCTGATCTTAAGCCCTCCATTCTCCTTCAACCCCTCCATCTAAGCTGGGAACCTTTTGCAGCAGCACTCCAGGAGGCAAATGAAGGCTCAAAGTGGGTAGAAAATTTAGGCTCATAACTATCAGAAGCGCTTTCTGTTTGTGTAGTGGGTAAGAGGGGTTGATCTGGCGTACTGTCCAGTGCAAAGCCATCTCCCCAGAGGAACCACGTCGTCCTTTGCAAAACAGGAACTTGTGAGCTGTAAATCACCCTTTGTCGTGTGAGTTCTATGAAATGCTGGCTAACTCTAATGCTTGGAAATGTACATTTAAATAGCAGGGAGATGATTCATCCTGCTCGGGGTCCACACACCTGCATGTGAAGGAACCCTCATGGGGCTCATACAAAGCCCAGTTTCTTCTCTTCCTCCACTGCATGTGACACATGTACGTCTATGTACGCTTCCCTCCTTTCTACCTAGCGCCCCCTGTCCGTATGGAGGAAGAAATGCATGGTGAGCAGGGAGAGGGACCGGTGAAAAGAGCCATGTCTAAGAATGCATACCATTAAATGCACTTCAGAAAAAAAGATCAGAAAACCCCCAAATTCATATTAATAATATATTAAGATAAGAGTTGTTTGACAGTGGAGCAGACTGTCTCAGAAGGGGGTGGGCTCTCCTTCACGGGAGGTTTTTAAATGGGTTGGATGGCCATCTGTCAGGGATTCTTTAGCTGTGATTCCTGAATGGCAAGGGGTTGGACTACATGACCTTTGGGGGGTCCTTTCCAGCACTATGAAGAGACCACCAGGAGAAATGGAAAATGATGGGTGAAAGAACCAACCATATTATGGTCTCATTTTTGGCTACATGCCCAATAACATTTGGAAGCCCAGGAGGGAGAAGTTAGCCAGAGAGAGAGAGGTATATAGGTTGGAAGAAAGGATAATTTATCCAATGTCCATCAGAACACTCTTATTTAAAACATATAGTACTATTAAAAAGCAATGCCCAGCTGATAGCCTGAATACCAAGTACCTGTATACTCTCAAGGAATCCTGTGGATTTAGTTAAATGTTTGGGGCGCTAACAGTGGGTGTTTCATTTAGAGCTGTCTGCCTGGCAGCTCTCCAAGGATTCAGAGGCAGTATTCCCCATTCCTACATGGCGTTTTTAGGGAATGAACCCTCACAATCTTAGATCCTTTCATCTGGACAAGCTTGGACTGAATCCAGGACCTTATGCATGCAAACCATGCACTCCGCCGCTGAGCCAAGCTCCTTGGCTTCCCAACCATAGAATTTGGGCCACTTATGCAATACAATTTGGTACTGACTCACTTAAGAATCAACATATTTATGAAGACTAAAATGTGAGAACACAAAGTTGGATACTCAGTGCTTCATAACTGGAAGTCTGTCTTGCCTTGGATGTTTAGGTGAGTAGGCACAGGGCGGGAAATCTAAATGTCTCATGCTTCCTGGTTGTGTCTTTTCCCCATAAATGTCTGAAAAGAGACTTTTGCATCTCTTTCTGCAGATGTGCTGCCTTTGCCTTGGCCGCCAGCATGTCTTACCATAGCGGGAAATGGAAGAGTTCTGTTTCAGATATTACAAGGAGATGAGAACAGGAAGCACCAGTCACTCCCCTGCCCCCTGGACATTTCTGAATGTTCAAAGTGAGTCTGAATGTGAGGACCTTTTAGAAAACAAACTAGTAGCATATACTTTACTCACGCGTGTTTAATCTCATTTATATCATTTTACTTTTAAGTATTACCTATACATCTCTTGCATGAGACAAACTTGCTGATCGGTGCACATGCCGGAACAGAATCCATCTAAGTCCTCTGATTTATTTTTGTTTCACTTTTCTTTATTTTTCTAAACCAAATCAGGGCTTCTTTATGTCTGAAAAGAGCTCAAGTGACACACTAATGGACATGGCTCATGATGAACATGAACTGAACAGAACCAGGCACACAACACAGGAGTCATTTGTCCTAAGTAAATAGATCTTTTTAAAGCCACCAGAGATGTCACCAAATTAGCAAACCTCTTCAGTAGCCCCAGGAACCTCTAGAGTAGCTACATCACACAGTTCTAAAAACAGCAGGTGTTGGATAAATTCAAACCTCTGAAGTTTTTGGCCATCAGCTCTTTCAAGGGCTGCATAAACATATCCATTTCTTCTGAAATGAGCAATTAACTGTGTGGCCTCCCTTGCAGCACAACTCGGGGAGGGCCCAAGACATTTTACCGTCTGAGGCAGAGTATCAAATGGTGGCCCTAACACCATCACCACCCCAGTCACAGAGAATAATATCCAAGGTTAGCATAATACTCTTTTTTGTATCTGAGGCGGAAAACCCTATGTGTGTTTCTCTTTGGGAGCAAAAATGAAGCAATAATAAATTCAATTGATAACAATTAGTTGCCATTTCAAAGGCTTGGGGCTGTATATATTAAATAAAGAGGCCTTCTCCAGCATCCTACTGGCCTTCATGAACTGGTCAACCTACTGTTTAAATCTTTGTTAGTTGCCTGAAGCATGGCTGGAAAGTTATAATGTGTCTGGGGCTTCTACTATTCTTCTTATTTACTCTTATCATACTTTAGCCTTCTTACATAGACGCTCTTTCCCTGTCCATAGGTAGAGGAGGTGGGGACAATGACATTCTGCACATGTGTGAAGAACCACTTTCCTAAATAAGTGCTGTACAAGTCCAGTTATAATGAAAACACCAAGGTTCCACATTTGCTGCCCTACCAAGCCCCAACTGACCTTCTTATTCTTATTCTTTGTATACTATCCTTCATCCATAGATATCTGTGCGGTTCAAAACAGAAAATTAAAATTTGTTCTCAGGTCCATGGCATTATACATTCTAGCCAATGTAGTTAGCATAGCTATATTTTGCAATCATTCTCTTTGTTTTGCTTAAAACGGAGGCAAGGTTTGAAACAGACAGATGCAGAATGGAAAGTTTTCCGTCCATGAGATAAAAATCAAGTTACACAGTGTCAGGGCTTTGCCTACGGGTGGGCCAAACAGCTAATTCCATTCTGATCTGTCTCACTGGCACTCAGTCATCGAGCCATTCCAGCCCACTGTGCGTCATTTCATCCCATTCTGTCCTATTGTACACACATGGGACTTCCATGATGCTGGCTGCCTGGGTAAAGAACTCAGCTATAACCCATTGGCAATTATAATCTGAATGGTTTTTAGCAAAGCTAATCAGAAAATTGCCTGACCTATTAAT
The DNA here is from genome assembly GCF_964270895.1 of Podarcis filfolensis. Classification (NCBI taxonomy): domain Eukaryota; kingdom Metazoa; phylum Chordata; class Lepidosauria; order Squamata; family Lacertidae; genus Podarcis; species Podarcis filfolensis. The sequence continues at coordinate 95,199,393 of NC_139604.1, forward strand.
CTAAACTGGAAATATATCAAAATTTAATCATTCAACTTCCTATTTTAAATTTTAATTACCTGATTGCTAACATGACTCTTGAAGCTATTTACAGCCATCAAATTAGGGGGTTAACCATTAATAATCTTTTAGTTTTCATTTTCCTCATTTAAAAACTCTTCCTTTTGTTAAGAGCTTACTAGCTATATAAATCCATAATTTACAAATTCATTCCATGCTTTATAAAATAATTTATAAGAACTTTGATATATTAACAATTTTTAAAAAATAATAATAATATTGTAACCATGTGTAAAAAGAATCCTACATTTTTGTGTAGAACTGACACAGCAGACTCTTCCATTGATTATTTTTTGACACTTTTATGCTTAATCAGAGCTCACTTGGTTTTGGGTGTACGGTGCAGTAAGTTCTCTTTTAGCAAAAATATTCTACCTTTTGTGTAACGCTGCAAAAATTCTCAATTCCCCAATGATGTCATTTAAAATGTTTCACCACATCCCCTTGTAAGTTACAAATGGGGATGGAAAAAGATGTGCAATACAGAGAGGATTGTGGGCCCTTTTGGTAGCCGACACAGGACATTCTGTACTTTGATAGAAAATGACCATATTTTTGCTTTAAGACTAATTTAAATTCTTTTCATAGGTTACTGATTTGTAGGAATGTTCCTCTCTAGTCCATCTTCATATGTTCCATATTACAAAACAAATATTTCGCAACAGAGCATATATATAATATTAAAAGCCTTTTGATTTAGGATCCCCAGAGCACTCTACGATACCGCAAAGCTGGGTCAGCCCCATGCTCAGGAGCAATGCCAGTGTAGGGTAGGACACAATCCCATGCTTAACCAACAGTAGAGCAAATGCTACAACAATAGATGTTGGAACAATAGCCAAAGTAGCAAAGCTGACCAGACATGCCCACCGAGTCCCTGGTAGCCTCACTACCACACACCGATCACAAGACTGCTTGCTGCTGATACCCTTCACATTGCCCAAGCAGGTAACATGAGACATAGCACATAGTGCTATCTGAATAGTCCCACGATATCACCCAACATAGTACACAGGTATCGTACAACCAGGCAGCAGCAGCAACAAGGAAACCACAATGCGCCCCCCTTGGTGTCCAGTTATTTCCCCCCCTTCAGGATCCATCACTAAACCAGGACTGAAAAGGTTGACCAACCTCAGGGCTGACCCAAGACATTTTGACACCTGCGGCATACCACAAAATGGCATCCCCCTCCCTGCAAGGGGAAAAGGGGTGAGGGAAGATCTACATCAGGAATAAGGCAGCATAAGGATCCTGCCACCTGAGGCAGTTGCCTCACTTTGCCTCATGGGTGTGCTCTGGCTGACATGTTAACTACTGTTTACCCCAGTAGAATGTCATGAACCATGAGGTAGAGTCAGCATCATATACTAAGAAAAGACATCACACAAGGAAAAGCTGCCAATGACTCTTACTACCTCTGGATTTGCTTCCAAATGACCTGTTTACTGATCATTCACCCTCATTTTCTTTTGGTGAGGAGATTAGATGACAGCAGCTTTTTCCAAGAGCATACAAGGAGCCCCACTGGATCAGGACATAGACCCATCTAGTCCAGCACTCTGTTCTCACAGTGGCCCACCCACAAGGCAAGGTGAGGCGACTGCCTCAGGCGGTAGGATTCACAGGGGCAGCAGATCCGGCCTCCAAGGAATGCATCACCTGCTGCTACTGCTGCTGTGGTGACAACAGCTGAGGCACACTCTTTGAAGGCCAGATCTGTCTTCTCCGTGGCAGCCCCCCATCATGTGGCCTCCTGGTGAATAGCAAGTGCTGCTGGTCTCTTCCCAACCCTAGGGAAAAAAGTGTGGGGCTGCCCTCTGGGATCTCTTGAGCCCTACTCCCACCTGACATGATTCAGAACCTTTGATTCCCACTTCAACTGCTGGGTAAAATTGATTTGATTCCCCCCTTGTTCCTAATATAGAACTTCACTCACCCCCCTCCCACTGTTCCCAGTGTGGATCTTTATTTCCCTCCTTTATTCCCATTCCTCCATGACTAGTCATCTCTTATAAAGGGGTTGCAGGAACATAGGAAGCTGCCTCATACCAGGTCAGACTATTTGTCCATCTGGCACAGAATTATCTATCCTGACTAAAAAATGACTCCCCCTGGTGTCAGGCAGAGGCCTTCTTCATCGTCTGCTAACTGATCCTTCTTAACTAGAGACACCAGGGAATTTTATGACAGAGCCATGGTTCTTCCTCTGCGGGTATCAGAGCAGGACAGAACTGCTCCCTTTGTGAGGGATGTCATGGTTGTTAAGTCAGCACAAGCCACTCTGTAGCCTCATGCAATCAGATCAGTAGATGCATCAATACTACAGACTATTCTTTTTTCTTTTAACAGGGGGATCACTAAAATGAGAACAGGGGAAAATGTGTACAGTCTAAAGGGAACATTAATATTATTTCTTGAAAAACGATTGTTTCTGTATGATAGTTTTTTTACTAATTTTTATGCATTTGTTTATGTGTTGTCACAGTATGGTCATGGGGTAACACCAAACAGCAATATGCATATGAGCAAGGGAAATCATCATTGGGTTTTGTTTTAATTCTTTTTGCTCTGGAACTTTCCATGAGAAAACCCACTCTTTAGTGCTCAATGGAAGCAAATGTCTATCTGCACAAAACCCAAATTGACGTTTCTTCTGACTGAGTACAGTGGTACCTCAGGTTACATACGCTTCAGGTTACATACGCTTCATGTTACAGACCCCGCTAACCCAGAAATAGTACCTTGGGTTAAGAACTTTGCTTCAGGATGAGAACAGAAATCGTGCTCTGGCGGCTTGGCGGCAGCGGGAGGCCCCATTAGCAAAAGTGGTGCTTCAGGTTAAGAACAGTTTCAGGTTAAGAACGGACCTCCAGAATGAATTAAGTACTTAACCTGAGGTACCACTGTACTGCATTTTTGCAGGGAAAGCTCTGAGGCAAAAATAAAACATGCTTGGACACAAAGTTTTAAAACATGGACCTGTGCCTGGAAAGAGTGGGGCAACTGGTAAGGGTGGATAAGCCCTTGCTTCAACACTGGCAGTGGGACAGTAGAAGCAGAAGGCTAATTTAGTGGGCACAAGGCAGTTTGCAGACCCTCCAAGTGTCCCTGTTTTCCAGGGATGTCCCTGATGTAGAGATGCTGTCCAGGTTTCTGATTTGATCCTGGAATGTCCCGCTTTTCCTTAGGATGTCCCTGTTTTCATTGGAGAAATGTTGGAAGGTATGGAGTTATCTAACCCCCAAGCTGTCTGCAGGCAATCCTGTATAGGGAAGTTTAAAAAAATGTTTAATATTTTATTATGTTTTTATATATGTTGGAAGCTGCCCAGAGTGCTGGGGCAACCCAATAAGATATGAGGGGAATGGAATTATGGAATGGGACATGAGTTTGGTATGGCACACACAGCTACTCCCAACCCCTTAGCTTGTGATGGTTGGCTCACCCTGTCTAATGATAGGGCCGGCCCTCTAAAGACTGTGGAAATGGTATCAAAGTAAAGTCTAATATGGGAAATTAGGATTTAGAAAGGATCAGATAGAAAGCTTGGTCAAAATCCATAAAGTTAAGGACAAAGAAACAAGTTTACCACCTATCCAATGGTAGGAATTAATTTATACAGAAAAACACTCTATAGCGTGAAAACAAAGAATGAAAGGTTAGAATAATAGAGTGTTGTTAACATTTCAAAATGGTTGACATTTTTGTAAAATTATCTGAGAAGCAATGTTCCACATGTATTGTAAGACTTCCTGGGCACAAGGTACGACTGATTCTATTTTGGGGAGGCTATTGGAAAATGGAAAAGAAAGCTGTAAACTAAATATAGATCATTCATTTCATACACACAATCTGACACATTTTTCCTGGATTCACATTAAACATTCTGGTTTTCTCCCTTTTAAAGAGAGTACATGTCTATCAGGAAATATGCAAGGTGTTATTAAAATGTCCTTTGATACTGTTTTATTGCTAAAGAACCTTTTCCCCCCTATGGGCCCGAATGCAGCTGAAATTAAAAACTTTTTTGTATAAGTCTGATCTAAGCATAGGAAAGAAGTGGTTTCTATGGATTGCAAGAAGGGTTATAAATGATACCCTGCTGCTGAACTAATTGAATTGGCTGCCAGTTAACTACTGGGCTAAGTCCAGGATGTTAACATTGGTGTGCAAAGCCGTATACAACTTGGGACTGGGATATTTGAAAGATCATTCACCCCTTATATACTAAACTGACTACTGCACCCTGCAGGAGAAGGCTTCTGCAGATTCCATCTCATTAGGGAATTTGTATACAGTGTAGGAATTGGGCCTTTTGTATGGCAGCAGCTACGCTTTGGGACTCCCTCCCATCACATATCAGATGTGTGCCACCTATATTACCTTACTGGCAACTATTATAGACCTACCTTTCCCAAAAGCCTTATCCCAGTTTTTATTTGTACAGTGGTAGCTCAGGTTACATACGCTTCAGGTTACATACGCTTCAGGTTACAGACTCCGCTAACCCAGAAATAGTGCTTCAGGTTAAGAACTTTGCTTCAGGATGAGAACAGAAATCGTGCTCCGGCGGCATGGTGGCAGCAGGAGGCCCCATTAGCTAAAGTGGTGCTTCAGGTTAAAAACAGTTTCAGGTTAAGAACGGACCTCCGGAACGAATTAAGTTCTTAACCTGAGGTACCACTGTATTGTACTTGAAATAGTCTTTATAATCATGTTGTTGTTGTTTAGTTGTTTAGTCATGTCCGACTCTTCGTGACCCCATGGACCAGAGCACCCCAGGCACTTCTGTCTTCCACTGTCTCCCGCAGTTTGGTCAGACTCATGTTTGTAGCTTCAAGAACACTGTCCAACCATCTCATCCTCTGTCGTCCCCTTCTCCTTGTGCCCTCAATCTTTCCCAACATCAGGGTCTTTTCCAGGGAGTCTTCTCTTCTCATGAGGTGGCCAAAGTATTGGACCTCAGCTTCACGATCTGTCCTTCCAGTGAGCACTCAGGGCTGATTTTCTTAAGAATGGAGTGGTTTGATCTTCTTGCAGTCCATGGGACTCTCAAGAGTCTCCTCCAGCACCATAATTCAAAATTTATAATCATAGGCACTGCTGAAATAGAAATAGAGCTGAATGTCACCAGCGTACTGACGACACTTTGCTCCCAAACTCCTATTGACCATCCTCAGCAGCTTCATATAGATCAGGCACGTCCAACTCACAAGAGACTGTGATCTACTCCCAGTATAAAAATTCTGGAAGTGATCTACCCATGAAAGGGGGGGGGAGGCAAAGCTGTTGACCTTTTTTTTGGGGGGGGGAATCACTCACCTAAAAGAATGTCACAGCGGTTTACGAAGGAACGGAACGGAACAACAGAGTGGGGGGGGGCAGGGTCTTTCAGTGCATTGCTTTTCACAACTGCCAATCGAGAGGGGTCCCGCGGGCATCCTTGGATTAAATAGTGGCCCACAGCACTCCACAGCATATCTGCCAGGGGATGAAAAAACACTCTGCACATGTCCATGTAGCATTACTCTTGTAGCATGGTGACCCCCAAAGAGGGTGCTGTACAGATTGCTATTGCTGGCACCAGGGGTGCCATCTAGGGTGGGCCCCCCAAATTTTCAAGTAGGGGATTGGGCCCCCTCAGTATTCTGCACAACAAGCTCATGTCACCCACGCACGGTGCACGGCGCGCTTGCATCACGAATGCAAGCCGCATGGTGTGTGTGCAACAGATCAGCACATTGTGCAGCATGTGAGTGACATGAGCACATCGTGTGGTGTGCGCGTGTGACATAGGCATGTAGTGTACCTGCCCCCTCAATCACAGGGGCAAGCCGGTGTGCCTGGCTGGCACACTTGTGTCATCATCATCATCATCATCATCATCATAATAATAATTTATTATTTATACCCCATCCATCTGGCTGTGTTTCCCCAGCCACTCTATGCGGCTCCCAATCAAGTGTTAAAAACAATACAGCATTAAATATTAAAAACTTCCCTAAACATAGATACACAATGTCATTCAGGACAGTTAAGCCAGCAAATTATTATATGTTATTTTGAACAGTGCAGAGCTTAGACCACAGTTGTGGGGGAGCTATGGTTTGTGGTGAGGGATGATGGAAATTGTAGTCTGGAAGGCCACCCCTGGCTTAGTTTGTTGGTTAGAAGTCTTTTCATTGTCAATGCATTCAGGATGACAGTGTAACGAAACAAATTCCCCACCTGAAGTTAAGGAAAGCTTGCCGTTTGGAAATATTTCTTTCTAAATAAAAACAAAAAAGAAGGGTAAATTAGGCACCGCGCCTCTTAACAAACGAGGCAGTGTTCTTCTGTGTAGTAGATCTTTGTTACTTTCTTAAAGCGTCTCTATGTGAAAGTTTGTTTCTGGAGTTTATTTTGAGGCTGCATTTCACAGACCATGTAGATTATTTCCATTTGCATATGTACATGCTGCGGTCTCCCAAGCCTCAGCCAAAGTGGGTTAGGGGAGGGAGATTTTTAAAATAGAGGTGGTAGCCCCCAAAGCAGTTGACTTTCAGTCTTTCTGTCATGTGCTAAACCTTCCAGCTGTATAAATGATTTAAATCAAGATAAAATCACCTTGTGGTTTTATTCCCCCCCCCACCTACAATATATATATTCTCAGCCACTCACTCTGAAACCAGATTTTCTCCTGTAAACACATCTCTTCAAATGTGGCTGTGCAGGTGCGTTCTTATTCTCACTGCAAATTATATCAAAGCTCCTTTTATTGAGGCAGCCACAGAACATATAGCGCTGCATTCTTGATGTCTGGCCCTTCCAGGTTGCAGTCTGTCTAAACAAGCATAGCTCAGATCAGAGAGTATGGACAGAGGATAACCCCTTCCACAAACAGTGTGTGACTTTGAAAGCCAGCCCAGCAAATATCTCTCCTCTCCCCTCTGACTTGGGAGAGGTGGTGCATTTCATACCTTCGGTCAAAGGGTTCTTTGATGTATTTGAATCTCCCTGCTCGCTCAGGGACGGGAATAAGCTGGAAGCTGTTCCTGCTGCCATTCTAAAAGGTTAAAGTTTCAGGTCAGGCTGAGACATGATCTGCAAAGTTTTGCCAAGACTATGTCTGATCTCAGATTGTCCCCAGAACACCCAAAAAGTGTATCTGATGTGCTGGCATGTAGATCATACTGAGCTGCTGAACTCTTTGGCTTTTACAAAGCCCGGAAAGGGAGCGGGGGCCCCTTCTCAGACCTTTGTTCCTCTGATTCACAGTGGAGGGATTCCAAATGTCTGGGGCCCATATTTAAAAGCTGGGAAAAAGGGAAGTGTTTCTTTCTTTTTTTAAAAAAATAGTCTAAATGAATATTTCACAATAAAAGAAGTCTGTATGAAACTTAGGGTGGTATTTCTGCTGAGACTCTTAAACTACCACCTTTGAGGCTTAACATACTCCTCAGAAATCAATGTTAACTCTGTTTGCACAGCTTTTGTAGTTATAGAACAGGGCCATAGTTTTTAAGATTCCTGGATCCATTTTCAGAAATCTTCAGGAGGATTCCTGTTTTCAAATTAGTTTTAAAGTCCCAAGCATTCAGCTTTTTATGAAAAATCCATTTGCCCTTCTGAATTCCAGCCAGTTACCTCAGTTTTGTAATTCTCAATATTAAACTCTTGCTTCACTTAAAAGCTCTACATATATTTGCGAGTGCCCCTTACTCGTGGGTATTCTACTCCTAGGTCTGAAGAAAAGTAATGACCACAAGTATTTGTTTTGATTGCAATAGCAGTGCATCTTGGGATATGTTGCCTTAAGGTTCCATAAGTAGTCTGATATTCTTGCCCATGCTTTCACATTTTAAAGAAATTTTAGAAATTCTATTCCTTCTTGGACACATGCCAGCCTGTTGCTTAGCTCAGAAGGAGTGTGGTGGACGGGGGGGGGGAGGCCCTCCCCCAATGTTTGGTTCAAGTTGGCGTCACTGATGGAGAACCACACATGAGCGGAGGCATATGCACATAAAATAGAATCTGCATAGAAGCATAGAATCTGCATCACAAATAGTGGTGTCACCAGAACTCTAGGCTGTTCATAATTTCTGTATGTAGAATAAGACTTGACTCTGATCCAAAATTGCAACATGCCCCTTATTAAAACAGAGATGTACTACCAATTAAATTATTTTTTTCTGCACCTGGGCTGTCTGTGTGGCCAGCATGACTAAGCAACAAAACTCCATCAACTTTGCACATGCTCAAATGCTGCTTATTTAAATACTCAATGTAATGGAAAGTTCTGCTGTTGGTACATGTGGAACAAATTTACTTTCTACAATGACCAATCTGTAACACATGACATTGTGACAAACAGGGATGGAAAAAGAATGTAGCACTAAGAATACCATGTTCCCAAGAAGGACATGTGCTAAAACCTGGCCAACATTTGTAATCTTGGAAAGTAGAATCTTTAGACTTGCACACCAGCTGGCTGATTCAAAATTGCAACAAGCTCATATCACCAGCCTCTAATCACAAGTGAAGCTCCATATGTAGTAGTGGGTAGGATTAGTCTGAGCTCTAATCAGGGCCGTCTTTACCTGGGGATGCAAGGGATGCGGGGCACCCGGGTGCCAAATTTTGGGGGTTACCAGGCGCCCGCCACTGAAGTCGCCTAAGCTCTTAACTATTTACCTGTTATGAAATAATAAATAATTTTGATCAAGCTAGAAAAACAAAATGCATATCTACCTTGGTATTACCGAAATGTGTACCTACTGGTTCACTAAAGGGCTTTCGACTTTGTGCGCTCATTTACTAAAGATGTGCCATTTGTCATTCACAATGGCAGTGCTTGACTCAACGATGGCGCTTGCCATTCTCAACGGCGCCGTGCAGGCGAAATTAACTGTTACATCATAATAAAAGTTAACTTGGGGCTAAACTAAATTTGGGGGCTCTGGGCGGATCTTTGCACCCCGGCAGCGCATATGCTAACGACTGAACTGGCTCGAATTCATAATATTGAATTGCCACTGGCACACCTCATTATATGGTGGAGAAGCAGATGTCCCCTCCCCTGTCATGCACAGGAAATCTCCAGGATTGGGTGCCCATGCAAGGGCAGATATAGAATAAAGCAGATACCCATGTCACAAGGCATTTGCATGGACTATCTGTTTCATACATGAGGCCATTGCATGACATGGATTCATAAGGCACATCTGCTCCTCAGCTGCTTGAAGAGGAGCAGCAGTAGCAGCAACAAAGCAACCAGGGACAAGAGAGCATAGATAGCTAGGTGGTAACACCTTGACAACAAAGGTCTATATAGTTAAAACTATGGTTTTCCCAGTAGTGATGTATGGAAGTGAGAGCTGGACCATAAAGAAGGCTGATCGCCGAAGAATTGATGCTTTTGAATTATGGTGCTGGAGGAGACTCTTGAGAGTCCCATGGACTGCAAGAAGATCAAACCTATCCATTCTTAAGGAAATCAGCCCTGAGTGCTCACTGGAAGGACAGATCCTGAAGCTGAGGCTCCAATACTTTGGCCACCTCATGAGAAGAGAAGACTCCCTGGAAAAGACCCTGATGTTGGGAAAGATGGAAGGTACAAGAAGAAGGACAACAGAGGATGAGCTGGTTGGATAGTGTTCTCGAAGCTACCAGCATGAGTCTGACCAAACTGCGGGAGGCAGTGGAAGCCAGGAGTGCCTGGCGTGCTCTGGTCCATGGGGTCATGAAGAGTCGGACATGACTAAACAACAACAACAACACCAGGTAGCTAGGTAGCAATGCTTTACATGACACAGAAAGTCAGCTTCCCCATCAGGAACATTCCATATGCCAAAATAGGTCCTCATGAGGCCGAAATAATTTCAGTGTGCAGAAGCTCTCTCTCTCTGTCTTTCTGTAGGTGGCATTTAGCAAGGATTTTTCTTCTCCTAACCAGGCACCACAACAACCCCAAACCATACCAAATATAAGAGCAAGATTAAAGGCATGCAATCTTCCCCTGGCATTTCCCCCCACAGTGAGCATATTCTGCAGAAGTCTTTCTAGGAGAAAAAAATATCTGCAAACCACAGACACCAGACAAGTTGTTTGGATTGAGAAAAATTAACCAAAATCTCTCATTTTTTACTTGGTAACTTCTCTTAGCTAACAGAATCATTTTGCCCGGACTTTAAATCAAGGGGAATGTCATAACTTGATTAAGCACCTTTGGAATCATGTTATTAATTCATATTTTAAATGATCTCTCTTTAGCTCAGTTCTGACATCAAACCAAATATGAGAGTCCGTAACACCAGGCAAGTTCCAGGATTTCTTATGAGTCAGGTACAATTATTCTACAGGAAGCTTTGGGTCAAGATAACATTGTCTAGACAAAAGATGCTAGATTTTCTGTTGTTTAAACAAAAACAAACATCAGAAGTCTAACAAGCATTAAGGGTTTTACTGAAACTAACAAAAGCCAAGAATGCACAATGATAAAGAGGATTGTATTTGCACAAGGTTTTCAAGATTTATTGTAAAATATTTTAAATTCCTAATGAAAAGCATTCTACATTCAATCAATAGCTATATGAATCTTAAGGCTTAATTAGACATTGTGTGGAAAAAGCTTTTCTCCATGACTTTTAAAAAACTACCCTAGAAATTCACCAGAGCAAAACTTTCCAAGTTTAATTTGAATGCCACTTTGGGAAAAATCTGATATATGAGAAATCTATTGAGAAATGCTGCTGACCATTTTTATTCTAAGTTAGGCTTGCTATACGTCAGGAAAATTCCTGACATATCCTGGTTTGGGGGTGTAAAAATGGCGTTAGGGTGAATGTATACCTGGATGTATGGCAACATGATGGAAAAAATAGCAGAAACAGCTGAAATGCTTACAATCACAATCTTGTGGGCAGGTTTCCTCCAAAAAGCTCAACAATTTGGGTGGTTTCTGCAGGTGTCAGAAATATGGCAACGCTATTCTACATTCCTACACTGTTATTCAGCTTGTTTCTGACTTTTCGAATTTGAAATTTTAGTGCTTATTTTGTTTTGTTTTGAAACTTATGATGGCAGCTTTTCATGTGCAGGTTCAGAAACAGAATTTCTTTATGATAAGACACATATTAAACTTATCATTAAACATGATAAGCCACAATGTATTTTGTAGCACAGGGGAAGAGTGAACTGCTGGAACATAAATATAAACAAAAATACCAGCTTGTATACAGGGATCTCTGAAAAATCTTAAATGATTTGGCTATGTGCTTAAGGGCCCTTGAACCCAGTAGTATTGTGGACTTGGTGCTGCATGCAATTTTTTTGCTGGGTCCACACAATGTTGTCCTCATCAAAATGGCACCCCATATTTTCTCCACCCAATTAATCCAGATTTACTGTTTCCACAGGTTTGGTTTTAAAAAAAAACCTTGGCAGATTTTCTGCAGAAATGGTAAATTCAGATTAAACTGAGATGATAGATAGATGATAGATAGATAGATGATAGATAGATGATAGATAGATAGATGATAGATAGATAGATATAGATAGATAGATAGATAGATAGATGATAGATGATAGATAGATGATAGATAGATAGATAGATAGATAGATAGATGATAGATAGATAGATAGATAGATAGATGATATAGATAGATAGATAGATGATAGATAGATAGATAGATAGATGATAGATGATAGATAGATAGATAGATAGATAGATGGATAGATGATAGGTAGATAGATAGATAGATAGATAGATAGATAGATAGATGAGACGATGTCATGTGGAATATAACCCAAAATTTACAAATCATAAACATCATTATATAACGTATGTATAAGTCCATAAACAAGAACTAGTCAATGTAATGAACTGCTGTCAGGGAACACCACGATGTAGGCAGAATGCCTTTCAATAGATAATGTCCCACAGTATTGTAGTGGTGGTTGCTGCAACGTGTAGAATTCAATAATGAACAGCAAACAAGCAGAACAGTGTTTCTGGATTAAGTCAACTGTTTCAAAGATGAATTTTTGTCAGCTAATAATAATAATTAGTCACGTGTTGTGGCTGTATTTGAGCAGGGTTATAAATCTAGCGGTGCAGCTTGATAATTTCCAATGGATCCCAACACTTCAGTGGTGGCATCTAAAATGTTGGAATCTGACACCTGCAAGCTATGTCTCAATAGTCCCACAAATGATCACAAAGGGACATTTCTGTACTGTATGTGGGAGTGGGGCTAGATGTTTTCAAATAACAATAAAAAGCAACACCTTAACCAAATAATGTCAATCCTATTTTCATTATTCAGAACCCATTTTCCTTCCACTCTAAAACCAGACCCAAATATTGTCTCACATATCGAGGATCTAATTTATTTGCTTGAACTCTCAATGGAATTCAAGCAATTTTTAATTAAGTTGGTTGGATGTTTTGCCCTAGGACAGGCTGTATAAAAGTCTTCAGGGTTTAGTCCATTATTCTTGTGTTGCTGGTGTTTACATTTGAGGAAAGTTCTCATAAGAGCATGTTTTAAATTAATTCCACAAAGAATGCCTATCTATGAATATATTGCATTAGATTATCTATTTTCCCACTGTATAAAACTACTTACAGTATTTTGCCAGTATCTTAACAGAAGTTGAGTATCTCCTGGTTACTATCATCATATATATGTATCATTAAAAAAACCCTCCAAAAAAAACCCTATTCAATCTTGACTTAAACATAGAATCCCTTCATCATCACTCCTACCATCTACAGATGGTAAGGGCAATTTGGCCATTTCCTGCTAGGGCTGTGCTCAGTTTTTAGTATTTTTTTCTGTCTTCTGGCACATTTTGATATTATTTTTGGCATTGTTCCATCTTGCCTTCTTTGTATATATTACTTAGGTGTCCTGCATGCCCTAAATATTGGGAAGAAAGGTAAACAAACATTTCATGTACTGTTTTCTTTTCTGTGGATTAAATGCCTGTTCCATTTGTATGATTTTCCTCTTTCCCGCTATCTCCACAGCTACAGATGATGATGATAATGATAAAACAAATGTATGAGTTGGATCCAGACATCTCCTGAGTATAGAAGATCTCCACTTAGTGGACATACTCACAGGCAGTTTTTGCTGACGCTCCTGTTTGTCCCATGCCACCCCCAAGACTGTTCTGGAAGGTCCACCAACCACCTGGAGCAGAGCTTTTTTGTGAATCACCTTGAGATTTTTTTTTTATGAAAGGCAGTATAAAAGTGTTTTAAATAAAGTATTTTCTCAGGGGACACAGGGGGGCACATGGGGGGGGGGAACTAAGCCAAAATTCACCTCCCCTTCCACTTATGGAAGAATGCAGTTGGTAGAGTTCTGCTGCAGCCACATCTGCATCCAACCCAAGTTTCTTGCTGCATTCTTAGGCTTCAACACATGCTACCCAAGAGTCCAACTTTGAGTGGGACATCCCAGATTTACAGACGTCACCCCGGCTTCTGCTTGAAATCCTGGATGTCCTGCTTCCTCTGCCTCACCTCCACTGCCTCCTTTATGATGGAGGAGGAGGAGGAGGAGGAGGAGGAGGAGGAGGAGGAGGAGGAGTTTGGATTTGATATCCCGCCTTTCACTCCCTTTAAGGAGTCTCAAAGCGGCTAACATTCTCTTTTCCCTTCCTCCCCCACAACAAACACTCTGAGGTGAGTGGGGCTGAGAGACTTCAAAGAAGTGTGACTGGCCCAAGGTCACCCAGCAGCTGCATGTGGAGGAGCGGAGATGCGAACCCGGTTCCCCAGATTACGAGTCTACCGCTCTTAACCACTACACCACACTGGCTCTCAATGATGCCTTGGCGGCCTCTACCATAGTCCACCACGGCCATTGCACGACTTCCCTAACTGCTACCGTACTCCCGGAAGTGGGTGCAGCAGATCTGGAAGAGTAGCACATCCGATATTATATATACCTTCTCAAATATTTTAATAATGAATGTGACCAATGACTATTTACTTGGTTGGCTACCTGCAGCATTGTTTCATCTGGAATGTTTTTTTAAAAAAATAAAAAAATGGGGGGGGGTAGATTTTTGTATCTTAAAAGAGTCTTGTGAATGCCTTACTGTGTCCAGATTAAGATTCACATCATCTCGAGCAATTTCCAAGAAGTGGGTTGAATCTGAGCATGCATTTAATCATCCATTTGATTGGTTCAACAGCATTTGATTGGTTCAACAAATTCACAGAAAATGTCAACTCTGACTGGCATCAACATGTTATATAATGTCACATTTGGTTTGCATATCAATTATTTTTCAGTTGAGGCGCATTGCGAAAGGTTACTATATGAAATACTTGTCAACACAGAGGTTATCCACATTTCCATTGTTGTTATTTTGTTCCATTGGATCGGTTTTCACATTTAAAGTTGAATTTCAGGGTGACTCCTGTAGTGTATGTTTATCAACTAAATACCTTGCATGTGGCCCCCTTGAAAGCTGATTCAGAAGTGTGGTCTGGCTGGAGGAGTTAGTTACTACTCTGTGCAGTGGCCAGATGAGGAATGACCACTGGGAGGAGTGCAGAGAGAAGAAACACCATGGTGCACCTGTAGCAGCAAAACCAGACCCCTTCATCTGCCCCATCTGCAGTAAAGCGTGTCTCTCCTGTATTGATCCTTACAGTCAAAGCAGGTGCTGGAACTCTCCAATGGTTTGACTTTACCCCCGAAGGCACATTCTTCCTTTATCCCCCAAGACAGATGGATGCCAACAAAATGTGCAGACTCCCAGGCTTCATCAAGAATCAAGTTTGATTTACCTTTAACTCAGCATGCAGTGAGTTCATACATAAACAGCAGAAAACCACAGTCATCTTCAAATATCTAAAGGGCTGTCACATGGAAGATGGAGCAAGCTTGTTTTCTCCTGCTCTGGAGGCAAGAACCTGAACCAATGGATTCAGAAACATGCTGTCTCTGACAATCAAGCAGTATTGTTCATTCCACTCATAACCTGGTCTTCCACCAAACAACTAAAAGCAAAGCTGCAACCATGTGGATGTCTCCAATGCCAAATATACTTAGCTTCAGTCAAAAAATCATCTCATGGGTTTAAGAACCCTCGTTTTATGCCTATATCAGCAAGACCTGAAGGCCCTGATTATCTTTGATTCTGTTATCTTTGTTTCTGTTCCTGTCGCCCTTTGTAGAAGATCAATACCTGTTTGATTTCTCCTGAAATGTCCGCTGTAAAATGGACTTTTCAACTTGCTACCCCATGAAAAAGCAGCTCCACTTCTCAAGCCTTGTCAAATTAGATATCCTAATTCTTATTTCCATATGATTTTTTCTTGGAGTTCCTTTTTGTGTTATGTTACATTTACTTGGCTTTACGGCATTCCATTTACTTGGCTTTATAGCGTTTATAGGAATTGACACTACTCTGGCATTTCAGACACGCCACCATTCTAGTCAGCTTCCAACTAATTCAGGAAAACAACTATTCATGAAATATTTTCCAGCATGATGCAATTCTAAATAGCAATTTTCTAATTGTGGCTGTCCTGCATGTCGACCTTGATGTGGAAAATCTAGTAAGTTCACCTTCCTATAAATCAGTTTTATGTTTTGACCCAATAAGTGAACATGCCTTAGTTTCCTTCCTTTTCTGAGGGACAGAGAGCTGCGAGAAATAAAAGATTTCAGTGACAGAACAGCAGCTGGACAGATGGACAGATGTCAGGCACTAAATGGTCAGAACAAAGAGCTTTAGTCTATGGTTCTGTGCACATTACCAGCTTAAAATGCAGCTAGGCCATTCTTTTCCGCAGGTTAGGGGGAAAACATATCAAAATACTGTCTTTCATAGGAAATGACAGGATACAGGATAGATATGGACTGTGGCTAATGTTGTGTGCCCACTGCTTCCTAAACCAGTGGTGGAACTGCACTGGAAGATGAGTAAACAGGATTGTAAACACAGTCAGTCAGATTGTGTATCCATAGCAGTGACCCGAGGAGGAATGACCACTGGGAGGAGCACAGAGAGAAGAAAAGGCTTGGTGTATCTGCAGCAACACAATTGGACGCCTTCATCTGCCTCAGCTGCAACAATACATGTCTCTCCCATTTCGGTCTTTACAGCCACAGCAAGCACTGCAACCTTCCAACAGCATGATGTCACCCACAAAGGAGCACAACTCCATTGTCTCCAACAATATGCATCCTACTTCTGCATGAACAGTGTTGTATTAAGCCGGGTAATTACTTTCCACCAATCCTGATTTGAACTGATGCTATTGCTTTTTGGCAAAGAATAGGGAGCATGCTGGGTTGGTAGAGTGAGGCAGGTGCCTCAGGTTGCAAATGCTGGTGAGGCAGCAGAGGCAGCCACCCTGAATGTACCTTCTTAGCCTCCCAGCCATTTCCCTCTGCCGGAGGATAGAGTTGTGAGTGCCACATGGCCTGCTCTGTGAAGCTGCTGACCTCAGTTATGGGCGGGAGATGCTGCTCAGACAAATTCAATGGCCACCCTAGTCAGCTTCTGTATGTGGAATGTCAGCAATGTCTAGGCAACATGATGACCATGTACATATGCAATAGACAATCTTTATAGAATTCCTTCAAACCATAACAAGTACAAAATGAAATCTTTAGTCTCAAAGTCTCTGGAAATCTTTAAATGAAGCGAGGTACCAGACTCTGTACGATGAAAGACAAGCTGTGAAGCTTTGTGTATCCAGCAAATATGATGTCCAACACTGAACAGTGATTCCGGATATTGACTACTGTTTCATAGAATTCTTCGTCAGCGCGGTGGGAGGATATAGAATTGCTTCATAAACTGAAAATAAAATTTTACAGACGATGACCTGCATGCACATATCACTTACAAAAATTATGTATATGGAATGGCAGGGGGAGCCATCTTGTCCCTTACGCCAGGCAGCAAAACTTCTTGGGCCTTGGGAGCATGCAGGTGGAGCAAAATTTCCTGAAGATGGTGGGGTTTTTTTTAAGGACTTCTGGAAGAGTGGTTTTAGAAGGTGATATATATTTGCTGCCTGTTCAAGTGATAGCTTTGCTGACCCAGAACAGTCCAGCTGCATTCCTAGGACAGAATGTCTGATGGGAATGTTGCTAGTGCTGCTCCCAGAAGGACTTGCAGTTGGGTGGATGAGTGCACCTTCAGGCATGGTAAGACCACTCAATTATAGTGCTTATAATTTGCCTGGCACCTGGGAATAGTCAAATATACCTGCATTTTCATGGATGATAAGAGTATGTGTAGAATATCTAGTCCATCTTTAACATGGATGTGTGTGCTCTTTTTAACATCAACTGCATGGCCAATAGGGCCCAATTTCACTTTTCTCTTAAGCATTTTCCCCTGTGTGTGTTGGGGGGGGACATTTGAACACCACCTGGGATGACCTACTGAATAGTTCATAATGAACATATGGGAGAAATGATATACATGACAAATGTAGCACACAAATGCCCATGCTTGTCGAGAGGTATCTATCTGTTCTCCTCCCAGTCACTGGTATAACTTTTAAAAAACCCCATAAAATATGGACCAGAAGGAAAAGTGGGACAACAGCAGCAAACATTTACACTCAACAGTGATTCATTAGGCGCCACTGAATTGTATGGAACTTAAGCTGAAAGAGATCTAAACATTGTGCACCAGGCAGAGTGAAAATCCAGGAAACCACACTGTTTCAAAACATCTTCAAACTGTTTACAGAACTATAACCATGCCATGCAAATGCTATGAAAACATGATGTCAAAAACAATGACAATCAATGGCTATTTGGCTCCTGTATCAAAATGCCCACATGCATCAAGAATGTCCTTTTCCATGTCAACTTTGTGTGGCCTGTATCATACAGAGACCACGAGTAAACAATATTAATGGAAAATCTCTCTGTGTGAAATGATATGCCAGAAAAGCAGAAGATAAAACACACATGAAGACGAGCAAACAAAACCACAATAAGCTGTAAATTAAACACAAGGAAGCTCACATATTGCAGGAAACCCAAACTATAATGTAAAGATTGTTGTTCTTTCCTGTTAACCATGAATCTGTCATCTGTAATGGAACATATTCAAACAGAGAAAGCTGAATCAAGTTAGGAAAGCTGCCTTGGGGAGTTAGGGGTCCTGATGGTGGTATAGTTCTGCTTGCTGTATTTATGCAGCAGAGAAATTTCAGCAACTATGAGGAGAGCCACAAGCTTTCGGCACATTCTTGTCCCACTTTTGAGTGGCAGAAACAGATCCCAGCACCACTGTCATGCATAAAGTTGCTTCAACTGCTGCTGCTTTTAGCATTATATTGGAAGATTTTACATGCATCTTAAAACTTGTTTTAAGTCTTTCTATAAAAAAGAAAATAGTGCTTTGTAAGCCACCTTGGAAGGATTTCTTCCTGGAAAGGTGGCATATAAATGCTTCATATAAACACACAAACAAAGAAACAAAGTATTAAAACCTTGAATCGATCCATGTGAAGACACATTTTTTCTAAAGTAGAATTGGGATTTTGAGGAATGACTATTAAGGAAGCTGCACATAATAAAAAGATGTTAATTTCTGTAATATATTTGGCATCAAAAACAACCGTGTGGTTCTTGAAGATGTGCTAAGGAGACGTGCTTATCGGAGCTATGAGACCAGAAAGACAAATTGACAGCACATCTAATTGCAAGAGGATATTGAATTGTCAAAAGTGCCAAACAGAGGGCAAGAGGTGACAGAAAATGTATTTGCAAATCAGGGTCAAGAGCAGTGCCTTTGATTCGTGTGACACTCCATTAATCAGTTTTATTACAGGGTCACAAGACCTTCAACAAGAGGAGCAGCTGTCAAATATTACTTAGCACTTGGAAGGTCTAATTTAAGGAAGCCTTTCTATAAATAGACATTGTATTGATTCTTGGTGGAAATGGGAAAGCGAAGATATTCTATTGCAAGTGGCTCACTATACTCTAGTAGTTAGCCCATGACTGAAACAGAATAAAAACTGTGGCACTCATGGTGTTGTACAAAAGTTCCATAAAAATCTCAGGGCATTGTTGTTGCTATAAATTTGAGCATTGCTTTATGCCAAGATGGCCTCAGACTGAATTCCAATGAGAAATATAAACGAAATACAATCTAAAATTTGCTAAAGACCAAAAAGCAAGGAGCAATGAATGAAAATGACCACACACTAAATTCAAAGTAAGAAGTAAACAGATAAATCACTAGATTTTGTTATGTATATATTTTTTTAAACGCTGATTTTAACTGGGTTCTATTGATAGTTTTTATACTATTTAAGAGTCTTTGTTGGGGGAAAAAATAAGCAGTTTCTACACTTTCCTAAATAAATGAAGGCAAGAAATATGCTGTGATATCTTTTTAGTGAATGTACTCTATGCACTATGCTATATTCTGTTTCATAGAGTGGCTAGCCAGAGGATAAATGGATCAATTTATGGACCAAAGCATCATATAAATATCTGTCAGTAACTACTAGGGAATGGGCACTAAAAATTGTGCATTGATAGTATTTAACACCGAGGTACCTATCTTATATAAAGCCTAATAGCCTTCTGTTATGTTGGAGATGATACCAAATTATAGGTACATACCAGCATATGTGGTAGGAATGTCCACAATTTTTAAAAAAGAGATCTCAGATTAAAGCTCAGACAATCCCAATAACCCCAGGTATCTCATTCCTTAATTTATATACATCAGATATTGACCAATTAAGAAGTAAGAAATTGATAACCTATTTATTAACAGTAGCTACAATGGTAATAGCCAGAACTTGAAAAACCTTGCTATTCAGGAATATATCACTGATATAATGTAGTCTGGCAAACAGCCATAATTGAAAAGCTGTCATGAAAAATGAAGGTGGTGAGAGAAAAAACAATGTAATTTTTGCACTGTATGGTGTGCTTTTTTTAAAAAATGTGCAAATGAAACAACACATGGATGAAGAATACCTACAACATATATTGCAACATGGCATGGATAAGCAGGCGCTACTCTTTAGTTCACTACTATTACTCTGTGTTTTCCAAGTTGATTTATTGAAGAACTCAGTTTACTGGTTTACTGCAATAATCTCATTATTATTGAATGTAAATTAATATGCTTAGTACTTTACCCCCATAGTGCCCCCCTTTTAGTCACCTCATGTTTTATGATTTATACGTGTACACTTTTGTAACAAGTTGCTTTTAAAACAAAGAGTGGCTAGTCACATATTTCTGAGGTTTCTGAGCACTGTATGAGGCAGCGACCTTCCTTTTAGCTTTCTTCAGCTGTTCATAAATTCCACCTGCTAAAAGGGCATAGGACACACCAGCCTTTGGAATGACTGAAGAGGACTTCAGAAATCTGGTTTCCAAGTTAACTGCTAGGCGTCATTTTATTGTCTTGGCACACAGCCCTTTTTAGGCCTCTCCTCTTCTCCAGGAAATTTTGAACTCTGAAAAGCCAGTTACTGCATGCTCCCCTTGGTAGGTAAAGGTGAGTTTGACTATAGAACACAACCTGTAAGTTAATCAAATTCATTTTGCTTCTGCTAAGAGAATAGGCTGCGTGTACATTCAAAATCTAACGGAGACAGGGGAAATATTTTCCGCCCAGTATGGCCTTCTGTATATTCCTCGTTGTGCAAGCTTGCCTGCTTGGACAAATCTGTTTACCAAACTCAAGTTCACTGGGTTGCTTCTATGCATTGACCTGTAATTTGAGATGCCTCCCGGCTACAATTTAAAAAATGGGAGTGTTGCTTCAAACAGTCTGCTTCAAATAGTAATCCATATGATATATGTCAATAAGAGCACAGCGTTTCCCTCTTTTAAACTGGATACAAAAACAACCAGAGGCAATGGTTTACCTGAAAGGAAAAGTATGGCCACTTCAGCAGTTTCTCTTGCTTCCATGTTTCTTGCTTCCATGCCAAATTGGATTCAGAGGTTAGGAAGAACATATAGTATGCGCCACATCAATGTGAGCAGGTTTGTAGTGGGAGCCTTTGATCCTCCCGGCAGAGAGCAATCCAAGGTTTTGCAATATGTGACATTTCTCTTGGGATCAAATCTATGGTATCTACAAATACCTTCCTCCAGAAAGTCTTGTACTAAACATGCATTCAGTTCTGAAGCATGGCTGCCGTCTACCACTACTACTACTACTACTACTGATAATATTTCTTTATCACCCTTCATCCAAGGATCACAGGGGATTTTACAATATAAAAATACATTACATACACAAATCCATTTATACATACAGTGGTATCTTGGTTCTCAAATGCCTTGGTACTCAAACAACTTGGAACCCAAACACTGCAAACCTGGAAGTAAGTGTTCCGGTTTGCAAACTTTTTCCGGAAGCTGAACGTGCTCCATTTTGAGTGCTACACTTCCGTTTTGAGTGTTACGCTGAGGTCTGTATGTTTTTGCTATTTATTTTGCATTTTTGTTTTTGAGGCTCTTTTTTGTTTTGTTTTTGTGACTGTGTGGAACCCAGTTCATTTACTGATTGATGGATTGTGTGACTGCAGTACATTGTTTATTGCTTTCATTTTATGGATCAATGGTCTCGTTAGATAGTAAAATTCATGTTAAATTGCTGTTTTAGGGGTTGGTTTTAAAAGTCTGGAATGGATTAATCCGTTTTGCATTACTTTCTATGGGAAAGCGCACCTTGGTTTTGGAACGCTTTGGTTTTGGAACGGATTAAGTTTGAGAACCAAGGTACCACTGTAAATACAAAGCTTGCAGGTGTTCTTAGATTTTAAAATGTGCCCCTGGGTCGCAAAAGTTTGTTTGGGATAGAAGGTGGCTTACAAGCAGCCTTGTTGCCCTTTTACCCCCAAAAGCGCCCTGCATGGTGTTGCTGTATTTTGTAAGGTCTTTGCTCCTATAAATCAGTGCCAATGGTTGCTTCCACTTTGGTTCAGGGTAGGGATGGAAGGAGCTGTCAGTTCCAGTTCTCTCTGTTTCTCATTCTTTCCTATCTTAATTCAAGCCCTCCACATTTCTGCAGCAATTTGCTTAAAAACAACAACATCCTCTTGAAAATTCAACAGCATTTTAATATGAATTTTCCCCAATAAACACATTTTTTTTGTAAGCAGGTTGGACTAATGTACAAGTTTCTCTATTATAATTCACTTTTGTAAGCACTGTGTATGTTATTTTCACTAACATATTCATTTTTATGCATTTCTCCCTAATATATGTATTTTTGTAAACATTGCTTAGTTGGAGAACTGCATCACAAAATTCAGATAAGTGCAAATTTTGGCAGATGACTGTGTTTTGATTCTCATATTGCTTCAGAAAGGGTGAACTTGATAGATTCACCTGTGAATGTGAACTGGGGAACTGAATTCCTTCCACATCCCTAGGGTAGTGCCAGCTCCCAGATTTGGAACAAGGGAACGGCAGGGAGAATGCTTGCATGAGTTTTGAGAGCCCTGAGAAGTCAGTCCTATGCTCTGGGAAGATGCAATGTGGGCACAGGAAATACAACTTTCAAACTGTTCAAATTAGAAAAATAATAATCAGAAAATAATTGGGAGGGGGGAAACCCAAAACACTTTTAAGAATGAGCACTATAAATAGCAGAGAAAAATACTGATGGTAACCGTAAGTGGGGGGAAAAAGTTTATTATATTAATTCCAATCAAGAAGCACAGAGCAAAGAAAATACCCATTAACCACAAGCAGTAATGGTTTCTTACAGATGGTTTCAGAATGTCATAAGGAGCCTCTGTAAGTTGCGGGAAATGTCTAAAGGAAAAGGAAATATTTTTCAAAGAAAAACATTCGCCAAACACTGTAATAGAGAGAAGTTAAAAACAGAGGTTTGTCTCTTGCAATTGAAAGAATGCACCTTTGGAACCTTTAATTAGTTGTGAAGTAATAAAAACAACAAATGGCACCCAAGGGAAGAGATTGTTAACTACTGTGAGTCAAAAATGATCTAATGGTCGGAGGCAAGTTACTATGTTTAGACATTGCACTAGTCCTTCTGGCCACCATTAAATAGTATAGGCTTTATGGTATGCAGCTGAGAAAAACAAAGTGAGGATTTCGGCATTCTCTGTCTCGACTGAAGCAAAGCACTCAAAAATGTAGCATCTATTCAAGATCAGTTTTCATCCTTTATTGCTTAGTACCATGTACAGAAGTCACCTCAACACAGACTGAATATGTGCACTTTGGCTTTCAAATATACTTGCTGCTGATTCATGGGGACATTCTATAATTATAAAGTAAATCAGTGATTACCCCCTTGGCCCATCCAGCTCAGATGCAATAGGACACCTTGGGCTCTCAGACTCCCTGCTCCCTTCCGCTCTTTTGCATGCTGGAGGAGAAGGCAGGTATCTACTTCAGCTTTTAACCAAACCCAGGACACATCCTTACCATATGTGTGGCTTTCCTCAAAGAATCCTGGGAAGTGTAGTTTATCCTCACAGAGCTACAGTCGACAGCATCCTTAACAAACTATGGTTCCCATAGTTCTTGGGGGGTGGGGAGCCACATGCTTTAAATGTACTTTAATTGTATGGTGTGGATGTGACACTGGTTACCTCAGATAGAAGTGGTTGTACACAATGGGTGGTGAGAATGAGCAAGGCTCCAACCATTGTTTTAAATGTTCAGTTCTAAAACCATTAGTGGTCACATCTTGTGGTGATAGATTCTGGGTCAATTATGTATTTGCAAATTTATGAAGTTCTTTTTGTCTTCAGTGTAGTGCAAATGAATCTACTTGGCTCCAGATGCTAGTTCTAGAATTTCTAGACATGTCTAATAGGGGAAGAGAACAACTGTTTCTTCACACTGTTCATTATTTTGTAGACTTCTATCATATTCCCCCCCTTAGTCTCCCTCACTTTTTTCTAAAGTAAACGAGCCTTTGGGTTGTATCTAAGTCACACTGTGTTCAGATGCACAGCAGATGCAGGATTGGATTGGTGGGATATGAAAAGTGACTGGATTGTGCCCCTAGTGTGCAAGTGCACTTAATTGTTTACAGGAATAGTCACTCCTTGTGCAGAACCAATAAGGTTGCCAGAGTGGGAAGTGCTCCTGGAAAAGAACTACAAATGTGGACTGAGGTCCAGCGCCGAGGGCCTTCTGGCAGTTCCCTCACTGTGAGAATTGAGGTTACAGGGAACAAAGCAGAGGGTCTTCTCAGTAGTGGCACCCACCCTATGGAACGCCCTCCCATCAGATGTCAAGAAAATAAACAACTATCTGACTTTTAGAAGACATCTGAAGGTAGCCCTGTTTAGGGAAGTTTTTAATGTTTGATGTTTTATCGTGTTTTTAATATTCTGTTGGGAGCCGCCCAGCGTAGCTTGGGAAACCCAGTCAGATGGGTGGGGTAGAAATAATAAGTTATTATTATTATGAAACACAGTGTGCAGTGGGGGAATCTTCTGAGGGTCCTGGTTCCAAAGAAGACATAGCAGGGAATGATCAGGCAAGGGCAGCAGGAGACTTCCTAGTGAGCTGCTAGTTCTGACATTATCTTGGACCTGACAGAATCCTTTTATACTTTGACATCCAGAACCCCCTCTCAGGCACTGCCCTCTCATTGAAAAATGGAAAGGATGAAAGGGGCAGGCCTCTGGTCTAGAAACCAACACTTTGTTGTATTTCTATACGCTCACGGCAGATGCACTGCCTGCATGGGTACCCCAGTTCTGTGGCGTGTGGTAACCTTAAAGTATGCTGTTCGCTTTCTGGACTGGGGCTGGGCCATTCTTCAATATGCTCTGCCTAACCTAACTGTCAGGGAACTGCCATCGGAACTAGAGGAGGAGGCGAGGCTCCACAGCGATGCTGGAGAGGGGCCTAGCAGGGAGAGAGGCAGGTCTCCTGTTGGGGAAGAAAATCAGCGCAACACCAGGGATAGAGGGGGGCCAATGGGGGAAGCAGAGAGCAGGCTCTGGGACTCTTCACTGGACACCAGCGGGGAGAGCACAGGTCCTCCGCTACCCACGCCCTCCCTGCGCAGAAGACTTCCGCGCAGGGAGAGTAGGAGGAGACTGGGCGTCAAACAACTTTTATGTTGGAAAAGGTTTAAGAAACACCCACTGACGGATTCTGCCAGCGACTGAACAGCCACGGAGTGGATGGCTGTCCAGCGAGAAATGGTTTAACCAGCCAACCTAGCCCAGAGCGGCGTCAACTTACGCACAAGCAACCCCTAAAGCCATTACACTAACCTTGCAGTCCTCTTCTTTTTAAGACAGTCTCTCCCAGTTTTGGGTTCTCAGATGTTGCTGAGCTCCCATCAACCCTGACCATTGTTTATATCGGAATGAGCTGATGGGAGTATGACAATATGACAAAAGCTGCCCAGAGTGGCTGGGGAAACTCAGCCAGATGGGCGGGGTATAAATAATAAATTATTATTATTATTATTATTATTATTATTATTATTATTATTATCATCATCATCATCATCATCATCATCATCATCATCATTATCTGAGATCCCCAAATTGGGAATGGTTGTTAGTAGGCTGATAAATGTGAGACTATACTTCATTTCGTTAATTGCTCATTTGGTCATTGCTCATTAATGAATGTTTAGTGGCAAGAACAAAAATATATATTGGGTAGCAGGCACAGAAGGGGCAAAGTGCATTTTGGAGGGCAGGGGAAGTTTGTTCCATATGCCAGATTTCTGAAAGATAAATAGTAACATTTTCATGCCAACGATCCCATTCCATTCAGTATGATGGTTCTCACTTTCAAGGAAGCATGCTTATAATGACATGCTGTGGAGTAGCAGCAGGAAAACACCACTGCCCTCATATCCCGTTTGTGGGCTTCCAAGAAGTGTCTAGTTGATTGTTATAGGAAATGGGATGCTGGACTAGATAAGCCTTTGATCTAATCCATCATAGTTGTTATTATGCTTTTGTGCAGTCATTTTAATTTCCAGTTTATGATTCAGTTTTAATATTTATGTGAAAAACACCTTTCCTTCAATTAATCAGAAGGTTCATCAATATGAGTGGGGCGAGCTAATGGTCACGGGGTGCACTTGCCCTCTGACACCCTCTGGTGCTGCCTTGATAAATATAAGCAATAAACAATCAAATGTCTGAAACTAAACTGGAGAGTTTTGCAATAACAAACTATTCAGATTTTTGCCGCCAACATGACAGTGTGATTATCCCTTAAAACAGTTTTTGTCAACCTGGTGCTCTCCAGGTTTTGACTACAACTCCCATCAGCTCTAGCCAGGCCCTTTCTTAATGCAACTTTCCATCCAGCACCTGGACACTTAGAGTGCTGGTTTTCTCTCTGGAGAACTGATGTGTCACCAATGGACTTTGGCTAGCTCCTAGAATGTTCAAGTTGGAATGATCAAGCTCCTGGAATGTTCAGGCTTATCCCAGTATACCTGAAGGATTGTCTCCACCCCCATCACGCAGCTCAGATACTGCGGTCCAGCGCCAAGGGTCTTCTGGCGGTTTCCTCACTGCAAGAAGTGAGGTTACAGGGAACCAGACAGAGGGCCTTCTTGGTAGTGCTGCCTGCCCTGTGGAACATCCTCCCATCAGATGTCAAGGAAATAAACAACTATCTGATTTTAGAAGACATCTGAAGGCAGCACTGTTTAGGGAAGTTTTTAATGTATTATGTTTTAGCGTGTTTTTAATATTCTGTTGGCAGCCGCCCAGAGTGGCTGGGGAAACCCAGCCAGATGGGCGGAGAATGAATGAATAAATAAAATTATCATCATCAACAACAACAACTGGTACATGTGAAAATAAATTAAAACTTTACAAAACACCTTCAGCTTTCCAAAGGGAACCAAACCTGAATAAATGCTGTACTCCTGGAACGTCTCACCACTTTGAGATCTGGAGTGAGTGTTATAATTATATACAACCGACCGTCATAAGGAAAGCACTTTCCATTTAAATTATTGCTTCTTGAAGTTCCGTATTAGTGAAACTCATCCGAGACAAATTGGTACTGCAATGAGCGTCACAGGAAATATGCTGAATGACCTCAGAAATTTATCTTAAACAAAGGACTTCCAAGAACCATCAGTCAGAATAAGTCTCTTCAATCTCAACATGGAACCGGGTACAGAAAGCTCCTAATCCTTCCTTTTCAAGTGCGCCCACAAGTAGATATAACGCTGTGTGGAGCAAAATTTACAAACCACACTGAAGCAACATCGTAAAACTATGTGAGAAAACAGCCTGCTTTGCTCCCTCAGTCTGTGTCAACTGTCACTTGGGGGAGTGCAGCTGTTTTACGATTGCCCAGCTGAAGCTTTTAATACTGATCCCATACAAAGTCAGATTTTGTTCTGTACACATTGGTAGACGCTTAACTCTTTTAAAAGCATATTAAAAATTCTTGGCCTGGCGACATAAACATTTTGGGATTCAGAAACATATCAGGATAAGCAAGGCTATGGGCCTTCCTTGAACTTTTCTTCAGTTTTCCCTTTCCTAGACTAAAACAAACACATTTGGGCTTGTCTAAAAAAATAAAACAAAGAATTCTGGCTTTCCATTTGGTGAGAATGTTCTCAGGGGAGGGGAAAACCACCCTGATTCTTTCTGGATTAAAAAACAACTATTTCCTAAGCAAGTTCACTTTGTGTGTAATATAATAATAATAATAATAATAATAATAATAATAATAATAATAATCATGATTGCTCTTTAAGCCCACCTTTGCTAGCCATGTGCCCTTCAGATGCTTTGGGCAACAACTCACACCCAGCACCTGGACTCTTTAGGGTGCTTATAGTCTTCCTGAAGATCGGATGTGGTAACAAAAGACCTTGGCTGTCTGTGCTGTTGGTAGGAATGCTTAGAGCTCTGCTGAAAGCTATCCTAGCAGAGTCCAGACTTAGTTTTCTTTGTCTTCCTTTGCCTCTGCCTGAATCAAAAACTGCCATTTCGCTTAGGAAATACATCAGGATTGCAACATTCTTAGCTGCAGAGTTGCAAGGGAGAGTCTGCCTCCTTCTCCAATGGTTCTCCCTATTCAGAACATTCTTCAAAGGGCCTCCAGCAGTTTGTGAGTATTTTGCCGGATTCAGGGACATACCGGAACATTCTGTTTGCACATTTAAACTGGATTAAAGTGCTGTGCTGCCCTATCAAAACAAACCCACCTTTCCCCCTTTTCCTTTTTTCTCAAATGGACCTCTTGTGGTTTGGAAAGTAACGGCAAATGCACTGAAAAATGTAGGATGAACAAATGTTTAACAGGAAGGCATGAAGACACCCCACAAGCAAATCAGAATGAATGTATGGTGAGTGTTGGCATCCGTCTGTCTGGAAAGACAATGGAGTGTGTCTCTGGGGGTGATGTCAAACTGCTGCATTGGTAGCACTGAAGTGATTTCCCATGGTGGGCAAGACTAGGCAGTGTGTATGGAGGTCCTGGGCTACCCAGACCCCTGTCTCGGCCTTGCTGATGTGGTCCAAAGGAAAGCAGAGCAACTTGGCTATAGGAGTTGTTGGAAGGAGGTGTACAAGGCTCCATACAACCATCTTAGGGACTCCACTCCGGATTTGTGTGGGGTTCACTCCATAGCCTTTTCTTATCCCAAAGATATCCCAAAAGGCAGCAGAGCCTTAGGATAGAATTTTCCATCTCCTATATGTGCTACCTTCCCAGTCTGATGAGCCCCTCCCTGCCCTCCTTACAGCACATGCAGAAACTGCCTTCTTGACCATTGGGCCCACTATTGGTTCATCTGCTCAGTTTTCCAGAGCCTATCTTTGCATGTAGGGGAAGTCCCTAACTCACGGAGCGTTTGAGACCCATCGGCTACCATCATCTGGTTTAGCCAGCCAGTTGAAGCTGTTCCCAGGGTGTGTCCACTGTCGCATGCTGACAGTTTCTAGGAGCCACAGGTGAGAGCTGACTGCTGGGTGGGGACCAAAAATGGAGAAACTACCCCAGAATGAGCATTATGTGTCCCCCAGCAGAGGTACTACCTCTCCCCTAACACCCCATACAAACCATATGATGAATATTCATTGTCATATAACTGTGACCCGTAAACAAGTCAGAATGAATGCCCAATAAAGAATGGACATAGTCTAACCACTGCAGAAGCAAACTGAAATGCATGCTGAAATACAAGTCACTTGAAGAGCCCTCAATCTAGTACCAACTGGCTAATCCCCATGTCAATATATCACCTGTATCTTTGTCCAACAGAGGGATGTACCAGTAACTTGGCTGTCCTGGGTTTGACAGCACTAGCTCACCAATAAGCAGCCACTTGCCTAAATTGATTTTTTTGCATTGATTTTTTTTCTAACTCTTGTTTCACGTCTTGATCTCAACAAGAAGTGAGTTGCTTCTCCACAATTCTCATACACTATATGCAGTTCCACTATTCTCAGATGGGCATTATTATATGCAGGATTATACTATTATACCATATTAAAAGGATATACATCCCAGGTTTCCTAAAGTAACAAGACATACATACACAAACACATACCACAGTGTACATACAAAAACATATGTATTTATAAAACTATGCATATGATACATAAAATATATCATTTTTTCAAAAATGCATTATATTATGGAAAATTTATTGAAAGCAGTGTGTATCTATATCAAACCTCTGCTAAAATGCAAAATTATATGCCAAATTCTGCTACTGAATTATAGTACCAAGTGGGGCTTGATTCTTTTATACATATTGTAACTTGACATTGAGATTTTCAAAAACTCCATCCATGCTTAGGCTTTTAAAAACAGTGCCTCTGAAAAGCTGCTGAACACAGGGATTTTTTTACTGAGTCCCATAGCTCAGCTGAGCTCACAGTCCTTCCACATAAAATTCCATTCCTGGGTACTCCCAAGCTTTCTTCATTACAGCAGAATGGGAGTCAGAAATGGTTGCTGACCTACCGAAAGTCACGCAAAGATCTACCAGCAGATAGGAGCACATCCTTCAAGGCAGGATAGGCTGGGTTGCAGCCGGAAGGCTTGGTGCCTTGCAGATCCTAGTTCTAGTTTGTTTATTAGCTCCAAGAGTCTAGACTTTTGCATTTCTAAACATCTCTGGGCCGAGCAGGTTTTCCGATTGTTCAGTGCAATCTGATTGTGATCATCTCTGCTATTTCCAGCCTAATGCTGAACTGTGTGCAGACACAAACGGGCTGGAGCCACCTCCAAAGTAAATGAAGGGCCACCCAAGTGATAATCAAGTTAGCATGTTGACATGCAGTCAGCAGAGAAATCATTGGGGGTTGGGAAATTGGTGGCCTGCGCTGCATTTAAACACAAAGATGTCTGATGACTCATGCTTAGTTATTAATGCGAACCCAGAGATAAGGTATTTGACAAGAACACACGGTTGTGTGCACAGAAACGAAGAATGTTATTTAATACCAGGAATATCAGATGGGCCTTTTAAAAGGCTCGCTGAAATCATTCAAGGGTGGGAATTGAATGCCGGCTGCATTATCACCGACAACGAGTCAAACAATGAAGCATTGTAGGCACGCTGTACAGCAAAGGTTAGTGTGTGAGGAAGACATCAGTTAAAGTCGGCCGAGTTAAATCTTTTCCACCGTGGCCGACTCTGTTCAGCACAATCTGATTTTAAAACATTCATGTAGAAAAAAATAATAATGTGATATTCATGTGGGAGAACGAAGCAAGTTACAAAGAGCAGTAAATGACATCTAAGTTGAGGCACATCCATACGGCTGGTTCGAAAGGTGTGGGTCGTCTGGAAGAGGGTACAGGGAACACCTTTCTTTCTACAGACAGCTTAGACACAGAACAGTTTTAGACTGCACTGGTCTTCCCAGAAAATGAAGGCAGACTTGCAAAGGTTGACTTCAAGGAACAGTGCCTGAAATACATCAGGGTTGATGTGAAGTTCTCCTAAGCCAGGCATGGACATATATTTTTGGGGCTCATTAAAGCCCACATCCAACAGATGGTAAGCTTTTAAAGCCTGCAAGCTTCTCCTCCCACAGAACAAAATCTCAATGTAGGCCTCCACAATCTACAAATCTCAATGTAGGCTTCCACAATCCACAAATCTCAATGTAGGCCTCCACAATCCACAAATCTCAATGTAGGCCTCCACAATCCACAATCCACAAATCTCAATGTAGGCCTCCACAATCTACAAATCTCAGTGTAGGCCTCCACAATCCACAAATCTCAATGTAGGCCTCCACAATCTACAAATCTCAATGTAGGCCTCCACAATTCACAAACCGGCTGGGCAGTGGGAGAGCCAGCATCATATTTAGAAGAATAGAATTATAGAGCTGGAAGGCACACTAAGGGTCAAGTCCAACCTCCTGCCATGGAGGAATCACAGGTGAATGGTGGGAAAAGAGAGACTGATTAAACTCTTGCTAATCCACTATATATGACAGACCTTTGGAAATGCACACATGCTTTCAGCATGGTGGGTCACAAGATGTGTGCTGGCTTTTTACAGTTAATAAAGTTAAAGCTATGGTTTTCCCAGTAGTGATGTATGGAAGTGAGAGCTGGCTGATCGCTGAATAATTGATGCTTTTGAATTCTGGTGCTGGAGGAGACTCTTGAGAGTCCCATGGACTACAAGAAGATCAAACCTATCCATTCTGAAGGAAATCAGCCCTGAGTGCTCACTGGAAGGACAGATCCTGAAGCTGAGACTCCAATGCTTTGGCCACCTCATGAGAAGAGAAGACTCCCTGGAAAAGACCCTGATGTTGGGAAAGATGGAGGGCACAAGGAGAAGGGGACGACAGAGGACGAGATTTTTGGATAGTGTTCTTGAAGCTACCAGCATGAGTTTGACTAAACTGCGGGAGGCAGTGGAAGACAGAAGTGCCTGGCGTGCTCTGGTCCATGGGGCCACGAAGAGTCGGACATGACTAAACAGCAACAACAACAATGGCTGATTTGCCATCAACAAACACCCACCACCCTAGGAATCTAAAGCGGGACATTTATGTACCTTGGTTATTACTGGTGCTTCTTTTGGTAAAAAAATGAGTTATGAGTACTCATATATTGATAAAAGTGTTTTGGATGCCAGTACAAAGTGTCTGCCAAAGGCAGCAGAAAAAAGAGAGGTGCTGGCACTCCATATTGGTGAGTACTATCACACACACAAAAGCTTCCATTATAATGATATGCTTCAGAAATTTTGGGGAGATTGTGGACTGAACAATACTTGCCTGAAAACAGCCAGGGCTGCATTTGATTTTTGGAATACATATATCACAAGGCTTGGCTGCTCAGATTGTTGTGTAATCAACCCCAAACCTATTACGTAGTTTTCCCCTCTTCCAGTTGTAACTTTGGAATGGCACAGTAGGGCGTGATGACAGATTTAATGCATTCTTGTCCTCCATCTGCTCCCCAGTATGTCAGTGATTCAGACATTCCAGTTCCAGCACAGCTCTCTATGCACATGCATTATTAGAGGTTCTCCTGACCCAAACTCGGAGATTTTCCCTGCTGGAGCGTGTCCACATTGTTTTCAGTGACACATTGAAACAGTCAGACTTTGTGAGTTGATATCAACTTAGTTGGGAAATCCTCAGAATTAAGTTCCAAACTACGATACAGAAATGACGGGTGTGCAGCAAACTTGCACTCGGGACGTGATGTCAGGTTTAAATTTAACCGGTCTTACTTTGCTACTTGGAGAGGGATCATCGTTTCCCGGAATATTAGTTAGGGATGCCAGTGAAGTTCTCTGTACTCTGAAGATTGCTTCAAAGGAGATGCATGTTTTATGAGCCCACTCAACTCTTAGCCAGCTCAGATTATCCAAACCCCTGTTTCTCACCTATCCAGCCCCCTCAGTAATCATTATTCATGTACTGTGATATTGTAGCTGAGGTGCTTAAGGTCAGCTTATATTCAGTTGAGCTTACTCCCAGATTACTGTATACGTGGCTTGATTCCTAAGGAATTATTTTAGGCCTGCAGCTGCTGTGGGGGGACTGTGGAAAGGAAAGTCATCTGCTTTCATTTTCAAAATTATTTCTTCATTTCTTGTTCAGGTACAATAGTAAGGTAAAGCATAGTTACTATTTTTCCTAAGTGCTTAGTAAAAAAACCCATGAACCCATTCCCACTTTCCAGTTTTCTGCTACAACCGCAAAAGCAGTAAAAATGTTATTGAATATTTATTTTATTTTATTATTAATAAATTCATTGTTTTAAAATTCTTTTATTTTATACCCCTCTTGGATAAAATAACTCTGTGCCTGAAGTTAAGTTTTGCCACTTCCTCACAGGAGAACCAAGGCTACAATCCTGTACCCACTTACCTTGGAGTAAGACCTATTGATCTCAAATATGTGTGCTTCTGAGTGGCTACTGTTATGTATAGCATTTTACTGTAATTTAATTATGCAGTGAATTCTTAATGCGTGTCTAGAATTCAACTCCTGTACAGCAGGAGACTTGCCTAAGCCTCTGTGTAACGTTTTCACATTTTGCATTTATTGTGCATTTGCATTGTTTCTGTATTTGCAGAAAGTAACTTGTGAAGAGTACCTGATCTCAAGTGAAACCACCACAGGAAAAATGCAACCTGGTTGCTGGGATGAAAGGAAGGGCAAACTCAGGGCTGACTCCAGATTTTTGTGGGCACTTGGGAAACAAACTATTGTAGACTCTCTTTGGTACTGTCCCTTGCTGGTCGAGATTCCGAATCAAAGTGTGGATGAAGGGTGGTATATAAATTTAATAAATAATGATGATGCTGAAGCTGAAGAAGGTGAGACAAACTTTTCTGGGGGTCAGAAAAGGTCAGTTTTGAAAAGTCAAGACCCCAAGGGTGGGAAAGCAGGTAGCTCCAGTCATGTTGGGTTCAAGAATGAAATAGGTTAAGATGCCAGACTGAAGGAACTAAATTAAATGAAGAAAGAATTCAGTGTTTGGAGTAACATGAATTTTGCCATTTGTACACTATGCTGGTTTCTACATATACTCACCTCCCTCTCTATCCTCCATTCAGACAAGCAAGAGACATTATCAAAGCTTAAGGACACGTTCTAGCCAGGCAAAAACACTTGGGGTGCAAAGCAGGGAGAGTGAGGGGTGTGGCCAAAGGAAAGTTTCAGGAGGCACATTGGCCCACGGTCTTGAGGTTCCCCACCTCTGCCCTACAGGCAGTTTGAGCATGTGTAGGCCTGGCCTTTTTGCCTCTTGCTGCCCTCAAGCAATGGGTTCCACCCCCAGACAGGCTGGATGCTTCAAAGGGAGAGCCTGGTTTTCTAAGTGCACAATCTGTTTCTCTGTATAATGGCAACGCATGCTCTCCCAAAACAAATCTCCTAGAGAAGGCTATTTTCTTTTAAACTTCATGCCAAAACATGTTGCAACAGGTCACATTTGGGAAGAACGTGACAAACTGTTACTGGAAATAGTCTAATATATATCCTGCAAATGAAATATTCAGGATTTACGCTCTTGACTATTAACGTGAAATGAAATGTGTGATTGGGAAAGTACAGGGATGGTTCGACATTTTTTGAACATGCCGTTTACTCAGGTTCTTCACTTTCCTCTACAGCGTGAGTATTGATGGCTAAGAGGAAAAGAAAAACTAGGATTCTTTGTGCACGTCAGTTCTTAACCTGAGGTACCACTGTAGTTATTATCAGGTTGTATGCTTGTCTTCATTTTGGAAAATGGTAGAAAAGCTGGGTAAATTAGATCTGTATGAGTGAGAAAGGACCCTATGCATGAACACAAGACTCAGCCTTCCCACCAGGAGCCCCGATTGGCCCATGGTCTTGGTCACATGGAGGAACCCTCGAAGTGTACAGTTGTATGTTCAT
Source organism: Podarcis filfolensis (assembly GCF_964270895.1). Classification (NCBI taxonomy): domain Eukaryota; kingdom Metazoa; phylum Chordata; class Lepidosauria; order Squamata; family Lacertidae; genus Podarcis; species Podarcis filfolensis. The sequence continues at coordinate 95,234,296 of NC_139604.1, forward strand.
AGGACCCTTTCTCAATATCACCAAGCATTTAGCCACCAGGGGACACATCAGTATCAGGGGTGGGGCCAGTGGATGTGATCCTGCTCCCCTTCACACATTCACTATATCTGAAGGAGCGTCTCCACCCCCATCGTTCAGCCCGGACACTGAGGTCCAGCTCCAAGGGCCTTCTGGCGGTTACCTCACTGCGAGAAGTGAGGTTACAGGGAACCAGGCAGAGGGCCTTCTCAGTGGTGGCACCCACTCTTTGGAACGCCCTCCCATCAGATGTCAAGGAAATAAACAACTATCTGACTTTTAGAAGACATCTGAAGGTAGCCCTGTTTGTAACATTTGATGTTTTACTCTGTTTTAATGTTCTGTTGGGAGCCGCCCAGAGTGTCTGGGGAAACCGAGCCAGATGGGTGGGGTATAAACAAACAAACAAACAAACAAACAAACAAACAAACAATAGAAGGTGCCAGATAGGCAGGGGTTTTTTTCAGCTGGAGCTCACTGGAGCTCACCTCTCAGGTGGGCACTATTGCCATTCTAAGAGAACAAGGTCTTGACCCCTTTCTAGCAGTGCTAGGGACCCAACCCAGTCTAGACCTGATATGGGCTTTATAATGCTGACATTGTGACAGAGGCTGGAATAGAGAGCCTGTGTTCATTTTAAAGGAGATAACAAATATCAATACCTGGGCACTTTAGATCCCCAAATCGGTATCACAGCATGTGTGAATTTTCAGTTCCAAAAGCCTTACATTGTAAATGTTGCGGTAAATTATCCAGTCATCCCCCAAAAATCCTTGACCGTGTTCTCTTATCCATCACACCAGTTTTATATGGCCATGTTGCCCTGACATCGATGGAATGCGCCCTTCCTCACATCTATATTTGAGTGAGATCAGCCTCATGCTACGAATGAGTGGGACAGGGTGATACATTCAGATTGCAAAAGTAAATGTAATTGTTTCAGGATGCCTCTGTCAGTCGTAACAAGGCACTTCATTTGTCTTGCTAATAGTGGTAGGAAGTAAGAGAGAGTTTTCTCCCATTTCACCATTGGTGTCAATAATGAAGTAGTAGGTGAAAAGAAAAGGTCACCATGCACGAAATTTTTTGAAACCCACAATTTTTTCCCCACTTGAAAATGGGCAGGATATTTTAAATAATATCCAGTAATAGAGTGTATTCATCATTTTTGTATTTTCCCTTTAATGTCTCACCAGTTCCCATATTTCCTCGGCAAAGCATTCCAGTGTAACTATGGAATGCTGACATTTTCCTAAATGAATAGTTAAGATGTTTTGCATAGCATGGCAACAAGTCACAAACTTATGATACAGTGGGGGGATAGGGGAGGTCCATGGTTGAAATCAATGCAATATGTAAGTACTGCCAGATGTGTGTGTGTGTGTTTGTGTAAAAGCAAGTCCAACATCATTTTATGTGTGTGAGGTAGCGTCTAATAGTTAAAAATGACACAAGGCAAGGAACTAGTACCTTAGAAAACTAGTATAAATATGAAGCATCCGTCTTCTTGGGTCATTTGTACCTGCCCTTCTTCCAAGAAGCTGAAAGTGGTGATTACAGTGTAATCCTTTACATGTATTTTCTCAGAAGTAAGCATCGCTTGGTTTAATGAGACTTATTTCCAGGTGAGTGTGCAAGCACACTATCCTGAGGGTAAATCCCATTGAACCCAATGGCACTTGAACTCAATGGGGCTTACTCCTGATTAGATATGCATAGTATTGTGCTGTTAGCCTCATAGCAACATTATAAAATTGGTTAGGTTGAAAGGTGCTGAAAAGTCTTGCGACATGATAAGACTAACACATTTATTATGGCATAAGCTTTCATGGACTACAGATAATTTGTCAGATACATGAAGTGTCCTGAGTGACATGGTCATTCCAGTGGTGAAGGAGTCAGAGGCAAAATATTAGTGGGGCCTAAAGATGGAAAGATCTGTCAGTTTTGGTCCTCTTAATTTCTCTTTTTTCTTGCCTTACATTCAGTTCTCCACATTTCCCGGCAATTTGCCTTTTTTTTTTTAATCCTCATGAAAATTCATCAGCATCTTAGTGCAAATTTCTCCTTAATAGACACAGTTTTGAGTAATGTACACATTTCCCCAAGCAATTTCCCCAAACATAATGCATTTGTGTGTGTTACTTTCACTAATATATTGATGCATACTTTCCCCTGATACTTTTTTTTTTTTGTAAACAAGGCTTGGTTGGGGAACTGCATTGCGAAATTCAGAGCACTGCAAATTTCAAAGAATGGCCGTGTTCCAGTTCTCATACTGTTTTGAAAGTGTGGATTTGATAAATTCGCCTTTAAATTCAAACTGAAGCATATTTCTGCTCCATCTCTAGTGGGGCTGGAGGCAAAAGTGGGCAGAGTATGGCTGTGGCTTTGTACAACAGGCTGCATTCCAGTCAGGGAAAAGAAAGAGGCCTCTAGACACGAACCTCTCCTGTCAGATAAGCAGGAGGCATGATTACAGTTTCAACCTGGCACAACTCACGAGGAGGGTGTGAAAAGACCAGGCAGCGGTGTGGCCTGGGCGGAGTCCAAAGGGTTAGACAGATGGGGCTGGAGGGCTGAATTCTGCCCCTGGGTCTAGACTTAAGGTGCCATAAGTCCCTTTGTTGTTTTTGTTTCAACAGATGACACAAGGGCCCCATTTTTTAGCTTGTACTGAGTGTCCTTCCAGGTTGCTTCTTTGTAAATGGTATGCATGTGTCTCAAATGATACTTCTGTTCAGCTGGATTTAGGTAAACTCACTTATCTGGTAAACTACCCAGTGGTATTATATGTTGGGAGTTAAGAAACAATTGAACAGTTACTTACTAATAATATGATGGTAATTTCTGCCACCCTTTTTACAGCAGAACCAAGAAACCTCAAAAATGTGAAACATGGAATCGATCATTTTTACGTTGCATGATACAGCAATTTATTGAATCGTAAACTTGTTTTCTTTTAAAGATTTGATGACTTATGGACTTGACAAATTACTGACTCACTGAGACGTGGGGGGAGCAAGTGTTCCCTGACATTTTAAAAGCTTTGATGTATTTATTTGGATTTTTAGCAGTGGGTGTGAAATGTGTTTGCTGTCCTTGAAAACACATGGATTTGAGAACTCATGCCATGTGTTATGCCTTAATTCCTAAATTAGAGACGGTGCTCAATGGTATTTGAAAGTTAATGCTCCTGTCCTCTCAGATGGCAGCCCTTTCCATTAACCATGGAGATGTTTGTTTTTCTTAGAGAGAAAACAGTGGCAGCATGCACAAGCTGAAACTCCCCATTGCAACAGCACTCTCCTTAGCAGCTGGTGTTCAGGATCATGCTGCCTCTGGCAGTGGAGGCCAAGGATATTGGGAGGTCAGAGATAAGGGGCTGTGTAGTCCAACAACATGTATAGGACACAACATTGGCTACCCCAGGCTTAGATTAACTAATATTTTCTCCCGTTCATCCCTGATGATTGTTCATGCTGGCTGAAGCTGATGGGATTTGGAGTCTAACACCAGCAGGAAGGTGCTATGTTGCCTTTGCCTGAATTAAATAGACTAGGCCCAGTGATTGATGCAACTTGGGGAGGGGGGAATACTAGATGCTTTTATTACAAGAGAAATGTTTCATATTGCTGAAGAGAGGCTTTATTGATGTCATTAAGAGTAATAACATTGTATGCTTTGCTTATTGCTTGGGAACCTGAATAATTCCAGATGCCTTTTCTAATAAGATGCCTTTTCTACTAGCTTGTCCTTGGAGTTCTTATTTATAAAGAGGTCCTGAAGAACAAGGAAGAGAGAGGTCCCAACATTAAAGGAGGTAAGTAGAAGGAATTAGAAGAAAAAAGAGAATGAATGGCACCTTTGGGGCAGATTCATACCATACCTTTAAAAGCGTGTCCAACACATTTTCCCCACAGAGAGCTACACTTCCCAGCACCCTTAAGAAACTACAGTTTGAAGGATTCTTGGGAGGGCAGTCATGGGCTTCCTTTCATGGATGCCTCTGCTGGATCGATGCCCGTTCCATGACTGGAAGAGCATCCAAAAAGAATGTTCCTTGTATTTATTTATGCAACATTCTAGGCATTTCCCCTTGCGCCACATCTCTATCCTGACTTGACATCAACCATAGATGAATGATAAATTTAGTGGTCTGTCCTTCTAATGGAAAGTGTACCCAGAAAAGAAAACACAGGAGTTAGACAAATATGAATAACATCACACAAGCAGGACCTTCTCTTCACATGAAAATCACTTAGCACAAGCGATGCAGGAACAAATGCCTCAGCCTCAGCGAGCTGGAATTTCCTTCATAGTGGACATACCGTGCTCAAAATCCGGATGATGGCCTGGTCATGTTTTTCTACTTAAAAAGAAGCCTGCCCTACGTGCTTATGATTGAAATGCCCTCGCTTTAAGGTAAACCGGCCGAAGTGTCAAATATATTTTTGACCTGAAATTTTTCATTCTGACTCTTTTTGAAATAATGGCTTCATTTCTTGTTATGGTTCTGCCTGCAGAATCTGTTTGCTTAAGAAGTAAATTCCAGGGTGAGCATTGGGACTCAAAGATAATTGTCTCACTCCACGTTAAAGAGAAGAAAGTGTATCTTCATTTAACAGCAACACAACAGTGAATAGTGGAAACATGCACAAATGAGCCACATAATAATTATTAGCTCCTTGAGACTATGATATACTGTATCTTGAAGTTGTATATATTTTGAAATTAGGAAAGGAGAAGGAGATGTGGGCTTTGGTGCCGGTGGTTCCACATGGCATGGAGTGGATCCATCTTCTCAGGGCTGCTGTTGGATAACTCTGCTTCTGTGGACTTCTGGCCTGGGCCCATGAAGATCTTCTAATTTCAATTTACCACAGTTTATCATTTCATCTGAACCACAGATGTAGTTGGCTCTAACTATGGTTTATTCAAACAAGTCAGAGTAAAAATTCATTGGGAAGTATTCTATTTTCAACTAATTGCTCATCGTTTCCTCCAGTCTCCTCACAACTGTGTCAGAGGAAGGGGGGGGGGAGTTTGAGCCTGAGACTTGTTCATGTAGCACTAAATTATGTTTCAGTCCAAACACAACCAATGCACGTATGAAATGGAGTCTCTGTGTGGGTTTGGCTTACTGAATAGCTCCCCCCCCAATAAATAAATAAATAAATAAATAAATAAAGTTTGTATTTGTTTTTGAAATGTTTTGAAATGTGGTGAGCTTTTACATAACTCAGGTGAAGAATTTCACTTACTGCTGCAATTTCTTGTATAAGAACAGCAAGTACCTGATGTAAATACAAACCTTGCAGTGCAAGTCCAAAACATTTAGACTCAACAAAGTCTCTTTCTCTCTTAAGAAAGGTCTTTTCCAATGTCAATTCATGAAATGCGAAAATCTGGCCTCTAAGTTAATACTGTCCAGTTTCTGAAAAGCAAAGTCTCATTAGGAATATATGACTCCAGCATTTTTTTTCTGAATAGTTTTTGAATCAAGACCTGGTAAAGTTGAGGTGAAAAAATGTAGTGCCTGGAAAGTGTACTGAAGTTCAATCAATCCATTTTCTTGCTAGAAATGTATTTTCAGCAGGAGATTAAAATAAGCACCATAAAAAACAGCCCATTGCTATTGAAGAATAACATTCCTAGAACTGGTACATCACAAGGCTAATTTGTGGTGCTTTACTGGAAAAGACACACTTGTTTTCCTTCCCTTTTCCATAATTTGATAATTCGAATGGTCATAAAAGTTCAAAAGAGTGATATATTTTGCACAGTGTATCAAAGCATCTGGGTCCATTGCTTTTAAACAATTGCTCTTACATTTAGGCAGGGGTTTCCCAACTTTTTCAGGCTAAGGGGTCCAGCTGCAGTATTTTGCACCAGTTGGAGCCTCCAGACTAGGCACAAGGATAGGCCCATAGAGAGCACATTGCAATAATCAAGTCTTGAGGTTACCAATGCACGAATCACTATCCCTGTTCAAGAACAGCCTTAGTTGACGTACCATCTGTAGCTGGTAAAAGGCAATCCTAGGCCCTGAGGCTACATGAGCCTCCAGTGAAAAAGATAAATTCAGGAGCACCACCAAACTCTGAACCTGTTCTTTCAGAGAGAGTGCAACCCTATCCAGAACACACAACTGGCCAGTCTCCTGGACACAGGAACCACCAACCCACTGACGTCTTCCCAGGATTCAAACATAGCTTATTGGCCTTCATCAACTCCACCACTGCGCCCAGACAATCGTCCAGATTATGCACTGCATGTCCTGACTCAGAAGTTACGGGGAAGTTGTGCTGCATATCATCAATATGCTGTTGAGACTTTGCCCCAAAACACTGAATGATCACACTCAGCCAGCAAGAAGCAGAAGCAGATACAAATTCCCCCAGTCACTCTGGATGGCGCCCAACAAAATATTCGGTTCCCAAACTGCGCCTGAACCCAGCTTTAAATGGAACTAGATAACCAGATAGTCTGTATCCTCCAAAAATTCCACATAATTATTGATCAATCTGTGCCTGCCCTCAATGCCACTGGGTTACTCTCCCAGTCTGCTGCCCCAACTCTGCTACCTAGTTTCCCATTGACTAAAAAGATGCAATTGCACCTTGATTTATCTTAATGATAAGTTGAGCCCCCAACAATTACTATAAACTTTTGAATGAAAAGAGAAATGTAGCTAGTTGTAAGCATACAGTAGTTTCATTCATCTGAAGTTGTTTGAGCTGGAGCAGAGAGCTGGTGGAAATATAATTATAATCATAACTCATTGTTGTTTTACATTGCCAGGAAGGTTTTCCATAGAATCATAGAATTCAGGAGCCCTATGGAAATAAATGGGGTCTGCTTGGTTCCCATTCACTTCAATGGGGCCTGTGCAGGAGAACCAACAAGTGAATTGTGCCCGTGGCTGTTGTGTTTATTTCTTAAATATGTTAGGACACTGATTTGGACATATTTTGACTAATGGAAATGAAGGATTCAAACATTATACCTATATCTCTTGTTCAAAAATTACATCACACATTAAAGCTCACTGCTAAAACAAAACATAACAATCCATATTTGGGTGAAGCCAAACCTACTATAAATTAAATTTACAAAAATTCTTTCAGTATAATTTATTGCCCTAGGACTGGGGAACAAAGCCAGTGACTTATCATATCACATGTATTGCAGAATGAAAACAAGGATTCTATGAACCAAGACCAGAAAATTGAGCTAGGGCCCATTAGATATTGCAAATGCTATTTCCATTGCTTTCTTGCCATGAGAACAATTCACATGATATCAATTTAATTCTCTTTTTTTTTATTCTTTAGGCAAAGAACCTGAAAAAGGTTTGGCAGAAAAAGGTTCCTGATGTAGATCTTCACTCACCCCATCTTCCCTGGTGGGGTACGGGGTGCAATTTTATGGTTCACCCCAGGTGCCAAAATGTCTTGGACTGGTCCTGTATACTGCATTAATAAACTATTTCCTCCCAGTTTCATCCAAGCATAAAATTAATAATAGTAATAAAATATAATCTGTTAACAGGGTAGGTTTATGACTGAGAAGCAAAATAGTGGTAGAAGCTTGGCAGGCATAAATGGCAGGCGTTGATAAAACAGTGTTTGCTGTTGTTTTTCAGCTCTAGGAAAAAGCCTCTTAATTTCCCCTCAGCTTTTTAGAATTCTGTTTCAACGTGGGTTTTAGCTGGTCAAGCTGTTTTTTTCCTAGAAATGTTGTTCATTTTATCTTAGTGTTGTCTATGTCTACATTGGAAGCTGCTTTGAGAACTTGTGCTGAAGGGTGGGGAACTTAAATGCCTAAACCAATTAGCCCTCTCACTTAATCTGGCTGTGAGTAAGACAGAAGGGCTGGTGCATGTCGGTGTGTCATTTGGGCAAAAAGGTATTTTACAAACCCTGAATGTTTAGGCCAAAAGTGTGGATCTGTCGCAGACCTCCCTACTTTGCTACCTTAAATCTGTCCATTTTGATAAGCTGGAGTTGTACAGTGGTACCTCTAGTTAAGAACTTAATTCGTTCCGGAGGTCTGTTCTTAACCTGAAACTGTTCTTAACTAGAGGCCTGCTTTCGCTAATGGGGCCTCTTGCTGCTGCTGTGCTGCCGGCACACGATTTCCATTCTCATCCTGGGGCAAAGTTCTCAAATCGAGGTAACTCTTCCAGGTTACTGGAGTTTGTAACCAGAAGCGTTTGTAACCTGAGGCGTTTGTAACTCGAGGTACCACTGTACCACACATCTCCTTGAAGTTTGTACGCTGGAATTCCGGCCAAGAGTGGACTGTGTGTGATGTGTGTTGTTCTGTCAGTTGCATTCACTTAGACGATGCTCTTCACATTAATGGTATGGGAGGGACTTCTGCCCATGACAGCACCCTTTACAAACTGTCCATTTGTAAAGTTACGTGCATTTCTAGAGATGAACCCCACCTTTGTGTCTCAGAAGCAAATCCAGTTGTTCTGCTTAATTCACCTCAGGCTTTGAAAATGAGCTTGCCACCGACTTACCCCCTGTGTCTTTGATGCCAAAAGGCTTGAGAGAAGAAGAAGGATGCTGGCATTTTTAAGCACCCTTTTTTGGGTCAGATTATCTTAGTAAGAAGCAGCTGGATTTTGCCAGACTTCTTCGTGGTTTACATGGATGACAACCATAGATTTAACAGCAACCAGACATCACACTTCATTTAGATGGCCCAACTGTGTGTTTTTCCCCAAGTCTCCTGATCCAAAATGCATCAAGACATTTACAGTTTCTCCTCCATGCTGACCTTTTGGATTTTGTAAATAATAGGGGCTGTAATTTGCCTATGTCTTTTATTTTTTTTAATCCCTCTCTATTTCTCAACAGTTTGCGGGTTCCATTCTCATAGGATTCCATCATCGACTTCAATATCACAGAAAACATTATGTCAGCCTGCCACAATATCAGTGAGAATCAGCCAGATCGTTGACGCATAATTTGGCCTATGTGGTAGCAGAGTGTTTCAAGAAACTCTCTATGGGATAAAGAGTAAATTATAATAAGTCTTTCTGCTTCTGCATGGCAGCCCTCATTCTTCTATGGCCAAACCTCCAAGTTAACCTCATTTGGAAGACTCTGCTATAATATGCTCATGATCTCTGATCTGGATTTGCTCATATCCTCACTCTAATGCAAGATGAGTAGCTGACGAAAGACACTTGGCAAAGGAGATGTCCAGTCATAATTATTTTCCTTACATGTGCATAATCCCATATCTGACTATAATCCACCTTCCTGCTACTTAATTCTGAATGTCATAGCGTCTCAGATATTTATCCTCTTCAGGGCTCTCTTCCGAACACTTTCTATCTTGACTAAGGTTACGGCAAAGATCAATGGGATTACATTACAGGAAGCGGGTTCCAATTAAATGGTCGGAAAGACCTTCCCCATTTTAAGGCTATTTAGGTAGTAGAGTAAATTGCCTTTGGATGTTTTGTCTAAGCTGGAGATTTAACAGAAAAGGCTGAATTAGCCTATGGATGGGGCATTAAAAACGGCACAGCAAAGACACTTGACTAATATGAATAGGCAGGGAATTCAAGAGAGTATTGTATGGGCATTTATCATTTAAAAGATGCCAAATATGGGTGCATTCAGACACAGGGAATATTGCATTAGTTTTCTTTATTATAATGTTAGTGCTTCTGTCCTGGTTTCTAACACTCATTTCACGCTGCGGTGCATGTTGCATTATGGAGCTGTGGCTTTTATACCAATATACTGTCACTTCTGCCTCTTGGGAGAAAAGCAATGACAAACCTAGACAGCATCTTAAAAAGCAGAAACATCACCTTGCCGACAAAGGTCCGTATAGTTAACGCTATGGTTTTCCCAGTAGTGATGTATGGAAGTGAGAGCTGGACCATAAAGAAGGCTGATGGCCGAAGAATTGATGCTTTTGAATTATGGTGCTGGAGGAGACTCTTGAGAGTCCCATGGACTGCAAGAAGATCAAACCTATCCATTCTTAAGGAAATCGGCCCTGAGTGCTCACTGGAAGGACAGATCCTGGAAAAGACCCTGATGTTGGGAAAGATTGAGGGCACAAGGAGAAGGGGGCACAAGGACGACAGAGGACAAGATGGCTGGACAGTGTTCTCGAAGCTACCAACATGAGTTTGACCAAACTGCGGGAGGCAGTGGAAAACAGGAGTGCCTGGCATGCTCTGGTCCATGGGGTCACGAAGAATCGGACATGACTAAACAATTAAACAACAACAGTCACTTAGCACTAAATTTTACTGACATCAGTGGCCACAGTGTGACACAACAATAAACATAATTGGAGAACATCACTACTCCCCACATTTTCCCTCACATGGGTGCTTTTGTTTCCCTGTGGTTCACTCATGAAAATGGGAGGAAAGAACTGTTTGCCAATGTACTGCCCCAAATTCTGTCACTTTACTCTCAAAATTTTGGGGGCTAATGGGGTTCCAAATGGATTCCTTTTTTAAATGGAAGCAATTAACACAGAAATGTGCACCAAATATCCACTAGATCCCACTAGATTTTTGGAAGCGGCTTTTACATTGTGTGAATGCTTAAATGTAATGTGGAAATTAACAGAGGGGTATGTTGGGGAAAGGGACAAGGGTGGCGCTGTGGGTTAAATCACAGAGCCTAGGGCTTGCTGATCAGAAGGTCGGCGGTTCAAGTGCAAGGAGATAAATAGGTACCGCTCTGGCGGGAAGGTAAACAGAGTTTCCGTGTGCTGCTCTGGTTCGCCAGAAGCGGCTTAGTCATGCTGGCCACATGACCCGGAAGCTGTACGCCGGCTCCCTCGGCCAACAAAGCGAGATGAGCGCCGCGACCCCAGATTCAGCCACGACTGGACCTAATTGTCGGGGGTCCCCTTGCCCTTTACCTATGTTGGGGAAACAAAATAAACGGCCATGTGAATGAAGCCTATGTGACTAACATGCAAGTAGAAATCTAGCAGGCAGATACAGGCATGACTATGAACACTGAAAACATTGAACAGTAAAAAAAAAAGTCTTTATCTTCATTGCTGAAAGTAGCAGACATTAAAATTAATGTACCATCTCATTTGCCTTTCAATTTCAGTAACTTTCAGCAGTGGTCATTCTATAAAAGGGGTATATGTGGATAAGACACATTGTTCCCAGGAAAGAATTTTGGATAATTAAGTTTTATGAAATAGAGATTCTAGTCTTTAAGCTCTTTCCCTGGCTATTTTGAGCAAATAATCAAATTATACAAGAACAGATTAACCCAATGAAAAGGGCAGACTAAGGAAACAATTTACTTATACAGAATGTAATAAATGAATGACAAGTATAAACTTATTACACATAGTAAATTCCCAGGAAAACCTTATGCTTATTTCTGGGGATCTAAAGTTTATGGACTTGGTTTTTCTATTTAGAAATGAGTGATTCAACTGGTTCAACATCATAAAATCATATCAACAAAAATTCCCCAGAGTCCAAACCAGTGACTATGCTTGGGAACTATCTGAGCATCTACTATTATAAATCACTACGGAAGTTTGGTCTGGTAAATATTTCAGCCTATTTTCAGAGAAAGGCAAAACATCAAAGGTTCAGCCTTTTATATTCTAATTATTTGAGGATGCAGATCAATTTATAGATGGCATTGGCTGATAAACTATGTCCCTCTGGCAGCCTTTATTTGCATAAAGACTTTGAATCATCTTCTACTCCTGCATTTACTTTCCTAGACTTAGGTGGGCCTATAGATTTCAGTCATGGAGGCAGCATTTAGCCAGCAGTTTAAGGATTAGCAATCTGGATTGCCTCTCAGCAAACTCCAGTACTGTCCTTTCTGCCATGATTGAAACACAGAGCATCAGTAAAGTGGCACCAGTTGTTCCTACACAGTTGTGGGCATATGGAGCTTGTTCATTGGCCTCATCAGATTGCAGCTAGCTCTGCTTAACACAAAGAGAGATAACCAGCTTATTTGATCCAGTTGGGTCAGTAGGGAAAAAAGAACTGGAAAGTGTTTCTGCAACAAAAAGTGAGGTGGGGGGGGGAGTAATTTTTAAGTTATGGAAATTGAGATTGCAATGTTATGTAGGAATTCCACACATAGTATTTTTCTTTCTAAATCATTGTGAAATTTCCCACAGCTCTTTTGTGCTATGCTATTGATATTATACAGCTTTGTTAATGAACTGCCAATGACGGTGTTAAGTTGCTAAACTTGGGTAGAAACAGGAGAAGGAGCTAACACTGAAGTGAAATCTCCAACTGAGGAAAAACACCGCAGTAAATTCTACAAAACCACATGCATTTTGTCCTTTCTTTGATAGCAATAGAACTGCATAGGCCTTCAAAAAGAAGGCAAATGAGGCATTTATCCATGTTTTGCATGAGGAAGAGAGTTGGCAGTTGTTTGGGGTGACTATTTATTTTCTACATGCTAAATAACAATGGGCACAGTTAGAGATGGGTGAACTTCTCAGTTTCAACCTCTTACTGGTTCTCATTTTTCTTGTCTTAAGTTCAGTTATCTACATTTCCACATCATTTTGCATTTAGAAAAAAAGCCCTCATGAAAATTAATCAGCATTTAGTATGAATTTATTCTACTATACACATTTTTCTATCCAATTTTGCCTAATATACTTGTTTCCAAACCAAGTTTCCATATTTTGCATGTTGTTCTCTAACTCACACATTCATGTTGCCTTGGTAAATACAATTTTGTATACATTAGTTGCCTGAAGAACTGCACTGAAAAATTTGAAGAAAGTGCAAACCACGGAGAATCACTATGTTTTAGTTCACATATCATTTCAGAAAGTATGAATTAGGAAGGTTCACCTTTAAATGTGAACTGAAATAAATTTCTTCTCCATTCTTGGCACAACCCCATTGTCATGAAAGACCTCTTCCTTGCACTGGTATTTGTGCAAATAACCTTCCAGTGTTTTTACTGCACCTGGCATATGATAGCAGCAGCCACAGAAACAAGACTAACATTGACAAAAATAACCTCATGAATTTGGGGAAAAAAAACATCAGAGAGCTGTTGTAAAGTCATTCAGAAACCACAAAACACTAAGTAGGAAGGAAAATGAGGAAAAACAAGCAGAATAATGCACCATTAGGCACTTGATACAAACTTGTGCTAGTTGCTTCGAGCACTCATGCTGCAAAATAGTTACTGAACTGGCCAGGAGGGAGAATGACATAGATTTATGGAGCTGAAAAAAACAGAAGACCACCCAGTCTACGTTACTTTCACAAAGGTGGCATGATTGCCACACATTATGTGAAATCATTACAGTGGTACCGCAGGTTAAGAACTTAATTTGTTCTGGAGGTCCGTTCTTAACCTGAAACTGTTCTTAACCTGAGGTACCACTTTAGCTAATGGGGCCTCCTGCTACCGCTGTGCCGCCACCACATGATTTCTGTTCTCATCCTGAAGCAAAGTTCTTAACCCGAGGTACTATTTCTGGGTTAGCGGAGTCTGTAACCTGAAGTGTCTGTAACCTGAGGTACCACTGTATGTGATGAGCGTTGTTTTGACTGTAAGTGTTGCAATGAAGTACTGCCTAACTGACCAAACTATCACATCATTGTGGGCACCAGTGTGTAACAGAGTGAGGGTGCCCTTTCAGAAAAGTTCTTGCAGAGTAGATAGCTGTAGATTGTTCACAACCCAAGAAAGATGTTGTAGGAAAAGCCAAGCGAACAAGACCAGAGTCACTAGGGGAATCTGTACTGAACTCCCACCTTAATTTTATAACATTAAATTAAGTCTCTCTTCATTGTTCAACAAAACCATGTTACTGATGCATTGTGCTTCAGAGAGCCCATCTGGATGCAGTTTCGTTTGCCAACAAGTTTAATGTCTCACTTAAGGCTGAATTTAGCAACATACAGGGTTGTGTAGAAAGTGCGGTTGCTGGTACATCTACTTTCAGTGGCTTCGGCAAGATTTTCCACATCTTTCTCCAATTTAAACCACAACTCAGCAGAGGCAATCTGCATCCAGAAACAGATTTCAAAATATATTTGCCTACCCAGGAAAAAGCTAGGTGGGTGAGGAGGAGACTTGTAAGAAGCAACCAGGGGCTTTAGTCCCATCAGAAAATGGTTGGCCACATTCTGCACAAGCTGAAATTTTCCTTGGTTGTACAGTTAAAAGCATGACATGCAAAAAGACATTGCAGAGTATCACTGGAGAATGGTCCATTACCTCCTAGAAATTCAGGTTTGTGTCAAGCCATTTTGGAGTTATTTTTTTCACCTATTGATTTACAGACATATGCTTCTCCTTACTTAGCAAGTCCCCTAAGTAAAATGAAGAAACTACTGTTTTGTTTTTGTGTGGTCCCATTTCACTTCCAAACTGATTGTCACTCAGTTGGCTGTTGGACGGAACAGTGATTCAGACTTACTTACATTCTCCCAAATGTGAAGCCTACCTTGTCTATAGTTATCAGTGTTCTCTCCGGTATGAACTTGAATGGCATTTTGTTGATGGTGAGTCAGTGTCTGAAATATGAGGCACATATTCAAATCAGCTACTAGAATTTATTAAAAAGAAAAGTGCCCAAGTAGGCTGTAGCCAAATACCTAATGATTAACAATTATTATAGCACATGATCCTTCTTTGGCAGAAAACATATCCCTTGGATTTCCTAAGAAATGCCTAAATGCGGCTATGGTTGCCACAGCTAAATGCTGGCAATTTTGTCTTTGCCTCAAAACATGGGAGGAGTGCCAGATGGCTTGCTTGCTTTCTATTTTGAAGCTTCAGCATTCACAACCTTTGTATTACATGTCTGTGTAAAGAAAATGTTCTGTAACCTTCAAGCAAATATTTATAACTGAAAATTCAAGAAAGGGTAGTGTCCCTTGCTCAACTATGAGGTTAAGATGGTAAAGCTATTATTTGAAAATGAAAACTCTTTAATGAATATTTACCACACACAAATTGCTTTAGCATTCTTTGGCGTTGATCACCTTCCTTTTTTTAAAGGGATGATCTTATTTGAATGTCAAAACAACTTGAAGACAAGGGAACAGGACGTCCCACGAAGAATACTGGAGCTCAGCAATTGTGATCGCGATCCCTTTGTGTTGACTTTAGCCTTTTGCATTGAATGTAATGAAGGATAGTTTGAAATAGTCGAATGACTGGAAGCCCAAATAATTACCTGTTATACAGATAATCTGCAATGGCACTTTAGATAAATGTTAAGTTTCTCCGGCACTCCAGGTGATGGACCTAAGGATCTGAATCTCATATTCGGTACATTTTCAGAAGCCTGAATACCAAGAAACTTGAGCACCAAAATCTCAGGGAATAATAATAATAATAATAATAATAATAATAATAATAATAATAATAATTTATTTATACCCCCGCCCATCTGGCTGGGTTTCCCCAGCCACTCTGGGCGGCTTCCAACAGAACACCAAAATACAATAACCTATTAAACATTAAAAGCTTCCCTAAATAGGTCTGCCTTCAGATGTCTTCTAAAAGTCTGGTAGTTGTTGTTCTCTTTGACATCTGGTGGGAGGGCTTTCCACAGGGCGGGTGCCACTACTGAGAAGGCCCTCTGCCTGGTCCCCTGTAACTTGGCTTCTCACAGTGAGGGAACCACCAGAAGGCCCTCGGCACTGGACCTCATGCTTTTTCCAGCATGTTTTCATCCCAGTTATTCAGATCAATGAATAAGACTCTGTCTTTCTGTCCCTTCCTTGTGGAGTTGCACCTACAATTACAACAGAACAACATCACTTTAGAGTTTGGAAAGAATCATTAACACACTTTCATTTAATTTCATTTCAGCAGAAGTATTTGATTGGTTCTGATGGTTTGTTCTGATGGCTTATGTTTCTTATGCTTTGAGGATTTCTTGACACTTCATTTTGATCTGGCAGAGCAAACACGTTAATATCATTCAGGCATTCTGAAATAAACATTTCCTTTCATAAGAATTTACTGATGTAATAGGTACCACATAGCTACTACAATAAATTTAAGCTGTCAAATATATTTATGTGTGCTTTGGGTCTCCCTTTCCTGCCTATATCAGAGACAAAATTCCTATGAACTTTAGCAGTAGAGACATCCATAGTTTTTGACATTTGTGTGGCTGTCTTACAGATATAAATACTTCTTTTCTTGTAGCTAAGGCCAGCTAATGTTATATTTAAAGAAAAACAGCTGAAAGTATAAAATTATTCATCAAGTGTTGCTTTTATTATTGCAACAGTCGGAAGATATAATGGCCTAGTGCCATTATTAACAACATCCACTGGAAGTCGTTCATAATGGCACTTGCTTTGTTTAATGATTTTCCTTAAACATCCCTAAACAAGAAGTCTGAGTGACACTTCCAATTCTGAAAAAAATGTATGTTCTGAAAGTATTGTCAGCATTTAACTCACACCACATTTTGCATTGTTATTATGACCAGAGTTATTGCTGGACAGTGTAACGTTTAGAATTAAATAAACAGAGCCCTTCTACACAGTACATTTCTTTGAACATCTATGATTGAAAATTGTGAATGTATTTTCTATCCACAAATATACTTCAGGCTAGTTCATCCTGAAAGTCATCTTCTCAATGTTAAATATTAATATTAAACTCAAACTTGGACCTAAAAGATACCATGGAATCTAGGATAGGCAGGTGGTACTTCAGATATTTATGTATTGTGCTGCCATTGTTCTGCCCTCATCCTACTGGCTCATGCTAAATCACTGTTTTGCCAAATAGAACTATTCCATTTATTCCATTTATAGCCAGCCTTTCCTTCAAGGAAATTTACAATGCAAGAGTCCCATGATATTCTGGGTTTCCATGGTGCAAATATATTCTTGTCTTGAAACAATTAAAACAGAAATGGGCATTAAACTAGATTCTGCAAGATTTCCAGAAGTGAATTTTACATGATGTGTGAAAGATGACATAAAATGTGAAAATTAACAGGTATGGGAATGCTGGGAAGACAGAATAAAATGCTTGGTGAATGCAGCCAGAGCCTTAATTTAACATTCTGACCGTACAAGGGCCAGTCATCTCTGTCAGCATCTGTGGTTGCGCTGCTGCTATGTTTTGCTCAGAGGTTGCAAAATATAGGGAATACACAGACATTCTGAGGTTGAGAGGCCTGGGGAAATCTCTTCCTTTCTTCACACCTGGGGTTTACTGCTTGTTAGTGTTCATGTGCCCCCTTCATGTGTGAACACTCCATAACAAACAGAGCCTTCTAGATTTGCAATTTATCATCTGGGCTAGGAGTTCCGAGGGCAGACATCCTGTCAAACTTTGCAGCCTTTCACATCAATCTCACATTACTCCAAATGTGGCGCCTTCCAGTAAGGACAGTTATATTTTCAGAATCTGAATAAAGAATTTTGTTTTCAATCCCAGATTTTGTATCATTTTCATCTGAAGAGATAGAATAACCTGGCCGTTTCTCTCTGGGGCGTCAGATATTTGTAATTCCTGAATCTAATATTCTGCTCTCATTACTTTCCTGTTTTCGAGCAGACTGTCTGGGTTTTCCAGTTGTCTGAAATCTGCCCATTACAAGTCATTTTAACATAAGGTTGGAAGCTGCTTGCTTAAACTGGACAAAAACTGTGCCTCTGTTTCCCCCTTTTGCCTCTCTTTATCCTGCTCAGGTTGCAAATTCTGGCAGGGAGCAATGCCACAGTTTGACAGCTGCTTCAATAGCTTTTCTTAAGAATTTGCTCAGTTGCTTTGAGCATCCTCAAGACTGGTACCAAAATCTGGCACTGAAGCAAATCCTTGCGCAATAGTGTCATTCAAGTGCTTGATGATTGACAGAGTCCCTCAAGAGGTGTCTGAAGGATTGCAGAAATCCTGCTGGTGCATCAGAAATGAAATATATATATTTTTTTTTTTAAATATTTATTGGTATTTTCAAAAAACACACAACAAACAAAAACAAAAAAAAAATAAACAAAATATTCGAAACTAAACAAAAAAAATAGAAAAAACACATACAGTTTCTGATACTTATTTTCCTCAACCTTGTTTCTCAGACCTCCTCACACCTCCCCTTCTTGTATTCCAATTTAAATTGTCAATTCAGCGAGTCCTTAACTTATTTCTTCACCTTAACTTAAACATTTATTCTAACATACTGTTATTTTACTTTACTTCTTTTTTCCATTTCCTCCATTTATTTTTAACAGCCTTATTCTCACTTAGTTTAAAAAAAAAGAAAAAAAAAAACAATTTCACCTTATTAAAATTACACATCAATACTTATACCTCATTAATTTATTCTTGAACCTTTTTCCTAAGGTCGACCAAAATTTCCCTTCCACGGTTTACCCAATTTCCTTACCACTAACAAAATATAAAACAAACAAAGCAATGCAAATTATCCTTATGTACCCTTTGGATTCCCAACCTCCACCCACCCTTCTCCCGGTTCCAGTCCCCAACCAATATCCATCAGTCTTTATATTATTTATTTAGCCTGGAGATCTCAGGTCCGAGGCCCTTATGTCTCTCTCAGTTCCTTTCTGCCGGTCTCTTTGATAGACCTTGATGTTAAGCCCCAGGTCTCGGAGGGGCTCCGGCCCAACAGAGTCGGTGTTGCTTCTAGCCAGTCCTCCATACTTAAAAGCAAAAGCAAAGCCTATGGGGTATTCCAACTCTTGTTTCAAATTTCTTTCAAATCCAAATGTCCCCACAGCTCCAGCTTCCACCTTCAACAAATTTATAATCCTCAGGTCTTCAGATCTCCTCAAAAGAGGATCTCTCCATTTTCCAAATTCCCAATCAAACCAGGCTTTCCGCATCCAGTTTTTATTGTCCTTTTTTATCATCATGTCAGGCCTCATATTGTAGCTCTCCTTTGACTCCTGCAAACCTCCATCTCCTCCTTCGTTTTCTTCAAAAAGAACATATTGCTCCATCGTGTCTACGCTTTCGGTTTCATTTATTTGTTCAGTTGAATAGGCTTCCTGTTTCAAATCCTTATCAGACTCCAAGCTGTTGTTTACTGTCCAGTGTAATAGCGCTACCTCTGTAGACAAAGCATCGTACTCATCTTGTAAGTTTCCCAAGAGAACCAGTGCTCTGTCCAATTCTGCTTGGAATTTAAACACTCCAGCCATTTTTGTAATGTAGTATCCTTGTTACCCCTCTAGGGGGATTTAATTCCTTGATCTTCCTTTCAGCTCAAAAACCAAAAGTCCAGTTATTTTGTATCAACCTTATTTTCAACAAGTTATCCCGAATAAACCAGCAAAAACAGCAGAAACAATGTTCTCTTTTTCCAGCTGACAACTAGCTGACTAGCAGCTCACTTGACAGCTGTCAAAATCTTCCATGCAACAGGCTTTCTCATCGGACGTTCCCGGGTCTAGGGGGGGGTGTAGTTTCAGCTCCCAAAATTCTTTTTATCCTCCAGAATATCCTCTTATAATGTCCAAACCGTGAGGTCAGGATCTTTAGTTAAAAAAAAGCAAGAAACAGATTCTCTCGACCTTAGCTGCCCAGTCCTTTGCTTTAAGTTGTTTACAAAGAGGGGGGGGTGGACTTCCTTTTTAGCCCCTTCCCGCTCGTTCCAAATCCAAAATAAGAATTTTTTTTTAAAGTTCCAATCTCCGTATTACTCACGGGTTGATGTTTTAGGATCCAATCACTCTTAGAAGAAGTTGGCGCTCTCTGTCAATGGCTTGCGGCTTCACTCCGTAGACGAGGGAGTACTCTCAGCACCACGCCTTACCCTGCCTCCGTTCCGAAGCCTTTAAAAAGGCTCCGTCGCGGATTGGGGGGGCGCAAATGGTGCCCGCCGAGTCTCTTTGTTCACAGGCATCCGCGCCTGTGATTTTAAGGGTCCCCGCTTCGCCGCAGCGGCCAGACCCAGACGCTACGGAGCCGATTCCCTCCGGAGCTCGGAGGGAATCCGCCATTAAACAGTGGCACCAACCCGGAAGTTCTGCCAGAAATGAAATATAGAAGCATCACAGGACACAAGTTTGTTTGTGATTCCAGTAGGGGAAAATTTAAAATTTATTTTATTATTTCTCCATTTGAATATCATTCTGATACACAGCCTAGAAATAAGTCATTGGTACTGTAGCAAATCACTTATTCTCTATAATCTAGTTTGTTCCCATTTTTAAAGACACAAGACTGTTCAACCTGTGATTATTAAAAGTAACTGTACTTTAAAAAAAGAAATGAATCCAAATCAACTTATCACAGGAATGTGCTTTCAACCAGCCTTTGGGGAAGTTTGGCTTCTTTTTGCTGAGTTCTACACAGGAATGGTTAAATATTGTTTCTCCAGTCTCCTGATGTTCTTAATTTAGTGCTGGCATTTATCGTTTTCCTCAGGCAGACAATTCGGCTTCCCTTGGGGATGAACCAAGCAGTCACACTCACAAATAGACATATCCCAGAGCCACTTCTATTGAGCTGTTCCTGCTTTCATGTGACAGTCCCTGTGTCTATGTTTGTGTACTCTTGATTCCCTAGTAACAACCTCTCCCTCATTTTTGAAGAGGCATACAAAAATGCCAGCGGACGGCCTTAATTTTCCCACATGTTAACTTGGTGTTCCCTGCAGAATAGCAACCACTTGGTTAAGGGAAAATAAATTGAGAAAATTTTAATAAGGAGATACTGTAAACTACAGTACTGACTGCTTCTGCATGTCTCATGTCAAATATTGATCATTGCTTGGATATCTTCAAATCCACTGTAAAGCAGATACTTTCAAATCTGACCACTACTAAATGTCTACTATGAGATACTGTCGGATATAAAAAAAGGTAAAGGTAAAGGACCTCTGGACGGTTAAGGCCAGTCAAAGGCGACAATGCGGTGTGGCGTTCATCTCGCTTTCAGGCCGAGGGAGCCGGCGTTTGTCCACAGACAGCTTTCTGGGTCATGAGGCCAGCATGACTGAACAGCTTCTGGCGCAATGGAACACCGTGACAGAAACCAGAGCTCACAGAAACGCAGTTTACCTTCCTGCCAATGTCAGATATAGATGGTTGTAGGTATGATAATGTCAAACTCCTGCTGTAGCTGTATTGGTCTGCCGTAGTCGAAACAAAATAAAACAAATAAAATAAAAAAATAATAAAAATCCTTCCAGTAGCACCTTAGAGACCAACTAAGTTAGTTATTGGTATGAGTTTTCGTCTGAAGAAGTGTGCATACACATGAAAGCTCATACCAATAACTAACTTCTTCAATCCAACTCTCTTATGGGCAAGCTTCCAAGGGTTGTGGGCTGGACCAGACATGAAAGTGAGCAGAGCAACAACTGTAAATTTGACCACTGTGCAGTAGGCTGGTTCCTACATACACTCATGTACTCCAGGCAAGCATTATCAAAGACAAATTCCAGTCTGGAAACAAAAGCATTTGGGAGTTCAAAGCAGATCCAGTGAGGAGTGTGGCCCGGGGAGAGGGGGGGTGGCCTGGAGAGAGTTCAAAGGGCCAGACAGAGATGGCTTGGGGGCCGCATTTGACCTCCAGGCTTGAGCTTTCCCTCCTCTGTTATAGATATTGTTAGCTTGGACCACCCCTAATATACATCAGTATTTAAAATCTCAGACAGTTTTTGGGAAGGAAAACCCTGCCTTGCTCTCTATATGGCAGATCTTCCAATGGTCTTCAGTTGCAAAGGATCTCTAAGTGTAATTATTACAACTGTTGATGCTAGAAACATAGGAAACTGTCCTATACTACTTTGGATCATTGCTAGCTCAGTAATGTCTACACGAGCCTTCCCAATCTGAAGCCCAGCTCTCATTAGCCCTAACCAGCATGGCCAATACTAAACTCAATGGGAACCATGGTCCAAACTATCAGGTTGGGGAAGGTTGGACTATCCAGATTGGTAGGGGCTCTGTTTTTCAGACAGGAATTTCCCAGACTTACTTGGCAATGCGAGGGATTGAACATGGGGCCTTCTGTATGCAAAGCATTACTGATCTACAGCACTCCCACTAATTGTTTGGAATTACAGGGAGCTAGGGAGACTCCCCTGAGGAAGTAAAGTATTGAAATGGGAGAGAAATTCAAAGGTATATTGCAGGGGTCAGCAAACTTCTTCAGCAGGGGGCTGGTCCACTGTCCCTCAGAACTTGTGGGGGGGCAGACTATATTTTTTGGGGGGGAAATGAACGAATTTCTATGCCCCACAAATAACCCAGAGATGCATTTTAAAGAAAAGGACACATTCTACTCATGTAAAAACATGCTGATTCTCAGACCGTCCGCGGGCTAGATTTAGTAGGCGATTGGGCTGGATCTGGCCCCTGGGCCTTAGTTTGCCTACCCATGGTATATTGGTTTGGGAGAGAGAGACATGCACCTCTAATAACCTGAAGCACTATTTGCTTGACTGTGTAGAGGGTTGCTCATCATTGGGGCAGCTGCGGTTTCTCCTGTTTATATTTTGTCTCTTCTTTTGGCAAAGAGTTCAAGGCCACTCAGTACACTTCAAGGCTGAGAAGGAATTTGAACCCAGGTCTTCCTGGTCCTAGTCCAACACCAACACACAATCCTCTGTTGCACAACGGCTCTCAGATAAGATCCCAATCCTCCTCTTTCTTTAAGAAAAAGTCTTGGGGGGAGGGGGTTGCCAGATGTTTTCTCAAAGTAGCCCAGCTGCCTTTTATAGCATCCTTATGCCAGCATTTATGACACAGGATCCGTCACATGGAGAGTTGCAGCTGAAAGAAAGACAACAAGTGAGGGAAAGTTCAGAGAGGCCAATTTTCTCTCTCTCCTGAATTCTTTCTGAAGAGGGTGGATAAGACAACAACGCTCTACAGACAAAGATTGGCAAGGAACAAAGAGCGATTTTATGTGCAATACTTGGAACTGTTTCCCCTAAAAAATGTAATAATTCTTAATAGACTTCAATATATTTCCTTTGTTGCTATTTTTCCCCCCAATCAAGGAGTGTGCCAATGTAAATTTAAAAGTGAATTCGCCCTGTAGGCAGAAGGATGCACAGTAACTATTTTTATTAGGATACTGTGCTTATTACAAAAATGCAGACCAGGAACAGGGAACCTTCCAGAAGTTATTGGACTCAACTGCCCTAATCGCTGACCATTGGCCATGCTGGCTGGGGCTGATGGGACATGACATTAACAGCATCCAGAGGACCACAGGTTTTCCATCCTTTCTGCAGACAGACAAATGCGAAGGAATCTGGATGGCATCTTTTTAAGATGGAGAATTTTCTTCTTCTTCAGCATTTCAAAATGTAATAACATAGACCTTTAGGAGGGCTTTAACTTTTAGAACATTCCTGCATCAAGAAGACTTTCAGTCATTATCAAATAAGAGCAGATGCCAAAAGACGGTTACAAGTCAAATAACATGTCAGAATCCGGCAAGGGCAATCAGCACACAGGAAGAGATTTCTGCACCAACCACTCATTTAGACCGTGTCACCATTCCTTAATGTATGGAGGTGTTTTTACACAGGGAAAGCTTCCAGCATGCCGCACAAAAATTCACAGAGGAGAAGGCTAGTGGTGGATACTATCTGCGATGGCTATGTTCTACCTCAGCAGTTGGAGGCCGTAATGCTTCTGTGCTCTTGTGCTCACATCCTTTATGGAGGACTGTCACAGTTCTTTATGGAGGCCTGACCTGCTGGGAGCCTGAAGGGCCCTGCCCTGCTTCTCTCCACCTGGCTTGGGGCGGGGCCTGACAGGCTCCATAAAGGACTGCTGCTGCTGCTGGGCAGAGAGTGTCAGGAGTAGGACCCTGGCAGAGACACATGCGCGACTGGCATGTTCTCTCCCTCCTGGTTGATTGTTCGGGAGCTTCAGAAGCTTTCTTCTGCCCAAACATCACAGCAGCAGATGCCAACAGACATCAGCACACTTAGGGACCCGCAGAGTCTTCACAGCTTGCCTGACAGACCTCAGCAACTCAGCATTTTGGCTAATCTACTTTATTTACATATTTATTTATTTACACATGGGGCATTGCAACATGGCTCCCTCTCTCTCTAGCACCAGGCAGCAAAGAGAGAAAGAACAAAGGACAATAGTCCCACTTCAAGGAACACGGTAACACAAACATCCTGTCTTCGTCACTTCCCACTCTGTGGAGTCAAAACATACACTGCCATGTGATGGACAACAATCCCATGACTGCAATCATGGAGCAGGAATTCTAACAGAGAGGGCTCCATTTTTGTTTTTGTTTCCTTTTTGTTTTTAAATTGCTTTTATTTTTTATCTATGTCATTTTAAATTGTGATTGATATTAATGCAGTATTCTTAGTTGTAGATTTTATGATTTATGTGGAAATTGTTTTTTATTTGGTTGTGTACTTTTTGATGTGTTTTATTTATTGTTTATGACTTTTGTTATGTTGGTAATTATGTAAATCTTGTCATGTTGTAAGCCGCCTTGAGCACTGTTTTAACTATGGGAGGGCGGCATACAAATAAAATGATGGTGATGATGATCCTGCTTGTGTTTCCCGCAGACACCTGGTTGGCCACTGTGAGTACAGGATGCCATTGGACTGATCCAGCAGAGCCCTTCTGGTGTTCTTATGAATGTGCCAGAAACAGATGTCATTTAGGGAGTGCAGAGGGCAGTCCCCCTGTTTCACGTTACCTGGATGCCCGCAGAAGCATCAGTTTAACAGGGTGATGCATGGCCTAGCTGCACAAGGGCTGGGGAGGGAACTATTGTCCCTCATTCTTTTATGGGGAACCCGTGGCCCTCTAGTCATCATCCCTGACTTTTGGCCATGCTGGCCAGGGCTAATTGGAACAAGAACCTCTGGAGAACACAGACTCCTCATCCCTCTTGTAGAGAATCTATGTTGCTATGGTAATGTATTCCTAGGTACATGATTTGGAGGCCAAATCCATTATGGGAAGTGAGATATTACTCATGAAAGGGATTGTACATTAGACTTTAATAATAATAATAATAATAATAATTTTATTTATACCCTGCCCTTCCCAGTTTAAAAACTGGGCTCAGGGTGGCTAACAGCAAATATAAAACAGTAATTAAAATGCGACTTAAAAACAGCATAAAACAGCATAAAATACAACATAAAATGCTGCATCAATGTCAATAAAATTCAAAAATTCAGGGGTCATTTTTTGGGGGGGAGAGGTATTAGGTAATGTGTAAAATAATGAATTGTTGCAAAAATAAATGACAGAGTTTTGGTGCATTTTGTCAAGGGAATGGTAATCCAGAAGCAGTGCTGCTGGTGGCCTGGGCTGTGGCATTTGGTATCTACGTGCTCTGTTTTCATTTATCTTTCATTTACCCTGAATTGTAGGCTAAGAAGAATGCCATAGTACAGTACTGTAAGCAAAAAGTTATGATCAGAGTCTAGTCAACTGTTATAGGCGGGGAAAGAAGTGCTTTTTGCTGAACTTCCTGACTCCCGTAATTTCTACAGACTACAGATTAGGAGGCAAAGAACAGCTTTGTGCCAACTGGAAAGCCAGAAACTGCGCTTTCATAAAGTGGCAGAAGAAATTTTTCAATTCGTGTTTGGAAACCTATCAAGTTTCAAGTGCTGCAGAGAAAATAAAATAATCGATGTGATCAGGCCAGAGCACGTAGTTCCAAATTTACCTTGGCATACATGGATAAACCATGTTATACAGTCATTCAGTGATTCACTGCATAATATTGTACTGTACAATTAAACACTATTAAAATACATCAAGATAAGCCCTTTTAGTAATGATCACATGTTAAGCAAATAAACATCCTAGTATTTCTACTACTTCTACTGTTGCTGCTACAACAACCAGTACTTTATTGAATGGTTCTCCACTCACACCATAGGCCTGGAAGAGGCTTCTCTTCCAAATAAATAAGGCAGAAGAATGATGAGGGATTAGGCTGGATTGTACCACTTCAGACAACAGCTGGTGAATTATGGTTTTCAACTCTCCTCTTCCACTTTCCCAAACTCTCCAGCAAATAGAAAAGAAACTCAGCAGTTCTTTGCCTGCCATGCTGTTTTCTATTTTCTGGAAGTTTGTTTGTTTGCTTGTTTGTTTGTTTTACTGCAGAGGAGCATTCAGCAACGTGACATCCCCTCCACACACCTGCCGTCTGAAGTGGGAGAGTCCATCCTGATACCTCATTCTCTGACATATATAGACCATCTGCTCTGAGGGCTACAGCTCTTTAGAAAAGCAAATGCTTTACATACAGCAAATTGAATTCCTAACATCTCCAGCTGAAAGAATCAGGCCGCTGGTAATGTGAAAGTTCTCTCTGCCTAAAACCCCGAAGAGCAGCTGCCAGCTGGAATAAACAGTACTGTTCTAGGTGGACCAATGGTCTGACTCAGTATAAGACAGGTTCATATTGTCAGACTAGAGAGGATGTGACCTGAGAATGAGGAATGAAGAAATGACAATGGGAAAAGGAAGCAAAGCGGTGTCTTCTATATTTACTGGCCCTGCTTCTTTGTGTTTACTGGGTCCCCCTACAGCATTGTCAGTATTTTGTTAATTTGCCGTTTACAGTCCTTTGACTGTTTACTGTGGTTTTGTAGTTCTTGGTTGATTTATGTAGATTCAAGCTGGCTTTCAGGTTAGCAAAAATGAATCCCCCAAATCAAAATAAAACAGTTGGACATGCTTTTTCTCTGTTTGTGTTTTTAATTTTATGTGAAAATGAAAATCAGCAAAGAAATAAGATCAAGAACTGTGCAAACTTAAAACAGAAACCCATCATCAAACTAAATATTATGTTGCTTCCATTGCTTAGACAAATGTATTGGGTGGGATTCAAGTGGCCTGTTCCACAAGTGGAAGCCAATGCAAGGAGGGAAGGGCAGTGGGGCTTCCCTCCTCCTTCGATTGCACCCCGCCCTAGCTCCCCAAAATCTGACCTTCAAGAACAGTGTGCAGGGGAAGGAGAGGGAAGATTGCTCTACTGGGCAAGGAAAAATGCTTGCACTGATGGAACAATCTTTATGAGCCAAGTATGTCAGCTCAACTTTTATCTGTTTAAGAGCAACAGAGCCACAAACACATTCATGTCAAGGCTGGTTAGAGGAGATTTCTATAGATTACAGACCCGGGCAAGAGCTCCAATTATGCACCATATATCTTGAGAAGCTGCTTGTTTCTTTGCCACTCATTTGGGCACCTCAAGATACCATAACCAAATTTCACATTATAGTTCCTGAGATCATGGAGCAGTTGGGTACTATTTTGAATCAAGAGGGTAGACTGATCCTTTCAAAAACTGCCCTGATTTTAGCCACTGATTTCAAAACTGAGGTGATTTTTCTGTTTTTTTGTTTCTGAGAATCCCTGAACAAGGCTGCTAGTGTTTTATAACACACAAGTTGATTCCTGTGCTATAATGCACCATGCTGAAGCTATGACACATTACACTACTCAAAAAGTCCTCTTGCTACTTTTTGCTTTGTGCTGCTCTGTGCTTGACTCCACAGCTTGGAAACTTCACCACAGTATTAGGAACAAGCCATAAGGTGCTACATTCTAGGCATGATTAAAATTATTTTTTAAAAAAATAATTGTATTCTGCTGGACAAACATGTCTTCATACTGCAGACCAAACAGGGACTAATATCTAGAACTGGCTTTTTGAGGCTAGCCTGGAGTTGCAAAGGTTGACTAATATCACATACAGTGGTACCTCGTTGAGCGCCCGTTCCATCTAACGTCCGCAACAAACCCAGAAGTACTGGAACAGTTTACTTCTGGGTTCGCTGTTCGTGCATGTGCATTAGCGCTAAATCGTGCTTTGTGCAAGCGCAGAAGTGCAAACCGCTCCGCACATGTGTGCAAACGCGGCACTTTGTCCAGCGTCCTTTTCGGCTAGCGGCCGAGGCTCCGGAATGGATCCTGGTCACAAAACAAGGTACTACTGTATATTAAAAACATACCTTTCTTGTAACTGCTGGCAACGAAGGTGCCAAGAAGTGTGGATTATGTTGAAAGTGTCAACCTCCAAGGCCTGTGGTGGTGCTGCAATTTGCGCATCTCAGAAAGACTTGATTAGCAATCCTCCCCCCCCCCCCATGTTGATTAATAATGTTTTTTTTCTGCGGGTTCCACAGAAAGTGGTGTATGAAGTAATAATAACAGAGGCGTAGTCATTCCCATTTGTTTCAAACTGATCCAAGAAAAACATTATGAAATAACTTGGAACAGAGCCCACAAATCTTTCTTTTCTCCTGTTGCCCAATACTTCCTTTTTGCATTGTTTCAGGGCAGTGAATGCGGTAAGAACTCTTGTGGATTATGAAAATGACAACAGAAAACGGAATGGTAACACCCTGTCCATCCAACACCATTTTTCTACTGCTCTGTCTAATTGTATTGATCACATCCTTTTGATTTGGGGCCATGACCTTTATGCACAATCGACACTGTGCTAGTACAGGGTTATGTTGTGTGAAGTGACCTGCTGGTGCAGGCGGGCCTCCAGGGCTGCTTTGCCAGAAATATTGCTGGATATGGCGTCACTGGGTTGTTCAAAGCTATTGCCTGGAAAAGAATTTGTCAGAAGCATGAAGCAGAGACAGGACACAGCTCATCAACATATGCATTCAATTGAGGGATGCCTTTGAAAGTACAGATTGGGTTGGCTGATCCACACCTTCAAAACTCTTCTCACACTCTCACCCTGCCTCTCTCTTTTTGATCGCATCCCTCCATCTGCCTATAATTTCCCACAACTCTCTCTCTCTCTTTCCTGCTCTCTCTCTCCCAATCCACCCCTCTTCCTCTGCTACCTGCCCCTCTATTTCTCTGCTGAGCACACCCTTCTTTTTCTCTCGTACCCCAGATCTCTTCCTCCCTCCCTCCTGGGAAAGGCCTGGCATGGGAAGGAAGCAAGCACCCCAACCTGATGTGATTTTGGAAGCAGTCAAGCACTATAGGCCAAAGGAAAGTTAGCAGTGCATTGAAATTCACTCTTGTCGTAGTCATTGAGGGATTATCCAATTAATGTAACGATATCACAATGCTATATAACATAAGCCTGGTTCAGGCATTGGACTACATATGCAAGGGCTTGAATTGGGGATAGGGTAGAGGTCTGTACAGAAAGCCCCATTGCCAGGGTCCCTGGGCATGCAGGCTCAGTCCTTTCCATGTTTAGTTTAAAGGTCTCCTCTAAAAAGTGTTCAACAGCACATGCTCAGAAACCCTGTGCAAAATATGCTAGGGTCTCAGAAACTAATATTTAAACATGCATTTAAATATACATATGAAAAATTGGGTTTAAAAAATATGCCAATCCAGGAGGCTTCGAGCTGCAAAAAGAACCAGTTCATTAATTAACCACTAGACATCCATACAAAGGTCATGTTGAATACTTTGATTCTTACAACAGTAACTTTGTCCTCAACTGTATAAAACCACTGATGTCTGAGGGATTTGACATTTGAAAAGGTATACACCACACATAATGGAAAGCAGACAAAAAGAACACTTTATCCAGCTGGAATTCAAAATGGCAAACTCAAGTGCAAAAGGGAAAAATCCATTCTGATAGAAATTAACAATAAATCCAGAATTTCCCTCTTCGGCATATTTGCTTCAGCATGCGTTCCAATAAAAAAAGATCTATTTCTCACTTACTTGAGGCACAATCTTACGGTCTGTGGGAGGGCATCATAGTCACGGTAGGGTTTTGCAGATCTTCTGCTCTGCAAGTAGAGAAGAAGCTCCACCTTCACAGAGGGAGTTCTCTTAACTGAAGCACCTTCCCAGCCAGCATGGGGGAAATGGCCTTGGTGCTCCTGACTGTCAGTACTCTGACAACTGACAAGGCAAAGGGGATGCACCAGGATACAGACTGAGGGATACTTGGAGCCACCAGATCCAAAGCCTTCCTGCTTCCCCTGACATGTTCCCCCAAATAGGAAGGAGAGTAAACCAACCCTGGGCTACCATACTGATTTTTCCTCCTACTCAGAGGGATTTTTTAATTATTATTTTAAAAAATAGCTTTCACTGAAGAGAAACTCTTTCCTGCATGAAGTTGAGTTAAATTAGGGTTGTCGTATATCCTGAATTTGTGGTTCGAGGACCCGACCCCCGCGGTGTGAAATGAATACACAAGGACACGTGTTATAAGGTTAATGGGCAAGAAAAGGCCACAACTTTATTGATTACAGCAGTGAAAAGGTATTGGCTTAGGCATTGGATATCTCAAACAAGTGGGTGTATTCACCAGTAGGTGGAGCCTGTTGATGCCAATCCAACTATAGGCTCACCCCTGACGTCACCGGGATCGTGCCATGGCCTCCCGCCAAGCAGGCATCGGACAGAATACACGACCGCCGGATTCCTTTAACGGAATACCCAAAATTGAAGGCATAGGCGATGGCCACACCTAGCCCTTTGACACCACAACACATTATTCCAATGCCTAACCTACCCACCAATACCACAAAAGTTGTGACGATTGCTACGAGGTAGGCGAAAAAACCAAAAAGCCTAATGCCAAATGGAAAAACTCCTACCAGGCCCCCTAGCCAACCAGGGCGACCAACCTAAGGTCCATAGCAAGGCCAATGACCTAAGCCCTAACTAAAAGGGAGTGGAGGGTGGGTGACTCGCGGCGAGACGACGACGTAGAATGAGGCCGGGCGAGGCTGGCGCCGCAGCAAAAGGCTGCTGGAACACGCCCCTCTGAGGCACCTGGTTGGTTGCCTGTCGAGGGGCGTGGGCGCCAGCCAGGTGAGGCGGAGGCAGGGGGCTCTGCCCCCTGCTAGGTGCGGGGCTCAGGCTCCGTCCACAACCACTCCCCTCTCTTGCAGGGAGGAGAGTCTTTCCCGGACGTAGCCTGGATTTGGCTGTCAGAAACAGTGTCTGGGCGGAAATCGCTGAAATGTCTGGGAAAATCTGGACGTATTGGCAACCCATGTTGGACGTGTAGAATTTGGCGAATTTCCTTAAAAACAGCTCAAAAGGTCGTCTTCTCTCTTTTTTTTCTTTTTCTTTTCTTTTTTTTCTTTTTTCTTTTTTTTGAGATTTTGCAACGCTCAACAACTTCAGCCCAAAACAAACATGCAAAAAACAACAACACCTCAACCACTTTTGTGTCCGGATTTTCACTTTTAACAAGAACAGAAGAGGCAGGTTTGACCAGGAGAATTGTGGGATGTGGCTGAGATAGTGAGAATGGGAAAACATTACAGGAACATAGGATGCAGTCAGGCCATTGGCCTATCCAGCTCAGCAGTGACTGTCAGTGACTCTTCAGGATTTCTTATGGGTTCACTCTTGGGCCTAACTATACTGTAGGTAGTGGCGATTGAACCTGGGACCTTCTGCATGAAAAGCAGATGTTCTACCACTGAGCAACAGGCCTTCCTTAGTTCTCCTAACTTCTGCCTAGCAGGTAGGCTGGAGCTAGGAGATTTGAATTCTACCTTTTGATGCCAAACTGTTGGCCAGTAGATATTGTGACCTAGCCATGAATATTTTGCATTTTAGCCCTGCCTGAGCATGCTGAACTGCTGGTTTGCCTCTCAGCTTCTAAGTCCTAACCACCAGATTATAATGCAACAGAATGGTGCCTTGTGCACTGCATCCCCAACATAAGGCAGATGGACTGGGCTCTACTTTTGCCAAGAATGAACAATACAAAGATCATCTTAAATGGATGCGGTACAGAGTTGGGTTGAGCAAAACTGAAGGAATCTTAAGTATGTTAGGAGCTGTGGAGAATTGGCTATGCAGAGAAGCTTTTGGATCCATGGACCTCCTCTGGAAGAGGATGAAGAATAAAATATAAATTGATTGAGAAGAAATCATTGTGGATTTGGAACAACTCTAAAAAACAAACAAACCCTGGGCGTATTCCAGACACATGTTCTTGAAAGCGGGGTGCTGTTATGTGGCACCCCCTCCCATAAATGTATGGCTCTTTAATTCCACCTCTCACGTCTCTTCCTCTCCATCTGGATTGCTTCCTCATTATTTTCATCATTTATTATTTAATGTATAGTAAGTGCTTTCCAAGAAATGAATTTCACAACTGTCCCAGCTTACAGTTTTACAGTCTAATAAACTCACCACAGTAGTCCAAACACTGCAACCCTGTACAGTGGTACCTCGGGTTAAGAACTTAATTTGTTCTGGAGGTCCATTCTTAACCTGAAACTGTTCTTAACCTGAGGTATCACTTTAGCTAATGAGGCCTCCTGCTGCTGCCGCCCTGCTGGCGTGCGATTTCTGTTCTCATCCTGAGGTAAAGTTCTTAACCTGAGGTACTATTTCTGGGTTAGCAGAGTCTGTAACCTGAAGCGTCTGTAACCCGAGGTACCACTGTACAGCTGAAAATGCTGGCAGCGTTAAGATCAATTCAACAGTCTTAATAAGTTTTGATGGATGCAATAATGGAATACTGAAAGGTAGAATTTTTGTAAAATCTGCAGGGATTTATGGTATAGCGTGTTCTCATTAAAGGAGAGCACGTGTTGCGGCTGGGGCCAGGCAAAGCACCCTGTAGTTGCCAGGCAGGAACGAAGGAAGGGGCCTGGCGAGGATTGGTGGTGGTGTTGCTGGGGCAATTTGTATGTTGCCAATTTGGGGGTGGGATCAGAGGATATTTAAGTAAGGCCCACAGCAAGCTGCTTTCTCTTTCGCTGTGGGCATCGGATCACCTGCCCTCCCTCCCTTGTTTGGGCTTGTGCTTTGACCTTGCTATGCCTGTCATGGGGTCGTTCGCATTGGTGCGGGGGCCTGGTAGGAATTTTTCCATTTGGCTGATTAGTGTGTGCCATTTGGTTTTTGCCTACTGCATAGCAAATCGTCACAACTTGTAAGGTTGGCGGTTAGGCATTGGTTTAAATTGGTTGGTGGAGGGGTACGGATTGGCTGTGCCTCCCCCTCCAGTGATGCTGCTGCACAGGAATTCTGTTAAAGGAATTCAGGGGCTTACCATCCTTTCGTCCAAACCCCTGGAATCGGGTTTGGGCCGCGTAAGCCCCTAGGAGCATGCGGGGAGAAGCTGAGGGTCTGTGTCGCAGCTCCAGTTATCCCTGATCTTGTTCCTCCACACTGGCTTTCACTGGAATCTGGAAGTCAGTGCTGTCCCCAAGGCAGGGGGGGGGGGGAGCAGATAGTCATAACCAATGCCTAAGCAACCACTCACAATATGTATGTTTAATAAAGTTGTGGCCAAAATTATGCCAAAAACCTTAAACAAAAATTATGAGTGATGTGTGAGTTATTGGGGTAGGGGTGTTTTGGGGGGACCTCAGCACGCAAGTAAAATGAACCATGGAAAGAGAAGAAGGGAAGTTATTGATATCTTAAGGATGTAAAATGAGTATGTTAAATTGTAAAAGAGAAAATCTAATAAAAATTTTATATACAGTGGTACCTCGGGTTAAGAACTTAATTTGTTCTGGAGGTCCGTTCTTAACCTGAAAATGTTCTTAACCTGAGGTACCACTTTAGCTACTGGGGCCTCCCGCTGCCACCGCACAATTTCTGTTCTCATCCTGAAGCAAAGTTCTTAACCCGAGGTACTATTTCTGGATTAGTGGAGTCTGTAACCTGAAGCGTCTGTAACCTGAGGTACCACTGTTCTTGCATAGAACTCTACTATTCAGCAGTTGAGTGGCTGATGTAATCAGCATTTGCAGGCTAACACAGACCTTTCCGTAGGTAGAGTGTCTCTATGGTTGTACCACTTGAATGGCACCCACTCCTCCTTCACTGGTTGAGAAGCACATGAGTGCTCCTTCTTTTCAGCTGCTACTTAAGAACGGCAGCTTGAATATAAAACCATCTTGCCTGGCTTTATGTTATTTTGTGTAGTAACATGCAAAACACTGCATTTCCGTAAACCAGAGCTCTTTAGGCTTAAAAAAAAAAAATGGTTCACCGAATATTTATTACTCTTTGCAATAATCCATGGAACTTTCATCCTCTTCTGGGGCTTTCTGAAAAATGACAGTCAAAAATATTAGCACCCCTCTTTCCCACCATCACACACTCAGGGCATAACTGAAGCTGCAATTCTTTCTTAAGAAAGTGTCAATAGTATCTAAAACGGTTTTAAAAACATGAGAAGCCGTAATGATTTTTAGATGTCAAGCTAAGCATTTTAATAGAGCATTAAAGTACTTGTGGAGTTCAAAACTCTCCTATGAAAATAGCACCAAGACAACTCACCAAACTGCTTTTTCCCTCCATGCCATGTTTTATTGCAATCATACAAAGTGGGAATGTGCCCTTTAACTGATATGTTTTGTAATGGGGTCTATTGTAAGTCAAGACTCTTTGCCCCTCCCCCTCCCCCTGCCCAACAACCACACAATAGAACTGTAAGCCAGATGGTCACATTAACATGTTGTCCTTTTAAATTCTGCTTATTTATAGTTAGGGATGGACAAATATGTCAATGGTGGTTTCTCATTTTTCCAGTCCTCAGTTCTCCACAGTCCTGCATCAGTTTGCAATTGTTTTAGTCCATATTTTCCACAAGATGTACATTTTTGCATGCAATGTCTCCCAAAGGAACACATTTTCTAAGTTATTTTTTCTCATAAATGAATTTTTATGCACACTTCCCCAAATGGACACATTTTTGTACACATTATTTGGTTGGAGAACAGAATTGCAGAATTCAGAGAAATGTTCCTTTCAAAGCAGAGCTGTGTTTTGGTTTTCATATTGTTTCAGAAAGCACAAAATTAGGTAGGTCCGCATTTAAATATGAACAGGTCCAAATGTCTTCTCCACCCCTATTTCCAGGGAAGGCCTCAAAGTGAGTTTACTGTGGAATCTTTACCGCAGTTTTCTAGATCTAGGAACAGTGGTCCCTATAACAAAGAGGGGAAAGAAGATGTTTGCCTCTTTAGGGCTACAAATGGCAAACTGCTTTAACGTTGTAAGGGATATTAGTTACCGTCAGGGGATAAGGAGGACAGAATAGTGGATTAACTTGACAGATCCATTGTATCCCATGTCTTTTGTCCAATACAGGCCTTGTTAATGTATTTCTTTTCTTCACACGCACAAAAATCTCCAGGAATATTAGAGATGTGCTGATACTGCGAAAGCCACCTGCAGATCATACTGATGTGCCCTGCTTCTCACAGGTATCAGATTGTTGGTTACCCTCAAAAAAATCAGATCAGGTGTCTCCAGGTCTACCTGTATTCTCCATCTCTTTTCTTTCTTTTAAAAAACCAATCAGGAAAGACAGGTGCTGGCTGGGTTTTTAGCAGAAATTTGGCGAAATAACTGAGAGACATTGACAGAACTAGGGGGTGGGGAGGGGGAATTCCAGGACATCACATGACCCTTTAAATGTTTGTGTCTTTTGATCAACAAGAGTTTATTCTTGACAGGTTAAAGGTTACAGCAGTATAGTGGAAAATGAATTTTAGAATGGATGTGGGGAAGTCACTCACCCACTGGCACCATGTGCAAAAGGAATCTGAACCGGGAAGATAACGAAAAAGCCATAAATATGTGAAACATCTTCATGTCCCGCTGTGTTATTTAATAGTGCAGAAGCAAACACAAAACACACGCTCCTAACTCGATACTGTAAGTGACAGAAAGCCGCAGGAATGTTTACGAAGGCCATTGGGTTGAATCCGGTCTAGGTCATTAAAAACAGGAATGGTGAGGAATGTGCTAGATGGATTATGTAACTTGATAGACTTTCAAGGCGAGAGCCATGTCACATGGTTAGCAGAACAGACTCTGGGGAAGAAATGACTTCAAAGCTACAGCCACTTCAAAGTTACAGTCCAATTAAGGTGTATTTGCAGAGTCTGCATCACTGTTTCCTAGCCTTTGTCTTTTCTGCAGATAAAAATATAAGAATTCTGCCCCCCCCACTTCATTTGATACAGATGTCTTACTGTACAGTCCTTTACGTTATAGACTGCTGCTCCCATTTTCTGTTTTTAATTGTTCTTGTTTTTATCTGTAAGTTGCCTTGAGTCCTGTCAGGTAAAAAGAATGTGTATGAATAGATGATGATGATGATGATGATGATGATGATGATTAATTAGACCAGTGGTGGGAGAGCTGATCACCTGCTGATTTAAATTGTGTGTGTATCCATGTGTGTACTTTACAGACATTTAAAGATGTAGTAATACCTTGACAGCAAAATCCTGTTTATACTTAGAAGTATGCCCCACAAACTTCATCGGAACTTACTGTCTAGTGTGTTTAGGGTTACAACTTTAGGATTCTTAAGGAAGAGAGAACTGAATTCATCTTATCTATTTACTCATGAAACTTATTATGTACTGTATTTATTTATTAAATATAGATTCCCCACTCCCAAAGCTGTGCTAAGAATGTCATTCTATCAGCGCAAGCATTTCACAGAACAATTTCCCCTCCCTTCCCCACCTGTTCTTTTCTGGGGGTTCTCCTGAGAGCAGGGGAAGTCCTGTTGCCCTCACTGGAATCTTCTGTAATTGAGTGGTTTGTTGATTACAGCCTTTTCACTGCAATGCTTAATATAATAAAAATCCTTAAGCAGTTAAACACACACATCACAACATTCAATAAAATTTCCTTAAAATAAGATGAAAACAAAACAAAACACAACCCTATATCTCAAATAAAACTGGGTAGTCTACAAAACAAAACAATACAAATAAAGAGTCAGAGTCCAGGAAAGCTTGGGTAAACAGGTATATTTTTAAGTCATTACTGTCTTCACCTCATGAATAACCCAAGGGAGGGCATTCCAGGCATTTGGTTGCAAAGACTGAGATATACTGTTTGCATTTACTCAGCTCAAAGTTGCCAGTGGCAAATATTTAGCGGTCATGTTGGCTTTAATATTTTTTTCCCCTAAATCTGCATCATCATCATTATCATCTCTACAGCAAATATACCCATGTTTTTAATGCCTAGTATTTGCACAATGTTTTCAACTTCTCAAAGTGTTCATACACATTATCTAGTTGTAATCCTTGCAGCAACCCTGAAGCTAAGACTGTATTATTAGTCCATCTGCAAAAAGCGTCTCGCTTCTCCCATAGCCACAGCCTTGGATTCAAACAGAAATAAAATATTGCTCTCAAACGTTGCTCTTCCTCTCCAGCTTGCTGTTTTACTTCTAGGTCCCATCACTGCAAAACTTTATTCCAAACTCTGGCATTAGCAGTCTCACACCGACCCCCTTAATCCACCACCACCTCACCAGGAAGCTAGCTTGGCTATTTTTGGAATTAGAAGGCTTGATTAGCTTTTAGTACTTGGTGGATCTAGGGATTAGAGAGGTTTGGCATATAGCCTACTTCCCCAAACTCATAACACTACATAAGATGGCACTATGACTATCTAGTATGCTAGACCCGTTAGCCCCACCCACTCTTTTGACCACTGCTCCTGCCTATTTGAACACAGCATTCCTGCACCTATTTCCATTGATGCATATAGCCTCCACCTGTCCTCACTCATGGTTGTACTGCCTTTCTTATTTAGTGATCATCTGGATTTACCTTCCTGACTTTGACGTTGGCTTCTTGCCTTCCTCAGCATCTCCTGCTGCAACCAAGGGCAAATCTGATCTTCTTCATAACATGTACATGCTTCAATACTGCTCCAGACATATATCTGGTTCAGATTAACTGGTATCAAGGATGATTTATGATTTGCTAGTACTGAACAATTACAATGGATATTTCAAAATGAGAAGAATGGATATTTCACTCTGGAAGAATGGCAGATGAAGGTGATGGACTATATGGGATTGGCAGAAATGACTGGCAGAATCCGAGACCAGGGAGAAGAGTCGGTAGAAGAAGATTGGAAGAAATTTAAAGACTATCTACAGAAATATTGTAAAATTATTGAATGTTAGAATGATGTTGGATAGAAATTAAGTGGTTTCCAGCTGTAATGCTTTAAGAGAATATGAAAAAAGGGTTATAAATAGGTAAAAACATAATTAAAATGATGTTGGATTGGAAATAAGTGGTATTAGCAACAAAGTTAATAAGAATATGCAAAAATGAATTGATAATGGATGAAAATACAGAGTTATAAAATGTTAAGATATAGAGTTAAGATAAACGAAAGAGGGTAAGGATTTGCTGATTTGATTATTTAAATGGGAATACAAGAAGGGGAGGTGTGAGGAGGTCAAAGAAACAAGCAAATGAGTTTTAAGTTATGAAAAATGGAATTGTTTTTAATTTTTCTTATTTTTTCTGTGTTTTTATATGTTGTATTTTTATTTTTATTTTTTATTTTATTATGTGTTCTTGCATATTTGGTTTTGTAGAACTTCAATAAATATTTCTTAAAAACAAAATGAGATGTCCTATAATAAAGTATATTTATTTGACACACCACATTTTACTGAGCAATAACGTATCTCAGGATCCCTCTATTGATTTTGAAGTATGCTCCCCCCCCCACTTTTGATATAAAATGAGCAATCCAATTCCCCCTTTTTTCAATAAAACTTGGAGAAGCTTAGCCAACTAGAAAATATTTCTAATAGGAAATAGTTTGTATACGTTTGTCCAGCAGCATTTGATTTAAATCTGCTAAAGTCATTACCTTTTTTGCCTTTTAGGTGGAGCAAACCCGAGTTTCCAAAAATATGACTACACTTTTCTGTTTGCCTGTTGATCTTTTGTGGTAGACACCCCAACTTGGAAAGCATCTGAGCCAAATATCCGTTGGTATCTTCTAAAATGAAGAAGCCAGATTTAGAAATCCCATCCCCCTGAAAATATGTCTTGGACGTGAAAATCTCCAAGACTTCTACAGTGTCAATTTTGGCATGCTTACTAACCACACAGGAAACAGAATAGTATATGAATTCATAAAATGAGGGTTGAAAATTACATATATTTGACATAAGTAGAATATCAAAACCAAAACCCACAAAATATGCAAAGGGTATGTTTTTGTCATCTCATTAGCAGAGACTCTGTTTCAAAGCTATTCATCTTTTTCATGCTTATGTTCCTCTCTATAGCTCTCTCTGGTCCATTGATGGTTCAAACTGTTTGGTTTAATTGTAAGCCATAATTTACTAGTAATACACCCCACACCACAATGATAGAATTTCCACCATAAATTGGTAAAATGTGGGATCCAGAAGCACATTGACTCATGGCCTATGTATTCAAGAAGGAGCTGCATCTTTCATGGTTTAACAGCATTGGTATGTGCACACTCTTTTCACAGCTATGAACATGCATGACCCCAATATGCATGACCCCAATATGCATGCAATCACTTACTCTCCTAGGTGGACAAACATAACGTTAGAGTTGAGAAATCATGGATGTGTTTCCATTAATACAGCAGCACTTATTTCTACCTGCCATACTCTATGACAGTGGATTTCAACCAGTGTGCCGTGGCACCCTGGGGTGCCTTGAATGATGGTCAAGGGGTACCACAGGCAACACTAGCCTCTGCCCCTCTTTCCTCTCCTTCCTCCTCTCATGCCCTCTCTCATCTCTGCCTCCCAAAGGCTTGCTGTTTATTGCAGCAGCCCTGGCTATAAGCTCCGCAGGCAAATAGTGCCTCTGGGAGCACCTCTCTTTGGGGTAGGGTGGGGGCAGCTCAGAGACCAGGGCCAGCAGCAGCAGCTGCCTGGAGGTCTCCCAAGGAGAGGGAAGAGAAGAGGAGGCTGAGGGAACACTCCATGAGGGTATTTGAAAAAGGTGAGAGGCTGCCAGCTCTGCAGGCAAGGGGTGAGATAGCTGGGCTCCTGAGCCCCAGCAGAGCTGCAGGAAGAATGTAGTTGGTTAAGGGAACCGTGGACTCAAAAAGGTTGAAAACCTCTGATCTAAGGATTATCTCTGTGATCATCACACTTGTCTTAATGAGCACGAACCTGGAGGCAGCTCATGAGCACAAGTAAAGTACTGTATTTTTCCCGTGTATAAGACGATGCTTTTTGCTAAAAAAAAAAAAATTAGGCAAAAAATGGGTGTCGTCTTATAAACGAATAGTGAATGCAAAGGGGGGGGGGACATGCGATGAATGGCAACAGGAAGCAGGAGATTGGCAGCGGCGAATGTAATAATGGAGGGATACAATCTATTTCAGAGAAAGAGACCAGACAAGAAAGGAGGAGGAGTGGCGTTGTATGTCAGGGATGTGTATACCTGTGAAGAGATCCAAGATTTAGAACCTCAAAGCCAAAGTGAGAGCATTTGGGTCAAAATTAAGGGAGAGAAGAATAACAGTGACCTCATTATGGGAGTTTACTATAGATCCCCAAGCCAAACGGAGGACATAGATGATGCCTTCCTGGAACAAATGGCCAAGCATGCAAAAGGAAGGGAGATAGTAGTAATGGGGGACTTCAATTACCCGGATATTTGTTGGATGTCAAACTCAGCCAAGAGCATAAGGTCAAACAGATTCCTCACTGGCCTTGCAGACAACTTCATTGTCCAGAAAGTGGGAGAAGCAACAAGAGGAACAGCCATTTTAGATCTGGTCCTAACCAATGTTGATGACCTGGTTAGTGGGGTAGAAGTGGAAGGATCATTAGGCGCGAGTGATCATGCTCTTCTGAAGTTTACTATACAGCGGAAAGGAGCAGCCAAGCATACCAGGACTCAATTTCTTGACTTTAAGAAAGCCGACTTCATAAAACTTAGGGAAGTGCTGGGTGAGATCCCATGGACAGTAATACTAAAAGGAAAGGGAGTTCATGATGGCTGGGAGTTTGTTAAGAGGGAGATAGTAAAAGCACAACTTCAGGCAATACCAATGAGACGGAAACATGGAAGGTACCTAAAGAAGCCAGGGTGGCTATCTAAAGAACTTTTAACTGAGTTAAGATTAAAAAAGAATGTGTACAAAAAATGGAAAAGGGGGGAAACCACCAAAGAGGAATTCAAACAAATAGCCAGCACGTGTAGACACAAAGTCAGAAAAGCTAAAGCACAGAATGAACTCAGGCTTGCTAGAGAGGTTAAAAGCAACAAAAAAGGCTTTTATGGGTATGTTCGTAGCAAAAGGAAGAACAAAGAAACAGTGGGGTCACTCAGAGGAGAAGATGGTGAAATGCAAACATGGGACACAGAAAGGGCTGAACTCCTCAATGCCTTCTTTGCCTCAGTCTTCGCCGATAAAGAAAACAATGCCCGACCTGAAGAATTTGGAGCAAATGATTCAGCAGAGGAAACACAGCCCAGAATAACTAAGGAGATAGTACAAGAATACTTGGCTAGTTTAGATGTATTCAAGTCTCCAGGGCCAGATGAACTGCATCCAAGAGTATTAAAAGAACTGGCAGATGTGATCGCAGAACCACTGGCAGTCATCTTTGAGAATTCCTGGAGAACAGGCGAAGTCCCGGCAGACTGGAGGAGGGCAAATGTTGTCCCTATTTTCAAAAAGGGGAAAAGAGAGGACCCAAATAATTACCGCCCAGTCAGTCTGACATCAATACCAGGGAAGATTCTGGAGCAGATCATTAAGCAAACAGTCTGTGAGCACCTAGAAAGGAATGCTGTGATCAGCATGGATTTCTGAAAAATAAGTCATGTCAGACTAACCCGATCTCGTTTTTTGACAGAATTACAACCCTGGTAGATGAAGG
Source organism: Podarcis filfolensis (assembly GCF_964270895.1). NCBI lineage: Eukaryota > Metazoa > Chordata > Lepidosauria > Squamata > Lacertidae > Podarcis > Podarcis filfolensis. Next base: position 95,275,917 of record NC_139604.1, read on the forward strand.
GAACGCAGTGGATGTAGCCTACCTTGATTTCAGCAAGGCATTTGACAAGGTGCCCCATGATATTCTTGTAAAGAAGCTGGTAAAATGCGGTCTTGACTATGCTACCACTCAGTGGATTTGTAACTGGCTGACTGTCCGAACCCAAAGGGTGCTCATCAATGGTTCCTCTTCATCCTGGAGAAGAGTGACTAGTGGGGTGCCACAGGGTTCTGTCTTATTCAACATCTTTATCAACAACTTGGATGATGGACTCAAGGGCATCCTGATCAAATTTGCAGATGACACCAAACTGGGAGGGGTGGCTAACACCCCAGAGGACAGGATCACACTTCAAAACGACCTTGACAGATTAGAGAACTGGGCCAAAACAAACAAGATGAATTTTAACAGGGAGAAATGTAAAGTATTGCACTTGGGCAAAAAAAAATGAGAGGCACAAATACAAGATGGGTGACACCTGGCTTGAGAGCAGTACATGTGAAAAGGATCTAGGAGTCTTGGTTGACCACAAACTTGACATGAGCCAACAGTGTGACACGGCAGCTAAAAAAGCCAATGCAATTCTGGGCTGCATCAATAGGAGTATAGCATCTAGATCAAGGGAAGTAATAGTGCCACTGTATTCTGCTCTGGTCAGACCTCACCTGGAGTACTGTGTCCAGTTCTGGGCACCACAGTTCAAGAAGGACACTGACAAACTGGAACGTGTCCAGAGGAGGGCAACCAAAATGGTCAAAGGCCTGGAAACGATGCCTTATGAGGAACGGCTAAGGGAGCTGGGCATGTTTAGCCTGGAGAAGAGGAGGTTAAGGGGTGATATGATAGCCATGTTCAAATATATAAAAGGATGTCACATAGAGGAGGGAGAAAGGTTGTTTTCTGCTGCTCCAGAGAAGCGGACACGGAGCAATGGATCCAAACTACAAGAAAGAAGATTCCACCTAAACATTAGGAAGAACTTCCTGACAGTAAGAGCTGTCAGGAGTGTGGTGGAGTCTCCTTCTTTGGAGGTCTTTAAGCAGAGGCTTGACAACCATATGTCAGGAGTGCTCTGATGGTGTTTCCTGCTTGGCAGGGGGTTGGACTCGATGGCCCTTGTGGTCTCTTCCAACTCTATGATTCTATGATTCTATGATTGGGCGGGTGATTGGTGGCTGCGGCAAGGCCTGCTGGCGATTGGTTTTGGCTTCGGCTGCGGCAAGGGGGCAGGTGGGCTGTTGATAGCAGCAAGCCAGCAGACAATTGGTGGCTGTGGCGAGGTGTGCGATCGGCAGCGGCGGACAGGTGGGTGAGCGATTGGCAGAAGTGACTCCCCCCCCCCAAAAAAGTTAAACAACTTGATTTCCTAATTTTGGGTTAAAAAAATAGGGGTTGTCTTATACATGGGGGCATCTTATACACAGAAAAATACGCTAAGTGTGTGAAATGACCCTCCTTCTGTGATATGAACCTATATAATTCTGACAGAAATTTAGAAAGCTGAGAATCAACTTAACTGGCACTCCTGACTTTTTACATATCCCCTAGACTTTTCAGATTTTTGCTGTTACGTTTCTAAGCTTATTTCTGTAACCAGGTTGGTGATATCAAAACATAACTTTCAAAAGAACAAAAGTTGATTTTTACAGAGCCCAGAAAACTCTTCAGGTGCCATGAGAGAGGACGGTGAACCACAAAATGGTGCTTTCTGCCCCGCCAGGAAAGAAGGGGTGAGTGAATATCTATATTGAAAACAAGGGGGAAAGAAAGATGTACTGCCCCTGCGGATCCTGCTGCCTGAGGCAGTCACCTCACCTGGCCTCATGCGTGGGCTGGCCCTGGGAGGGGCTGTAGCACAGTGGCAGAGCGCATTATTTTGAATGCAAAAAGCTCCAAGTTCAGTCCCTAGCATCTCCAGCCAAAAGGATTTCAAGCAGTAGGCCATGAAAGGCACCTGCCTGAGACCCTGGAGGGTCAGGAGAGACAATAACAGGATAGATGGACCAATGGTCTGACGCAATATAAGGAAGCTTCATGAGCAAGTGGGCTGTCATCCAGATGCGGTTTTAGAGAATGTTGAACAGTTTCCTCTTCCTTCCGGACTGCTCTTAAAAGTGAAATAATAGTAAAGAGGGAGTAAGGAGCTCTTGGGGAGTAATTAATTCAACATCACATTGTCATCACATTGTATTTAATGTGATCTGGGGAACTTTATATTTCTCCACGTTTTTATTCAGTAGAAAGGCTCAGAAAGCAGTCAGTGTTGTCTTTCTACCCATAAATGTGTATCACCCACAAGAGGAAGTTATAGGTCATGGCTTTGTTGAGATATGACACTGATTGCAGATCTAACCATTGGCAAATAATTTTTTTCCTGGAAGCAGCAGAAAGCTGCTCCTAATATGTCTGTGACTAATGGGGAATCCCTACAAACCAATATGCAAATTTTCAGCCTTTTCTTCCCTGCTTGTTGTAACCAGTCCTCACCTATCTGGTAATGGGAAGGTAGTCACTTTCCCCATAAGTCCAAAGGCATGGGTTTTATGGAGACTTGAGTCTCTCAGCACCGTTCATTTATGACAGCATTAAATAGTCTCATGCAAAATGTTGTGTATAAGGCCTTTGTGCAACTGTAAACCGGGTTTTGCATGTGTGTTGGTATGCCAGAGTTATGGCCAAAGTGAATAAGGAAATGATTTTTTAAAAAACAAAACAAAAACAAACATAAATGTGAAGTTCCTTGGCCCCAAGTTCAAGCCCGCAGAAGGAAATGTGGAAAGGCTGTCTATATTTCTTGGAAAGTGACTGTGGCACCATGGAAGTAAAAACTGTTATTCCTGATAAGTTATCTCATTGTTTGGTTTCATTAAATGCTAGAAAAGGGTGGCATGTATTAAGGGTGGCATGTATTTTTGAAGCTGGACTTGACATATATTTTGGCTTTAGATAAATGGGCCCTTTAAATTCATTGCAGAGATGTGGCAAAAAGGTTTTAAGGCTGCAATCCTGTGGCCAGTTTCCTGGGAGTAAGCCCTACTGAACTCTGTGGGTTGTATTCAGACTTCCTGTGAGTATTTTCTTACCTGATTCTCGAAATCCTTGTCTGAAGCCCTGTTCTGATTACTTTCACCAAATGAAGTGAGACAGTTGCCTGCTAGGGTGAAGGCCTTTTCAGTGATGGCACTCCAGTTGCATACCCTCCAACATATTGAGCCTGAAACCAGGATGTGTGTCTTACCACCTATGCAAGATCACAGAGCCCAAAATGGCTGCCATGCTTTCATGTGAGAAAATGGAATATCATATCCCATATTTTCCGGGACACTTGCAGGGTATGAGCTTTGGGGACAATCTCCACAGAGGGGTTTGCCTTAAGGAACGCATTGTGTTTGGACAACGGGACCTGTGTATATTGTATTTTGAATATTGTATCTTTAAAAAAATTATTGTGAGCCACCCAGAAAACATGTGTGATGGGGCATCCATACAAATATGAGAAGGTGGGGATTCACTTAATGAGACCTGTTAGCAGAAGCCCTGAGTAAGGATTTCTGCTTGTACAATGGCTGCTTCTGCCTTTGGGGTATACATGTCTAGAATTGTGCTGCAAAGCAGTCAGATTTGAGCTGCATATGAGCACCTCCAATGATAATTTTTTAACACTTTATTTAGAACATTTGGTCTTGTGATAGGACCTTATCTGTTGCAGTTTTACCACTTCTGCCCTTCTTGGTGAGGCGCATCCATTCATCTCATGATTAGCACTTAGGCAGAATTCAGAAACATCCCCATTCAGCACTTGATGGCTGAAAAGATATTTTGGCTAGGACTTCCGAGTCAGCGTCAACGACGAATGGCGGAGTTCCTCCGATCGGAGGAACGGGCTCCGTGGAAATTGGGTCTTCCCGCCGCGGCGAAGGCGGGGACCCACTAGAAATCCCAGGCGGAGAAGCCTGGGAACGTGGGGTTCGGCAGAGCACCAAGAGCGCCTCCCCTACTCACGAGGAAACCCCTTTTTGGGGCTCCGGAGTGAAGTGGGGTGAGCAGCGCGGTGCTGCGAACCGATCGCTATTTCCATGGAGGGAAGCCGCGCAGCCATCGCCGGAGAGCGCTGACTTTTTCCTGATGACATTCGGACTCTAAATCAAGTACCCGTGAGTAAAAACGGAGAATTGGATCAAGAAATTTGCAAAAGCTTTTGAATTAGGCACAAGCGGGAAGGTTTAAACAGGAAGTCTGCCTTCCGCTTTTTGTATATAGATTGAAGCAAAGACCTTGCAACCTAATAGCCTGGAAAACTGCTTTAAAGTTGGAAATTTTCTGCATCTACAACCAATAAAACCCCCTTGGAAAGCAGGAGAAAAGGGGGGGGGGATTTGACTGTCTAATCCTGCAGGAGGAGAGTAAAGGAATCTAAGTTTCCATCGTCCCAAACCTGGGGACGGGGTGTCGGGACAGAAATTGCTTGTGACGTCCATTGATTGAAAGTGGAGTATTTTGACAGATAGGTAAAAAAAGAGAAGAGAAACAAATTAACTTCAATGCTACCTTCTGCATTTCTGTATTTTAAAGATACAAAGTATTTGAAAATTGAAAGGACTTGAAATCGAAAGTAACTTTCTTTGTTGGATACGTTTTAAAAAAAAGTGGATACAAATTGTATCCCCTAGAGGGAGCCTGTCAGTTTGCTGTTGCTGTTTATCTGGGATCTACAGCTGCAAGTTTTTGGATCGTGGGACTTGCTGTCTGACCTTGAACAGAAATGAGTTGGAAGGAATGTTTGGTGTCTGCCCTTGGTATGACAAATGCCCTGCTGCAGCAGCTGCAGGACAAAATGAATTTGATGCATGAAAAATTGGACTTGATGTGTGCTGTCGCCAGTGAATATGATTTAACAGGGAATAAGGATAAAGAAGTTACACAACAACCAATTCAAGAAACTGGCTTGACAAGACAAGTCCAAGGGCAGATGAAGAAGGAAGAGGCAGTAATTACTCCTCAAATAACACAAAAGGAGGGATCCAAAGTCCTGCAGGAACAAAGGTTATTGCGCTGGAAGATTGAACTTGGAGAGTGCTGGGATGGGTTTGAAGTAAATGAAGCTCTTAACTCTAGAGGGACTAAGAAAAAGGTTAATAACTATCTTTTGGAGAAATATTTTTTGGACTACAAAGATGACAGGGAGTGGGACTGGGGGGAAGGGGCCAGTCTGACAGAGGAAAAGGGAAACTATTACTGGATGGAAACCTCCGGAGACCCACTCCCTAAGAAATCAACAACAGACAAAGAAGTGTGTAAGCGCAAACAAGGACAAGAAATTGTGCAGAAGGGGCCTAGAATAAGGGCCTCGGATATTAGAACACCAGATTGATGGACTGGAAGTAATGGACTGAAAGGACTGACATGACCCGAAACCAGGAAGAAGGGACGTTGGATAAAAATTAGAAATATCAAGGGAAATTCTTTTGTTAATTTTGGAATAAGTGTAACATTAATGAAACACCAGGGAACATGCCGGAAAGGAACTAAATTGGCTTTAGTAGAAATGATTTAAGGAGATATGAATGAATAAGACGTAAACTTTGAAATTTGAAGATTTTTAAGATAAGATAAGGTTAAAGAGATTAAGGTAAATTGAATTACAGATTAAATTAAAAGAGGGAAAGGTTATGTTGAATTAATAAACAAGATAGATTGTGAAGATTAATTATTTAAATTAAAATTGAGAAACATGGGAAGAATTTGCTGGAATAATGAATTAAACTAGAATACAAAAAGGGAGCTGTGAGGAAGTTCAGGAAATAAGCAAATGAAAAGTTGTAATTTGAGATGTGTATTTTTCTTTTTTCTTTTTTGGTTTTTTTCCCTTGTTTTATTTTTTGCTGTATTTTTCTGTTTTTCTTGTTTTTGTTTATGTATTGATGAAATTTTGAATAAATATCATTTAAAAAAAAAAGAAAAGATATTTTGGCTAGAAACCTTCAAATTATTTAGTGGTGAGGATACGTGATAGTTTTTTAATATTTGTGTTGTTTTTACAGTTTTTGTTTTGTTTTGTTTGCCAGCCTGAGAAGAAAGGACAGTATATAAAAATCTAAAAAAATAAATGGGTCATTCTTCAGCGAGGCTCATGGAGTTGCCCTCGGGAAAAAACTATATAGCTGCAATTTAAAAAGGAAGCTTTTCAATGAAAGTCTCACTAAAATGAATGGAGATTGTGCAAGAAGAGTACTAAAGCCTGTATTATATAGCACCCATTTATTTCAGAGATCTAGATCAAACAGATAGTTTTAGCATTGGCTTGGGGATTTCATCAGTGGTTTGATCTTCAGAAAGTATCCATGATAATGACAATACAGGAGATGATGGGCTGTTGACAACATTTATTTCCATTTGTATATTTCAGGGACGGAACATGATGGGAAGCATCCTCCCAAATATAAAACAATTTTCAGTCCCTTGATCCAAAGTGAAGAACAGAGATTTCCTTCACAGTGTTGATGCAATAAATTAATATGATGATATGTTGATATGGGATATGTAATTATGGGATTCCAAAGCAGGAGACAACTCATCTTGACTTGCTGACAACTACCAGGATATGGAGATATAATGACACAAAGACATGCAGGAGCCTATCCATTGCAGGAAAATGATTCTATTTATTTTGTAATTTAACTTAAATAAATCAATAGCATACATACTGAAGTAAAACAAAACCTCTTTTGTTGCTGCTGCAGAATTTGTTTCAAAAGAGCTGCAAAAATCACGGCCTATGTCATTCAATTTCTGTTTGATCTTGTCACAGATATATAATATCAGACTACCTTTGCGCATTAGCAATAGACATTCCACAATGGATAAATATTCCGTGTATCAATGAAGATTTCAGATTATTACTTTTACCGACGTTTATCTTGGAATTTCCCTGCTTACCTTGCATTATTATTTAATGTAGGCTTAATTTTCACACAGCTTTTAATTGTTTTGAGAAGGTGCTTTATTTTATTATCCTGTAATATAACAAACTGGATTATCTAAAATAACAAGAAAGGGTGTGTGTGCATTACTTCCTTGGAAGAGCGTGTCTATCCTTCCATACGAATTTTTGTGGTCCCCATATTGAAATGAGTTGGTCATCTTGGCCCTGCTCATTCCTGATTCTAAGAAGGAAATCTTTCTTTTCCCTTTGAATTCAGTGGGCACAAAACCACACCACTAGCTTACTAAAAGGGTTTTCCATACAAAATAAATTAACCAAATATTTTAGAGGAAATATTTTCCTCATCGTTGCATGAATACACTCAATTGCTTGTGCACCCCGAGCAGTTCAGTAGAGAATAATCTATCTAGAAATAGCAGCAGATCCCACTCTCAATATGGCACCTTTCTTCTCTCTGGCTTTCCTCTTACCTTTCTCCAAAACTCTGTTGTCAAATTATTCACTTCTCCCATTGCTCAGAACATTCCACCTCCTCAGAAACCTTCACTGACTTCACATGCCTGTACATGTCCCACTCAAACTCCTTTTAAGCTATCTCTAGCCCCACCGTATTGTTACACCATTTCCCCCTCATTTACTGTGTTTGGATGTAACACTAAACCATGGTTTGTTTAGCTTATTTCCAACTGGTTTGTACCGAAGTCTGAACTCCTATCATTAACATACTTTGCCCCTTCTGTGCTCATCCCCCGCCCCCCAATTTTCTGGTGCCAACACTGGCCTGTACAGTTGTACCTCGGTTTACGAACTTTATCTGTTCCGGAAGTCCGTTCTTAAACCGAAGCCGTTCTTAAACTGAGGTGCGCTTTCCCTAATGAGGCCTCGCGCCGCTGGTGTCCTTCCACTGTTCGGCTTCTGTTTGTAGACGGAGGTAAAGTTTGCTAACCAGAACACTACTTCCGGTTTTGCGGAGTTCGTAAACCAAATAGTTCATAAACAGGGCTGTTCTTAAACCGAGGTACCACTGTAAAGCTATTTCACTGTTTATAGTGTGTCTTCTATAAGCATAACTAAGTCTGCATCCAACAACAAGCCATTATCTTTTGCCTTCAGTCACATTTATACATTCACATTAATGCATTCAGCCATTTATATAGCAATGTAGAAGAGCTAGAGATATATGCATGCATTTCCTAGTTGTATAATAAACTGTTGAAAACACATTGATTGCGTCTTCTCAGAGTTAACAGGTTTAGTAAGGCATTTTATTAACTGGTTTAAAAACTGTGGAGTACTAATTTCTCTTAGAAAAGTGAAGCGAAATTTATGTATGACAACTGACAAGTTTTGCATGACACTCCCAAGTTGTCCACAATGATCACAGAGCCTGAGTCCAACACAAGATTTTCTGTTTCAAAGGAAAAGAAGTAGCTATCCATTGAATATGCATAAAAAAGACTTGCTATTTATCCCTTTGGTTTTGCGTAATAAGAACCTTGACTTCACCAGCTGTTTTTTTTTTTAAAGCTAACTATGATTAGTATTTCACACCTCTGAAAGAACGAATCAAAGATCTGTAATAAATGAAGGACCTAGTATGGCTTCTTTCCAGTTATCAGGTAAGAACTGTTTTACTCTTTTCTCTTAATGCCTCTTTTTTGTTTCCTCTTTGCATTTATTTTTGGCACGCACCCAAGACCATAAGAACTGCCTTGCTGAATCAAAACTACCTTCCAAACAGCAGCCAGTCAGATATCTCTGAGAAGTTCGCAAGAAGAGCATGAAGATAACAAGCTTCCACCATTACATGTCCCCATCCCCTACTGTTCAGTGAGTATGGCAGTCCCACCTAGCGATGGCTTGCCTAGTTCTTACATCAAGGTGCTGAAACAGTGTAAGTGCTGTGAATTCCACTGCCCAGATCAGATGTGGCCTTTATTTTGATCTCCCTGAAAGCCAAACATCACACCAAGTTCTACTGAAAGAAAGTCTGGGAATTTATGATGGCGCCTTCTGTTTTCAGAGTCCCCAAGAGCATAATCCACTCCAAGCTTTTATTGGGTGAAGTACAGAATTACAAGCAGGAGCTTGCATGTAGTAAAATTCCAAGTACCGTACCCATCTCAGTATTTGTTCCTAACCCGTTTGCTTGGAACCAAGTGATTATCTTTTTCACATTGACTCTGATTTAGAAATGGAGCTGTACTATAAATTGAATGTGCTGAAATTAATAACCAGTAAGTGTGGGAGCATGTGGGAACATGTGGGAGAGTGGTGTGCATGGGAGTTGAGGGTCTGTGGTTGAGGGGATGTACTATGGCTGGATTGGGGAACCCACGGTCCTCCAAATGTTGCTGAACTCTTAACTCCCATCAAGCACAACCAGTCTGACCACTGGTCAAGGATGATGGGACTTATAGTCCAGCAACATCTGGACCACACATTCTTTATGGAGATCAACCAACACATGTTTAGGATATATGGTGAGAAAGCATTCCTGCTCTTGTGCCTGAAAGAGCAAATGATCATCTTCTGAGATACTGAGGGCAGGATTCAACCAGTGGGTCTGTCAGAAGAAGCCCAGTGCAAGGACATCTGCTTGTGCAATGGGGCTTTCCCCCACTCCCTCACCCACCCCGAAATCGGCTTGCGGTCAGGAGCACCTTCTAAGCAGCACGCAGCAGGAAATGCTTGCCCTGACCGAACAATCACATGAGTGTGACCTTGAATTCCTCCCATAAGCACAGCAACTAGTAAACATGTTTTATTACACTCAAGCTGATGAAAGAAAGAGTATTTCAACCTTACTTCTGCTCTCATCAGAATGCAGAATGTATTAGTGATCTCCTTAGGAAATCAGGAGAAGAGATTCTGGAGAGGGGATTCTGACACTGCAGTATCTGAAAACCAAACCATGTGACGCAGCCCTTAGAATCAAGGAGTGCAAGACTCTTTCACACATACATGTTCACCAGCATATCCAGGCCCACAAGAGGGTTTTGTGCCCCTGCCAAGATCCTACAAAATTTGTTATTTAATTTAATAATAATAATAATAATAATAATAATAATAATAATAAATTTTATTTATATCCCGCCCTCCCCAGCCGAAGCTGGGCTCAGGGCGGCTAACAACAATCAAAATAATCCAACATTCTAAAAACATTCATTATAAAATTAATTAAAATCAAATTAAAATAAAATTTATGGCAACCATTAAGCAAAATTCTGTGCAGATTGCCAGAGGAGGGGGTCAGGCTGCGCCCTGACCAAAGGCCTGGTGGAACAGCTCTGTCTTGCAGGCCCTGCGGAAAGATGTCAGGTCCCGCAGGGCCCTAGTCTCTTGTGACAGAGCGTTCCACCAGATTGGAGCCGCGGCCGAGAAAGCCCTGGCTCTAGTTGAGGGCAGCCTAACCTCTCTGTGGCCTGGGATCTTCAGGATGTTTTTATTTGCAGACCGTAAATTTCTCTGTGGGACATACCAGGAGAGGCGGTCCCGTAGGTACGAGGGTCCTAGGCCGTATAGGGCTTTAAAGGTTAAAACCAGCACCTTAAACCTGATCCTGTACTCCACCGGGAGCCAGTGCAGCTGGTATAGTACCGGATGAATATGATCTCGCAGCGAAGACCCCATAAGGAGTCTCGCTGCGGCATTCTGCACCCGCTGGAGTTTCTGGCTGATTTTGTAGGTCCCCTGTTGTGATGCCAAAAGGTGTTTTGTTGGTGGTACCACAACCTCATAATCCCATTTTAAAACTTAAAAAAATAATAATTTAGTATTATTTATTAATTTAAATATTGTAATATTGTAATATTTAATTTTATACAATATTTAATATTGTAATTTTATTTTACTTCTAATTTTTGAGATATAAACGAGTTGGCTAATTTAGCGGTACAGAAATTGGGATTCTCAAGAATTCTCATTTTCAGGTTGTTGTTTTTAAATAGCATTGTACTATAGAAATACGTTATTTCCATGCCATTTACACATAAAACAGTCTTTTGAGAATTAAAGAATGGATTTCTGAAGAGTTGCTATGCTACTACAGATGGTTAAACACAGATTTTAAAATGCCATTGGACTGAGTACAAGATCTTGTTTTATTTCGCAGATGAGTAACTTTTCAATTCTTTGTTGTTGTGAAAAATAATATAAATACCACATACCAGGAGAATCACTTTCCATGGAAAATGATGAGACTCAGTGGTCATTGCTCTGCTAATATTGACATGCTTGTTAAGAGAAAATGCACAGATTCTGCCAGGATTCAACAAATGCGTTCAAGTCAAGCAGAAAACCTGCAAAAATGCAAGTTCATCTGATAAGTTGAAGCTGGCATGGTTAGCCTTCAGCAGCCCTGTGTAGTTTTTCTTTGTTTCTTTCTTTCTCTGGAAAACCCTTTGCAGTGAGTCAATAACTGCAAACCTACACTGAGCCAATATCAGCTTTCTACACGCTCACAGTGTTCTTCAGCCAATGGGTTACATTCAGCTAAGTCACTCTGAGAGTAGATTAATTGAAATTGATAGATTTAGGTTAGTCAAGTCCACTGATTCAAATGGATTTACTCTTCGTACAACTTAGTTCGGCAACATGCAAGTGTGAAAGGAGGAGAGCCAGCAGGACTGAGACCATCCTGCTGCAGGATGTCAGGTGTGTCTTCTGATTCCTCCTTGTCTGTGTCTGCGCTCACAATGAGACACTCAGCCTCCAGCCCTGTCCTGGAAGGGCCTTCTTCTTCTGAGCCCCCCTTGATTGCTCCAATCTCCTGCTTCCAGCATCTCCCAGACTCGTCCCTTCCCCAGCCTCCTCTCTGTTGTCCCTTTCGACATGCAGAGGGCTGCAAAGGCCAGCTGGCTAGCCCCAGCTGGGCCGCCTCCTTCCAGCTGTCCCGCAGCGAAGACCCACCGGCCTCTGCTTCAACATAAATCAGCAACCTGGGCTTCAAAGCCAGGGCACACTATCAGCAGATCGAACTGCGCACACAGAATAGGTGTGAGGCTTGTGAAAGTATACTACAACTACAGATTTATTAATCATAAATCAGGACAAAGAAACATGTCGTCTCTCTCTCTTTGTCTTCTCAGAGACACAGGGAAAGCAAAAGCTATACACACAACAGAAGTCCCCAGCAACCTTTGCTGGAATGTAAACAGACATGTGACACGCAACAGTTCCACTTAAGGTGGAATGGAAATCTTAACAGTCCCACCATCAAGACCTGGAGTTTAAGTCGTAATATTCCCTGTTCTCCCTGGGGGGCTACTGGATGGAAGGCTCCTGCCACTCCCCCTCATCCAGCCAGTCCCTGAGAATTATTTAGTTCCATCTAGTTTCAGGCCTGGGCATGAAACTGAGTTGGCCTTAGTCGCCCTGATGGATTTTGCAGAGAGTGGGACAGGGGAGTGCAACCTTGCTCCTGCTTCATCTCTCATCAGCGTTTGATACCATTGACCATGCTATCATCTTGGACCAGCTCCAGGGAATGGGAATTGGAAACACTGCATTACAGTGGTTCCAATCCTACCTTCAGGGCTGGGTCCAGAGCATAGCACTGGAAAAGTGCCTTTTGGCCTCCTGGCAGGTATATCATGGGTTGTCGCATCTTGAGTACTGTTTAATACCTGCATGGAGCCATTGGGAGTGGTGGTCATTAGGCGTTTGGGGGTGAGATGCCATCCTGATGACCCTCAGCTCTATTTCATGATAACATCTGAAACAGGAGAGGCTGTGCAGTCCTTGGACCATTGCCTGGACCCAGTGCTGAAATGGATTAGGATAAACAAGCTGAGCTTGAATCCTATCAAGATGTGCTCGGGTTCTACTCAGTCTATGTGAGTAGTTCCTGTGTCCAAGAAACTGGACATTTGCCTACCCTGGATTTGCACTCCCCCTGAAGGAGCAGGTTCACAGTCTGGGGGTGCTTCCAGCTCAGGTAGCCTCAGTGGCTAGAAGTGCCTTTACCAACTGTAACGGGTTCAACAGCTATGGCCATTCCTGGACCGGGAAAGTCTTGCCAAAGTCGTTCATGCATTGACACCATCAAGATTGGATTATTGCAGTGTGCTCTGTGTGGGGCTTCCCTTGTGGTTGATCCTGAAGCTGCAGTTAGTGCAGAATTGCTGGCATTGCTGCAGCACTGATTGCTGGCTAAACTCTGATTTGAAGTTATTAATGTACTTGTCTGGGCTTTTGGTAATTGTTTCAAAGTGCAAAACTCTGTGGCCCTGTAAAATCATCCTAAAATGTCTAGTATATTCACAAAATGCTACTGCTTGATTTCCTTAAGAACTCTGATGCATACCTCTTTTGAAGACAACTGAATGAAATATGTTCTTTTATCTGAAGGCACACACAGGTGTTGGCTCATGTTCTTTCCAACCAATCAAGAGATTACCTTATTGTGATTTACTTCCTCATACAGCTTGATAAATGGGTTTACAATATATTGAAAAACACTGGAAATAGCTGTATTTGTGGTTCTTTTTCTTGTTCTACATAACAGTAGTGATTTTTTTTCTCTCTCTCTCAGTTTCTCGAGTTCACAGATGAGTGCTATTGCTTATGCAACCAAATTCATATAACCTGCACACAGGTGGGAATGATCATCAGGCTTGGTGGGGCAAACCTAACAGAAGGAAACAAACAAACTCTCCCCTCATCAACTAGGGCAAGAGACTGGAAAATGTGTGGGATGGGGAATATTGTGGAAGAAGCCATGCCTTACTGACTAAAATAGTGAACAGCAGCCCTCCACATTGATTATGATTATGATATCTTTATTGTCATTGTCCCATGCAGAACAATGAAATTGAAAAACTACATAAAACTACATAAAAACAGCATAAAACTACCACAAAACTACATAAAACTACATAAAAACTACATAAAACTACTACAAAACTACATAAAACTACTACAAAATTACATAAAACATTCAAAAACCGCTAAAAACTCTAAAACCCCATTTTAAAATACACTATACAATATGTTACTATTGTAACATTTGGTTGGAGGTCCTACCTTTATTGGAAAATCATGGAAGTGAGAGACCACCTTATTCTTTTACATACCACATAGGTCAGTGTGGTCAACAGCAGAGCATCTGTTGCAAGTTTCAAGGAAATCAGAAGTTTGTTTCCCAGTAACTCAGACTAGGACTTTCAGTATGGCTGCCCCAGCCACATGGAACAGCGTTCCTGTCAATATACATCAGGTGCCCATTGTCTGCACCTTCAGAAAACAAATGAGGAGGTTTTTGTTCCAAAAAGCTTTCCCAACTGCCATGGGTATCATTGTATTGTTTTTAAATTTATGTGCTGTTATTTTCTGTGGTGTTTTTAAATTGGTTTTTTTAAACACACACACACATACACACAAACAAAAACCCATTTTTATTTATTTTGCTGTTCTGTATGCATGGCTTGCTTGCCCAAACCCATGATGCACACAGCTGGAGGATATATACTTTACTGTTATTTGTATTGGCTTTAGAATGACTTTATATCAAGTCTATTGACATATGCAGCTACTAAATCATCCAGTCAAAGTTCAGTGTTTGTTTATTCTTTGTGGCCTGAGGTCTACTTGTAAAAGATAGCCTACCTTAGTATCAAACATGAATGGAGATAAATGAATCAAAATCTTGATGTGATTGTACATAAGGAAGAAGGGTTTCCAGCTTTCTAATAATGTATGATTAAAATCATGGGTGGGGGGGAAACTTAAGACATAAAACAAGCAAACGAAAACAGCCTTAAGAAATATGGAACAGGGAATTGCGTCCTGATGTTGGACTACAACTACAGTGTCAGGGCAGAAATCAGCACACACACACACACACACACACACACACACACACACACACACGTCCTGGAAAATGTCAACCCATGTCAGCAGTGTCGTCTTTGCTGCCCCCTCCCCCAATAGCTCAGAAACATCATTGTTTTGCCAGGTTTTCTTAAAAATAGCTTGACAACTTTGGGCTAAACTAAAGAAAGCTCAACAACTTTCCGGATCTCAACTCTTTGAAATATGGCAAGCCTACTTTCTCAAAACCATTTTTCATCATATATTCAAAGGAATATTACTATTTTGGGTTGGGGGGAAACTGTTAGTCTATGTGATGTTGCGTTTAAAACTGCTGATTTTTAAAATATGTCCTAGTGTTTATATAATTGCAGAGCCCTCTGAATGCCTGCTTTATAGGGTTGCCAGCCAGATTGAAAACAAGACGGCACGCATACAACTTTAAATCTCCTAATGCAGCAGGAGACAAGGCAGTTGTGGTTTCTCCTACCAGTTCCCTCCATGGCCCTGTTAAAGTGATAGGCTTGTTCAACCAAGTGGCAGCCCGGCAGCCCAAATGCTTTATAGCCGCTGCCAAACATGACGGCCTACCACTTAACCAGCTATGCCATCTCTGAAGGGCTGATATAACATCCATTTTTTGATGTTTGTGTGCTCATTCTGCTTATTGCCTTCTCTTCCTTTAAGGATCGCAGAACAGCTTGCATGTTGCTCGCAGTCACGGAAGTAAAGACTTACTCAGCTTCTACAGCAGAATTGGGGACACTTTTTCAGTCCAAGCAAGGGCCACATTCCCTTGTTGGCAACTTTTGGGGGTGACCGGCTTTTTGCTGGGCAGAGCCAGAGGCAAAAAGGCTGGAGCCACAAATGCAAATTTGATCTCTGAACAGAAGGCTTGTTCATTCACACTTCCCCACTTCCAGGCAAGCAAGAGGCATTATCAGAGTTCAAGGACACATTCCAGCCAGGCAAAAACATCCAAGGAGGGGGCAAAGCTGGGCTGGTGAAGGGTGTGGCCTGGGGAGAGTCCTGAGGGATAGACACAGAGGCTGGGGATGTGTCAGATGTGGCACACAGGCCTGAGGCTCCCCAACCCTGCTCTACCTCATGCAGAGTGCAGCAATGCAAGGGCAAAGCATTCATTGGCTTGTACAAAAAGTCATAAAATTGGGCCCTTAGATATACAGTGGTACCTCGGGTTAAGAACTTAATTCATTCCGGAGGTCCGTTCTTAACCTGAAACTGTTCTTAACCTGAAGCACCACTTTAGCTAATGGGGCCTCCCGCTGCTGCCACGCTGCCGCTGCACGATTTCTGTTCTCATCCTGAAGCAAAGTTCTTAACCCGAGGTTAGCGGGGTCTGTAACCTGAAGCTTCTGTAACCTGAAGCATCTGTAACCCAAGGTACCATTGTACAGATTAAAATCTGTTTGTATCAAGATCCAGGAAAGTCCTCTGAGATTAAAATGAACGTTGCGAGGAGAACCAAAGTGTGTTGTTGTTGTTGTTTGAAATGCAACTGCTTCAAAACGTGCAAAAGGATTTGGCTAAGTACTTCAGCAGATCAGACGAAGTATGCTACTTATCATAGATGCCTTTCAGCTGAATAAAAGGAAAGAAGCCATATTAAGATGAAGTGCACAGATTCACTGGGCAGCGGTGGCTGGAAACAAAATGACCTCCTGCATATTTTAATCCTGACATTCCAGAGATGTCTACCTTGATGAAAAGAAGCAGAGGCCCACACAATGGGAGAGGGAGTAACAATCTGCCTTCTGTCACTGAAACAGACTTCGCAGATGACTTGCTGTTGGCCACTGTGACAAATTCTTCCCTCCCCCCCCCCACAGCAGTCTGTAAGTGGAGAAAATAAAGAAAGAAACAGCTGGGTCAGAACTATTTCTACAACAATTGCCACGAGGAAAGCAACAATAGTTTGGCCTGTTGAATTGGGCCTGCTGGCATGTTTTATTTTCATAGCACTGTTATTGCTGCTGCTGTTTTTTTGGGATTGGAGGATTTGTGTGCTTTGTTACATTATTAGTAAGGGAGTGGGGTTTTTTCTCTACTTCTATTTTATTTTTATGTGTTCTACTCAAGGATGATCAATCTTCTTAAACCCCAAAGGGCTGCGTGCAACAATTTCCATCTGGCTAAAAACTGGGCACGGCTGCTTCTGTTTCTTTCTCTTCACTCCAGCCTCTTCTCCTTTAGCTCCATTCTCGTTTTTCTTTTCCTCCTGCTTTTTCCATTTCCTCAACAAACCTTTACTTCCCTCTTCACCCAGTCTCCATGTCCTCCCATTATTTCTTTCTGTCTTCTCCTATGTTGCACACTTGCTAAAAGTTGAATATGCACAGGAGCTCTCTGTACCCATTCTAACGCATATGTGATAGTCAGAGGCAGCACCTACACCACAATGCTGCCCTCCCATACTTAATACCAGCAAAGGGACCTCTTTGTTCATAAATGCACTATTCTCCCCCTTCTTTGAATCATAATAATCACCAGAATTATTATTATCATTACAGTGGTACCTCAGGTTAAGAACTTAATTCGTTCTGGAGGTCCATTCTTAACTTGAAGCTGTTCTTAACCTGAGGTACCACTTTAGCTAATGGGGCCTCCCGCTGCCACTGCGCTGCCGCCACACGATTTTTGTTCTTATCCTGAAGCAAAGTTCTTATCCCGAGGTACTATTTCTGGGTTAGCGGCGTCTGTAACCTGAAGCGTCTGTAACCCAAGGTACCACTGTAATTTGATTCCTTGTCCACCCTTAACCATAGGTTGCAAGGTTTATGGTGGAGTGGGGTAGGTTTTGCCCTTCTGAACATACTTTTGGATGGGCACTTTTAGGAAATTTTCATTTTGTACGCAATCCTTTTTTTTATTTGGTTTTTTTAGTTGATTTGGTTTGTATTTCATCCTGTTGTTAAGTCACTTTGAGAATTATTATTTTTTGTATAAAGTGGCAAACAAAGGCAGTACAATCAATCATGCTGTCATGCCATCACAAGAAGCCTGGCTGTGTACCTCTGGCAGATCCAACTTTCCAGTCATCACAATGTCTCCAAAGGTGGAAATGAATGCTGTGGTGCTGAAATCTGTTCTTCAGTTTCTTGGACCATTTCTGCATTCATGAAGGAGGCTTCTGTTTTTCCACCTCATTCTCAGGACACTTTAAAATTTCTTTATAATTTGGTGGGGGTGGGGTTGAGCTTGTCTTGATTTTGCGAGAGTGATGTGTACATTTTTCTTCCCATTAAACATTCCTCCCCTGCCATGTAGTCTCCTTGTTTGTCTGTGCTTTGAAAGAAAACAATAACACACCAGTTACCTCATGAGGTTTTTCCCTGTACAGTGGTACCTCAGGTTACATACGCTTCAGGTTACATGCACTGTTCTTAACCTGAAGCACCACTTTAGCTAATGGGGACTCCTGCTGCCGCCGTGCCACCACCACGCGATTTCTGTTCTCATCCTGAAGCAAAGTTCTTAACCTGAAGCACTATTTTTGGGTTAGCGGAGTCTGTAACCTGAAGCGTATGTAACCTGAAGCGTATGTAACCCGAGGTACCACTGTACTGACATGTTTCTTCTGAAATCTCTTAATTCCTAATGCCAGCATTAGAGGAGTGAGAGCCATTTCACCTTAGGGAGCTACACTATTTTAATTGCATTCCATTTCTATTTAAAAAGACAATTACAAATATTGCACTGTGGTATGGGTGGAGATTGGATACAACTGTTACTTAACTGATCTTTCTTATGATATAGAACTGCAATAATGGCAATGAAGGCAAAACACCTTGCTTAAGCTCAGGATTGAGGCATTAGGTTATGACAAACATTAATAACTTAAATGAAAAACTGGGCAACTTATATTCTAAATGTAAATCATGGTAGCCTAAACATTATCTATAGCAAAACAGTAACTTCATGGATTTTAGCTGGATTAATATACATATCTAATTTTGATCTGCCCATGCTTTCTTGGTTGTTTCAAAAGTATCCTATCATTTCCGCAGATTTTTTTTGAGGGGTGGCGGTTGTAGCACTGCCGCATGTTGCATCCTAGAGCTAAAGCTTCCATGTTGATCAATGGAACAATATAAAGTTTAGGGTAGGACTTGCTTCAGTTTTGCATTTTTTGCTTTTTTGGTGGGTTCATGCACCTGATGAAATGGATTGTGCCATAATGCATGTGTTAGTCTTTAAGGCACCAAAAGGCTTTTTGTTCTTTCTCTTGCAACAGGCTAACACAGTTACCCCTCTGGAAATGGTTGCCTAACATTGTTCAAGTCCTTCATTGTTTCCTGAATTCTTAGCTTTTTAAAAAAAGAAAAGAAAAGAGGGGGAATAGTTGCTTCCACTGACCAGTAAATTCCAATAATGTTCTTGTACCGGAGCTCTACTGTGGCAAACACAAAATGGGAACTAGCTGGATTGTGGCAATGCAGCAGCCCTTGTATGTGACCGTACTTTGCTGGAATAGGTCTCATTGTAGAGTACAATTACACTGTCTTTTTCAACATTTCTTTTAGAGGAACAATTTCTGACCAGCGATTGGTTGTTGGGTACACATTTTCCTTAGCTTGGATCAATAGGTTCATTTACAAAAACCAAATTCTGTGGGATTCATAGGAGCTTAATTTCCTATTTTGTCTGTTGGTGAACCTAAAACACCTCTAAATTATTTCCGTTTCTGGAACTTATCATGTAAGCAAAGATTACCTGGAACTCATTGCATAGTCAAAGTTTCCATGTTTTTTGGATCTGTTTCTTTAATAATATAAAAACTTAGTTTCTTTCTGAACAGGTATGACATTTAGGAAATAATTCCACTGACTTGATAACATGTTAACTAAGACCCAAAGTAGACAACATGCTCAGAGGACTGTGATGGGATTTCTCTCGTGTGTGTGTGTGTGTGTGTGTGTGTGTTTGTTTCAGAGCAACCACACAACCACGGGAGAGTGGGGGGTTGACTATAATCAGGAGAGCAGCACTGAGGATAGGATATTTAACCTTTTCCTAGTGCCATTCTCCCGACACAAACTTTCCCTCCAAAGCTGATATCTGCCCTATGAGGCAAAACATATTGGCAGACGACAACTTTACCAAAGGTGTCATAGGTTTTGAAGATGCTTGAACTCAGGACAAAAGGGAGAAACGTGCTAAGAGGAAGGCACGCTTGGAAAACCCTCACCATGATCAACACCCGCCCGGAAACCTATGTCTCCACTGTGGAAAAACGTGTGGATCCACAATTGGCCTCCACTTATGGACTCACTGATAAAACCATGTTTATGGAAGACAATGTTACTCGACAAAGTGATTGCCAAAGAAGAAGAATATTGGCACCACAGAGGTACTAGTTTATTGCTCATTGGGCAAATAGCAGTTTGTGGGGGAGCGAGTAGATTTATGTGGGGAAACTACAGCGGGAAAGGGTTAAGCATGACCTCCAGAGCCATTTCTCCATCAGAATTCTCCTTCCTGCTGCTGCTCTGAACTTTAAAATACCAACACAGGAGAGTCATGAGTATTGTCCAGTTTGGCCAATGGCCCTAACCAATGAATGCATTTCACATCAGGTGCATAAAAGTTAGTCTTCAGTGACACCAGGCTTTCCCCCCAGTTTCCAATCTGGTTATTACTTCATTTCTTTAATAATTGAATTACAGTATGGTGCAACTTGATTTATTATTTCTGACAAAGCGCAAAATGTGGAGCGTTTTCCATTCGATTCATGGAACTGCTGTGCCAAATATTTGTTTACTGCTTACAGATAAGTATCACCACCAGAGTGATAGTTCTGTCCTATCAAACTGTTATCAAACTGGAGCTCAGAGAACAAAGAGCACTTTCTCCACTTGGGTTTTTTTGTTTTATTTTTGGCCAACACTTACTGTGTGCTTTCTGGGAGGGAGTCCTACGATATGCAGAGAGGGAGAATGTCTGATGAGAGGAGTTTCATTTAGCTAACTCTACTCCAGGCTTATCTTTGGGCATGGTCCCTTCCTTCCCACATGGTAAAGCTGGATGTCTTTGAACTACAAGCGTTGCGATGTGTATCCCAGCTGTGTTTAATGTCCAAGAAGCATGCAGAGTGAGTTTATATGCTGGGCCTTGGGGAATGTACTTAATGTCAATTCCTCACACCATCTGGCCATTGGTTGGCAGGTAGCGTTGGATGCTGCTAATGCAAGTGCAAGTGATACAACAAAGATTCATCATTGGAACACAACCCAACACATGGCCAGACATTCAGAGTAGTATTTTTTTAAAAAAATCAATGTATTTAACCTTGAAGCGATCATAAAACCACATTACTTGCAAATATGTGCCTTCAGGTTTAACAACTGTTGTCATTTTCCTCCCAGATGTAACTTAATAAGAAGTCGGCAGTGCATCCAAGGAATGTGAAAACGCTCATTCTGGCCAAAAAGATGCACTTGCCATATGATCGCCCTGAACCAAACAATTTTTATTTATTTGACAAGCCATCGGGCCCAGATAGGATTGATTCAGAATGAGTAAAGTTTTACGACAAAGTGCCCATTTCCTTAATTAAATAATACCCATCTGCACATGAAGCCTAGCCCTGGTTTTGGATAAAACCATGCTCGAGGAATTGATAGATCTGGCAGGATGGAATCTAAGAATTTCAACACTGCATGAAGTAAAATAATTCTGAAACAGATCTTTCAGATACTGACTTCCTACAATGCTTCCGTTTATACATTAATTTATTTAAATATCTAAGGCTCAAGTTGGGCATACATATTAATATAGATTGTTGTTGCTTAGTCGTTTAGTCGTTTCCAACTCTTCGTGACCCCATGGAACAGAGCACGCCAGGCACTCCTGTCTTCCACTGCCTCCCGCAGTTTGGTCAAACTCATGCTGGTAGCTTCGAGAACACTGTCCAATCATCTCGTCCTCTGTCGTCCCCTTCTCCTTGTGTCCTCAATCTTTCCCAACATCAGGGTCTTTTCCAGGGAGTCTTCTCTTCTCATGAGGTGGCCAAAGTATTGGAGCCTCAGCTTCACGATCTGTCCTTCCAGTGAGCACTCAGGGCTGATTTCCTTCAGAATGGGTAGGTTTGATCTTCTTGCAGTCCATGGGACTCTCAAGAGTCTCCTCCAGCACCATAATTCAAAAGCATCAATTCTTTGGCGATCAGCCTTCTTTATGGTCCAGCTCTCACTTCCATACATCACTATAATATGGATTAATAATACACAAATTTCCAGGACACACAAGGCAACTCTATATCTCCTTACTGCTCCAAGATATAAATCCTGATATAACATATTCAGTTGCCAGGTATTGTGCTGCTATGACTGACATATGTCAGAGGATGGTACATGCCACACAGCAGGTCCAAAAAATTAAGGTTTGGTTTACATGTTTTATGTGTTTTTATCTTATGCTGGTCTACGACCGTAATAAAGATTTGGATTGGATAGTGTGTTTGCAGCAGAATTTGCAGTATTAACCACTGGTTGATTTAACATCTTTTATCAACCAGTGGTTAATATTGTGGTTGCTAATTCCTAAATGTGAACCCTGAGTCCATTTTAGATGTTGCTTAAAGTGGGGCTTTGTTGGTGGTGCTTACAAGTATTAACATAAGTATATTAGAAATGGCATTTGTGGTTTGTTGAAGTCCATTTTGCATTAAGTGACACAGTATAACAACAACAACAACAACAACAACAACAACAACAACAACAACAACAACAACAACAAAACATAGCTGATTTATCTACTTTGAAGTCTGGTTTCCCAGTTTTTTTGATGTTCTGATTTCACCTTTTGTTGTTTCCTTAAACAGGAAGGGAATCAGATGCTGAGTTGCTACATTAAAGCAATGTGCTTTAAATATAACTTCGATCCTCCACAAAACCAACAAGCTTGTTTGCTAATCATTTAAGATACCTTTACTCAGGATTAAACAGATCAGTCCATTCTCAGCCCATGTCAGCTTTCTGTGTCTTCATTCAAAGTCCATTCTGTCCCATTTCCAAATTAATCTGTGGATTTTAAAAATAAACATTTGATACATATTTAAATATGTATTTTTGAATGTATTTTCTCACAACACATGCATTTATAGACATTTTCTCTCAAACTACACATTTCTGAATGTATTTTCTCCTAAAATACTTGTTTTGGTATGTTGCTTGAGCTCAGGACTCCATTTGCAAAATTCAGAGTAGTGAAAAACCTGAAGAGATAATTACATTCTGGCACATGTTGGTCCAGAAGTTGCAGATCATGTCAATTCACATTGGAATTTGTGAAGAACAAATTTCTCAAGAATCCCTTGGCCAGACTACAGCTTATGCTTAATGTGTAACATGTAGCTACATTACTTGATTGCTTTAATTCATTAATTACAGCCCCTGGTGAGACTTGACATAATCACAATGTGATGATTAGCACAATTAGCAGTATTAAGCTTGTATATGGGTGAGGGTTGAGCCACAAAGCTGGGCCGTGTCCAAAGACCAGCAGTGAGGCTTAGGCAATGAGGAGCAAGGCGGCAGTGAGGCGAGAGAAAAGCAAGATTAAAGTAAGTGCAGTAGCCTCTTACAAAAGATGGAGGCTCTTCTCTCAGTATGAAAGCTGTACGTTTCTCTCAGAAAAAGTTCAAATATCATTATTTTGTTTGTGAACTGCCTCCATGTGTAGTGGAGAGTGACATTTTTTAAAAAACCAATCAATAAAGACAATAAGGTAAATCCCTGAAAACTCGAGCCAGGGCAAGGAAAAACTTGTCTGAAAACCTGGAGAGCTGCTGCCCATATAGTATAGACCAGGGTTTCCCAAACTTTGGTCTCCAGCTGTTTTTGGACTACAACTCCCATCATCCCTAGCTAGCAAGACCAGTGGTCATGGATGATGGGAATTGTAGTTCAAAAACAGCTGGAGACCCAAGTTTGGGAAACACTGGTATAGACAATAGATGGACCAATGGCCTGGTAAAGCAGCTTCCTATGTTCCTAATGTGCAGGAGAGGGGAGGGAACTATTTTTATTAAGCCTTGTAGCTGCACATCAAGGAGGGTGATTTTCAGTGGTTGTGGCTGGAGCAGGAAGGGATAAATGGCTCTTCCCTGTACACTGTGATCAGAATAATAAGAAGTCTCCCTCCCATGGCTGTAATGAATTAAAAACAAACACGAGACATAGTTGAACGTTACACATCTGGCCACCATAGCTGGAAACTGGATGTGGGACTTTCGTTCTTAAACTTTGTGCAATTGAAGTTTGCTGCACAAATATCACTCCAAATTACAAGTCTTGCAGTGCCCAACATTGGGATTTTCTGCGCCATTGACTGTTAACCATGACTGCTAACCATGAACACGCCTATATTTCCTTCTGGGTGTCTGATTGTTGGTAGACATACCAGAGAGTTTAAGCACGGCTATTTGAGCCAAGCCCAGTCTGGGCTGCCTCCTCTGCAGTCACAAGCGCATCTAATGCAGAATGACAGGGGCTGTTGTGCTGAGTCAGCCATCTGATTTATCTGTCTCGGTACAGGTTCTTGGGGATGGTGCCCTGGCAGGCACTGCCACTCCTAATGGTGACCTCCTTTGGCCATCCCAAGTCATCAGTCACTTGGAGACTCCCTTTTCTATGCTTTACAACTCTTTTGTTCGGATGCACTCATTCTTGCATAATTGGGGCCTGAACGAGTGCTTTTACTCAGCTAGGTTTTTAAAGATGTGCTCTTATTTAATGTGTAGCGTTAACTGTACAAAGGCAAAAAGGCACCAATTAATTCTCAAGTGGTTTTATTCCTCCTTGATGAAACAATAATTTGGTGATGGGCGAGGAGAATCTGTGATTACCAAGAGCAACAA
The DNA here is from genome assembly GCF_964270895.1 of Podarcis filfolensis. Classification (NCBI taxonomy): domain Eukaryota; kingdom Metazoa; phylum Chordata; class Lepidosauria; order Squamata; family Lacertidae; genus Podarcis; species Podarcis filfolensis. Next base: position 95,300,531 of record NC_139604.1, read on the forward strand.
GCATAGTGGGGTGTCTTCTGTTGGTCCACCTACATAGACTTGACGTCACCACTGCCCTGGTGCACCTCTCTGCATTCAGGAGGATGCCAGCACAGTATTGTCCCACTGGACCAGCTGCCCCTGGTGATGATGTCTGTTCCCTTGTTACTCTAGAGCAGCGGTTCTCAACCTGTGGGTCCCCAGATGTTGCTGGACTACAACTCCCATCATCCCTGAGCTCTGGCCTTGCTAGCTAGAGGTGATGGGAGTTGTAGTTCAACAACATCTGGGGACCCACAGGTTGAGAAAGGCTGCTTTAGAGATAAACAGTACGAGGAACTGGATAGCTCAGTTGGTTACAGCGTGGTGCTGATAACACCAACATACCCTCCAACATTTCGCTGATGAAAATAGGGATGTCTCATTCCATAATGATAATTTTACTATTTATACCCCACACATCTTAGTGAGTTGCCACAGCCTCTCTGGGCAGCTTCCAACATATGTAGAAACTTAATAAAACATTTTTTTAAAAAACCCTTTCCCTATACAGGATTGCCTTCAGATAGCCCGGGTGTTGGATAACTCCATACCCTCCAGTGAGGATAACTCCATACCCTCCAGTGAAAACAGAAATACCCTACCATACCCTCCAACATTTCTCCAGTGAGCATAGGGACATTCTAAGGGAAAATGGGACATTCCGGGATCAAATCAGAAACCGGGACGGCTTCTCTAAATCAGGGACGTCCCTGGAGAATAGGGACACTTGGAGGGTCTGCACCAAGGTTGCAGGTTCGATCCCTGTATGGGACAGCTACATATTCTTGCATTGCAGGGGGTTGGACTGGATGATCCTCAGGGTCACTTCCAACTTACAGGTCTATGAGTAAGAACATAATGGCAAATCATATTGCCTAAATTGCTCATTTGATGTCATCCCGGATGCATGGGTCCTGCTTATTTATAAGCAGCTCTTGCCTAGAGGAATAACATTTAAACAGTGTGGGTGGCATCCTATCATGCAGATCTTTCCCATGTGATTGGGTGCCTTTTTGTAGCATCTCCTCAATTGGGCAACATGACCAGACTGGTGCTTTCTATGTGAAGTTGCCAAAAGGGTTATTTGGGAAATAAGCTGCAATCAGTGGGGGAAGTGGGATATTTGTTTTGGACTCCATATTTTTGCATTTCCTTCTTTTATTATTTCATTTTTAATGTGTTGTTGAGTTGCTTCTGAGTAAGCTTAAGATAATGAGTAGCTTGCTCTAATCCAAGCAGCAGCATCAGGCGGCCATCTTAGCAGGACCACAAGCTCAGCACAAAGACACTATACTCTATCTTTTCTGTTTTTTGAAAAGTCGGCAACACAAGGAAAAGCAATTGCTCTAATTCAGTGACACATTCTTGTCAATAGCAACACAGACCACATCGCGGAACATGTGTTAGGATCTTTGGTATATTTGGCTACCTATGAATTTCTTAAAACACCATAATTTAGTTTCCTTTTAATGTTCCAACATGCTATAACGTGGGACTGATAAAATCATTACAATTATTTACTTCACAAATTTTTGTGGATTTGCAGCCTGCATTCTCCTCAGAGGGCCTGTGTTATAAATATGTAAAAACAGCAAAACATATTAAGTAGCAAAGCTATTTGTTAAACTAAGTTGCAGGTGTCGTTGGAGTTTATTGGGTAAACAGTCTTACAAAAAGCGAATTCACGTAAATTACAAATTAATAATGCCTATTAAACCCTCATAACAGAATGATTATTCTAAATGATTCTGAACATGTAAGATCTCAGGGTCAAATGAGAATAAATGGATTCTTCCTGCAATTAGGATTAGTAACAGCAGCAACAGTGGCTCTTAATCTGGTTTGAGCCCACAGTACAGGTGGGTGGGTGTTTTAACCTTTCCCTCTTTGCACCATTTCTCCTGATGAAAATTATTCCCCCTAGCTGCTTTTTGCGGGCAAAAAAAAAAAAGGGTTTGAGGACAAATAACAGATGTGGGAGGCATGGTTTTCAGTGGGAAAACAGCCCAGGGGAAAGGGTTTATCCTCCTCTGTGGCTGCAAAGGGGGGGGGAGTAAAAAGAGAATCCTGAGCATAGGATTCAAAAGACATGGTAAATGCTGAGTGTAGTTTGACCCGTACGTTCCCTCCCATCCCAGTATGAATTTTGTCTTGGTAAATAGGTTTGAGCCCTGGAGGCAGAAATCCTCTTTCATTGTACAAAACAAACATAGCAGTGAAAGCTTCCTGTACCACCCAGTCCATGCATCTATAATCCTGCCCTGGAGGAAACCACCTATGTGAGTAAGAGGGCAATCCAGTGTCTAGGCAGATAGTGCTTGGCGGATGGTCTGAGAGCACCCACTGCTGCAAAAGGTATTGAAACTAAATGGGTGTGGTGCTTACGAGTGTCTGAGTGGAGGCCAGTGGAAGCTTCAAGCAAGCCATGCTGAGCTATGGAAGAGCAGAATATGATTACAGTGGTACCTTGGGTTAAGAACTTAATTTGTTCTGGAGGTCCGTTCTTAACCTGAAACTGTTCTTAACCTGAGCTACTATTTTAGCTAATGGGGCCCCCCCTGCCACTGCGCGATTTCTGTTCTCATCCTGAAGCAAAGTTCTTAACCTGAGGTACTATTTTTGGGTTAGTGGAGTCTGTAACCTGAAGCATCTATAACCTGAAGCGTCTGTAACCCAAGGTAAAGGTAAAGGTACCCCTGCCCGTCAGGGCCAGCCGTGACTGACTCTAGGGTTGCGCGCTCATCTCGCTCAAGAGGCCGGGAGCTGGCGCTGTCCGAAGACACTTCCGGGTCACATGGCCAGCGTGGCGAAGCTGCATCTGGCGAGCCAGCACCAGCGCTGCACACGGAAACGCCGTTTACCTTCCCGCCAAAGCGGTACCTATTTATCTACTTGCACTTTGACGTGCTTTCAAACTGCTAGGTTGGCAGGAGCAGGGACCGAGTAACGGGAGCTCACCCTGTCGCGGGGATTCGAACCGCCGACCTTCTGATCGGCAAGTTCTAGGCCCTGTGGTTTAACCCACAGTGCCACCCACGTCCCTGTAACCCAAGGTACCACTGTATAATTAATGGCGCTCTGAGTATCAGCAATATTCTGGGGGTTAGTGATGGCGCTTAGGTCTATTAAATAAGGTTATACCAGTCCACCAAAAGTGAATGGAACAGCTCAGTCCCATACATTTATTTATTTAAAATATTTATATCCCAATAGGGGCTAACAAAGATAAAATAGAAAACCACAACAAAACCTTAAAAGCAGAAACAGATAAAAGCACCAGCAGCACTGCAGAAACATGAAACGGGTTTAAAAGTGCCACAAAGAAACTACTTTTTAGCTCAACTACATCGTGTAATGCTAGACTCTACTAGAATTATCAAGTGCTGGATGGCAATTTTCACAAAAATGTGGCAATTTTCACAAAGCGGTGCATAAAGCAGTTACTTGATCACCCCGATAATTTGCCAGCGCGAGAAGGGGGAAACATCTTGCCATGTTGTTCAGCATGGATATGAAGATGCCTTTATTCTAATTTAGCATTAACAGCTATAGTAAGCCAAGGCTGCTTCCTGACAAGAGGATATGGAGGTACTATGCTGAATGGTTTGATTGATGAGGTGGTGTTCAGGCTAACCTGAACAGGGTTGCAATCGCCTAGAGCAAGGGCCACAGCCCCATGTGGACAACTTCCAGGGGCATGCATGCGAATGGTGGGTGAGATCAGAGGCAACAGTGGGTAGAGAAAAGGATGCAACTCTTACCTTCATACAAAAGGCTGCAGCAACAAAGTTACAGAGATTTCTACACCCACATCTCTCTCCATGCCCCATCCATGCAAACAAGGGATACTATCACCTCCAGATGAACCTAAAACCCAGGAAGTCTTCTAAATGGGACCGCTCATAGGAAACATATATTGCTAACTGCTCTGGCTGCTGGACCCCATCCATTTCTGAAGAAAATTCAAAGCACTTATTTAGTTTGGAATGTGAGAACTTGAATGAGTTCATCCTCTCAGCACACAAAGACCACATTCAGAGGACCTTCTGTAGATGCTTCTACCCATTAAAATTAAGCAATGGCAACCAGGGAGGGGCCTTATTGAATGTGGCACCCTATCACTGGAATTCTCTCCCCAGAGAAGTTCAGCTGGTGCCTTATCTTATGTTTTTTCACTGTCAGGCAAATACCCTTTTTATTTTCCTCAGTTTTCTAAAAATGCCATTTGACTGGTCTTCCTAGTGCTTATTTCACAATTTCCCTTGTTTTGCACCTTGATTTTTGTTTGTTTGTTTGGTAGTTGGTTTTAGAGAGTTAATCATTTATTATGATTATTATTTGTGAGATGCCCTGGGAAAAGAAATATTTCAGCTGAAGAGTAGCATATGTATCTTTTAATGAAATGAAATAATGCACTAAGAAGGGAGCCCAATGTTTGACATAGTCCGATTTGGCATTTAATTCTCATATTACCTCAGGGAACCAATTAATATGAAGATCCCACCAGAGACTGTCCAATGAATCTACATCTATTCAGCTTGGTCTCTCTGACAAGCTGTTGGCAGCCCTTTGAAAGAATAAATAAGGCAAAGGGGTGGTAAATAGCTCGTTGGCCATTAATTTGTCAAGGAAGCATACTCATGTAATTGGGGTCAAATTTGTTGCTCAGCCAAGCATTCATGAGATTCATTGAAGAGTGTAAGGAGAACTGGGAACAACATCTATTACAAAGTTTAGTTTGGCAGGCAGAGCAGAGTCAAGGTCGTGAATCCCCCTCATGGGATTGCCTGGCCTGCTCCATTAGCTTACAATGACAGCTAGAATGAACGGCGGGGAATTAGGTTACAGCAAGCCAGGAGGAAATCAGTCGGGGGCAGCAGTTAGTCCCTGTAGGAGAGCTGTGAGGCAGGAAACAGGAAAGGCTGGGAATCCGTTGATTCTCTGTTTCAAAGTTCCTACTTTATGAACTCGTAGACTGATACTTTCGTGGTTCTCCTAACAGAAGCCAGGCAAAGAAGTATTTGTTTCAGAGCTTGTAGTTTATATGCTGGTATATTCTAGGTCCCTCATTGACCAGCTTCCTTAGGGGCTCCTCTTTCACTGCTCGCAAAGGGATTAGGAGCTTTCTAATATTTTTAAACGTTGCAGGGTAGCCAACATAGTGCCTTCCAGATGTTTTGGACTCTAAGAACTCCCATCAACTCTAGCCAGCTTGGCCAATAGGAATGATAATAGTCATTATCCACAACAACTGGAGAGCACCATCGTGGCTACTCCTGATATACTCTACTGACACATTAATGTTTTGTAGAATTGACCTATAAGCAATTCATTTGAAGCATGGAAACATGTGCACTAAATGGAAAGGGGTCAAGACAACACAGATAAAATACAGGAGAAGTTAATCCAGTAATGACCGTGAGCACTGCACTCTGATTAGAGCTGGCCATTAGCAGAGCTTGCTCATTATCTGCCTTTTGCCGATGGCAGGGATGAGCCAGAGGTGAAATACTACTCAGAGCTGCCAAAATACTTGTGTGAAATTGCACAACTCAACCCACCTGCAGTCTCTTGAAGCGTAGATCAAGGATTATGTTTCCATCTCTCATTTGCAAAATAAATAAACTTGCAAGAAGAAACTATTTATTCAAATGATGGCATGGGAACTAAAACTCGATGCCAACTCCATTTTTAATCTCTTCCTTCTCCCCCCCCCCCCCCACATTGATCATAGTTGTCAACGTTTCCCATTTTTAAAGGGAAATTCCCTTATTCTGAATAGGATTCCTCACAAGAAAAGGGAAAAGTTGACAGCTATGAGCTGGAAGGGGTCATCTAGTTCAACACTGCAATGCAGGAGACTTTTCCCCAATGTGGGGCTCGAACCCACAACCTTGAGATTAAGAGTCTCATGCTCAACCAACTGAGCTATCCCTCGAGATATCCTATCTTGTATCCTATAATACATTATATTTATGGAGAAAAATAACTGTTGCAGTCATGGTTTATTGGTGCTGAAATCAGCATTTTTGCATTCTAAAGCGTACCCACTTTGAGCAAGCTGTGTTCTAATATAAAATGGAGCCTTAGGAGAGACAGCTACAGAAAACTCCTGCATGAGGAATTGGCAAACTACTGCAAGTCAGGGTAGTCACTACCAGAGAAGAGTAACCACGGGTCTCACACAGCATGACATTTTATATTAATGAGTCACTGTGGTACCCTTTGAGCAGCATCCCTAAGCCATATTCTCCCCCAATTCCCCATAACTCAAGTCCCTGGTAAACTGTAGAACCTAGTCACTAGTCACTAGTAAACTGCAGAACCTTTCACACGGTACACTGAGTACAAAAACAACGAACAGTAGTAGTAGTAGTTGTTGTTATTCCCTGCTCATCTGGCTAGATTTCCTCAGCCACTCTGGGCATCTTACAGCATATATAAAAACAGAGTAAAACATCAAACATCAAAAACTTCCCAATACAGCACTGCCTTTAGATGTCTTCTAAAAGTTCTGTATCTCCTTGACATCTCAAGGGAGGGCATTCCACAGCAATGCTCACCCTTGTGCTTTATAAATGTTAATGAAAACGACAGTAGCAGTAGTAGCAGCAGTAGCTTTCTCATTGTTGACACATTCATTCTCAGAATATTTATGATTGAATATATACATCTTCAACTCCAATTCTAAACGCAATTAGTAAGCCCCGTTTAACACAGTGGGATTTGCTTCTGAGTAAACAGATGCATGATCATACCTAACATGTATTTTAGCCTAATATGAATATCTAAAAACCAATAACAACACTAATAACAACAACAATAAAAATTACAATTATATATTTTATTTGTACCCAACCCATCTGACTAGGTTGCCCCAGCCACACTGGTCGGTTTCCAACATATATAAAAACATAATAAAACATTAAACATAGTACATTTGGGCATGAGTGTACAGTTATTACTGCCTGAAACTGCACTTTGGTTATTCCAAAGGAATTCCAATACTTTTTCATGTAGTGACTGGTTCTGTGTTGGAAAGTTGATTTAGAACCAAACCCTGCACTATCTTCCTCACTTCATTGCACTTCTGCTTCTTCAAAATGAGCTCAGATTGGTTGCTCACATTTTGTATATGAAATAACCTTTGGTATTTAGGCTATGCAGTCCTGGGCCCCACTTGTTTCTGGGCTGTCAGCATCAGTTGTCAGCAGTTATAACATAGCCATTCCTGACTACTTTCTGTGCTGTTCTTAAAAACTGTAAATAAGTGTGCCGTCCAATATTTGTTGATATATAGGGTAATAAAGATGGTGAAATGGTGGCCAACGGTTTGACCTTGTTGAAAAGGGATATAGATACTGAAAGAACTGGAGTTGACTAATTAAAGTCACTCTTCTAGCAGCTAAGTCTGGAAAGCCACCACATACTTTATGAAATTATGTGTTCCTTTGAGAATTCACCACATACGCACACAGAATTCGAATCTAAGAATTCCAGTATACTTTGAGCTTTACAAGAAGACCAGATGATAGACTGATTAGACAACTATGATCTAAATAAAGCAAACAAACAAAAAATGGGTTCGTATCCAACTGAAAGAGAAACCAATGGACCCAGTTTTCTTTTCTTCACTAAGAAGAGATCGGAATTCACTAAGAAGAAAACACTTAGAAATATTTCCTGACACACAGAGAGAAAATTATGTGGGTTTTTGGGAAATGGTACTTCTCCAAACATCATTGTACATCTTGGAGTGCATCTCTCTCTCTGTTGAAGTGTATGCAGTGCTCTCTGCTGGCGAGCACTCAAACATTGTCACTGACAGTTTAAGACCTATGTATGCTCTGACTGAATAACTTGTTAGGTGTTTCACTGAAATTTTCATTATTTGGTTTCTTGCTTATGCAAGGCATGAGCTGTGAATTAGGGACTCTGTGAGGGCAATCCATTCAGGAATGTTCAATTTATATTCCATATTTGTGATATTTGATACTCTGATAACCTGTACATTTCATAGTTGTATAGAAGACTACAACCCCAGCCTGACCTATTCTGCATTAGTACACTAAGTACAATGTTCTCCCCAATCTCTCCCCCCCTAAATCTGTTTTGGGGGCTCCTCCAACCCTCCAGGGCACATTTGGGGATGGCACAGGGCACACATGGAGGGAAGAGAGGGGGAAATCCAGGACAAACCACCGCCTTCCATCTTTGAAATCCCGGTAATGTCCTGGAAGATCTGGGTGTATGGCAGCCCTAACTTTTCTTCATTCCCAGAATAAAAAGCATGAGGCCTGGATAGCTCAGTTGGTTAGAGGATGGTGCTGATAAGGCCAAGGTTACAGGTTCAATCACCGCATGGGACAGCTGCATATTCCTACATTGCAGAAGGTTGATATGATCCTTAGGATCCCTTCCAATTCTACAATACAGTGGTACCTCGGGTTACATACACTTCAGGTTACATACGCTTCAGGTTACAGATTCTGCTAACCCAGAAATTGTACCTCAGGTTAAGAACTTTGCTTCAGGATGAGAACAAAAATCGTGCTCCGGTGGCGGGGCGGCAGTAGGAGGCCCCATTAGCTAAAGTGGTGCTTCAGGTTAAGAACAGTTTCAGGTTAAAAACGGACCTCCAGGACGAATTAAGTACTTAGCCTGAGGTACCACTGTACTATGATTCTTTGATTCTAGGAACTACTTGAGGGCCATCCGATCCTAGGGTGCCAAAGTGATGCAGCTGCACTCATGAATGATAATGATAATCAGAGTCGTAACAACTGCCAAACCTGCCTCTGCCAAACTGAGGAAGACGGAATCAGAAACTCCTGTTCATGCTCATCTCAGGTCTTTTCTGTATTATTAAGTACCTGAAAAAAGTCAAAGAAATGTGATCCTTCCATCAAAATAGAGCCTCTCAGAGCTAGCTCAAAGACTACATTTCTCAGAAAAAGTACCCTCTGTGCAAGCTGGGCATGTTTTTCTATCCATTTGAATCTGGCGTCAAGAGAATAAGACTGTAGACAAAGAGGGATGAAATGGGGAAAAATACTAATCAAAGTCTGAGATTCCTGAGAGCAGCTGCTTTGCTCCTGACATTCCTTAGCCGCAGTGTGGATTTCAATGGGCCTTTAAAATAGCCAGTTAATTATCATTGTAGATGTGAAGTTAAGGGGAAGGCTTTTGAAAATATGCTGCTATTGTTGTACACGTGGGTCAAGCCAGGGCAGGTTTGGGTTGATCTCTGACTCTTAGGGTTAAATGTTTGCCCTGGTCAGCACAGCGGGGGGCGAAAGACATTGAGAGAGGCAATAGACTTGTGTCTGGTATGAGCTCCATTCCATTTCTCCCCACCTGACCCCTGGCATGCTGAGCCACAGCAAGGAAGAGCATAGTTTGGTCTTTCTTGACATAAAATAATGTGTCAATGAAATCCACTTAATGGACACACAAGCCCCACTCCCCTCATTCTAATAATTGCCAGAGTGCAAATTCTTTTACAAAATGTCTTTGAATAGCTTTTTCTTTTAAAATCACACCTAGTTGAAAAGTGGCATAGAATTTTAAACAATTAATTAAAAATTATCGTAATCATATCTGGTTTTAGAGCATAGCAAATCAATCTTAAGCAGCTTTACCCAGAAGTAAGTCTCACTGAGTTCAGTGGGATTTACTGTTTAGAAAGGGCTTTTGGGATGATATTACTGGTTGGTCAGCTTTCCAGAGAGTTCATTAAGTTGATTAACATGTCTCTCCCCTAGACCAGCTTTGTCCACTCAGCAAAAACAATGGTCTGAACTTGAACCTATTCATGTCATGGTAGCTTTTTATGAAATACCGTTGGCAGCCTTAGGCAAAACTGATTTTGTGTTGTAGCATAACAGTAGCATCACTTCTGGCTAGGATGAACGAATCTGACATTTCCCGGTTTTTCAGTTTCTCATTTTTCCAGACTTAAATTCACTTCTCCACATTTTCACATCAGATTATATTTTTAAAAGATAATAAATTCATCATGAAAATGCATCAGCATTTTAATGCAGTTTCTCCAAATACACTCAGGTTTGTATACGATTTTGCCTACTATACACATATTTGCAAAGAAATTTCCCCTGAAATAATGCATCTTTGTATGTTATTTGCACTAACATATGCATTTCTTTACCCCAGTAAAGTGGTACCTCACCTTACCTCACACACTTTACCCCAGTACAGTGGTACCTCATCTTACATACGCTTCAGGTTACATATGCTTCAGGTTACAGACTCCGCTAACCCAGAAATAGTGCTTCAGGTTAAGAACTTTGCTTCAGGATGAGAACAGAAATCGGGCTCCAGCGGCGCAGTGGCAGCGGGAGGCCCCATTAGCTAAAGTGGTGCTTCAGGTTAAGAACAGTTTCACATTAAGTACGGACCTCTGGAACGAATTAAGTACTTAACCTGAGGTACCACTGTATATGCATTTTGTACACATTACTTGTCTAGAAAGCTGTGGTGTAAAGTTCAGAGAAGTGTGAATCTCGAAGGACGGCTGTGTTTTTGGTTATTACATTGTTTCAGAAAGTGCAAGTTAGATGAATTCATCTTTAAATGTGAGCAGAAACAAATTCCACCCCCATCCCAACCCTGTTCTTTGGAATAGTGTGCAATGTGAGTTCCTATCAAGATAAATGATAAAAGGTCAGAGTAAAAAGCAGGGGAAATAATGCAAAACTTCAGGAAATGTTAGGACAGAGTTAGATTTCAAGATAAAGAGATGCCAGAAATCAAATCTGCCTGGAAAAATGGTCCTCTAATCTGGAAGACTAAATTCCTCTTCATGTGTTCTAAATATGAGCTGAGTAAACACGCAATGAGGAGAGGGGGCTTGGGATAAGCACATAAGCTCCGTCTCATCACCATTCAACTCACCTTTGATAAGTTGGATGGTGAACCTGTTAAGTGGAGAGGCTCTTATATTCATGGAGCCTCCCTGTGCATTTCAGAACGCTGGGAAATCAGTGTGCAGAGCGATTCCACAAGTACAGAAGGCTCCCTGCTTCACATGTTTGCCCTCCAATTCATGCATGGTGACCATATATCACTGGTCCTGAAAGATCTTCATTGGTTCCCAGTATGTTTCTGAGCACAATTCAAAGTGTTGGTGCTGACCTTTAAAGCCCTGAATGGCCTCGGTCCTATATACCTGAAGGAGCATCTCCAACCCCATTGTCCAGCCCGGATACTGAGGTCCAGCGCTGAGGGCCTTCTGGCAGTTCCCTCGCTGCGAGAAGCCAGGTTACAGGGAACCAGGCAGAGGGCCTTCTCAGTAGTGGCATCTGCCCTGTGGAACGCCCTCCCACCAATTGTCAAGGCAATAAACAACTATTTTACTTTTAAAAGACAACTGAAGGCGGTCCTGTTTAGGGAAGTTTTTAATGTCTGATGCTGTATTGTTTTTAATATTCTGTTGGAAGCCCCCCAGAGTGGCTTGGGAAATTATTATTATAAAAAGAAATTATATTTTATAAAAAGCAGTGGGGTGGAGCAAGTGTCCTTGTCAATGCCTTGAACTTTGATGCTGCTAGTCTTGGACTTGGCTGGACTTTTAGGACAAAAGAGACACTCAGACACATTTATGGGGGATGCCACTGAAATCACCTGTTTATGGGCCCTTGGTCATATTAACTTAGCACATGGGCAGTCACCCCAAGAAGAAAGTCCTCACTGTAAGGTGCTTAGGGTACAAAGTGTTAATGGCTTCTTAGCCACAATTGTTGATAAAGATTTTGTTGGATTCAATATAATTTTAAATCTTTAGCCACAACAGTATTTACCAGTATTATTCACCAAATAGTGTTTTCGTTTTTAGCAAAATCTCACCTTACTTTACAAATTGTATACGACTCGCTTTTACAAATTTTGTAAAATGGTCAGTTGGAAAGAATCCAGTGGAAAAAGGACACCCAGAATCCTTTATAAATAATAATAATAATAATAGTAATAATAATAGTAATAATAATAGTAATAATAATAATAATAATAATAATAATAATAATAATTTATTATTTGTACCCCGCCCATCTGGCTGGGTTTCCCCAGCCACTCTGGGCGGCTTCCATAGAAACCAAAAATACACTAAAATATCACAGATTAAAAACTTCCCTGAAACCAGAAATCTATTGAATTTATTCTGTTTTCAAAGTACTAATTGAAACAAGAACTACAGTATAGCTGCTGGGACTACCAGCACCAGAAAATCCAAAACCAAGCTCTTTTTGAGGAAATGTAAATAGCTGAAACCTCTTGTCCTTGAATTCTTGGCTCAAAAAACATACCAAAATGTATTAAAATAAAACAAAGTATGCATTTATGATAAAATGTATTTAAAAGTGCACACATTGATATATTTAAATATCTCTTTAGTGATAAAATAAGTATTTACCTGTGAATTAAAAAAACTCAGATTAATGCAGAACTGGAATAGAATGGAATGGACGTATGAATGAACACATGTGAAATGGCTATGGTCCAAAGACAGACTGATCCATCCATCCATCCATAGTTTGCTCACTTAGAACTGATATCTGATCTTCATGATCTTGCCCTTCAGCACAATGTTGTGTTCTGACCTACTGCTGCTTTCACCAGTCACCAGGCCGTTAACCCTACAATGTACCCAAGCCTTCTTTGGGGCCCCCGAACCTATATATGAAGGCACTGGACCCCCATCCCCCTAAAGGACAACGCTGGTAGCAGAACTGGTAGCAGTGTCATCAGTTTACCATATGGGTAACATGTATAAGTGTCAGCTGCATGCAGATAGGTGTGTGTGTAAAAAGTCTCCCTTCTTGAATAGAATGTCTGATTTTCCCAACTCTGAACAGCATGGAGCACTTGTTGAAAGGAGGGAGGAAGACAGGATGGCTCTGTTCCAAGTAAAAACAACAACCAATGATCTGTGCGGAGAAACCACTTAATCATTGCATTTTGGAGAATTTCAATGAATACACTTTTCTCACTTCTGCATGATCCTAAGTAAGTTTTCATCTTAAAAAAGTATTCTGGTAGCCTCAACATTCAAGACTCTTTTGAAGTTTAGTTTGGTATTTTTTTAATGAATGTAGAACGAAATGAGGACTTGAAGGGAAGTGAAAGCTTGCAATAGCTTATCTTACCTACGTAAATAAAACAGTCCAGTCATATTTATTTTGAGTTTTGGGTGAAGGTTCACATGGAAGTGTTTCACCCAGCTGTTCAACAAAGCTAACTACTTATCATGTGATTTTGTAGAATAAGGGTGTTGGACAGAACCATCGGGCCAAGATGAAAGCCCCAACAGGAACTGTTCTTGTTTAACTAATGGGTTTGCCCAATTAGATAGCTCCAAGGATTAGGCTATGAGGTAACTGTGATGGTCACTCGGCTGCATCAAAGACTCATTTTAGTTCACACTACTGACTTTCTCCACACAATAATGTTTCTAGGCACATGATCACAGTGCAGCTATGATCACAGTGGTATTCTACCGTTTAGTTCACATTAACTTTTTTACAGCATACAAAACTGTGAATAAATTAAGTGCTGGGAAATTGAATTCAGTGTTGCATACTTCTAGGTAAGTGGGGTCAGGACTGCAGCCTTATTTGAGAGAAAGTCTATTCCATTTGTTCCTGAATTACCATCAATAGGGATCAGGATGTGAGGGGGTTTTTCACACTATCTCTTTGGGGTTGCCATCTGTTCACTCTTATTTTATTTTATTTTTACAAAGAAATCAGACAATGTCAATGCCATCCTGTTGCATTACAGTGTTTTTTGTGCTGTGTTCTCACCTGATTTGTTATTAACATTTTAATTCAATTCAGCAAGGACTGGCTATTAGAAGCATCCTCTCTGCTACTTCTGCTCTTTTTATTGCTTTCTTTGCAGCATTACTGATTGTTAGCTTTTTGCTGCACCTTCATTGGTCAGTTCCTGTTCTGAGGGTTGGGCATGGCTCCGTGGAACTAATAGCTGGGCCAGGCAGGCCCATTTAAGTTGGAAAAATGGCCTGCAAGGAAAAAAATTGAAGATACCTTACCACAAATACTACTTTGATCAAATTAGTAGTTTCCTATGGCAGTAAAAACAAACAAACAGGAGATCATGAATTGACTGTGTCAAGATATCAAGTTTGGTGCTTGCTGTGACAGTTCTAATCAGCAGAAATTACTTTGAAAAATTGTCTTTTAATTATAGGGTCTCTGAATAAAGTAAAATCTGGCAATGATAGCTTGTTACTTTTAAAATTATAGGATTAAAACTTTTAACTGACACCTGTCAGTTCATACCTTTTATTTCTTTTGAATCTCTTTGTTTTGGCCATCTGACATGTCATTATTTGCTAACCTGACTGAATTAAGCATTATCTGCAAACTTGGAAATCTCTGCTTTCTATCCCACTGCATAAATTATATTTCCATAAATATTTCAGTGCTGGAATCTAAAACACAGACTCCTGTCATACCCTGCTGCTAAGTTTTTCACTTTGAATACTTTCCATTCATAACCTTTCTACATTTCCTGTCCATTAGGCCAAATTAGTATTCAAGCATATACTTTTCATTTTGTGCCATCCCTTTGGAGACAAGTGATGGAGGCCAACGGTCATGAATTGGGTAGGGATAATTCACATTTCCTGTTGTGCTTGTGAAAAAATGTACTCTGAGAGAACTCTACCTGTGGGCAACTAAAGACTTGAGAAATACCTCTTCTCTAAAACAAAGTTCATTATGTTCATAACTGTTATGCTTAATAAGACCTCCTCGTTACTATATCTAACAACAACAATAACATTTCTGACACTATTTTCTCTCTCTTGTACATCCCTTGAGGAGTACAACCTGCTCCCTTGCCAGCAGTGAAACTTTCCTTTCTTCTGCCCTGACCCCAACCTCTTAATTTCAACTGCATAATTTCTAGGAAAACAGGTATGGGGCTCAAAGCTGTCTAGAAACACCACCTTCTAATCTGGAAGCCTTTCCCCTGTTCCATAATGTGTGGGTGATCTTTAGTTACCCAGCAGCAAGAGTAATTCATTCCACATCTGCTTTGGGGACATGCTCTTCTATTTTTACTTCCCTTGTTCTGGGATGAGTCCTTCCATTGAAAGTAGATGCCAAGGCTAAGTCTAAATGAGTCCAGAATCCCCACTACTCCCACCAGCATGGAGGGGTCTCTTTGGAGCGCCTTTACAGGTTCACAACAACTGTTCCACACACTAATTCCACCTCATGTGATCTCTAACAAACAGTGCTTCATTTCTACCACAACATACCAAGTCATAGCCCCTGGCATCTGTTTTCAATGGCAAAGCTTAGTTCAAGAAAATGTGATTCAATAATAGACTAAAGCAGCCTTCCCCAACTTGGTGCCCTCCTGACGTTTTGAAGTACAGCTCCCAGTATCTCTGACCATTAGCCATGCTGACTGGCACTCATGGATATTATAGTCCAAAACATCTGGGCATCACCGGTATTCCACTTACTGGAATACCAGTAAGCTAAATGGAACTTACTTCTAAATAGATATGAATTGGATTGTGCAATTAAAAATTTCCTGTGCTTAAAAAAAGAAGAAGATAGACACACACACAACCTTTCATTGATTTCAAATGCTATCTTCAGCCAGGGTTCTTGGCCTTGGTGGTTTTTGACAGCTGGTGGCTACTGGATCCTTCCCCACCTGCTTGGGTAGAGAGGAACAGTTGGTGTTTGAACTGCAGACAGCGAAAGGTCAGAAGTCTTAGTTTTTGCAGCTAGTTGGAAAGAAGGAGGGAGCAGGGTATTTAAAGGTATGATGTGCAGTAGGGGCAGGTTATACTTTAAAACTGTCTGGATGGCTGCCTCTGTGACTATCTCTGCCCCCCACCCCCGGAATCAACTTGTAGAGTTGTAAAATTATTGATATTATAAGACTGTTAGTTTCCAGGACTCTTTCTTCAAAAACGACTCTGTTAAAAGCTGCCTTTGGAACTTCCTAATGCTCAGGGAAGTGGAGAAGCATGGAACAATACAACTGTGTCTCCATGGATGTCAAAACTCTGGATGCAGCTGTACATTTAGACTATAAAGGTAACTTTCTGTAAGGCTGTGATGAGATTAATTTAATATCCTGTTGCTCCAAATGCTCTCTAAGGGTGCTCTTGGATTAGATTTCTTTAATAAAGGAGCCATTCAAAATAAACAACATGACCTCACCCCAATACAGTCTGAAACTTACCGTAAACGGAAATTCCACAAAACCATAATGAGAAACACACTTCAACAGATGGAAGATTGCGGATGAAGAGTGCGATCTCATTTGGATAAGACTCTGTACCCCAAAGGATTTCCCAGATACTTTAGATTGCATTTCTCGTTATGTTCAAAACTGATCTGTTTGAAATTAATGGAAAGAAAATTTCACTGCAGGCTGTTAGCTCTGCTTTTATATTTGTTTGCTACATTGTGGTAAAAAGAAAAGGAAACACACCCATGAGGTGTTGACTTCTTTTCTACACCTGCAGTGTGCACGCTCTTGTATTTCTCATTCCATTTCCATGTATGCTGTGGTGGCCTCCTTCAGACAAGAGAAATATAATAGCTTTTCATAGTTGACGTGGTTGGGACACCATTGCCTCTAGGTCTGATATACTCTCCTCCTATTGTTTCTGCAACACAGAAATTGCACTGCTTTGTAGCATTTAAAAAATGGGCAAAACCTATATGGCCAGGATGACTGAGAAGTAACTGATAGTAGGCATCGTGAGAAACGAACATTTCCAGAGTCTTCTGGAAGGAACCGTAAAGCTTTTGGGACTGAATCTCACCCATGTCACACTTCTGGCCATTGAGATATGGATTCGTTTTCTTCATTTGCTGATTTTTCCTACTGGTGAAATGCAGTTTCTGAGAACTGTGAGTATATTCTTTTAAGAAGCCCGATACAGAGCTTAGTATAGTCATGAGAAATCTGTGGCCCTCCAGATGTTGTTTGACTCCAACTCCCATCAGCCAGTATGGGCAATGGTCAAGGTAGGGACAGTTCTACTCCAATAACATTGGGGGGGGCACATCCCTGGCCTGGTGGGTGGCTAAACTGGCAGATATGCCTTATATGGCCTTCATAATGTGAAACATTTAATATTTTTATTGAGACTGTTCCCAGATGACTAGTGTTAGTAAGAATTTATATCCCATAGTGTTCTTTTTAATAGATACAGTTCAACATAAAGCTTCTATTCTCTCACCATGATGAGACTGTTTAGTTTTAAACAGAAGTTAATCATCAAAAAAAATTTCATTGTATAAACATTTCTCAATATTCCCTTTTAGAGTTTGTTATGGCTCACACTCTGGGATTACTTTTCCTCCCACTTTAAATCTCTTAGCAATCTAAAAAGGAAGTTTCCCTTTCCCCCTCTTATACTCATTGTCACCATATTTTAACATGATGACTCACTGCTGTCCTCTTGGATTCCCTAAGCTCTAATGGTATCAAAATCCTGTCTGTGAGCAAATTTACTTAATGTTGGGCTGACATCATCTCTGTTACATTTTTATGTTCACTGACATTACACAGGACCTGTTTTATTTAGATCATTCATTTCTTATGCACTACACTCATCTCGCCTTTGTTCTCTGCAAAACTTTAATTCTACTTAAAACACTTCTTATCCCTTCGTCTTTGCAAATGCAATTCAGAAGCGGGCTACAAATTAAAGTCTACAGAGTTTGTACAACTAAAAGCAAGGTGGACAGTTATAACCAACTAGGTAGAACTTACAGCAACACTGGCACTGAAGTCCACCAGAAGCCTATGTGAATCACCATGTCTTCAGCTGGCATCAAAAGGTCAAATGAGTGGGTGCCAGCCATATCTCAAAGCTGGGGTGTTATTGTCATGGAGGCTCTTCTCCACATGGTTATACAGCAGACTAAGGATGGCACAGCTATAAGAACCTCTCCATTCTCTCAGGTGCCCAGGCCCCAAGTTGTTTAGGACTTGCCAAGTGGGCCGGAGAGCATATTGGGAGCCAATTGCCTTTCTGGTGCATGAACAGTCTCATGGTTCTTGTGAGAATCCAGAACACCCCTGAAGTTTGTGAAAACCATGACTGACAGTTCAATTAAAGCGGGAAGGCAGAAACAATGCATTTCTTCTCAGCAGGGCCAGCCCTACCATGAGGCAAAGTGAGGTAGCCACCTCAGGTGGAGCAGCAACAAGATTTTGGAGGAAAGGCTGAATGTGATCTATGATCTGCCCTGAACCCCCTAAGACCGTCAGGGGTGGTAAAGAAGGCTATCCCACCACAGGGTTGATGCAACTGCAAGTGCCAATCTGGTCCACATCTGTGTGTGGAATGAGAGGGCGCCATTTTGTTCTTTGCTTCAGGCAGCAAAATGTCTTGATCTAGTCCTGCTTCCTAGCATCAAAGGTAATCCCTCCAAAATAGGCTGCAGGCAACGAAACGGGCTCCTTTCTCTTTTCAGTGTCATTCTTCACTCACACCTCCATATGTTACACATACTTTTAAACCCAGAAACTCTGCTCTTGGAGAAAGCACAGTTGCCTAACCCTACTTGGGAAATGCTTTCTCCATTGGCAAAACACCATTCCTATGCTTATTATGAGACGGGAACCTCTTTCGGATGGTTAAAAAAGAAATAAAGATCTGAAGACACCCAGGTTGTCCAGATCAGATCTGAGGGATATGGTGGTATAGAACAGCTTAGTAATGCTGTTAAATAAATAATATACTATATGCTGGTCTTTGTGTTCTAACTGAAAAGTCCTGCTATACTGTCGTGACATATCACTTCCTCCCCTGTGAATTTGTTGACTAGAAGCTTTCTACTCTCAATATAACAGAGATATAAATGTTTCTGGGAGATATAAATGAAACAAAATACATGTCCCAAAGACATGCCTCGGAAAGAGTAACTGGGTTGATAACAGATCTTTATTAAAGTTTTTAAACATGATTTGCTCAATAAGCTTTTGTCCCTTTCTAAAGTGGAAAGTGAGCAGGGGAAATTGATGACCAAGGACAGTGTAGGTTTGAAGGCAAGGAGAAGAACTGGGCGATGGGTGAAGCTGGTGCCATCCTTGGCTCAGTAACAGAAAGCTGGGAGAAGCATTTGAAGGATTTTTAGGCAGGGAGCTTCAAACATTTTCAACCCGGCTAGCCGCTAGACTATGCCCAGATAAAACTTAAAGTATGATAATAGAGAAGGAAGAATAAGGATATTGAAGTTGCCATCAACAGAAGCTGGACAGCAGACTGAGCAGGCACCCAGTTCACTGTACTCCTCACCATGCTGATACGCATTTCAATTTCAGTTCCAGTAATCATTTCTAATTTTTCCAGCCACATATATTAAGTAGCATGTGCAAATGTCCTCTTTTTTGGTGATGCATTTTTTTCTTTGTTTTGGCAATGCATAACTGGCCACCCTAAATGAACCGGTCATAGTGTGCAGTTGGCCATTAGAGTTTGTGTTTATTTGTTTGTTTAAAATCCTGGAAGCCTCAAATACTCAGCAGAATTTTTGAGGCCATGCAGTGTCAGCTTTCACTTCTCAGCACTGCTGTTTTTCTGTAAAGGTTCACTGCTGACATTTCTACCTTGAAACAAAAGCGTAACACCTTGGTAAAAGAAGCTGCTGGCATCAAACAAGTAAAATTATCTTGAGCTGCTTTCTTTTACATTCATCTGAAAGAAAGGCATAATGTAATTCCAATTCCGTTTTGGGACATTCCTTAAGCTTGGAATGCGTATCTTCTCAGTAAACTGCAAAAATATCAAAAAGTTTTAAAAAACTGAGAACAAGACATTGGTATGAGGGTGCTTTGTGCTGTTTGGACATCTGAGATATGTGGTATGCTCATGTTACTTTAGCCAACCACATAATCAAACAGTGATCCATTGTGATAGACCATAGAGAACAGACTTGAATTTCATTCACAGTTGTCCTTCTGTGGCATATCAAATCCACATGTTTTCTTAAAATGAAAAGTAAATCCTTTCTACTGCAAGACCCAAGTCAAGGCCAGCCCTACCATTAGCCGGGCAAGGCAGCCACCTCAGGTATCTGATTTTGGGTGTCATAAAAGGGCAGCAAATGCTTAGTTATTTAATTGTTTTGTATTACTGCCCATTACAGGACTTGGTTGTTCTTGAATAATACTGTGGACTGTGATTTGGGAGGGAAGGGAAGGAGATTCCATTTGTTCCTCTACCTCAAGCAGCAAAATCTCTTGTTTCTATCCCTCAAGAAAACCCATCAGCACTTTAGTGCATATTTTTCTTAATAAATACATTTTTGTATGCAGTTTTGTCTAACATACACATTATTGCAAAACAATTTTCCCCAATGTAATACAATTTGTACATTTTGTTCACTATCATATGCATTTTTATGTACATGTTGCTCTGGCACATGCATTTTTGTATACATTACTTGGCTGCAGCATTTTTTTAAAAAATGAAGACATGGAAATTTCAACAGATAACTGTATTTCAGTATGCATATTGTTTTGGAAAGTGTGGAACTGGTAGGTTTTGTCTTTAAATGTAAAACGAGTCAGATTCCTCCCCCATCGCTAGGTGACACATGGACTGTGCTCTTCAGAAATCTGGTTACTTTCTCATTTGGGATTTTTAAAGATCCTGGAATGAACTCATTTTTAACCAGATCACTTCCCTCCATCCTCTCCTTGCTCACCCCCACACCTTTCCATCTTCCTGCTGTATGATGTTCCCCCCATGGAACCCTCTTCTTTGCTAAGCTCAGCTGTGACTCCTCCATCAAGCATTCTACTTCAAGTGTTCATTATCTGACTCAGAAATGCATCTGTGCTGAGCAGTTTGCTGGTTAAGACATATTGTACAGCTGCACTAGTATCTGGCTTCAAATCCAAACCAAAGGACAGCAGATGTTTACTAAAACCTCCTGTCTCAAATTTTGTTACTACCGCATTGTAACCACAGGCAACTCCCAAATTTCACAGTAAACTATTATGTGCATTCTCATAACTTGAGAGTTATCATTTCAAAAGACAAGCCCCAACTCTATGTAAACCATAGGGAAGTGCTTCTCAAAGTAACTGATGTGGTGGACCAGCAATTCCTGCTCCCCATCATCACCACCATGTGCCAGGAACTCATACAATATTTAGTCCCTGAAGCATCCCACCGGACCAGGATTGTGGTAGATTTACCAGGGACCTTCAGCCAATGGCTTGCAGACTGGCACTGGTTTGTGGACCATCACTTTGGGTATCACTGATTTAGAGGGGGTGTTTCCCCCCCCCCAGAAAAGTGGTATATAAATTTTGTCAAATAAACATTTTAAAGTAAAATAAATACAGAAGTTAGATTTTTCTCCTGTTTTACTTTAACAAATGCTCTCTGGAATTCTCGTGACAATCTGTATCTGTGATAATCAAAACACCATCAGGAAATAATTAACGCTATCCTTGGATTGTATAGCCATTGCAGATTAATATCTGAGGAAAATGTGATACCTGAATTATATATACAGTGGTACCTCGGGTTACATACGCTTCAGGTTACATACGCTTCAGGTTACAGACTCCGCTAACCCAGAAATAGTACCTCAGGTTAAGAACTTTGCTTCAGGATGAGAACAGAAATCGTGCTCTGGCGGCGCAGCAGCAGCAGGAGGCCCCATTAGCTAAAGTGGTGCTTCAGGTTAAGAACAGTTTCAGGTTAAGAACGGACCTCCGGAACGAATTAAGTACTTAACTCGAGGTACCACTGTATATATATTTTTTCACATTAAAATAATACATTGCTGAACCAATCTGAACAAACACAGTATCTGGAACATACAAAATACATTTCTGGATAGACATTATGTATTGATTAATCTTTGGTGCGGGGGGAAGAGGAGAGAGATACCTCATTTGCATGCAATGCAGGGAAGGAAAGAGAGAAAGGAACACTCTTGGAAGAAAGATACAAAAGATGGCAGAAAAAGAAACAATAAGGGGTAGCCCCACTCACTCACCCCACACACTGCTGGCCCACAGTGAGTGTGAGGCCCTTGACCAGGGGCTCCCCAAACTAAGGCCCACAGGCTAGATAAGGCCCAAGGAACTCGTTTATCCGGCCCGCGGCGACCCCCACCGCCCGCCGCCCGCCGCCCGCTGCCACCGCCCGCTCTTACCGGTGCTGCCCACTTCTGGGTCTGAGGAGCACCGGGAATAGCTTGTGCACATGTGCAAGCATTATTTGCACATGCACAAGTGTTATTTCCACTGCACATCCAGGTCAGAGGAGGCCCGTACACATGTGCACAAGCTATTTCCGGTGCTCCTCCGACCTGGAAGTGCACCGGAAATAGCGTGTGCGCACGCGTATGGGACCCTCTCCCCCGCCCTCCAGCCCGCTGCATGATCGGCGTTGGAGACAGTGGGCCAAGGCATGGTAAATTTGCTGACCCCTGCCCTTGACAGATTACCTGCAAGCAAATGTAGCTGCCCACCTGCCCTTTGGCAACTGCAGCTTTATGTCAAGCAAATTAATTTTTTTGTGCAAGTTGAACCTCTAGAGTATTGGAAGACTTTATGGTTTGGAAATGAGGTGGGGCTTCTGATGAATGGAAGTCAGACTTCACTCTTCCTTATGCCTTCTCTCAGACGGATAAGGCATTATAGGAAATAGGGTCCGGCCTTCGATTCTGATCTCCAAGAGCAATACAAACCACTCTTGAGCAAATGCAAGAGTGGAAAGTCCAGCTCTCTTGATCCAAGTGGCATAGAAGGGATGTTCTGATGTAGCTAATGAAGCACACTTTTACTAGCATTTATTTGCATCATTAGTCTTCTTAACAGAGACTTTTATGACTGGACACATGCTTTACCAAATAAATGATGTTTTAGGACACATGAAGATGATTTATACCTAAGCATGCAGTATGTGAATGTGATAACATTTGTAAATATGGACCATACACACAGACTCTTCAGGAAGCCACCACTGGCTTCAGCTTTGTTCAGGATACAGTTGATAGCAAGCCTCCGTAAAATGGCCCATAGGTTAAATCTGAACGATATATTCAAATAGCTCTAGAAAACTTTATGGACATGCTTGCAAGGGAAGTTTAATTGTGCCTTTCTGGTGATGTGTTGATTCACTTCATTTAATTCACTGTTGAAACGACATAAATCCAGTCATCTGCTCCTGAAATGAAATGAAATTTGGAATTGCATCCTGAGCCCGGATGCAGTTTTGCTCTCTGAGGTAACTGGTTTGTCCCTAGGGATGCTTGGCCATGCTTTCCATTTGCTGTCATCATCCTACACACACTTCCCTTTTAAAAAAAAGCTAGAACTCCACAGTTGTACATTCCAACTAATTATTTTGTAGTTACGTCTCTTCATTGAGAATTCTACAATGAACACTGAACAGTTTCTTTCCTCTGTAAATTAAGCCATTGGTTTTTTACAAAGGTTCATTCATTTTGTTCATTTATTGCTAAATTAATACTTGTGTTTAAAGTAAGAAACAGAAAGCTACAGCAGGACATTTCCCAATCTGCAATTCCCTCTTCAAGTAGGTGTCAGGTTGAATTGTAGCCTGACCTGATTATGTACTGCAACTTTCCCAAATCAGGAGTGGCACAGCATCAGAGTCCAACTTATCTTTTTTTGAAAAAGACTGGAATGCTTCTCTTTACTTTATTTCAGTTCCCTTACAACCTCTTATAGGGGAAACCTGAACACAAGGCTGTTCCTGTACAAAGATGAACTTTTGAACTTTTTGTGTTCCAAAAACCATCTTCACTGATATTCGTTAATATAAATAGTAACTTCTGACTTGCAAAAGCAGTTTTTCAATAAACTCCTTTCACTGCTTTCCGTATGTTTTATCTTATGCTGGTCTGTGACCGAAATAAAGTTTGATACTGATACTGATAAACTACTTTCAAAATATAATTCTTTTGACATTAAATAGAATTAGCAGATAAGTCTGCTGATTGCCTTTGTTTCTCAGCCCCTTGTTTACTCTCAATCCATTTTTAGTAAAAACAGCAAGCCTCCTTAAAAAGCAAATTAAGAACCTTGATGTATAGCTGCAGGGTATTTCTTGTTGCAAATCATATTCCAGATTAGGTTAAGAGTTATGAAGGTAAACCTATTTTCTCCCTTTCTTTCATCTCTTCTACGCAAACCTAGGTTAGGCAGATGCTCTGTGTTGCACAATATTTGGGAACTGAACTCTAAACACTGAAGGTAGCTTGCGTCAACATTAAAAGCCTGATAGGTCCCGGCTGTGTATATGTTCCCCTAATGCGTAGTGAGCAGTTCTGGTTTGTGTTTAAATTCCTTCGTCTGAACTCATGCACCTATGACACTCCACTGGAAAGGATTCAGTTTCATGACTAGCGTATTGTATGGAACGTTCAGCTGTATTCAGCACAGAGAAATGTCCATAAAAGAGGGACAGGCCCCAGCTCCACGGGAGGCAGCTTGTCTGTAGGTCAGGCCCAGTCCCCGCAGGAATGGGGCCCAAAAAATGTTTGCATGTGCCAAACGTCCTGCATTTAATCATCGTACATCTGGTTGCTTTTCCGTGCCTTCTCTCCAGATAGCCAAAGTAACATTTACGAGCACATATATACAAATTGCACTGCTTATTTTTTGCTGACCTCTCTTTTATTACTGAGGCTCATTCATTCACATCCAATGAGCAGCTGCAAAATGCCACTGATTAGCTGGGCAGTGACACTTCCAAGAGAGTTCTTTGTCTTGTTTCAAATAATACAGCTATTATCATTATTATTACCGTCATCATGATCATCATTTCATCAATTCAGCGATGTTTCTGTAAATCTAGGCTGCCTTACAGCATTGCTGCTATCAAAGCAGTTCCCAACCTGTTTAAAAAAAATATCTGTGGGAACATTTGCAAGCCATCAAAAAAGAAAAACGGTATCTAAAATACAATAAAACGACATCTAAAAATCACCACTGCAGCAGATAGTACAGCGTCAGGTGATTATAATAATATAACTGGGAAAACAGACAGTGAAAGTAGCCCATTAAAAGACCAGACACAGAAAACTAGCAATATAAATATCAATTAAAAGCAGCAGTTTGGAGTTTTAAAAAAGTCTTTGAAAGGAGATCAGGCCAAAGGCATATCTATTCTAGCATCCTATTTTCACAGTGGCCAACAAGCTGCATATGGGAAGTAGGGAAGCAGAACCTGAGTGCAAATATACTTCCCCGCCTTGACATTCCCAGCAATTAGTATTCAGGTGCATTCTGCCTCCAGCAGTGGAAATAGCAATTATGGCCATTAGACACTGATAGCTTTATTCTCCATGAACTTGTCTAATCCTCTTTTAAAGCCATCCAATTTGGCAGTCATCTCTAGGTCTTGTGGGAAGATCTGCACTATCTGTGAAATTAGGATTTCTTTCCCCTCCAACATGCATCACTTTACACTTACACTGGTTGCCATTTGAATGTCCATTCACTCTGTCTGGAGAAACCTATGGCAACCTATGTGCCTGACAGCCCATCATGTGTTTTTTTCCAAGCACAGTATCCTTACCTTTCTTTAGGCCCTTAATATCCAACCTCTTTAGCTCCCCCTGCTTCAATTAAAGCTTAGGGAAAGACTTCATGAGATAACTTCTCTCATGAGGCTTTTTCACATCATGAACACAGTCAGTGGAGGGCGGGGCTGCAAATCACTGGAGAAATATTTAATGAGAAAGGGAAAACCACAGGCCACCTAGCATCACTTCACGTTGGTAAAGTAAGCTAAATCTCATATATGCCAAGGTTCTAAAGAAAATGCACCTTGAGAAAGAGGCAGAAAAGTAGTAGCCTCTTTTGTAGGGGAATACATTTTTTGAGAAATGGGGGGGGGCAAGTTTCAGCAGTTCACTACTCAAGGTAAATAAAACGGACACGACTGGCATGAGGAAATGCTATGCAGGCATACTATACAATCTAGCTGCTCACCAAATGTAGGCTAATGTGTCCGTTAGAAACCACTACAAGCCTAGGGATTAATTATATCATAGCTTGCAATTTGGCAAACGGTACTGAAGATTGAAAGATTCTGCCTGTGGAAAAACAGACCTTTTCAACAAGATTTGTAATGTAGGAAAAAATGTGGCTTGGAAAATGCAAGGGCTCCAAAGCATTGTTCAGTTCAAAAGATCTTCCCATCATCTGACTGCATTCTCATAAACTTTCTCCACTTAAGATCTTAGTGATTCATGTTTTATATGTATTACAGAAAGTTATTATCCTCTAGTCCAGTGAAAACATTTGTTTTCAGTCAAGTGCCCCACTTGCTTTCTTGTTTATTTCCCTCATTCTGTTTATCGTATATGCCAGTGACCATGGATAATATCCACCACAGAGATGATCCAGAGGTGCAAGCCTGCACTATCTGTGTCCACCATAATGTTATGGAGATTCCGTCATCAGTTGTCATCATGAGAAAACTCATGAACAGATTTTCAGGTGAGATAGAACTGCCGAAAGCAGCCCCTCCAACTTTTCACAGTAGAAAACAGAGACACTATTGAGCAAGATGGGGAGGGGCTTGAAGCAGAAGTAGCCTAACAGCATGGCCTTGTAGACTGTTATCAACCGACACTATCCAGGCTCATATATACCAGAAGAAGACAATCGGAAAAGATATGGCTCCATAGTGAGGTAAACTACACACCACACACTGTGTCAAATATATATATAATAAACATATATGTTTCATTTATAACATTGGTCCCATTTTAAAGGCACATATATGACTAGTTACTTCTACTTTCCTGGGAGTAAGCCCCATTAAATTCAGTAGGGATTGCTTGTGAGCAGACACATTTGCTTCCACTGCTTACTGAAAAGCACCCCTCCCCTCATTCTCACACAGTACCCAACCTCCCATTTCAGCACAAGGCAGCCAGCTAAACCCCTCCACCAGTGGCGTAGCGTGGGGGGTGCAGGGGGGGCGGGCCGCACCGGGCGCAACATCTGGGGTTAGGGCAAATCCATGGGTTAGGGGGCGCAAATCCACGGGTTAGGGGGCGCAAATCCATGGGTTAGGGGGCGCAAATTACTTGCCTTGCCCCGGGTGCTGACAACCCACGCTACGCCACTGCCCTCCACCCCCCCGAAAGGCCCCCCAAAGCCCTCATCCCACCAATATCCCCCTTTTTATCAAAGGGAGGGAAGGAGGACAAGCAAGCTGTTGTTGTTGTTTAGTCGTTTAGTCGTGTCCGACTCTTCGTGACCCCATGGACCAGAGCACACCAGGTAGTCCCCTTTAAATTTTAAAGCATAGCCTTCCTTTTTTAATATGGTGGAAAGCTATTTAGGTGGAACCAACAACATAAGCACCACCAGAAAATAAAAGCAAGAACTCTTCCCCCTCTTTTTTTTTGCTGGTGAGGGAAGAAAGAAGTGTTTTTCAGTTCTTTGTTCACTTTGCCTCTTTTATTGTCTAGCCTCTTTTATCGTCTAGCCATGGGGTGTCCCTCCTGGATTGTTAGCAGGCACTACATAATTAGCTGAGCTCTAAGTAGTGCTGTGGTCTAAACAAATGAGCCTAGGGCTTGCCAATTGGAAGGTTGGTGGTTCAAATCCCTGTGACGGGGTGAGCTCCCGTTGCTCGGTCCCAGCTCCTGCCAACCTAGCAGTTCAAAAGCACATCAAAGTGCAAGTAGATAAATAGGTACCGCTCCGGCGGGAAGGTAAAGGGCATTTCCATGCGCTGTTCTGGTTTCACCAGAAGCGGCTTAGTCATGCTAACCACATGACCTGGAAGAACTGTCTGCGGAAAATGTCGGCTCCCTCGGCCAATAAAGCGAGATGAACGCCGCAACCCCTGAGTCGTTCGCAACTGGACTTAACTGTCAGGGGTCCTTTACCTTTACCTTTAAGTGGAAAGAAACAGGTGAAGCTGAAAGCGTTTGTTGTTTTGTGTGAGGGCTTATGGTTATTTCTTATCAGTTGGGAGGGAGGAGGGAGAGAGTAAACAAAGCTGGAGACCCTGTGCCTGCAAATTATCTGCAAAGTATTGTTCAGCTGAGCTACTCTCTAGGAAGCTAATAAGTCTCCACCATTTGTTCACCGGTATATTGCCTTGTTGAAACACTTATCATGATGCTATTTCAACACCGGTATTCAAAGATATGGTGATTTATGGCACAGCCCTACTGGCAATACCCACTGCTGCCACTGCTGCCTCCCAAGGTGAGCAATGTGCTGGCCTCACGTTTACCTTTGGCCAGTCTCTGTCAGGCGGCTAAGGCTTGGACCATCCTCTTCCCAGGGCCCAGGGGGGCGGGCGGTGTGAGGAGGTAGCTCTCTCTGGGGCAGAGGGGGTTCTCAGAAACCAGGGGCAGTGGCTGCCCAGGGGACTCCCAAGGAGAAGGGAGAGGAGAGGAGGCTGAGGAAACCCTCCACAAGAGAGGGTGTTTGAAAAGGGGTGAGGGGCTGCCAGCTCTGCAGGCAAGGGGTGACATAACTGGGCTTCTGAGACCTGGAGTGCATTTCCCCACAGAGGAGCTGCAGAAGAAATATAGTTGGTCAAGGGAGCATGGACTCAAAAAGATTGGAAACCTCTGCATTATTGGATTAGAAATTTCTAGATCGCCATTCTACAATGTTCCTTTGATGAAATCTGACACAAATTGCATGTGTGGGGGAGAGGTCCAGAATTGTGAATGGTTCTTGGAAGAAGTTGTCTATAATAAACCACAAAAGCTTATGCTGCATTAAAATCGGTAATGCCCAAGAATGTGGTGGCTTTGACATGAATAACTGTGTCCACTAATACAACTAACCCAACATACACGCTGTATTTGGGCTTGCTGATTGCATGCAAAGTTTATGTATGAAAAGGGCAAGAAGAAACAAGCATGTAAAGTTTCCCACCCCAACCTATGTTTCACTATGCTCTGTTCATTGTCCGCCCCAATACATTACTGCTCTTGCTCAACTCGTATGACTGAGTTTTAAGAACACACACAGTCTACGAAATAAAATTTCTGGAAATTTAATAATTCAGAATTCAACACAAGCACTCTTTCAGCCCTTAACTGTCCAATGACTGACACCACAGTAGTGTAACTTGTAAATAAATATACATACATGCCAACATGTGCATTCCTCATTTAGGAGAGTTAAGAGCTTTGACAAACAAATGAAGCCAAGAAGCCATCATTCTGCATTAAAGAAATATATGCTTCTTTGCTGTAAGGTAACTCATACTGTTGTTGTTGCCTTGCTCATATAGTCTGACATCCCTCCACATCAATCCTGAGAGGATTCCTTGCATTCCAGGGAGAAAGCTACTGATGAGAGCCATCTATTATTAACCTTTCCCTGTAACCATTATGCAATGAATGTCTATCTCTTTCTGCAAGGCTTCATCAAAGAGCATACTTTAGACTATGACATGACAGAACAACCAATGTTCACACCATATATGGGCAACACTATTATGCAAACATAGATGTTATTCTGTCTTTGGTGCTAGGTGGGACAGGAATGTGTATAAAAAGTAGAACTTTACTGTGGGAGTTCCTCGTGATGTAACGACAGTTCTTAAATTTAGTGGTTAACAGTTAATTTGTGGACTTTATTTGGACTAGATTTCACTTGACTCATTTGAAGACTCTTGGAAGTTTCCAAGTTGCTATTCATTTTTATTTCACAAGTGTAGCTTCATCACAGTTTAGATCCAAACAATGTCTAAAATTATTTTGTAAAATACATTTTTGCAGATATATCATATCTTAAATATAGAAGAAGATTTAGAAGTTTCGCAGTTTTATTTCTGGGTTTATTTACAATTTTAGAAGAGCGCTTCTATTCTTTTATTCCTGAAGTCTCCAAGGATCTAGAGGATAAAACTGCAACTGGCAATTCAGATCCAAGAGTAAAAATGAAACAATGACAAAGAAATAGCAGAAGCAGATTTACTCTATGATTTGGGAATGCTAATGGTCAATTCAGACTGTGCCTTTCCAATTTTTTGTTTGCTTGCCTTTATGCTCTCCAAGAAGAACTATGGAGCCTTCCTTGTTCTGGGTCATTTCATGGCCTTGCTAATAGTAATATTGTAGACTGAATCTTCTCTCATTTCTGAAAAGCTGTGGAATCCCACATATAGCCTGAACTCTGGGTGGGTTAGCTCATTGTTTGTGTGTGGGGAGGTGCTTGCTCCCCTTCTGGTGCCACTTGTGATGGGAGAGTATGTATGGAAGACACACCTCTTGCAGAGATTTCATTCTCTAGACCATGGAAACTGTGCAACTATATTCCTTCTAATTTCTAAGCCTGCAAAGAAAAAATGTCCATTGTAAGGGTGGGGGAGAAGAGAGCTAGAATACATGTTTAAAAAGGAAACTTCCAAGATTGTGTTAGACATCTTATTGCATAGTTGATAGAATGAGTTCTAGAATGAATTTTCCTAAATAACTAAGATAATTCTGTTTCTCCTTCCTTTTTCAGGCAACTTGCATCAGAGCTTGCACCAGGGATTCCTGGTCAAATCTCATTTTCTTTGATTCAAAACAGTCATGAGGCGAATTTGTACTGGGGCTCTAGTTTGGACTTAACCCATTCCTTTCTTAATATGTTCCCTGTGGCACCCATATTTGCCTCTCTGCCAGCAACGTTGCACCAGCTGTGAATTTAAGCCAACATAAAATGACACCAGTATATCCTAGGGCTGCCATACGTCTGGAATTTCCTGGCCATTACTGGGATTTCAAAGGCAGAATTGACGTCTGGTTGAGGGGGGCGTTTCCAAAAGATGGCGCTAGTGGTCTGCCTGCATGGAGTCCCCAGTGGTGTAGTATCTTCAAAATACACTGGCATGGAGGACTTAGAGTAAATCTAAAAGTACTTCAGCCAGTATAGTTGGAGAATAAAATTGCAAAACCTTGCGCTCTGGCCACAGCTATGTCGCCCATATTCACCCACCCGAGCTCCCTTCATTTGAGGGGCTTCCACTGAGTAAATAAATTATATCTCGGAAAAGAACGCTCAGGAGTAAAACAGTCGCTGCTTATCTTCATGATTTTGACTGAAGCAGGGTCAAATATTTTTGAACATATTTAATGCACTTATATAGCATTTTATTAAATACACATAATAAATATGGTAACATTCCCTTTTCTGTGACCTCAGTCATAGTTCCCAAGGATCCCTTAGTAATTTCCATAAGGAGCATACCAGGGCATTGTGGAAAAATATTTTTAGTGGTGTTATGAAAAACAGATGGCATTTTTTAAAGTGAAGTATGAAAAAAAAAAGAATAATTTTAACATTTTGAAACTTGGCATCTCTGCAATCCAGACTTTCCTGTGGCAAAAAAAGAAGAAGCATTCCATGGGGCTCCCTGGCACTCTGGGGAGATGCAGGCAATGAAGCAAGAATGGCAATGGGTGGAACGAAGGATGTGTTCATCTCAGAATGAGTTTGACTGAACATGGGTGCAAGCACATCTTTCTGTCTGCAATGTGTCAGTGGTGGCAGTGATAAAGGCTTATTTCTCTACCACTGTTGCATTCTCGAGTAGCCATCCAGCAGAACTTGAAAGCTCTTGTGGGGGTCTTCGCAATGAAAGGAGTTGATGGTATACTTGGTAGCTCGCTGTGATGTGTGCTAGGCGATTTGAGGGTAAAATTTCTTGGATTTGTTCAGAATTAGACACTGCAGGTAGGTTTAATGGAAGTGTCCAGAGCACTGTCTGGTCCAGTGTTGTTTCAGTTACTGTATCCTGATAACAAGGACGGGTTTCTTGGAGGGGTTTGGACCACCACATGCCTCCTCAACTTTTGCCCTATGAGTTCAGGGAGTGATTAATATTTCATTGCAGGAGAGGGAGGTGCCATCTGCCTTGATGGAGACAATGGCTCATGCACTCTTTAAGAGGATGTCACTAGTAGAAGCACCTGACAACTGGCACCTAGTTACTAATACGTCTTCCCTGGGCAAAGTGCTCAAGAAAGAGGTAGCAGAACAACTTTGGGATGATTATTTAGACCCATTTCAATCCAGTTTCAGGTCTAAATTTGAGTATGAAACTGCTTTGGTTAACCTGTGCCAGGTGAGAGATGACAGAGAACAACCTTGTTGATTCTCCTTGATCTCTCAGCAGCTTATATAACCAACCAAACAATTCACTCTGCAGGAGAGGGCATCTTGCAGATACCATCTTATCAGGAGGTCCATTCCACACAACATTGGAACCAGGCCTTTAGTGGGGCAGCACCTACCCTTCAGAGCTCCCTCCTAGTATATATCAAACAGGTGTCATCTCTGTTGTCTTCTCAGTGTTTGCTGAAGACTTCCATCTTTCAGCTAGCCATCCAGTAAGCTGAATATCATAGTTTTTCTTGGAAGCCAGCCTGCTGTCAGCATCGCCCTTGAGCCAGTACCACCAACTGGACTCATGCACTTCAGCCCCGACTGGGCTAGGCGAGCTGGGTAGCACTTCCAGAGACCACCTTCTGGACAGGAACAGGTCAAAGTGCTGTGGACTCACAGCTTAGAGTTGTGAGCACCGGATTCACTCCAACAAGAAGTCGTTGCACAGCAGAGTACAGCAGAGTATAGCAGAGCATATACGACTCGGAGAGCAGCTCTGTAGAATATCTTCTTTATTCTATCTACAACTATTATACAACTATATACAGAGCTTAATGAGGTCTAAGCATAAATGAATGCTGCACTACACTGAGTGTCTGCAGCTGCTCTTAGCAGCAACCTTATCTCTACACACGATCTGTAACACTCAGTCTCTCTCTCTCCGACACACTCACTGACTGACTGACTGACTGACTGACTGACTGACTGACTGACTGACGTGGTGCTGGAGCAGAATAAGTAGAGAGCAGAACACGCCTCCTTCTCTCTGGAGAATCACCAGACTCATCAGGAGATTCTTGGATATGGGAGGGGTGAAATCTCCTCACCTGCAGCAGAATGGAAACAGAGCTGCATGAAATGAAGATGAGTCAGAATGGAAATGGATGCCTTCTTACATCATTACTGGTTGGCAGCAGCCAATTTTCAGACAGGATATAGTCCCAGCCCTACCTGGAGATGCCAGGGATTGAATCTGGGAGATGCTCTGCCACTGATCTGCAACCTGTTCCCTGCCGTGCAACAGAAAGTAAGTTATCTTTACACCATTCAGTGAAGCGAGTTTAGAAAAGTATGGTGGAAAAAAGTATTCTTGTAAAATCATTTTAATGAGATAAAAGTGTGGTTGGGTTATCTTATAGATTTTTTTATTATCGTGTGCTTGAAAAGCATTCATATTGTTGAATCATGTAATGGAAGTGATTCCCATTTTCGGATTGTTTATATTTCCCAGGGTATTCATAACATTACTGCGTTCAGCCACATAGAAGTGTTTAATTGCAGTCTGTCTGTTTCATTTGGAAAGTATCTGCCAGCAGACTTCTGGCAGAGAAAGATATGGGCTCCGTAAAGGAAAATGGAGTTGCTTGGTGGCAGCAGCAGTAGGAAGAACATACACTAAATTCACTGACATGATCCACTCTCCTCCAACTTTGCTTTGGCACAGTATCCATTAATTCTTCAAGGTGTGTGGAATGTTCACAACTGACTACAAAGCTTATGCTTGACTTCCATTCTTAAGAACCTATGAAATGTCTACCCATGATCCAATGATTACATCATACTAACACTTAGGCTAGAGAGGAAGTTAGGCCAGTTGTTTTGCCCTTCTCCACAGAAAGAAAGCAGTAGCATTAGAGGCACTTAGGTCTGCCAAAGTGTACAATAATCTAGTGCCAATATACAAATTTTCATCTCCAAAGAAGAACAGAAGAGAATAGTTAGGCATGATTCGTAAACTAGAATTGGGTTTATTTCCACATGATGCAAAGGTCATAGCAGAGAACTTATAGATGATGTGCTGAATGAGGTACAGTGCAATGATACTGCTGCATACCAGGTAACAGTAGCCTGACCTGTTGCAGGATGCTCTGCTTACAACAACAACATCATCAACAACAACGTCTATGAGCTGCATCTTCAACATATCAAGATTTTAGAATTAAGCATCACAAGAATATTAGATTTTTCTTTTTACTTGAAATTGGTGTATGGTTGTTTGTGTGTGTGTGTGTGTTTATTGTTGGATTGCTTCAAGATGCTTTATGTTGTATTATTTTACTGTTGTTAGCCGCTCTGAGCCCGGCTTTGGCTGTGGAAGGGCGGGATATAAATACAAATTTATTATTATTATTATTATTATTATTATTATTATTATGCCTAGAAAACAATTCATAAGTGAAATAAATAATATCTGCTGGTGACATCTCAGAAACTAGAGAAGAGCCTCAGACTGACTTCCAGAGTTGTGATAATATAATATAGATTATTTTCTGAGGGTGATTGTTATATGAACTAAAAAAAGCAAATGGTCAACTGAGAATCAACAGTCTGTCCTATTCCAGGTTCACTCCCCTGAGTTTTAGGGGTTTATGCCTTCCAGCATGCCCAATGATTTTCCAATTCATGTAACTAGCAGCCTGTTCTGCATTGTTGTTATTCTTAGAATTATTCAACTCCTCAAACTGAGGAAATTTTTAAGGTGGCATCACTGGCAAGTTAAGATTCTTGGGGGCAACAGATAAGACCATTCCCTGGTCAGGTTCTTGAAAGGTCAAAAAATAAGAAGATATAAAGGATTCTAAATTAGCCACTTTTGCATCCTCCCCAAAAGAGGACATGTACCACCAAAAAGGAGGCCAATTGAGGACACAGGTTTATGTAAAATTTACATATGCTTCTTTATATCTGCAGGTGTCAGTAATAATTGCTATAATTTAAATAGTGGGGAAGACTGGGACCAGGTGACCTCTGTCCCTCAGTCTGCTGTCCGGTTACTGAATGTGGATGGGCATCTTCAAAGCCCCTGTTCTCCTTACTTGGGGTAACACCTTTATCTTTAAACTAGGCTTGGACCAGACAAAGAGAGGACTGTATAGCCACCCTATTTTCAGTGCATTTTCTATGCAAGTAACATAGCAAATCTACTGCAGAAATGTAAGAGGAACCATCATGACTCCAAATATTTTATAAATTTTACAGAACTGAGAAAAATCAACAACTGCTGCTGCAGAATCTCAGCTGCAATTGAGTCCTTTATTTCGTATGCTCAATGAAGCTGCATTTGCAAGTTGTTTTTAACTGTGATTATCACAACAGCACAAAGATTATTTCCACCAATATAATCTTAATACCACAAATATTGCTTGGTGCATAGTGAAAGGAGCTGAACTAGAGCCAATTTATTACTGCTTAAATATTTGAGATGTTCTACACTAAGCAGTCTGAAACTCTATTTTAACAGCCCTTCTATTTCTGGTTTACAGTTGTAATCTAGTAGTTGCATGCTTTCTTGGGTGTTTGCGGGCGATAATTTTAAAGTATTTGACATGGTGACTGTGACTCATAATCAGCTTGTGCTATGCAGCAGCCGTGTTTATCACTGCAGTGCCCAAATGGTAGGAAATGGATGGGGGCAATACAATTCGTGCTTCCTTCTTGCGCTGGTGTGTTTTCCTCTCACTAAATGCTTGTTTTGTAAAAACACGGGTGAACTCT
The DNA here is from genome assembly GCF_964270895.1 of Podarcis filfolensis. Classification (NCBI taxonomy): domain Eukaryota; kingdom Metazoa; phylum Chordata; class Lepidosauria; order Squamata; family Lacertidae; genus Podarcis; species Podarcis filfolensis. The sequence goes on from NC_139604.1 coordinate 95,336,207, forward strand.
GTGTGAAGCAGCCCTGGAGATAACTTTTGGAAGCTGCAATTAGCAACTCTGGAAAACACTGATAGGGACCTTTGCAGCAGCCAGAGCAGAGTGCCAGCAACAAAGCAGTGTCTCTTTTTGTGAAGAGCAGGGTTAATAAAAGCTGCAGGCTCTTCCTGCTTACATGTAAACAAAGATAAACATGCGTTTGTCTTACTCTGTTTTAGAACATGGTCAGGATTTGAATGTGGTCACAATTTCACATATTTATAAGGCTCTTCCTTCGGTATAAAGTGTCATATTTTAATAATAGCAACCTTCTTCCTGTCCTGTAGTCAGGCACTCAAGTGCTGGCAAGATCTGGCTTCCCACAGCTGCAGGAAGGGAGTAGGAACCATGGGAGATTAAGGGCATATGCTGTTTAGTGGCACAGTGTGCCCTTCACCCAAGATCCATGTGGCCGCTGGTGGTTATTTCAATTGATTCTTCCTGCAATACTGCCCGATCTGCTAATGCAACTTGCGACTTGCAAGTAAGTGAGGCAGTTGTCCAGTGGTGGCACTGCACCCGTCCAGTGACTAGGCCCAGGACAGTCAACTGAAGCAGAGGCAGCAACTGGCTCACTGCACCGCCAGTTGTCCAAAAGTGCATTGTCACTGGCTGCCTTCTCATTTTATTTATTTATTAAATTTGTATACCGCCCTATACCCGCAGGTCTTTATCACAAGATGAAATCACACATCAATGATGAGCTGCCCAGAAGGAAAGACTGTAGCAGATCTTGGAGCGTTCTATCAAGCAGTGGTGCAGGATTGGTTCTCCATTATCACCAGGACCCCAGGAAGATTCTGGTCTGTGGTGTTAAGTCCTACTAAGGTACAGTGCCTGAACAAGATGCTTCCTCATGTGTTGAAAGCCTGGTACCCCCAATGTCTTCATGTGGGTCAACCCTACCCTCTCTGCTTGCTTGAATGTACTGTATGTAGAAGCCACCATGTGATCAGGGGCTCCAAATTAGTGGGAATCCTTACTCATATCTCCCTCAGCCCTTCCTTGCTCAACATGAGAAGGTCTGGTACTGCGTGTCAGGGGACAGGAATCTCGGAGGCAGAGCCGTTGTATGCGCCCCCTATATGGATTGATATTTCCTGTTCAGGCAATAATGCTTGAACAGGGCTTTAGTATTCTAGACTTAATGGCCTGGAGTTTGTCCTACTAGTAGTAGGGAAAGTGAATTAGTGCCACATGATCTGTAGGGCTCCTGGCTTGGCTCCTAAAATGCTACAATGGTTTCTCACACCTACAATGAGGTTCTGTGTAACATCTCCTTGTGCCAAAACAGATGGGTTTTGCTTAGCTCTCATTATGGAGGTGTGGAGACGTAACCTCTGATTCATACATTTGTGCCTCATGAAAAGTAAACTGTTACTGACCAAGCCTCATCTTATCAGAATTCTTTTGCTGTTGAGGTAAGGCAGCTCTGTCTGGACTAATATGTTCCTGGAAGACGGCTGCTATTTGGATCAGCTCCATCAGCCTCTCTTCCCTAATGTGACTGGCAATGCAGACAGCTAGCAGAGGCTGTGAAATCAAGAGCGTGGATAGATTGTATTTGTGGTGGAATGACTGCACGAAATAGCTGTCCAATGTGGCACTAAAAAATTAATCTGCAGTAAGGTTTCATAGCTCTAAAACTATTGAACTGTTTCCTAGAAGCTTTGGTAATGGAAGGATCTGGAGTAGCTTCCAGGTTATAAACAACATAGCATCAGATATCTGCTTCAAAAGCTACTAGTCATATATGCTAGGACGGAAAGTACCAAAACATTGCATGACTCAAAGGCCAGACAGTGCTAAACATTCTTACTTCACTCTAGGGATATCCTCAAATAGTCCTCAGACTTTTTCTCCATTGTAACCAAAGCTAAGAATGAGGGTGAACTTTACGGTGTGTGCGATTCAAAGAGTAATATATAAAACTCACAACTTGTTTATAGGCAGAACTTTCCACTACTCAGATTTGTACAAAAGATGAGGTCAGGGAAATGCCAAGGTATTTTCTGAACATAGAACTATTTAGAGTTCTTAAGATACAAAGAGTTAAATTATACATTAAACTAATTATACATTAAACAACATCTGAACGGAACCACATTGGCTATCCACCGCTGGTTTAAACCTTCTCCCGAAACGGATTCCCTTATGGGCAGGTAGATACTATATCATGCCAACTAAGGCAACTGTTATTGATCTTTGAACCTGGAATAAGGCCATGATCCAGCTCCTACTGAAATTAATAGAAGGAAACCTTTAGAGCTGAATAAAATGGTTCTTCCATCTCACACTGCTAATAACAAAAGAAAGCTATTATTTCCCACATTGTGAAAGACTCAGCAGGGCCTCTAGCATAAAAGCTTGTAGAAATTAACAGCTAACAACAGAATGCTTGATTGGAGAAATTACCACAAAGAGAATGTGTGTTCATTGGCACTGGAAACTTTCCTGTACAATGAATGCAGCAATTAAACCACAACCATTGCTCTTTTCCCCACCTGTCATTTTGAGTCATTCAGAATTCTCCCGTTATTTTCCTCCACTGGGGACTGGATGATTTTGGCAGGACTTCCTGTGAAATATGTGTGCCAGCCTGGTATAACTGGCTGAAGATTTGCAATATTTGCATCAGTTCACCAAGCTTTTGACTGGTACCATTTGCTATGAGAAGAAGAAAGGCAGGTGAAACCATTAATTTCATAATGATCATAGAATTGTAGAATTGTAGTTGGAAGAAATCTAGGCTAACTCCTTGCAATGCAGGATTCAAATTATAATACACTGTTTGGGAGTTCTGCTAGTGATTCTATGCTAATATTTAAAACTACAAAGTAACATGTCACAAATATCAGCAGGAGGGAATTCCATCCAGAGTAAGACTAGGAGAAGACTCTGCTCAATAACACCACCAACTGGGGAGCAGGCAGTGGCAGTGGCATACCTAGAGCTTATCTCAAGCCCCAGCGCAGAAGATAGTCAAAACTTTGAACTGGGCCCAACAGTGTATAGGCAGTCAGTGCAATTCCCAAGTAACTGGTGAAATATTGCTCCAGTTAGGGATACCATACAGAATTTTGCAACAGCTGAAGCTTCTGGGTGGTCTTCAAGGGCGGCACCACACAGAGCACATTGCAGTAATCTAATCAGGAGGTTACCAGGATGGGAATAACAGTGACCTGGCTAGTCTGGACCAGGAATGTATGCAGCTAGCAAACCATCCAATTGCTGAGCATATGCAATGTTTATCACTGAGGCCATCTGGGCCTCCAGTGTGAGTTTCGAATTAAGGATCACTCCCAGAAAACACACTTCAAGGTGAATCCAACGTCTTCTAGAACTGATTACCTACCCACTTTCTTAATATGGGAAGCACCTACCACTGACACCTCTGTCTTGTCAAGATTCAACTTGAGTTTACTGGCCTTCACCCAACCCATTACTGCCTCCAGACATCAGGTCAACACTGGCACGACTTCCCTTGACTCAGAGGGTACAAAGAGATAGAACTTGGCGTCATCAGCATATTGATAACTAGGGAGCAGGAGATGCAGGTGGGGAGAAGTTGGAATCTCACTACTAACTGAGAATTCTGCTTGGGGAGGAAGAAAAAACTGAGCCAACACTCAAGGACCAACCTGCCCCTTGCATTACATAGTGAAGCGGGTGTGCGTGATTGCCTTCTTCCTGCCCCCACATTTGGCAGCTCTTGACTGTTAACAGCTGCCACTGCTAAGCTGGTTGCCAAGTACAGCACTTGAAGTTGACATGAGTCAGGCCTAAGCCCAGATAGGATTCCTCTTGTGCATGTTCACGCGCCATGTGCTTGCTTTGCCGTTATCTCCTCTCTCTTGCCTTACTGCAAAAGCACACACTTGAACGCTTCCTGCCTCATGCAGACATTGTCACCTTCTCAGTGTGCCATGGATTCCCAGACCCTACAGTTTGCTGTCAATCATTTCTTACTGGCTGTGGCTGTTGCCCATGGTGGCTAGTGAAGCAAAGCAAATCTCAGAGCAGAGTGCAAGGCAGCGAACAACAGGTTTGGCTAGGAGTAGGGGGAAAGAGAGGGCACACTTGGCACACAAGCACACTCAGACACTGTTGAACCACACACAGGCACACGCAGCGTGGGGATAAATGGCAGTGTTAAGAGTGAATGATGAAATAGCAAGGTTTGGAGGTGGCAGAAAGAGTGGCGTTAAGCATTGTGGGGAAGATAGTTTTTCTGTGCTGCACTGCAAGTATAGAAGTTCTTATTTCCTAGCATAATCTAGAACCCAAATTCTCTCTCTTCACGGTTCATCAGCTATAGACACAGAAAGCTACCTTATACCAAGTTAAACCTTTGGTCCATTTAATCCAGTTTTGTCTACAATGAGTGGCAGTGGCTCACTAAGGTTTCAGGCAGGGAGTCTATCTCAGTAATACTAGGAGATTCCAGAAACTGAATCTAGAACCTTCTGCATGCAGATCATCTTTTGTTCTGGCTTTCTTCATTATCATTTCCTCAACAGATATTACGTTAAATATATCATAAAATGGAAATCTACTGGGAAAAAGTCCACTGATGGCTGTTACTCATGATGATTAAATGGAATCTCCATATTCAGCAGCAAGATATCATTTCATATCAGTAGATGGGGACCAATTGTGGGAGATGGCTGTTGACTTTAAGCTCTGCTTGTGAGTTTCTCAATAGCAGCTGTCTGGTCACTGAGAAACAGGTTGCAGTGCCCCTTTTATGTTCTAATTGGGTAGAATCCAGTTGGTGCCCTTGTGCCCACAGAAGAGCTTTTGATTCAGCCTGTCTCTGCTAAAAGAAGAGAAGGGTAGTGGTGTTTTGTTTTGTTTTTTAAATAAAGCTATACAGAACATGAAACAAATCCTTGATCATGGTCTATCCAAAGGCTGTGACACAGAAAAAATATTTCTCATGCAGACTGCAGAGGAGTGACTGTAGATATAGTTAGAGTCAAACTATTGAAAACTCAGCTTAGACAGGGAAGTGACTTCTGCTTCCTGAAAATTTTACTAAACTTTTTGCCTTGGACTATATAACCAAAAGTAGGCATCAGGAAACAAAGGCAATAAAAACAATAAGTATCTGGGCACTCAGTCTGACTTATCTGCTATTAATAAATCTCTTCATTTGAAATATTTGCAGATTGTACTCTGTAGAAAAACAACAATGTTCCTGGAAACTCTCCTGTAGGTCTTAGCGTTAGCAGTCAATATCAAAGAGGCATGCCACTGTTTTTCCTACTGTGGGTCAGGTTTTTCTGGAAAGCGGAGCCTTCACCAATTAGGGATCACTTAATGACCTCAGTTTCCATCAAACTAAGACATGGCATTCTTCCACAAAACAACGAAGGAATGTTCCCTGTCCCTTCCTCACCCACAGCCACCCCCAGTCCCGGAAAAGCATCTCTGGAGGGTTGTAGGGTCCTTCAGGAAGAAGATGGGATGGGGCACGAGGGATTTTAAGAGTAAGAGAGGATGGGGAAACGGTCCTCCCATGAACTTTCATAAGTTGCTGTTCCAAGATCCAAGCCTAATATATTAATTATGCCATAAGCTTTCATGGACTCAGGTCTGTTTATGCCATAACAACATATCCTCCAACATTTCTCCAATGAAAATAGGGACATCTCGTTCCATAATGATGATTTAACTATTTATACCCCACACATCTTACTGGGTTGCCCCAGCTACTCTGGGCAGCTTCCAATATATATGAAAACATAATAAAGTGCTAAACTTTTTAAAAAACCACAAGAAACCCTTCCCTATACAGGATTGCCTCCAGACAGCTCGGGGGTCAGATAACACCATACCCTCCAACATTTCTCCAATGAAAGTAGGGACATCCTAAGGAAAAGTGGGACAGAAACCGGGACAGCTTATCTAAATCAGGGACATCCCTGGAAAATAGGGACATTTGGAGGGTCTGTAACGAATGTCTTAGTCTTTCAAGTACTGCAATGTTTTTTATCTTTTATACTTCTTATTACTGATCCACCACCCCCACCCCCCATATATCATGTTAGGGAGAGGATCCTGTGGATAGCTCAGTCAGTAGAGCATGGCATTCTTAATCTCAGGGTTGTGAGTTTGAGCCCCACATTGGGCAAAAGATTGCAGGGGTTGACTAAATGACTCTCTACAATTCTGCGATTCTATGATTTATATACCATCCCTTAAAATTATCATGGCCAAATTGGGGAATGACACTAAAGCCCAATTCAGATGAAAAAACCACACCCAGTTTACCATTTTAAGCCAAGTCAGAACTATGCTCATAAAGAACTAGTAATTTAAAAATAAATAAAAACAGCACTAATTGTCTTGGATGGACAGGTTGAAATTTGCAGTAACACGGGCAGATCTTTCTCAGGTGGGCTGAGTGACAGCGTGCCAGATTGCAGTTTGTGCTTGTGTCAAACAGAGCAGATGATGAGCTTCCCATGAGGTCATTTCTATCTGGGCTTTTTCAAAAGCAGCCTGCTTCTCAGTCTCCTGCAAAGTGGTATAGAGATTGGCTCTGAGCCTCAGGCTAAACAATGCTGCACAGCTGACATACTAGCTGACATAGCATACTTCTGTTAATGCAACCCAAATATGGATTTTTAAGGTCAGTGACATCACATTGTTTACTAATAGTTGACCGTGATCCAATATAAACTCCCCTGTCTCTCTTAGCAGTTACAGAGCCTGGCCAGAATTCCCCTTTTCGTATTTAGAGGGTTTTCCCCTTTCTCATATTAATATATATATATATATATATATATATATATATATATATGGACTTTATTTTATTTCTTTAGGGTCCACTGTTGCCGCTCAGCTTCAGTCTTGCCAATATGAACTTGTGTGGTTTCTTCTTTTCACATACATTTAACTTCAACACATATTTAATGAACATATTCTTTATTGTTCCATCCAAGTCACGAACAGAGCAACCCGACACATACTAGTCAGAGGCACAGATGGAGGAGAATTCTGGTTTCATCCACATATTGATTGAATCTACCTAATTCACACTTCCCCAAAGCAATCTACAAACTGAAATGCTTTGATATTCACACTTCTCCAAATTATGTGATGCAGTTTAACAACCCAGTCAGTGGTTATATTAGGGGGAAGACTGCATAAGAATGCAGATTTTAGTGAAATGGCATACACAAATGCATTATATTAGGTAAACTAACGATACAAAAATATGTATATTACGAGAAATGCACACTAAAAGGCTGGTAATTTTTCATCACAGCTTTTTTTTTAAAAAAAAAACCCGCACACAAACTGATGTACCGTATTTTTTGCTCTATAAGACTCAGTTTTTCCCTCCTAAAAAGTAAGGGGAAATGTGTGTGCGTCTTATGGAGCGAATGCAGGCTGCACAGCTATCACAGAAGTCAGAACAGCAAGAGGGATTGATGCTTTCACTGCACAGCGATCCCTCTTGCTGTTCTGGCTTCTGAGATTCAGAATATTTTTTTCTTGTTTTCCTCCTCCAAAAACTATGTGTGTCTTGTGGTCTAGTGCGTCTTATAGAGCGAAAAATATGGTAGTTACATCTTTGAATGATGCCACAGGTGGCTGTAATTTCATGTTGAAGGAGCCATGGTCTCTGGGCTCAAGCCGTTTAGGACTTTAAAGGCAATCACTAGCACTTTGGATGGCTCCCGCAAATGGTAAAAAAGCCAGTAAAGGTGTCATCATCATCATCATCATCATCATCATCATCATCATCATCATAAATTATTTTATTTATACCCCACCCTCCCCAGCCAGAGCCGGGCTCAGGGCAGCTAACACCAGTAAAATTATAGTAAATTGGGGTGGGGGGGGCAATTTAAAATACAGGTTAAATTGCAATTTAAAATGCAGCCTCATTTTAAAAGTAGCTCATAGATCAAAACCATAAGAGGAGGGAAACATAAGAGTCAGACTGAGTCCAAACCAAAGGCCAGGCGGAACAGCTCTGTCTTGCAGGCCCTGTGGAAAGATGTCAAGTCCTGCAGGGCCCTAGTCTCTTGTGACAGAGCTTTCCACCAAGTTGGGGCCAGTACTGAAAAGGCCCTGGCCCTAGTTGAGACCAATCTAACTACCTTGCGACTTGGGACCTCCAAAGTGTTGTCATTTGTGGACCTTAAGGTCCTCTGTGGGGCATACCAGGAGAGGCGGTCCTGTAGGTATGTGGGTCCTAGGCCGCATAGGGCTTTAAAGGTCAAAAGCAGCACCTTAAATCTGACCCTGTACTCCACCGGGAGCCAGTGCAGTTGGAGTCACATGCTACACAGAGAGAGAGAGAGACTGCCCAAGCTCAGGCTACAACCTTCACTATAGCAGTGGTGTGTGGTCAGTGGACAAGAGGGACTAGGCTAGTCCCTTAAATGTTCTCCTGCACCTCCTTCCCAAAGCCCGACACATACTAGTCAGAGGCACAGATGGAGGAGCTTTGGGAAGGAGGCAGGAAGTTTTCAGAATCCTGTCAGAGCCCTGGCACCTCCTTTCCAAAGCCCAGGAAGCTGAGGGAGAGAGGCGTGATGTTCACGCATGCTACCTCCCCATCGCCCTCGCAAGCTGGCTCCTCTGGCCCTAACTGTTCCACGATGAAACATTTCACTGCACTACAACATTTTCCACCAGCATAAAATAATAGCTTTCACAGATTTCAAAGATAGCCCCACATAGAATGTGCTCCAGTAGTTCAGCTTGATATAACAAAGTCATGCTTGACTGTGACCAGGTCTGCTTTCTCCGGAATATGCACACAGATGGTAAAAGGTAAAGGTAAAGGACCCCTGGACAGTTAAGTCCAGTCAAAGGCAACTGTGGGGTGTGGTGCTCATCTCACTTTCAGGCCGAGGGAGCCGGCATTTGTCCACAGACAGCTTTCCGGGTCATGTGGCCAGCATGTCTAAACCGCTTCTGGAGCAACAGGACACCAGGACAGAAACCAGAGCACATGGAAGTACCATTTACCTTCCTGCCACAGTGATACCTATTTATCTACTTGCACTGGTACACTTTCAAATTGCTAGGTTGGCAGGAGCTGAGACCGAGCAACAGGAGCTCACCCTATTGTGGGGATTTGAACCACCAACCTTCTGATCAGCAAGCCCAAGAGGCTCAGTAGTTTAGACCACAGTGCCACACATATCCCATGGCACACCAGATGCAGCAGAGTAAAAGTAGTCATCAACTCATAGAAATGTTGGGGGTTCTTGCGACAGCTGCTACCTGAATACGTCAGAGTAAAGGCAGATCTAGCAGCAGCACTAAACTAAAGAAGTCTGGCCCTTCTTGCTAATATAGGGTTGCAGCCAAATTCCCATGTAGATACAGTGGTACATCAAGTTAAGTACTTAATTCGTTCCGGAGGTCCGTTCTTAACCTGAAACTGTTCTTAACCTGAAGCACCACTTTAGCTAATGGGGCCTCCCGCTGCTGCTGCGCCGCCAGAGCACAATTTCTGTTCTCATCCTGAAGCAAAGTTCTTAACCCAAGGTATTATTTCTGGGTTAGCGGAGTCTGTAACCTGAAGCAAATGTAACCTGAAGCGCATGTAACCCGAGGTACCACTGTATTCTAACCTTCAACATAAGAATCAAGAGATTTAAAGCTGAAAAGATGTAAATATTTTGTAATGCAGTAATGGGGTTTGCAAAATGAGAGAGCTCTCTTAAAAGTGTGAAAACAGGATAAAATATTTGCAGTAACTACGTTTCTGGATTGATGCCGTTTCTATAGTTCAAGCCCTGCTTGGCCTCTTGCCACCTCAACAAATGCTAGAGAACTCCCTTCCGCCAGCAGGGAATCAATGGATTTCTGCCACTTCTTCTATATGGGTTTGGGTGCTTACATTGTGAGCTGGCCCAGCATTTAAACTCCAAAGCATGCTGAGCCTTCAGATTTGGATCTTGGCAGTAGCAATAACAAGAGTTATTGTCAATTGTTTCTCAAACATGTCGATTTGTTTCTGAAATCTGATCTGAATTCCCCAAGACATTTCCTATGTTTACAAGTCATCCTCAGTTTTCAGGCAAACTCATATGGTTCCAAAGCATGCTTCACTTTTAATTTAACTTTGGAGCTCAAGCGATATGCACATATTCTTGTCATTACCATCACAACACACTGGGGACCAAAATAAATGTGGAAAGGGATATTGGCTCTGAAACCAAGGAGGAATATCACATGGCTGGGATAAACGAAAGCTACAAGTTTATTGAATGCAAAGATTTTGCAACTGCCGGTTGCTTCTCCCTCCTTCCCCCGCCTCTTTGCAGGCAGCTATGTCCTCCTGGTTAAGGACAGAGATAGCAGCTATCCTTACCAGCTGAGCTACTTAGGTTACTCCACACTTGCTCAGAGTCTTGAGTCCTGCTCTTCATTCCTTCCAGTGCTCTGGTAAGCCCTTCTCTTCCAACCAGGGGTGCCAACTATAGGGGGCGGAAGGGGCTTTGGCCTCCTCAATTTTTCTGGGCAGGGGGCCAAGTCCCCCTAATATTGAGGGGGTCACCACCACCCAGGCAAGCTCTGGCACAGCAGGCAGGGGCAGGACACATGGAGGGTGATTTTCACCCTCACTGCCCCCCGCCCACGGCCAACGGACGAGCGCTGGCCTGTTGGGTGGGGGTTGGATGGGTCACGGGGCACCCTCAATGTGGGGGGCAAGTCAGTACCCCTGCTTCCAGCATAGTTTAAGGACTCCATGGGATTGAACATTGTATTAATAGTCTTAGGAGATGGTCATGGTCAGTTTATGAGCACACTCAGTTTCTGAAAACCAGTGTGGCGCAGGAGGAATACAGAGCAATTGAGTTTGCCGCATGTGAAAAACAGAAATGGAAGGAGTCAAGTAGTATTCATGGCTAAGATTAGGTGTTACAAATATTATTTATTTATTTAATTTGTATATCGCTCTTCGTCCACAGATCTCAGGGGAGTTCACAGCATAAAAATACAGTATAAAAACAGAAACACGTCTGTCCCTATTTTCCTTTGTTAAATGTTTTGGGGTCTGCAGTTTATATTTTGTATACACATAGATAAACTCTTTCTCTGTGTGTGTGTGCGTGCACGCACACGCACACATGCGCATATACACTTATTTCCAAATGCACAAACAAGGGAGGAGGAAAGAGCGTCTATAATATAATTTTGAAGTTGGAGCTTGGAGGTCATTTGGTCCAACTCCTTGATGAATTTTGGCAGTCTTGTTTTGCCTACTTTACAGGAAGGCATCCTCTTTTGTAAAGGATTGTCAAAAGACAGTGTTCTGTTTGAAAGTGTTTCATTCCAAGTGTAATTTAAGATAAAGAACTGAAAGAGAGCTGGGACCTTGAAGTTGTCCATCAGTGGTTAGCATCTGGGCCACAGACTGAGCAGGCGCAGAAGTCACTTGGTCACATTCTTTACCATGATGGTGATATGCACTGTATTTCTATTTAAATTATATCAAGCCCACTAGGAATCCCTTGCATGTGAGCACTGATGCTTGTACTCTCTGTGTTAAAGAAACATGCTCACATAGGTCTTACAGTGAGAATGTTGTGGATTTCCCATCACTTGCAATGTGTCTCAAGGCTCCTCAGTATTCTGAAGTTAATTAATTAAAAAATTACATCTTCTCCATTTTATTCCAGCTGGCAGCATCAAGAAATAAACCATGTTCCTCAGAGTGCAACTGGAGCAGCTGTCAGCTGATCTCAAATATGTGAATAAGGCAAAGAGCATGCAAGCACTGTATGCTTATTATAATGGGCTGGCAACTTTTCAAAAAATAAATACCGGTAAATGAATCCACTGTTCTTTTCTTTAAAAACAGTACTAGGTTTCTGATGTACCTTTCTGTCACCACCATCAGTTCAAACCTAGGTATGTGACTGAGGAGGTATTGCCTTATATAGGGACTCACCTATGTTTAAAAGTTGATGGGGAGATTCTTCCCTATTCCTATTCCTGAACTAATAATAATAATAATAATAATAATAATAATAATAATAATAATAAATTTTTATTTATACCCCTCCCTCCTCAGCCAAGACCGGGCTCAGGGCTCCTGAACTTCTTGACATCTTTTGATGCTCTGCTGGAGGATTAACTCTTCACACTGGTCTACGAGATATTGTTTAATCATCTGGAAAATCTAGTTGATTAAAAGTGCTTGTTCTAGACTGTACCCACTCAACATGAAATAATTTAAGTTCCCTCTGTTTCATAAGCCCATGAAATTCTGGCACAGGGGAATTCTTTAACTGGTATTGGAACTGCCCCTGGCTCTGGACAAACTCCCTGTGCTGATTCTATACAGCAATGCAGATACTGATGCAACATTCTGATGGATCCCATGAAACCCCTGTCACCATTCCAGTTGTTTTTGTCCTGTCAGCATTTATGGTTTTGGCGGAAGGTATGCAGGGAAAGTAGCATCATTCCTTCAATCTTCTTTGCACATCAGGCCATCTGCAGGCAACATTATGGAGTGTAGGATAGACAGGGGTAACTTCTGATAGACCCTAGAGGTTCAAATCCCTAGTCAACACATTCTAGTTGTTACAGTCTTCATAACATTTCCCAGAAGCTGCCTGTCTCCAGCTATATGAGGTCAGAGTGAGATTCTGTATCTAGTCGCCATAATGAATTTGGCCGTCTACTTGTGCTGCTTAAGCCATCCATGTATTTTCACTGGGATTCATGATGCTGAAGGATACAAATGTCTCTATCTTGTCTCTACACTTAATGGTTTTATTTAGTCTTTCCTGGTTTAACTATTGATGCCATTAATATCAATGGAACTTTAAAATGTTAGCTGGGTTTAGCCCAATAGCAATTACTTTTAGAAGATGTGGTTTAACCCACAGTGCCACCTGTGGCCCTTTAGAAGATGAAAAACATCTTAATGTAAGAAAAGCTTTGAGATGCCAGACTGTCCTATGATAACTGAAATAACAGCAATCTCATTCAAGAACAGCAGTTCCACTGATCTCATCTGTTTTGTTAAGCTATTTATTTGTACCAATATATTAATTTCAAAGTGAAACCACATCAACTCAATGAGGATGATTGCTTGCCTGTTCCATCTTGAATCCTGAAACACCATTTGTTTTACTTCAAATCATACAGAATATGTTTCTCTTCAGGTTTTACATTAGTTTTGTTATCTTTGATTCTACTCTAAGAAGAGGAGATTATCTCATTAAAATGTTCTGGAGATGGTCAGAATAGTTTTCCTTCTGTGAATAACAAGTGTTGGCTAACAGCTCCCCTCAGAGGTGGTATAGAAAGTATGCACTTATCTAAACCTGTGTTCCCCTGTGTATTTTGTATTAAGGAAATATTGTGTTTTGTCTAAAAAATCCCTCTTGCAAATCAATAAGGAAAATACCCCTTATTCTCTTATATATCTGTGACCAAGCATAAAACCAGTTCTGATTGATTGTGGAAACTTTTAGATGAGTTTGGGAAAGAAAAGTCAAAATTGGGGGTTTTCATGTTGTGCAGTACAAATTTCATTTCATTAGTGATGGTGACTGGAAGCAGAGCTATTTCAAAGCATTGGGAGGGAAGGACCTTTTCTAAAAGAGGAAGCAGATAAAATATATAGGAATATTTCTAAATGAATAGCTTTCACTGTTTGGGCATGTTTACTGAAAGCCACTGGAGGAATACTTTTAGACAGCGTGGTAATTAAAACAAACAGACTATATAAAAAAGGGGGGAAACTTAAAACCAAAGCCATTAATTCAATAAAATGTTCACTAATCCAACAGGCTCAATAAGAATGTCAATGCTTGTCTAACTAGGTACTTATACCGGCAAAAATTGTAGCTTGGAGGATTCCCTATATGCTGGATCTCTGTATGCAGTAATCAGAACACAGTGTGCAGTTTGCAGCTGCAAATTGGGAAACTGTATGTGCAGCACTTGCTGCATAATAGTATACTTCACCATGGAGACCCCCCCTCAATTCTGCACAGCTAAGAATGCAAATAGACTTTCCTATAGTCCATGTTATAGAGATGGGAAAGAACATCCACGTTATACAGATGGAAAAGTAGGATGTTGTTGCACATGGTTATTACTGATGCATAACTTTTTGCATCTGACTTTTGCTCTTGGAGGGGAAGCCATTCTGTTCAGAAACACATCTGTGAGTATTTCATCTTATGACTTTTTGTTGTATAGCTCAGCTGGCTTAGGAATGCTCTTCTCCTATCCTGTACTTGACAGTTTTATAAGCTGATCAAAAACATTTTCAGTCCATCTTCTATCAATTAGAGTTTTCCTTCTTAATTATTCTAAGATGAAATGACTGCAGAGGAATGTATTGTTTTGACCAGCTGTTACTCTAAGTTATCCAAATGTATAATTCCTTGGGCAAAAGCATGGGAAGAAGAAGGCATTCATGTCATGGTTCGAAGAGGTATTTTTTTTTCTTTGTAAACACTTGACTTTGCATTTGAATTTACTAAATATCTACCATCAAGTTATATATACAGACTGATCTAAACCTCTTAGTCGGTTACACCATAAGGATTTCCAAAAAAACAAAACACATCATTAGAACCATACAAATAATTTCAATGAATTTCAAAGTTCCTTGCACTTCAACTAAGAGAACCAGTTACTGAAATTTCATATGATATTGGACATTGCCCTGTAGAATCCCCAAACCTATGGCATTTTGCAAGTGATGCCTTACATCCACAGTCTACATGGGAATCTTGCTAATAAAAGCCCTACTCAGGCAATGCAATTGGTTCCCCTGTACTGTGTGCTAAGGAGGGTCATGCTGGGCTTCATAAATATGATGTAGTGCACACACAGAATGGAAGACAGGAGGTCAGGGGGCTCCACCAGATTTGGACCTTGTACAGGGCGCTACTGAAATTTGAAAAACGAATGTCCATCCCTGATTAGGGGGCAGTGGAGACAAATACTTTACTTCCTCCCCCTCCATCATTCCTGCCATCTTTTTGAATCCATGGAGGCTTCCCACGTGTTTTAGCACTCTGGAAAAGCAGGGTTCTAAAATGCAAAGTGAGCCTACAGAGATAGATAAAGCTCCCCACTGCCAAAATTCGCCTTCCAAGATCTGGAAGGCATTGTGCATCTTTGTGCTGCCCCTTTATGATTTTAACAATTACACTTAATGCCTGAAGAAGGCTATAGTTTCTGGCCTCCAGCTGAATTGGGGTAAATGTAAAAACAAAAAGCAAAAAACCCCACTATCATGTAAGGCCAGCAAAAGGAGCTCCAAATTGCTACATTCATTGGTACAGTGGTACCTCGGGTTAAGAACTTAATTCGTTCTGGAGGTCCGTTCTTAACCTGAAACCGTTCTTAACCTGAGGTACCACTTTAGCTAATGGGGCCTCCCGCTGCTGCCACGCCGCTGACACACAATTTCTGTTCTCATCCTGAAGCAAAGTTCTTTACCCGAGGTACTATTTCTGGGTAAGCGGAGTCTGTAACCTGAAGCGTCTGTAACCCGAGGTACCACTGTACTTTCATTCACTTCCTATTTAATGCTACCATCACTGGGGAAAGCAGCCATGTTGGAAATGCCCCTACAAAAAGCACACATCATTTTAGGTCACCTTTCCCCCTGCAAATTCTGTAAATGGCCTCACATCCAACGCATTGGTCGCCAATGATTCACATCAGCGATGAGCCCATCATTTAGAAATAAGTCTACAATACCAGTGGAATATTGTTTATGACAGCGTCTCTGATTCAGACACATACCGAGTAAACATATCTCACAGTGTATGTGTGTGGGTGGGGGGTGCAATATATCTTGCTTTATATAGTTTGTTGATGATATATTATAATTAATGTCCTTGCATTGGATTAGAATAAAAGCTTGCAATAATTTATGTGTTGCTTGGAAGCTATGGTCCCTTAATTTATGTGTAAGTTATCCAAGTGACTCCATTTGTTCATTTCTTTCTGTAAAATAGAAATTGGCTTTGAGAAGATAGCTGGAGAAACTCCAAATGCCATCCTCTTGAGTGATTTATGTAGTGCTAAATAATATTCAGCAGCAGGTAACAGATACCAAAGAATGCTTCCCAGGGAGCATGCCAAAGAAAGCAATATTAAGTTAAATGTTCACAATGCAATTCCTTTTACTTAAACGAAGTAAGGTCAGGATAGAATTAGTTTTCTCCACCACCACCCCATTAGCATCACTGAGAGAAGGTGCACATGCAATAACCACCCCATAGAGTCCACTTTACATGCAGTCTTCCAAACTATTCATGAGCAAGTACCTTGCCGGGTGGTCTGGGTTACTTTCTCCAGATCACTGCAAAGATCTCATTGTAAAAGATAGAAGATTATTAAATCTCAACGTTCAACAGAACGGTTCAACACAGGCAGGAAAATGTAAAGTACCAGTGTGATAGAGTAGGCAGAGAGCCATTTTCATGTCCCACTCCAAAGATTATCCTCTTCCCATGAAAGAAGGGGGAATATGCAAGCTCCCAACCCTACTATGGATGGAGAAATTATGAAGGTCCCAAGTACAGAGGCCCGTATGGACAAGTGCCCTATTTGCACATTCCTCCCTCTTTTTCGTGGGGGAAGAATCATTTGAATTACAGTGGTACCTTGCGTTACAGACGCTTTGGATTACGCCCTTTCAGGTTACGGACGCGCCGAAACCCAGAAGTACCAGAACAGGTTACCGTATTTTTCGCACCATAGGACGCATTTTTCCCCTCCAAAAATGAAGGGGAAATGTGTGTGCGTCCTATGGTGCGAATGCAGGCTTTCGCTGAAGCCTGGAGAGTGAGAGAGGTCGGTGCGCACCGACCCCTCACGCTCTCCAGGCTTCTCACACCTCTCTGCAAGCAGCGGGAGCCCAGCGCTGGCCTCCCGCTGCTTGCGGAGACTTGCCTGCATGCCGAAGCCTGCGCGCGCTGAACTCAGCACGTCCAGGCTTCGCGGACCTCTCCGCAAACAGCGGGAGCGGTCCCGCTGCTTGTGGAGAGCTGCCAGCATGCCGAAGCCTGCGCGCGCTGAGATCAGCGCGCCCAGGCTTCGCGGACCTCTCCGCAAACAGCGGGAGCGCTCCCGCTGCTTGCGGAGAGTTGCCAGCATGCCGAAGCCTGCGCGCGCTGAGATCAGCGCGCCCAGGCTTCGCGGACCTCCCCGCAAACAGCGGGAGCGCTCCCGCTGCTTGCAGAGAGTTGCCAGCATGCCGAAGCCTGCGCGCGCTGAGATCAGCGCGCCCAGGCTTCGCGGACCTCTCCGCAAGCAGTGGGAGCGCTCCCACGGCTTGCAGAGAGCTGCCTGTTTGGGGGCTGGGGTCGGGGGAAGCTCGAGCTTCCCCCGCCCCAGCCCCGCGCCTGGGGGAAAAATAATTTTTCCCCTTTATTTCCCCCCCAAAAAACTGGGTGCGCCCTATGGTCCGGTGCGCCCTATGGTGCGAAAAATACGGTACTTCTGGGTTTCAGCGCTTGCGCCTGAACAGAAGCACTGAATCGCGCTTTGCGCATGCGCAGAAGCGCGAGTTGCGTCACGCGCATGCGCAGACTGCGGGTTGCGACAGAACTGCTGGTTGTGAACACTGCGGGTTGCGAACGTGCCTCCTGCACGGATCACATTCACAACCCAAGGTTCCACTGCACCCTCAGCAAATACATGTTCATGTGGTATGCCCTTGTCACACATGACATCTACTCTACCACAAGAAGTTCATTCAGCCATATAAACAGAGATCCCAGCATGCGAGTGTTTGACCAGGATGACTCAAGTTCCAATCTAATCTTACTATATTATCTATAAAATGGGAATATGAGCGAGACAGTTGCCCCGATCCAGCTAGACACATAAGCCCTCTTCAGGTGTTCTTAAACTATCCATGTATGAGTCCTTGTTGCCGCCGCCACCTGATCTTCCCACCTGACCTTCCCAGGTCTTCAGTGGGAAGACCTGAATGGGAACTGGAAAGAGGTTTGACTGGACATGATTACACTTCTCCATGGGATTGGAAACCCCGATTGTGCAGAGTTCCTGGTCATGGGGAGGACTGCAACACATTCAGCCAAACATGTTTACAAACCCTCTTCAGACCTTTCTGCTCAGTGCAGGTATGTTGGGTGTGTGTGGAATGCCCGAAGCAGGTTTTTCCACATGTATCTCTAGCTAGATGGGGGAAGCACATACACAAATGGATCCTATGTGTACAATTACCTTCCCTGATTCAATACATTTTCTCACTGTTCGTCCAAATGGTTCTTCTCTCACCCATTTTATCCTCTCTACAACCTTGTGAGGCAGCTTAGGCTAAGAAATACCAACTGGCCGACCATCATGCATTGAGTTTCAATGCAAAGTGCGAATCTAAACCCTGGTCTCTCTGGTCCTAATCCAACATTCTAATAACCATTAATGGTCATTAGTGTGGGGACCTTTTAACAGCAGCTTCATTAGATCTTACAGAACACGCTTACAGTTCATGGGATTGGGAGCCCTGACTGCACAGAGTTCCTGGTCATGAGGACAACTACAATATATTCACTACAGCTTACCTGGATGGGAATGAGTTGGTACAGGCTGGCAGCAAGGTCAGGGTTCTACAAGGCCAGTCGTGGGAGCCTCAGATGAGCTATGTCAGTCTGCCTGTGCAGCTGAACCTCGCCTTTCCTGTGTTCCCCCCCATCCATATCATCTGCAGTGACACTTGAGTTAGGAGGGCATTTCCACAGCTCTGCCCCATCACGCAGGCCGCTACTGCTAATCGCTACCATAGATACTACTTATTAAATTTATGTAACACTTATATGCTATGGTTTTCCCAGTAGTGATGTATGAAAGTGAAAGCTGGACCATAAAGAAGGCTGATCGCCGAAGAATTGATGCTTTTGAATTATGGTGCTGGAGGAGACTCTTGAGAGTCCCATGGACTGCAAGAAGATCAAACCTATCTATTCTGAAGGAAATCAGCCATGAGTGCTCACTGAAAGGACAGATCCTGAAGCTGAGACTCCAGTACTTTGGCCACCTCATGAGAAGAGAAGACTCCCTAGAAAAGACCCTGATGTTGGGAAAGATGGAGGGCACAAGGAGAAGGGGATGAAAGAGGACGAGATGGTTGGATAGTGTTCTTGAAGCTACCAGCATGAGTTTGACCAAACTGCAGGAGGCAGTGGAAGACAGAAGTGCCTGGCATGCTCTGGTCCATGAGGTCACGAAGAGTCGGACACGACTAAACGACTAAACAACAACAACTATATGCTCTGACTGATCCAGCAAAACACCAGGGTTGCATCTGGAGAACCTTTCTAAAGACCTACAAGCCTGCCAACTGGCTGTGTGGGAGAGGAAGCAAGAGGCTGGGTTGTTCTGCTCCCACCTCTCTGGCAAGAGCGGATCACAAGCATTTTAATCATCTTCTTTCCCCAAAAAGGTTTCCACACCTTACACTGTGCATGTTCAGTTGGATCAGACAGTGCTGTAGAGCACATTGCATAATTAATTCGTAATAAGTGCTGGTAAAGGAGGATCAAGATTTTCCCAAAGCGGACAATGATGTAGAAATGGAAACCTTTTGATTTTCCAGCCAACTCTTAGTTTGTAGCACATAAATTAATTTATCATCTGCACATCTTGAAGGAACAGATGAGGTGAGAACACTTCAGACAATAAACACCGGCAATCACCTAGTGTTTTCTTGGAAACTTTGCAATCTCATCATACTGCTAAAGAGAAACACATAATAGATGAGTACGTTTTCGAGTGTTGGTGCTGACCTTTAAAGCCCTAAACGGCCTTGGTCCAGTATATCTGAAGGAGCGTCTCCACCCCCGTTGTTCTACCCGGACACTGAGGTGCAGCACCGAGGGCCTTCTGGCGGTTCCCTCACTGCGAGAAGCCAAGTTACAGGGAACCAGGCAGAGGGCCTTCTCGGTAGTGGCACCCTCCCTGTGGAACGCCCTCCCACCAGATGTCAAAGAGAACAACAACTACCAGACTTTTAGAAGACATCTGAAGGCAGCCCTGTTTAGGGAAGCTTTTAATGTTTGATGTATTAGAGTATTTTAATACTTTTTTGGAAGACGCCCAGAGTGGCTGGGGAAGCCCAGCCAGATGGGTGGGGTATAAATAATAAATTGTTGTTGTTGTTGTTGTTGTTGTTGTTGTTGTTGTTATTCATTGTCACCATGGACTTCAAAGATGCCCTGTGATTATAAGGTTGTGCTTATATTTATCACAAAGTAAGAATGAGAAAAAGAGGAAAGTACACATATCGTACTCAGTAACTGTAGTGTGCTGCCATGCTTATACCGAATGACAGTCACTCCGGCAGGGAGTACACATTAGTCACTCTGCTCAGTTTCACTCCTTGTAGGGCCCCTGTCTTTTGCATGCTCTGCCCAGCCAGGCCTACCTGGCACTGGCCTAACTGTTTTATTTGGCACCAGATTGACATTCTTTTACTCCCAGGCATTTGATAGAATGTGATTGGCCAATTTTGAAATTCCACCATGATGCTAATTGGTTATTCCTGAATCATTTGTCATTCTTGGGGGAGAGGGGTAGCATAGTTTTAGTATATTATTTACACTGCTGTTGGAACAAAATAAAATAAATAAAATAAATAAATAAATAAATAAATAAATTCCTTCCAGTAGCACCTTAGAGACCAACTAAGTTAGTTATTGGTATGAGCTTTCATGTGCAGGCACACTTTTAACTTAACACATATTTTAATTGCTATAATATGCCTTGAGTGTGTGTGTTTTTACACCGAGTCATCTAAGAAATTTAACAAACTTTAATCTATGTTTTAAAGTTTATATATTGTATGTTTTCTTTTATTTTCTCCCCTGTAAGCTGCTTTGAAAACATATACAGTGGTACCTTGGGTTAAGAACTTAATTTGTTCTGGAGGTCCGTTCTTAACCTGAAACTGTTCTTAACACTTTAGCTAATGGGGCTTCCCACTGCAGCTGCCACACGATTTCTGTTCTCATCCTGAAGCAAAGTTCTTAACCCGAGGTACTATTTCTGGGTTAGCAGAGTCTGTAACCTGAAGCGTCTGTAACCTGAGGTACCACTGTAGTGGAAAGCAAGGTATAAATTTATGAATGAATGAATGAAATTTACAAATGAATGAATGAATGAATGAATAATAGACTTAATCATTGTTGTGTATTTTTGAAAACAACTAGCCTCTGACAAGTCGGACATATTCTTAGAGGCTGAATGTGTCTCATCTTTTTTAAAGCTGAAGTGTGCTGAGAATGTTAGCTAGAAATAAGACTAAGACTAAGAAATAAGACTAAGCAAAATTTGCTTCCTAAATTCTGCATGCTATATGTGGACAGCAGATTGGAGTGGGGGAGAAGTGAAATTCTTCAGTGGTTCAGGAGAAGCTCAAGGAAGACACACACACACACACACACACACACACACACACACAAATTTGTCAGAGTATGCAAATAACTTAATGCTGAATTAAACTAGGGATACAGAGACATGTCTCTTTCCAGTCCATATCAGTTTTGTATATCTATTCATTCATATGTTGTTCCATCCCATCTTTGCAACAATCTGGGGTTTTAGATCACAACATATTTTTAAAAATACATATATTACCTCAATGTGTGCATTTCCAGATTTATTTTATCCTAAATTACATTTTTAATGCATTTTGGTTTTTTGACTTGACAAATGGGTCATATTTGGAGAAATGTGAAATCTGAAGGGTGATTATGTTCTGATACATGTGAATGAGGTCCATTTGCTTCTGCAGACAAAAAATAAAATAAAATTCTACTACACCAAGTGATGGGTAGATGAAGGAAGCAGTGGGCTAACAGAGGAGGACTGGAAGGAGAGAGGGCAGGTCCACTGCTTCGATTAGTAATATTAAAATATTTTTGAACAATGCAGAGCTATGTCCAAAATTCATGGACCGCAAAACTGAGGAGGTGTCTATATGTTCCATTTTTCAGGAACCTCTCTGTGCCTTGGAGGAACAACTCTTAAACTATCCATGAAACCGCCCTGTTTTATCATCTATCACTAATTTGTTCTCACGCATTCAATCCATATGCACAGATAATCAGAATTCTCCTGGGTGCTCTAGAATCTTAGGAAAATACATCAGGAATTCACTTTGCAATCCAATATACAGTCCACACCCAGTTCAAGTAAAATGTGTGTGTGTGTCTATATATATATATATATATATATATATATATATATATATATATGCGCTTTTCAAAGCACATCAATTCTTCAGTTCCTTCATTTATTTGGCTATATATATTTGGAAGTGGTTTAAGAAAAACAAATAGTCTGAGAAAAGATGCATGTGCCATGCTATTGCCATTTTCTGGTATAGGGCCAGAGTTAATCCAACACTTTGAAATGCTTCTTAAAAGAACTCCAAAGGATAATCATGCAATGAAAAAGCCACTTTGTAACACTAAGCATGGAGAGTTAAAATGAGAAGTTTTTGTACTTTGCCTTCACTTTTGCCTTACACAAGCAATTTCAAAATGGTGGTCTCCTTCCTACATAAAGGGTTAAGGGAATAAAGATTACAAAGGCAAGAGTGGACTGATGAGACAGCTGGGTAACAGAATACCATTGGTGAGAGATGGTTCAGTGGTCAAGGGACAGCAGTACATGCCCTAATCTACTTTGAGACTATTGTTCCTGTGCTAAAAAGAACTTGGTGAAAGCTCATGATTTTACATCGTTTAGCTCTGCATTATTGTAGGCTGCAAACCAAAGAACTCCACACCCAGCTCCACCATCCAGCTGGAAGTGATCAAGTCCAATAATTCCCCCCCCCCCGACCATATAGACTAGCATTCCCCACTCCAAACTGAAGCCTGCTGCACCTCTCAACAAGCATCAACAACTAACAACCTTTGCACCATTGTGAACCTTTGTGCCATGGTTAAGTGGCAACTATCTGTGGTTCAAAAATGGAATTGATCCAAGAGAGAGAATTACCATTAAAATGCTGAATGAGGTGCAGCTATCTGTATTTGTCATCCTTTAGTGGAAGAAATAGCACACACTGAAATGTGTCACATATGGCATTGTCAAAGTTACTAATGCTTGAACCGAATGTAAAAACAGCTAATGAACGTGTACCCATTAAATCCTATCTGAGAGATTTTATACCTTTGTGGAAAGGGATGCCTTTTCTACAAGCTAGAGGCTGATAAAATGAGAAATATAGCTTATATTACAAGGTTTGAAGGAGGCCAGGCTGTCCACATTCCCTTTGAGTCGATGATACGATTGTTTAAGGATGTGCATGTTTCATATCAGGCTGGTGCATTCACTGTACTCTTTTCGGTGTCTGCTAAAAATATTTTTGTTTAGACAAGCCTACCCAGATATTTAGAAAGTTGATGTGAGCTGCCCCAGCACACCAGCCTCTATTGTTATGTAACTGATAAAAGATGGCTGGCTGAGACTGACCCCCCTGCAGTGTTGTCGATGCAGATTTGGCCCTGTTTAAAGGTAAAGGGACCCCTGACCATTAGGTCCAGTCGCAGACAACTCTGGGGTTGCGGCGCTCATCTCGCTTTACTGGCTGAGGGAGCTGGCATACAGCTTCCGGGTCAGGTGGCCAGCATGACTAAGCCGCTTCTGGCAAACCAGAGCAGCGCACAGAAACGCCATTTACCTTCCCGTTGGAGTGGTACCTATTTATCTACTTGCACTTGACGTGCTTTCGAACTGCTATGTTGGCAGGAGCAGGGACCGAGCAACGGTGGGACCACAGCGCCACCCGCGTCCCACTTAGCCCTGTTTAGCTGTAGGTAATTCTTTCATCAGGTTCACAGAGAGCATAGGTCATTGTGTGGTTCCTTCTAGGAGTCTTTGTCGGGCTGTGAGGATAAGCACCTGTGCTGTGTTCCCCACCACCACCACCTTTTGCAACAGACTAAAATTACTAAACCCCTGCCTGAAAGTGATCCCTTGCTTTCTAAATTCCAAATACATTAGTGGGCTGTAGGCATTCAGGGAGACGATGCAAGATAGAAGTCAGCCAGCCACAGGTTGTCCATTAAAAAGCCATAGGTATTTACTTGCTTACAGTTGTTCATTTGTATCCATGCTGCCAATAGTGTGAATTGTTCATTTGTATCAGTGATAACTGAGGAGGACAATACACGAATACCAGATTTTCTGGATCATATGCCCCATCCATTAGTAACTCTTCTTAAAGAGAAATTCCTCTGGCGGGTAGTCAATATTAATAAAAGTATAGCTGCCAAAATGACTAAATGGAATTACACATTGGCTCAGGCTGTATGGCTGAAAAAATAAGTCCCAGGATGTTTGCTTGAAGAAACCCAATATTTTAGGTGAAAGGTTCCATAGATGTAGCCCATACCAGTGAATAAGTGAAGCCTGTTGGATAGAAGTGTGTTTATACAAGTCTCCTCCCCAGCACTCCATCATGTGGTACACTCCAAGCGGGCTGCACCTGCTTAGCCAAGGTGCACATGAAAGCATCTTAAAGGATGCCTAAAGGTAGCTTACTTTTAGATAGCAGCATTTCTTCTCATTTCAGTGCTTTGAACAAAGAGTGTGTGCAAAGCATGTCAGGATTTCAATTAGCACCCTCCCTTGTCCATTCATTCTCAGCATTCCTGGGAGACGTATCCCACATTAAGACTGGAGTTTGTTTGTTTTTGAATGAAAAATAAACTTTTTTACCACACTCCTAAAATGCGCCAACAGCATCTCCACAGAGGGAATTTCACATTCAAGGGCCCAGCATCAAAAACAAGCAAACATAGCCCTAGCTTTGCTTCACCATTTTTATCTTTTGTTCTAGGGTAGCCTTAAAATAAAATGAAAGTGTATTCCAAGAGTGGCTGTAGCTTGTGCCTACCTTTCCCTGGTATCAGTGAAAATGTGTACAAGGTGGGGCAGGGGAAAAGCCCATAGTTCTCATTTTCAAACCACAAGTTTCTGGCCAGTATTAAGGTATCCTGAAAACTTTCAACAGTACTTTCAATTAGGGATGGGTGAATCTGCCAATTTTGGTTGCTCATTCTTCCACTCACAAGTATAGTAGATTTCCACACCAGTTTGTGATTTATTTCTTTTTTAAAAAACCTCATGAATTAATCAGCATTTTAGTTCAAATTTCTCCTAATATTTTTGTATGCAATTTTGCTGCATGTACATATTTTTTGGCAAAGCTCTTCCCCCAGTTCTGGATTCTTTTTTCACTAATATATGCATTTCTATGCACACTTTGCCATACACATATTTGTTCATTACATGGCTGGGTAACTGAATGACAAAATTCAGAAAACTGAAAATCATGAAAGATTGCTGTTTTGGTTTGCCAGTTGTTTCATGAATTCATGTGAATTAAGTAAATGAAAACAGAACTGAATTTCTCCTTCAGCCCTACTTTCAATAGACATCCAGAGTAAGAGCATTTTCACCTACAAAGATAGGCAAACCTCAAGAATGGTAACAAGGTAAAATATGGATGGACTTTCACACAGATCTGTCATTGCAATGCAAAGCCTGCTTATCTAACTGCCTATGAAAGTATGCTGCAGAGTGACTAATGATCAGAACAAATGTATTGCACTTGTGAGCCATTGCAGTTCATGAAGACTGCACGTAAATATCTGAAAGGAACTGTGTTTTACTAAGACAGAAAAGCTGCCTCCCTTTGCAGCTGTCCCAGAAGTTGCCAGATATAATACTGCAGCTTTCATCCACACCTCCCAAAAAAAATATGATACAACATTGATTCTTCAACATAAAGATCTGTGGACTGAATTGTGACTGTTTCTCTCCAGTAGTGGCCTTTTCAATGGCCTTTCCATATTCAGCATTTCACGCTTGTGCTATGGGAACATATTTTAAAAAACGATCGATGACAAAATGAATCCAGATGGGGAATCCCCAACAGGCACTCATAGCAGCATGCTTGCAAAATGTGTAAGTTGTGTCTGTATGTATGAAAAAAATCCAGCATTACACAGCAGAAACCTCCCTTTCGAGCTTACAGATTGTGTCTTTCAAAGGAATAGGAAGGGCATTACACAATTCCTGTTAAGTCCCTGTATACCACACATGGAACATAATTGCATCAAATCTGACATGAAAGACAGTGAGCTATGGTCATAGGGGATTAGCTCCTTAATGCCTTAAGCATTAGGAACAGGATATTGGAGTCGCAGAGAGTTAATTCTGTAACAAAATGCCACTAAGAGTGCTGTTAAAAGTAAAAGGAGTAAAGGCCCAGGTTTGGCATAAGCATCTGCTTTATAATTCATCACTATTTGGGTTGATTCTCTTTCCCCCTCCTCTATGTTCTTTAAAATAAAAAAAAATTGAATGACATGATCACCAGCAGTTAAGAACAAATAGATGTTTTGTTTTACTGGTGATTCATGATCAGGGCAGCATGTAAGTAAAACCACAGCTGGTCACTAAAGAAAAGCACACATCAGTAACCACAGTCCCTGCAAATTACAACGGAAGGAGCTCTAGCATTTAAATATTCAACTGCACAGAGTTGCGTCTCAGCGGAACCCAATGATTTTTTTTTCCAGGTAAGAAATATGAGGAAATTTCCTTTTGAAAGCAATTCTGAATGCCCTGGCTTCGATCCAAATGTAGAGTTCCATGAACGGAAGGCTCTTTCCATCCACTGAAGACTTTTGATCCCATGAAAGAACCCACTGGTGGAGGGAGGGGGAGGCAAATTTCAGAGGGCCCAAGAGACAGCAAAGGAAAGAGTGAACTGGCAGAAGTCACCTCCCATCTCCATCGGCCAGCCTTTGTTTTCTACGGAAGTAGCCTTCAAATCATAATTCACCAACGGCTAGTTACACTTAAGTTTCTTACTAGGGCAAAACAGGTAACCTGTTTTCAGTGGGATTTAAGTGTAAATTTTTATAGAATTATAGAATTGTAGAGCTGGAAGAAACCACAAAGGTAATCTGTGGTACTTGAACCCACAACCCTGAAATTAAGAGTCTCATGCTCTGCTGAATGCTTCAGCCCCACATGAATTCTTCTGTATCCTAGAACAGGGCTCAGAAGTAGGCATGGTATGAAATTCCCCCATGATGATTTCCATGATCAAATCAGACTTGGCTTGAGTGAGCTGGTGTCTCCTAACTGCTAAAGAGGGAAAGGAGTTTGTGGAACAGAAAATGAAGCATATATGTCACTCTGCAGACCAAAGTAGAAGACACTTCCATTGGTTGAACAAATAGAACAAAGAAGGTCTTAAGTAACTCCTGCCTGCTAGGCTAGGCATTGGGGCTTACAGGGAAGAAGATCATCTAAAAGCATTTTTCAAAAATAGCTTTTTCTTCGTCTTGTGCAATGGACAAACTACCGTACATTTCTTGATAAGCCAGGACTTATCCTACATTGTAGCTGCAGATTTGCTGGTGACAATGAGGAGTTCGCTGACAGTTAGACACATGCCAGAAAAACACCAGATTATTTTACATTGCTAGCATAGCCAGAAAGAAACAGTAATGCAAGAAAGTCTTGCGTGGAGGAGCATCATCATCATCATCAACAACAACAACAAAGTGAAGTATTTTCTAATGGAAAGGGTTTTGCCATATCATTAGAACTTAGAAGTAGGGCTAAAACAAACAATTTTGTCTCCACATAATTCTTCCTATAAGGCACTCAAAAAGTGGGGGTGTTGTTGCTTTGGGGCAACAATTTCCACAGTCCATCATTCTTCAGCTGCCTCATCCATAGGTATTGTTCACAAAGCAGTTGTTGCAGTACCTATGGAGACCACAGGTTTTGCAAGCAATTCTCTGTGTCCCGAGGGACATTGCATGGTGATAAAATTAATGACAAGAACCAGATATAGAAAGAGACAAACTTTGTTATACTGGAAATTATATTTTCAGCCTGTGCACTCTTTAAAAATAAATGTTTTCTTTCAAGTGTATACAAAAACAGAAAATCAGTTGTGACCTGAAGGAATGATTTTAGCTCCTGCAGTGATAGTAGATGGTTGGAATCTAGTCATACTGGCATACCTTTTGATTTCTTTTGGAAGTCTGACCTGCCATGGGTTTCATTTTAAAATACACACACACACACGGTGCATCATCCAGAGTGTCTTCCCTCAGATTTAGTTCTGTTGGCAGCATCTAGTAGATGATTGTAACTTTCCCACCCAAGTGGTACTTGCTATGCCAGCTATTCATCCAAAATTGCACTCACATACAGAAAATGCATGTTCAGCGCTCAGTTTGTTGAAATACTCCTAGGGAGGTCTGTGAGTGAAAGGATATGAGGCATGAGGATCTGGCACCAAGACTATCAGAGGAAAATACTTTTCCATTACTATATGTCAAGGAGACTGTGGGAAAAGTGGACAAGGCGATGATGAAGAATCAGCCATGTTGGATTTCAGCTTCTTGGAAAATTTGAGGTAGGGACTTTGATAACCAAGCTATTGGCTGTGAATCAAAGAGGAAGGACAATGAAGAAAGAACAGATTTAATATTTGGCCTTTGAAGGATGATATTTCGGCTGCCTGATTCTCTAGCCCTCCCTAGTTGATTAATAGGTGAAAATACTGACTGCCAACAGAAGAGCTAGTATGATTACTGTGGAATGACAGAAGCTGAGAAATTCTCCCTGGTCATGATGCTTGCCTACAGGTTTTGTTACAGCCTTCAGAAGCTAAGCTTTCTTGTAAGTAACAGTAATCCATTAGTCTGAGTCTTAAGACTGTACTTATGCCTATATTCAGTTACATACATGAAGAGGAGGATCAAGACCACACTAGCTCACCCTGGCCCCCTCTGTTGTACTTACTCTTGATACTTAGGTGTTGGCGGCCATATTTACTAAGGGACTACATCTGTAGAGCCAATGTGTGTAGGCCCCCACCATGTGACGATAACCTCCATGTAGTGGTGAAAGATTGCTATGCTGGAAATGACACAACTTGGACTCTGGTTGTGTGGGCCCTAGCCAAACATGACACCCAATGTATGATTGTAGCTTTCCCACCCAAGTGGTACTTGCTATGCCAGCTATTCATCCAAAATTGCACTCACATACGCTCAGGCGATCTGAGTGGGCAGTGGGATGATTAGGATCAAGATGTTGGGGCTGTAGTGGATAGCT
The DNA here is from genome assembly GCF_964270895.1 of Podarcis filfolensis. NCBI lineage: Eukaryota > Metazoa > Chordata > Lepidosauria > Squamata > Lacertidae > Podarcis > Podarcis filfolensis. The sequence goes on from NC_139604.1 coordinate 95,365,391, forward strand.
GAATGAAAATAGCAACCCAGTGTGCAGCAGCTGTAACAAAAAGACACATTCCATTCCATACTAGGGAATCATTTTCTCAACAGAAAAATCAAGACAATATTTTAAGAGGGAAATATACCAAAAAACAGGGACTGACCCAAGTGGAAAGAAATGGTTTGGATGTATGAAGCCTCTTCTTGCGACTATACTCTTACAAAGGCCTCCTGTGCAGCTAAAATAAGTCAGGGCCCACATATTTGTACACAGAGGCAACAACTCTTGCTACAGTTTGTAGTTTAAGCAAAGATGCACTAGGATTAGCGGCTAGTGGGTGTTGTGGTAGCCCTGCACTGTAGCTCACTCCCTCTTTGCTATGAAAGAAATAGCTCCAAGCACAACGTTCCTACACTACATAGAAGCTTTGCTGCAACAGCAATAGTGTTGTCTTAGTGCAGGGAAAGGAGCCAGCTCTTAGCACAGGAGCAAGGGGACCAAAGCTCCCCTTGTGACAGCACTAGCTGTTTAGCATCAAATCCCATATTCTTCTGTCAGCACAGCAGGGCATTGGACTGAGCTCTTAATCATCACTGAGGCAGTTGATGTCATACTTGGTATATTTTCATTACTTATATACCCTAAAATGAATTTTGACTCCATCGGACACAGAAATGTCTTTGAGCACAAAATTTTCATGGAAAAGCTGGTTTAGCTATTTTTACAAGCCTGCGACTGATACCTCATTTCAGAGTGTGTTTTGCCACTGAGGTTTGGTCGAGAGCCACGCTGCCTATCACAGTAAGCCTTTCCAGGGTTTAGCAGAGCTTCCCAAAGCTTAAAGAGAAGCTGTCGACATCCCTTATGTTTCCAAATTCAGTAGGAACTCTGCAGTGCTCCGCCGCCACCATTTGAAAGACACCAGTGATTTTTCTTTAATCTCTTTTACCTGGTATCTTTAGGTGGCCCAGCAGCACTCACTATAATTCCAGAATAGTCATTGCCAGGGTCACCCTGTTCTAAAATATAAAAACGTCAGAACTTTGCTGGATCAGACCAAAACTCCATTACTCTAGAAAAGCCTTCCACAATATGCTGCCCTCCATATATCGTTGGACTTCAACTCCCATCAGCCCCAGCCAGCATCTGGCCAATGGTGGGGAATGTTGGGAGATGGAGTTCAGCAAAATCAAACCAAGTTGGGGAAGGCCGGTCTAGAATCTGCTTTCATTCTACTTGTGGCTAGCTGGATACCTTTGGGAAGCTCACAAGGAGGCATAAAAGCAAAAACTTTCTCTTATTGTTTGTCCACAGCATCTGGTATTCATGGGTAAACTGCCTGATCCTTAAGAACAGTGACAACCCCCTACCTTGAGTAAGCAGCTTAAGCCAAGGACACACTGTCTCTTGATGGGAGCGATCATCAACGTGGTGGAACTTAGTTCAGAAACCTGATGTGAACTCCCTACCAGCATTTCCCCGACAGTTTTACTCAACTACATTCCTTCACCTATACATTATCACTGCATCGGAGCCATGTATTACCACATGGCTGAGCCGAGCCTGTTCCATCTGTCTCAAGAGTCTTTGGCATAGTAGCAAGGGGGAAATGAGGACATGCGATCAAAAGCAAGACGTCTATAAAACCCTGTCTGTCCAAGTTAGGTGTGACATTGTTTATGAAGCAGCATGAGGATTCTCATGTTCTGGGCCCTCCTCTCCCCTGTCTGGCCTATGAAATGTGATCTAAATAACAGTAGGCAAAAAAATAACCACATTTTGCATACCGTAAAGGGGGGGGAGGGGAAAGAGTAGGCACACTCCTATATTTGTCAAGTATTTCTAAGTTTGAAGTCTGCTGAATAGTTGTTGCATTCCAACACAATAAACCAAATAAAATAAATTGAAATTTGTGGTGAGCCATGAAAATATAAATCACGCTGAAATGATGAAGGATAAAATTCACGGTAGAACCAATGTTTCCTGAAGCACCTCTGTATTACCTCAGGCTCAAAATATATTAAAAATCATTCTCTTCCAGGCAACCAGGAAAGCCAAAGCCAAAACGTCTGGTTAATACTTGGTAACGTTTTATCCTAACATGGCCATGAAAGGCAGAAGATTTCCTTAAGAGGCCAATAACAATTCTTTTTATAGTTATTTATATCTGCTAAGCTTCATTCTTAGAAATGGTGAGGGAGGCAAAGTTGATGAGTTCTGCAGGTATGTCTGCAAGCTCCCTCAGCATGCCAGCTGGAGCAGCCCTTTTGTTTTCGTTCCTTGCCCTGCAGCAGCCCCAGCCTTCCCTGGTCACAGCGACATGCATGGACAAACAGAAGATGTGATCCGGTCAAGTCGTGGAATGGCTGACACCAATTTGCTGGAAAATGTACTGCGGCAATAATGTCCGCGCAGTTCGTGTATCCTATTTGTTCGTGCAAATGTAGGAAAACTTTTGCATGAACAAATATGAGGCATGAGCTGTATGTTCATTATGGTCTATTTAGGAGAGTTGAGACAACTCACATGAAGAAAAACTATACTGTGTAACTTGGCCAAAGGCCATTTTAGTTGCATGTCATTGTGCAGCCTCACAGGAAGTGGCAGCAAGATTATCCCCTTCCTTTCAAAACATATGAGCATGATATGTGCATTTACTTATAGAATGTGGGTTGGAGATGTGCTGGTGTAAGAAACTGTGGGCGCGGCACTCTTCCAGGAACTATTGTGTAAGAGGTAGTGTGAAACGTTGTGTGAGGGTGTGCAAGAGATTGTCACATATTCTTTTCTCGCCATGAGTGACATCCAATTAAGTCATACTCAGAGTAGACTCACTGAAATCCAATGGGTCTTTTCTTAGTATGACCAAAAAAAAAAAAAAAAAAGGATATTACCCCATGACATTTGTTGGTTTTCATCTTGCAGAAGTTGAACTTGTGAATGGATTCAACACAAATATCCATTTCCATCATTGTGCTTTTGGGCACCTAGAAGTCAATACTATCTAAAATCCAGATTTGGGGAGATAGTGTTAAATTGGTCAACCTTTTCCATTACAACATTTTTAACAACATAATGAAAATGAATCTGTTAGTGTAATTGACTATAGGTTTAATTTAAGCTTGACTTGAAATTCACAAGACTGCTTTTCCCCACACTCCAATCCACAAATTATGTTGCTTGAGAGCAAATTCTGGAGAAGGCACTCAGTAATTCAACAGGCAATGAATGTTGTTCTTTGTCATTCATTTCTGCAGTAAAAACATCTGGCAAGCTCCACAGCACCTCAGGCAAACTGCTTGGCTGTATAGGATAATCTCCTCCTTTGCTTCCTCAGTTGCTCACTGTCTGTAAAAGAGCATAATGCCCTGCCTCACAACTTTCATTAGTTTTAACTCTAGCACTATCAACATTGAGGCTTTTGCTTTTCCAAGGCTTAATGCATTAGGGGCCAAACATGGTAAGCTATTTTCTAAGTGAAACTCCTAGGGACATCAAACAGTGTTTTGCACAGTTTAAGACTCTCGTCAAAATGACATTGGCTGAACTTTCAAAGAAGAAATGTCAAAATGGATCTGCAAAAAAATGTTTGTGCCGGGTCCACTCACAGTAACTCACACCTGCAAATAGTCACAAGTTAGTATTCATCAGCACTGCTAACTGAATGCACAGCAGACTGGTCTTAAGTGCTCCTTTGCATGCATATGTTGATGTTTGCAGACACATAAACTGTGGCTACTTTCTCCCTGAGATTTTAATCAAAGTGATCTTCATGTTCATTGAAGGCACACCAGGGAACCGCCTAACAGCACAACCCTATAGACACTTCCCTGGAAGTAAGCCCAGATGAATTCAGTGGGGCTTACGTCTGAGTAGATATGCACAGTATTTATTGTTAATCTCATTTCATTTCAGTTTTTATAATGTATTACAACTGTTTATAACTTAGACATACACAGGATTGCACTGCACACAGCCTATCTTTTACCATTCCAACACTTGTGACAGACAGTGACCCACTCTATTAAGATTTTGTAGCTTTAGGATTCCCAGTTTTCAGTCAATGTTTGTAGGGGGTGGGTTTTTCTTTTTTGCAGCCAAATCCATTTCCCCCTCAGCTGTTTTCATGCCATACTCATAACAATCTGAGTAGCATACTGAGTTCTAGTTTCAAGAGCATATTTGTTACCTTGAGAATGGCTGTGTATGATTCTAATACACTGCTGCAAGCAACCCTTTGCATTAGAAAGATATGCAACCCTTTGCATTAGAAAGATATTGACTCACATATTGAATACTTGACAGCAGCTCGCCAGAACTAGATCTAGGGTTGGGACATGAATTTGGCAACTGTGACTTCTGAAGAAGACTCATATGTTCCACACTTTACATACGGTTCCATTTTGGAATATGCCCTGCCGCTGGATTCAATGGCGAGGTTGCCAAGGGCTGCTGACTTTCTTCTTCTTCTTTTACAGATAGCTTCTGCCTGGCTAATGTACACAGCTCTTGCAACACATTTTGACAAGACAGCTGCAACTTCTACTGAGAGTGATGGGACATGATGGCATGCCATTAGTGTCCCAGAGATTGTACATTGAAAAAGATGGGCTTTCCCTGTGAGCAGTCCAGCTGGAGAGCAATCAGAGTGTAATTTGCCACTCTGCCTGAGAGGCTAAGATAATCTCTGGCATTACTAGTGGTTTAACTACTTTGGCAGACCCCACTGTTGCAATCAAAAATTACAGGATCTCGAGGTTGTCCAGTTCAAGCCTCTATCCCATTACAATACTGTTTGAAATATCTATCTAAAATTTCCATAATTTGGTGTTGGGCAAGCAGAGGGAGAAGAGGGGGAGGAGTAGATGGAGCAACCTGAAATAACAAGATAATCTGTCCCCGCTCATTGGGCATTCTGCCCATGTGGCCCATTTGTCCCCCTCTCAAATGAAGAGACCATCCCGAGTCTTTTTCCCCCCTAAGGAGTGGCTGGAAACTTACCTCTGGCAACAGTGGGAACACAATTCTGATTGGAACAATAAAATGCATATAAACTGTGTTGCCCACTTTAGTCGAGGGCCTCTTTGAATCTGGGCAACAGGTGAAGAGTGGAGAGAGAAGCCAAGTGACAAAGGTCTTCACAAACTTATATCTAGGCCTGAGTGACTATCAACAGTCACTCATGTATCTCTGTGTTCTCTGACAATCACCAAAGTTGTCTTTCTCTCTTAGCATAATCTGATTTTTTTTTTAAAAGATGAATGCTAATATTTAATCTAGTCAGATGGTTAAATAACAGTTAATAGACAGAAGCTCTTGTGAATCCCACTATTGACCACAAATTCAATTCTTATGTTTATTCTTCAGATTCTAAAGCATTGGGTTTTCTTTTTTAATTTAAGGCTACAAAGTTTGCATTTTAATTCCCTTCATGCTGAAGCAAAGTTACGCATAAATCTGGCTTCATTTTCCCTGGCTAAAATTGTAGCCAGTTTGGAAGGGTTCGTATTCCTGTCTAAACCATTTACACAGTGCTAGCTGAAGTGAGCCCACCTTTAAGTTTTTCCTTGATCTTGGCAAATGATTCAAGTAAGGCCTTTTGACTTTACAGTAAATTAACAGAGCAGTCTTTCCAACATTACACTTTCTGATTTAGAAAAGCATTTTTGTCCATGTTCCATGCTGAAGGTTAATTCCTGAGGTGTGGTACTCATGGAAATAGCTGAAAATTTGGCTCTGAAACTACAAAACTAACAGTCTGATCCTAGCTAGAGTCAGGCCAGCCTAAATCCATTGATTTCAATGAGCATATGCATGCCTAACTCTGTGTAGGAGCAGCCTGTAATAGAAACATCCATCTGAGTTACTGCAGGTGGTCAAGAGGCAATGAGAGCAATGAATGAAAGTCTAGCATGCAATCCATCACAGAAACTAAAGATACAACACAAGCTTTCATTGAAGGTGGCATGTATGTTTCTGAGCATTTAAGGCCAAACTACATTTACATGAAACTTTATTTGAATAGGGAGAAGGTGCTACGCAATGGAGAAGCTGCATAAGGAGACCAGGCAATGTTCAGTTTAAACAACATCTCACCAAGCAGCTTTCTCTCCCAGGTCTGTGTTTTCTTCGAAAAATGCTCTGGACCCCACAAGGGAAAAATGACATGCTTGGAAGGGGTGGGAACCCTGTGGCTCTCCAAATGTTGTTGGACTCCAAATCTCATCAGTCCCTGCCAACATGATCAATAGTCAGGGAGGATGGGAGTTGTAGTCCAACATTTTGCAGGCCACAGCTTCCCCAACCCTGTGCAAAGGGAAGTTTCAGATGGAACACTTTTCAGGGGAAGGGTATAGTGCACACACAACACATATTTTCCACTGCAGACTGCCCCTCCCAAGGGCACTTATCAAAGGAGAAGGGGCAATTATATTAATGTTATGTGCATCTGACCTTCAGAAAATGTACAAGTGAAAAAACATTTGCACAAGAGTCCATCTTCCAGAAGAAATAAAGATCTCTTTCAACAATGTGGGCACAGTGTTTTTTACGCAGCACCTTGGTGCTGACTCATTAAATGGACGGTCAATTAAAATGAAATGTTACAAATGGGAATTTAAATAACATGCCTGAAATTTAAGATACCCTGCCCACATGGTTCATAAAAACTTGAATTATGAATGTGATCTAAATCTTTCAATCAGGTGAAAAAACTGGGGTGATGCATTTCTGTGAGAAGTGCAAGTTCATTCAAGTTAAGCCCACAGAATAATTTCACATCACTCAATGGGAGAGATAAAGAGTCATGAAGAAGGGAAAGCTGGCCACTTAATCTATAATGTGGGATTCACTTAATGTTTATTGCATACCCTTCAACATTTCCCTAATGATAATTTTACTATTTATATCCCACACATCTTACTGGGCTGCCCCAGCCATTCTGGGCAGCTTCCAACATATATATAAAAAATTAAACATTTTTTAAAACTTCCCTGTACAGGATTGCCTTCAGATGGCTTGGGGTTCAGATAATGCCATTTCTCCAATGAAAATAGGGACATCCTAAGGAAAAGTGGGACATTACAGGATCAAATCAGAAACCGGGAGGGCTTCTCTAAATCAGGGACATCCCTGGAATATAGGGACACTTGGAGGGTCTGTTATTGTATATTTCTGCATTTCTTTCTCCACACTCCCCTACCTTCTAGTCTCCTCTTTATTTTTCAGAAATAAAGGATAATTTATGATGCTGCCACTGTTGCAAGCCAGCTCTGATCAGGTCAGGATGTACTCAAACTGTAGGAAATTGCCAGTCATTTGAAGGCCAAGGACCTAAATCAACCGACGTGATCTGGAAGGCGAACCTAGTGGCTAATCAAACTTTGATCACTATCTTTCAGGGAAACATGAGAAAATCTTTACTGGGCCTTTATACAATACAACCATGTGACTGAGAATTCATTTGCTGGTGTATTCCCTGCAAGCGAGTGGGGGGAAAGTAACATCAGAAATAGGCCTTATAGTCCAAACGACTTGTCTAATTTATGTACTAAAAAGCTCCATTAATTTGGTAGGTGGGGTCTGAAAGACACGCCTTTGAGCAAATGAGAATGCATTACTTTACGATTTATAGTAGAATAGGGAATTATACATGGCAATTGAAATGCTATGTTAAATCCATTTTCTCATGTTAACTCTCTGACTACCAGATGATTGTATCTAGCATCTCAGCTACTGCTCTCTCACACACACTTTTAGGGCTGGATTCAACTAACTTTTACTCACAGTTGGTCCATTGAAATTAATGAACCTAAATTCAACATTAATTTCATTGGGTCTACTTTGAGTAAAGGTTAGTTTAATGCAACCTTGGTAGCTCGGTGCATGAGGCACTTCTGGTGAAGATCTGAACCTTCTTATTTAAAATCTGCATACAATAGCTCATAAAAACGACAAACACACCTGTAAAATCTGATACTCTTATGAGTCTCTTAACAAAATCCTGGTCTGCCATGCACAGAAAACAAGGCTCGTGATTCAAAGTACAGTAAGGATGCTGATTGAAATGCTTTAGTCCCTTCAGCCTTACACTTGACTTTCTCTGGATAGCACTCAAGTTGCATCAGCACCATGACAATAACATCAAAGTGAGCACACACATAAACTCTGGATATAAATCAGGGATTGGCCAGATTTCCCCTCTAAATCTTTTGGTATGCCGTAGGTGCTTATGTGCAAGCTGTAGAAAAACATTCCTGCAGACTAACTGCTATGCTATAAGGCATCATGTCAAAAGTTAACAAAGAGCCAATTTAGAAGCTCTCTGCTCTAGAGGTTGGACTGCCTGGAAGCTTCTGCATTTTTTTTCACCCCACAGGTGATGCTGTGGACCTCTCCTCCTCCTGTACCCCATACCCCCTTACTGGACCGGGCATGAAGGACTGGTAGCATTGCAAAGGCCTGTCATGTTACCCAAGAGTCCATGGAAATCTGGCTTCAGGCTATTTTGTTGGCAGGTTGACTGGAGAAACAGACATGTTTGGAAACTGGGCTAAAAGAACAACATTGGGATAGCTTAAACCTTTCAATGACATCTTTTCACAACCTTCATCTGTGTGTTAGCAGTTAAATAGTGAGGTTTTACAACTTTATGTGAGCAATACCCAAGGACAGTTTTAAGAGTCCTGACATTCCAAATACACAAATTCCTTAGTCATTCCATTATAGTATTTTGTTAGTAAACGTGTTTAGTTCCCCCTAGGCATCAGCTCATACAGTGAGTGTAGATTCTGATGAAGAACAGAGCCAAATAAAAAACAGAGCTAGATATAAATTCATTGACCAGTTTTAAAATACGTGTGAAATTTGTGTCTGAAGACAGAATACCAGTTCTTTATTTCATAAGCCGCTGTTCTGTTTTCAGACACACATTTCACAAGGAAGGAATTCTCATTCATTTTTATTTTAGGAAACAAGTATCTCAGCATAAGGGCTAATCAATTCATAGCACGTGCCAGGTGAATGCTAACCAAAACCACTTCAGCATGGTGTCAGTTCCACAGTGGCCATGTGGATCCCCAAAGTTTTGTTAAGTTCCTTGTCACCACTGGGTCCTTGGGTGGTGGGATGGTAACTACACACAAAATGCAGTGAATCCACAATGCATTAATTCCATAGTATGTACCAGTCACCACAAGGAAGCTATTTTAGCTGGCCTCCATGGAGCCAGAGTAATGTACACATTACAGTGAATCCTGGGGTAAGGGACAATGTGAAGATAAAGTGTACAAAGAAGTTGAATGAAAGAAATGCATTCTATCCCCACCAACCTGTTCTGTTTTGAAGTTGTTTATGTAAATAAAGGTGATCTTATTTCTGTTTATTTCTGTTTATTATAGTTTGGTTCCCTACAGGTTTATTTATTTATTGCTGTTTTTTCCCCACATATACAGTGTTGTATACGTGTGTCAGGTTTAGCACTTCTCCCACACAAGACACAGCACGCTGGCAGTTCGACTAAAGGTAAAGGTAAAAGGACCATTAGGTCCAGTCGTGGCTGACTCTGGGGTTGCGGCGCTCATCTCACTTCATTGGCCGAGGGAGCCGGCGTACAGCTTCCGGGTCATGTGGCCAGCATGACTAAGCCACTTCTGGCGAACCAGAGCAGCGCACAGAAACGCCGTTTACCTTCCCGCCGGACGTGCTTTTGAACTGCTAGGTTGGCAGGAGCAGGGACCGAGCAACAGGAGCTCACCCCGTTGCGGGGATTTGAACCGCCGACCTTCTGATTGGCAAGTCCTAGGTTCTGTGGTTTAACCCACAGCGCCACCCACGACTAGTTGAGGTTTATTTATCAACAACAGGCTTTCAGAAATCCAAGCTTCCCACAACTCATACCTCACTGTCGGAGTCAGTTGACTCGACTGGCTTCTGGCCCTTCCCAAGGACAGATATACCCCAGGCCGGCCCCCGCTTCCTGCTGGTCTTCCTTTGTTCTACTTGCTTGCTCCGCCTCCTACTTCTTAGAGACTCAGGTGCAGCCAATTCCTCCTCCTCTGGAGTTGAATACAACTGCCTACTACCACCAGCATCCTGCTCCTTCATCTTTGTGCTGCTGCAAAAACTTACAGGCAGCAATCCAGAGAGAGAAGGGTTTATCTCACTTTCGTGGTGTGAATGAACCAAGTTCCTGTTTTCCTCTGCCTCTTTCTCCCCCTCTGCAGAGTCCTCTCTGCCGGCCATGTCTCTGACAACACAACAAAGCTGTGAGGTAGGTTAGGCAGAGAGCTAGTGACAAATTGCATATAAACTTGTGTATATTTTAAAAAATTCACACTAACAGGTTGATGAATTTTCATGAGGACTTAAAAAATGCAAACTGATGTGTAAATGTGGAGAATTGAACACTGGAAGATTGAAAAAATGGGAAATTGAAAAAACCCAAAATTGCAGATTCACCTAGGTAGCCCTTTATTTTCTCCCAGTGCTCCAGACTGAAGAAGCATCATCCCTGCGTTAGCAGGAAAAGAAGACACTATAGCTATGCTGATTGTTATCAACAATGTTCCTGAGAGACATAACACAACATATTGGTCCAAATCCTAATTTACTCTTTGTGTGAAGTCACAACAAAATGATTTTATTAGGTTTGTGTGGTGTTTCATTTGAACATCCATGTATGCGATGGCAGCTGCCATTGGTTTGGTAATTCCCAACCTACATTCATGCAAAAGATCATTCAGATGAAACAGTTGTCATAAAAAAGCTGTGTGTCAAAGCCAACTACCTGACATTCAGAAGACATCTTAAGGAAGCCCTGTTCAGGGAAGTTTTTAACGTGTGATATTTTATTGTATTTTTGGTTTTTATGGAAGCCGCCCAGAGTGGCTGGGGAGGCCCAGCCAGATGGGCGGGGTATAAATAATAAATTATTATTATTATTATTATTATTATTATTATTATTATTATTACCTTGAGAGTCTGCCCTAAGTTTTCATAATCATAAGTCACTATGGCACTATCAGTCCCCCTCAAGCAAAATCTTGGGAAGTATACAATTTGCCTAGAAAGGAACTGCAGAGGGAGGCTGGGAGAAGAAAAACATAGATGCCCGTGCTCCTGACTTAGTATCGGGGGACTTTTGAACCCAGCCCAGTTTAGGAAAACGCAGGAGAATCTGCTTGTGAACTCAACAGGACTGGCTATCAGTGCCTTACTGGTGCATCATCAAGGTAAGGTACAGGTAAAGGACCCCTGGATGGTTAAGTCCAGTCAAAGGTGACTATGGGGTGTGGTGCTCATCTCGCTTTCAGGCCAAGGGAACCAGTGTTTGTCCACAGACAGCTTTTCCTGGTCATGTAGCCAGCATGACTAAACCGCTTCTGGTGCAGCAGGGCACCGTAATGGAAACCAGAGCACATGGAAATGCCGTTTACCTTCCCACCATAACGGTACCTATTTATCTACTTGCACTGGTGTGCTTTTGAACTGCTAGGTTGGCAGGAGCTGGGACAGAGCAACAGGAGCTCACCCCCTCGCACAGATTTGAACCTCCAACCTTCTGTTCGGCAAGCCCAAGAGGCTCAGTGGTTTAGACCACAGCGCCACCAGCATCCCTTGCATCATCTAGCCCAGCCACAACACATGTGCCCTCTCTTCAGTCCACCTTCTAGGATGCTGGGGATTGTTAGTGCTGATGAGCTTGCTGCAAAACTGTCAAGCACAATTTCAATACTGCCCCCAACAACAACAACAAAAACACGAGAGAGAGAGAGATGTACACACAACAGATCACTGCACTGTTGAAATTCACGTGGCCAGTTGCTGATCAGAGCCATGAGAGACTTTTGTTTCCACTGCTTTCCAGTGTTTGTTTGTAATGTTTGTACTTCCAAAGAGTTCCTAGCAATGTGCATATGCTTTCCAGGTGGTCTGCCATCCAGGCATTATTTAGGGATGGAGCAACTTTCTCTACAAAGAGGCACAAGCAGGTGTGCTACACCCACAATCAGAGCCAATTTTTGTCCTTCTTTGGTACAAAGGAATGGAATGTAGCAATATTAATGTCTAGATATTAGAAACTCATTTCTTTGGCCTGTTTTCTCTTTTTAATATTAAGAGAGAGAAATTCCTGCATGAGACAAGTCATAAGTTATTGCACAATGCCTTACTCAGATTGTCTCTCAGGCCAGTAGGTCTGCAATAAATTAACCATAATTTGAAGCCCAGATGTGAGCTTATCATCCTTTGCAATAATCTATTTGCCCAGTAGACTTTGTATATGACAAGGGAAATTTGGAATAAGTCATGTTTATTAAAATAATTCTTTTCAAACTATTAAGAAAAACTGATGCACATTCTGCCTATGGTATTTTTAGATCTTTACTATGTTTAGGACTGTCAGGTAACTTAGGTTAATGCCCATCCCTTTAGAGTTCAAGTGGCAAGAAAGTAGGCAGCAAAGTTACCTCCTGCCTTGACTGATGCAACTGTTCCTTTACCTATCCTTCTCTTTTCCAAGAGACAACTTGAAGTAGGACTAAATTTCAGAACTAAATTTATCTGCCTTATGCTAGATGCCATCTAAACCAACAAACACATATAACAAACTCAAATGATTAGCAGTAGATAACTGTGCTGCATTATGATTTGCCCCACCATATTTTGGACTTTGAAATTAACTGGAGACACGTGCCTTATTTTGTAGCACTGAGAGGCAGGATGCTGGTTTATTGTTCATAGGCATATTTATGTGACATATTTATATTTACTGGCATTAGAAACTAGGACAAAGAGGCAGAAAAAAGTGGGGGGGGGAGGAGAGTACCTGGGACTACATGAAAAAATGCAATCTGCTAGTGAAGTTAATTACAAAAACATTCTGTGACTGACAAGAAGCCAGGTAAGTACAATTCCATTCATATAAGCATCTGAAGAGTTGCAGAAAGTTAAATACAAAAGTACATGTCAATAAGAGAAAAATAATGGCCAACCAGTTCATGAACTGAGGGACCATAATGGGTAGAGAACATGCTTTGACAGCAGAAGATCTCAGGTGAAATCCTAGGTGTCTCCAGTTGTTGTTTTTATAAGAAAAATATCTCTGGTAGCAGGGACAGGAAAGGCCTTTATCTGCCTGACATCTTGGAGAACTGCTGCCTGTCAGAATAGGCAATATTGACCTGTGGCTCAAAATAAGTCTTATCCAGGGTTGAGGGATCTGAAATGAATGTCAGCAAGCAGAGGGGGAAAGTGAACATTGTTACTGATTGAGGGATTTTTTTGACCACCACATAGCATTCTCCTTCCCAATCCAATGGTGTCCTAATTTCTTGTATGCTTTGGGAGTTTGGCTCCCAATGTCTAAAACCACGTTTTCTTTGTGCAATACTGCAAACAACTCACAGTATCCCATATGTCTAACGTGGTAGGATTTGGGCTGCAAAAGCATATGCCACAAAAAAACTGGTTTTCATCTTTTTGAGGTAGAATAATAATGACTAGGGTGGCCACAGTAATACTTTATAGAGGGCACATCTCTATTTTAAGGGCTGTCTGGTCCAAGTCTGGTAAAGGACCATAAGAAGGAAGGGAGAGCAAGAGGCCTTGATGTTAGCAGTTAGCAACCAGGTTTGGCACACAGCATAGCACAGCACAGGGAGGGCAAGGGGGCAACTTGCCCCCAATGAACCATAAACCCAGCTTTCATTTCTAGAATTGTAGAACCTGAGTTTTGAGGCAAAATATGCAGGCACTATTTTCATTTGTTTTCTGAGAGATCATCCTGTTCCCTCCTTTCACTGTTTTTAGCTAATGAATGTTGTCACAGCAGTGACTGACATTTCGTAAAGCTGACCTAGCCAATTAGAAAAGGGAGAAGGCTTGAGTGAAATACTATTAACTAGACCAGGCATGGGGAACCTGTAGTATTTCAGAAGTTGTTGGAATGCAGTTCCCATCAGCCCCAGCCAAAATGGCCAATGATCACAGATTATTTGTTTTAATTGCTTTGTTAATGCCAATGCAATTAAAGTCACTTGGCGCTGTGGATTAAACCACAGAGCCTAGGACTTGTCAATCAGAAGGTCAGCGGTTCGAATCCCTGCGACGGGGTGAGCTCCCGTTGCTCGGTCCCTGCTCCTGCCAACCTAGTAGTTCGAAAGCACGTCAAAGTGCAAGTAGATAAATAGGTACCACTCTGGTGGGAAGGTAAAAGGTGTTTCTGTGAGCTTCTCTGGTTTCCCAGAAGTGGCTTAGTCATGCTGGACACATGCTCCCTCAGCCAATAAAGCGAGATGAGTGCCGCAACCCCAGAGTCAGCCACGACTGGACCTAATGGTCAGGGGTCCCTTTACCTTATACCCATATTTTAGGGGCTGAGAGATTGTGAGTTGCAAAAGCTTGGCAAAGTAACACAATGTTGTAATACTTATTTTCTTATAGGAAGGGGGGTGTAGTGAGGAGGGATCTGTGAACTTAAACGTAGCAGTGGTTTAATTAATTAAGGGCTAGAAGAGATGAAGGAAGCCAAGGAAAGAATTGAGGGTTTCAATGGTGAGCAGAAATATGTCTGCAAGACAGGTTTACCTGTTGACAGACCACATGTCTATCCACTGAACACTAACAGAGGCATAGACCTGTAAAACAATACAAGTTTTTCAAAAGCAAGGTCTATCCAAGCCTTGTCACTGCTCAGTCACCAGATCTATAAAAAATGGTAGATCTGTTCTCTGATACATGTATTTAAAGTATTTATTCCCCGCCCCCCCCAAAAAAAAAATTCCTGCAGGCGCCCGCAGCACACAAAGTACCCCATCAGAGCCTTCTTTACTTTGGTGAGATGTTCTGCACTATTTAAATCAGGGGGGTCCGAAGTGTGGCCCAGCCCCAGCCTTCACACTGCCTTCCCAAAGTCAGGTAAGCAGCTGTGTGTGGCCCGTGGGTTCCATGTTGAAGTATCCTTGTGACCTGGGCTACCCTGATTTAAATGATAGCAATTATTTCTAAGTGTGGTGGCCAATGACTTTAAACAATAAAGTTTTATTAATTCTAAATGTGCATTTATAGATCTAAATTAGTATGTGAAAAATTAGGCATGTTTATGTACATACATGCCTAATTTTCTGGTGATGCATAATTGGCTACCCTACCTACAACATTTTTTTAAATAACAAACTGTTCCATAGCATCTCTCTTCTGTTCATTCTTTGAAACCAAACCCTTTGCTGTTTCTGCTACAGTGTGCAATATAACAGTGTAACTGAGATCCCCTGAGATAATGAAATTGTTGTGTGCCTCAAAAGAAAAGAAAAGAAAAGAAAAGAAAAGAAAAGAAAAGAAAAGAAAAGAAAAGAAGAAAGACATTAAAATCCATTGAGGTTGTAATCCTGTACCCAGTTTCCAGTGAGTGACCAGTAACCTCAGTAAACTCAATGGGACTTACTTTTGAACAGACGTGTGTAAGATTGAACTGAGACACAATAACTTTATATGAGCAGTTTATAGTTTATTGTTCTGTTCCACTCTGCTTACCAAAAGCGAATGAACTTTAGAAACCTAAAAAGCCAACATTTCAGAGCATGAGCCAGTAAAAATGTCAAACTTATTTCCAGATTCTTGCAGTCATGCAGCCCTCGCATTCTTGAAAACGTTTAGTAAGAACTTAAAAATGTTTGAGTGAATAGGTTAGCAGGGCTATTATTGACATCCTGTGTGTTCCTTGAAGTACTTAATGCCCAAATCTCTTATAAAATGGGTTCAGCAGTTTAGCTTCTTTGATTCCAATTATGGTACGGCTGTTTATCTGGTTTAAATTCCCAAAAAAAGTTCAGCCCAACTGTCGTGTTTATTATTTGTTTTTGGCTAATGTACGGCTCACATGATCATGTATCAAAGCTTTTTGAAATTTCTTCATGTGTTAGAGAGAACACTATAAAGGTAGCATGCAGGTGATATTGGACACCAGACCAACTTCCTCATATGTCATATGGGATCAAGCCACTGTGGTTGGTGGAGATGTGGAAGTAAACTGAGTTATTATCATCTTTATTGGGGCTTCCCAGTAGCACAGGCCTTCCGAAGGCTGGTACTCTCTGATATATCTAAAATAATTCTGGAACTCATGGTTTTCTTTCTTTCTTTCTTTTTAAAATAGTTTTTATTGAATTTTACATTTTTATCATACTGACTATATCACATAACAAACAAAATACAGACCCCCCTCCCCCCCATGCCTTCCCTCAACTTCCTTTTCTGGTTTTTTGCATAATAACGTCTCCTGCTTCCTTTGTTTTATCTTAATACTGAGTTCTCTATATTACTTGTTGTTATACTCTTGTCTTATTTAACATCCTCTTTGTAGTTTCTATATTTGTTTTAGTTGATTGTGAGTGTTTACTCAAACCCTGCTAGTGAGTCCATCTCTTCACATTGTTTCTGTATATACAACATGAATGGTTCCCATTATATTTTAAAGTCTCTATTGTCTTTATCTTTAAGTCAGTTTTGCCATTTCAGCATATTCCATCAGCTTTCCTTGACATTCTTCTTTAGCTGGAATTTCGTCGCTTTTCCATTTTGGGCTAACGATGTCTTTGCCGCAGTTGTAGCATACTTGAAAAGTTTCTTCTTCTCTTTTGGCAAATCTTGACCTACAATGCCTAGTAAGAAAGCTTCTGGTCTTTTTACAAAAGTGATCTTAAACATTTTTTTGATCTCATTATAAATCATATCCCAATAATTTTTAATTATTTTGCAATTCCACCACATATGAAAAAACGTGCCTTCTTTTTCTTTACACTTCCAACACTTATTGGAGCCTGTTTTGTACATTTTGGCTATTTTTGCAGGTGTAATATACCATCTGTACATCATTTTCATATAGTTCCTTTTTAACAATACACAATCAGTAAATTTTAAATTCACTTTCCATAACTTTTCCCAGTCTTCCAGTTGTATATTATGTCCTAAATCTTGTGCCCACTTATCATTACACATTGAACCTCCTCATCTTTGGTTTCCCATTCTAATAATATATTATACACTTTCTTCAAAAATTTGGTATTATCGTCTATAATTTCTCTTTGAAATCTAGATGTGGTAAAACTGAATCCTTTCTTATTATCTTCTTTGAATACCTCAGTTGATGATATTGCAACGGAACCCATGGTTTTCTCATTCCAGTTGTCCATATTGTCCGTCTCAGTGCAATCCAATGTTGACATTACGCTAAAGGCTTACTGATCCTATTGCTGGTAGCTTCCTGGTATGCATTGTGCAGACAGAGAAGACTTTACAAGGCCTGGTGATTAGTCATTGCAGAGAAAAAAACTCATGATTTGAAAGTGAAAAAAGGAAAAGAGAAGCCAGGGAAATTCTATATGGTGTGGTTGCCATTTATTTAATGAAACACTAATGAAACTGGACTTAAAGATAAGATAAAATGCTTCCTGTCCATGCTGGATATACTGAAAAAGGATAAGATGGTCATTCATGGCATTCGTGGGACATTATATTTCGTACACTCTGCTTTCCTGTATAGACTGAAAAGAGACATTTTTGTTAAAGTAGTACCTGATTTCACTAATTGTGTGTGAGGCGGGGCAGGTGTTTCAGAATTACTATGTTATGTATTTGTCATCACACTAAAAACCCAGTAAGAATGATTTCAGGAGAGCCCTTGAAAATGCTTTATAAAACCCCAGAAAAGATATAACTCATGGAAAGGATTGTTCTTTTCTTTTCTTTTCTTTTCTTTTTCTCTTCTTTTCTCTTCTCTTCTCTTCTCTTCTCTCTGCTCCCTTATTTCCACAAGCTGTTATCATTTATTTTACTGGCATGAACAAATTGTAGGGTTTTTCCTTCCCTTTCTTAAAATTCTCATTATCACTAGGGAGCCAAAGACACTACAGCACATGAGTCTGATTTCCCCCTCCATTGGTCAATGAACTTAGATAGTGACTGCAAAAACAAACAAACAAACAAAAACTGTTGAATGAAGTGCAAAGCTCATTCCAACTTTTCATTTTCTCTGGGATATCCTGGAGTGCTTCTTGCTTTTTCTGGATCCACATGACTGACGGGAAGTAGATAGAATTAACCAAGACAACATCTTAAATAATGAACCTCATAATGTGAGAATAACCCGTCTCTTCGGTTTGCCTTTCTGATATTTGCACATTTATTGTTATTATCATTTATTTATTAACCACCTTCTAAACAACCATCTCAAGGCACTTTACATGTAAGATAATTAAAAACAGCTTCAGGGTGTGTGTATCAAGAAGAAGAAAAATCAGAAGCAGAGGCAGGCTGTCCTCTTTTGACATTTTACATGCTTTTCCTGGCACAAATCTTAACCTTCGTGATGAGTACAATTCCCTGGAAAGTTCTTCTATGCAAGTCGTTTTGAATTGTGCTCTTGCACAATACAGCAGGACTAATGAAGGCAAATTTTCCATTAAACTGCCCCAACTTAGAAGAAACACTAGGTTTGTTCACAAATTAAAATGAACGCAGGTACGTCTTATGACGACACATGTACGGGGGTTTGTATGAAAGAGTTGATTACTTGTATGAAAGAGTTGATTACTTGTTGATTAGCTGTTGGTTATAAACAATAAAAATCTGACTCACTGAATTTAGCTGTAAGTAATTTTATGATCTTTTCACTTGTAGTAATTCTAGGCACACTTTCCTGGGAGTAAACACCACTGAACAGATTGAGACTTACTTCTGAGTAAACCTCCACTGGCTGCAATTCACACTAATCTGGGAGTAAGTCTCATGGAATGCAGTGGAACTTACTTATGAGTAAACCTGCACAGGATTGCCCTGCCAATTTGTGTTCTTTCTACATTTAACAAGGCCTGGTTCTGGTAACAGGGGTGTCACACATTACATTAAATGAGTATACAGTCTGCGTACCTATATACACAAATAGTTGAGCTGTACACTGATACGGTTACTCAGATGTAATGTTCCATGAGTGTACAGTGTGTGTATCTGTGAATTTTATTTCCTTCTGTAAACCACTGAGTGGACTTTAGTTGATGGACAATCTAGAAATAGCATAAATAAATAAAAATTTAACCAGCTGCACTGACAATATGGGAGAATTAGTAGTCATAGTACAATGGAGTGTTCCTGAGCAGAAAATTGTCTGCTTAAAGCTTCCTACTCCAACGTATTGCACTGCAAAAGGCAGAAGTTCAATGAATGCAATATGGAGACTGTCAAAACACAAGGTATTTCAAAACAGTAAGGTGTCAAGGATGGAGAGAGTCATGTTTTTTCTATATAATATTTTCCCCCATAGTTGCATTCTTAAAGCCTCAGCCTACTATACTCGTGACCCACTGAAAGAAGAATGC
Source organism: Podarcis filfolensis (assembly GCF_964270895.1). Taxonomy (NCBI): domain Eukaryota; kingdom Metazoa; phylum Chordata; class Lepidosauria; order Squamata; family Lacertidae; genus Podarcis; species Podarcis filfolensis. The sequence continues at coordinate 95,384,734 of NC_139604.1, forward strand.
CATTAAAGAGGGGCAAGATTAGTATATGGAGGAAATACTAGTATATTGTGAATGTGGCATGATGTTGCTTCATTTCTTGTTCATATCAAACTGCACCATGTTTACTGCGCTGTAACTACGCAGTAAGGAAGTTGTGAGCTAAATTTACCGCAATAAAGTAAAATTATCATACAACATCTTTGCCATGTGCTAAACTCCGCATGCACCTGAGCTTACAAAACATAGTCCTTCCTATATATTTTGTTGAGTCTCTTCAGCCAGAGGAAGTGGTGCTTGTGGAATTAGTTTCATCACTTCCTCTAGCAGCCGAGTGAACCATGAAGACCTTCCCTTCAGTTATTTACTCAGCTTAGTCAGTGTGTGAATTAATGTTCTTCTTTTACCTGGTTTCCATCATCTCATGAAAAGAAAGCCAATGGAGGATCTAGAGGGGAGCCAAGCACCTGCTGTGAGCAGTTGAGAGCTTTCAGACTGAATTAAATTTGCTGGAACTAGGGGAGCTCCACATCCTCAAGAAGCAAGAGGATACCTGTCTGGTAACTCGAACCCATCATACTGGTAAAAGAAATAGTTCAAGAAATGAGCAAGAGGAGATGGATTTTAATGACCATGTAAAAGTACATGAAATTTCCTCTTGCATAACCACAAGATTTTCTCAGTCTGTGTCCCTGATATATTTATGGTGTATTTAGGAAACCTTTTCCTTAGGGGTTTTAAGGTGTTTCACTGAATTATATACACTTGCCACATCATGTTTCACACTAATCGAAAGCATCTCTCACAATAATCTGCAACTCAAATAGCTCACCGAGACAAGCAGCCTTAACTAATTTTTTAAAACAAATTTGTAAATAGCACCAGGCTTATAAGTATTGTGTGAACAAATTGTGACTGTATAATTAATAGATTTTGTTTTGTGGTTTTGGAAACTGAGTAAGTAGCTGTGTATTAGATAAAGTTTATGATTGCACCACAGTTCAAGATTTTGGAGGGACCATCAAGTACTTTCCAAAGCAACAAATGTTTTTATTATCTTTTGGAAGATCTGGTTTTTAGCTAAGAAATAAGTACCTGGAGGACATAGTGCCCAAAGCTTTTAATGTTGAATTACGATTGGTTTTGACATCTAAAATTGTTGAATTCAGATTTTGGCCAAGAAGGAGTTTGCTGGCTAGGCTACATATTCATTGGATGCCACTCTACGTTTCTCTTTTTTTCTACAAAAATTAGAAAATTGCCTTGATATCTAAAGCCTTCATTGGCTCCATAAAAAGCAGATCCATTCCTCCTGTTGGTTCAGCATACAATGCTCAAATTGAAATGGAGTAAAAAACAAACGAACAAAACCTGTAGATTTTTCATCTTCTGTAAACCAAAATGGGCACTGAGTTTCACCCAGTTGTAACACTTAGAATCTACCAGTGACTATGTGAGCTTTTTATTTTAAAAAAATTCATTAATCACTGGCGTCTTTTCAACACAACCTATGCATGATGAGTGATGGGAGCAACCATATGGGCCTCAACTGTAAGCTTTCTTTGGTCTCAACATACCATACAAGTGCTAAAAGTGGAGAAAGGGTCTGATCCAGCAAGTCAATTTCTCCTGTGGAATGAGAAATGCCATGCCTGAGACTGCTGTGTAAACAACAGACCATATCCCAACTATATGCATTACATCCCTCATGTGTACACTGGGCACTTTGTCACAAAAGTACAGCAGCCTTCTTTTGCTCCTGATGTTCTCCAGACCGAACCAATAAGCTGTAGGTTCAGTTTCAAGAATGCCCCTTTCGTACTCTCCATTCAATTTAGTGATGAGAAATTTTGATTTAATATATTTTTGTCTCACATACTCGGCACATAGGCATTCACAGCAGCTTGCAAACATAAAAACACATTTAAAACAAAACAAGAAGAGTTAAATCAACCCAAGCAAATAAAAAGTGCAGTAAGCACAGAGAGAAAGATATCAAACAATCCATAACATTTCTTAAACAGGAAGTTTTTTAACCGAGCTCTGAAAGAATGCTAGACATGAACATAAAAAGAGCCTGCTGGAATAGGCCAATGGACCTTCAAATCCAGCACCCTGTTCTCACAGAGGCCAACCAGATCCCCATGAGAAACCACAATCAGGATCAAAGCACAAGAGCCCACTTCCCTCCTGTGGTTTCCAGCAACAGCCATTCAGAAGCATTGCTGCCTCCAACTGTGAAGGCAGAGCAAAGCCATCATGGCTAGGAGTCACTGGTAGCCCTCTGCTCCATGACTTTGTCTTCTTTTCAAGCCATCTAGGTTGGTGACCAGTGGCAGCGAATTCCCTAGTTTAACTATGCACTATGTGAAAAAGAGAAATCTCTATGTGGGACAAGAAGCTACAGTTAGAACTTGATATGGAACAACTGATTGGTTCAAAATTAGGAAAGGAGTACAACAAGGCTGTTTATTGTCTCCCTGCTTATTTAACATATATGCAGAATTCATCATGCGAAAAGCCTGGGCTGGATGAATCCCAAGCCGGAATTAAGATTGCCGGAAGAAATATCAACAACCTCAGATATGCAGATGACACAACCTTGATGGCAGAAGGTGAGGAGGAATTAAAGAACCTTTTAATGAGGGTGAAAGAGGAGAGCGCAAAATATGGTCTGAAGCTCAACATCAAAAAAACAAAGATCATGGCCACTGGGCCCATCACCTCCTGGCAAATAGAAGGGGAAGAAATGGAGGCAGTGAGAGATTTTACTTTCTTGGGCTCCATGATCACTGCAGATGGTGACAGCAGCCACAAAATTAAAAGACGCCTGCTTCTTGGAAGAAATGCAATGACAAACCTAGACAGCATCTTAAAAAGCAGAGACATCATCTTGCCAACAAAGGTCCGTATAGTTAAAGCTATGGTTTTCCCAGTAGTGATGTATGGAAGTGAGAGCTGGACCATAAAGAAGGCTGATCGCTGAAGAATTGATGCTTTTGAATTATGGTGCTGCAGGAGACTCTTGAGAGTCCCCTGGACTGCAAGAAGATCAAACCTATCCATTCTTAAGGAAATCAGCCTTGAGTGCTCACTGGAAGGACAGATCGTGAAGCTGAGGCTCCAGTACTTTGGCCACCTCATGGGAAGAGAAGACTCCCTGGAAAAGACCCTGGTGTTGGGAAAGATGGAGGGCACAAGGAGAAGGGGACGACAGAGGACGAGATGGTTGGATAGTGTTCTTTAAGCTACCAGCATGAGTTTGACCAAACTGTGGGAGGCAGTGGAAGACAGGAGTGCCTGGCATGCTCTGGTCCATGGGGTCACGAAGAGTCGGACACGACTAAATGACTAAACAACACGTGAAAAAGAGCTTTCTTCCATCTGTCCCGAATCTTCCAGCATTCAGCTTCATTGGAAGTCTACAAGTTCTAGTGGTTTGAAGGAGAAAAACTGCCCCCTGTCCACTTTCTCCATCCTGTGCATTATTTTATCAATTTCTACCATGTCACCTCTTACTTGCTTTTTTTCTAAACTAAGAAGTCCCCAATTCTGCAAGCTTTCCTGATAGGGAAGTCGCTCCATCTCCTTGATCATTTTGGTTGCCCTATTCTGAACCTTTTCCAACTCTATCATATCCTTTTCAAGGTGAGGCGTGCAGAAACTTAACATATAAACCTTGTTAAGTGAAGAAATTCCAAAAGGACGGTGCCACTAGAGAGAAGGTTGAAGATCAGGCTTTCCTCGTCTGCATGTCAATGCAAGAGGAGACCCTAAGGCAGGGATGGAAATCCTGTGGCCCGCCAGATGTTGTCTTCCATGGATTCTACTATCACTCCGTTTTACATCAATAGAGATCACTGCATGATATAGGAAAGAAGCATATTCCCAGTACTCAGAGCACTGATAAATGCAAAATGAAGTAAAGAAGTAGTAGGACTACTACATACAGCAATAAGGGTTTTTAAAAAATGCATCTCCTTTGTTCTCATTTTTAAAAAATGTAGAGAGACAGGCCATTGGAAGGAAGACTGTTTAGTATAGTGCAATATAATATCTAGTTTTAATATCTAGTATGAAATTTTATTGCAAGAAGGAGAACAGACTTAATCGTAATTCAAATGCTAGATGCATTACAGAAACTCATCAGGTCCAAGAAACGTTAAGATGGTTTACCCATCTAGGCTGCACTGTATTTTGTCATGACTTTTTATTTCTGCACTTGAAGCCTCCCAGGCCCTGAGCTGCCTAATAGAATATAAAAGAGGTTTTGTGGGTTTTCCTCAGGAAAAATATATGCAACCATATGGCTAATCTCTTCAGTATGTTTTAGAAAGCACCCCGGCTCCCCCTTCCCTCCCTCTTTGGTTACAGGTAAAATGGTGTTCTGTCCTACCAACTTAATCTCTTTTCTACAGCCAGTTGTGCAAACATGTCTCTTGGTCATCAAAACCTCTGCTCTGGAATGGAACAGAAGTTTAAACACACACACACCACTCCATTTCTTCCCTTTCTCACCACCCTTCTTCATAATGATGTGAATCTTCAGATAAATTGTGAAAAATAATATACAGAGTTGCTCACAATTTACCTGAATGTGATTACTTAGTTAGGTATCTCTTTGGTAGATGTCAAGAATAATTTATAGCTACATTTACTAGGTCTATGTAGATCATTCCTTTCTGTACCAAACAAACAGAGACCAATCCTTTAACTGAAAGCAATCATATCTCAATCATATGTAAATATGATTCACATTTCCAAGTGCTCAGTCACAGACATTTAATTTGATGGTTTGGCTGGATAGGTGCATGCCAGGAGATAAAGCTGGACCAGGTCTACAGGTGGAATAGAGAGGTCTGAGAGGAAAGGAAGCCTAGTGATATGGTGTTTCAACTGGAAGGGAGATGCTCTCCAGCCACTGCCCCCCTCGCAGTTGGGAACTGTTGACACTAACCTACACAGGTAGGGGTTGTCAGTGAATTGACCATGTGCCCCCTTCTAGAGGTGGAAATGGCATTGGGCAGGATCTAAAATATGACAGGGGGGACTCCCATATGGGGTTCTGAGATGATGCATCAGCTCCTGCCCACAGCTTGGGTAGTGGTGGACCTGACATCAGTCACCTCAAATTGCCAGCATGATCCTAGTTGCATGGCCATTGGGACTTTGCTGGTCAACTCCTGTGGCCGTTCCTCAGCAAGCATGCTGAGATGATTTTGTTTGAACAAAACATCAGAGTTCGAAACGGAAAGCAGATTTGGGCAACAATGGCATGCCAACCCTGCTTGCCTGCTGTAATCAAAAAAGTTGTGGCCCGTTTCAAAACACACACACACACACACACACACACACACACACCTTTTGGTCTTATTGTTAGCCTAACCCTTGTATCCAAGGCAGCTTGTTGTTCCTGCCCCACAGCTGTAATGGGGCATGAAGTAAACCAAGGAAGGAGAACAAAGGAAGAGAAGGAGTTCATTAATTGTATCCTGGGCAAGGCAAGTAAGGCAAATTCACTCATAGAACTAAACTGCCAGACTGACGATACCAATATCCTTTTCACCACCACATACATGTTTCCTATACATATTTACTTGAAAGCAAGTCCTGCTGCATCAATGGTCATGTGGAACACACTTCCCATAGAAATTAAGCAGGCAACAATCCGCTGTGCATTTCACCAGATACCTAACAACCTTTCCATTTTTGCAGGCCTTTTCAGAAGGGTGAGTTTTTCCTCTGGCAGCATTTATGTTGGTCATTTTCAGGTACTGCATGTTATCTGTTTTATTTCATTTCACTTTGATGCTGTATACTACTATGAAATTGTTTCATATTTAACATCTTGTAAATATTGCAAATAAAATAAAATACATAATGTGTACGGGCATAGCCTCAACCTGCATTCCTGTACCCACTTACATGGGAGAGTAAATTCCGCTGAACTCAGTGGCGCTTACTTTTTGAGTAGGCATATATAGACCTGCACTACAAGTCCCTCAGCATGGCCAGTGGGAGGGAACACTGGACCATTGAGCCATGAATGTAAAGGATGGGTCCTCACATCTTTAGCAGTGGACAGTGGTGGGATTTCCCCTTCTTTGCAAATTGTAAAAGTTTATTTACCGTATTTGGGGTAGTCAGAAAACATACTTTCTTACACAAAATGGCTGCATGAATACCCCCACCACCCCTGCCCCTGCCGCCTATTCTGAGTAATAGTAAGTAGCAAAGCTGTAAATCTTTTTCTTTAAAGAACTGCCTATGGAGTGTTTAATGGTCCCAGAATCTTCACTCTGCACTACAGCAACACTGGGCTATTTATGGATGCAATTAGTAGTATAATTATACGGGGGGGTGTCAGCATACAGTAGTATTTCTTTATGGGTCTAGGCCCTGTACAAAAATATTTTCTTAAGATTTCATTTGAATAATGCTTTCTTCAGGTGAGCTCTGGCAAGCACCATTAAAATTGTAAATCTGGGAACCTAGGAAATAAAGAAAGGGGAAGGAAATTACCTCAGTTTGGCATGAGGTACAATGTTACTTTCTTTAAATAAAATTTATCCTCTGTCCTTACTAACCCCATACAGGCTAATTTAACACTTCATTGTATTCTTTCACTTACCCTTACCCTTTTGCCAGACACACATGGCTGCTTATGTTATAGTGGCTAAAGTTACAAAGAGCCTATGTATAGCCAGTGCATACACTATTTCCCACTTCTCTTTAAATCTTTGGTTGACTGGCACCTTTTCATTCAATTATGAGTACATTTTGAGTGAAGGTAATAAAAAATATTATGGACGAAAATACTATGGATATCAAATTCTGTGGATATAATTTTGTGTACAATTAGGAATATTGGTAGCCATTTTATTCCAGTGTCAAATATAACACCAAGAATTCCAAGAGTTGGGAGCAGTTTTTTGTTACTAGGCATTCAATGAGGCCTGTAATCTAAGTACCCCCAAATAATATTAGGATTAGCATTATTTATTTATCTATACCCTACCCTGATACACAAAGTCCTGAACCACCTGAGTCCAGAACGGCTTAAGAATTGCCTGAGCCATATATCCCCAATTTGACAATGTTAACCTTGGGTTGGGCAATGTAGGCAGGGTGATTTAGTGGACAGCAGAAGAGGCACTAAACCTTCCTCTGTTGCGTGTCGAGGTCCCCAAGCCACCCCCCAAATAACTCACAACGCACATTTAATTTTTGTTTAAGGTTTTTGGCATAATTTTGGCCACAACTTTATTTAAATACAAAACCATGAGTGGTTGTTTAGGCATTGGTTAAGACTATCTGTCCCCCTGCCTGGGGACAGAACTGACTTCCGGGCACCACCGAAAGACAGTGCGGGGGAAAGCAAGTCGGGGAGAAATGGAGCTGAGTCACAGACCCTCAATTCTCATCCGTATGCTCCCCGAAGGCTTGCCGGCCCTAGTCCCATTCCAGGGATTGGACGAAAAGATGGCAAGCCCCAGGATTCCTTTAACGGAATTCCCTTTCTGCAGCAACCATGGAGGGGCAGGCCCAGCCTATCCTAACCCCTCCTCCACCAATTTATAACCAATGCCTAACCGCAACCTTACAAGTTGTGACGATTTGCTACGCAGTAAGCGAAACCCAAATGGCCCAGCCAATCAGCCAGATGGACAAAATTCCTACCAAGCCCCTGCCCCAACGGCAGACGACCCCATGATAGGCATAGCAAGGTCAATGCAACAACCCCTTACTCAAGGGCGGGGGGGCGGGTGATCCGTTGCACGCAGCAAAGAGAAAGCTCCAGGCTGCATGCAGAGTATTTAAACATTTTACCCCTCCCACCAAAATTGCAACATAACTTTTACCCCAGCAACCCAGTGAACCAATCACTGCCCCAGGCCATCTTTAGAGACCCTGCCTGGTAACAGAGGGGTGGCTCGGCAGACCCCACCACAACACGTGCTCTCCATGAAGGAGAACACGCTTTCTCCTCCCCTACCCCACTGTTTTTCCTTATGACCAAGATCTGTGACTGAAAATAATGCTAGCTAGCAATCCAGCACATGTCTAGTGAGAAGCATCACTGTGTTTTAACCAGCTCCCAGGTAAGTGTGAGTCCAAGGGGACCTCATTCTATCTCCTGAGGGTCACATGAGAGAGGTGAGCAGAGCCAGATGCAAAAGTGGCTGGAGCAACTAATGCATACCCTCCAACATTTCCCCGATGGAAACGGGGATGTCCTAAGGAAAAGCAGGACATTCCAGGATCAAATCAGAAACCAGAATGGCTTCTGTAACTCCGGGACTGTCTCTGGAAAATAGGGATACTTGGAGGGTCTGCTAATGTACATTTTACCTTTGTACAGTAGGCTAGTTTCTATGCACACTCAGACATCCCTCCATCCAGACATGCCAGAGACCTTACCAGGAAACGTACATTCCAGCCAGGCAAAAACAGTCATTGAAGCAAGTCAAATGAGGGGTATGGCCTGCTGAAAATTTTAAGGGTCTGAATGAGAGACCTACCTGTAAGGCCACATTCAACACCACCCCAGGCCTGAGGTTCCTCTCCTCTGGTGTAAAGGACTGTAGCCTAAAGTGCTTTAGAAGAGCTGGAATAATTTTAAGCATTGTTTCATCATAGCGGTCAACATGGTTTTGTTCTGAGAAATATGTTGTCAAGTTATTTTGGTATGCCGGAACTGAATTGCTGGTTTGTTGGTCATTTTATTGTTGGCTATTTAAGCTTCATTCTTGATGGAAGACTCAAGACTTTAAAAAAGAAATGGAAATAAAGAATGATAATTTTGGATATGGTGCAGCATAGTGGCCAAGAGACTGCACTACACGTCAGAGAGTCCCCGAGTCAAATGTCACCTCTGCAGTGAACTCATTAGGTGGCCTTGGGCAAGTCGCTCTCATTTGCCCCACCTACAATATGAGAGGCAATAATACCAACAAACCTTGTTGTGAGGACTGCAAAGAGATAATGCATGTTAAATACCATACTTGGAAGTGCTATACAAATATTAAGTACCATTATTGCTTCTAATCCATCTGGAGGCTATACATGCAGGGAAGCCGGCTTCCATTTGCATACCTAGCAGGATGGGGAGCCAATCCTTTGCATAAATAAGCACCAAAAGCACACAAACTGTACATATGTTCCAGCAACTGGGGCTGTGAATGGAAGGCCATATCAGATAACCAGCACAAGCACTGATTGGCTGTTTGGAGCAGGAAGGTTTATGGCTGGGTCCATGCAAAATAGCTGATTGGTCGCTGATCTGGAAAATCTAAACTCATACATCCCCAGCTGTCGCATGTACACACCATTGGACTGGGGCCAACTGTAATAACTGCACACATTTCCTTGCGATATTTGCAGTGCCTAATGTTCTTAACAGTGGCAATCATTTAAGGGCTCTGACATTTTGTCAAAGCGTTTTCCCCGCTCCAGTCCCTTCGTGAAAGAAATCTCTAGCACCATTCAAGATTTATCTCACCATAAAACAGTGATAAGTCCCAGATGTGATTACAGTTTGCTTTTTAGTGCTTTCTATTTGCCCCTGAAATGTGTTTGTTTTGTGGTGTTCACACACGTGTGCGTGTTTTCATTTCCAATTCAGAGTAAATTGGCTTGACTTCTGGTCGCTGGCACAGTGGCATACTTCCTCTCAGCAACTGAAGTCTGTCTGGAAAACAAAACAACATTCTCCAGGGCAGGGTGTTTATACGGCCAGCTTGCAGTTGCTGTGGCAAATTTGCCATGCCACATCAAAGGCATTTCAAAGGCTTGCTCACCTGATGAAAGCATTAACTGTTTTAAGTTTGCCTACTTGTCATGGAAGCAGCGAGCTCATTTGCTCAGCCCAACCCAAGGAAGAAAATGTAATGCACAAGCACTTGTTGTTTTTAATACCCACGGTTCATCAACTTTCCTTCAATGTTCCTCAAGACACAAAGAGAGCAGTGATCAAAATTCGTGGAACTCAAAAAAAAAAAAATGGCAAGTAGAAAGAAAACTGCTAGGGGGGGAATTCTGCCAAATATTTTGGGGTTAGAAAAATTAGAGAAATGAAACCAAGGCATGTTACATTGGCTGCAAGATGAATATATAGACAAAATATCAGAGGATATGAAAGCATTAACGAGAACTTGATTGATTCCACATTAATGGGAGTGCTCTATGGGTAGGCTGGCCAGAAAATGAAAACAAAAATCCAGATAGTCTTATTTTCTTTTATTTCTCAAAATAATATAACATGTACACCATGCCCCCCCTCTTTTTCTGACATATGATATATTGAAAGCTTCCCTTTCATTAGGACCAGGTTCACAACTGAGCAATCTATCCTTTTATAAGCATTTTTGCCAGATATCAATGGCAATGTTTTAAAGATAGCTTCTGAATACTTATTTGATATCCACATCTTGCTACTATCTACATGCATTGCAAGCAGAATGAAACAAAATCTATTGAGACAGAGCACATCTGCTCAGGAATCCCCCATGTTTGTATGATGCCCAGAAGTACGAGTCTGCTTATTGAAATCCAATGTGAAAGGTGGCAAAGAATGGCAAAATCCACTGCCCTCTGAATTGGACAAACTATTATGTTTGCTGGAGGTGCAGACATAGTTAGTGCAGGTGGACTTGATTTGGCCAATTTGGACAAGTAGGAAGTAGAGAGCTGGGGGCTACTCTGGATCATTGTTGCCATTGCAGCTTTATGAGTAGAGCAAAACAACAAAGACTCCTGTGGCTATAGACTAACAAATATACTCAGTGCTTTTTTTCTAAAAAAAAAATGTTTAGGGGTACTCTCATTTTGACTCAAGAAAATCACAATTTTATAGTTCAAATTGTGGAAAATAAATACAGTAAATGGACAAAAGTACAAAGATTCACAAAATGTTTAGGGGTATGCATACCCCTGCGTACTCCAAGAAAAAAAACACTGAATATATTGTGGGGTAAGCCTTCATGGACTGGACTCTAGTCCACAAAGGCTTGGGCCACGATTTATTTATTTATTTTAGTCTTAAGGCACCCAAAGACTCATTCTTATCTTGGAAAATTGTTACAATGGACTGAGAAGCTGGACTTGTATATAGCGCATGAGAAAGCAGTGTGGTTCTCTTCCCCATTCCATCACAGGAGCCTTCAAAATAGTAGGCAAAATAGTAGACAGTGGCATCCAAGAGACAGTGATTCCTCACCACAAAAACTTCCAGGGTCATTGTTTGTCTAAGGATGAACATGCATATAGCTCAGCAATTAGAGAACAATGTAGAAGTATGGAAATATAATGGGAAGGAATCCCTTGAGTGAGCAACTTCCAATTCTCAACCAGGAGATGAAATGTTACTGGCCACTATTTTTGTCAAAAGGCTGCTACTACATTGAACTGTTTATGGCTGGAAATGTACCCTCATTTCCAGTGATAAAGAGCTTTGCAAGTAATTGTACAAATTTCTCCAATTGATCCTCCAATCTCAGTAGTTGAACATACTATAACATGTGTTCTTAAGGCATCACCTGTAAAGGAGATGACCTAGCAACCTTATACAAACACACATGGTAATAAATCCTATTGAAGTCAGTGGGGATTACTGATGTGCTCTGGTCCATGGGGTCACGAAGAGTCGGACATGACTAAACGACTAAACAACAACAGAGAAGTGTAGAATTATTCCTGCACCTCTTCAGCTAACTTGTCTGGGAGTAAGTGCCTTTGAAACCTGTGCTACTTACTTCTGAGTAAGTGCTTTAGGAATGTGATGCTAGAAAAAAGTTTCTTAAATATTTGCATTACAGTCTGAATATATCTAAATGTTTTTAAGGTGAGCATTTTAAGTGGCTTCTATTTTTTAATTTTACTATTATTTGCTTATTATTAGTAGTAATAGTAGTAGTAATCACCTTGAACTGATAGGAAATGTGGCGTGCAATATTTAAATGAAATAAATAAATAAAATGACTGTGTGAATTAAGGACACTGGCCTATTCTGGAGTCAGTACCATAGAAGGACATGTAACTCTAGAATGATGTCCTGGTATGAAGCGGTTTTCATGGAGTAAAAACATGGTGTGAAAAATGGATCCCAAAAATGCAGGCTCACTCAGTTCTCAAGCTAGCCGTGCCATCTCTTCCTGTTATATAAAATGTTTTTTCCAGCCCTGAAGTGGCCATGACAAACTTCAAAACCAGCTGACAGCATGCACCAGCATGTGTTCTTAGGAAGGGGCTGGTTATCCCAACGAACCACACTACAATGCCAAGGGGGGGCAGATATGCCAGTGCAAATATTTAGCAACTCGGTGCCAGTTATCAATGACACTTGCTTTTCCATACCAACATTTCCTGCAGCTCTCCATAAACAGGATGTTCAAATGTAACCTCTCTCAACCATAGCCAGGGTACAGCGCAGAAATGGAAACAAACCTGGGAGTTCTTTCCCATGGTATATGAACAGCTTGTCTCTTGTTCTAAAATAATATTTATTTAATATTAACAATATCATATTTTGTTTTGGGCAGGAAATGCCCTATACAGTAAAAAGTATGCACATGCCTTAGAATGCCTCATTGGGGAACTCATTACTATGATTATTTTTGAAAGATGAAGCTTCCAGATGCCATTGTTATTAAAAGCTGTAAAAAGGATTCCATACAGGGAAATGCCATTTTAAAAAACAAAAAATCAGTAGTGCTAAATCAACAGTTACACCCTGAGGCAAAATATATAGCCTGAAAATAACTTACACTGTTTTATTAGAACTTACTTCCCCATGATGTGTTTAGGATTAAGGCAAGGCATTCATTATTACATCTTGTCCCTTCATGACGTCTGTTCTCAGGACCAATTAGATTTATATATATATATATATATATATATATATATATATATATCAATAGGATTACAAACAATTTTATTTATTTAGGTCTGACTTACTCTACCCCAATAAAAAAAGATGAAAATAATCTCATGAAATTAATGCCGGCTTTCTGCTTTTCATATCTGAAGGCCTGTGTTTATTTTGCATTTATTTCGTTATCAATATATTTTCCATGGAAGTGCAGGTTGAACAGCGGTGTATCTCAAATACTTTTGACTTCCTGACTTTGGAGTCTAGCGAGATTAGATTATGAGAAAACTACAAATTTAAGAAAGGTTCACAAACACATCTCCAATTTTACAAACTAGGATGTGACACAGGGTTGACTCCAAGTTTTCAGGCACCCTTGGACAAAGATGCTTGAGTAGCCCCATCTCCTCCTCCTCCAAGCTACAGCTACTGCCCAATTGCTTGTCTTCTCTTCCTGGGCCAAATCAGAGGCACTGTCTGGAGGGGAAGTCAAGGCAAGTAGAGATCGCTGCTTCTTTTGCTAGCTCCTGTCATTGCTCTCTTACTCATAGAGGAGAGGGAACCATGTAGTGACACAAAAAGCAGGAGTAGCAAGGTCAGAGGATTCTGGGTGTTAACAGTGCTCCCACTGTGGAAGTGTGGGCCTTGGGAGATGCCTGAGAATGCCAACTTCTGTTGCAAACCCTGATGCTATGTTAGCCCTGCATTCACTGAATGTCTGGAGATCACGACTGCTGTTCCCACTCCCAAGCCTCTGCATATTCAACAGCCTACATGCATGCTACTTGTATACACATCAGGCTCTGCATGTGCAGTCAAAGACATTGTCTTCTGCAGACTGTTCAATCAAAGGCAGACAGCCAACACATGTTCAGTTTGCAGGTTTGGAAGGTCTTTTCATACCCTTAACTAAATATGAAAAGAGCCTACATATGCTGTACGCTGGGGTTGGGCCAACAGTTCAACTCCACTCCCCGGTCGTCGTCAAACCTTTGTCAACTGTGGTTTCTATCAGAGTTGTATCCACCTATGTCAGTAGATCCTTTGAAATTAATGGACATGACTAAAGTCTATTGATTTCAGTGGTTCTACTCTGAATGCATCTTAGTTGGATACAACCCTCCATCATTTTTCCATTATGAAGATCAGTTTGTTGCATTTCCACATCAGCTTGCAATTTTAAAAAAAAAAATCCTCACAAAAATCTGCCAGCATTTTAGGGTACATTTCTTCTAATATACACATTTTTGCTTGCAACTCTGGCTTACAGATACATTTCTATGCAAGTAATTTGCCCTAATAGCATACATTTTTGGTATATATTCACTAATATACACATTTTGTATGTGTTTTCCCATAGTGTATTTTGTCTTTTCTTTTGTGCATAATAAAAAAACTAGAAATAAATAACAAATAGGGAGATAAGGGTTTTATAACTTCCTCTTTGTTCATGCTTAAGACTGCAGAAATCACACTGCCCATTTAGAAGTGCTGACTGCACTCAGTGAAGTTATTCATTAAGTTCACGTCTGTTGACATTAGCAGCTGCAGTACTGGCTGTCAAGTGTTTCCAAATATTACAGAAAGAACGAAGGCTTATAGCTATTTAATGAACAGTGTAAGATCTTTGATGTAGGCAGGGACTTTCTCTTCCTGCATTTGCACATTGCCTAGCACAATGGAAGCCTTGTGGCATGCTAAATGCATGCTACCATGCATATACTGGGAGGCTAGCTAATCCACCAACTGCCCTCTCACGGATTAGCCTACAGATTGCCATGCATAAGAAGCTGGTGAAAGCCAAAGATGTTTGCAAAGCAAACAGCTACAGATGGCTTGGGAAAACACACAAAAACCCATGGGGTTCAAGAAAAGCCTGGGTTTGCTGAGAGAGAGCTGAAAGCAAGGAGATAACATTAGAAAGTGGAAATGATGAGGCCGTGAACGTCACTCGACAAAGTTGCTTCTATGCTTTTCCATGGTCTGCTTAAGCAACAAACATCCAGTTTGTTCCTGGTGTACATCAATAACATATTTTCAACTTTTTGGGAGGCTGCTTCCTAGCAGCTTCCTAAGTGAGTGAAATAACGGAATAAAAATATATGAAATTGGAAATGGAGTTAGATCATTCTTTGCACAGCTAATTCTTAACTCTATCAGGTAGTCAGTAGTGGTTGGCAAGGGAGGGTGGGGGCACTTACCATCATGAGCTGGTGGGGAGATCGTTGCGGTGCAAACATATTGGCAGAACCAATCTGACGCTTCTGCCAGTGTGTTCACACCACCCAACTGTTCCCACTATCTCAACCCTCCCTTGTCCCTAAGTGCAGGGACACTGCTATTGGGAGGTCAGGTAATCACCACTGACCCATCACTGCTACTGTATGTAGCAACTTAGGTTTTAGGGCACTTACAGCCAGTACAGGCTGTGACCATTTTGCAGAGGGTTCCATTTTGCAGGGGATTCCATTCCTGGCCCCCATGTGGGTTGGCAGAGCGCACATAAGCCTGTTATGGCGTATCTTGCCCCCTTTCCTCCCTCTTCCAGGTCCAAAAGGACCCATGCGTGAGCGGCCGCAACTCAATTGGGCCTAAAATGGCCACAGCCTGTACTATAAAGTACCTATTATAGAGAGAACAAATTCTCGTGTAATTTTAACTGTCACTCCCTTGATGTGTCAATTGTGTAAACTAGTGCTCTGTATAATTAGCATGGAGTAAGGCTCTGTATCTGGCCTGCCCCCGGGCATTATTTTATTTAAAAGCATTTATAAGCTACTTAGAATTCTGGAAGTGGTATTCAAAAATGCAGCATGAAAGCAACAAAACAGCTTCTTGAAAACAGATATGACTTTTTTAAAAAAAACCCAAACCCAATACAACAGTATTATAAAAGCAGGAACTCAGTAATAACGGGGGTCCAATCACATGGGACAGAGAAACACCTGCTCATGAGCATGGACATCTGCACTGTGAAAGTCTGTGAATGAACACGTGAGAGTTTCAATGTTCACACCAACACATGGATGTCCAGGGGAAGAGGTCAGAGGCACACCTGATACTAGGGGTGGACTAGCAGTGTAGCCCTACTCCCTGGTTTTAAAAAGTACATATAAAGTTTAGGTAAATTATCACATGGACTTTTGGAGTAGAACAGAATAAATACGCTTCACAAAAGCTTTGTAACTTAATTTATGGCATGCCATATATGCAGGTGGAAGACTTCAACTTAAGCTTTGCTTGATGTATCAGGCTCAGTTCCAACCTCAACATTTTTGTTTCTCACATGATAACTGACATATCTTTCTGAACACAATTTATACAGATACAACCTCAAAGTGCTCTAGGTATGCAATCACATTATTCCCTTTCTACAAATACTCCACGAGGACATATGTAGTCCAGTTCTGTTCATGTTTACTCAGAGGTAAAACCTATGATGTCCAGTGGCCTGAACATTTATGAAGCTACTGAATAACATTATGTATTATTTATTGAATTTATATCCCACTCTTCCTCCTGAAGATGCCTAGGGCAGATATTATAACCCCTTTAAGAAGGTAATCCTTTTGAGAAATAGGTTTATAAACTTGGATTCCGAGTTTGCTCCCCCGAGCAACGTTCTGTCCACGTGACACTTCTTTCTTCCCCACTTCTTGCCTTGTATCTAGTAGAGTTTAAGTGCTTCTGCTACTTCCTCTGCTAATTAACAGTCTGATTCCAGTCATGCTTACTCTGAGGTAAACCTCACTGGTTCCTAGTAGAAGTTGCTTCCTACTGTGTTTCCTTGGGATCTCAGTCTGATACAGTCAGCTTGCTTTGTTGACTATTTCCTTTACATCAGTTTGCACAAGCCACCTCAGGTCACTGCGTAGTACAGAGGCTGCCACCCTCTGCCTCGTCTGAGTGCAAAAGCTTTTATGTTCCACGGGGCTCTTCTGAATGAACGGGAGCGGGCGAGGCCCAGGTTTCTTGCCACGAGCTCACAAAGGTCTGCCGTCTCAGGTTAAAATCTTCGGTAAACATCTCGCCGCACTTCTAAAAGTTTGGATTTTGCCTGGAATTTGAAATAACAGGAAAGAGAAATATACAGCCTTTCAGTGCTTGAAATGGCAAATGTGTCATGTGGGTAAGAAAGGTATGTCTGGAAGTATCATATAGCTGCTAGCCTGGATAAAGAGAAGCTTTGTACCATCAGTTGAAGCATCTTGAGCAAGGAAGACCAAAACACGGATTTATAGCTAGGGCAGAACTGGTTAAGTGTGATGGAGACGAGACTCCAGACAGCACAAGAAAAGCCTTTGCTCCCCTCCCCCCACCATGAATTTGCTGTTCCTAAAATTTTGCAACACAACTTTTCTGTATTAAAGAAGACGCACAGTCTCTCCCCCAACCTGACCTTGTCTCTTGCTTCAGACTAAATACTGGGAAACTCTTTCGGACTCCAGTTCATGCAGTGGTCAAACCAATTTTTGCTTGGAAAACCATGGTTACTTGTTATGTTCCTCAGATCCTCAAACAGTAGTAAGTTCTCATAGAAACACAACAGTGCTTTGTAACAAATATACAAGTAACAAATATACAAGTACAGAGGAAGGAAGCAGACCTTGAAGCGGGCAGCAGTGTCATTGTTCCTGCACCAGGTTTCCAAAGAGAACCCCTAAATCCTAAGACATTTTATATCCAGCCAACTCACATCTCTCTATTTCCCAGTTGAAACTGCAAACTGCTTCCAAACTGCTTTTATGTCCCTCCCCTGAGCTGTAGGATGCCACTTTTATAAAAAACAGTAAAGGGAGAATATCCAACCATTGTGCAACATTATTTCACACCAGCCCCTAACCAGCCCACTGAAGAATTATCAACTAATCATCTTTATTACCAAATAATCAGCTTAACCAAGGGTAGTCTAGCCTGCAACTATCCATACATAATCACAACTGACAGAGGGATCAGTTGCCTTCTGTTCAGCTAGAATGAAGTTTTAGTTGAAGCTTTAAGTGAACTATTAAGGGTTTTCTGGTTTTCTAATGCAACCCTCTACATGCCTACTCAGGGGTAATCCCCACTGATTTCAATCGGACTTACTCCCAGGTATGTACCGTATTTTTCGCTCTATAACACGCACCAGACCATAACACGCACATAGTTTTTAGAGGAGGAAAACAAGGAAAAAAATTCTAAACGAAACAGTGGATATATGTTTTTTGTGGTTCATGCTGTGGCCACGGACATGTGATCTGACAGTGAGTTTGGAGTAGCCCAATGCAAAAATCCTGAGGATCCATATGGATCCATGCTTTGTAACCACGTTTTTGCACCCCAGGCAACAGTGGGTGCGTGATTTTTTTGGTGCAAAATGTAGCCATGGACGTGCTATGTGATCTGATGGTGAATTTGGGGTGACCCAGTGCAAAAATCCTGAGGATCCATGTGGATCCGTGCTTTGTAACCACGTTTTAATTGGGGAAGGAAGGAAAAGCACTCAAGGGACAAGGAACACGTGTGGGGTGTGTGGAGAAGGATGCTGCTAATAATGCAGAAGAGGGGTTTAAGGGGAGAAGAAGCACGTGTGGGGTGGGTGGAGAAGGATGCTGCTAATAATGAAGAAGAGGGGTATAAGGGGAGAAGGCTCCTCTCCCCTCCCGCTTTGCTCCTTTAAAGAAGCAGGCTCTCTGTCCCTCTCTCCTCCCCACTCCGCGGCTCTTCTCCCGCTTTGCTGTTTCAAAGTGAGCCACGGAGGAGGGAAGGAAGGGGAACCATGGATCCTCTGCTCACGACTGCAGCAGATCCCCTCCGCCACCCGCAGGCATTCGCTCCATAACACACACAGACATTTCCCCTTACTTTCTAGGAGGAAAAAAGTGAGTGTTATGGTGCAAAAAATACGGTATATATAGGTGTCAGGGCTGCCCAAGGTCCCAGCTCACAAAGGACCAACGCTGCTTCTTTGTTAAGTACAAAAGTCTTTATTGAAGTTCAGTTTCACTTCCAGAGCCGCAGCGCGCAGCTCTACGTCTCAACTGTTAGACCGCTGATGCTCCGTCTGAGTCTCCTCCCCCCTGACACCAATTTAAGATTCTAGCCTTACTCCACCTCTTCCTTAGTTCCTTCCGTCTCTGATTCCGCCTGGCCGTTGGGGTCTCGCCCTTTCTAGCCTCTTCTGACGCAGAGTCCCCTGAGCCTTCCCCCTCCCTCCGGCGGGCTTTAGGAGCTGGTTCCCCATCCGGGTCTCCTGCTGTTCCCCGCGCCTGTACATTTGAACTTGGCGCGCGCGCCCAGCCGGTAACTTTCCTCCTGACCGTTTCACTGCTGCTGCTGTCACTGCTTCCCCCTCTGGGGGGGGGCTAGCTGCAACTGACCTCCCCTCCGTTGGAGGCGTGGTCAGCCCTGACTCACTCTCTCTCCCCGCTGGAGGAGACGCTGGCCCTGACACATGTGACTCTTCCCCCCCACTACGCTCTGGTGGGGAAACTGGTCCCAATCCCCCACTGCTCCTTTGGGGTTCCCCTCTGGCTCCTTGTTTCTGGTGCGTCCCCCCTGGGACCCCCCTTGCCCTGACCATAGGCGCCCCCTTCTGGGAATCTTCTGATTCGCTGGAGAAGCTCATGGAATCTCTCGGGCCACTGTCATACTCCCCTACGCTGCCCTCGGATTCTTCCCCTTCGCTCTCCATTTCCTCTCTCCCCAGTGCTCCTGCTCCTGAGTCCCTGACAATAGGATTCCAGCCTTAGTCTGTCCTCACTTAAGCTGTGAATCCACAAAACTTTCTTTCAGACTGCTCTATTCCCAGCCAAACCCTGAAATGCTTCTTCAGATTTAAACATTACTGAATAAGTGAGGAGAATGGGTGAAATTCCCAGGTCCATTCATGTCAACCCCTGTTTTCTCCCCAGACACAATTCAACACATTCAGGTACTAATTACATTAAGGATTTGGCTATGCAGAAGAGACCATTAGGTGGTGATATGATCACTATGTTGAATTAGTGCAAGTGCTGGTCTACACTATGGAATAATCCTATGGAATAATCCTAGAATGGCTGGGACTGTCTGTGCTACAGAGTTCTCGATGAGGAATTCTGTAGTGTGGTAGACCCCTGTTAAATGCAAGGCTCAAAGGCCTATTCATGGTTCAGTGGTGACTTATAGCCCCACATAGATTGACCTGAATCTTCCTTTGCAGCATAGCTTGAACCCAGACTGCACTACAAATCACCTGACACTGCCCCATTGACAGACAGGGCAATGTAAATATACGCTCACCTGACACAAACAATATGGGGGTGCAACTGAATATATGCATAGTTGCATTTCCCCCCCCCCCCAGGCCTTGGCATACATTTGGTACAAGCAATCAATGCGCAGTTTCTGCCACGGCTGCCACACACTCCTAAGTCGTTCTTGGTTTTATCAAATGTCTAAGCTCTTCATGCCTTATTCCATAGTCCCAATCTGTTGGAAAGATTTCGCTGAGTGAAATGGCTTCTTCATCTGCATCAGGAGATCCTCAGCCTTATAGGGCCCTGGGATTGTTAGCCCACCCCTCACCCCCCCCCCCGCCCAGTGGCGGAGCTTCATGTTCCGGCACCGGGTGATGGAGAGCAGGCGGGGGTGGGGGTGGCGCGTGTCCTGGGGGCGGGGTGCACTGCCTGTGGGGGTGGGGCACCCAGTGTGGGTGGGAGGGCAGCCCAATGGCACCCTGCTGGAATCGTGCTGCCGGGGGCAAGGCACTCCCCCCCACTCCTCTTCCTCCGCCAGTGCCCCAGCCACCCTGTTCATAGGCTGCACTTGTGTCCAGAAAGACTGCATTTGCAGAGTTCCAAAGTCTGCCTACAGATCCTAAACATCAGGCATACGTAGCTCACAATGCCAGACTCCACCTTGCATTTCCCCTTGGATAGCTCAGTTGGTTCGAGTGTGGTGCTGATAATGCCAAGGTTGTGGGCTTGATCCCTTGTAAGGGATAGCTGCATATTCCTCCATTGCAGGAGGTTGGAACAGATGATCCTCAGGGTCCCTTTCAACTCTATCAGCCTTAGCCAGCATGGCCAATGGTCTAGGGTGTTGGGACCTGTAGTCCAACAACATCTGAAAAGCACCATTTTGACTACAAGCTGTATGCATGTCTGTTCTCTTCCAACCTTTGAGTTGATTATATGGCGTTCGGGGCAGAGTCAATGTGTAGAATCCTGCACCCTCCTCTACATATTCATTTTACAATGTTTTGGTGCATGATAAAGGCCTCTAGAGATACTAGTCTTACCTTTTTGAATAAAACACTACAGTAGAATTCTACATCCAGCAGCAGTACGAATCATCCCAGTATTTTTTTGACTGAAATGGGCAATATTGGGACAGTAATCTGCTCCTCCTCTTGCCAACCCAGCAATCTCTGGGTTGTAGTCAACAAACTTTTACTCAAGAGTAGCCCCACTGAAATTAATAGTCATGGCTAACTTTAGCCCATAAATTTCAATAGGTTTACTCCAAGTAAATGTTAGCTGAAGAGGGCCCTCTATTCTTAACTGCATAACTTGGTAAAAAAACAAACACCTTACCATACACAGCAATAGTTAGGCTTTGTTAATAGTAGTTTCCAAAGTGATTTAAAAAAAAGGGGGGGGGAGCTCTGAATGAAAACACAGCAATTCATGGTCTGCCTGACAGATGACTTGAAGTTGAACTTCATCATGGTTCTCAAGTTTTTTTATAAAGTTAATTGTGAATGCATATTGTTGTCAAAGTACTAGTTGTGAATATATGCTGCTGACAGAGGACGCTGCCTGACAGACAATTTAACCTTGATTCCACTGAATATTTCATGTTATTTTTGCTACCTATTTACACTCATACCCTGCAAAAGTCCTTAAACAAGGTTGCTTGAAAAAGTAGCCAAAAAGCTGCTCTGAGCTTTGAGAAATGTTAGATTTCAGAAAAATTTATTAGCTGTTTTTTTTCTCCTGTCTCTGGAGCCACTGCCAGTGGAAGCAAAACCCAGACATTTGGTGCTCAGCGCCCTGCATGACAGGCTAATCTCATCAGTGGTGTCAAGTTTCAAGTCAGTGACCTCAGAAACAAGACATTTGACAAACTGAGCAGTTCACATTATTATGAAATGTCATTTTAGAATCCAGAGTGCTCAGCTTAAAAACAGTGGTGCCCATTCACAGTTTTCTTCTCTTGTGGCCCTCCAGGTATTGTTGATCTACAGCCCCCATCATCTGTAACTATTGGCCATGCTGGCTGCAGCTGATGGGAGATGGAGTCTAGCAATGACTGGAGGGCCACAAATTCCCCATCCCTGCCATGAAGACTGTGGAAGATAATAATATACACATATTTGCAATAGGCAACTCTTTAAAAGGTTCAAAGGGTTGGCTTGGAAGACTCACAATTTCAGGACAAAAAAATTTTTTTCCTTCCAGTAGCACTTTAAAGACCAACTAAGTTAGTTCACAATTTCAGGAGTTAACTTGAGCTTTAAAAAGAGGCCTGAACTAGCTTCAACATGGTCCATGGCAGTAGATGTTTCCTTTGGAGATTTTTGACATGTCAGACCGTCAAATATAGCCCCAAAATTGCTTCACTTATAGAACAGAAGACCCAAAATGAAGTATTATGCTGATATTGATCTAAATTTGTGGAGGTTTGGACAGGAGAAAGTTAATGGGCCAGAGGGACTGCTTAAAGCTAGTCATGTCTGCTAGCCAGGAATGACTGTTACCTTCTGTTTATTTCACCAATAAGGTCAAGGGCAGAAAACAAAGACTGGGGAGACAACAAATACAGTCGATCTCAACTGCTTTCAATTGCTTGGCCATCTAGGCTTAAAACTCTTCATGATCCAGGGGAGATTCTAAAAGCTCAACCGTTCAATGTGTCTTCAGCTACTAAACCTGAAACTGTTTCTCCCAGATCTCTCTTCTCGGTTTTCTCTTGCAGAACACAAGAAGAACAAATGTTCTGTGACTAATTATCAGGTATGGAATACTGTTAATGGAACCCAACAGATGGAATCCAAATGTTACCAGAGGACAGCGTGGGGCGTATCCTCCAGTTTATGATCCTCATTTCCTTTAAAGCCACATACAGATGAACAAAAGGGCTAAACAGCTGAAAATGATGTAGCAAAATTTAATGAACACCTTACATTCATATATCATACATCATGCATATATAATTATTTTACTCTCAAAAGATAAGATGTTATTCAGTGTCTTTAGATTAGATCACATCTAGAAGGGAGGGGCCCTACCCTTTTGCCTTCTCTCAGCAAGCTCCTCTGATGGTTTGCTCATCGCATTTGCCCCATAACCCAGAGCTCACTAGAGGAAAAACTTAATTAGCTTTTAACACTTAGATCCAGAGATTAGAGCAGTCTAGCACTCAGCTAAACACTGCAAGCCTTGATTAAATTCTAACGCTTACTGAATCCAGGAATTTAGAAGAATCTGGCACACACAAACTTATAACAATATTTATTTGCCAAGGCAATTGCTTGACTCCTGCCTTTCCCATTCACTGTATGGACCCCTTCAAATGTTACCTTGTGTGGGAGCAAAGCATATAGAAAGCTGCTAAGGGGCTGCAACTCTGGCCCTGCCCTGATGACATCTGGCTCATCTGGCTCCTGCCCCTACCGTCCAAGCATTAAGTGGGTGCCTGAAATATACAGGTGGAATTCAGTGTTGCACTATTACAAACGTTCTGACTGAGAACCCATATCACTTTGCCAGTCAGAACACTTTCCTCCTCCCTTTCTCTCCCCCCACCACTGCTCTGGGGGCTCTCTTGACCTCTCCAAAACCAATTTCAGGGGCACGACACATGGGGGAATGCCCCATTCTGCATAGCATATTGTTGCATTTCACCAATATTGAAATATTGTTACATTTCACATATTGCTAGATTTGTTAAAAATTGTGTAAGTGTCACTAGGCAAAATGCCAACACAATGCATCTGTGCAATGAATAGATTACACATTTTTTCCCCTGCTATGTCA
This sequence comes from Podarcis filfolensis, assembly GCF_964270895.1. Taxonomy (NCBI): domain Eukaryota; kingdom Metazoa; phylum Chordata; class Lepidosauria; order Squamata; family Lacertidae; genus Podarcis; species Podarcis filfolensis. The sequence continues at coordinate 95,408,584 of NC_139604.1, forward strand.
ATTTATTCTGCAGTACTGAATAAAGTTACATCAGCACCCTGCAGCAACCATTTACCTAAATGATCCCACAAAGAACATTACGACCCAAGGTGAAATTGAAAAAATAATACTTGGGAGTCTGCGGCAGACACATTGACAACATAAATGACCACTATAAAAAATAATAATCATACTCTTCAATCTCAGTATTTCATGCCACCGATTAATCTGTAATCCCTGTTACGCAACCTCTTTTATTGGGCTTTCAAAGCCACAGCACGCCGGCTCAACAATGTAAAAGCCACATGGAAAAGTTCTGTTTTGGTTGTATTACTAATGTCAAACTCATACTTTTCCAAGAACAATGCAGCCAAGAAGAAAACAGAAAGCAATTGGTATGCACCACAGTGAGACTTGCCAAACCAAAGCATTCAGAGTACCAAGGGCCTGAAACTGCATCCCATTTTTTTTTCTATGGGAGAGATATTTTTTATATAAAAATAAAGAAACAAAACACCTCATATCAATGATCTCAGAACGTTATGAAAAGTGTAATATCTACCTAATGGGATCAGACTAGAATAATCTTTCCCATTATTTTTAAGAGCTTGGAAGAAAAGTGTGATGAGGGTTATGTCAGTGACAGAAACCAAAGTTGGCTATTTGAATGGAGGTCATATTTTGTGTGGACAGCTGAAGCGTAATCCATCATTCTCTCCTTAGCCTGCCAGTCGTTTGAGCCGCGTTCCCCAGAGGCCTCCAGAATAAGCATCTAGAAGAGGACCGATGTCAAGGCATTTTTTAATAGCTTTTTCAAACTTGCATGTTCAATATGCAAATGCAACAAGGCAGTGGGGAAACAACATTTGGGTGTCTACATGCGAGAACCCTATATGCAAGTATGTTCGAGTGCTAAGCTGAAATAATATGTTGCTGGACTTCCACTGGCAATGAGGCAGATACTGCAGGGCAAGGGGACCCTTGCATAATTGTTTGTTTCCAGCATAAATCTGAGGGGGAGAAAAATCTCTAAAAATGGAAAATGAGACAATCTGCAGTCAGCTAAACAGGAATCTTTTTTTAAAAAAAGTAATTAGTTCTTAGAGCAAGTGTTTGAAAGTGGCCATTTTGTTCATGTAAAAACTTTCATTTTTACTACTACTCTTGGGATAAGATGAAATTGAGTATTTTTTTACTGATTTAGGACTCCCATCCCCACCCCCCAAAGAAAAGAGCTAGAGTCATGAGTCATCCAGCATAACGGATTTGTTCCAAAACTGCCATGTGGCCAAGTAGCTCAGTATAGCCTTTTTATACTCGAAGACACTGGCTTTCAGAAGAAATTTGGACACAATACAAAAAAAACATACAGCATTGAAGCACTTAAATAAAATATTGTGCCCTTTTTCTCTGCTGCAAGGTCAGGTGAGGCATGTGACACAGGGTGGCGGATTAGCCTCCCATGGTCTTGTCTGCCCGCCACTGCCAACACCATGGCTGTCAGCCAACCGCCACCCCGTCACCTGTTGCCTCCACTGCTTGTGTGCTTACTATGGAACACCACTGCTGCTGCTGCTGCCGCTACTGCAGGGATACAGTCTGCAGTGATCCTAAAAACGTCTCCAGGTCCAATACTTCTCACTTTGAGGTAGGAGCCCTTCCTCAAAGGGAAACATTGTGGTCAAGGTGGAAACAGAGAACGCCTGCATCACTGCCAAAGCATCACCACCTGCAGCAAAGACAGGTTAGCAGTCTAATGCACTTTACGACGCTTAATAGAAGGGATGCAGGTGGCGCTGTGGGTTAAACCACAGAGCCTAGGACTTGCCGATCAGAAGGTCGGCGGTTCAAATCCCCGTGATGGAGTCCCTGCCAACCTAGCAGTTCGAAAGCACATCAAAGTGCAAGTAGATAAATAGTAGATAAATACCTCCAGCGGGAAGGTAAACGGCGTTTCCGTGCGCTGCTCTGGTTCGCCAGAAGCGGCTTAGTCATGCTGGCCACATGACCCGGAAGCTGTACGCCGGCTCCCTCGACCAATAAAGCAAGATGAGCGCCGCAACCCCAGAGTCGGCCGCGACTGGACCTAATGGTCAGGGGTCCCTTTACTTACGCTTAATAGATGCTTTTAAACTTTACACAGTACTTCCCACCATTGTGGCACTGAGTGTTGAGCAGGTGCACTGCCTTGCCACCGCAACAGAGGGGGCCTGGGGCATGCCGACATCACCGTGGCATGCACATGTGCGCGGTTGGGGTCGGCACGCCCAATGGCATGCATGCCCCGCCACATAGAACTTTGTTGGGCCTGCCCCCTTCGTTGAAAATTTGTGGGGTGCCTGGGCCCCCACGGCCCCGCATAGATAGCCCCTATGGGGGTGAGGATGACACAGCAGGGATGCACAGCTGGAAGGAGGATGACTGAGGGAGAGGCAGCAGGGAGTGGAGTAGGTGGGAGAAAGTGGTGGTGGAAGCAGCGCCAGATTTAGGGTGGTGCAGGAAGTTTCCCTGCATAAGGTGCCAAGCCAAGGGCATGCAAAATCACCATCACCACCTATATTTATACAGGTACCTACTCAAAGTTAAGGAGTGCCAAATTTTGTCCTCGCTCAGTGCACCATATAACCAAAGTCTGCCTCTGCAGCAAGGACCAGATTGGGGGGGGGGGCAGTGACCACGACCCACCTGAGGTAGCATACTCTGTCATGTTGGCTCTGGCAAAGTCAATGACAAATCTGGTTTTTGTTTAGCGCATACAGATATATTCAAGCTGCAATCCCAAAGACACTAAGGATTAAGGTCCACAGAACATAGAGGAGCTTACTTCTGTGTAAATCTGCAGATGATTGCATTGCAAGGCAGGTAACAAATGCAGAAATGCTAGAAGCCCCCACCCCCACGCCATCCTCTTACTAGCATTAAACTGACCACCAACAACTCACACAAAACAGCCTGAATCTGTTTTGAAACACTCAACCAGGGGTCAGCAAACTTTTTCAGCAGGGGGCTGGTCCACTGTCCCTCAGACCTTGGGGGGGACTATATTTTTTGGGGGGGGGTGAACGAATTCCTATGCCCCACAAATAACCCAGAGATGCATTTTAAATAAAAGGACACATTCTACTCATGTAAAAACATGCTGTGGGCCGGACCATCCGCAGGCCGGATTTAGAAGGGGATTGGGCCGGATCTGGCCCCCGGGCCTTAGTTTGCCTACCCATGCACTCAACCCTCAAGTTATTTGTGTTTTCATAAGCTTCTAGAGTGGCCAGACTTGCCAAAGCTTTTGAAACTTCCCTTGTAGGCTTCCCTATCGCCAAACAAAGAGCATATGGCAAGGGTATACCCAAGTATGAAGCTCAAAGCAGCTCTTGCTTCAGTTGCCTTCAGTGCAAGTGTGAAGTTTTACCATTTTCCAGAGTATTCCTTTGCATTACAAGTGCCTTTCCTCTGCTCTCTTTCTCTTTTGCGTGATTAAGGATCAGAGGTTCATAGGAAATAGCCTGAAAGAGGCTTATTTACCTAGCTGTTCACAGAGGCCATGATAAGACATGAGATAGAGCACAGGGGAAGAACTACTTTTTATGTTTGCTGGGTCCAAGCCTTTCAAGTTGGTTAAAACTCAAACAATCCACATGAAACAGAGCTGATAGAAATAAATAGATTTTTTCATGGGCATAGAAACATCATTTTCTTATTTCATTCAACACATATTGAAGGGAGAGGTGTAGGGATTGCACTTTGTGCCTAAGGAAGGGGATTGCTATCAGTAATCCCTGCACCTTGTACTTGAAATAAATTCAGTAAATCCTCTCTTAATCTTGCTTTGCAGTTGCTAGCAAACAGCAGCAAGACCATTTCCTGTGCTTGCCAGCTAAGCAGAAACCGCATCTATTTACCGTATGTGGTCAGACAGGACAAGGGGGCCGCTTCCTGCACACGCTTCCTATTGCAGCTTCCTATTGCAGTAACGCAAGAGAGGAGCACACGAACAAGGGAAGGAGGGGGGCTTAGCTAGTCAGATAGCCATATGCCATATAAGGAAATAAGCTTAACCTTGCCAGCTGATTGGAGGGAATTGGGGAGATGGACATGCTCTCAGGTATAAAAATGCTTGTTTACTTGTATCGTTGTAGCCAGTCTTTGGAGAGGACTCCACTGGCTGCCTCTGCGCAGATCTCAATAAATCTCTTTTCTCTGACCAAGAAGTCTCTGGAATTGTTTTTCCCCTCTGGCCACGGGGTTGGCGGACCGCTGGACCTCCGGGTACTGCTAATCTAAGGCTTCATCTTGGGGGCTCATGTCCGGGATGGGTCCCCACCCCACGAAAGGTGGACCGAGGGGCCAGACTCGACCGGGTGAGCAACCAGGACCATCGCTCGCAATCTCCAGCGCGCACCCTGCCAGTTCGTAGGGGGAGATCGCCACGCTGTGCCTGAGCCGAGACACCCAGTCGGGAGAGAAAAGAGGACGGCCGAAGGAGGGGTCCGCAGCGGAGCAGGTAAGCCCTAAGGGAAGGGCAAGGGACGAAGCCTAATCAGCTTCACCTGGCTGTGAGCAGTAAAGTGCCGCCAGGAAAGGGTCTGGCTGTGAGCAGTAGAGTGCCGCCAGAAAAGGAACAAAGGAACTGGCCGTGGCAATAAGGTGCCGCCCCGCCAGACAGGGAAAAGGGAAAAGGGGAAACAGAGGTGGCAGTAGAGTGCCGCCAGTAAGGTTGGGGAAAGGGGAAACAGAGGGAAAATTATTTTGGTGTGTTTTGTGTGTTGCATGTTGGAATTATATTGGGGTGTGTTTTGTATGTTGCATGTCAGATACTCCAGTGGTTGAATTGTCAAGTGTGGGCCGGGGCTTAGCGTCCCCTTGGCCGAGCGATTGCAGGGCTGTGCATTTCTTAGCAACGCGAGTTCGCTAAGTCACAGCCTGTAGTGGTTGGTGTGTGAAAGGATCTTAAGCCCGGTTAGGAGCGGAGTATCTGAAAAATGGGGTCTGGGGCAAGCCAACGTAGTCCTCTGAAATGCATTTTAACCAACTGGAAAGCAGCTACGAAGCATGATGATGGGGTTCAAATTGAGAAGAGAGAGGATGAGGACATTATGTGAGGTTGATTGGCCCACCCAAGGAACTAATTGGCCCTTGGAGGGCAGTTTTAATTTGCAACTAATCAACCCACTATATCAAAATAACTTGAACGTCCACCCAGACCAGATCCCTTATATTTCTACCTGGAAAATCAATGTAGAAAATAATCCACCGTGGCTGAAAGCCTGCCGAGGCGACGCCCCACAAAATACAATTTGTGCAGTCCGACCGGCAGGGAAGTCAGAAAGGCCCCCCCCCCCGGTGATACCAGACCCAGAAGGAGAAGAGGGGGAAGTCATTAAACCGCCGCCACCCTATGCTCCACCAACTGCCCCTCTAGCGAATCCCCCAGGCCCAGGGCCCCAGGACCAGGGAGGAGCCGGCCCTCAGCCTGAACCCTCCAAGGTTGATGAATTAGAGAGCGAAGAGGAAGAGGATGATGATGAGTTTATGAAGGGACTAATTGAGTTAGCAAAGAAAGGAAAACCTGCGGAAGAAGTGGATGTTAGTACCCATTTGTTGGCAGCAGCAGGATGTTCCCAACACAAGGGAAGAAATGGCAGAAGGAATGGATAGAAGCAGCAACCAGGGCGTCCCTCTATAAGTCCCATAAGGCACAGAAAAAGGGTGGGACTGCAATGATGCCTCTACGCAGAGTGTATGACCCACCAGGCCCCCCAGGACAGGGTGGGGAAGCACCACCACGCACTTATACAGTCCAACATGTGCCTTTTTCAAGTGCTGATGTGTGCAATTGGAGAAATTAGAACCCTACCTTTGAGGAGAACCCAGATGATATTGCCAACGCCCCATTATAAAGGCTGCCTTTGTAGCTCAGGCAGCGTCCGATATTCGCCAAAAGAAAAAATCCAAAAGCATGAGGGGTGCATCGATCATGGGCTGGAATAGATGTTGGAAATAGCTCAAACCACTTACAATCAGAGAGATGAGGAGGCCCAGAGAAAAAAGGAGAAGTATCAAACAAGGAAGTTGATGGCATTACAGGCTACCACACCCACCCCTCAGAAAAGAGGAAGTGCCCGGGGAGGAGGGCGAAGCCGTCTCGGACGGAATCAGTGCGCCATCTGCCGACAGGAAGGGCACTGGAAGAGAGAATGCCCTATTCTATTATTAGGAAGAGATTTGTTGGTAAAGTTGCCTTTAAGCCATCGGGAGAAGCCACATTGTCCACTATGTCACTTGGGGAACTGGTTGTGGAGGCACCCCTGAGGGAGTACTGGCGCCTCATGATGGTAAAAGAAGAGGAGGGACCCATCCCCGCCAGTATTCTGGAACAAGTGAACCCCCCCAGGAATGGCAAAGAATATCCCACCAATAATCGTGAAGCCCAAGCCATTTGTCAATCCTGTTGCAGTAAATAAGTATCCCATCCCACGAAGGGCGGCTGAAGGAGTGTAGGTGCATCTAGAGCGACTGCTCCAACATAGGATCTTGAGGCAATGCCAATCACAGTGAAACACCCCTTTGTTACCAGTGAAGAAAGGAAGCAGGCTATTATCCTGATACCAGAGCCAAAGAACCGTAGAGAACTCCGTGGCTTTCTGGGGTCTGCAGGATTTTGTAGGATATGGATACCTGATTACAGCATCATTGCCAAGCCTCTACATGAGTCAACCAGAGGAACTGAGAGAGACCCCTTTGTTTGGGGCACAGAACAACAGCAAGCCTTCGTGGATTTGAAGAAGACACTACAGCAAGCCCCAGCGCTTGGCATCCCAAGTCCTAAGAAACCCTTTACTCTATTCGTGCATGAAGACCAAGGGACGGCGAAAGGGGTTTTGTGCCAAAATTGGGAAGCTGGCAACAGCCAGTGGCATACCTATCTGAGCGCCTGACGCCTACAGAACAAGGTTTACCGCCGTGCATGAGAGCAGTTGTGGCAGTAGCCACCCTACTGAACAAAGCAGACAAATTTACTTTTGGCCAAGACACTGTTTGTGTGACCCCGCATGCAGTCCCAACTCTGCTTGACATGAAGGGTACCTATTTTCTCTCCCAAGCGAAGATGAGAAAGTGCCAGATGTTACTGCTGCATCCGCGTTTGAAGTTTCAGGTCACCACCGCCCTCAACCCAGCTACCCTGTCCCCGGTAGGAGAAGGTGAGGAGCAGATGCACGAATAATATTTCAGCAGGCCTGTTAGTTCCCATTTGTTGAAGCAAACCCCCACTGGCCTTCGTGGTTTGTGGATGGAAGCAGCTTTGTTAAGGCTGGACAGCGAAAAGCAGGCTATGCAGTGGTAGCCTTGGAAGACCAAGTGATCGAAGTGCAGCCACTCCCGCCTGGAACGTCGGCCCGGCTGGCATAAATAACAGCGTTCACCAGAGCCCTGACCCTAGCAAAGGGACAGAAGATAAACATTTATACTGATTCTAAGTATGCCTTTCTGACTTTACATGCCCATGGAGCCTTATGGAAGGAAAGAGGTTTGCTCACCTCCAGAGGAAACCAGGTGGCCCACCCACAAGCCTCATTGAACCTTCTGGATGCCGTATGGGAGCCCAAGGCAGTGGCAGTTATCCATTGTTATGGATCCCAGAGTCCCTTTCTCGGCAGATAACTCAGAGATACCATGAGTCCACCCACATGGGACCAGATGCCACAACGAGACAGCTGAAGCAGTGCTTCTACATAGCCCACCTTTATCAACTGGCAGCCCAGATTTCCAGGAAGTGCCCGCTATGTCAAAAGAATAATCCCAGAACCGGACCCTTGGCTCCCCCGGGGATCCAGCATATTGGAACTGCACCCATGGAAGACCTTGTTGCAGATTTCACTGAATTGCCCCGCTGTGGACTATACCGCTACCTGCTTGTGGTGGTCTGCACGTATACAGGATGGGTTGAAGCCTGGCCTACCAGAACTGAAAAGGCATTTGAAGTAACCAGGTGCCTGCTTAGGGAGATCATTCCCCGCTATGGACTACCTAGGTCAATAGGATCTGACAATGGACCAGCCTTTGTCCACTCAGTTTTGCAATAACCCCCCCATGCTAGTCAAAATGTGCAGTTTAATAATTATGTGCAGTAATTCTCCCGAGATTTTCTCTCTGTCTTAACAGGTGGACCCAGGCCCACTGCTGTTAAAGTTGCTGACCTCACCCCTTGGGTCCACCACACTTAAGTGAAGAAGGCTATTTTAGATTGGACAGTTACACCAAATCCTGATGATCCTCTGAAGCTAACCATCTCCAGAAGAGCGCTAGACGACCGCCCTGCTAGGGTCACTCCGGACGCTGACCCTTCTACGCACGGCTGAAGAAGGTGGATGGGAGGGGCGCCCGCAGGCAGCGCTCCCATCGTAGTTACCCGACAACCAGACGATCCAGGCGCAGCTCCCCCTGGACTGATTTTATTAAGCCCAGACAATTTTACCCCTCTTGACGTGCTGACCCCTTCTGAACGTCCCTTGAACGCTTGGGTTTATTCTTGTGGTTGCCATTATATCTACGATTCTTATAGGCGACCGTGGGGTTACGCAATTTGCGTTCATGACGGTTGGGTAGCAGGAAAGTTGCTTCAAGTAATAGGGGAGGAGGAGATACTTTGGCGACCCACCCCTACGGGTGAGGCGTTTATAGAAGCACAGTTTCAGTTGGCCTTACAGGGTTAAGAGATGGAGTGGTGGGAGGAGCCATGGACAGATTGGGGTTGGTGGGTAGGAATAATCTTACTGCTTTTCTGCTTCTGTATGCCCTGCTTGATGCAATGTATGCAAAATATGATGGGGAAGATGATGTCCCGCAGGATGGGGCCCCGTGTCATGACCCTCATTGCTCTCCTCCAGGGATACTATGAACCCGAGCGACCAGAACGAACCTAAGTATTAGGTTGTTCATAAGAAGAGGAGGGAGTGAAGGGAGAGGTGTAGGGATTGCACTTTGTGCCTAAGGAAGGGGATTGCTATCAGTAATCCCTGCACCTTGTACTTGAAATAAATTCAGTAAATCCTCTCTTAATCTTGCTTTGCAGTTGCTAGCAAACAGCAGCAAGACCATTTCCTGTGCTTGCCAGCTAAGCAGAAACCGCATCTATTTACCGTATGTGGTCAGACAGGACAAGGGGGCCGCTTCCTGCACACGCTTCCTATTGCAGCTTCCTATTGCAGTAACGCAAGAGAGGAGCACACGAACAAGGGAAGGAGGGGGGCTTAGCTAGTCAGATAGCCATATGCCATATAAGGAAATAAGCTTAACCTTGCCAGCTGATTGGAGGGAATTGGGGAGATGGACATGCTCTCAGGTATAAAAATGCTTGTTTACTTGTATCGTTGTAGCCAGTCTTTGGAGAGGACTCCACTGGCTGCCTCTGCGCAGATCTCAATAAATCTCTTTTCTCTGACCAAGAAGTCTCTGGAATTGTTTTTCCCCTCTGGCCACGGGGTTGGCGGACCGCTGGACCTCCGGGTACTGCTAATCTAAGGCTTCAATATTTTCCCCATTATCATAGCTGTCAACTTTTCCCTTTTTTAAGGGAAATTCCCTTATTCCGAATAGGATTCCTCGCAAGAAAAGGGAAAAGTTCACAGCTATGCATTATGCTCTCCACACCAGCAAAGCATTTTTAATACGGCTTTCATACTGCCCCCCCCCCGCAAAAAAAATCATTGCTAAAATCTAATGTTACTTTTAGAAGGCTTGAGCATACCTTAAAAACAAAGAAGGTGATCCACCAGTCCTTGACGGTGCATCAATTAATTATTATTTTGAAAATTGGATTATTTTTTATTGTTATTTGTCTTCTAGTATTGCATGCTCTGTAAAATTCTGGCTGAACCTTGTTTGGTAGCTTTTGTTTAAGGTAGGCCTGAGGTATGGAAAATCCAAGTTCAGATGTTCTTGGCAATCGTTGCAGCAGTCAACTTCTTTAGGGTATGTATTTGTTCTCTGATAAATAAAACTAATTATTTCAGTATGTTTTATGAAGGTGCCCAGTGTGCTCCTTTGAGTGTCCACTCTCAAGGATATATTGTACTTGGATTTCCCCCCATTTTTGCTGCAATACCAGTTTAAGGAAAATACAGGAGAGAGAGAAAACAAAGTTCTTTCATTCAGGTAACCAATGGGCAGTTGGCTTAATATGCAGCAATAATATAGCTGCTTAATTTTTGGCAGCCATCCTACTCTCAGCATGAACTTATATACTGGGTGGTTCTAATGGTGCATTGCTTCATGACCACTGGCAACATTTGGTTTTCAGTTCTCCCAAGGAAAGAACAGGTCAGACTGTACAAATTCTTCAAAACTTAGTTTTGCAGTGTGGTAATACCAGTTTGCATGATTTGTGTGTTGCAGCATTAAGAAGGACAGTAGTTGGTAAAGTACTGATTTAAAATAATATTAATTAATTAATTAATTAATTAATTTCCCAACCATCAGGTTGAGTTTCCCCAGCCAAAATATGTATGTAGATTAGCTCTGACCGTGTGCCCTACCCCCCACTAAATGGCACTGCATTTGAGATGCTTTGAGAAGATGACCTAAAAGGTCTCAGTGGTATTTGACCCATAATAACTCATGCTTCATTCAATTTTACTTCATAGATGATAGATGATAGATAGATAGATAGATGATGATAGATGATAGATAGATAGATAGATAGATAGATAGATAGATAGATAGATGATAGATAGATAGATAGATGATAGATAAATAACAGATAGATAGATGATAGATAGAGATAGATTCCTATAACATCATTTACAAAAAGAAAACAACAATCATGCCATATGAGGAAAATGGAAAATAGAGCAAAAAGGAGCATCTGGGTAAAATCTGTCTGCCAGTTATTTTAGCTAACATCGTATAGGCCAGTTGCAGGTAGGTAGCCGTGTTGGTCTACCGTAGTCGAAACAAACAAACAAAATTCCTTCCAGTAGCACCTTAGAGACCAACTAAGTTTGTTATTGGTATGAGCTTTTGTGTGAATGCACACTTCTTCAGATCTTCAGATCTGAAGAAGTGTGCATGCACACGAAAGTTCATACTAATAATAAACTTAGTTGGTCTCTAAGGTGCTACTGGAAGGAATTTTTTATCCTATAGGACACTTATCATCATCATACACCACATAACAAATGTCATTAAAATACCTGATATCTCCGGAGTTGTTGTTTTTTTTAAAAAAAAAAAAGGAAAGAGGGAGCAATTTTTTCTTTCTACAATATTCAATAAGTGGATTCTAACTTGCTGTAAAATTACCTTGTTGTTGCCTTTTTCCCCTTTTGTCACAACAATTACTTACCAGAATTTCCCATCCATTCACTTACTTTTGGTTTGGTTTAGAAATACCACTTCCCAGCATATAATAGCGGCCTGCTGTTATCATGTTCATGAGACTAATTCTTATGTTCTCTCCTTACTAAACCTTGCAATTCATTATTTGATGCAGAGGTCATTATGTGCCCTTTACACACGGGTTCTCAATTTTGGTTTTCAACATTTTTAATACATGTGCACGACATCTGGAACATTGTGTCCTAGGTTACCTTCAGACTGCCACTATTTTGCAGGAGGGATTCAATCGCATATCAGAAAATTCGGGTTTGCCCAATTAAAGAGAATTGAAGCACTCGTTGTACAATATGATAAGGGAGGTGACGGAAAATTGCACTAGAGTAGTATAACAAATTTACAGCCCTAACACAAACCAGTCATGATGAATGCTCTGTAAAACAGCGGGTTGTATAATTTCTGTGCTAACTCTTTGCAAAGAAATCAGGATGAATGCTCAATAAGTACGTCATTTGGAGATGACCTACGTCTTCAATCACACACTGTTTGGAATAAGGTGAAGTTCCATCATTGTGGGTGTTCAAGAATTCAAATTGGTATTGACATCTGCAGTTGGGGAGACAGAGAGATGGAAGAATTTCAGCTAAAAGTGTTGGCTTCAAATGAGTAAACCAACCAAAGGTTTTGGAAATCACTGAGCTGTGCACACAAAGTAACTGCCTTGAAAACAGTTGCATATTTATATCGTTTTCTGGAAATGTGACAGCTGATGGCAAAAATGCCAGCATTATTATTGTCTGTAGTCTCATATGAAGAAATGAGACCCTAACAAAGAGACACCCTTTTCTAACCACCATGGGGATATATTTATTTGCAGCTGGAATGATAATTATATATGTGGTTGATATACACTGAAATTTGGTTCCTCCTTTAACCTTAAAAAAGGGCAATACTTACCACCAAATCTGTTATTACCAGTGCTGTTTTCTTTTTCTTGTAACGCATAGCTGACTGCCAGCTTGCCAACGCAGCAAAGTTACAACAGGCACCTGTTTTACAGAGAATAACATAAGACTTGCAGAATAAGGGCAAGGGCACCATCCTGTTGCCCATGGAGGCCAGTTGGGTGCATACAGGAGGACCACATGTGGGGCATCAACACAGGAACCCCATTAGTTGTTTGTCCCCCCCCAATTGGTATTCAGAAGTACATTGCTTCTGAGCATGGAGCTTTCAGGTACCTATTGTAGCTGATGGCAATTGACAGATGGAGCTATCCTTCATGAATTTTGCCTAATCTTCCTTTAATACTAACTAAACCAAGAGTCATCAGCACATTCCAGAAGTTAATTATACATTGTGTAAAATAATGAGTTGCAAGTGTGAGCGAGCAATCACAGATCAAATGGCCCACTAAAAGTAATGATAGGATCCAACTCTCCTTATGGGGATGAGGGAAGCGAACTCTGGTTGAATGCCTAATAGATGTTATTTAGGGCCTCACAATGATGCAGACTTTAACAACAACAATTATTATTATTACTACAGTCATACCTCGGGTTATAGCTGCTTCAGGTTGCGTTTTTCGGGTTGTGTTTGCTAGGAAAGGTTTCTATTCTTTAAGAATTCAACATCCTTTAAGAATTCTTTAACAATTCTTAAGAAACATTCTTTAAGAATTCAACATCCTTATGGTTGTAATGCTCTTAACATGGACGTTCCCACCTCCCACCAGATGAAGGTATGGGAAGGTATCCCATTAGTGCTGCAACCAGTTTCCATCAAGAGGCATTACTTTCATAATTTAGTGTGTGAAATGGCCCTAAAAAGCAGCATGTAGAGCAGAGAAAGAACCAGCAATAAAATACAGAATCTTCCACCTTGTGAATAGCTACCTTGATCTGGACTGGCCCCAAACAAAACAAGATGAAGCAAATTAATACAACTAGAAGTATTATCAGATACTCCTTTCACATGTTCCTCCATGCAAGACTAGTACAAGAAGTTCTTCTACCAAGCCACCACGTGAGTGTCTGGTGTGGCAGACAGTCAACAGCTCATATGCAGAAGTTAGGTCTGATTACCACTATTCTTTACATTTTTTAAAAAGAAACTGCTTTCAGCAATGCTGAATTTGGTACAAAGACAGCCGCAGAGGAAACCTAACCGAATCTCTCCATGCAGCAACTTGAGATGATCACAGGGTACTGATCTGCCTTTGAGAAATAAGGAAAACCACACAGAGCACTGAGCCAAATCAAAATCAAAATTAGAAGGAAGAACCTGCACGTGTGTAATCCATTGCATTTTTAGACTGCCTCGGATGGAAAGCTTCCCCCAACCTAACAAGGGCACAGATAAACAAGTCTATGTCAGGAACGTCCAGGACCAGTAGGACAGAATGCTGCAGGATGGGTGCTAGAGGGTAAGTGTAGCCTCCAGAGTGTCACTGATTTGTAACTGAAGCTCAAGCAATTGAAATATAAATGCCAACCATCCACTCTTTGCTCCCTTGACAGTTAAGTATGTGGTACTGAACTACAGCAGATAAATAAAAATAATAATAAGTACAGAATCTTTCATTTTGTATTGCCCTGTAAAATCAATATGCAGCCTCAGTCAGTTTGATAGCTTCCCCAGGTTGACAGTCCAGAGAATCAAAGCCACTGGAATTAAAGCAGATGAAATACTCATAACTAACATCATTAAGTAAATATGACTCTATCAACACACCAGGGAAATGGAGCGGCTAAAAACTGAACTGCTGCTTCCAATCTGTTTCTCAACCATTTAAACAGATTGAAATGCGTTGCAGCTGTGTTTCTCCTGCGAGATGCTACAATAATTTCTGCTACCATGAGTCACACAATCGTACTTCATGACTATGTGACTATCTTATGTGCCTCAAGCCTTTGGAGGAAATTGCCAAAGCTAATCAAACAATGAAATGAAAAAGTTGTATCTTTCCAATTTCAAGCAAGGATACCAAGCATCAATCATATTTAATAGATCCACATTCTGCTGAGTGCCAGTTGGTACAGAAGTGAGAAGAATCAAAGCTACTGTAATAAATTGACAATGACACTTGAGCAGACCTTTTTGGAATTAAATGAAATATGCTGACTGCTCAACCACTGTGGTTGTACTTGTATTTGTTGTTTATTAATACCAAAATCTATTTGAATGGAGCAAAAGACTTAATACTGCATGCACAAATATAGGAGGCTACATTTGTATTTATTATCTCAGGCCGATTTTGCATCAGGCTAATATCCTCAGCATAAGTCAGAGTAGGAAGCGGCTGAGGATTTCAGGAGATTATTGTGGAATGAGCCAAGATGATGTTCTGTTAATACTTTGAGTATCCATGCTCTCTTTTTTATATTCAAAGTATGGTGGTCCAGTCCATTGGGTGTGTATCTGCCAACCTACAATCAAAATCAGACATCACAAGGAGGTCATTTTGGGTGGATCAATGAGATTGTTCTTGAGTTGTTGCAAGAATTTAATTGGCGAGGAGGAGAACTACGTACACCACACTGAACTCATTGGATATAAATGTAAAAATGTTTTAGAGATTACTAATTTGATTTTCAACAAAAGAACAGGTGGACAAACTCTGGAAGTTTACCTTGATAGCTAAAACAACTCACTATGAAAAGAAAGAGACAGTGACAAGTCATAATTTCATATGAACTGGAAAATGGAATATTGTAAAAATGATTTGCAGTGGTACTTCTAGTTACGAACTTCATTCGTTCCGGAGGTCCGTTCTTAACCTGAAACTGTTCTTAACTAGAGGTGTGCTTTTGCTAATGGGGCCTCCCGCTGCTGCTGCCGCTGCGCCACCAGCACACAATTTCTGTTCTCGTCCTGGGGCAAAGTTCTCAACTCGAGCTAACTCTTCCAGGTTAGCGGAGTTTGTAACCTGTAGCGTTTGTAACCTGAGGCATTTGTAACTCGAGGTACCACTGTACTATATCTAAACGTACAATCTTGCTTTGCAAGGTTTTGAAAAGTCGCTTTTATGGGTGTAAACTTTACTGTTGGACACAGCACTGTAATAAATGCTTCTTTATTAGGCCCCTGTGGAAGTGGCAATGTCACTTTCAAATATCAAGGCGGAGGGGCATCAGCAGCCACATGTAAGCATCGCTCAGCCTCTAGTCCTAGCTGAAACCTCAGCATCACATGAGTCCCACTGTGTAAGAGCGATAACTCCAATACGCAGAGGATGGGGCAAGAGGGACACACTGGAGGTGCACAACCACCACCACCACCACCACCCCACATGAATGAGCTGAATACCTGGATGGGCTTCTGAGCTCTGAAAATTCTGAAGCTTCCCCAGAGAGGGTCAGAGGATGCTGAAGGAGATTTGAGGCAGAGAAATTGGGGCTCTGGCTGCCTTTCTCTATGTTTGGTGAGGTGGAGCCACAGCCTTGAATCTGTCTGGCACAGATTCACTTCCTCAAAGAGCCAAGCTAGCTCCCTGGTGAGTTATGTATGAGCCATTCTGGTAAGAAAGGAAGTGGCTCTGTGCCAGATAGATTCCAAGGCGGTGGCTATGGGAGAAGCAGGACTCTCTTGGGATGCTAACGCTGTGAACCCCTCCATCGTGGGCTCAGGTTGTATATATGTGCAAATAAACCATGTATCATGAAGACACCACGGTCTACGTTGTCCTTTATTCCAAAGGAAACATGAAACCTGGGTAAGAGCCTGAACTCCTGGAATCTCACACTCCTCATGGGTTGGGATGGTGTGCAAGAAAATTATCTTTCCTTTAGGAGCTAAATGTCTGTAATCTACAGAAATGCTTGTATTGAGAGGAACTAAAGTGTCACAAAACAGAGTCATTATGTACTGTCTGGCTGTAAGTTTTGGGTTGTTTTTCCTGTGAACGTACATTCCTGTCTCTATTTTTTTTTTTTTATTGTCCCTAGAGATTCAGAGATGGGAGAAATAAGAACAATTAGCACGTCGTTATCTTCTTGGCAAGCTTTCACGATGACAGTCTGAGAAAATTGCAGCACACGGCTCCTTTTCCCTCCTTCTACTATTTGATGCAAATGGCAGGCTGCCAAGTCAGTGACTTGTTCCTGCATGTGAGCAATGCAGCCGTTTTGTGATAACACCACACACACATTTGATCCGCTTCCTTTCTTACTCAAACTTGACATTTTTGAATTTTAGAGTGTTACGTAACAAAATAACAAAAAAAATTCAGGGGGAAGATGCGACTAGCCACCACAGGCCTCTAACAATCAAGTGAGTCACCAAACACCTCTTAAAACACTGGATTTTTATGGAGGTTGGCCAACCCTTACCCACAGTAAAATATTTGAAGCATACTAATTGTGCTGTGCTATTCCTTTGGAATGGTTGGCACAGTGACTCTATTTCCAGCTGACAATTGAACACTGACAGTCTCCACAGTGGGCAGTGAGCTCAACCTCTGAGTATCCAGCTGCCTCTGGTAGAGAAAATGTGGTAGCCGGGGAGGTCCATAGTCTGGGTGTGGTGCTGCTAAAATAAGAAGGTGCCAAGGGGTGATTTGAGGACGTTAGAACAACAAGGCAATTTTTTTTGTTAACACAGCACAGAGAAAACAAAGTTTCAATGAGCTAATAGTAGAGGTTATGCTCCCAAGGTACAGTTTTCCTTTTGATAAAAGCAGTTCCATTGTGCCATATCCCACAGCTGCCCTGAGATCCTTAGCCAGCTCAAATTACAGCCAATGATATACAGTGGTACCTCAGGTTAAGTACTTAATTCGTTCTGGAGGTCCGTTCTTAACCTGAAACTGTTCTTAACCTGAGGTACCACTTTAGCTAATGGGGCCTCCTGCTGCTGCCGTACCACCGGAGCACAATTTCTGTTCTCATCCTGAAGCAAAGTTCTTAACCTGAAGCACTATTTCTGGGTTAGCGGAGTCTGTAACCTGAAGCATATGCAACCTGAAGCGTATGTAACCTGAGGTACCACTTTAGCTAATGGGGCCTCCTGCTGCTGCTGCACCGCCACCACACGATTTCTGTTCTCATCCTGAAGCAAAGTTCTTAACCCAAGGTACGATTTCGGGGTTAGCGGAGTCTGTAACCTGAAGCGTATGTAACCCGAGGTACCACTGTGCCCTGACCTAGGAGCATGAGCTGTTATCAGGGGTCCAAAATTTGTATCTGGTTTTGCCAGTCAGCCATAATTTGTAATGGCCTCTTCTCTCTCTCTCAAGTCTCCTGGCATACGCATAGGACTCAAGAGAAGAGGGAGGAAAAGATCTGCCTCCCACCAGGACTTTTGGGTGGTTGGAAGGAGAGAAAACTTTCCACCACCATTGAGTGCCTTCAAAGCATGGGATGGAGTACCAGTACAATGTTTACTCACTGGGCTTTGAAGGCAGGTTCTCCTGCTGCTTCCAAGTGCCTGTAAATCCCAACATGGAGAAGGATGCAGAAGGGTTGTGTGTGTTTTTCTCCCACCCACCACAAACCAAGGGAACCCTTCTTCTTACAATAGGTTGAGAACTTGGGTGAATGAAGAGGCCCCTCATGTCATGCTGGGATTGTGTAGGCTGCTTCTAAGAAGCAATTCACAGGTGTCAAACGCTTCCACACCTGTGGAACTCTATTAGTGACTTGAGTAAGAGAGACAGCACACATAATATTTGCATGGGGATGCTATCAGAAATGGCCTTCCTCTTTCCATTGGTAAAACCCCAGCCATTGTATCTGCAAGTATTTGTAAAGTCTCTATGCCTCATTCCCTGTGGCTGCTGATATCGGACAGCAGGAACATAGAGCCTTGCAACACAATTGGAAGAAGTCATATAATAAGCACTTGTAAAAAATTATGGCTAGGATGGGAATGCTTATAGGGGAAGCCAATTTTCCACAGCAACCTTGTGCTGTGGCAGGGATGGGAAACCTCAGGAAACTGTGACAAAGCCTCTTGCTTGCCTGGATGGCAAACGGAGAGGTCTGCATATGTAAACCTCTCACTTTTGTGTGGCAATAATATAACCTACTATACAAATGAGGAGCTACATCCTGTGTTCCAAATACTGTTGCCTCTGGTCCTTCCCACTTTTGCCTGTGTCCCCACTAATCACTGGCATGTAGCCCTCAGAAAGTTCCCTATGAAGGAATGTGGCCTTTGTACTGAGAGAAGTTGCCCAGACTCTGTGCTATTTTTCTAGAAAAAGAGGTGCCAGAACTCACCCTGAATGCTTCCTTTATTCTCTTTAGAATGGCAATACACCCATCTGAGAGGTGTCGGGACCCACCTGAGAGGTTCTGGAATTGAGTTCCGGTGATTTCCAGCTGAAAAAAATGCCCTGCCCAGACCTGTGCTATGTGATCTGCCCCATACTCAGAAGAGACTAGTTGGAAATGATAAGAACAGAACCTCATCTTTGATCTCTGGCCAGATTTTTTCACCAAATCTGTTCTTTTCTTAAAGATCCTAATTACTTACCGTATTTTTTGCCCTATAGGACGCACTTTTCCCCCTCCAAAAATGAAGGGGAAATGTGTGTGTGTCCTATGGGGCAAATGCAGGCTTTCGCTGAAGCCTGGAGAGCGAGAGGCGTCGGCTTCAGGAAGCTATCCGCAAGCCTGGGGAACCCGCAGGAGTTCCCACAGGGCTCCCAAGGCTTGCGGATAGCAGCCTGTTCTGGGGGCTGGGGTCGGGGGAAGCTTGGGCTTCCCCCATCCCAGCCCTGCGCCTGGGGGGGGGAATAATTTTTTTTCTTTATTCCCCCCCCAAAAAAAAACTAGGTGCGCCCTATGGGCCGGTGCGTCCTATGGGGCGAAAAATACGGTATATATAGTTACAAGTGGGAACTTGTAAACAAAATTTTCCTCCGTATCCCTACCCCTAGCTGACAGCCTCCAGCCAACATTTAGCAAGGTAAGGATTTTCCTCAAGTTACTAACGTGGAATCTTTAAATGTGTCTTTTAATATTTTAGGATGTTAATAATCTAAACACAATAATACTGGGATATAGTCACCGTGGTAATAAACTAGCAGTTAATGGCACAAATTTGTGCCATGGAAACAGGAGGGAGCCAAAAGGAAACTATGCACAAGGCTATAATCCTAAACATATCATCTAGCGTCAACTCTCTGAGGAGTACCAAACCTTTCCGTTCCCTCTAGACAACATTGTAGTCTGTATGACTCCAGGTTTATCACCACCTACCACAGACTGCCTTTATTGCACTTTTCATTTCAGAGTATCACAGGATAAGCAAACCATCAGATTAAAAACAAAGTTGACTTCATGGCCTAGCTCCAAAGCCATCCAATGTTTAATGCTAACTTCAGTTTGCAGCTAACTTTACAGTTTAAAATACATTGGGGGGGAGGGGAAATCTGGAATATATACATTTTGATGGATCTTGTTATACACTGAATTTGTGGGAGCTGTCAGAAACTTCCCTTCAGATATCTCCAAGCACAGCCAAAAATATGAAGTGCCAACCACATTCAGTTCTTGGGTAAACAGACTCAGGGTATGAACTTTTCTCCTGAGCCTCAAGAAAGCATATCTCCTCCAAAAGAGAACTTGTTCCTAATGTTTGGCCATATTTTCACTGAAGTGAATTACTGCTCCCCTTCTATTTGTTTCAAGGACAGATTCCTATACTAGAACCAGAACTTTCTATCACTAGAAGCAGAAGCCTTAGCTAGCAGGTCCAACTTAAAAGTCATAGACATTTCAAACTCAGCCCACCTCCCATTGCCTTTTACAGGACATTCGGGGCCTAATTGGATCCCAGCCAATTATTGTCAGGTTACAGTCAAGCTCTGGGGCAAGCTCTGAGGTCTGGGGGAGTAGTAGCTTTTAAAATATATATATTCCTTTATTGAATTTTTTAAGGTGGAATATTTTACCCTTAACATTTTACCCTCTTTAGTCAAAAAATCATGTAAGCCTTTACAGGGAGGAAAGGCTTCCAAAACAGCTCTAATACTGTAAAATATTGTAATGAGATTGGGGTTAGAATAAAGGTGTGTTTGAGGTCCCACCCAACCTTTTGAGTCTGGCTCTCAAAGATCAAACAGGGTGATCAAGATAAAAAAAATTCCTTCCAGTAGCACCTTAGAGACCAGCTTGTTATTGGTATGAGCTTTCGTGTGCATGCACACTTCTGGCACAATCCCTTTTGTTAGGAGAATCGGCCTTTGCATAATGAAAGAGATGACCAAGTACAGAGAAACTGTTGTTGCAGAAGCTAGAGTTCTTTCTGGAAGTGGGCACATCTTTCTTCTCCCCACCCATGCCCTGGCTGAGGGTGATATGATCTGGTTTTCCATGCATGGAAGAGAGCAAAACAATGGAACTGTGTCCAAAAGAAAGCCAGAGGCTTGACTTGCTCTGTGTGGGGAACCCAAGCTATAGAATTGGTGGCACCTAGAAACCTAATGGGGAGCAAGAGTGTTAATGCTATGAGCCTTCCATCTCTTGCTCAACCCGTATATAAGTGTGGATAAACTGTGCATCCCAGAAACATCACCTGACTCCAGTGACCTTCATTCCAAGGAATCCAAACCCAAGGTGCATGCTGAGAACCCTGAAATCTCTTGCCACTCATAGATTGGAGTGTACATAACAATACCATGCAAAATGCTCCTGGGAAGAGAAGTGGTTATTCATGGTTCTCCTCATCTGCTGATGGTCTCTGCAAAGAAAGATGATAGCTGCAGCAACCTTGTCATAATATGCTGTGTTCTTGCATTTCCCTGTCCTGGAGTTATAACTAACTCACCCTCTACCTCTGAAGACACTGGTGGTTTCTCTAATCTATGTCTCAGAGACACAAAGTGTGTAATCCCCAAACACTTTACTAAGAAACAAATATTTATTTGGGGCATGTCCAAATAAGTCCCACACACGATGGGACTTACTTCCAAATAATATATTTAGGATTCAGATATGTGTAAAAAAAGATCCCTTCACTGTGAACCCAGACACTGATCTCAATAAACCCCTGGTGGCCCAATTTGCAGCCAACGTTGGAGAAGTGAAGGTGTTGCAAAAACAACGGTGCCTCCATCTCTCCAGAAAGCAAACATGTGCTCCTGGGACTATCCTATTTGTTTTTCAACATTTCAAGTCATGCTTCGCAAACCTCAAATCAAAGAAGAACCTTGCCTACTTCTGTATAGTTAGAATATACTGACCACAGCAGCTGGCTTTCCCTCGCATGTGTGCAGCTGAGGAAAAAGTGATGAGCGGGGGGTGGGGGGCTGGAATCAAACCTCTTCCCTTCATCCATCCATCCTTACTTGCTTCCCCAAAGCCTTGTCTTTTTACATAATTGATCAGGTTTATTTGAATTAGTGTGTTTGCACAGCTTTGGCAAGCAAACATATATTTTTAATGCTCGTCTCAGGCTGGAAGGAACCGTTTATTTTAAGAATTCAACAGCCACAAAGCCCCTTGAGATGCACTACATCCTATAGCTGTGGTATGTGCTCTGCTAAGCCTTAAGCCATATACTGTGTGCTGCAGGCTCCCTCGGAGGAAACGGCAATGTAAACCATCTTACAGAATCTTTTCCTACCAAGACTGAAGGCCCAGTGTCCGCAGACGTGGCCCCAGCGATTCCTGTAATTGGAAAAATTGCTACTGCTTGAAAGGATCAACAACAGGAAAAGGAATGAAATGAGTAGGTAATCCAAACACATGCCTCAGATTCCTCAGTTAATAATGTAATTGGCACTAATGTCCCTGACAATGCGCCCCTGTTCGTTACCTGCAGTGTTGCAGTCGAGCTGGTGCTGGGCTCCTTAAAACAACATTAAACTGTGCTGTAAAGTCCTGGAAATTCAGTGCCTACTAGTAACAACGCTGGGTTGTAATTCTCATATTTATTTTCTCATTCTTCACACATGGAGAAGAAATCCACACTTGCCAGGTTTGCATTCAGTCTAATTTTCAGTGAACTTGGTGGAGAGCAGGAACACATAACCAACCCTATGAATGATGAACTCTGTGAACGCCACCAAGGCTCCACCATCTACCTCACACACACACAGGGAAGCAGGTGGCTCTCTAGAGGGCAGTGGTGCTGCTCTGGCAGATCCTGGGTTTACCAGCATATCTGAAGGTTAAATGAGGCATTGATGCAGCAACAGGGCCTCAGGTATGTTTCTGTATAAGAGAGTGGAGTGGCAGATGTCTTTGAAGATTTATTTTCAGAAAACATCCTGGGCTAGTGTGATGTATCAATCAATCAATCAATCAATCAAATCTTTATTACAGTCATAGACCAGCTTAAGTAGAGTGGGGTACAATCATTTTGAATCTGTAAGAGCCAGTGTGGAGTAGTGGTTAAGAGCGGTAGACTCGTAATCTGGTGAACCGGGTTTGTGTCCCCGCTCCTCCACATGCAGCAGCTGGGTGACCTTGGGCTAGTCCCACTTCTCTGAAGTCTCTCAGCCCCACTCACCTCACAGAGTGTTTGTTGTGGGGGAGGAAGGGAAAGGAGATTGTTAGCTGCTTTGAGACTCCTTGTTGTTGTTGTTTAGTCGTTTAGTCGTGTCCGACTCTTCGTGTGACCCCATGGACCAGAGCACGCCAGGCACTTCTGTCCTCCATTGCCTCCCGCAGTTTGGTCAAACTCATGCTGGTAGCTTCAAGAACACCATCCAACCATCTCGTCCTCTGTCGTCCCCTTCTCCTTGTGCCCTCTATCTTTCCCAGCATCAGGGTCTTTTCCAGGGAGTCTTCTCTTCTCATGAGGTGGCCAAAATATTGGAGCCTCAGCTTCAGGATCTGTCCTTCCAGTGAGCACTCAGGGCTGATTTCCTTCAGAATGAATAGGTTTGATCTTCTTGCAGTCCATGGGACTCTCAAGAGTCTCCTCCAGCACCATATTTCAAAAGCATCAATTCTTCGGCGATCAGCCTTCTTTATCAGACTCCTTAGGATAGTGATAAAGCGGGATATCAAATCCAAACTCCTCCTCCTCTTCTTCTTCTTCTTCTTCTTCAACATTTTGGAAATCTTAAAAGTATTAAAGCAGAAGGTATACCTAAAAGACTATAAGAATCTAAACGAAACTAAAAGAATATAAAAGAAACTAAAAGACTATAAAAGAAGGGTTAGGAACATTAAACGGATATGGAAGAGCATAAAAGGTTAATATATAAAAGACTACAACCATCAGTTTAGAGAGCACTCTGATGTGAGTGTTCATTAGATCTAGTTTGTGGCACAGGTCATCCTCTGAAAAATTTTGAATGCAGCTGTGCAGAATCTGGCAACATTGTGTGTTGCAGCAGGATTGGTATCTGACAGCAGCAGGGAGGTATAGAATTGTCCTGTGCGCCCTGGGTACTTTTGGAGTAGTGGGGAGATGAGGCTAATACGAATGTCTCTATAGTGTAGGCACTGGAGAAGCACATGCTCTATTGTTTCTATTTGTCCAGGGTCACAGGGGCATTGTCTCTCTGAGTAAGCAATCTTCCTGTATCAGCCTTCAATGACAGCCAGATGGAGGGCATGACATTGTGCCAGGGTCACAGGCAAGTGTGATGTAAAAGTCATGCGATTCCATTTTTCAAGCACTACTTGACTGCATGAGCATTTCTTTTCTCTTGTGTTGCATTTGTTGCTTTTTCCTCCAAACAGATTTTTATTTGGGGGGGGTGTTTCCCCTGCTCCCTCCACACAAATGTGCAGTTGAGCAGTTTTGCTGTTTATATTGTACGATAGGTATTTTGCTAGGTTCAAAATAAGTCTATCGCTCTCTCTGCCTCTTAGTCAAATGAACCCAGAAAACCTTCACTATAAGGAATTTTATTTCATTTTCTGGGTTCAAAAGATCCATGCTTCAAGCATTTCTGCACAACCTAAACAGTAGTCTTCTGTTTAAAAAAATAAATCAGAAAGGAGAATGTTAGCCGCTTTGAGACTCCTTCGGGTAGTGATAAAGCAGGATATCAAATCCAAACTACTCCTCCTCCTCCTCCTCCTCTTCTTCTTCTTCTTCTTCTTCTTCTTCTTCTTCTTTTAAAATGTCATGATCACCATGTTTGAATCGTGATTTTAAAAATTAGTGTTTTCACATCACTTTTTAATTGGATGCATTGTTGCATTGATTTATATTTATTTGGTGTTAAAGACAGACAAGCTCTCATAACCATTTCATGGTTGTTACAGAATGCCATGAATATTTTTCCATGCTTTTGAAGGGCACTATAGTACTGTGCCATGAGCTCTGTCTAGACATCCAAAATTCTAACAATATGCCAAAAGCCTTTTCATAATAAACTAATGCATTTCATTGTAGATCCCCATCCTTTATTGGGCTCTGTATATTGTAAAATGAAACATTGCACAACATTTTCGTATCTTGGTGAGCGTAAGGCAGTGGTACCCAATCATTTCCCCCCACGAACCACTTGAAAATTGCCAAGGGTCTTGGCAGACCACTTTATGATTTTTTCTCTCTCTTCCTGTTGCAGCAATTGTAATTTGCTGTGCTAGGTGCTGTACGATTCTTCATCATTATTGTGTCCTATCTTTTCACTCCTTTTCTCCTCTTCTTGCTTTTGCAATAAACTCTTCTTTTAGTAACCTGCAGTGAATGCTACATATCCAAGTATACAATACATCAAAAGCCTTTTGATACCATTTAACACTATAGGTTTTCACACCAGGAAACTTCTCCTTTTCTCTGCAATCTGGCTCCTGAGAGGAGAAGTCTAGAATAAGTAACCTCCCAGGCATTGATCGTCTCTGTTGTTTTCCACTGAAGCAAATGTATGTCAAATGATGAGGTTGCTGCCAAATTCTTGCTCTGTTTACCAGTCGCAGAAGGTCACTATGTCATGCTCCTCAAGTCTTTCAAAATAAGTTTGTTCTAAGTAGCCAAGTCACAGATTGAGGAGTTTGTCTCTTTGTAATACAAATGGTTTTACTTGTTTATAACAGAGTTTCTAGACAAATAGTTGCATCACACGGTAAAACTGATTCTGGCCTGCCCCACTTCAGGCTGCTAGTGGAGGAAAACACAGTACTAAACAGTAATATGCACCCCCCCAAAAAAAACCCATATGAAGCATCTTCTTACACATAGAAAATTAGGAACCAGGGACAGGGGTTTTAGTTTAGTGTTTCCCCCTGGAAGTGCTAATATTCTATGTGTGGGGATTTTAGATTCTTTTCTTCATGGAGTATTTAATTTTGTGACACATGGAAAACCTCAACAATTCTGAAGTAGCAAAGGTCGTCATATGATGAACCTGTGGCCCTCCAGATGTTGCTGGACTCCCATCACCTCCAGCATGGCCAGTGGTTAGGGATGATGGGTGTCATAGGCTCATACAGATTTGTGTCACAATTTCTAGGCACAGATGGGGGGTCCCTCAACTTTCCCCAGGAAAACCTGCTGTCTACCGTTGAATCTGAACAAATGGCAACCGAATTTTCCATGGATTGACATTTATTCCTATTCAGTGGTAAACAGTGGGTTTTCCCAAGGAAAGCTGTAGGGCACAACAACAACAACAACACTCGGACCTGTGCCTGCAAATTACAGACCTGCGTCTACGGATCACAGCACAAACAGAAGTCTGGATGTAAATGAAGCTCTCCAGGTAAACAGCCTAAGAAAAGATGCAGCCTGAAATGCAGGCAATGATGCCTGAGAGACAGAGACCAAGTGTGCCATGTTTGTCAGCTCTAGTTTCTTTTATTTGTAGAATACTGAGACTGTGCTGGACAACACAAGACATTATATGGATGTTTTGGATATATAATTTGATGTTTTTCTTTTGAAGAAAGTTCTGCGAATAAACTTTTGAATAAAACTTATGGACCTTGACAATGTTTTTCTTCCAAAGGGACTCAGTTTTCATGCATTCAGTTGCTTCAGATTTTGCAATATTAATATCTGCAATACATACTACAGGTGTGCTTGCTGCTATTTTCTGTCTCCATAGAATTATGTGTAAAGACTCCTAGCCACGGGGCTCTTCTCCTTGTGGCATGTTTACATGGCAGGCTGAGTGACCCTTGGCTCTTTGGAAGCCATTTTGTAAATATCTGGATCAAGATGGGAGCAAATGTAGAAGCCACAGGAACCATTAAGGTACAGTTATGTGAAAAGGGTATTCAAGTAGAAATTGGCCAAGGAGAGGAGACATCATGGGTTATAAGCACTTTTAAATAAAATAAACTGCATTATTTAAAAACTAGACACTCTTTGCAATGGTAACCAAAGTTGTAAGCTTCTTAATGTAAAAAGTGATGGCTTTCTGCTCCCATGGGTCTTTATCACTCACAGTAGTGTTTTTCTACCAGGAAATGACTTTTAAATAATCATTTTGTTAAAAGATCTGTTCCATCATGCACAATGGATTTATTAACTAGATATTATAAATTAGCAAAAGAGAAAAAGTTTTGGTTTTTTTGAAGGCTGGATTTTACATGGATTCTGGTGTTGTTGTTGAAAAAAGGATTGCTGAAAGCATATATCTAAGCAGAAAAATAGGGTCCCCTTTGAACCACCCCCTAGAGAAGAATCTGCAAGGAAAAGGAAGTTCACAGATATGGCTGTTGTTTTTTACAATGACATTTGTAGTGCAATAACAATGTATGACATTGAGAAATAAGTTGCTCTTCCCCCATCATTATGTCTGCGCTTGGGCAGGTTTCCTGGATATGTTATGAATGATCCATTTCCCTAATATTATTTTTTAATGATTTCCTGCTTCAGAGCAGTGCAGTTAAAGATCTTCAGAGCGGTGAAAACTGGAAAATGTACCCTATGTTGCTTTTATGGTTATGTGGGAACTTTTTGTGGTTAGCATCTCACAGATATACAAAAGTTCATAACTGGCATCCCAAGGACATTGTTCCAGAAGATATACTGCAAGACAAGTATCATTTAAGAATTACTTCCAAATTTAGAGAGATATTTTTTTCCATTTTTCAATCAAGCATTCCTTCATCTTTCAAGCAATTTCTCATCGTTTAACTATAGACCACCTTCACTTTTTTGGGGGGGGGATGATTTACTGCTTTGATGCAACAGTTTCAGAACTTCTTGGATATGAAGATCTTTGTAACTGACAGTTCCTTTATATGGTGAGGGACCTGCACATTGGATCTGACCTTGCAGGAGGAGGAGGAGGGGGAGGAGGAGGAGGAGAATAAGAATTTATACCCTGCCCATCTGACTGGGTTTCCCCAGCCACTCTGGGTGGCTTCCAACAAAATATTAAAAACATTAAAAATACAATAAAACATCCCAAGTGCAGTTCAAATCTGGGATGCATTGTATGAACTTCTCTAGATCCAACTGGAGATGCTTCTGTACAGGGTGTATGAAAAGTAACCATACACGTACAGTCCATACATTGTCCATAGGTGTATAGTTACTTTTTGAACACCCTGTATGTTCCTAAGCAACCAAAATAGCAAAAGATGAATGATTGTGATGATAATAAAAAGGTAAAGGTAAGGTCCCTGACCATTAGGTCCAGTTGCGGACGACTCTGGGGTTGCACGCTCATCTCACTCTATCGGCCGAGGGAGCCGGAGTTTGTCAGGTGGCCAGCATGACTAAGCTGCTTCTGGCGAACCAGAGCAGCGCACGGAAACGCTGTTTACCTTCCCGCTGCTGTGGTACCTATTTATCTACTTGCACTTTGGCGTGCTTTCGAACTGCTAGGTTGGCAGGAGCTGGGACCGAACAACAGGAGCTCACCCCATCGTGGGGATTCGAACCGCCAACCTTCTGATCGGCAAGCCATAGGCTCTGTGGTTTAGACCACAGCGCCACCCGATAATACATGGTGTTAAAATTCCATGGTGTTAATTCTCAAAGTTCCTAATGAAGTATATATGGTTGGTTTGACATGATCTTGTACTTTATTAGTCTAATACACAATAAGATAGCTCCACTTTTCAATAAACGTGTCATTAATTTGTCTTCCTTTTCTTGTTCTAACCAGTCAATTTTACCCCAAACCTTAACTGCCATAAAATCAAAGAACTGTACAGCTGGAAGGTATTCTGAGGGTCATCCAGTCCAACGCCCTGCAATGCAGAAATCTCCACTAGATCACACATGATGGGTGGCCGCCCAACCTCTATTAAAAACCTCCAAAGAAAGAGAGTCCACCGCCACTCATCCATATTCAGTCCCCCCCCTCCTCCACCCCAGTTATTACTGTAACCATTTTATAACTGCTAATTTTGGAACATCCCTCCTTGTCTTTCAGAAAATATTTTCTCTTTGGGGGGGTTGGATCTGTTCATCCACAGCAAACACAAAATGTTTGCCTTGAGAAATAATAGATCTACACTAAGCTACAAAAACTCAGTAATGACATTTCCAGTTTGCAGAGCTAAAGGAAAACTTGTTACCACATCCATATGGTCTGTGTATTTGTAGTTACTGTGCTATCATGGAAGGTTTATAATAAATCATGATTAACTGCAATTACAGTACTATAGTAAGAAAGAGTACAGATGTTGCAGCAGTTTTGACACTTGCCAACATTTTCTTTAAGAATAACAAACTATATATACAGAATAATCTTTTAATGACTCATACTTTTGGAGCAAGTGGTGTTTTCTCCAGTGGTTCAGCAAGAAAAGTATGTCAAACAATGCATTTTTAGATAATCATAGTGAGGAAATGCAAAACTGGAAACAGTGATTACATGGGGGCTGCAAAACTTTAGAGGTCAGGTCTGGGGTGGGTGAACCAAGCAGCCATGATTTGGTCTGCCTGGTTAACTCCTGAACCAAACCACTCAGGCAAGGAGTGGTTCCACACATTGGTTACTATGCCATCGTCCATTAAGCAACCTTATACACTGTGGAAA
This sequence comes from Podarcis filfolensis, assembly GCF_964270895.1. Classification (NCBI taxonomy): domain Eukaryota; kingdom Metazoa; phylum Chordata; class Lepidosauria; order Squamata; family Lacertidae; genus Podarcis; species Podarcis filfolensis. The sequence goes on from NC_139604.1 coordinate 95,437,748, forward strand.
AGGAGCTAGCTTATAAATAAACTGAGAAATCCATGCTGGATTTCTGCAATTTGTAAATGCAGAAAAATAGACATGATCATATCTGATACTGCACACACCAAGACTGTTTCCTGTGCAGATGTTAGATGTAGGGTAGAAATTGTGCACGTTGCAAGGATTTTCCAGCCTTTTCCTGCTCATTTTAAGGATATTCAGATAACCAAATTGCAAATATCTCCTGATACACACATTTTTGCAAACCAATTTCCCCTAATTCAACTCTTCCCCCCTCGTGTTATTTTCAGTAATTTATGCATTAAGAAGTGTGACTTTTGAAGGATGGGTGTATTTTGGTTCATGTATTGTTTCAGAAATTCAGAACAAAGTGGGAACGACCATGCAATGGCTTGAAACTTCAAGTGGCAGCTAAAGGAAGAAAAAGAAGGATCACATTTTAGGTGCGGTCCCAACTGCAGGCAAAATTTTGTGCTTTTTGAATTTGGCACTTTTTCTGTCACCTTGCAGAGCGACAAACAAAAGAATCAAGCCTTGGATGCAAAGGAGCCCTTCAAACTACAGGTGCAAAGGAAGACCAAGAAGTGCCACACTCTTTTTTAAAAAATGCATGAGATAGCATAACTGGCTCAGCCCTGTGTTGCATCCATCTGTGGAAACAAAAACTGATAAAGTTGCAACAAGTCAGATATCTGCTGAAGACATTTCCCCGCTAAAATTGCTAGCTTTGTCCCTACATTATAAAACAAGAACAGGAAGTCTCATGAAAGGCTATGATTTAAGAAAAAAAATCTACCTCTTTTACTCTTGTGGCTTATTATGATGTCATTTGAAGCTCTCAGTGTGTGGGTATAAATATAGCTCCTTAGTTTGAAACCTGCCATTTATTTTGTAAGTTAACATACTGATTTTTTAAAAAAACAAAACACCATGCGCACACAGTGTAACCTGGTAATTGTAAAACACCACAACATCTAGCATGGTGCTTATTGTAGCCAACACTGCAATTGCTTTTTGTTTTTAAGCAAAAGCACATAAAGGCAAAATCAGAGCACTGCTCCAGCATCAGTTCTCACAAGAAAGCCATCAACCAAAGCTAAGCAAAGCAAAGCAGTGTGTTAATTTGAAAGCACTATGCTTACAGGCCATGTTAGGCTAACAAAGCTATTTTTGTTCCACAGTTGTCCCAGAACAGGCTTCCTCAAACTCGGCCCTCCAGAAGTTTTGGCCTACAACTCCCATGATCCCTAGCTAGCAGGACCAGTGGTCAGGGATGATGGGAATTGTAGTCTCAAAACATCTGGAGGGCTGAGTTTGAGGAAGCCTGTCCCAGACTGTGATGAAACTCACCCTGCCACATAAACACTTTGCTGCAGTGCAATCTATAAATGCTTCTCTTAAGCCATCAAACATCTGAAGCTGAGCAGCATTGATATGAAGTAGTGGTGGGGTCATTTTTTATATATCAAGGGCCACTGACCCACACAATGTAGTGGGAATCAGTCGGGACCCATACACACAAATCCATGTCATTGTATGTTCTTAAAATTATAAATATTGAATGTAAATAAAAATGTTGTGATGTCTAGGATAATAGTGTTGAGATGTTGAAACCTCCTAAAGCTCTGGCTACTCAGGATGCGATCCACCAAGTAACAGGAACAATATTGTCACTATCCTTGCAGAGGCAGGCAGGTGAAGACAGGCACCTGCTCCATCCATCAGGCCTATTACCACCAGAGAAGGAAAAGCAGATGAGGAGATGCCTCTGCTGGAAGGTCCTTGGGAAACCTGACCGGTGACTCTCCTCTTACTGACCCTACCTAGGGAGAGGACCTCTCTGGAACTGCCCAGGGGCTACCTCCGGCCTTTGGGACCAGCTTAGCTGAATCATGATTAGAACTGAGGCTTTCAGAAGATACTCATGCCAGCATACGCCAGCTGCGAGAAGTAGGACATCGGCAGCACTGCCCATAAGCTGTTGCCTTAGTAAAATAACCATCATTTCATTAATTTCACGTGTTTCTGGTTGGTTATTTTGGGAAGCTGTGAAAACATAATGTTTCAGGACTGTTATTCCATTGATATTTGTTTTAACATTTAGATTTTCCTGCTTAGTGGATTTTACTTGGAAAAATTCACTGAAAATCTTTTTCTTAATATTATTGCACCTTTAAAAAACTGAAATGCTTTTTAAATCACACACACACACCTTACTGTGGATAGTATGTTGTTCTTCCCAGCACCATGCAACATTGCTTAAAATAGATGAACATATTGGACAGGGATGCAGGGAAGAAAGTTGAGGTTCTTCAGCATAGCTGGTCAACCATTTCAAAATTAGACATATGTTGCTTTCCACTGCATGCCCTGCCATGTGTCAGAGCGTTCCCACCAGTAGTGATCAGTGGGGTTACACCCATACCCTTTTGAGACACTATCACCAGCCATAGGTCTGCATAGTACTGCCAATCCACTCCCTGCCCAAAGTCCCTCCAGCAAGGGACTGGCCTCCACAGATTTCTCAGTCACCATTTATCAGCATTAGCATACCCTCCAACATATATCCCATGAAAATAGGAACGCCCCATTCCATAATGATAATTTTACTATTTATACCTCACACATCTTACTGGGTTGCCCCACCCCAGCCACTCTGGGCACCTTCCAACATATATAAAAAAAAATAATAAAACATTAAACATTAAAAAAAACACAACTTCCCTATACAGGATTGCCTTCAGACAGCTCGGGGGTCAGATAACTCCATACCCTCCAACATTTCTCCACTGAAAATAGGGACATCCTTAGGAAAAGTGGGACATTCTGGGATCAAATCAGAAACCTGGGCAGCTTCTCTAAATCAGGGACATCTCTGCAAAACAGGAACACTTGGAGGGTCTGCATTAGCCATTCACTGCCTTCCATCCCAGTTAACGGGCTACCAGAGATTCCCACTGTTTTCTCAGCATACTACGCTCTGGATAAAACACACCTTAAAAGCACCTAACCTTCATTTTAAACAAAACAAAAATTATTCCTTGCATTTAAGCTGTGTGTTGATGCCACCTCCTGGCTTATATTGGTACATATATTTTTCAAGTCTGTTCCTGTTGCACCTGCCTTTATCTATTTTTTCCTGACAGTCTTGCAATCTCAAAAATACTTGGTGGGGTGGGGGAGTTATAATAAGGTTATTAGAAATAATAAGTGACTTTTCATCCATTAGAGTAACTGAAATGTAAGTAAGTATGAGACAACAACACTTGTCCTATCTAGGCCATCACAATGCCTCCAAATAATGGATTTACAACAGATACAAAAATACGAACTTCACAGGGCATGAGACTATTATCACTCAAATGGGATGCTGTCAGACTTTTACACTTAAAGTTACACTTATACTCCTATTTCTATAACAAATTTTAAAAGTCAATTCATATCACCACGGTTAACTTAAAAAGAGCTTCAGAATGCACCTAGCCCAGCATCCTGCATAGAGGCCAGCCATTTTCTTCTTCTTCTTCTTTGGTGATCACTCGTAGCCGAGTAAGATTGCCTTCCATAAAGATGGTTTTAACAATGAGTCATATGCTTTTGTAGTCCACAAAGCAGGGTTTGAAGGGCCAGGAGATTCCATACAACAATTGCGCCTAGTAACCAGTTATTGACAGACCCATGAATTAGACTAAGCTCCTCTAAGGCTATTGGAAATCACTACATATTATGACAAAGAAACTAAGATGAACCTGGTGGATCAAACCAATGACCCCTCTAATCCAACATCCTGTTCTTACAGTGGTCAACAAGATGTCTGTGGGAAGACTGTAGGCAGAACATGAGCACATCAGCAGTCTGCCCACCTGTGATTCCTAGAAACTAGTATCCATTAATTTGTCTAATCCTTCTTCAAAGCCATCCAAGTTGGTGGCTATCGCTACCTGTGGAGGCAAGAATTCTGCAAGTTAATTGTGTATTATATGACGACAGGAAATCTGCCTTTGCCATCCTGCCGGCCCCAGAGGTTGCAAAAGACACATTAGCTTGGAATGGATTTATGTTTCAGACTGCTTCTCCTTTAGCCATTTATTGACACCCTCTAGAAACAAAACAGATGCCTGGAAGACCATTTCAGCCATCACTAGGCTTCTGACTGCTGGTGGGGTAATGCTTCAAGTTATCTACTCAGTGCAGTAGGGTGAGGAAACTGTAGCCATGCAGATGCTGTTGGACTTCAGCTCCCATCAGTTCCAGCCAGCATAGCCACTAGCTAGGGATGATGGGAGCTAGGGTCCAACAGCATCTGGTTACCATCGGTCCCCTATCCTGTAGTAATAATAATAATAATAATAATAATTTATTATTTGTACCCTGCCCATCTGGCTGGGTTTCCCCAGCCACTCTGGGCGGCTTCCATAGAAAACCAAAAATACACTAAAATATCACAGATTAAAAACTTCCCTGAACAGGGCTGTAATTGAGGAAGATGTGAACAAAACAGTAAAACAATCTAGTGGACACTTCAAGTTGAACAATGGACCTACTTCTGAGTAGGCATGCATAGCACTATAGTATAAATAATTTGCAAAGTCAAGTAAGTTCCTTATAGATGAAACCGTAAATGCCTATAACATTTAGGAACCAGCAGTCATGAAAGAACTAAATAATTTGTATGAAGGCAACCTGATGCAAGCTAAAAAAACTGTGATATCAATAGTTACTTACTCGAAGAGAGGGAGCTAGAACCCTCTTAGCCATGAAATAAACATTAGTTCAGCTACCACTGGGGAACTTTCACAGCTGACAGGTGTGCCAGCAGCAGTGAATGGATCCACATTTCAACATTAGCCTTGTAAAGTTATATTTGGAAATGCAAGCTGCAATCGAGAGGAACATGCATATTCACTCAAAGAGCTGCTTCTCCATCTCCCCGATTCACATCTGGAGAGCCAGTGTGGTGTAGTGGTTAAGAGCAGTAGACTTGTAATCTGGGGAACCGGGTTCGTGTCTCCGCTCCTCCACATGCAGCTGCTGGGTGACCTTGAGCCAGTCACACTTCTTTGAAGTCTCTCAGCCCCACTCACCTCACAGAGTGTTTGTTGTGGGGGAGGAAGGGAAAGGAGAATGTTAGCCGCTTTGAGACTCCTTCAGGTAGTGATAAAGCGGGATATCAAATCCAAACTCTTCTTCTTCATCTGCATATTCATCACCAATGACTTCAACATAAAGTAATGCCTGCATGTGTGAAACAGCCATTGAGGATCAAACTCCACAAATAGAGCTTTCATATCCTTTCAGATACAATGCTTTTTGCTTGATGACAGCTTGCCTGCAGTTGAGAAAGAAGGCTCTCCCCCGCCCCCGCTTGTTCCCTCCATGTATACATTAAATGCCAGAGTGGGGAGCTGCATCAAACCCACTGAGCCAATAACCGTTGTCTTCTTCATCATCATCATCATCATCTTCTTCTTCTGCGATCACTCGTAGCCGAGTAAGATTGTCTTCCATAAACACGGTTTTAACAATGAGTCTGTAAGTGACTGTGGAGGCCAATTCTGGATCCACACGTCCTTCCACAGTGGGGACATTGGTTTCTGGGTGGGAGTTGATCACGGTGTGGATTTGCCAAGCATGCCTTCCTCTTAGCACATTTCTCCCTTGCATCCTGAGTTCGAGTGTCTTCAAAGCCCATGACACCTTTGGTAAAGGCTGTTCCCTGTTATTTTTCTTTGAAGTACTGTGGTGCTAACCAGAAATTTTAAAAGGAAAGGCAAAAACACCAGCCTGCAAATACCAGAGATCCCCTGCTCACGTTGAATTCCATATGGAAACACTGGCTGAAGATTAATCTCCACATACTAATGGCTTCTAACCAACAGGAAGGCATTGGTGAAATGGATGCGATAAATAAGATCTCAGGACCATTGACTGAAGTCACATCCTTCCACAAGATCCCAAAAGGGAACTGGAGAGCCCTGTGTTTTTCTTTAGATTCCTTATTTTATTTTTCTCTTGCTTTGATTGGCAAGCAAAAATAGTTTAGAATGATTTTTATTACTGAGGGAAAAAATATTATTTCATGAAGATTACATTGGAGATGTACTTCGTACCTCTAATAACATGTTATTCACTTACAAAAAAATATTCACTTACAAAAACATATTTATTCAGCTGTTCTTCTCGCTAAGCTACCACAGAGACACGTGCTCAATGGCAAGGAAAACACACAATGTCTGAGACACGTGACAAGTCAAGACAGGAAGGGAAATGCAGAAGTTTGGTGACTTCTGGGTTCATAGGATATAACAAGGAGGCTTCCGTGTCTAAAGGAGTTCTAATGTCAGCTCTCATTTCAGAATACAATTTGCATTGCAGGCTAGAGCAAACATAGGAAGCACCAACAAGATGCTTCCCCTTCAAGATGGATATAGGTTCTTGGAGAAATCCGCCCACTATTAGCAATTCCCGACAAACGGTAGGTCTGAAATAGCTTATACATCTTTTAAAAAGCGGGACTGTATTGCCAAAAAGGAGGACAAAGGGAGATGCATATTTTATGCTGATGGAGATGGACATGCATACCTGCAAATTTTTAAATAATTGCTGTAATTTAAACAGCAAGACAATATATCTTGGTGTTGTTCCTAAAGCTGGAAGTTTTATGGGAGCTGAAACCCATCACAAACAAGCCAAAAAATGGAGAAGACAAGTCTCTGGGCGGTCAGTTTCACTCTAGGTGCAAGGTAATATCTTAACATTCACGGCCCAAATTGGTCTGTGTGTCTGCACAAAACTGGCAAGGGGCCTTCCTTCAAGTTGCTTTGCAAAAAGCTCTAAAGCTTTTTTTGGGTGTGGGAGGTGTTAAGGACTGTGCTTGGCTGCAGTTCTTATTGGATCTTTCTACCATCCTGCTTAATTACTGCGCCTCAGAATGGCCTTCATTTGGTCCCTAGGTTCAAGAACTGGGACTTCTCAGCTCTCCATCTTTGCATTGGCAGAAACAGGTTTGATTTTATTCCTTTTATTTTTTCCCTTCCTCAGAGTGATCCTGGTGTCTTTCTTTGGGGCAGCGGCTAGGTTTTAGGGATGAGCATGGTTTGGCATTCCTCAATAAATTCCATGCCTGGCAACTGGAATAGGGTTCAATCCCACACCCAGGGATATGGTTAAAAGACAGTGGTAGGGGAACCTCTGGCCAGAGGCCTAATTTGGCCTATGACGGAACTGAACATAAATTATGTAAAATATTTGTAAAATGCACAGAAATAAGTAAACTTTTTGACCCACTCACTTTTGCCTCTGGCCGTACCCACCACCTGAATGCAGTATCAAGAAGGTTGGATAAGTTGGAATCCAGCCTCAAGGCTGAAAGTGGTCCCACCGCTATGTTAAAGGTGTACAGACCCATACACGCCTGGACTCTCTGCCCATCAACATTCTTCCAATATAGTTTCCACTTGAGTTTCAGCAGGCAGGCTACAGTTGGTGTCCCTTTCCTTGTACACCAAACCAGCCTGAAGTATGATGCTCAGCATCAAGAGTAGACTTCATTGAGCACTCGCCGAAGCTCACCCCCCACTCCAGGGAATCCACTGCCATTCACTGGGGCTTCTATATACTGCAGCTCCTCCTTGCTATCACCAGCCCTCTCTGAGTATGCAAGCTATGCTACCAGTGAAGACGTGGAGCAGCAACTTGGGAGGAGAAAGCCACACTAAAGGCATCTTGCCCAAGAGACCTCAAAACTTGGAGGTGGCACTGGGAAGTATGCTTAATAAAGTCATGGCTGTTATTTACCCAGCTTTATGCATTCAACACCTGCTTTCCTCCCACCCTCCCGCTATTGGCAAAATAGTTACTTCTTGCATTGTTTGAATCATACAGGTAGGGGATGGCTTCCCATTGCAAGTTAAACATCTGGAGGCAATCTGCAATCTGTACACCATAGGAGATTACATTGCAGGTTTCTAATGGCAGGAAAGATTTATTGGCTGCTTCCAAGGTCTTAGGAACATAAGAAGTTCTGTAACAACATTCTATATCCCCTGCTGCAAAAAAAAAGAACATGTACAGTAGGAAATGCTTCAGGAGGTAGAATGGAAAACTTCAGCCAAAGATCTACAGGGGACAATAATGAACTGTGAAGTGCAGAATTTGATTTCCAGCCCCAAAATGCAATACAGGCTTCTGATCGCTAACAATCCGCTTTCATTTCTATAAGGATCATATCTCTAGCCTTTGTGACAATAGAGGTGAATGCAGTGTCATCTAAAAGTTGTGTCCATAATAAGATGACCTCCACTGGCATACCCAGTAGTTGCTGTAGCAGGAGAAAATTCTTCACAGCCCACATACCCCTCTTCTTCCCTCCTATATGTCAAATTTGTGAACTAGCGGTTTCTTTTTCTGATTTACAATGAACTACTGATGTTCTTCTGCAACCATATCCAACTTTTTCACTGACTAAAAGATCAAGGTTTACTTCCATGTGTGAAACAACCATCCCACATCAAAGACTGCCATGAGAACTTTCATATAACCGCACATGCAAAAATGTTCAATAAAGACAGTTCAGCTGAAAGTCAAAAAGATAAGGTCCATGCATGTGCGAATGAACTCCAATGTTCAAATTGTATTCAGTGCACACCTGGCTGGTGTGAAAAGACACAAATGCATTCAATACAGTGCGAACACTTACAGATCACCAAAGCAGAGGACCACAGGGTGACACAGATTTCAATAAAATTGGCATGTGCTAATTTATATTATATTATTATATTTACAGTATAATTTACATTATAATTTACATTATAATTTATGTGCCTGGCGTGCTCTGGTCCATGGGGTCATGAAGAGTCGGACACAACTAAGCGACTAAACAACAACAACAATTTATATTAAAGGTTCCAACTGAGAAATTATCACTATGATTTAAACTGAAATACAATATATCTCACCATGATGAGGAAGAGGGTAACCAGGTGTACAGTGTGGCAGATCAGCCTGTTGTCCAGGTGTTAGCTATTGATGGGCAACTTCAAGGATTCTGCTCACATTTCTTGTGACCAGAGAGCTCTTCAAGCAGAGGGCTCATCTGAACAGAGGACTGCCCTCTCACAGCTCTTCAACGAGAAGGCTGTCCTCTGTAAAGGAACACACATGGCCACCCTATTTAAACACAGAAAGCAAATAAAACATGTGGAGTTTGGAACTGACAGGGTTAAAACTCCGTGGTGTCCTTTATCTGGGAGGAGCTTGAAACAGAGAAGTGAGTGGGTGTCTGCATTCAGACTTACTTTCGTTTCTGACTGAGACGCAGCTCAGCTCAGAGGCTGTGTGTGTGCCTTTGGAGCACGGGAGAAAATGCAAGAAAGCTCCGATGGAGAAAGACTGATTTATGGCTTGTAAATAAACGCTTCTAGAGATAAGAACCGAACTGTCTCTGGACTTGATTTATCCCTCATCTCACACGGACACAGGACCGCTGCTACTCTGCTCTCCTGCCAGGTCAGCTCCCAAGCAGAGCCACGCAGGGAAGCTTACTGGACGCAGGGAATTTTTACGCAAAGGTTATGGAAGTTACGCGTTTCCTGACAAGTGTGAGAAGGGAGAAGGCTGCCAGCGTTGAGTTGCGGTGATCTCCTGCCAGGAAAGGGCAGTGGGAGAAGCTGGAGAGAGGAGCCAAAGGCCAAGACGGGCGGCTGCTTCAGAGGTCCAGCTTGCTGGCAAACTTGTGAGTACGCTGAAGCCCCGGGGGGAGGAAGATGGCTGCTGCTCAGGAACAGCAGGGCCATGAGAGCTACCCCGGTGAGAGACTGAATGGGGCCAACTGGGAGGCCTGGTCAAGAAGAGCAAGGGGGTGGTTTGTGGCCACAGGGCTCTGGAGTCCAGTCCAGAAGGAGCCGGCCCCACCCATGCATGCTGCTGCTTTGCTGAGTGAGAGAGAGCAGAGAGAGCTCTGCATCTTAAAAGCAAGTGTGGACGCTTTGCTGTTGCCCCACCTGGAGGGCGTTAAATCGGCTCAGGCCGCTTGGCAGGTGCTGAGGAGTCTGTGTGAAAGCTCAGCAGGAGCCAAGGGCCGGGAGGAAGCCGAGGGCCAAGGGAGCAAGCCTCAGGCCGAAGGGAGAGCCAGACCAGAGGGGGCTGTTCCGGGAAGCTGTTTCTATGCTTCGACACGTCTGTGTGATGGTGCTGGAGAGCAGCTGAGAGCTGTGAAAGAGGGCACAGGCTGCACCCCAAGGAGGAGTGGGGGGGCAGGTCAGGCAGGCCATTCCAAGAGCTCTGAGAAAGTGAAAGGCTTCGAAAGTTGTTTGTGCTTTGAGACGACGTCCAACAGCGCTGGGAAGCATCCGCTAGAGGCCCAGGCTGTCAAGGACACCGGCTGGCGTGAAATGTCAACAAAGCAGGTTCCCAAGGCCAGTTCCCAGCATAGACGTGGGAAAGCAGCAGGCCAGGAGGAAAAGGAAAACAAGGCGTCTTATCACCTCACAGCTGCGATGGTGTCTCTGAGAAAAGGCAAAAGCCTCAGTCGGGGGGAGGCTGTGGCCATGGCAACCGATGGGAACGTGAGCAGCGCCATGGCATCTTTGGAAAACAGCCAGAGACACTCTTTATCTCTTGTTGTCGACTCGGGAGCGTCTCACTGTCTCGTCAAATCCCGAGAGCTCCTGCGGAACTGCAAGACAATTAAAACTGGACGCTATGTCACATTAGCAGATGGGTCTCAAAGACCACTGACTGAATCTGGGTTTCTATATTGTTCTTTTATAGATCATTGGGTAGAAGCTTATGTGGTCCCCGAGCTTGCCCACTCTCTTTTAAGTGTGCCAGCTCTGATGGCTGCTGGGTTCGATGTTCTGTTCTCTAACAATTTGTGTTCCTTCTACAGGGATGGGAAGAAGATCTACAGTGTCGAGAGAAGAGACACGCTCTTTCTAGTGGAGATGCCCATTGAAAATGGGACTGGTGGGAAAATGGGGCTGGTGGAAAATGGGGCTAGTGGAGAGTCCATTGAAGATGCCCAAGGGCAGTGTGCTAATGTCCCACCACACCATGATTGTATACACTTATGGCACAGGAGATTTGGGCACGTTGGGTGGTCATATGTGAGGAAGGCCACAGGCAACACCATTGGGTGTAGGTTCAAGGCATGTGACAGATACCTAGATTGTCAAGCCTGTAAGCAATCGAAGGTCACAACATGCACATACCCCAGGTCAGAGAGGAGAACCAGCAAACCCTTCGAACTTGTGCACGCAGATTTGTCAGGCCCCATGCCGACACCTTCTTTAGCTGGGTCTAAATGGGTTTTGCTTCTGATTGACGATTTTTCGAGACATTCTTGGGCTTTTGCGCTGCGACAGAAGTCAGAGGCAGCTGCACTGATCAGGGATTGGATCACAGCGGTAGAGCTACGGTTCTCTACCAGGGTGATTTCCTTTCAATCTGATCGCGGGGGGGAGTTCACAGGTTCTGCGCTGCAATCGTTTTTCAGGCAGAAGGGTATCAGTCATCGACTGACTGCCCCCTACAGTCCGCAACAGAATGGGGTTGCAGAGAGAAAATTTCGCACACTACAGGAGTCAGCGAATGCTATGTTGGCAGACTCGGGTTTGCCACAGCGCTTTTGGGCCGAGAGTTATAAGACGGCATGCTTTGTTCAGAACAGGGTGTTCAATTCAAGTGTGGGAGACACACCATACTTTCTGCTGCATGGGAAGCAACCGAAAGTGGATTTCTTGCGTGTGTTTGGCTGTGAGGCTTGGGTCCTCATTCCAAAGGCCATGCGCAGAAAGGGTGAGCCAAGGTCCAGGAAAATGATCTTTGTAGGCTATGAGCCGGGTTCAAAGGCGTGGCGTTTCGCATACCCTACTGGCAACCAGTCCAAGCTGCTTATTAGCGGCAGTGCTGAGTTTTGCGAGCAGAGTGGGTGGAAGCGTCTTCACGGGAATCCAGATGTTCTGTTAGACTCAGATGAGGAAGAGGAGGAGGACGAGGCTGAACCTGTTGCTGAGGTGCACAGTCCACAGCCGCAGAGTCCAGAGCCGGGATCTCCAAGGGAGAGGCTCCGTATCTCTCCAAAAGGGAGTCCCAGGACCCCTTCAAAGGTCTCTGTCAAGTCTGAGCTAGGGAGTGAATCATCCTCGCCAGCAGGACCAGCTGTTCGCCCTAAACGGCGCAGCAGGTCAGAGGGGGATGTTTCTGAGGGTGGTAGGGTTGATCCAGGTGATTCAGGCGCAGTTCCAGAATTCACGCTGAGGAGGTCAGCAAGATCAACCAAAGGGAAGCCACCTGAAAGGTATGAAGCCACAAGTGTCTGGGTTGGTGTGGCTAGATGTGAACCTGAATCCTTTGAGGATGTTCAGAAGTTGCCTCGGGAAGAAGCCAGCAAATGGCATGAGGCGATGCAGAAGGAGATGAACTCAATGGAGTCTCTTGGAGTGTTCTCACTCACACAGCTGCCAGCTAACCAGCAAGCTGTGAGCTGCAGATGGGTTTACCGACTGAAACCCACAGAAGCAGGAGAACCACAGTATAAAGCGAGATTAGTGGCCCGTGGATTCACACAGAGAAGGGGTGTCCACTTCACAGAGGTATATTCGCCGACCTCGAGAGCGGAGACTTTGAGAACGCTTTTGGTGATAGCAGCACAGAGAGGTTGGAAGGTGAACCATTTTGATGTAGATGTCGCCTACCTGAACTCAGATCTCCAGGAGGAGTTGTACATGCTTCCTCCTCCAGGGTTCGAAGTCAGTGAGCCAGGCGTCGTGTGGCGGTTGCACAAATCCATCTATGGATTACGCCAATCTGCCAGGAATTGGAATATGTGCCTACATGAAGCCTTAGAAGAGCTAGGTTTTAAGAGATCTCTTGCAGACAGTTGTCTTTACATTAGAGATTCAGGCTTGCAACAGCAAGTGGCTCAGGTGTTTGTTGACGACATCTTGCTCATGGCAAAGACAGGTGAACAGGTAGAGAAGTTTGCTAAGGAGCTTGGAAAGCGGTTCAAGCTAAAGCAGCTTGGAGATGTCAAGTCCTATCTAGGCGTAGAGATCACAAGAGCAAGTGATGGAAGCTTTTTGCTTCGCCAGAAAGGTAAGGTTGAACAGTTACTTGAGAAGTTCAGGATGTCTGATTGTGCAGGTGCCAGATCACCCATGGAGACTGGGTACGTGAAGGAGTGTCAGCAAGTAGAGCGCGTGGTGTTCAAAAATACTGCACTCTTTCAGTCAGCTCTGGGTAGTCTGTTGTATCTGTCACAGTGGAGCAGACCAGACATAGCGTTTGCTGTCAATCTGCTCAGTAGAGAGGCTTCAAGTCCTAGTGTGCAGGCCTGGAATGGTATTAAGCGGGTGCTGCATTACCTGCAAGATACCAAAGAGTTTTGCCTCAAGATGTCAGCTGAGGGTGATGTCAAGCTGACCGCCTGGGTGGATTCAGATTGGACTAACCTTGAGGACCGCAAATCAGTGTCAGGCCTAGTGGTGAAGTTTGGGGACTCAGTGATTGGGTGGAGGTCCCGGAAGCAAAGTCTCATAGCGCTTCCATCTACTGAAGCTGAGTTCAGTGCGCTATCAGAGGTTTGCAGAGAACTGGAGTTCTATGTGTGTTTGGTGGAGGAAATTTGTGGAGAGAATTGTCTGCCCGTTGTGGTGCATGAAGACAATCAACCATGCCTCAAATTGGCTGAGACAGGGCAATTCAAGGCGAGGACCAAACATTTGGACATACGGTTCCGGAATGTATGTCAGAGCGTTCATGAGGGGCTAGTTGCTCTAAAATACTGTCCCTCAACCAAGAACCTCGCTGATGGTTTCACAAAACCATTAACCTTCCAGAAGCACGAGGAGTTCTGTGAGGGTCTGTGTATGGGGAAAGCATTGTTGGCTATTGTCCCCAGATGCAGGACAAGAGGGGGTGTGGAGTTTGGAACTGACAGGGTTAAAACTCCGTGGTGTCCTTTATCTGGGAGGAGCTTGAAACAGAGAAGTGAGTGGGTGTCTGCATTCAGACTTACTTTCGTTTCTGACTGAGACGCAGCTCAGCTCAGAGGCTGTGTGTGTGCCTTTGGAGCACGGGAGAAAATGCAAGAAAGCTCCGATGGAGAAAGACTGATTTATGGCTTGTAAATAAACGCTTCTAGAGATAAGAACCGAACTGTCTCTGGACTTGATTTATCCCTCATCTCACACGGACACAGGACCGCTGCTACTCTGCTCTCCTGCCAGGTCAGCTCCCAAGCAGAGCCACGCAGGGAAGCTTACTGGACGCAGGGAATTTTTACGCAATATAAGGGTACTGGTAAGAACTTTGTGGGCACATATGTACAATAGATGTGGACATTTTAGATACTCCTTAAACATGCTCTAGAGCCCTTTTCAAATGTCATGGGTTTGAGAAGTTGGGCTATGAGTCCCAACCTGCGTGTTTTTGTTTGTTTGATGTGTTTTTATTTGTTTGTTTGTTTATAAAATTTGTATTTGAATCATCCTCAGATTCTGCACGTATGAATGGAGAACTCTCTGCACATGATCAGGAACACTGCATTTTCAGGGATCCGAACTTCATTGAGAGAACCCTCCATGTTTGCAATACTATGTGCAAAACTGCTTTTAAACTTAGAACATATGAAGGTGAGTCACACCTTATCCTGCTCTCCCATCCCTCCATATAGTCATACAACAAGGGTTTGTGTTGTACCTTTAAAGCCCTAAACGGCCTCGGCCCAGTATACCTGAAGGAGCGTCTCCACCCCCATCGTTCTGCCGGATGCTGAGGTCCAGCGCCGAGGGCCTTCTGGCGGTTCCCTCATTGCGAGAAGCAAAGCTACAGGGAACCAGGCAGAGGGCCTTCTCGGTAGTGGCGCCTGCCCTGTGGAACGCCCTCCCATCGGATGTCAAAGCGATAAATAACTACCTGACATTCAGAAGACATCTTAAGGCAGCCCTGTTCAGGGAAGTTTTTAATCTGTGATATTTTAGTGTATTTTTGGTTTTCTATGGAAGCCGCCCAGAGTGGCTGGGGAAACCCAGCCAGATGGGCGGGGTACAAATAATAAATTATTATTATTATTATTGTATGCTCCTCAGTTGAAAGAATGCAGTCACCAACATGGAGAATAACAATCTGGTCTCTCTGTTGGTATTGAAATATTTCCTAGGACAATCTTAGGCAGATGCAGGTGCTTTTCTTTGACCATCTTAAAAGTTTTAGGAAGTGTAAAATAATTATCTGCAGGCACAAAATATATTTACTTATATAACACATGCTTTGATTTCCATAGCAACACAAGGGACAGGGAAGCACACATGTTTCCTTGAAAAGAATATGATTTAAATTAAGAGGGAAAGTGTTTTGCAAAATGAAGCCATTTAACATAAAAGAAAGCACAAAACTAAATATTTTTTTAAGAGGAAAAAAAGTACAGCCAAAATATAATTAGGTTCATGCAAGCCTTGAAAAGTGTCTTGGACGGGGGAAAGCATTTACCTTAAGGTTACATTTTATACAATAATAACAACTTATGTAATTGTTCTTTTCATTTTAAACCAGTTAACATATTATCAATTTTCTGCTAAGGCTTTTTTGAGCTATAATAAATCAAAATATCACTTTTCAGAGTATGAAGGGCTATAGAATTCATATCTCATATGTATATTTGAAATCCAAATCTTGGTCTCTTCATTTAGAGGGGAAAGACTCCATAAATGAGCAAAGTTGGTATTTTAAATCCGTATTTCAGCTTCTTCAGAGTTCTGTTTAATCTATATTAATCCCTTAAAATAAACTGCTTATTGAGCTAATATAAATGAAATAGCAATCTTTGGGAACTGAAGGTAGTAAACAACTTTTTACAAATATTTTACAGAACACTTGAAGGCATTCAGGAAACTGTCTAGCAGCACAATCATATATATAGATTTACCTGGGAGTAAGTTTCATTGAATTCAGTGTGTCTTACTTCTGAGTAGGCATGCATAGGATTACACTATTAGAACCAATTATTGACCAGTGGGGAGAGGGATCTGTGCAGCAAATATGCCCAACATGAAGTAATAGTTGTGATGTAGAGGGTGTAAAATCTACTAGGATGACAGCTTCAACTATGAAGACCAGAGGAGGCTTAAAAAACTTAATTAATCTTCTTTGAACAGAGGTAAATAAACACTAGATGGCCACATCACAAGGAGGACCAGCTGCATAAGGGAGAAACAGAAATTACAGTGGTACCTCGGGTTACATACACTTCAGGTTACAGACTCCGCTAACCCAGAAATATTACCTCGGGTTAAGAACTTTGCTTCAGGATGAGAACAGAAATCGTGCAGCAGCGGCAGCAGGAGGCCCCATTAGCTAAAGTGGTGCTTCAGGTTAAGAACAGTTTCAGGTTAGGAACAGACCTCCAGAACAAATTAAGTTCTTAACCCAAGGTACCACTGTATATCGCTTTCTAGTACAGAACTCAAAGACGTCATAGAGGTACAGAACATGCACCAAAGCATAATATTTTTTAAAGTTTGCTTTTATGGCAGGAAAGATGACAGATCTGCCTTGTTCCATTTTGGGTTGTTTAGCAAACTCTTAGCTAATACTAAGTGTGAATCTGATCTAATCCTCAAGTGAGGATTAGATCCACTGAGGTGAGGTGCTTGCCTCAGTCCACTGAATGCCTCACCCCTAGATGGTATAAGAGATATGTGTGATGCTTAAAGTCACCTTTCATTTCTAAGGGATACAAAGTCCCCTCAACTAAGTGCAGTAATTATTATTTGATAATAACTAGCATATACTCCACACACAAAATTACCTCAGCCATTGCAAGGACCAAATAGGTTGATTAAGCTATCCGGTCGCAAATGTGTTAATTATGATTTTTCCAAAGACACATTTGATACAGGCAGTGCCGGATTTATGTATAAGCTAAACAAGTTATAGCTTAGGGCCCCACTTTCTTGCCCCCCCCCCAATTCACTATTAATATAGTTCTTCTTAATTGTATTTCAGTTCAACAATTACTTTGATAAAATACATATTTTGTTATGTGCAAATGGCTTTAGATACCTATTAGGTCCATAAATTACCATATAGCATATATTCAACAGAAAAAACAGCAACAATTTGTTGTTGACAAAGGACAGCTGGACATATAAAAGGCCCCATTACCTTCAGTAGCTTAGCGCCTCATCAAACCTAAATCCGGCCCCGGATCCAAGCATTTTCAGTGGCATTGTATATGCAATAGCAGACATGAATTTCTACATTTTCCTCTTACAGCATCTATTAAAATGTTTGGAAATATTGATCTGCCTAAAATTATGGAGCAGTTAATGATGCAATGGAGAAAATGAAGTGTTTAAAGTGCCTTTCCTTTGTGCACAGAAGACTTCAAAACCACACTGTACAAACCAGTCCCTACTGGTGTTTACAGTTAAATGGTTCTGTTTCCTGACACTGGTGATCTAGACTTCTTTTTTAAAAAATAATTTCTCCTTTACAATTGAGGAAGAGCTTGTATTTTAAAACACTTATTCACCCCCATTTGTTTAAGAATGCTTGAGGGCTGCCAACTTGTCTGCTTGCAAATTCAGTGATATTATTTGTGAGGGAGAGACTGAGAGGATTATGAAAGTCTCCAAGACCACCAGAACTCTTTAAACATGAATCAAAATGTGTTGAGATTGTGCGGTTTTGTGTGTGGCTTTCTTGGAAGAAGCCATCCCATGAACAAACATAGCTCATCTCACACTTCTTTTCCTCCTGATTTGAAAGGATTTCATGTGTATAGGATTCTATGTTTAATCAAATCACAGAGACCCACAGCTTTAAAACACACACACACACACACACACACACACACACACACACACCTACCATAAGCCAACCTAGTAAGCCTGGTGCAGACTTTACCATGATTAGAAATTAGGAGTGTGCTGTCTCTTTGTGAACAGTATCCTTCCTCTTCTTTCCCCTCTTCCAGCATGAATCCCCTCTCCTCTCCCCATCCTTGTCCATTCATTGGATTTGCTTTAACCATGGCAAACCATTAAACTTCATTGATGCTCATAGCTGTCAACTTTTCCCTTTTCTTGTGAGGAATCCTATTCAGAATAAGGGAATTTCCCTTTAAAAAAGGGAAACGTTGACAGCTATGTTGATGCCAATGAACTCTGCTGTCATATTCTGAGGTAAAATTGCACATTCAAAATTTGAATTTTATCAAAAACCAAAGAGTACAATTGGACATTTGGGTGAATTTTGAAGTTTTGAAAAATCTTTTGTTTCAGCTCCATTATTTTGGAGCATACAAAATGTGGTTTAAATTGTTTGCAGAAGTGGCTGATTAAAGCAGCATATAAAAGTGAACAAAACAGATCAAACCATACATCTAGCAGGTGCACAATTGTAACATGTAAGTGGTAAGGGGAGGGAAAGAGGTATATAAAAGGAGAAACTCCTGGAGGGCAGGATCCATGTTTGAGGCAAGTATGCCTTGGTGAGAGAACCCTAGCAGAAATTTAAAATCACAAAACTTGCAGCAAAGTAAAGCATGGAAATATAGGCTGTTAGAGCTTAAAATATGCTCTGTTGACTTTCAACATTTCCCTTGCCACAGCATAGGAAAAAGACAACACATTTGGTAAGTTAAAAATTGGCTTACTTACAAACTCTGCAAATGTCAGATTCATGTGCACAGCCAGTAAAACTTGGCATAATTACATTGGTGTAAGTTCCTATATTATTGGTATAGGTACTCAGGTGGTGTGTGAGAGCCATGCGGTCTGAGCTTAGGACAACCAGCTCAGACCTCTTCACACCTCGAACTTCTCAAGTTTAGACTGGAGGTTGAAGAATAGGCTTGTATGCCCATTTCTTTCCAAGGTAAGGGGAAGTGACCTCACTAAGCCTAGTAAGACAGCTTAATCTATGGCATTAACCCCTTCATGCATTAATTAGACTTAAGCATTTTTGATAAGGGACACGGGTGGTGCTGTGGTCTAAATCACAGAGCCTAGCGCTTGCCAATCAGAAGGCTGGCGGTTCGAATCCCTGCAACGGGGTGAGCTCCAGTTGTTTGGTCCCAGCTCCTGCCCACCTAGCAGTTCAAAAGCACATCAAGTGCAAGTAGATAAATAGGTACCGCTCTTGCGGGAAACGGCATTTCTGTGTGCTGCTCTGGTTCGCCAAAAGCGGCTTAGTCATGCTGGCCACATGACCCGGAAGCTGTCTGCAGACAGACACCGGCTCCCTCGGCCTATAGAGCGAGATGAGCGCCGCAACCCCGCGACTGGACCTAATGGTCAGGGGTACCATTACCTTTACCTTTAAGCATGTTGGTTACATGAGGGTGGTTATTCCACAAACCCCTTCTCAGGCAAATATAACACAACTAAAACACCTACTGGGTATGATAGCTTTTTTATTTACATAAAACCAAGGCTGAACAAATATTCTGTGGCTCTACACAGTTGCTATTCTATCCCCCTCTCCCTTTTTTACCCAATCTCCAGGCAGGGGGGTGGATCTACACACGGGGGGGGGGGGAATGCTATAAATAAGTCAGAAATTAAATTATTATAACAAAAGAAAAAACACTATGGAAAATCACTTCGATTTTTTTTTTTTTTTTTTGCTGTCCATCGCCATCTGATGTTGCATGTTTATAACACACTCAAAACACTGTTTTTTGACTAATGTAGCTGAGTGGGATCCTCTAAATGCAATGGGCACTGTTAATTAGAGCTGTAGCCTCAGTGACCCCTGACAACACACCCACAAATGCTTTAAAGCAACAAGTACAAGTTAACCCTTAGCTTGCACTTTTTACTAGAAATCCTCTACCATTGCTATTCCAGCAAAAAAAATCACTATGTTTAGAGCTGTAATGACAATCATCACCAGGGAACTGTAAAACAGTGGTGGCGAACCTCTGACCATTGAGTCTAATTAAGCCCACCAGGCCTCTGAATTTGACCCACAATGACTTTGGGCAAGCCACACCCATTTGTCAGTCAGCTGATGCAAAGATCAGTTATCTCTGCGCTAAGCACAAGGTCTTAGTGCTAAACAACACACCACTGAACACAGCACTTATCTCCAATCTTAGTGCCTACTAGAAAAACAATATTGTAGCTAGCTGAGATGTGGTTGAATGGTACTGGCAACACAGGAGCAAGTGGCAAACAACTAGAGAATATATTGAGTGGGTAGGCAGGATATGAATATTGTTTTCCCATCTTGCAGGCAGAAACAGCAGAGGGAAGCACAACTGTAGGAAGTCTGAACCTCTGAAGCAGTTCATGGCAAAGTTTGGGAATCCCTGCTGTAGGACAACCTGTAAAATCCCTTGAATAAACAATGAACACTGAAGTCCGTGTAGCTTGGCCTGCACTAGTGTATTTTAGAGTTAATCACTGGAGTTTTATCATGGTTACAGAAACTGGACACACCACGGCTCATAGCTATCTTGAAAGAGAAGTAAAATATTTAATTTGGCACATATTGTGCAAGACTGTTCAAATAGCATTTTGAGTACTGTATTCTTACAATGTTTAGCAATCTTTCTTTCTCATTCACTTTCAAGCATACAGAAGTGTGAAATGGGAGGCTAAAAAAAAAACATAATTCTTAAAGGAACTGGGAGGCAGAAAGTCCTGAATGCAAAGCTAAAAGTGCAAACTTAACTCATGTTAGTTATATACATGTGTTGATAACGGTCAGATGACAGGCCCAGCTGGAACTCTGTGATGTTGCAGTAGAGATGTTATAAGCATTTTGTATGCAATGGCTGGGATCCAAAGAATGGACATGTACGTGTAGGGGAGAAGAGCCCATGCAGCTGGAACATTGCTTTTCGCTTTCCACTGCAGCAGTTCCCACAGCTTGAATACACTAACCATAGAATAAGTTTTTAAATAATGACTTTTCCGTTTGGCAAAATGAATTGATTCTATTAAAAGTGAAGATAAAGCTCTGGCTGCATTTGTGGTTCTCTCCCAAGGCTGCCGGTATGTATGTGTGTATACATTATATATATTTTTACTCTTTGGATGCAAGCTAATGTAATATGTTTTGCCAAATGTACATACAAATGTTAGTGACAAAGATTAGAGACATCTTGTGCTGGCTGAATATAGGCCAGTAATAACACCAGGGCGAGTAAATAGCCAGCAGAAAAAAACCAGACAATTTGTGACAGCATCTTATAGAATTTTGGTATATGTCTCCTCATCCCTTATCATTGGCCATATTGGCTGGAGCTGATGGGAATTGGAGTTCAACAATATCTGAAGGGCACAGCATTGGTTATCCCTATTAAACCATCTCCCACTTGCCATTGGTCAATACATTATCATTTTAAAAGATGGTGGTGGTGGTGGTGGTGGTGGTGGTGATGATTAATTGAATTTCTATACTGCCCTATACCTGGAGGTCTCAGGGCAGTTCACAGATAATGGTCCAAGTGCATAGCCTTGGCTTTATTTCATTTTTTTTATCCCTAAGCTCTTTTATTTTTACAGTAAACTTAAGAATCAGCAAAGTCATTCCTTGCAGCAAACTTTCTTTTTCCATGTGCATATTCATTTGGCAGGGCTATGAAACAAACTCCTTTTCCATTATTACTTGCAGCTCCTTACACCACAAAAATTCAACCAATGCAATTAAATTCTCAAGAGGATTTTATAGCATGTACTTGGAATGCACTCTGGAGCATAGAGCTGTATCACAAAACATATACAAAACAGAATCCCAAACAAGGCAGATGTTATAAATTTACATGCCCCAAATTTGTGTATCTTCATATACCCCATCAGCTAAAACATTGATTCGCAGATCACTAAGTGTTCTGTTTAGATTAAATAAAGACAGATGAGAGCCCATCAGAAAATGAGGCTAAACAAGGCAGGCGGGGGGGGGGATGGGGTGGGAGTCTCAGTGGGACACAAACCTGCTGGTGGTCATTAGTAGCACAGGTTTAGACCGTCTCTTATTTGATTCTCTCAATGGAGCAAGGAGCCAGTTTCAGACCTAAGATGGTGGGCGGAGTACAGTCCACAAGTTTGCTAATGTAAGC
The DNA here is from genome assembly GCF_964270895.1 of Podarcis filfolensis. Classification (NCBI taxonomy): domain Eukaryota; kingdom Metazoa; phylum Chordata; class Lepidosauria; order Squamata; family Lacertidae; genus Podarcis; species Podarcis filfolensis. Next base: position 95,459,814 of record NC_139604.1, read on the forward strand.
AGGATGGATATTTCCCTTGGCTGCCTTGACCAGTGTTCTTTTCAACTTCAGTATGGTGAGAGGAGTCTAGTCCATCTAAATCAGCTAACGTCTCTCCCATAAGATTTTAATAATTCCATGTTTCATTTTTAGTCTTGATTTTGAAATGACGACGGAACAAGCTGATGAATACTTTGGGAATTGTTGCCTTAAGTAAAACACTTAATCACTATGCTTTTGTATTATACTTTTGTATTATGTTTCCATATAAAGCTGCTACATTGTGATGCATTTAAAATAGCTGAAACCTATCTGAGTAAAATATATATAGAAAAGCTTCCAAAGTTTCAATGGAAGTGGTGGACCTTTTTGGCTATCAGGCTAGATCTTTGTCGAGCCACCCAACTGTCAATCATCATTATCTCAGGTGACTAATAGTAAGGCAGTCCCACCCAACTGGCAAATTTGACCCATGGGTTAGTGGGAAAGGTGTGCTTCACCAACACATTCCCTAAAGGACATAACCCAGCCCATCAGCTGACATCACCCAATGACATCATGCTGGTGGGTGTAGTTGGGAGAAATAGACTTGCAGGCTGACTTGGATCTCCGTGCAGGCCAAGACTGGCCTGAGGTTCCCCATGTCTGCTTTGAAATGTAGGATTATCTGAATTAGAAACTGTGATTATGTAACAGGTTTAGAAGATTTGTGTTTACAGTATTTGTAAACTACTGGAATTTAAAAAATTGGGGGGGGGATCCATTGGCAACTAACAAATCACATCTCACAACTGTAAGTATTTGCAGTATACAGATCTGAGGCCATGTGTTTCTGCACTGCTGCTAATATAATATGTGGGAGGGGCGCAGCTACAGCTTCTGAGGTAGCATCCTGAAAGCAATTCATATGGTCCAAGAGATGGATTGCTGCCCTGTTTTTGCACCTGTTCTGCATTTTTGTAAGGGTTCTCTTGCTCTTGGTAAGTGAAGCAAAACTGGAATGTTCTAACACAGTTGTCAGGTGTAGGATTCTACGAACCATATTTTCTGCTGGAGCTGTTCAAGTGGATATTTAGGTAGTAAAGGGTTCAAGCACTACCTGCACCGTGATTCAGAGCTAAAGCAATAGCTTATCCACAGAGCCTTTTATTTTATTGCACTCCAGTGAGTCTATTCGTTACTTAGGCTCATTTCTTCCTTACCTATACTGACAATTATTCCAAAGATACTAATCATAATTCCACGAAATAGAAGGTTTTGTTTTGATTTTTTTTAAAGTCCTCTGCTTCATGGAATTCTGATCACCAAAAGCCTTGGGACAAATAACATGTTTATAATCAAATAATATTTCAAACCAATTGCAACCAGAGCACAATAACTCATGTCTGACATTTCTGGCAAGTTGTTCACAGAGTTTGAGTGAGACTATGCTGCATACAGCATGTATGTACTCCAGCACAGCATAGTATTTTATGTGGTTTCTAAGGGATATCATGGAAATGGTCCCACATCTTATCTGCAGCATGCACATTTATCTATGCACTTATGGGGCCAAAGTGTTAGAGAAAGTATTTCCAGATGTACTAGTGCTTGCTCAGAGCTTCTCCACAGAAACACTCGCAGTGGGTTGCTGCCAACATTTATCTTTCTTTCTCTCTTTCTTCCGTCCTTTCTATTTTTGCAGTGCCATTCCTTTTGGCTTTGGTCTTTTCTTCAGCACTTTTCATCTGTCCAAAGTATGTAGACGGTTAGCTTAAATCACTCGTTTTGTTTATGTGGCAACAAGTTCAGAGTTCTGGCTGAAAAAATGTTCTTGGCCATGGACAAGGCAGGCCTGGAGATGCCTCCATCTGTTTTAAATATGCCACAAATTGTAGTATGGAAACCATTGCTTGCAAATAGTAGCAAATTTATATATATATATATAAATACAAGCGTGAGTCAATTGCTGTTTTTCATGCTTGTATATAGATTAACTTCAGAGAAGTTCAAGCCTTTTAAGGAAGGAATTTTCATATTTGTTTGACTATATTGTATAGATCAGAATACATTTGGATAGTAGAGACAAAATATCTGTTATTACCGATTTTTTTCATGAGTTTTAAATATACAGACTTCACAAATAAACTGCATTTCCCTCCCCCCCCCCCCAAGCAGAAGAAACAACTAAGCCTGGAGTGCAACCATTGCCTTATAGAATAAAAAAGCAATGACTAAAATAAATATTTTTAAAGTGCATTTTGTGAATCAGTGGAATATAGTGGGGCAGCAGAGATGTAGATTCTAAAGTTTGAAAATCCTTGGCTGACTTTCTTTCCTCTCAGAAGCTCAATGCTGCATATAAGAATCCCTATACACAGACACACTTTTTATGTTCACACAGCAACCTGGTGATGTATGTAGGTTATACTGAGAGATATTGGATGGCCCAAGTTCACCCAGTGATCATCATGGTTCAGTGATGATCAGGAGTGGTCAGTGTGAATCACCTCTGTACATCTGGCCTCCTGTGTTATTACTCAGTTGCGGCCCTGCAGTGTACTACTACTGTTGGCTAAGTCTGGGAGGGAGGGAGAGAAGGCTAAAGTGTAGGCAGGTGCTGAGATATCAGTCAGCACTAGCGGGTGAGACTACCAAAAGTTGGAGCCAGTCTGCAGAAGTGCTGTTTATTGACCTTTTCCACTCATACTTGTGATCTTTTGACTTGGAGGCTTCTTAAAACTGCACAACTTCCAGGATGGGTGAGTCACCACCAGAACCTTCCGTTGGCTGTGTACAAAACTGCCAAAGTTGTACATTTTCCCAGTTAGAATTAACCACGAAGATTAATTGCCAGCTTTGAGATAGCTTAAAGATTAAAACATTGTCAGCTTTGAGACTACAGGGATTCAAAGTTGCACTTATAAGGAGCTATAGTTTATCTTCAGTCCATTGGGAATAAAACTAGTTACATGCAATGGACTGGTGATACTATGCAGATCACAGATGATGCTGTACCAATTTTCTTGTGAGCCAGTTTTCTTGTATGCCAAATGAAAATACTTCAGTTTATTAAAATGATTTTGTCCAGTTTTCTCTGGATAAGTGGCACAGCCTATTCAGTCATTAAGGAAAAGTGCCAGTTTTCTGTCTTGATGCATTCCATTTTACTATTGGTCCCTTACAGATAACCTATTCATTAAGCATTCATTCTGATTTGCTTATAGGAAGGTCAAATGGCCTTGCATCCATTGTATCCCACACATTCCAGTGCATTTTCTCCATCAATTTCCTAATCACAAAACGTCCGATCTTTTGGGGAAGTGGATTTGTTGTGCAAGTTTCCCTAAACAACTTTGACAGTGCAACCTAAATTTGGTGGAATGTGGTTGAACTCCAACTGAAAACAGCCTGGAAGCATCATGTATTGAGGTGGAATGCATGTGTAACTTCTTAAAACGCTTACAGGAGTCTCAAATCTTAACACTGGTTCCAATGTTTTCTTAGTGGCAATGGGTGTCATATGTGGGAGTAATGGGGGAAGATTGCAATGGCAGGGCAGCCTGGAGTAGCCATGTATTTGGGGTTGTAGAAACCCTTGCATTGTTCCTCTCCCACACAAACTCTATTGCTGGAGTAAATGTCTGAATAAAGCAAAAATTGTCCAGTCTGCCATCCCATGTTGAATTTCTCCATCCTGAGATGTCCATGTGAATATGAGTAATAGTTGTCTTCACCAATAATTTCATGGCTTCCTTGTGCCTTCCTTGTCTTTAGGGATGGGGGACAGGGATTCATTCATTTCACATTTTAATACAAACTGATAAAATATACACTTCCCAAACCACATATATGCATATATATCGCCTTCAAAAATTGCACTTCTCTGAATTTTGTGATGCGTTTCTTCAACCAAAGAATGCATACAAAAGCACATATTAGTGAAAAGTGCATGTAGAAATACAGGTATTCGTAATGATAGTGAACAAAAATGCATTATGTTACAGGAAAATTGTTTGCAGAACTGCATAAAATCGCACATGGGATACAAAATTGCACATGGAAATGCACACATTAGGAGAAACATGCACAAAAAATCCTTACATATTTCCACATGGCGTTTTTTAAAAATAGAAATTAACATATGCGGCAAATTGAAATTAAGATTAGAAAACAGAAATTGAGATAAATTGAAATTGACAGTCATCCATCCCTAGTTACCTGGGTATATTTTCCCATGGGTTATAAAAAGAAGGTTAAACACACAAGCCCCTTTCATGCATTTAGCATGCGAAAGTGGCTCCATGTATATTATGGGCAGCTGCTGATGTGAGCATGCTGCCATGTTGAGCATGGACGTCCAAGGAAGAGAAGCCTGCTCATGCACATAGGCTTCCATGGGATTGTGAAACCTGCTTGCTCAGATTTCCCCATCCTATAGAAGCCTATGCATGTTGAATTCTGTGCATATAGGCTTCCATTTGCAGATGTATGGAAGTGAGAGCTGGACCATAAATTGATGCTTTTGAATTATGGTGCTGGAGGAGACTCTTGAGAGTCCCATAGAGTGCAAGAAGATCAAACCTACCCATTCTGAAGGAAATCAGCCCTGAGTGCTCACTGGAAGGACAGATCGTGAAGCTGAGGCTCCAATACTTTGGCCACCTCATGAGAAGAGAAGACTCCCTGAAAAAGACCCTGATGTTGGGAAAGATGGAGGGCACAAGGAGAAGGGGACGACAGAGGACGAGATGGTTGGATAGTGTTCTCGGGGCTACCAGCATGAGTTTGACCAAACTGTGGGAGGCAGTGGAAGACAGGAGTGCCTGGTGTGCTCTTGTTCATGGGGTCACGAAGAGTCGGACATGACTAAACAACTAAACAACAACAACATGCTCAATATTTGGACATGCGGCCAGCTGGGGAACCTCAATGGAGGGGCCAATGACATGATGCCACTGCCTCTTGTGCTTGTGCCACTTTGCCTTAACGAACTGATGAAGAGGTATATATAAACATGCAAAACAGCTTTAGTATACAGAAGCACGGCCACTGCTGGGGAAACTAAATGGACCTTGCAAACTGTTCTTCTGATTCCTCTGGAACCATAGTACCTAGTGAAAGGGGTCCAACTGAATTCATTACATTCTGGCATTGCCTTCCCCTTGAGGAGCTTATTCATTTGCAGGAAGGTGTGTTGTTGTTATTTTACAAAGCATTTAGCCATGTCACCACCCAGTTGCATTCTGACAGGATGTAGTCTAGGAAGAGAGTACTCTGTGGTTTTTCTAAACATTTTAGTCACCTCTCAGACAAATGAGCTTGTGTTGCAGTTGTAGTATCAAGGATCCTACAATGTTGCTTGATCTATACCAGGCACATCCAACAGGTAGATTGTGATCACTGAACATCTGTGGTAGATCACTGGCTTCCCCCCAAAGAAGCTCAACAAGTTTGGCTCCCTTAAAGAAATCTCAACATTTTTGCCCTGAACTCCTAAAATGGGTCTTCTTCCTTAAAAAAAGCTCAGCAACTTTGACCTGCCAGTTTTTAACTCTGCGAGTAGATTGCAGTCTCTTGGGAGTTGGCCACCCAGATCTATACTATTATTTATTTATCTTAAGTATTACTAATTGCGTTCATTTGTTGTGAATGTCTCAAAAGCAACAAAAATGTCTCAAAGCAACTTACAATTCCATAAAATACAAGCAGTTAAAAACCCGAAGGAAAAAGAAAACAGAATCCAACCAACATAATTTCTAAAGTGCTCACCCTACGATAACTAGAAGGCGGCAAAATCCTGCCTGCCCAAGAAAAGATGAGCACCACAAAAAAGCCACAATCATATCAAGGTGCAATCCAAATTAACAGCCAAAAGACAGGACAAACAAGAAGGTCCTAGTCTGGCACCTGAAAACTGACAGTGATGGTGCCAGATGTGTTTCACGGGATAATTCCACAAATGGGGAGCCACCATGGAAAAAGCCTGTTCTCTTAATGCCACTCTCTGCACATTCCTTAGACAAAGCAAATGGAGAGGAGCCTCTGACTATAGGGTCCAGGTATGTTTGGGTGGGATAGGCCAGTCCTATATAATGTTAAGTAGGTATTCAACACCTTCTCTCAATAGCTGCAGTGTGCTTCTTGGGGCCCAGGCAGAATGCAAACCGTTGTACTTCCCCTAATTGTACATGGAAATTATGGTTCCCTGTACCAGGAGGGATACTTTGCCTGCACAAGTGCATGTCACGTGTTGCTCTGTTCCTGCCTCAAAAAATCATTGTACTTTGTATCTCTCATATTGCTTTCCTCAACTCCATTTCCTCCAGCCCAATTAGACAGGCCAAAAGGCAATGTTTGATTCTTACCAATAAGGTCCACTTAAAAAGAGGGTGGGGGCAAACCAGACACAACTGTTAAGACTTTGTGTCTAAAAAAACATTTGGTAAGTTAATAAGGTTTATGGCAAGGCGACAGAGTATTACAGTAAGTTCCTGGATGCGATGTCATGAAAAAGTGCTCTTTTCATAAGCAAAATGTTTCCTTTAGGCCACGGGTTTGACATTTTGTCAATCCCCTTACTTCACTGGAGTGGTATTCCTGTGAATTCATAATTGCTTTACTTGCTCTGTTATGATGCCACCCTCTTCCATCTCTGTATCAGAACTTGAATTCTTAACTCTGTGGCAGTGACCACAGGGGTTTATAAAGCAAACTAGTAACCAACAGATCAATTATTTCAAGATCCTGTTTCTCAAGATTTCTTTCAATAACTTTTTATTATTATTATTTAGTTTAGAAATATCCCCGGGCACAAGAGTCCTAAATTACAAAATTTGCTTCAGTACCCCAAATGTATATACAGTGGTACCTCAGGTTACATACGCTTCAGGTTACACACTCCCCTAACTCAGAAATAGTGCTTCAGGTTAAGAACTTTGCTTAGGATGAGAACAGAAATCGTGCTTCAGCGGCGCGGCAGCAGCAGGAGGCCCCATTAGCTAAAGTGATGCTTCAGGTTAAGAACAGTTTCAGGTTAAGAACAGACCTCCGGAACAAATTAAGTACTTAACCCGAGGTACCACTGTAATGTCAACATTCATAATGGAACCGGGGTCTGGATTCTTCATCTCCACCCCCAACATAATCTAAAAATTAATTGGAGTCCTATAATGCAGAACCACGGAAGTCACAGCTCCATATCCATATTTGGAACCCAGGGCCAATATCAGTACCTGGCATCCTCAGGCATATATCTGTGCCCCAGCATCCTGGCAGAGCAACTGCTACCTGCCCTGAGTTCACCTTTGCCATTTGTTTTAAATGGAGCATTGCCACCAAGCAATAGGAGATATATAAGTTAGTAGACACTAGACCAGAGGTCAGCAAACTTTTTCAGCAGGGGGCCGGTCCACTGTCCCTCGGACCTTGTGGGGAGCCGGACTATATTTTTTTGGGGGGGGGGAATGAACAAATTCCTATGCCCCACAAATGGGATGCATTTTAAATAAAAGCACACCTTCTATTCATGTAAAAACACGCTGATTCCCTGACCATCTGTGGGCCGGATTTAGAAGGCGATTGGGCCTGATCTGGCCCCCGGGTCTTAGTTTGCCTACCCATGCACTAGACCTAGCTGCCCAGTGTTGCTAGGAACACTGCTGCCTGTCACCATCAACAGGTTGATCTGCTAATGAAACAGGGTTGAACAATGTCCCATGGTAGCCAGAGAGATGGGTCAGTAGCAGCAGGAAATCATAAGTTTAATTTAAATGCCCGCTGATAAATTTTCTCTTAAGAATATATAGCTTTCCACAATAATTATTGTCTGTTTTTAACTCTTTTACATGGTTTTTATTATATGTTTTATGTAGTGTTGCTCTAAACTGCTTTGATTTTTTAAAAATGATACAGCAGTATATATTTTAAATACAAAAAACAAAACAAAACCTTGGCAATGGCCCCCAAAAGCAGAAGATGGGCTTGCCGGAACCTGAATGAAGCCATTGGGAGTTAAAATTCCCAGCAACCTTAACCAACTACACTTCCCAAGATTCTTTGGAGGAAGACATGTGTTTTAAATATATAGTGTGTACTATTTTGTTTTATATAAAGTTTACCAAACTGAGGCAGTCTTTGAATTCATGCTATGTCATTCCAGATGCTGGAAGACCACAATGTGTTGCCGTCCTCAGGGAAAAGCTCATGCCAATCCTTTAAGATTACAACAATCACATTGCAGTTGCCTGCCAGAATTGGGAAGAGAAAGTCAGCCAGATCTAAATAATAATAATAATAATAATAATAATAATAATAATAATAATAATAATTATTTATTTATTTATTTATTTATTTATACATACCCCACCCATCTGGCTGGGTTTCCCCAGCCACTCTGGACGGCTTCCAACCGAATATTAAAAACAATACAGCATCAGACATTAAAAACTTCTCTAAACAGGGCCGCCTTCAGTTGTCTTTTAAAAGTAAAATAGTTGCTTATTGCCTTGACATCTGGTGGGAGGGCGTTCCACAGGGCAGGCGCCACTAACGAGAAGGCCCTCTGCCTGGTTCCCTGTAACCTCACTTCTTGCAGTGAGGAAACCACCAGAAGGCCCTTGGAGCTGGACCTCAGTGTCCGGGCTGGATGGTGAGGGTGGAGAGGCTCCTTCAGGTATACTGAACTGAGGCCGTTCAGGGTTTTAAAGGTCAGCACCAACACTTTGAATTGTGCTCGGAAACGTACTGGGAGCTCTGTGGCATCTTACATTTACCTAGGTTATCATTGGTTGGTTCCTCCATTTCCTGGGAGACAAAACAATCCCACTCACGAGCATATGCTCCTAAATGAAAGGCTGCACAAATACCTTCTGTGAATATTCTGGCTTAGAAGCATCTATTAAATACAACTCCCTTCCAAAGTGCAATTTCAGCACTAGGGAAATTTCTTTTTCTGAGAACTGAATGAGCAGAAGCTATGCTTCATATGAATTCTCTAGCCCCTGCTGTCTGGCTTGTATTAACTTTTCCATTACTAGTGCATTTCGAACCTTTTTCATAACAATGCTGTCTGCATCTGGAGGGAGGAGACTGGGGTTTATTTTTTTCCTGTGGGTAGCTTTAACCAGCTCTGCAGCTACCAGCCATCATGATGTGCTATCCTGGAAGCTGTATTGACTTATTTTGCCAACACAGGAGATTCATTAGGGATTCTAATGGGGGAAATTCCAGCTGGCTGCATGTTTCTGATAGTAAATCTGCAGCAAGCTTGCATGTTATTTTTTTCATTTGTTTCTTAATATGTAGTACGATCAGATGTTGATTGTATATGGCAGGTGGAGGGAAGCATTGAAAGGTTCATTTTTTAGTCTTGCAGCTGACATTTGAAAACAGCACCCAATACATTCCACTCCAAATAAATGAAATTCCAAGTTCAGAATGGCATTGTCTGACTGCAAATATGTATAGTTTGTTTTTGTACAATTGAGTTTTAGGTTTCCCGATAATGTTTAGCAGAACTGGAGGTGACACGATGCAGGTGGGGATAATGGACTGGTGGAGAGAAAGGCCCAGAGAAGTATGAACAATGGAATAAATTCCACCTGCATGACCCATGAAAGCCCTGCTCCAGTTTCTGTACTCCAGTTAAGGCATTACACACATATTACCAAGCTATCTTCTAAAACTAATGAGGATTAAATATTTAATTGTTAACAAAAATAAAACTAAGATTGTCAGGATGTCAGCCTCTCTTCCAGACTTCACATGATGAATCAGTTCAATATGCAGGTTGCATGTGGCCTCAACAGAGTTGGCACACTAGGTTTTTAATTTATTGTCTATATGTGCATCTTACTCATATTTGTAGACTGCTACGGCTGACTGAGTACAGCCAATTCCCGCTTTCTCGGCCCTCTCTTTTTTGTAAAAAGAAAAATACAAAGTCCTGTATTCTGAATTAGTAGCAGCACAGTTTGCAGTGTGTTTGAATGGTTAGTATTTGGGCCTATAGATCAGAGCTTCTTTCTTCCAGATTAAGGGGGGGGGCATTTAAAAAAAAAATATTTCAATATATGGGCGTGTGATGGGGAAAGCTTTGTTCATGTTGATTCCTACCCACATGCAAAATTTGAGTTCTGGAATATGAATTGGAGTGATTTTTCACATGCGAGTAGAAATGGAATGTGGTAGCTTGGCCTGACAAGGAAGGTTGTGAAGATGAGCAGTATGGAAAATGATGAGAATTATGTCGTAAATCAGCAGGACTGGAATCTAGTTCAGGTTGTGACAGCAAAAGCTGCACAAAGAGAGAGGAAGAAGAACATGTTGACCAGCAAAAGCAGGAGAGCATGGTGAGTACTAGATAATAATAGCTAGTGTAGTATAGTGGTTAAAGTGTTGATGTAGGACCTGAGGACCAAGGTTCAATTCCCCACTTACTCATACATTCCATGGGTGTCAGGATGCTGTCAGCGGCTCCCGGCTGGTTGCCCAGGAAAGTACAGTATAAAGACAAGGAAAAGTTTATTAACATCTTTTTTATTTCATTTTTTACAGAGAGAGGCTATAGAGCCCAGCCTCTTGTATAATGGTGTTGTCCCGAGTGAATCTCCACCCTCATCTCTCCAACTTCCTCATTCATCACTTCTGTAGGTGCTGCTATGGGCCCTTTGTCTTTGAGCTCTTTGCTCTCCTACTTTTAGGGCTTGCCGGTTTCTGGGAGATGGAGGGTCTGGAATGCTTTCTAATGACAATGTATCAGCTGGGTGTTGTTCCAGCTCTCCCATGATTTCCCAACTTTCCCCCTCATTTACCTCTGAGCTGCCACCTCCCTCAACCCCCTGTTGTAAATCTACACTGTCTTCCTCTTCCTCCTCCCTGGAAGGGTCAGGAGGGGGAGGCAGTCTCCACCATTCCTCCTCTGCCCAGTCCCTGACAATGGGTGACCTTGGGCCAATGACTGTCTCTCAGCCTAACCTACCTCACAGGGTTCTTGTGAGGATGAGAGAGTGAGAAACATGTGCGCAACCTTGAATTCACTGGAGGGAAGGTGAGATAATAACAATAATACTGGAACTGGAAAATGGTGACTGTACATGGAGGAAATCCAAAAATGAGCAGTAACCCCAAGTCATGCCAGAGCAATTGAAATCAAGGAGGAATGAGGATACTACAGACCAATTCTTCCATCTGAAATCATTCCCCAAGAAGCAAGACAGGGAAAGCAAGATAGCTGAGCTGTGTGTGCTACTGAACTGGAAGCTGAATCTTGGGTGTGACAGTAGACGTTCAGGATCACTTTACATTAGGTTCAAAGAGGCTGACCATCAATAATGGGCACTGTGTTTCCTGGGACCATCACATACCAAAGCATTTCCATGATCATTTCAGTTAGAGGCTATAAAAAGCCCAAAAGAAGTGCAGACATGGCACTAGTTAATGCCCAAGGCAATGCAGAATTAGCCTAAACCTTTAGCTGCAGACAGGCGGCAAGATTAATTGCACGTGTTTCAACCACCTGAGACAGGAGGCGACTGTATATACTCTATAAAAGGCTACTTCACATTTTTAACAAGCTGTTGAATTGCTACTGACCAGAGACCAAAAGAAGGCTCTGAATGCTGCCAGTTTCACAAAACAACTTCTGCTAGAATAATCAGACTGCAGACGATTCATTGAAAAGGGTTGTTTTCAAATTCAAAAATGTCGGCCCAAATAAGGGCAGGACAGGTTAAATAAAACATTTGCTGCCCCAGACGAAAGATGACAAAGTGGTCAGCGACTGCCTTAAAGGAAATTTTTTACTACTTCAGTAGTTTCCGCTAAGTGAAACGACACGCGCTTGCAATAGGAGTCACCCCTTTGGTTCTTTCCAATAGGTGTGTCGAAAAGGACTTGAGCCCGATATAATCACATAAGCAGTGCTAATTTTAGATCTGTTTTCACATCTTTGGTGTGTTTTCGCTTAGCAGGTCACATATCCCGGTTTTACAAATATGGTGTCTAAAAATATACCCGTACCATTTCACTTCCTCCATTCAAAACATTCTTGAAAAGTCAAAGTTTGAGGGTAGGCTGTACCAAAATCTGGGCAAATAGGTTTGTGTAGCCAAATAGTGTTACTGGAGCTCTCCTAGACCCCATCTGTACTATAGATACCACTTTAAATAGTCATGGCTTCCCTATAAGCAGTGCTTTGGGGGGGGTGGAATGCAGGGGTACACATACCCCTAAACATTTTATAAATCTTTGTACTTTTGTCATTTACTGTATTTATTTTTCCTGATTTGAACTATAAAATGATGATTTTCTTGAGTCAAAATGAGAGTACCCCTAAACATTTTTTTTAGAAAAAAAGCACTGCCTATAAGAATCCTGGGAACTGTAGTTTGTTAACTGTTCTGAGAGTTGTAAGGAGACCCCGAATCCCTCTCACACAGCTACATTTCCCAAAGTTACCTGGGAAGAGGGCTTGTTGGTTCGGTCACTCTGAAATGCATCATAGGAAGTGATGAAAGAAAGAAGAAGAGTTTGGATTTGATATCCTGCTTTATCACTACCTGAAGGAGTCTCAAAGCGGCTAACATTCTCCTTTCCCTTCCTCCCCCACAACAAACACTCTGTGAGGTGAGTGGGGCTGAGAGACTTCAAAGAAGTGTGACTGGCTCAAGGTCACCCAGCAGCTGCAGGTGGAGGAGTGGGGAATCAAACCCTGTTCACCAGATTACGAGTCCACCGGTCTTAACCACCATTAAGATATTTTAAATCAGGTTACTTTGTGGAATATATTTGCAACCCTTTACCCCAAATGGGACCTAGAACTAAGGGGAAAGGAAGTTCATACATTTATTTTATATTTATATCTTGCCTTTCTTCCACCAGGAAGCCAAATGCATGTGGCTTTAAAGTAGTCACCTATCCAGGCACAAACCAAACACAGACCTGCTTAATACTAGCTTCATGTACCTTCAGGTCACGCCCTGAGCATACTTGAGTATCCCGCCACTTTCTGTGGAACCCACAGAACAGAGCCCTGACAAACAGTTTCTAGGAATCATATCCTGACAGGGAAATTCTGTAACAAAGTGGTTTTCATATTTACTGCTGTGCTTATTTTTATGTACTCATATTCAGGATTATGAAAACGCTTTGTGGTTCGTCCTACCCATTTATCTGAGATATTTATTGACCGCATGGGCTAATAATTCATAGGAAAGCTGTATTGCTTTATTAAGAATGGAGAACAGCTGTCTGAAACAAAATGTGTATTTATGTTGTTCCATGAAGTAATTGCGGAACGCTTCAGAAAGAAGTGTCTACAGCCTGGGTCTGTCTGTTTTCGCAAGGGACTTCAATTGGAGAGACCAAAACACATAATGGAAAATGTCAAGTTTGATTCTGTCTACCTCATTGTTTTGATGGACTTGTATTACGCACCTGTTGCATATGGAGAGCTCAAGTAGAGCCATGAGAATACTTTGGATCAAAAATAAATAAACCTCTCATTTCAAGGAAATGTTGTCCCAATTCCTTGTGTCCTCCTGATCATGTTATTCCATGACCCAAACTGATACTTTGTTTCCAGGGTTTGCCCTACTGTTTTGCATTACTGTTTTAATGTATTATTATTATATATTCAAGTAAGCAAAAATGAAACCTCAAAAGAGTTACAAAAGGGAGCATTTTAGTCCTCTGTGAGAGCTCTTGGGTTAAAATGAAACCATATATTAATTTGTGAGATTGAAGTTGGATTTATTCAGATGCAATAATTTTGGTATCCCTCACTTCTTTTCTATAATATAAAACGTTTTCGTTGAGGTGACTTCCAGATACTTTATTTAGAATAACTATGCTCAGGAAGTATGGTATGGGTCTTCAGTAGTCTTTTAAAAACATACATGTTTACCCTGCTTTCCTCAGAAACCTTTATGGCCACACTTGATTGAGGCTTGCCTGGTGTTGCCTCTGAAACCTTGACTACAGAATTCAGGCTATACATCCTATTGATTTATTACTACACAGTGGTGCCATCAGGACAGGATTGTAGGGCAAATGTCCAACCCCCGCCCTCCACTTTAGTTGAATAAAGAGGAGTTCCTCTCCAGGCAGCTGCGCTGGCTTGCCACAGTTTGAAATAAGTGAAGAAAGACACAAAATGATGTAAGAACCAATAGGGCCTTTGGGGATAGAGAATATCCTTCCCATTGCAGTGTTGACGGTGGTAGGCTGAGATTAATTTATGGTCTAGAAATTTTTATACAGAGCATTGTTTTCTTGTATGTAAGAACCTGCCATGGCACTGCATGTGGGCTATAAAGGGATATATATACATAAATACACAAACAAACAAGAGTTCCAGTATGATTTCCCAGTATAAGGAGGGTTACATTCCAGGGAAAGCACGTAAGTCTAATAGCACCTTGGACAAGGAGTAATATGTTTAGTTGGCAACATTTCCTTGCAGGAAGAAAGGCAAGATGGGGAATCTCACCAACGGCTGTGCCCAGCTGTGCTGAAATTCACTATCTGCAGCACTGAATTATCTGTACGGAATTGTCATTTTTTATTCTGCTTATCCAGGGAAGCTATGAATATCCCATGTGGCTTCAAAATGTATCCTTATCCAAAAGATGAGCTAGTGACGCCTGATTTTCCAGCCCTTCTGGTGAAAATATTGCAGAACTGAAAAATAGATTTAAGTGGCTGCCTTGAAAACACACATGACATCATACTTCAAAGTAGTTTGCAATTTTCAAACCCCTGTGGAATCTCTCGTGGCTTTCATTATTTTCATCAGTGGATAGCAGGGACCTTATTCCTCCACCTCATTAGCTTGTGTTGGAACTCCTCAAAAGCTATTACTCCATTACTCCAGTGCAAGGGAAATAACAAATTCCTGGCAACTCAGGATTCCAGTTTGAAGACTGGGGAACTGTGGTATCCCAATGAGAATTGCACTTGTGGGGGGATATTACATGGGTTGAACTCAACAGGAAACCACCACAGTGTCAAACTGTCTCTCTCAGCCTAACCTACCTCACAGGGTTGCTCTGGAGATTAACTGAGGAAGGGAGAACCACCTTGAGCTCATTGGAGAAAAAGGGGGGGTATAAATGCAATGAAATAAAAAATAAAAATATTATATACGACTGCTCATACACAATTTCCATTGTGTTGAAAACAGCCGAGTACAGTGGTACCTCTGGTTACGAACTTAATTTGTTCTGGAGGTCCGTTCTTAACCTGAAACTGTTCTTAACCTGAGGCGCACTTTCGCTAATGGGGCCGCTGGTGTGCGACTTCCGCTCGCATCCCAGGGCAAAGTTCGTAACCAGGGGCATCTATTTCCGGGTTAGCGGAGCTCGTTACCCGAAGCATTTGTAAGGAGGATGGTACGTAACCCGAGGTTCCACTGTAGCTGGTTGTTTTACTTTAGAAGCTTATTTTCCTTCCCTAAACATGACCAGGATGAAAACAAAATATTTGACTTTGTTTTCTGTTACTGGACAGAGGCATCTTCCAGTGAAATGGCCAAGGTGAAACCACAGTAACCACTGAGAGCGAGGTAGAAATTTTACTCTCACATTGGGCAAAGAGTAAATAGTGTATTTGGAACCTTAAAAAGAAAAACATAGGCTGAATTATAGGTTCATTCTACAGTGCCTTGCACAGATTGAGATAAAGCTGACCATCCTTTACCCCTTGTTTGCTTGCTTTTACTTTTTATTATGCAAGTACAAAAAGAGAACAAGATTGTGAGCACAGATTAAATAAAATATGAAAGGCACACATTAATGACAAATGCAAAGCAAATTTATCTGTCCGTATGTAATTGCAGTGGTATAATTTTCTTTAAAAACAAACAAACAAACCACAAATTCATCCCTCATATCCAAAAGTCCTAGCACTCTTTCTATAAAGCAAATAACTATAGACCAGCTCCTCAATGTTTCCTTATAAAACCTTGAACTTAATAAAGTTGTTAATTTAATTAATTCTTGCTATTTTTCTTACTCCTCTTATAGATGACTTTCATCTCTACCTTGCATCCCCTTCACCTCCACCTAACCTCAGTTTTCCCTTCACCTATGCCTCCCTTCCAGCTTGAGAGAAAATTGGGCTTTTAGTAAGAGAGAGAGAAGGAGAGAGAGAGTATAACTATATGCACATGTATTTCCAGTAACACTGACATCCAGCTTTTAATCTCTGTGCAAGGCCTTTTTCTGTTATTCAGTTCTACATCTCCAACTTCCTGATTTATATGCCTACGTGGATGTCTCAACACAGTATACAGGAGAACAACCTTCTTCTGTATCTTTCCAAAATTCCATCATTTGCCCACCCAGTTCAGTTACAGTGTGTCGTCAGTATTTATATGAGCTGCTGTTCAATGCAACTTCCTGGTAAACTTTGCCATACAGCCAATGTTAAATCAAAAGATTAATTTGTGATTACTCCCAGATAGAAAAGGGGTTTCTTTCTTTTTCCACTCACCACCACCAGCTTTTTTATTTTTATTTTTTTACTCACCGAGCAGCTGAAGGAAAGAAAACAAAGTCAAAGATGGGGTCAGATCCAAATTTCCCAACAGCAGCACTGGGGTCAGGCCAAGTCCAGATGAGAGGTTGGCCAGTGCTTTGTAGAATAGATCAGGATGTTAGCTTAGTGATTGACAAGGCTGACTATTTTGCAAGATTTTAATTATTCCATCATCTCTTTGTCAGCTCTCAACCATTTCCTGCTGAATGAAGCTGTGGTCCTTTTCTCACCTGCTTCTTCTTGGTCTATGGCCATTATTTGCTCAAAAGCAGTAAGAAAGATGCAAGCTTTATTTCAAGTTTTTTTTATTCATGGCAGCAACTATTAATGAAATGTTATCTCCTTATTTTTAAAAGTTCTGTACCACCTTTCCAATCAAGCTGCTTAAGGAAGCTTACAACAATACGAAGAGAGGCCAAGGTTGCAATCAAAATAAAAAACTAAATGATGCCTATTTTGTATAATTACCTCAGAGCACTTAAGGCACGGTGGTTCCTCACATGAAGATGGTTCCACAGAGTTCACATGAATTCTGGAAACATTTTGTTCCTGCCGAATGAGAGAGAAAGATACAGACAAGACAAATACATCACTGATTAAAGGGCTACTTTACTGTCAGGTCTAGGCTCTTGTTTGTGACAGGCTGCCACAGAGCCTGGGTCTGACACAGGTAAGGTGATGCCGATGGGGCCAGACACAGGAGGTGTGGCCATGAGTACGCTGCAGGTCAGGATGGCTGGAGGTCAAATACCAGTGAGGGGAGGAAAACCAGTGTCTGCATTGTTACATCATGCAACAAGATGCTCAGACTACTGGGAGAGACTAGAAGAAAAAGTTTTACAGGACCTGGCACCTCTCTGTTGCTTTAGGAGGTCAACTGGCCAACTTTAGGATGTGAACCTACTTTCAGGCCTGCACTGCAGCCAAAGGGCACCCTTGATTTATAGAACCCATCCTGACCAATAGGTTGAAAATCTGGAATGCTCAAGGGACAAGGCAGCAAAGGATGGCCACAGGAGCCCCCAGTTCCAGACCAGCCCATTGGTGCATAATAACAGTATCCTACCCTGTGTTCAAGTGCTAGGGTGGGAAATAAAATGACGTGTGTTCACATATTAGACATATTGAAAGTAATGTTTATAAAAAAGAAACTTGGTAAAGTTATAGGATAGATCTGAGAAAAGCAGATATAACGATTAAGCCAGCCACCTCCATTTTGATTTGAAAATTCCTTAGCAGTAAGAAGAAACTGTTAACTACTGTATAGACGTTTGTGGACTCCACATTTGAGAATGTACTTTTTTGCCAAATGTAATTTAACATCAAACTTCAGTTCAGGAAGTTATTTGTCAAATCTGAAATAAAACTGGCAGTGCCTAATCTTTCCTGGTGTACACCACTGTGAATGCCAACGACTCTGTTACCTTGTAATGTTAACTGACAACACTTTGAAGTTCTAACTCAAGTATAGCCAGAATACACAAAATATGGTTAAACTGACAACACTAATAGAACCGACCATATTTAATGAAATGTAAAGACTTCTGACTGTATTATTTTCAACACAATACAGGGGAATCAAACAAAGCTTGTTTTCTTCTGGGATATAAGTTGGCTGAAAACATTTTAGGTACGAGTCTGTCCATTTTTATATTCTGCATGTGATTCTGACTGTATTCTCCTGTTCAGTTTTCATCACAGCAAATTGCTATTTCTCCTTTCCTGTAGGTATGGCGTTATTCAATATTACCTTCGATCCTGAGCCTCTGTCTTTTCCTTCCAATCCTATGCAAGCCACGCATGGCTGTGGCTGCCATAGCTCTCCATAATCAACTGCCTATGACAGCCATGTCAATCCTTAGGTTGGCCATTTTCCTAGATAACAGAGGATCTGTGAATCCCCTTCTCCTTGGACCAGCAAAGTTGCAGTCATGAAGAGTGTGTTCCTGTAAACAATAGCCCTTGAGAGTATGGCAGAGATGGCATGACTGTCCAAGATTTAGCTCCTCAGATACCAGCGAAGGCCTATGCCCAAGAAATGTACTACTTTTGCTCCTTATGAATGAAACCTTCATGAAAATACTGTGACCAGAATAATGATGGATCTGCAGTATTTTCATTTGTCTCCCCTGTTTTATTTGTGTGCCTAGAGGGTAGGGATTGGTGGCTGTGGTTTGGGGCACATCTGTTTTGTGCCATTGATACAAAGCGTCAGTTTTTTTAGCTCAGTTCGGAGGAGAGATATGGAAGATGGAGAAGATGTACTACCCATAACAGCAATCATTAGCTCTAGACAAAATGTCATCACAATAACCAGGTTCACCAAAGCTCAGGCAAACATGTAGTTCCTCTCCCATGTTCCTGCAAACAGTGATTCTTCTTATTAAAAAAAAACAAGGTGCTGATACTCACATATTGATGAAAGTGCCATGGGTGCCAGCACAAAAGGGCTGTCCTGGGCAAAAAAGAAAAAGGGGGGGGGGGAAAGGCTATGGTACTTTGTATTGGTGAGTTCTATCACAAAAAAGCACTGCCCACAAGAATAGGATTTTGGGATGCTAGGCATTAAATAAATAAATAAAGCTGTGAAAGGGCTATCCCCATGAGCATGCTCATAACTCTGACATTTACTAGCTAGAGAAACATGAGTGTACATAGGAAGCATCTATAGCCATAGAAGATGTCTCAATTCATGCATAACCCACCATTAGTGTGGAAAGGAAATCCTTCCACTCACTCTCTAATAACAGAGACATGTGATCAAAGCTGCAGACCATCAGCTACAATTTTGTGCTTAAAAATCTTGGGTCAAACAGCAATTATATCACACTAGTCACCCAAAAGTAATATTTACATGCTCGAGACAAATATTAACAAGGGCTGCTCTGAATGTTTGAGTAGGGTTGCCATATTTCAAAAAGTAAAAAATCAGGACAGCCTGGAAGCTGTTGAGCTTTTCCCCCCTTGGACATAAATTCCGCCTTTGAAATCCCGATAATGTCCAGAGAAATCTGGACATATGGCAGCCCTATGTTTGAGGGCATCAGTTTTTTATTAAAATTTTCACTGTCAAAGGATTGTGAATCTTAATCAGATCAGTATCTAAATGCCATTAATGTTTAGCCTTAGCTTTAACATCCTCAGATAAGATATGCAAGCCAAACACAAAACTCACACACTATAGAATGCTAGCGCTGATTCAGATTTTCGCCAGCTGGATTGCATACAGAAAACACTGACATGGCCCCCTCTGTGGACAGGATTTGATGCAGTTCTAGCTTGTCCTACTCATCAAAGCCTTCTGAACCATCTCTTTTACAGTTCAAACATTTGCTATAATTGAAGCAAGCATACCTTCTATACTGATTTATAATATGTTGGCATATCACACAAATGCATAAATTAAAAAACAAGGTAAACATAATTGCAGAACTGAAGAACTCTTAGCCACATTAGAGGCATGGCCTATTCAAATGTAACAGTGACTGAGGGCAACAATGATTTTTATTCTCTGCTGCCAATAAGTATCTTCAGAATTTTGTCCAGCAATGCATATAGGAAATGACCTATGAAGTCGAAACTTTTGCTGTCCAGAAAAACTGAGTCCCCGTCTGCTCACTATGACAAATTTGCTACTTTGCAGACCAAGTCGATCTTACTTGGCTGTATTGGGGCAGAGGAATATATGTTTTATCACAGAGCCAAATTTGACATACAAGAGTCCTGTTTACCCTCCTTATTGGGCTCCATTTCAATCCCTGTCATTTACAGTATGAAGGGAGAGTTTGAGGGCATGCATGCAGAACCAGTTCCAAGTTGGACCACCACTCATCTTGGCTGGTAAAAGCAACCTGGGAGAAGTAGTGTTCTTTGCAGACTATAAATATTTAGTCCTTCAGTAATGGAAGAGTTCCCACAGGCTTCAAACCAGCTCTTTCAGCCCTGTCAGGTTCCAGTTTCAGGCCCCATCAGCTTACTTAAAGCAAAAAAAAAAAATTTCAGAGGCAAAGACTTGGATAGTGAGACCATTAAGAAGCAGCGATGTTCTTTCACGAGACATTGCAAACCAAGCAAGAGCTCGCCTGCATAAGAAGGTGGTGAACTCTCCTTCATTGGAAGTTTTTAAAAACAGAAACTGGGTGGCCATCTGTCAGGGATTTTTTAATTGTGATTCTTGCACTGTTGAAGGTTAAACTAGATGATCTCTGGGTCTGTTCCAACCCTATAGTTCTATTATTTTATGATTCTCAGTTTACCTGATACAAAAGATAGGCTTTATAAATGCTGGATTTATGCTCCATTCAAAATATCAGTCTTTCTTTCTTACTACAGTGGTACCTCGGGTTAAGTACTTAGTTCATTCCGGAGGTCCATTCTTAACCTGAAACTGTTCTTAACCTGAAGCACCACTTTAGCTAATGGGGCCTCCTGCTGCTGCCACGCCACCAGAGCACGATTTCTGTTCTTATCCTGAAGCAAAGTTCTTAACCTGAAGCACTATTTCTGGATTAGCGGAGTGTGTAACCTGAAGCGTATGTAACCTGAAGCATATGTAACCCGAGGTACCACTGTATAACCTGGTTCTGTCCTCACTAGCATTATAAAACCACATGTCTGATCAATGACAAACATTGAAGAAAGAGCCTATCCATTTCCCATTATCAGACTGATTAGTTGCAATCAGGTTAAATGATATACATACGTAGGCTTTGGGGGCAATCAAGAGAATGACTTTCCACATGTGATTGTAAACCAGTGCTAGCTGGAATCAGTTCAGTTTGGATAGCGCATTGTTACCTGTGCCCATTATCAGCTGTAAATGGTTTTCTGCCTCTGGGTCCAGATGTGAATTCAAATCTGCATCAAATTACCACAGGTGATTTGCCTGCACTACTGTATGTAGTACTCCCTGAAAGGATATCCCTGGAATGAGCCTTTAGTCATGGACTACGGTCATAGATAATAAGCCACGTTGCCTAATGAGCAGTATGTGTTACATGGAGAATGCACTGCGTTAGTTTCTAAAGTGAAACTAATACATTAATTTTCATTAATGGGCTCAATAAAAAAAAGTATTAAAAATGCTGCTGCTAATTTCCCAACTATTACTTCTTGTGACAGTCTCTCCAAAAAATCTGCAAAGAGCCGTGGCATATACAAGCTGTACTTGGCATGATCTGGAGGAAGGCAAGTTATATAACTGGACTACTTTTCCAAGCACTTACCAACTGCGAATCTAATTTGTCTCAAACAGAGTCACACAGCCAGACTTTAATCCTGGAAATAAAATTCAGGTGTGTGGCTTTTACAGGATAAAAAGGATCTTGATTAAACACCACTATGAAATATTTTGATGTATATTTTTCTCAACTGACAAATGTGGTTAATGGAATGGAAAGGATCCTTCCAGGTGTGTGTGTCTGGTATATGCACTTTCAAGCAACAAACCTCTCCCCCTAAAATAATTAAGGCTAAAAGTAACACGGATGTATAACAGGGATGTAAACCTCATTGCACAGCACCATTATCCATGGCAATTATTAAACAGAGCCAGTGTGGTGTACTGTTTAGAGTGTCAGACTAGGACTTAGGAGCAGGGGATATGAAAGACTGCCTAAGATCCTGGACAGCCAATGCCAGTCTCAGTAGACAATACTGGGCAAAATAAATGAACACTTTGACTTGAAATAATGCCATTTCCTAAGTTCCTATAAGTTTGGGACTGACCATAGAATGGCTAGCCCTTGAAAAGAAAACTCAGGAAGCAAACTAATTCTAGGTATTGGCAGGGGGGATGCTTCAGCATGGGAGCAGAGAGCACCACTGTCTATCCCACACGAGGCAGTGATGGCCACCAACTTGGATAGCTTTAAAGAGAGTTAGACAAGTTCATGGAGGATGAGGCTATCAATGGATACTATTCCTGATGGCTATGTTCTTCTGTCACGGTCTGGTTTATGGGCAGTCGAAGTCCCGGTTGAGGATGTCGGGACCGGGGGCAAGACGGCAGAATGGGAGCAGGAACGGGAGTCTGGAAGCCAAGGGTCCGAGGGTCAGGAAGCAAGGAGTCAAGAAGCCAAATGCAGCAAGACCAGAAGCGTGTTGCTGTGGCAAAGAGCCGAAGGGAAATGATGACCTTATATACCTTCCACCTTATATCTTGCCACCAGGTGCAGTGAGTTACCAAGTGGCCATATCTTGCCTCTCCAGAACAAACTTAGGAAGGTCCCAGTGCTGCGAAGCCCTACTGGTCACAAGGCCTGGCTCCTGCATGCACTCTTGACATCTTTCTCCACTATCAGAGGCAATACGATTCTGAACACCAGTTGCTGAAAACCACAGGAGGGGAGAGTTTCCCATAGGCATCTAGTTAGCCACTATGAGAATAGGATGCTGGACCAGATGGGCAACCAGCCTGATCTATCAGGCTATTCTTGTTCGGAGTCAATTTAGTCCGGGGGTCCGGCACACTTCCCTGGCGCAGCTCTGACCTTTCTCAAAGACCTTTGACTCCAGCAGAGTAAACACAGCAGAAGGAGAAGCAGGAACGTTCTGTCGTGTGGTAATAACTCAGGCTGAAACACAGCAGTCTCCTTATCTTTAAAGTCTTTATTTTCGTACAGATCAACACATCGTAAATCTTCCCGGTGAGACGCAACCCATGTCGACTCTCTCCGTGTGCGTCTTTCTCTCTCTCTCAGAGATACTGGCCACTCCCAGTGTTCTAAACACACCCTCAGAATGTGAGTCGTCATCACTCAGAACACTTAACCCTGTAAGTTCTGAGCCACTCCCAACACCCCCTCTCGAATCACGTTCTGAGAGGACTTCTGAGTGTTCAACACCTTCCCCATTGCCTTTTGCCCCTTCCTGGCATCGTTGTTAGGCACCTGTTGAACCTCACAAACCTCAGGTTCGCACTGTGCGAAACCAACCCACGCATTTGTGACCTGAAACCTCTCAGGTGGAATTCCCTTTGTTGCCCGTGAAGACCGCCTGGGCACAAACTGGGGTTCTTCTCCTGACCCACTGGGGCCAGCAAGAGCGTCTTCTTCATCAGAGTCCCCCTCTGACTTGACACGTCTGTGAGCTTTCTCCATTATGCGCACAGGAGATGAGGGCTCACTCTTGGACACTCCTTTCACAACCTGTGGAGACGCCTCTCCCTGGTCCTGATCCTGATCATCGACCAGATCACCATTATCTGGCTCTCCCTCCTGCTCAGATTCGGATTCAGAAAGACAATCTGAGACAGTGTCATGGCTGACTTTGCGCCTTGACCTATTTCCCTGCTGCTCTTTGAACTCAGCATGCTTGCTGACCAGAAGCTTGGTCTGATCACCTTCTGGGTATGCAAATCTCCACCCCTTTGTCGCGGGTTCATACCCACAGAAGATCATTTCCTGGTACTTTGGACCACCTTCTTGCTGCAACCACTTTGGTACAGGCACCATGGCCCTGCAACCAAACGAACGGAAGAAATGCACCTGTGGCTTCTGTCCGTTGAGCAAGAAATATGGGGTGTCACCTACCACTGCATTGTAGCACCTGTTCATCGTGAAATTGGCCATTTTTACTGCCTCCCCCCAGAAACTGTGAGGCAAACCAGAGTCATCCAGTAAAATCTCGGATGCTCGAACCAGAGCTTTACTCCTCAGCTCTGCCACGCCACTCTTCTGAGGAGAAGTCACCTTGTGACGTATCCCCCTCTGGCGAAAGAAACCCTTTAGAGCAGACCCAGTGACCTCAGAACCACGGTCAAACTGGAAACCTTGCACCTTGGTGGAGAACCTCAGTTCCACCTCAGCAACCCAATCTTTGATCAGTTGCGCTGCCTCCTCCTTAGTTTTCAGCGTGAAAGCCCAGGAGTTCCTAGTAAAATCATCGCTCAAAATCAGCAGATGCCTGGCTTTGCCCAGACTTGGCTGAGGCATAGGCCCAAACAGGTCTGCGTGCACAAGCTCAAAAGGCTTTGTGGTTACTCTCTCCACCCTGGGATGACTAAATCCCTTGTTCCTGGCTTTCCTGCAAGCCTTGCAATTCAAAGGTTTACCACATTCTTTTACCTTACAACCTTTGGTGCACTCTGATAACATCTGGACGTCCTCACAGGACCCATGTGACATCCTCTTGTGCCACACGCAAGCACACGACACATGAGTGTGATCAGTGGCTTTCCCAGTATTCCCCTCACCCTCCAGAGGTGATTCCAGAACAAAGAGATTGTTCTGATTTTTCCCAACACGTACCAGTTGCTCTCCACCTCTGGAAATGGTACAAACATTGTTTTCAAAACTCACAGAATATCCCTCCTGTAAAAGGCACGGTACAGATAGCAGGCAATGTTTTATCTCAGGGAGAACATAAACCTTCAATTCAGCCTGTAAGAAAGAGACAAACATGTTAGAAACATGGGTTACACGTCCCTGTGAACCTGTAGCAAATCTAACTGTTTTCTCAGTTGAAACAGCCTTGCAGTTCCACATTTGTCCATCAGGTGGCGCTGTGACCAGATGGGCATTCGCAGCCGAGTCAACAACCCAACGTAGGACTCTCCCCCCTCCGGAGCTGTCCTTCTTTGTTGCCTTAGCAACTGACTTCCTGCTGCCCCCGACCTTGGAGCTCTCGCTGCAGGTGTTCTCCAAAACCGCCATCGACGCAGTCAGCTGATAAGCGTTCTCACGCCTGCTCTCTCTGTTGCCATGGAAACCCGCCTGGTTCCCATGGGAAATGTCCTTGGGACTTTCCTGCCCTTTGTCTCGCTGTGGACAGCTTTGGCGCAGGTGCTCCGGAGAACCGCAAACAAAACAGCAACGAATGGAAAACTTTTCAAACTTGCCTTTGGTCTTCTCTGCCCCCCCAACCTTTCCAGCAGCACTCCTCCTCGAGGCTTTTCTGCCGTTGGGAAAATGGCCTTTGGCTTCTGCTGTGGTTTCTCTGCAAACCCCTTCCAGCTCCTGCCAAACAGCCTGGGCACTCTCAAGACCCTTGGAATGGCCTTTCTGGCCTGCACCCCCAAACTTAGGTGCACAGCCTCCAGAGGAACAGCTTGCCACTGCTTTCCTCTTTCCAGCTTTCAGCAGCTTCCCAGCACACGGCTGCTCATCTCTCTGGCGTGTCAAAGCATCGCAGCAGCTTTCAGACACGGCTTCAGCCCACTTTGGGCTTCCAGGGCGTCCCACAGCCCCTCCTGGAATCTCTGGGCGTTCCCCAGCTTCTGCAGCGTCTGTGCAGCACTTGGCCCCCTCTGGGCGTCCCTCAGGCTGGCGTCTAGCCCCCTCTGGTGTGGCTCCCACTCTTCTCAGTGCCTGCCAACCTTCCCAGGGCTCCTTCCCGTCTGCCTCTTCAAAAGGGACTGCACGTGACTCATGGCTGTCTGCCATCTCTCCCCCGGGGCCCGGCCTACTCACGAGTACCTCCCAGTCCGGCAGATCTCAGCTCCTCCCAGCGAACTCCTGGCTGGCACCAGCTACTCCTTAGCTGGCCTTTGGCTGCTCCTCAGCCTCTTTGCCTGCAGTTTCACTTCCCGGCGACTCATCGGCTGGCCTCTGGCTGCCGTCCTCTCACACGCACGAACGTTGCTTATCTTTAATGCTGACCTCCATAACCTGTTCGGAGTCAATTTAGTCCGGGGGTCCGGCACACTTCCCTGGCGCAGCTCTGACCTTTCTCAAAGACCTTTGACTCCAGCAGAGTAAACACAGCAGAAGGAGAAGCAGGAACGTTCTGTCGTGTGGTAATAACTCAGGCTGAAACACAGCAGTCTCCTTATCTTTAAAGTCTTTATTTTCGTACAGATCAACACATCGTAAATCTTCCCGGTGAGACGCAACCCATGTCGACTCTCTCCGTGTGCGTCTTTCTCTCTCTCTCAGAGATACTGGCCACTCCCAGTGTTCTAAACACACCCTCAGAATGTGAGTCGTCATCACTCAGAACACTTAACCCTGTAAGTTCTGAGCCACTCCCAACAATTCTCACATTCTTATATCCAGGCATAGGCAAACTCAGCCCTCCAGATGTTTTGGGACTACAATTCCCAACATCCCTGAGCACTGCTCCTGTTAGCTAGGGATGATGGGAGTTGTAGTCCCAAAACATCTGGGGGGCCGAGTTTGCCTATGCCTGCTTATATCCATCTCTTTGTTCTCTACACATCAAACTAAGGGGCAGTTGGACACCACAAGCTTCTAAACAATTCCATTCACTATGTGAACCAAAAACTGATGTTTAGTCAAGATAGCATGTGGAATCTAAATCCATAATACTTATTTTTGGCATGGTGCATGGCATTTTAAAAAATTTTTCATTAGAGTAGGCAAAAACAAAAGGGCTGGAGAACAGATTGATTCCCATTTGATTCTCATTGCAAGGTAACTATAGAAGTCAATGCATGCTGGGGGGAAACTATTGGTCTGCATCCATTGCTTTTCACTTTTCCTAAGAAAGATCTCTCAGATGGTTCAGATTCCTCCTAACATATCAGGACACAGAGGCAAAGTGTGCATGTATATAATTCCAGGTCAGAGAAATACCCATCCTATTGCAGGAAACCCCTGGAGTGCTCCTTGTACCTTTGTGTATTCTGAGCACATATACACATTGTATCCTCATGTGAGGTTCTGTAAAGGATGGACTGCAGAGAGACAGCACAATAACCACCATAGCAACGCCTGGGGTTCCCCCACCCCAAGCAAGGAAGCCCCTTAAAATAGGAAAGGCAAAAATAACCAAACTGATCTCTGACATTGCAACAGACTCCATGATAGAGCCCAGGCAAGCCCCGCTTCAAATTAAGTCCTTTCCTTTTATTCACATTATGTTCACATACATCTCTGCATTCTTCCTATGAAAAACAATTGAAGGAGAAACATTCCAGTGCCCTTCCCTCAATAGTTTAACCAAATGTCATAACAAGTTTCAACATCGCTCCATGACCCATCACTGTTTTACCGCAGGCCAATAGCAAGCTAACCGCCCATTAAGTTCAGCACTTAAGAAATGCCTTTGCATCTCTTATTCCAAGGCTGGTTAATCAAGAGCCTATGAAAAACAGACCTGCTGTCTAATTAACACATTATAAAACTAACTCTCAACCAAAAGCTCATGAAAGAGAAGTGAGCTGATCTGTTCCTTTGATTGCTTGCCAATGCCTTTCTTTGCTCTTGATTTAAAATTAAAAACTTGATCTAAGTCCCAGGGTAAACTTCAAAAATATGCAGCCATTGATAACATTCTCTGCTTCTAAATTACCTTTTTTAATTCAGGAAACAAACAACTGAAACTAAAGTATTTTCCTGGCATGGCTGGCATTTTTAGTCCTGCACAAACTTCCCATTAGTTATCTTCTGCTTCCCCAACCATGCAGTTCAGTGCTACATGGGCAGGTCATTCCTGTGCCTGGAATGTTGTTAGACTCTAATTCCCCTCAGTCCCAGCTAGGGTGGCCAGTGGCCAAGGATGATGGGAGCTATAGTACAACAACATCTGGAGGGCCCTGACCTATAGCTTTCACCAAGATGCTTCCAGTACCCCTCAAACAATAGGAGAATGAGCAGGGGAAACACTCCAACTCAAATGTTGACTTCAAATGTACATAAAGTACCCACAAAAAGAATCGCTAGAATGGCTGCAGCTAAGAGCTACAACCATCTTCTCAGGAGGAGGAGCCATCAGCTCATGTATATTTAAAGCTAGCACTTCAAAAGAGGGTCATGTTTAGGGAAAATAATACTTGGTGCTGCACTGTCACACATGGTAGTGCAGCGGTTGGACTGAGACCCAGGTGTCTTGGAGCAATAAGTGCCATCTCTGGGGGGCCATGGGTGCCTCTGCACACACAAAATTTTCACCGTGGGTCCCCAAGCACGTCCGGGGCTGCAGGGAGCCCCAACAGAGGCCCTGCAGCAGAGACCCAGTAGCCGTGGCAGCGCTGGAGAGCCAGCGGAGGCAAGGCAGTGGGCGGCGGATCGTGACATCACCCGCTCTGTTGTCCCAGTCTGAACACCCCACTACCAACTCCAAGATTAGGTACCTCCAGCAGGTGCCTGCCATGCAAAGTAAAATAACTGACTTTTTTGTGGGGTCTGCCCTGCCTCCAAAGGACCCACTTCTCTCCCCGAAATGACAGCGAATTGAACACAACAGGAACTCCCCCCTATCAGTCCTCAGCTGGAACATTGCGGGCTGGAGGGGAAAAAAACATGAGCCAGAATTCTTGGAGTATATCAATCGGTTTCATATCATTTTGTTCCAAGAATCGTGGGAAGTAGAAAAAATTGTGCTAAATGGCTTTGAGCTTCTAGAACTCCCTGCCTGCCCCTCCCTGAAAGGAGGCCGCCCTAAAGGGGGCCTAATAATAGGCATCTCCCTCAACCTACATTCCAAATTTACTCTAGTACAGGCCTTGCCTCCCTACGCCCTTACCGGGCTGATTGCGGGGGAAAAGATCTCGCTCCTAGTTACAAATGTTTACTTGCCACCTGGGGGTTCTTCCCTTGAACTGGGCTCTAAATGGGGCTCGCTAGAAGAGCATTTGCTTTCATGCTATGTTAAGTTTCCTAACACCCCGGCCATAATTGGTGGTGATTTTAATGCCCGTACGGCAGCAAATTGGGACTCGTTGACCAAAGCCAAATGGTGGGTTACCCCAAACCTTGATAATTATGACCTGGAACACATCATGAAGAGAACTTCTAAGGACCACAGAGTAAACGAGGCTGGAGTACTCCTCTATCAAATGGCCATCCGTTTGAATTTGGTCCCCTTAAATGGCACATGCCTCCCCGATATTCCAGGGGATTTCACCCACCTGAGCGTTAAATCAAACAGCGTCCTCGATTACCTGTTGGTCTCTAGGGATCTATTTAAGTGTATTTCCACTTTTAAGATCGAGAATGTACAATTTAGTGATCACCTTCCCCTTGTTGCTAAGCTTTCCCTGAACTGGCAGCCGGAGGCTCATAGACATGCGACTCAGATGGTAACCAACGAATCTTTCCAAGTAAGAGGAATCAAATGGTCGGAGACACAGGCTCAAAAGTACCTGGAATTCTTTCAAAAAGAAATCCTCGGGCCCTATCCCAACATAGGCTCTGTCTCAGACGAGCATAGCATAGTATTGAAGCGCTTCCACCATCATATGACTGATCTTACGTCCTTCTTCAGGTTACCACCCAAAAATTTAAATTGAAACGAGTATACTCACGGTGCTCCCTGGTATAATTCTCAGTGCAAACAAGCAAGACAGCGCCTCCGTGCTATATATAATGCATACAAGACCTCTGATGCATCTACTCTGCCAGCTAGCTATGCACAAGCCAAGCAAGTTTACAAACGCACGCAGATAATTGCCAAGCGTGAGTGGCAACATAATCGTTGGCAGGCTCTGATTACTGCTTCAAAACCACACAGATCCAGGGAATGCTGGTCTTTGATTAACAGAAGGGGGAGGAATTCCCCAAGGACAGTCATCTCTGCACCGACATGGGAACGGTTCCTGAAGAAATGCTTCTCACAGGCAGATGCTCCCTCCGACCATCTGATGCACCTGTTTACCCACCTACCTATTTGGCCTCCCACCGATCCTGATGAAATAGCCAAGTTAATAGCTCAGCTGAAACCGGGCAAAGCCCCTGGGCCCGACCTGATCCCTGCTGAAGCCATCAAACTACACCCACAATGGTGGGCCGGCATCTTGGCCAAAACCTTCGATGCAATCAACGCTTCCGGTCTCATCCCCAAAACATGGAAGGAGGCCATTATTGTACCAATTCATAAAAAAGGTTCTCCAACGGAGCCGGAAAACTACCGTAACATCAGCCTCCTTTCGATTATAGGGAAAATTTATGCCAGCTTTTTGATGACTAAATTATTGCGATGGGTAGATGAGACTAACCAGATTGGCCATGAACAAGCAGGGTTCAGAACTAAACGCTCTACAACCGATCATGCGATAGTTCTTTATCATCTGGCACGGAAGTACTCCTCCCCCCCCCCGGGGCTACCTCTGTGCTGCCTTCTTAGATCTAAAGGCAGCCTTTGACAGCGTTCCTAGAAATATTCTTTGGGAGAAACTTGCGAAACAGGGCATTGATAGAAGACTCTTATGGCTCATAAGCCAGCTCCACGAAGGTACCCTTGCCAGAGTGAGATTCACTCCAGCGGGCGACCTTACAAACTCGATACCAATAAACAAGGGAGTGCGCCAAGGATGTATATTGGCTCCCTGCCTATTCAACCTATTCATCAGCGACATGCGAGCACCCCTAGTCAACTCATCTCCAAGTACACACGCGCCTAGACTAGCGGATTACCGCTGCCCACTCCTTTTATATGCGGACGACGCGGTAATTCTATCCTATACACGTGTTGGACTAACCAGAGCTCTGAAGATCTTTGCCACGTATTGTCAACTCAATCAATTAACCATCAACCATGCCAAGTCCAAGATCCTGATCTTCTCCAGAAGCCGGAGATTATACAAATGGAAGCTTGGTGGGGCAAAAATAGAGCAAGTCCTAAAATTTCAATACCTAGGAGTCAT
Source organism: Podarcis filfolensis (assembly GCF_964270895.1). Classification (NCBI taxonomy): domain Eukaryota; kingdom Metazoa; phylum Chordata; class Lepidosauria; order Squamata; family Lacertidae; genus Podarcis; species Podarcis filfolensis. The sequence goes on from NC_139604.1 coordinate 95,490,856, forward strand.
TTTTCAATACAATTTGGGGTGGAAAGCTCACATTCAACACCTACTTAATAAGGCCAAAACCTTGTCATATGCGCTCCTCCGATTCTTCTTTTCGGACGGAGTTTGCATGTTCCCTCGGCCCTAAAGGTGTTCAAGGCAAAAGTGGTTGCCGTGCTTGCTTATGCTGCCCCGCTCTGGGCCGTGATGACAGATCTTGCTCCCCTTGAGACTCTGCAAAGCCAATTCCTACGTCGGCTCCTAATGCTCCCCCTGTGCGTAAGCAACGCAGCCATGCAACTAGAATTGAAGGTCGCATCCCTAGAAACTTGCCTGTGGAAGCAAGTCTTCAATTACTGGTTATCATTGTGGCATAGATTACCAAACCATTACCTTGCCCAATGCTTATGGCGAGATGAATTCTCCAGCCTTTGGACTAGCAGAATTCATGCCAAACTCCTGAGTTATGGAATCTCTCCCTCAGATTCCCTAAAACTAGACCAAATCACTGCTCAGAGACTGATCCGCCAAAGACTGGATGACATCGATTTACAGCGAAATTATACGCTGGGGGGAGGTGTTTGTTCGCCCCAGAACATTGGTATCACTTTAACTTACTGCGTTCCATCATACCTCTCCTCCCTTTCGACTGTTGCACATAGACTGGCCTTCACCAAAGCGAGGTTTAACGTTTTTCCCTCCAATGTCCTGAGACATAGGTTCTCAAAGGGTCAAGCCCCCGCCGTGTGCGAATGTGATAAGGTGTCGCCGGAGTCGCTCCAGCACATTATGTTCACTTGCCCCTTGTTTAATGTGCTACGGGCAAATTTGTTGGGATCAATCATACAGAAACTAGAGGGTACCCCACCAAAATTCCACCTTGCCCAAATCTTGCAGGACAAGGATACCCACACGACCCTGAAGGTGGCTAGGTTCCTAGTTGCTGTCCTTTCCCAAAAGCGACGCCAAGGAGCTCTACAAGCTAATTAAGGCGTAGTATGCCTTTCCATTTTATAGTATTTTATTGTTATAGTAGTGTTTTAGCGATTGTTTTTTTTTTTTTTCTCCTTACGGCACAAGCTGTTATTTATGTGTTGTTTTTACCTGTATGGGCCTAAGGCCGTAATAAATGATATTCTATTCATGTGATGGAGCGAGTGACATCATGGCATGATGGCTTGCACACACATATGCGCCACTGAGCACCCAAAATCTGGGGCCCAAGTCATCACGTCTGAGTCCTATAGACACTTTGTGTGTCAGCTCCAGTAAATCCAATACAACTTATTTTTGAGAAAACATGCATAAGATTGCTGTTCTTAACCAGTCTTCAACTTGCCATTGTGACATTTTGGCTTTAATTATTGTGACCTCAGCTCTAACCCTCAGCTTGGCACAAAACTCTGACCTGATTTATTGACTTAAGTATTATTTTTGGCTTTAGCTATAAGTTAATTAAGATTCTGATATATATTTGGCCTTTCTGCTATGTTGCACCCCAATTATTTTACTCTAACATTGGCCACAGACCCAGATAACTGACAGAAGGGTCCTTCCCCCCCAAACATAGCTATCTCAATAAAGAAGTTGAACACCTAGAACTATAATCTAAGTAATCCAATCATTACGCAACAAGTTTAGTTTAATGTTTTACTTTTTTTTTTATACAGATAGGTAGCCGTGTTGGTCTGCCATAGTCAAAACAAAAAATAAAAATAAAAAAATAAAAAATAAAAAAAATAAAAAACGTAATCCTTAAAACATTTATACATGCACACACAAACAAACGTATCTGAAGAAGTGTGCATGCACACGAAAGCTCATACCAAGAACTAACTTAGCTGGTCTTTAAGGTGCTACTGGAAGGGAAAAAACATTGTTTTTGTTTTGACTATTTTTTTTATATATAAGTTGGAAGCTGCCAAGAGTGGCTGGGGCAACCCAGTCAGATGGGCAGGGTATAAATAAAATTGTTGTTGTTGTTGTTGTTGAATAGGATGCCCCTATTTTCATTGGAGAAATGTTGGAGGATATGCGTTCATACTGCCACTGAATGCACATCTGGTGGGAGACACAGATGGTGTGTGCTTCATCACTACCCCAAGGCACCTCATGCATTCTTTCAACGCACTAGGGGTACTTATGAACCTCCTGTAGAAAAATATAATATAACAAAACTGACAAACACACTCAAAGCTTCTGACATCACACTACCACTGCCTGCTAATTAGTGTTGCATGTTGATGACACCCTCCACATTAGCCATGTGCAGAGGATCCATTCAACACTTGGCAGACAGACACCAACATCTGGGCTTCTTTGTGATAAACACCCCTACAAAACCCGTATTGGGGCTAAAGGCTTTGTAATCCTTAAAACATTTATACATGCACACACAAACACACACACACACACACACACACACACACACTGCTTTTTTCTTAAAAAAATTTTTAGGGGTACTTTCATTTTGACTCAAGAAAATCACCATTTTGTAGTTCAAATTGGGGGAAATATAGTAAATGGACAGAAGTACAAAGATTCACAAAAAGTTTAGGGGTATGCATACCCCTGCATACCCCTCCCCCCCCCCGAAAAAAGCAGTGTGTGTGTGTGTGTGTGTGTGTGTGTGTGTGTGTTTGTGTGTGTGTGTAATTGACAGTGGAATCATCAAATGGTAAAGAAAGAATTTCCAGATACAGAGGAAGGTACGGGATGTCTACCAGGATAGTGTACAATTAAGCTAGGGGGGTGCGGTGCAGGTGGCGCTCTGGTCTAAACCACTGAGCCTCTAGGCAGTGGCGTAGCGTGGGGGGTGCAGGGGGGGCCGGCCGCACCGGGCGCAACATCTGGGGTTAGGGCAAATCCACGGGTTAGGGGGCGCAAATCCACGGGTTAGGGGGCGCAAATTACTTGCCTTGCCCCGGGTGCTGACAACCCACGCTACGCCACTGCCTCTAGGGCTTGCCGATCAGAAGGTTGGCGGTTCAAATCCACACAACAGGATGAGCTCCCGTTGCTCTGTTCCAGCTCCTGCAAACCTAACAGTTTGAAAGCACACCAGTGCAAATAGGTACCACTGGGGCGGGAAGGTAAACAGCATTTCAGTGCGCTCTGGCACTCATCACGGTGTCCTGTTGACCCAGAAGTGGTTTAGTCATGCTGGCCACATGATGTGGAAAGATGTCTGTGGACAAACGCTGGCTCCCTTGACCTGAAAAGCCAGATGAGCATCCCACAGTCGCCTTTAACTGGACTTAACCATCCGTGGGTCCTTTACCTTTAACATTACCTAATGATTAATCTATCTGAAAATGAAGGGCCAGTGATTCACACAACACTAATATAAGGAAGCCTAAAGTAGAAAAGGAACTCTGTTGTATGGAGCAGTTAGGGATAGTTGAACCAGCGGAAGAATCATCCAAGAGGGTCAGTTTAGTAAAGTACTTACCATGGCATCATCTCCTAACAGAAATGCATGTGGATGCCAGAAACATGTTTTCTATAATAATTAATAGTAAATCCAAATGAAGCAATTATCTGCATGCATTATTTTTAAAAGCTCTAGGGTTACTGTTGTAACTGGAAGTAAATCAGGATTAGAGGGGATAATGAAAGAATGATTAAAATGCTGCAAGTGCAAGGAGTTGATAATATAAATCCACCCAGAATTGCATAAATGTTAGAGTGAAAATAACCAAGAAGACGTACTTTTAAAAGAATCCATTTCTGGTTTGCAATTTCAATAGTGTAGTATGATTCATTCCTCAATCAAAGATGAGAGCTCTTTTGAAAAAGGGGTTGGATTTTTTTTATATGAAAAAAACAACCCTAGATGTTCCCTACAAATTAGAATAGCAAAATGATACCTCAGTTCTGAAAAAATAAAATAAACCTACTGTCAACAGCCATATAATTTCTTAAGATTACATGTGTGGAAGACTGAAAAACTAGAAGACCTGCTTTATTTCAGAGTTTTTCAAGTGACAGCTATTGAAATCCTAGTTAGAAAGCATCAAAATATTTATCCCACAGAAATTTCCAAAACAGAGTATTCTGTTCAATACAGGGATTTTATTATTTCTTTAGTTTTTGTTATTTAGATTTGTACATCCCGTACTCCTCCAAATGAGTATAATTCTCCTGAAGACTCTTTAATCTAACATAAAGAACGTCTGCCTTCCCCAAGTGGTGCCCTCTAGATTATTTGGACAATGATTCACACCAGCCCTAACTGCTGGCTGATGGGAGTTGTGGTCCAGAACATCTGGAAAGCAGCAGGCCAGCAAAAGCTGGGGCAAGTGTTAAATGGCTTTTATTTCCCTTTTTGCTTCATACTTGAAAGCCTTGTTTGCCTTTCTCAGCTGAGGAAATAGTTCAGAAAATTAGTTATTTTAAATTCATACTCCCTGCCATTTTCACGAGCAAACTGGGGGTCACACGATATTGCTTAGATAACAGAACCACCTCTTATTGTTACTGCAATTTGTTTCGGTTACTTTTACTTCTGAGTTTTATTGGTTGTAACCGCCCTGGGACATGCTGGTGAATGGTAGGTAATAAATTTAAGGATGATGGTGATAATAATAATATCCTTCAACACATTTTTACCACATGCTTACTCAAGTTTTAAAGAACAGTAAAGGAATACATTTTCATGTGCATAGCACATCTAATCAGTATTAGTTATTGCAAGCATAGGGCATTGGGGTGATAGTTATTCAGAGCTAAATAATGAACAATACATGTGAAAATCACACTGTGGGAGCATCCATAGGTGGAAAAACCTGCTATACCCATAACATGAAGTATCAGAAAAAGATGAAGACAGTGCATCTGATTTGTTTTTCTCATGTGATTCCTTATGGATTTTGGACTAAATTTGTTAGGTTGTTAACAGCTATTTTGGCTGCCCGGGGGTTTTGTGCTGGTGATTATATGGCACAATATGCTTATTATAATATGATGTATAAAACACCAGGTAATACTTGGACTCAGCAATATTTTCTAGAGTGTTAGTGAGAGTCTTATTGGAAACTGAACTGGGAAAGGACCAAGAAAGTTTCAGGACCAATGCAATCCTGTGCATATTTACTCAGAAGTAATCACTTACTCAGAAGTGGTTAATTGGGTTTACTTTCAGGTAAGTGTGCGTAGGATTGCCTCCTAAGATGTTTTGGCCACCTAAATCTTGGTTGGAAAATAATAAACATCATAGTATGGGGTCACACTGTATTTAGAAAGCCCTTTGACTTTGGTTTTAAAAACCAAACTCTCTAGGAAAAGCCAGCTTTGCAAAAATAAAATAATAACCTTCTGGTTCACAATATAAAGGCATGAACAAGCCAAAGTTAGGAACTACAGTGGTACCTCGGGTTACATATGCTTCAGGTTACAGACTCCGCTAACCCAGAAATAGTACCTCGGGTTAAGAATTTTGCTTCAGGATGAGAACAGAAATTGTGCTCCGGTGGCGCGGGAGCAACAGGAGGCCCCATTAACTAAAGTGGTGCTTCAGGTTAAGAACAGTTTCAGGTGAAGAACGGACCTCCGGAACGAATTAAGTACTTAACCCGAGGTACCACTGTATAAATAAGTCCCATAGATTTCAATAAAATGATTAGACTATATTTCTAAACACATTTTTCAAAGAGTCATCCCACTGATCTCAGTGAGGTGTTCTTGAGTAAATGTGTCTAGAATTCAATAGTAATAATAATAATTTATTATTTATACCCCACCCATCTGGCTGGGTTTCCCCAGCCACTCTGGGCGGCTCCCAACCAAATATTTAAAACATGATACAGCATTAAACATTAAAAGCTTCCCTAAACAGGGCTGCCTTCAGATTAACCATAGTTAACCATATAGCCCTATGAATGTCAATTAAGAAGTAAGTATTTCATGGCTAAGCATGTTTATAACAGTGAAATCCTAAGTATGTTTACTCAGGCATCAATCTCCCCTGGGTCCATTTGCTCTTACTCCCATGTATGTGTACGCAGAATTGTAGCCAAACTCTCTCAGCTAAATTAACAGGGCTTAAATTTTGGTTGTTCATGCCCAGTTGCTATAAATGGATATATTAATGAGAAATGTAGGGCTTCTGTAATAATAAAGGGTACACCAGGTAGCTTTTCTGAAATCTCACTAGCTATCAACATTTAAAAAAAAAAAGATTGGCAAAATACATAAGAAAATATCCATAGTGTGGCAGTTCCCACCTCCTCATGCACCATTACCACGGAGTCCCAAAGAAACACATGCAGGATTGCAGCCTAAAGTGCTGAAGAGCCAACCCTCAAAAAGCACATGAATATTTGGGTCTCCCACAGTTCATGCTTTTGGTTCTGGGGGCAAAGTGCTGGAGATCCCAAATTGCTGGAGCTGAGTGCATGCAAGCATTCCTTAGCATCCTTTATGCCAGTGCTCTGTAGTTCCCAAGTGCATTCCTTTCCTATGAGTCCTGGACCTCTAGTGCTCCAGGCTTCCTTGTTTTTTCTTTTGTTTTTAAGGCAGAACTTTAGGATCTGGCTCTGCCAAGCCTTCTGCTTCAGTCAGCTCCCCAAAAGCCACTTCCTCCTAGCCACAACTTTGATAGGAAGCAAAAGCAAGGGTGTTTTTCATGCAACATTGCCACCCGTTTTTTATGATCTTATCCCATTCTGGGAGCTCTGTCCACAATTAGCAGAAAATATGTTATGTGTGGAGCTCGTCCAGATTTTTTTTTTTATTTTTTTTTGTGAAGCCAGAACTGTGTGTGTCTGAGCAAACATAATATGCTGCCTGCAGGAAAGAGCAGCCATAAGTAGGCTTCTTTTAAAAGTAATGGAAAATGTTAACAACCATCATCTAAAGGGCTGTCACATGGAAGATGGAGCAAGCTTGTTTTCTCCCGCTCTGAAGGGTAGGATCCAAACCAATGGCTTCAAGTTACAAGAAAGGAGATTCCAACTAAACATTAGAAAGAACTTTCTGAAAGTAAGAGCTGTTCAACAGTGGAGCAGACTCCCTCAGAAGGTGGTGGTGTTATGTACTGAAGTTGTCACCCTGGGCCAGCAGGGGGATACTGTAGATCGTTATGCAAATAAGGGATCGAAAGTGACGTTCAGTGATTGGATAGTTTTAGAAAGTTGCTACAGTAACGTTGTACTGGAGCTCTATATAAGCAGGCTGACTGAGGCCTTCAGTTCTGTCCTGGCCTGTGAATAAACAAGAGCTATTTGAAGAATCGCTGTGTCGTCTGATATGTTCACCCACAACTTAACAGGTAGACTCTCCTTCATTTGAGGATTTTATAGAGAGGTTGGATGGCCATCTGTCATGTATGATCCAGTTGAGATTCCTGCACTGCAGGAGGTTGAACTAAATGATCCATGGGGTCCCTTCCAACTCTACACTTCTATGATCGTTCTGAGTGTGATTGACTCTGATTGTAGTAGAGCAAGTCCTTGATTTGCCCCATGTTGAGCAAAAAGATTCCTGCATTTTGGGGGGTTGGACTAGATGACCCTCGTGGCTCCTTCCAACCCTACAATTCTATGATTATATTACTATTTGAGTGAATGCTAGTTTACTTTGGACTAACTTAAGCAACACCAATCTCACCCTTCGCTTATAGCAGCTTGCTGTCCAACATGTCCAGTCCACACTGAAATAGCATGTCTGAATTGTGGCCTCTATGCATAAAATCATGATGTTTCTACATGAGTAGGCTATAATTCAGATGTGCCATTCTTATGCTGACATGTGGGAATGATGGAGGAGCAAGCAAGCAAAAATAACATGTAATAAACTAGAGATAGAGAGTCAAGATATCAATATTCTGTATATTGATATACAATAAATTACATTGATGAACCTAATAATAATAGTATGGTGCATGTATATATAAAAAGATATCAAAGGCTCAAATACAGTTAAACATTTAAAGGGTCTTCATCAGGAAGGATTTAAAAGCAAAAGTTGCACCTACAGGTTATTCTAAATCCCAAAGTAAAGAAGTCTAATAGCATTTCTAATGCCTACATCAGGTTACCAGCTGCTGTCATACATGAATAGATACAGGTCCATTCAATCAATGTATAGAAAACATTAATAAACAAAGACACAGCCCCATCTGTTCCAATATACTACATGAAAACACTGGGTGGGGGGGGGGTTCCCTCTCTGGTACTCCAAAATGTCTGCTACCCAAACAAAGGCACTAACTTGCACCGAAGATTGAGGGGGCTGGATTGCGCACATGACATCACGCGTGTGGCTCAAGGCGGCATGTGATGTTTCGGGAGGAGACAACCCCTGCCAGTGAAGGGCAAGCATTCATTCACCGGGTGAGGACAGGGCACAGATGGTGCTGTTCACCCTCTGCACTCCCAAGCCCCCACCAGCAACGGGCGAGTGCATGAAGGGTGAAGAGCACCATCTGCACCCCATCCCAGTAGTGGCAGAGGCGGGGCTGGACAAGTTCACTCCCCCCCCCACCTGGGGCACATGAGCACCCACCCACCCTGGGCACCAGCAAACGGCGCTACACCACTGTCCATATGTCACCGGAAGTACAACAGCATCTGGAGAGCCACAGGTTCCCCCCCGCCCCCCCCGCTTTGGAGACCACCACTAAAAGTGCTATATAGATTAGTGAATTGACGCTGGTGGCATTGTGGTCTAAACCGCTGAGTCTAGGGCTTGCCGATCAGAAGGTTGGCGGTTCGAATCCCCACGACGGGGTGAGCTCCCGTTGCTCGGTCCCTGCTCCTGCCAACCTAGCAGTTCGAAAGCACATCAAAGTGCAAGTAGATAAATAGGTACCGCTTCAGCGGGAAGGTAAATGGCGTTTCCGTGCGCTGCTCTGGTTCGCCAGAAGTGGCTTAGTCATACTGGCCACATGACCCGGAAGCTGTACGCCGGACCCCTTGGCCAGTAAAGCGAGATGAGCACCGCAACCCCAGAGTTGTCCGCAACTGGACCTAACGGTCAGGGGTCCCTTTACCTTTACACAGAATATTGGGAGGAATTCAATGTAGTGCTAAGCAGATTGTTCCATCAGGCAAGCAGAAATGATTGCCCTGACAGAGCAATCTGCAGTCTCCTCCCCTCCACATGTTTTTTCCAGGGGTACTCCCACCCCACCAACTGGGGGTCCAGGGAGGGGTGGAGGGAGCCCTATTTCACTAGCAGAAGTACTTGTGTGGGCTTCTGCTGGCAGGATTACTTAGCTGAATCCAGACCACTATGTTTTAGTTGTGCATAACGACTATTGGCTTTATTATCTGACTGAAGTTAAACAAAAACAAAAAAAATCTACAGCTCATAGGCTATAGTATACATCAGTATTTTAAAAGGTGAGGGATTAAAAAAAAACCCACTACTTGTGAATTCAGTATTATTGTTATTGTTTTAAAAAACATTGAAAAGTAGGGCAGAATAAATATGTAATTGAATTCTTTTTGATCTCATTAAGTAAAATGAAGTAATAGAGTCATGAAGAATAACATTCTCTTCAAATGATTTCTCCACTTAGCAGACTTAAATGTTTGTCTGTCTTTTGGAGCACACAAAACCTTGTAATAGAGTTGGCCATAACAAAATTCCTCTATGAATGGCTGGACCTACTCTAACATCCAAATCAGTCAGTCTCTAGGTAGTAATTTGATTTTGGCACGGCTACTCTAGATAAAAATAAAACACTAATTAAAATATATATTTAAAGAAGCCAGGGTATTTTTTTTTAAAAAAAGTTTTCCTATAATATAAACTAGTGTGCATGCATTCAGCTCCAGCACTAATGCCGGCAATTTCTTTCATTTTTAATCTCAAGAGGTTTTTAAAACATCAAAGGTTCAAACAAACTGCTTTTTCTTGCAGATGTGGAGGAAAGGTGGTCTTTGCGACAACCTCTGGGAGGAAAAAAATGCTGCGCATGGATATTTTCTCTGGAATTGTGGGCTAAATCTACCTTGAAGGAGCTTATGTTTTGACTTTGTGTAAGCACCTTTCAAGGGAATTACCAATTTATTTACATAAAGCTATAAAAAGATGAACTGTTTCACTGCCACTTTATTAAGAACTTGTGGTATAAATTAATGGAAAGCTTCCAAGTGACAGCCATCGCCATTATTTATTCATTTAACAAAATTTATACACTGCTTGATTTTTTTTTATTTAAAAAAAACACAATTTACCAAGAGAATAAACCTTAACATTATCAGTAAAATATTTAAAAGCAACTATTAAAAACTTTTTTTAAAAAAAAAATGAAATCAGCAGTAAACTAAAAGCAGATTAAAACATACATCAACATTCTACAAGTTTAGTTTGCGTATATCGTTAGTTGGGGAAATGACATAAAAAGCAACTATAAGATCACCGACAAACATTCACTGGAATCTTCCAGTGAACCAATGATAGCGCGGTGGGGGGAAGCAGAAGGCCTAAATGCTGACATTTTACAGTGGCTTCAGATTGTTTACGTTTCAGAAACATCTCTCAGCGCTTTAATAACCCCCAGGCATTCCTTTTACAGGTCAAAAAAGCAGCTTTGCCGAGGAAAAGCATCCAGTAAAACATAGAGTAAAATACTGAACTAATCTTTAGGAAGACTTCTTTCCAGCACATACCTAGTGATATAAGTATCGGGTTTCTGCTTCTGTTGGTTCTGCTAGCCACCATAAGAAATTCGAGAGCTTCCCTTTGCCGTGGATTTGTCCAAAGGATATAGGGAGACAGCAGGGTTTTCCAGACTAAGTGTAGGCCCATACTGCATCTTTATTGGTTGAAAAGCAGTAGTAGCAACAGTCCAGTGGTACCTCAGGTTACATACGCTTCAGGTTACAGACTCTGCTAACCCAGAAATAGTACCTCGGGTTAAGAACTTTGCTTCAGGATGAGAACAGAAATCGTGCTCCGGCGGTGCAGCAGCAGCGGGAGGCCCCATTAGCTAAAGTGGTACCTCAGGTTAAGAACAGTTTCAGGTTAAGAACGGACCTCCAGAGCGTATTAAATACATAACCAGAGGTACCACTGTATACATTACAGGGCTTGAGCTGTACGGTATACAGCAGTAGATTTTGCATAGAAGACCAATCAGGAAAATGTTACAGTGGTACCTCTGGATGCGAACAGGATCCATTCCGGAGCCCCATTCGCATCCAGAAGCGAACGTAACCCGCGTCTGCGTAGGTCGTGATTCGCCACTTCCGTGCATGCGCGTGACGTCATTTTGACTGTCTGCGCATGCGCGAACAGCAAAACCTGGAAGTAACGCATTCCCATAGCTGTCAAGTGTCCCTTATTTGAAGGGACAGTCCCTTATTCCAGCGCCATGTCCCGCTGCTGTCCCTTATTGATGGATGTCCCTTAAATGTCCCTTAAATGATGTCCCTTAAATTTCAAAGGAAGCAGCTCCTCTCCCTCCCTCCCTGCCGGCCAGGGAGGAGGGAGGCTCCAACTGTGTTGCTTGGCTGTGTTGCTCACCCAATAAGAAGTCTAAGAACGACTGAGGGGTGGAGCTTGCATGCCTTGTGTGTGGCTAGTTAATGCAAGCTGAGGGGGGTTTTGAATGCTGGACACCATTTTGTTGCACATGCTGCTGCAAACTTTGCAGTGCAAAGCCAGGCCGGGGAGCCATTCTAAGTTGAGGCTGCATAGGCCTTGTGGTGCATGTGATTCAGATTCTATTCACTGAACCTCTGGTTACAAAGTTGGTTGGACAGTGTTCTCGAAGCTACCAGCATGAGTTTGACCAGACTGCAGGAGGACAGGAAGACTGGAGTGCCTGGAACAGGTGAGGCTGCAGGTCCCTTATTTTGGCTGTTGGTCCCTTATTTTCAAGGCTGCTGGTCCCTTATTTTCAAATCTGTAAGTTGACAGCTATGCGCACTCCGTTACTTCTGGGTTGCCGCAGCACGCAAACCAAAAATACTTATCCCGAAGCTACTTCAACCCGAGGTATGGCTGTATTTGTTGGATATCTAACATTTCCCTTTTCCTCCCTTTTCTTTTGGTAACTAGAAAGTTCTAGGCCTTGCTTAAATATGAACGTTCCTCAAACAATGAAGGTACATAGTTTATTTGTGATCATATACTACTTATCCAGATCAAGAAAGTCTTCCACTTTGGATAGGAGACAACAGGTTGTCAAGGCTGAGTCCTGCTCTTTCATATGCTTGAGGAAAATATCAGAAGCTTCTGTTTTCACATTTAAACTAGCCACAGTTCCCTGTGGTGTCCAAATTCAGGGAACTGTGGTTTGTTTCAACTGTCGTTTGCGAACAAACCAAAAACTGAATAATGTTTGGATATTGACTTCCTCTCACCATCTCGCCTGAATCAAGGCATAAACTTTCTTTTTCTGCTGCTGCCTGGGTTCTGGCCACATTCATAGGGGGTTTTGGGGGGGAGTAATGATTATGATAAATTGCCTAAGAGCTGAGCTGAGTTTATATAAAGGGAAAACAACGAAGTACAACTCAGTTCTTCTACAAGTTTCACGGCTCATGTGCATTTTAGTATGATTTACTAAATTTCGGTCACTAAGTAGCTCACAGGTGTGCACTGTTAAGATTAATAATGTTTATTAATTGCCATAAAACTAATAATGTACTAAAGACAAATAGGCAATAGCAGTTAAAAATCAGGTACCAACTGACTGCAGTACAGTGATGTTATGGAATTTTCATCAACACTGCAACTTCTAAAGAAATGAAACGGAATGTTCTAATGCTGTCCAACCTCTAGAAGAACATTAAATTAAATTAAAATTAAAACTGCACAGGCCTGGGGAAGGGGGAGATGGATGGACAACAGGAAAACTGAAGCAATTAAGAGTTTTCTCCCCTAATATAAAATGCAGGCACAAGGCCCGCAATTCCGATTGGGGCTACACTGGTTGGTAAAGGGTTAAAGGCCCCTATCTCCCCTCCCCCTACACAAACAGGGTCCCAATGTAGATCAGTGGGCCCATGCTTGCAATTTGTGTTTTTAGAAATCACTGCACTTTAAAATACACCTACTACCTTGTGTAACATAGAGTTAACTGCAAGTTAGAACAATGAGAAACAGAGGCAAGGAAGTTGGAAGAAGGGAACAAAGTAGACTGGGAATGGGGGAGAAAATGAAGGCTACATAGTTGAATGAAAATTATTCAAGCACACAATGGCCAAGATCCCACAGTGGGCATGATTTATATATGTGAATGGTCCTATATGCAAATGGAAATTCATTCTATTAAAAGTAGACGTGCCCAGCTCAGCTACATTAGAAATGTGTGTGTGTGTGTGTGTTAGAACACTGTGACACCAGATGGCGCTGTAGAGCTGAAATCGGAACTTATGAAATTTTCCATTGTGTGCTTTAAAACGTTTTTTAAAAAAGCATTTTCAGGCTGTTTTTGCAGCCTGAAACTCTGGATCTCAGCTATTACCTCTGCTTACTGTATCAGTCTCTGGAGTCCTGTTAATATATATTTAATCATACATTTATTCTGAGAGTTATCACTTCATTTGATTATTACAAAATGTATAAATGACATGGCTTCTACTCATCCCCACCAATATTTTATAGTATAAAACATTTAAAATTACTGTTAATGCAGTGATTGTTCTCTTTCCAAATTGGTTTTGCTAGATTTTTGAATATTATTTTAAAGACATACATGCAAAGTAAATAAATACAGAATAAGCTGAAATAAACTGGGAACACCAGTCTCTTTCATAGAGTTGATTCTAGCAGGCAATGTAGAGATATTAATTCAATGTCACATTTCTTACATTTTTTAAAATAAAACATCACGTTTTCAAGGTAAACAGCTCTAAATCCAGAAAAGTGCACATCTGGTTTAAATAGTCGGTATAGGGATATGTGAGCAAAGTTTTAAAAATAAAAAATTAAATCGGGCAGGGAAAAGTGTAAACACAGAACAGTGGTTACTTTTTGTAGCGATTTTATAGTAAATGTAGCCATCTTGTGGAAGAAAACAGAACAGCAAGATAACACATGAGTGTTACTAAACCTCAGGCTTTCTATTAATGCTTGATAGTAATGAGATCTTTATTTCTGAAGAGGATTTTCCGCCAAACAATATTCATTCAGACAGTATTGTGCTGTAAAGATATGGAGTAACCACATGGAAATGAATGTCAAGGCACCAACTGTGTTTTGCGTAGAACAAGGAATTGTATATAAGCAACAAGTTCTTTAAGTCCTATTTAAATGTTACACTTGGCAATCAACAGAAGAAGCTTCCAGGTGGGCTGTTTATTTGCCCCAAAATTTATTGTTATCCCACTCTTTCTAGCGTGATTATCCCATCACTTTTCTAGCTGCAAAACAATGTCATGCTATCTCACTTAAACCAACAGAATATGCACAGCTTGCAGATCTAACTTATAGAATAAGAGAACAAGAAGAACATTCGTTTAAAGAAGATTGGGAAATGTTTATTGAATATATGGGGGGAAATTGCGTACACTTGAAAACAGTGGCAGCATTAAGATAAATTCAACAATGTAAATAAGTTTTGATGGAAGTAATAATGGAATACTGAATGATTCAGTTTATATAAAATATGCAGGGATTAACGCTATGCAAAATGAACCATGGAAAGAGAAGTCATTGATAGTTTAAGGTTGTCTAAATGAATATTCTAAATTGTAAAACAGTATGTGTGTGTGTACACACACACACACACACACAATGACATGCAATCTCTGCATGAATATCTCAGAATGCATGCTCGATAAATAGGTAATGTCATATAATCTCCATGCAGATTTTGTCCAAACAGACAGCATGAATGATCAATAAACACCTGGTCTGGAATTTTGCACAAATCCAACAGAAAATTCTCTCCCAGTTTGCAAATGTTATGGAGAAAACTCACATTTTGTCACGGCACACCTATGTAAAACTGTTGGGATACTTTCACATTCCTTATGCTAACCACGGATTTACTTCACTAAGGGTACTTTAAAAGTGTTATGCTACAGAGTAAACATGGCACAATGAAGACCAGAAATTGGCTGGGCCTTGAAAATTTGTACCAATAGTTAAAATGCTTGTTTCCTAGAGGTTGTTGCGCTTTAGGCATGTTTGCAAAAAAAAACCTAACACACAAAAACCAGTTGTAAGGCAGACAGGTTCATTTTAAATGGTTCAAGAAACATTCAAGAGAGGTAGAAGTCATTAATACCAAAACATCACTGCATTTTGAAATTAATTAATTCATAATTATTCTAATTTTTATTCTAATTCATTCATAGTTATTCTAATTATTCCTTATTCAAATTCATACCAGACCAATACATAAACAGGTGACTGCTTAGGGAATGAAAGGCAGGCCACATGGCACATGCTGTTCTGTCCTCAAACAGCTCACTACTGCTTGCTCACTAGCTCCAGCCTGGTGCCTTCGCACTGCCCCTTCAAACAAATGTTGCAATGCAAAAGTGATGACACCAGCATGCATTATATGAGCAGAGCACCACATGCACACATGTGACACCTGCTGGAGTATGTGACTGGGCTGGCTGCCTCTCTGCCTGCTTGGGCAGCTTGAAGACTTTTGCAGGGCACTGTCTGTGACCTGTTAGGAGAAGGGGATTAGATGGAGCAGCCGGTCAGCCCAAGCTAGCAACAACCAAGCATCACTGCAGCTGTGTCAGCAGCTCAGAACAATGAGAGCTGCAGGGGTGGGGGCTGTGGCTAAGGGGAAACGGCCAGGGAAATGGAAGTAGTCTTGTTGGGTTTTCCCTTTTGCTGTGAGCAGTAGTGGGGTGAACATCTGGCACAAGCATTTTCCTTGACACAAGCTCAGCCTCTAAAATGCCACAGAAAAAGGCATTATAAGAGGTTTTTGAAGGCCACATAAAACAGCAGCTACAGGTGAATACTTGCATGTCATCGACATGACAGCACATGCGCCATTCAACAGGTTCCCGATACTGGTACAGTGGTACCTCGGGTTAAGAGCTTAATTCGTTGCGGAGGTCCGTTCTTAACCTGAAACTGTTCTTAACTGAGGCACCACTTTAGCTAATGGGGTCTCCTGCTGCTGCCACGCCACCGGAGCACAATTTCTGTTCTCATCCTGAGAGCCAGTGTGGTGTAGTGGTTAAGAGCGGTAGTCATGTAATCTGGGGAACCGGGTTCGCGTCTCTGCTCCTCCACATGCAGCTGCTGGGTGACCTTGGGCCAGTCACACTTCTTTGAAGTCTCTCAGCCCCACTCACCTCACAGAGTGTTTGTTGTGGGGGAGGAAGGGAAAGGAGATTGTTAGCCGCTTTGAGACTCCTGAAGGGGAGTGAAAGGCGGGATATCAAATCCAAACTCTTCTTCTTCTCTTCTTCTTCTTAACCGGAGGTACTACTTCAGGGTTAGCAGAGTCTGTAACCTGAAGCACATGTAACCTGAGGTACCTCGGGTTTGTGCCTCCCCCCACAAACAAAAACAGGAATTGAGCAGGTGGTGGACTGTAGCTCTGTGGCATAGTGCCTGCCCTCCACTAACAGGATCCTACCTGAGTAGGTTTGATCCCTACAATTTCCAGGTGGGGTTGGGAAAAGGCTGCTGCCATATATATATACTGTACACACACACACACACACACACACACACACGTATATATAGTATACTGCCCTTCATCTGTATATCTCAGGGTGGTTCACAACATACAACTTAATATATTTAATATAAGGCACCTTCCTATGTTCCCTAAATATCACTTAATTTAATGATACTTCCAAATAACCATGCAGAACCTTCCTCCTTCCTTAGTTTAACACAGATTTGTAAAATTATGTGTTATTCATGTATAAAAGTTGGCTGATTGGTGAGCTTGTAAGCTGCCCAGGGAATGCATATTGATGGGTACCTATGGAACGTCAATATATAAACAAATAAATAATAAGTAGAATCCAACACAGAGACCACTCTAAATCAGGCAGTTCCCTGTGGCTTCTGTACTGCTTCCACAAAAACAGCAGCAGACATGACAACATATTTCCTAAGCGTTGGATAACATCTTTCCCAAGCATTGCCAATTCCATAAACAAAATATAAAGTGTAACTGGATAGATTTTATAGAACAACGCCCATCATAAATATAACCTTATCAATTCATACTCTGTACTGTTTCCATTTGTAATCTCCGGTAGACACCTGTCTACGGGAAACTGGAGAACTTCAATTTATTCCACACAGACCATTATACACATAACAGATGGTTAACATTCTGTCTCCGTTAATCTGGGCTAGAGTTCAATTGGCAATATAGAGGTGAATGACTCTATCCTATTAGTAGTCCCTTGAGCCATCTTGCCTCCAACTGGCAAGCTAAAGATTATCAGATAAGCATGGCGGCTGTTACCATCCCCTCGGATAACTAATTTCTGTCACATTTCAGAGTACAGTTTGATCTTAACAGGAGCTCAGATGCATAACTGCCAAGACATTTAATTCTGCTGAATGTCTTATCTGAGAACGAAAGGAAGTTGTGCTGGAAAGCTAAGAAAACCAGTTGGTCTGGTAGAGCCTTATGCAGATAATTAATGAAGGGGAATTGGCACAGGGCAAAAGGAAAGGGGAAGTGAGAAGTGCAGAGGCAGCCTTGCTTTGTATAAAAAAAGCAATCAGGAAAAATACAGAGATAGATGAGGAACATATACTTCATGCTGAACATGCTCAGAGATCAAATATGTAATTTTACATGACTTCAAAGTAAGAGATCAGAATATCTTTATTGCTTCATGTTGTCATAGAAGAGCTTTTTTCTGATAAAGAGAAGTCACCCTCCTTAATGCTTCTCCTAATCAGGGCCATACTTGTCAGAGGACATTCACAATGGAGTGACTGTTTGCTACCAAACTCTTCTACATTTCACTGCTACTGTATGTCTATGTAAATGTGACTCTTCAGCAAAAGCTTAGATTACTATCGCCGTTTGAAGCCCCAGAGTTATTAAGTGGCACCATTGTGTGGAAAGTCTGTGGATAAGGACCCAAAATATTACCAGTTCTCTTATTTGCACCCACACTTTTAAGCCTTTTTTCATGTTTCTGTATCACTACACAACTTAGGTTGTATGTAAAGGTAAAGGTAAAGGGACCCCTGACCATTAGGTCCAGTCGTGACCGACTCTGGGGTTGCGGCGCTCATCTCGCTCTATAGGCTGAGGGAGCCAGCGTACAGCTTCCGGGTCATGTGGCCAGCATGACTAAGCCACTTCTGGCAAACCAGAGCAGCGCACGGAAACGCCGTTTACCTTCCCACTGGAGCGGTACCTATTTATCTACTTGCACTTTTGATGTGCTTTCGAACTGCCAAGTTGGCAGGAGCAGGGACCGAGCAACGGGAGCTCACCCCGTCACGGGGATTTGAACCACCGACCTTCTGATGGGCAAGTCCTAGGCTCTGTGGTTTAACCCACAGCACCACCCGCGTCCTGCTAGGTTGTATGTAGGGGTGGGAAAATCTGTCCATTTCTGTTTTCTACATTTCTCCTTTCCCCAGTCTTAAACACTTTTCCAACTTGTGATTTTTATTTTTATTTTAAATCCTCATAAAAATTCATTGACATTTTTTTCATGAATTTATCCTAATAAACACATTATTCTATGCAGATCTAACTAGTGTAGATATTTTTCCAAGCAATTTTTCCTAACAATGCAGTTTTGTATGCTCTTTTTCACTAATACATGCATTTTCATTCACATTTCCCCCTTAAATATGCATTTTGTACATATTGTTTGGTTGAAGAACTGCATCACAAAATTGAAAAGTGTGAATTTCAAAGTGCACATTTTGAAGGATAGGTGTGTTTCCAATCACAAATTGGTTCTAGAAGTATGAATTAGGGATTCACATAAAAATGGGCACCACAAACACAACACAACCAAGAACACACAACAACTTACTCTATTGCCTATAATACAATGTTTCTTTAAAGCCTAATTTCAGCAAGGGGAAGAGACCCTTTGGGAGACAGGGAAAGCTTTGCACCCAAGGTTGGTGGTGTGTCCGTGTCCCCTCTTCTATATAGAAATTATAGCCTGGAAATCAAACCAGTGTGAGAAGTGAAGTGCAGAATGCAAAGGCAAAGTAAAGAGTTTAAAGTTTCTAATCAGGGGATCTGTCTAGGATGAAGGAGGAGCAAACCAACCAAATTAGGGAAGTAAATAGAGCAGCTACCAGCTGGAATAAGGGCAAGGCATGAAATTGGAATGAAGAATTTGGATCAGTCAGAGACAAGGAACACAAAGTGAGGCCATGATACAAAAGTGGATTTGGGGAACTGATACTGTCCTACAATGTAGTTGACTTCAATAGGGTTACATGCAAAGCAGAGATCAGTTAGAGCAGGGGTCGGCAACCTAAGGCCCATGGGCCACAAGCAGCCCATGGGGGTCATTTAACTGGCCCGTGGACCCCCGGCGCCCACTTAGGGACCCCTGCCACCCACTCAGTTGGCTCCCATGTGCCACGCTAAACCGGCACGGAGCAGAGCAGGGACCACCTTCCACGACGCTGGCCGGCTTCCCATTGGCTGCAGTTCCTGCAGCCTATGGGAAGCTGTGCATGCCTCCTCTGCGCTGGAAATAGCATTTGCGCATGCGTGCGTACGCACACACTCCAGCCCACCACTGTCTCTGCGGTATCATGAACTGGCCCAAGCCACAAAAACTTTGCCGACCCCTGAGTTAGAGTAATGGCAAAAGAGTTCCAGTCCAAAGATATTAGTGCAAGAGTGTCTAGGCACTGGTTTGGATAGGTGGCTTCATTTCCTTAATAGCATTTTGGCTGGTGAGTCAGACACTAGAGCCAACAGATCCTTGATCTTATCCTGTGGTGCTGGCTGCTTTCTGTAGAATCCTACTATACTATGGGGCAGAACAGTGTAAAATCCCATGAGGGCACAGAAAACACCTTCAAGGCAAATGAGTGCAGGTCCTGGACATAGAATTTTAGTGAAATTAATCATGCCAGCAGTGCCAACGTGAATATAATATTGGGAGGGGCAGGTAAGACCCATGATCACACAATATGGTGCATGCACATCATTTGAATGGCAATGTCCGCCAACTGGGTTGTGTGTGTGGCCCCCCTCAAATATTCTGGCTCCTATGTTATATATACTCCATGTACTCCAGTGCCCCCGCATGGAAACCACTCTCATGCTTATCTAATTAAAAGCATTCATCACCCTCCTGCCTAATAGAACCATACATTAAAATAAAACTGTGGGTTTGTGTATTTTGGGATAGATTTTTTTACTGGAGCAACCATAGGCACAAAGAACATCAAAAGAACACCTGAATGCATCAGGCTTTTATTTCAATTAAAACTTGTGCTAACTTGTAAATATTTAAAATCTGTCAATATGAGTTTCAATATTTAATCCAAGAGGACAAAATAAATATTTTGACATCTAAGCAAAGCAAACACCACAGCACTCTTGTCACTTAATGGTGCTGCAAATCATTTTCTAAGGCATCTCATTACCAGGGCTTATTATGGGGGGAAAGTGTTAATTATACTGGCAGTCCCAACTAAATAAACCAGTTCTACTCTGTTACCCTGAGAACTAAATGATAAATGCAAGGTCATGTGAACTTTTCTGCTAAAATGAATGCTTGCAATATCCTGATTTATCTGTATGATTAGCATTATGCCTAAATTTGAAGCATCATGGGGTTTATTTTTTTAAAAAAAATAGAGTCCATTTTGTTTGTTCATTTTTGCAAACTTCCCAATTTTTTTAAAAGTGTACCCAGAATATTGTTGCACACCACCCCAATCTCCAAGTGGTGCGAGATTCCAGGAATTCCAGTCGCTTACTCTGGATTCATTCTTCTCAGAATGAGGGACAGCAGAGATTGTGGTCTCTTTATGATACTTACCCATCTATACAACCTGAGCTTATGCTTCTGCCACTGTTACCTGCCACCACAACATGGCAGGCTGCTGCTGCTTCCATCTCTTGCCACCACAACATGGCAGGCTGCTGCTGCTTCCATCTCTTGCCACCACAACATGGCCTCACAGGCAGCTTCTGCTGCTTTTGCCACTGCCATTGCAAGGCCTGCAGGCCACCTCCGCTTCTGCCATTGCCTCCTGCTGCCACCGCGAGGCCTCACAGGCTGCCACTGCTTCCCGCCACCGCGACAAGACCTGGCAGGCCGCTGCCACTTCTGTCATTGCCTCCTCCCGGCATGGTGTGGCCTGCGAAGTTGTTGTTTCTGCTGCCAGGCCACTACAGCTTCTGCTGTCTAGCAGGCCTGCTGGCAGCCCCAGATTACTTGTCTTCACTATGACTCACTGCTGTACTTTGGATTGTCCTGAATACCACCATTTGGTAGCCATGCCCCAAACCTTTGTGCAAACTGTATTTAAATTGTGCTTTCCTTCTGTAACACAAGAGTTACATTATCCTGATCACCTGGTTAGGTACCCTGATCTTGTCCACAGCACAGGTAATAAACTGATTCTGAAATGAAATCACTTTGTGACTATAGGGTGTTACCTGACATTAAGTGTACAGGGATTGAGTCCCAGTCTCTAGAAATACCATAAAGGAAGCCTTTTCACTGGATTCTGTACTAGTTTTGAATACCTGGAAATCTATGGATAGTATGCCCATTGTTCACAAAGACAACAAATTACTTTTCAGGATGTTTAGTCACCAGAGGAATTCCATCACCTCATGACACTGCATAGCAACTTGATGATACATATGTTACCTTACAATATCACATGCAGATGCAACATCGCAAGGCTAGCACACACAGTGAGAGAACAAGACATCTGACAACTATAAATCATAACGATGCTTGATTTAACCACCCCAAAATATGTCCACTTTATTCTTAAAGCACTTACAGTTACAGGATTATTGCATACAGGATTATTGAGGAATGACCACTGGGAGGAGCGCAGAAAGAAGAAAAACCATGGTATACCTGCATCAGCACAACAGGATGCCTTCATCTGCCCCAACTGCAACAAAACATGTCTCTCCCATATAGGTCTCTACATTCACAACAGGCGCTATAACTCTCCAACAGTTCGACTTTACCCTCCATTGTCTCCAGAGGCAGATGGATGCTAACCTGGGACAGACTTCTGAGTGTAACTATGCACAATATCCTGTTGACTGTGCTGTATAATGAACCTGTGATGTCTGAACACTAGGATCTAGAGCAGTGAGCCCTGAAAGCCCTGTGGTGTGACGACTTTCTGACTATTTGCCTGTGCACATGAGCACGAAAGCAAGACTGAGGAGGAGCGGAGCAAGCTTCACGGACAACGTGAAGGACTGATTACACAGGAGGCTGGCCGGATAAATCTCAAAGATGCTCAGGAGCGCCTTTCCACAGCCACTTCATGCTCCTACAGCTCCACAGAGCAAAACGCCTGTTGACCAGAGAGGGAGGCTGCCTTCGGCTAACGAATGTCAGTACGTAGCAACCTTGGAAGGGAGGTGGTGATCGCAGGGCTGGCACAATTCATTTTGCTGCTTTAGGCAGAATGGGAAGGTGCCTCAACTTTGACTTAGGAAGGCGAGAGAGGAAGGAGGGGCAATTTTTGGCTTTCGCACAGGGCGCCACTGAACTTTTGGAAGCCCAAAGTCCGCCCTGCCTGGCTGCAGGTACTGCTGTTGGACCGGCATCCAATGGAGGAGCTTCTCAGCACCACTGCAGGTGCCTCCCACCCCAGTCGCTGGAGAAGTGAGAGGCGGCGAGATCTCACCAGAGGTCCCCGGAACTCCCTGCCACTTCTCCGGTGGCAGCGGGGGCGCCTGAGGCAGCCGCCTCGGGGTTCCCCACGGCCTATCCTCGTCGCAAAACAAGGCAGTCGCGTTATTGACTCCTTTAACAATACACGCCGCCTCCCCCCATCTCCGAGTTTGCAGAGCCTGAGGAGCCGAGCGCGCCTCGAGGGCCGAGCCCCCCGGCCCGCCGCGTCGTGTGCGCTCCACGTGACCGGAGCGCGAGTCAGCCGGAGAGAGAGAGGGAAGGAGGGAGCAGCGCTGCTGGTGGCGGCGCCTCCCTCACCGTCCCGCCTGTCCGGACTTTCCGGTCCCAGCGTGCACTGCGGCGGCGTTTGAATGGCGCTCGCTACGCCGAGTGGGCCCCGGCGCTAGGACTCCGCCGCCGCCGCCGCGCCCGGCGGCTCCCATTTAAGGCCCGTCCAGCAGCAGAACCCGCGGCGCCTGGACCATGAGCAGCACTCGCAGGTGAGCGAGCGGTCGCCCGGTGGGCCTTGGCCCCGGAGCCGGCGGTGGCTGCCGCCGGGCCGTCCCAGCCAGGCGTTCCCCTTCTTCCTCCTCCCTGCTGATGCACGCAGGCCCGGGTCAGGTGCGAAGGAGCAGCCGGGCAGCCAGCGGGGGCCGCAGGGAGAAAGAGCCCGTTCCGCCGCCGCCCCTTCCCCTGCTTCTTCCTCGCTTTATAGTTTCCTTTCATTCGGCCTGGGCGGGGAAGGCCCACCTCGCTCTCTTCCCATGTTTGGAGGAGTGCTCATGGGCGGGGGTGAGCTAGTTCCTACCTGCCTGCGAGCCACCCACTATCATGCTGCCAGTTGAGGAGGCTGCATTTGTGTTGGATTCCCCATTCCCCCACCCCCCAGCTCGTGAGTATGCGCTGTAAAACTATTTTAAAAAATTGAAGAAATTGAGGTGCACTATTCTTTTAATCCTTAAGCACCTAATTCGGGAGAGACAGAAGGATGACACACACACACACACACACCGGTTTTCTTTCAGGCTCCCTTCCCTCCTGCATTTACATCAGGAACTTTATTTTGGACCTACCACATGTTTGGTCCATGGGGTCACAAAGAGTCAGACACGACTAAACAACAACAACCACGTGTTTAACCAACCACGTGTGCACTCTTACAAGCGAGTAAAACCCTATTGGGCTGGGTGAAATTAGGTTCTGAGTAACCATGCTTAGAATGGGGACCGTAGGAAACCGGTGGACAGACTGGTCCATCTAACTTCAGTGTTGTCTATGCCGACGGGCAGTGTCTAGGATTTTGGGTAGGAGTCTCTCAGAACTACCTTGAGATGCTTAGGGATTGAATCTGCACGCAGAGTGGATGTGCTGCCCCTGAACTATGATGCCTTCCGTGAATTGCAGTGCCAGTACTCTCATTCTGCATAGTGTGGTTGTCTCCTAAAATGGGGTTCCTCTACTGTTCTATATTAGGCAGGACAATACCCGCACCAATGCCTTTTAGGTCTTAATTCACCAGGTGATATTAGTGCTTTTGCAGGTGGGGAACCCTTGGGTAACTCAGAGCTGTTCGAAGAAATGACTTTGCAACTTAATTTTAGGGGATTTCCCTATTTAACAGAAGGATGGCATCGTGAGACCAATATGCAACATAACAGATACCTGCCAATAGTGTCATGCAGTGTAAAATAGTGCAAGGGCTCACTGTGCCTTGTGGCTTCTTCTTAGATCTGGAGGAGGGGAGAGGTGTAACACAAGGGGGAAGATTCAGGTTGGTAGCCATGTTGGTCTGACGCTGTCGAAATATATACATGAAAGCTTATACCAAGAACAAACTTAGTTGGTCTCTAAGGTGCTACTGGACAATTTTTTTATAGATTTTGACAAGGGGGAAGAGTGTATTGGGGTGGAGATGAGAAGGTGGGAATGCAGGTAAATCATATAGGGTTAGAGACAATGCAGTCAGGCAAGTGGGGCAGTGATTAGATGGTAGTTCCCTAAAACTTTATATGCAAGGTGCCTAAGTATTCCAAACTCATAGCAGGTGGAGCAATAGAAACATAGCCAGGGGCAGTCCTCAAAGCCACTTTCTGTTAACAGGAGAACTTGAACCTGTTTCACATCCAGGTAGTTTCATTCCTCCAACTTTGTTTGCTGGACCTTGCTAATTCTACCAGTACCTAAGAATCTTTAACATTTTGCTGTAGTTCACACTATTATTATGTTGCCATAGATTTAACTCCAGTATCATAGTATTCCAACCTTTATGTGCAGAATCTAACATACTTTCTTTTTCAGTATGTTTTACATTTTGTAATCTATCCTTATTCCAAGTACTTCTTGAGGGCATGCACCACCTCTCCAGTTTACCTGTGCAACAATGCATGGTTTGCTATGCTGAGGGGGAGCCACTAGTGTCAGTGTGCCTGAAGAGAGTCAGTTTAAAAGTGGTTGATCAAATTAATAGGTGTGTATTAGTAAGCCTCATTAAATATAAAGGACCTTATTCTGAGTAAACATATATGTCCTTATGCTACAGTGACCAGTACGTCATCACATGGTTCACAAGATCTTCATCTGACCCACTAAAGAAATGATAATGCACATCCCTCTCTTACCATGAAAGACTTTAAAAAGTGCTACAGCACAGTTGAATATCCTATGGCTTGTATCCAATGTAGCACTAAGTGACCATCCTGTCAGTACAATGACTTCTTACACAATAAGACTTCTCTGTTTCATCCCTCTATGTTCTCCCTGTGCCCTCCCCAAATCTGTTCTCAATGGTTAGGGGAAAATCCATAAAAGATTTAGGGGCTGCAGATAGAGAGGGAGAGGGGGGAACTCGCACTGTGCAAGCATAAATCTTTGCACTGTCAGGTTTAATGGGATACTGATCACTGTGGCATAAGGATGCTAACATTTTTCTCAGAAGGTTTTTAATTCTGTGGTAAAGTACTATGTTGAAAACATCTATCCACGTGTTACCATAAATTCTTGACCATCAGTGGATTATCTGCATTTGTTAAATAAATGGATTTGGGAATAATAATAATAATAATAATAATAACAACAACAACAACTTATACCCCGCCCATCTGGCTGGGTTTCCCCAGCCACTCTGGGCGGCTCCCAACCAAATATTAAATACAGCATTACATATTAAAAACTTCCCTGAACATAAGGAATAATTTTGCTGTTTATCTGTGTTTTGTTATCCTTTTTGTTATCCTTTTCATTTTTATTACTTTCACTTATTTTAGAAGTACTTCAGCCCACAAACCTCCTTAGCTCTTTTTCCCCCTTTTGATGCACCCTACAAAGCAGACATAGGTTGTCCACATTACACGCTGCTCACAGTGTTTGAGTTTCATGTGATCACATGGTGAGTTTTTGGTTGACTATATAATTTTGGGCAGCAAGTACAAGATTGTATTTTTAAAAGGTCCATATTTTTTAAAAATCTGCATTTAGGGAGCAAGTCTGCCTTTGGCATTAGCTTGAAAACTGAACAAGGAAAAAAAAACCTTTCCAAAATTGCAAGTATTGATTTTTATTGATTTTTAAGATGACATAGAAAGCAGCATGATCTAATTAATCATGTGAGGCCAGCTTTTTTCCTGACTTCCAGAAGTTGCTTACTTTAGTGCTTCTCTTGACCTTCCCTTTCCTTCAGTTTTGGTGCAGAAGACCTGCATCCATCTACCAAAAGGAGGATAACCTGGGCTTCAGATGTCTGATGGTGATAGGAAAAGATGCACATCATGGAAGTGCACTGCAAAAAGTTCATGAAGTGTCTCTTCTGAGGATTGTCTGTTTTGTTAACTTTTGAAACCCTTAAGATATAATGCTGCCTGATCAATTACTTTAAAAGCATTACTATGTGCATTGCATATAGGCAACCTTGTGGATAATTGCAGCACTTTACCCATCTTCTTGTACTTGCCTGTCAAAGAATAACTGTGGTTAGTGTTGCCTGTAGTTTATTGAAATGAGCCAACATTGTGGTTAATGAACCTGGCTTGTTACAGTAAAGCATAGTTAACACTAAGTACAATTTGGCTGGGTTCTGTCGGCACCTTAAAAGCTGTGATTAGCTCAAAACAGAAATGAATGCTTTTGATCTCCTTGAATGTGTGATAAGGGAGAGTAAAGGGAAATGCACAAGCCCAAGGCTTGAACACACAGTACTAAACCAGTCTTCCCCAAATCAGAGCCTTCTAAATGTTTTGGTCTACAATTAGTCTCGACCAAAATGGCCAGTGGTCAGAGATTATGCAAGTTTTTTAGTCTGAAACACCCAGATGGTACCAGGTTAGGGAAGGAGGCATTTAATTATGGTTTTGTGCCACGTGTAAACCAGGCCACTGATCATTGCAGACTGCAAAGAGTTTGCCAACTTTGGTTTGGTGCCAGCTGTAGTTATACATTTAGTGTTAACCATAGTTAGCTGTGAAATTGGCAGAGTACAACCTTGATTGGCAGGCGGGGGGGGGGGGAGAGAACCATGTGGATTACAGATCAATCTGAAGCTATCTAAAAATGCACAACCCAAAAGGAAAGGGATTGGAAGGGAGGAGGAAGTAAGTCAGAGGTAGGGAACCCTATTCAGCCCAGGAGCCACATTTCCTCATGGGCGACATTCTGTGGGCTGCATGGACAAGGCTAGAGGAAAAATTGGACAGAGAAACAAATGTGACTTAGTTCTGTACAAAGCCTGCAATTCACCTACAGTACACAAAAGTCCAAAGTTATATACATGTCTACACAGACACTGCTACCCCTGGCAAACAAGATACAATATCATGGTTCAGGAGCACATTCCAGCCAGGCAGAAGCATGTGAGGAAGGCAGGAGTGAACAGGGCCAGTGAGGGATTTGTGCTTGAGAGTGTCTCAAGAGCAGGCTTCCTCAACCTCGGCCCTCCAGATGTTTTGAGACTACAACTCCCATCATCCCTTACCACTGGTTCTGCTAGCTAGGGATCATGGGAGTTGTAGGCCAAAAAACATCTGGAGGGCCAAGGTTGAGGAAGCCCGCTCAAGAGCTTGATAGAGAGAACTGGAGGACTATATTTGATCCATTAGCCAGAGAAGTGTCTCCCGCCCACCCAAATGAAATAAACAAACTCAAGGACCAGGTTTTCCAATATGTCTGCTCCAAGCTCTAGAAAACTGCATATTGTTATCTTTTGAAGGCTGCAATAGGCTTAATGTTGATATGATTTTCACAATGCTATAAACTAGGATTGCTCTTCTAGGAACTGGAGCTATTTATGTATGAAGCTGAATTGATAACAAGAAAGTAGTGACAGAATTCCATCTCTGAGAACTAATTTGATGGGCATGGGGTTCAGTTGCGAAAAGGCTGATTGGTACTGCAGTAGATTACTCATGTGATAATAACTGATCATTTCAGCTGAGCTGAGGATTTTGGCTAGACAACTTTTAATTTGCTAATTAAGATAATTAAGGTTTTGTTTTGAAAGAGACACAGATTTAGAAGGAGTGAACAGCTCTGAATTTCATTTAGGCTGCAATCTTATACACACTTCACATGAGTAAATCCCATTGAACTCAGTGGGACATCAATTGAGAAGACGTACACAGAAGTGCACAGTCGTTGTAAAGTATTCAGGATTTTTCTGATTTGAAAAACAAACAAACAACCAGCACACGTACTACCACGATTTATACTTCCCCCAAAATACAGGTTATCTAATCTCATTGCAACATATGCCTGGGGATAGTAGTTAATTGATGTAATACTAATTTCCAGTGCTCTAAATTTATTAGGATCTGATTAGTTTGAGTTATATCTGGAAAAATAAAACTAACATGTGGCACCTGAAGTCTAATGTGAATTCAGAGCTACTTGTTTTTCTTGGCATCTGTGTGCCATCTTTGGCCAAATGCCAAATGCCAACCTATAGGTTTTTGTCATTTAATCCAAGTTTTCCTGATCTGCAATTATCAAACATAAAAAATGCACGATTGCCTGAATGCTGTGCATACTGAAGCTTACTGTGACCTCATGTTTCTGTGTCTGGTTCTTTGCATGTGTGGTGATGTTTCCTTGCGTCCTTTCTCTATTGCCACACCACCTACTTCTGTTTGCTCCTTGCCTGAGCACAAACTAGCCATTTCGTTTCCATTTATCTCAGAGGATAAGCATGCCTATTTCTGCTGGTGGCTGCTGAAGACATCCACAGTACCTGTGTATGTTTTTTATTTCTAATACAGCTGTTTTATGCAAAACTGCACTTGCACAAAACAGCTATATTCAAAACAAGATTGGTCCTTCAGGATATAAAGAGGAATTGGTAGCTACAGAATTTGCAACCCATTGTGCAAGATGAGGAAATGCCCTGTGTTGACTTTAAGAACCATATAAATATCTCAGATGTTTTCCAAGAGCCAAAAGTGCTTGAACTGAAATATTTGATAATATCTAAAATGCAGTCCAGTGGTACCTCGGTTTAAGAACAGCCCTGTTTACGAACTATTCGGTATAAGAACTCCGCAAAACCGGAAGTAGTGTTCCGTTTAGCGAACTTTTCCTCGGTCTGCGAATGGAAGCCGAAAGTGGAAGGGCACCGGCAGTGGGAGGCCTTGTTAGGGAAAGCACGCCTCGCTTTAAGAACAGTTTTGGTTTAAGAACGTACTTCTGGAATGGATTGAGTTTGTAAACCGAGGTACCACTGTACACTTATAGCTTAGATATTCAAACAAATCCGAAGCAGTACCTACTAACTATTTTATTGTAATATTTGTTGGTACAGTCATACCTCGTGTTGCGTTCCACTCTTCTTACGGACTTTCAGCTTACGAACTCAGCAAACCTGAAAGTGTTTACTTCCGGGTTCGCCACCTGCACATGCGCAGAAGTGCTCTATCTTTTTTTTTTTTAAATAATTTTTATTAACTGGCCAATCACATCAAATTAAATCACATCACATAAATTCCAAATTACAAAGCCAAATTTTTAAATTTTGTTGGGGGAACCCATACTTCAAGATCCAAAGCGGGATTCAAATCATCTTCTTATTACTGCGTTAGTGTCCAAATCAGTCCCAATCAGTCCAGACAAAGCTCATAATTCTATCCAGTCTTATCTTGGTCTTTCCACATCATATCTTGTTCATATAATTTCTCTTTTTCTTTTACGATCTCTTCTGTTAGTCTCCTTAAGCCGATAAGCAAATATAAATCCTGTGTGAATTTCCCGTTCTTCCAATCTAAGTCCAGATGGTTTCCATATATCTCCTTCGTAGATAACATCACTCTTTCCATCATAAATCAGGCATTTTTCGCTCTTAAGTCCCACAGAGAAGTTAATCCACGATATGTAAACAGCTCTATTTCTCTCTTTCTCCTCCCAGACCCAAGAGCTCCAACAATGCCTCCCAAGATGGCGACGGCATTTTTAACTGCGTCATTCCAAAACTCTTAACTTTCCAGCTTCGTCTTGAAACATTGCTTTGGTTCGAAAGTTTATCTCCACACAGCCTTAAATCACAGCTTAAGTCCTTAAAGTTCTAACTCATTAGGGGAGGGGATTCTTGTTAATCACATGAAGAGGAAAGAAAAGTTTTTTTTTCCCCCTCCCCCCTCAGTCATTTGCAATACCGTATCTTGACGTATCTTCTCATATTTTGTTCTTGCCTTGTTATCAGAGATCTCTTCTGTCAGCAGTCTTTACTCCCCCTTTTTCCTTGAAGTATGTGCAATTTATCTCGTCCAAATTGTTTCTTTTGAAGATTCTTGCAAACTAGAGGCGCGGATCAGGGACGGCGTCCAGGAGTGCCGGAGTCCCACAGGAGGGCTTTGTGCCTAGTGCCCCCACCCCCACAAATTCGGGGGTGGTATAGGGCACAGCAGGCAAGGGCCGTCCCCCCCATAATCCTGGGGGGGGTTAAGGAGGCTAATTACCCCCATCATAGCCTCCAAATTACCTCGTGTGGGTCGGAGAGATGTTATTGTCAGCCATCTTCCGATGCGCCACCTAGTGGCCCCCCGCGCAGAAGTGCTCTATCATGCCGCACACATGTGCAGAAGAGGCGCTCTAGTTGCGGACTTTTTGGGGTGCGAACAGCACCCCGAAACGGATTCAGTCCGCAACTAGAGGTACCGCTGTATTTTAAAGACTTCTTTACATATTCACTGGGTTATGCCCTCACTCTAGTATTTGAGCCCTAGTTTGGTAGCTGCTGTAGGTGACCAAGAATTCTGCTCAGGCAATTGAGTAGGCTGATGGAAGAGAGATGAAACACTCCAGCCCTCTTTCCCACCTGGCTTAGAAATGCTGTGCATCTTTCCAGCCAGCCCCCAGCAGGCTAATAACATTTTTGCAAGTTAGTAACTTACATTGAAGGCTGAACTAGACTGTGTCACATTGTGATATTCTATGCAATAAAGTGATCAGGATAGGTAAACCAGATGGTTTGTACTTCTGTTACTTCTGCATGGATTTTAACATTCAAAAAAAGATATTACATTGGCGTGAATTTCTACTTTCCTGTTTTCTTTACCTAATGCACTTGTTCTGAAGGAGCATTTTTAAGGAAGCAGCAGCAGCTGTACTTCAGTCCAGTAAGACTGAAGAGCTGATTACCTATTTATAGACTGTGCACAAAGCATCTTTGCAATGGAACATTGCCCTCCATAGTATGCTGTTACCTTAGGCTCCAGAGGATGGTTGTGCAGATCTGAAATTGATTTATAAGTATTCCCAGGGATTATTTTGAGAGAAGGAAACAAAAGCTTATGAGATGAGGACCACAAATCACTAACTAATTTTATTTCGTGTTTATTTATTAAAAATAAAATACCAAACTTAATGGCCTTTATGCTAGACTTCAAATTGTCTGTGGTTCTTATGTTTCTGAAACCAATTTATATTAATGTTATTTATTAACTGAGGAGTTGTAAGCAAGTGTTGAAGAGAAGAAACTGTCAAGCGCTTAGTTAGAAGGTTGGCACTGTATAGCCTATGGCAGATAATAGTATCCAGATGGATCCCTTTGAAGATTTTGATTTTTTTTTTTAAATGATGGCAGCAGTGAGATTGGCCTTAGGTGTTAGCAGATCTTTAGACTGAATTAACCAATGTGCATTGACATATTTTGAATCTTAATTGTGTGAATATTCCATGTTGTACAGCACCTTGCTGTGTTTTTTTGAAAGTGTACTGTATAAATATTTAAATAATAATAATAAACAGTGCAGAAACTTCAGGTGTCCTTATTGGACCACAGATGAGGTTTTTCAAAATCTCTATCATAGTATCCACAGGGCATGTATTAGTTAAGTACTTATCACTTACAGCTGATACAGTTTTATAGACTTCCCTGTAGATTGCATCTAATGTGCTAAATAAACAATGTATTCATTGAATCTCATTCAGATTACTATGGGATTGACAGATAATGTTAAGAATGAAAATTAACTTTGCCTTTGTCTTGAAAACCAGGGATTTTGGATATTATGGCAACTGAAGCCCAAAATGTTAGAAAACGAATGCTATTGTATAGTGACGGTCGTCCTGTTGATCTCCCTAGAAAAAGGAGTTCTTATTCCATTAATGAGAACATGAAGGAGGTAAGCTTTTACATTTTCATCTAGATCATATAACTAGTTTTCTAATGCAAGACATACACAGCTAGTTCTATTGTGTTGTGTGCTGTGAGTGACCTCCCATTCAGAGCTGTAAAGGGTCATTAGTTCCAATATTATAATCAGCAAGAGCTACAAATACCCAGTAGCTCCAGTTGCTTTTTTATTTACAGTTTATAAAAACAAATAAAACTATTAGAATTATAAAACACGTATAACTGTTCTATTTTTATTTATTTTTTTATCAGCCTTGCATTGGGAAATTTCCAGGCACCTTAGGACAGCCTTTCTCAACCATGGGTCCCTAGTTGTTGAACTACAATTTCCATCATACTTGACCACTGGTCCTGCTAGCTAGGGATGATGGGAGTTGTAGTCAAACAACATTGGAGGACCCAAGGTTGAGAAAGGCTGCCCTAGAGAGTTATATAATTTAACGTGTTTATTTTATTTGTATTTAGTTAACAAAGAGAAAAAAACATTCAAACAGTCAAGGCTGCCGAATATTGTATATTAAACTGGCATCCATTCATTTTTACCAATGAATCTATAAAATAGAAAAATTTCCATGAGAAAAAATAAGCACTGAAAAACTTGCTGCTCCACATCACTGACAACATGTATAAGAACCTCTTCAGCCAAACCAGATGCCATCGTGAAGGGGGTGTGGTTGACAGCCTTCGTAAATATTGTCTTATATATAAAGAGTGCATGATTGTCATGATTCACTAGCTTATGTTTCTAAACAGAATGAAATGATGGGCTTATAAAGAACATGCTTAGGCCATCCAGAAGAGGCAAATACAGAAAATGGCTGCTAATTTCTAGAAATATTCTGACAGATCTACCTATCTACCCATTTCAACATGGGGAAGGTGTTCTCAGTAATTTGCCAAGTAGTGTTGCATTAGCATGAGCCCTTCTTTATAACTGAACCTTCAGGGGTAAGATCTACTTGACAAATAGCTTCTTTTTCCTTCTACACCCCTCCTTGTAACCCATCCATCTATTGCACTCTTACATTATTTTGAGTCAGTGTGAGGTGATTCAATTCACGGAGCATGATTGTGCATTCAGTTGAAGAAGGAAGCTTTCTACATTTGAGTTAAAATGTGAAAAGCACAAAAATGAGCCTAAACAAATTAAAAGCAATGGGGATAGGTGATGAATTCTACATGTTTGATAGCAACAGAGTTAAAACATGAGAAACCATTTTCTTCCAAAACCATGCTGTCCACTACCAAAAGGATTGTGAGTGAAAATGCCCCTTTAATTTATAACACCAAAGGTAGCAACAGAAAAGTGGTTTGTATTGTTACCTTACCTTTTTGTGGGGAGTCCCGATGAGTCAGAATATCAAATGTTAGAACATTCAAATGCTGAACGGTCTCACTATAAACATATTGATAATAGCTCACTTGGTGTGCTGAAGAAATCATCCTCAACCATATTACCTTCTCAAGCTGTTGGCAGACTTATCTAAGACCCTGGCAGTCAAGTGTACTCTTTCCGCCACATTTTATTAGTAAAGACTGATATTATAACACAGGTTGTAATACAAAGTTTTCTCTGATGTCATAATCCCACCTCTTGCCATGGATGTCACAATATCATGTCCTTCAGCTAGATGCTCAGAGCAGCCATAAATGTATTTTCCCCAAATGCTTGTTGTATACAACAATTGAAACAAGGAGGAAAAAAACAGAAAATCAGACACATAGAAAATTAATACTATGTTTTTTCATTCTTGGTTATAACATATATGCTGTTTATTTCTAGGGTAAGAAATCTGCAAAACATTTGGCTTCTTCCACAGGCAGGTAAGAGCTGCTTCTCTTAATCTTGGAGACAGAATTCTACAACTGATCAATTTAGACAAGTCCCTTTTCTGATTATCAGTGAAGAATATTGACTGAGCATCTTTTAGCCCAGTTTCTTAGAAGTTAGTTTAGCAATAACTCAGGTGTTTTTTTTTAGTTACCACTTGGTTTATCTGGAGCAAAGCAAACCGCAAGCCATGGCTTAGCTTTGGGTTGTGTAACAGCAGAATGACTTGGGGAGGGGCAAAGCAGCCACAGTTTTTACATGCTTGCATGTTTGTGTTTAGCCTTGGTTTGGGTTAGCATTATGTGTGAACTTGACCAGTATCTTTGGCTTTCTAGTAAATGAGTTAATGCAGTGTTTGATACCCCCACACCACTATCCAGTGCCCATTTTGCATCAGTATAATGATACATTAAAGATTGTTCAGATCCTGACACTCATATTACCAAAGTAATTAATAAAAGTGTTTCTCATGTAAGTCAGATTGCAGATTTAAATTGTGTCAGTTCAGTCCTCCTTGAATAAAAAATGTTATAAAACTCAATGCAGGATGCTACTATGTTATATAAAACCTTACTGCAAAATATCATAACACAGCATGCACTATACATAATCATTTTGACTAGATACTAAACTCATTGTTTTGTTTTTGCAGAACAACTGCTGGGCAAACATTGACCAGCCCCCATCCTCTGTTCAAAGTAGTATATTGCAGAAGAAAAGCTCACTATTATACTCCAAAGCCTTGTTTCAGAAAGAAACAGCTCCCGAAAGTCAAGAGCCGTGACATGGCAAATAAGGAAAATGAACTGGCATGTGCAGCTGATCTGCCAGCAAAACTGCCTGCTGACGGTCGTACTTTCTTACTAAACTCCAGTGATTCTGGCCGATCTCAAACAGAAAGTCCATCATCAAAGTACAGTGGATTTTTTTCAGAGGTAAGTTAAATGTTACGTGATACTTGTTTTAAAATGAAAAGCTGGAATCTTAAGACTGCTGGCTTACTTCCAGTCTTAGTTGTTTAGTAGGGCTTGGATTTTGTAACCATTATATTTTAAAATGTTGGTCAGATAGCCTGTAAGGAACTGTACATGATAGCTGTAATGAGAACCAGCAGGATACAAACAGTATAGGTTGATAGTTGTTGGTTCATAGTGGCTAAATTGTTCTCCTGTCTCTAGGTTTCAGAAGATCATGATACTATGGCACAGGTTCTCTTCAGTAGAAACCTCCGGTTGAATGTAGCTTTAACTTTCTGGAGGAGAAGAAGTATAAGCGAGCTCGTAGCCTATTTAATAAGGTAAATATGAAAAATATCACTGGTATAATCCAGTCCACAATGGTTTCAGTGCTTGTATGTGGAGGATTCCCACTCCATCAGAGGCAGAGAGCTGGATGAGAATGTAGAAATCATGCACAGACCTCCCATTCACCTCAGTGGCCCATGTACTCCTTTTGCAAGTATCCACTGAAAGGAGATAGCAGGACTCTAAAACTTGTTGGACTAATAATGCAGGTGCTGTGTAAAGTTTGCATGTCGTCTTTTCTCTTTTCTTTTTTTACTGCAGCTATCCTTAGTCTGCGGTATTTAAATGCATGTGCTGGCTCATGAATTCTTGAGCTTAAAAGTTTCAAGTCTAGAAGAATTACATAGAGCTGTGTCTAATAGTGTACATTTTTTTTACTGATGTTTCCAGGATACAAGATCTGGGTGTGGTGGTAGACTGCCTTCCTGTTCTTACCAGCAGGTAAAAAATACACCTGGGGTAGGGGTTTGTGGAGCTCAGATTTATAAGAGCAAGTTTATGTATACTGACATTATCTTGCTTCAGTTTACAGGAAGAAAAACCATATATTTCTGTGGGCTGCTGTGTAGACCTTCTACCATTAGTTAGATCACTGCTTAAGAGCAAATTTGAAGAGTAAGTTTTAAAATATAATTCTCTTCATATGAATGTTTAGATGCTGACAAAGTAAAGGTTAATCTTCTTTCACTGGCTGGTCCAATTTTTTAAGCTCTCTTTGTGCTAAGGGGACTGTGGGCTTCAGTTCTGAGACTGCCTTGGTCACGATTGCCTGTGTTGGGAGAAAGACGGGGCGGGGAGTCTGTTCCTACTGAGGCTTCTCTTCCTCTGGTATTCTTGACAATGATATTGTTCTAGAGTGCCTAGCCAGGACGGGAGCTGGAGGCACTATTTTGCAGTGGTTCCTCTCCTATCTGGATGGCCCACTCCAGAACAATGCCATGGTCAAGAGTCTCCTGTGTAGAGCTCTGCATGGTTCAGTCTTATAATCCATTCTATTTGCGTCTTTATGATACAGCTGAGTGGAAATTAGCTGAGTTTTAGAGTGTGCTGCCATCACTGCTGATCACACACAGCACTGTTTTTCCTTTATAGCTCGAATAGGTGTGGCAGTGGATATGTTGTCTGGCCTCAGTAATGGACTAGGCGAGATAAACTGAATCTGATTCGAGACAAGATTTGAGACACTGCAAGTTGATTCCTCTGACTGGATGAGTGAAGTGGATCCTGTTCTGGATGCCATCTCACACTCCCTGAAGGAGCAGGTCCACATCTTGAGGGTATTCTTGTTGTTGTTTAATCGTTTAGTCGTGTCCGACTCTTCGTGACCCCATGAACCAGAGCACGCCAGGCAGAGGGTATTCTTAGCTCCAACATTGCTACTAGAAGCCCACGTGACATCCATGGGATAGAGTATCTTTCACCAACTTTGGCTGTTGTCCAGCTATGACCTTTTCTGGATGAGGATAGCTTTACTTCAGCTGTCTACATTCTGGTCTAGGCTGGATTACTGCAATGTGTTGTATGTGGGTCTTCCTTTGAGGACTGTTTGAAATGCAGTGGCCAGACAGTTAACAGAAACTGGAAGGCGTAAACCTAGAGCAGCTATTTTGGCCCAACTGCATTGGCTTTCAACTAGCTTCTGAGCTCAGTTCAAAGCACTGGTTTTCACCATTATTAAAATTCCATGCAGGTCAGAACCTAATTACCTAAAGGACCACTTTGTCTCATATGAACCTTCTCAGACACTGTGTTTGCCATCTGAGGCTCTTCTCTGTTTTTCCATCTCTCCACCCCCCAGCCAAAAAAACACTGAGAGGCTTCTCTGTAACAGCTTCCTCCAGTCTTTGGAATGTTGCTCCCAGGTTACTCCTGGTGCCCACTTTACTATAATTTCAGTGCCAGGTTAAAGCATTTTCATTCTCCCAGGTATATGGGCAGCTTTGATTATATTGATGTTACAGTTATGTAATCCAAGCTTTGGTGTGGTTTTATCATTGTTACTGTATTTATATTGTGTATTGGTTTATACATTTTCGTTATGATTTATTGTATTTATATAGTAAATTGATTTAAGGCTTATTATTTATAAAATGATATGCAAGGCTAATTAATCTACAAAACTATTATCCATGTGCATGCACACTCTCAACCATCATCATCTTGATTGCATATTTTCTGCTTGTAACATGCTGAAAATAGTCATGTTGCAGCGCTGTAGGTTAAACCACAGAGCCTAGGACTTGCCGATCAGAAGGTTGGCAGTTCGAATCCCTGTGACAGGGTGAGCTCCCGTTGCTCGGTCCCTGCTCCTGCCAACCTAGCAGTCCGGCGGGAAGGTAAACGGCGTTTCCGTGTGCTGCTCTGGTTCGCCAGAAGCAGCTTAGTCATGCTGGCCACATGACCTGGAAGCTGTACGCCGGCTCCCTCGGCCTATAAAGCGAGATGAGCGCCGCAACCCCAGAGTCGGTCACGACTGGACCTAATGGTCAGGGGTCCCTTTACTTTATGTGCTCATCACAATTCAGAAAGTATAGGTGGCAACCATTTTGCACAGGGATTCTGCTCCTGGTCCCTGTGCATGTCGGTGTGCACAAGCCTGCCCAGCCCTGTTATGCCCCTGTCACACCCTCTTCCGGGCCTAAATGGACCCATGCGGCAGAAGTTGGCATGTGCAAAAAGGTTGCTACCTGTAGCTCTAATCAAGCAATGGGTTCATTTTGCTTAATCCCGTTTACATAAAAAGATGCACAAAGAATGAAACCCTCAGGTAGCTAGCCAAAGTAATCCAAAACAAAATTCCTCCCAAGTACCAAATAAAGTGATCAGTTGGATCTAGTGTATGAAGCAAAACCCTTCTACTTTGCTTATGAGGAGAAAATGCCTGTGGCACTTACTCACATATTGTGGAAAGTTCCTTCTGTAACAACTTTCTTAATTCCATTTTCCTCCTGTTTCTACAGAGGAACATTTTGCAAATGAATTTTCTGTCTTCTTGGGTTTAAACTTCTCTGCAGCATTTTTTGTAATTCAAAATAAAATCATTTCAGATACGTGATCGTTGGCTTAAATTGGCTCCAAGCTGTTATTAAGAGGTGGTGGCCAGAGCTTTCTGCCCATGCAGAAAAAATAGAGGATGGGTAAGTTGCGCTTTTCATGACAGTATGGCACTTAATGTGACCTACATTTCTTGTTTTTTAAATTCACACTGTTATTTTGCTTTACAGTGGCTTTGCAGATTAGCAATTATTGAAACAGCCATAGTACCTGGAAATGCTTTGTTTAATATAATACCCACAATGTACTATAAGCAATATTCTTAAAATGTCAAACTCCAAGCATGGTTTATAGCTGAAAACTGCAATAGAATGGCAGTCATTGTTCAGAGGAGATGATGTCAAGACATCTACAGATATTATGCAGTTAACTTCCACTCATGTAGTGTGATTTCCCCTTCTCTTCCCTTCTTCTGGACCAGATTTGGGGGGTGGGGTTCACCAGCAGGGTATAGGGAAGAGAGAGGAAGGGTAGGTCCTGTTACACAAGCAGAAATCCATTGCACAAATAGGTGAGCATCACTGGATGCGGCCCCAAATATTGAATTTGTTTGTCTTTATAAAAATATTTATATGCTACCTTATGGCCCTCAAAGGAACTCCATGGCAGTTTACAAACTTAAAATACTTTAGCTTTAATACACAACTGAGGCTTTGTAAAAGAGAAGAGTTTACTTTAATCTCAAATCTTCTTTTAATAAAATGTTGAAAGAATATGGCAACTTGTGTTTCAGAAGAAAAATACGGTTTTATAACTATTAGGTAACTGCTTAAAATTGGCTGTTGTTGCAAAAAGACAGGGATACTTCACTGTCTTTGAATGCTTTAAAAATATGTTGCTATATCCCCCCCCCCCCACACACACACATTGAAAACCTAGTTTTACAAATTTATTTTTGAAAATGGAATAATCCCTGGACTAAATGATAATATGTCTAAGGACATATCCACACTATAGACTTAAACTGCTTTAACATGCCATTCAGCTTTGAGGAAAACTGGTTCTCTGAGGTAGTGATCTCTAATAGGATCATCTCAGAACCTCTTCAAACTGCAGTTCTTAGCATTCTTTAGCGGAAGCTATGACAGGAAAAATTATATTAAACATATAGTAAGTATGTAGCATAGTTTAAATCTGTTAATCCCTACTAATGTGTTCATGAGTATGGATCAGAAATGCAAGAAGCTTCCAGCTGAATGGGATAGTTTAGCATGATATAGGAGAATATGTTTTTCAGTATATTCAGTTGGTTTCTTTAAAACATTTTTTTTAAATTTCCTTAAATAATATATGTAGAACCAAACCACCAGACAATATTTAAAATATCTCACATCTCAATTGC
The DNA here is from genome assembly GCF_964270895.1 of Podarcis filfolensis. Lineage (NCBI taxonomy): Eukaryota > Metazoa > Chordata > Lepidosauria > Squamata > Lacertidae > Podarcis > Podarcis filfolensis. The sequence goes on from NC_139604.1 coordinate 95,530,703, forward strand.
AGATGTAGATAATGTGGTTTGATGGTGGGGGGTGGGATCTAAATGCTTTTGGGGTGATTATTTGAAAGATAAAGCCCTAATCAAAGCACTAGCAATAATTTTAACAACTGGATTACTGTATTGAGGAAATCATTAAAAAATTGAGTGCCTGAAACATTTTTTGCATATTTTTAAAATCACTACAATGTACCCTCCTGTTCTCAGGTCAGAACTAGATTTTTGGGATCAGATTGCTTGGAGCAGCACTGAAATCGATCAAATTATACAATATAGTTTGAGATTCTTTTTCTCCCAGGGTGTTTCTTTACATTTTGCTTTCTCTATTAACTAACAGTTCTATCCATAAAAACTGGGAGAACTTTCTCCTTAGACTAAGATTCCCTCCCCCTCTAATCTTTTAAAAAATATTTTTAGTTTTTACCTATATGTATTTTTAATTTTCTGAACTGAAGTTGGAAAAACTAACATAGTAAAGGGGTGCTCAATTTTAGGGATGCCCAAAATATAATTCCATGTGTCTGTCTTTCTTTCATAGAAATATTCAGATTTTAAAGACACAATTAAGTGGATTGTGGAAGCAAGAAAATCATCTTACTTTGGTTCCAGGATATACGGGTAATATAGCAAAGGTAATGTGTTTGTGGTGTTCCTTCGTGGTCTCAATGTTATACAGGCTCCATTACAGTTAAGCTCTAGTGAGCTGATTTATTTTGTGGGGTGCTACTAAGCATTTGGAAGTCTGATTCTCTATGTAAACAGCAACCAACTATTTCTCTTTGTTTAGTTAATGTGACTGGGGCCTGCAAAGTGTTGGGGTGACTTTCCCTTGTATTAATTCATCGAACTGCTCTCGCTCTCCTCAGTCTTTGTCACTTTTAAAGTAGCCCATTTGTAAGTTGGATTGAATAAATTTGGCTTATTCTTGATTGTGGGTCTGCTCCTCAGTCTTTGCTTGGTAACCATTTCTCATCCCTTGGCTCTTTTGCTTGATCAGCCTGATCCTTCTTTTCTTTATTCTGGACCAGCCGCAGAAGTATCAAATGCTTTCCTTTCTATTAGAGGAGGGAGCCGTGTACGTGGCTCAAATGAAAAGGAAGAGAAGACATAATTATAACAATCCTTGAAGCAATTCCAAAGGCTTCACATTATCTTGTCAACCTTGCCATAGCCCTGTGAGAAGCAATTGTAGTATTATGTCTATATTGCAGATAGAGGGCTGAGATTGAGTGTGAAGTGCTTAATCAGCTTAGTGAGCTCCTTGTACTGGTGAAATTCAAACTAGAGACTTTCTGGTTCTATCTCAGTTTCCTAGCGCTGATTCCGCACCAGCTCTCATGAAAGAAACATGCATGGTTGAGGAGGAAAGAATCTTATCCTTGCCCATGCATTACTGAAGCTCCTCCTGCCTGCAGACTTCAGGTGTTATTAAGTTGCCACATATGAGGGGGCTGTCACAGCTAAAAATTGGCCGCTGTTTCTTTAATGCTTAAAAAGCTGGGTCAGCATGAGCCAGCGGCCTACACCAGGTTGTATGTATAGAGTGAGAAATGTTAGTTTGTGGTTGGGTTGGTTGGTTGGTTAGTGAAAGCTGGTAGTGTTGTGTGTACAGTTGGTCAGTCGCTTTTGCAGAAAGACTTTTAAGAATAAAAGCAGAAAGTACTCTGCAAGGATATTCTTCTCGTGGACTCTTTTATACCAACAAGGGTCTGAGGATCAGGCTGAGGCAAAAAAGGGAGGTCAGAGCCTTTTTTTGCTTTTTACAAACACTGACAGGTTATGGGCCCAGTGTTTCTAAGCATGTGCAGAGTGCAAAACGACTGACAGCATCTCAGTGCACTTGTCCCCTCTTGGCCATTCTTGGTACCCCCCCCCCCCAGCTTTCCAGGGTTATATCACAAGGTTGACATCTACAAGGAAGGCAGAGCTAGAGTATACTCTCTGATCTCCCCCTACTCCCTGCATGGTAACTTAACCTTTGTTAGTAATGCCTGAAGAGGGCTTGTATTGCGCTCTCGCTCTCCAAAGTGGAGGACACAAAAACAAAGGATGCACTTTTCTCAGTTTCAGTTGCACTTGCTCAAGGGCTTGGACAAATTCTAGAAGGGATAATGAAAGAATCCATGTGCAGAAGGGAAGGATTTCCCAAGATATGTGCTTTAGCATAGCATCTATTGCTGGAAGAAGCAGGGGACGGTTTGTACAGAGGAACTGAATAGTTCAACATCTCACTCTAGAGCAGCAATTCCCATATAACATTTCAGATTCTTGGGGTGGCGCCTGCAGTGGGGTGGGGTACACTCCTATTCATATGGCTTTCTATGAGCAAGGTAAGATACTCATGTAGGACACTTTCACTAAATTCTAGCAATATCTGTGTAAAAGAGATTCTTCAAAAGTGACATTTTTGTCCAGAAGCAAATGATATTTGGCTGCATCAATTCAAACAGTCAGTGGTTGCCTCTTCTTAGATTCTAGCCCTACTTTGTGCAGTGAATGGCTCTTTGAATTAATTTATCTCTCTCTCTCTCTTTTTCTTTTTTTAAGGATGTGGATGCTTATTTATTACAGCTGCACTGACATTCCTGGAGGACAAGTGTATGTGTACATGTAGTGTGTGTTGGCTAAGAAGCCCTTCAAGTAATCCTGAACTATGTACTGTTTCCAAAAGGACATCTCTTCTGAGAACTGTCTTTGGCAGGAGAGGACTAGACCGCCAGACTGTTTAATTCAACCACTAAAATTCATCTGCTTCACATTGAAGTGGAAAAATTTCTAATAGGCGCAACCTTTACTTCAATGAGGTGAAAGTGCACTATGAAAACTATACGTATGCCTTTGCTGCATTTTGGGATTGTTCAGTTACTGGATGAAGTCGTGAAAGTGTTTCTACTGCATAATGGTATAAAACAGCAAAACTTAATTGTGAAGACAGAATTGCAGAACCAGTTACTAGGAACCACAAGAGACCAGTCGCCATAAATATTTTTTAAACTTTGTTTTTCTTATGAATTGTAAAAATGTGTATATTTTCAAGATATTATGAAATTTTGCAATTTTGCTGTATTGAAACTCTGATATATGTCTGCTATATTAATCAAGATATTAAAGACTATTTTTGTTGCACTACTGAGAAACTGTATATAGCAAGGGGCCTTAACTACTAGTATTGCAAATAGCCAATGTAGTAAGAAACCATTATAGCCAATATATAAAGATGCTGTATAGAGGGATGGAAACTCTTTATTAAAAATCAGGGTGTTTACACAAATTGTGTACAAATCATTTTGAAACATTTTGCACACTTAAATATATTTAAGTGGATATTTCCACTGACTGACTACTTAAATACCTGTATGACCTAAGAGTACTAAAATTTAGGCATAGAGGGAGGTTGTTAGCAAAATGGTGAATATGTACACCTAGCATTTTTAATACTTTAAATTTTCTAATATATTCTGTTGTGTTTCATTTAAATGTGTCGAGTAAACATACTAAATGTTACTACTGCTTTAATTAAGTTCGCATAACTTTACCTGGTTCTCTCACTCCGCTTAGGACATCTTCAGATATTTATAACTCCAAGCTCCTAAAAATGTTTACGGCCGCGGTAGGCCTATGCTTTTCAGATTTGACAATGCATCTGCTACCTCCTCTAATTAATATTGCTGCAGCTCTTGCAAATGTAGTTGCCATACTCCTGACTTAACATTTAATCTTAACTGGAAGATTAATGCAATACATCCAGTGCAAAAGTTTACAGTTGTGTTGCATTTTACTCACTTGTGATATTTTAGTTCAATCTGCTATGGTTTATCGGCTATATTAAAAAGGAAAACAGGTTGATGGGTTTGTGGGATGGCACCTGTGTCTTATGTTACTAGTAAATATGTTTGTCTAAATAAAATTCTATCGAGTGCCAGCTGTGCACAAAACAAACTGAAATGTATTTTTGCAGCATGCCAACCAAGTTGATCACCGGATTTAATTTTGATCTTCAGTGTGCTTTGTGATTATACACCAGCTGCTTCTATACACAACTGTAGACTGTTAGAAAGAGGTCTCTTTTCATGTATTGTGCCATGAGAACATTTATGGTCAAAAGCAAGGAAGCAATATTTATCTATATAAGTGTACTGTAAAGACACTTGCCTCAATTTATGCCAAGCTTCAGTAAATCAAGGGGGAAGGGGAGGAAAACCAAGAAGGCCTAGTTCTCTTGTCTTGGTTTACAAGGCCTTATAGCTGTGAGGAGATGGTCTTATGTCCTTAGGGTCAGATGCATTAAGAATGTCAGTAGTGTACTGAAATAACAGGAAATAGAGGCTTGTTTAAATCATACGTTCTCCCCTATGTTACAGAATACTTGCCTAGATTCTGGTTTTAAGGGGTTTCTGATTAGATTTTAAATCCAAGGTAATACTATAGTAGATTACACAGAAACACTAGAGAGGCAGCTGAAGGTGGAGAATTGGATGAGAGGGATGGATCAGGGATGGAGCTGAGTGTCATCAATGTACAGTGGTACCTCGGGTTAAGTATTTAATTCGTTCCGGAGGTCCGTTCTTAACCTGAAACTGTTCTTAACCTGAAGCACCACTTTAGCTAATGGAGCCTCCCGCTGCTGCCGTGCCACCGGAGCATGATTTCTGTTCTCATCCTGAAGCAAAGTTCTTAACCCGAGGTACTATTTCTGGGTTAGCGGAGTCTGTAACCTGAAGTGAATGTAACCTGAAGCATATGTAACCCGAGGTACCACTGTATAGGTGATACTGAAAGTCATGGAAAAGTGGTAAGCTCGCCGATGGACAAAGTATGGTGAGAAAGAATAGTAGGCAGCCAAGCCTTTTGAGGAATCCCAACAACAAGAGGGAAAGCAATATATGGAGACACTGAAAAAGTGATTAGACAGGAAGAGAGCCAGTGGAGGACAGCAGCAAGGATTCCCAGGGCATAATAGGAATCTAACCGGAAGGAACTATTAACTATCAAACATGGCAGAAAGGTCAAGGAGATAAGTACAGAGAAGAGGCTCATAGATCTGGCAGTGAGGTCATCCATGATTTTCATGAGGGTAGTTCAGTGGAGTGAAAGAGGTGAAAGCCAGATTGGAGATGGTCAAAAGTAGAATTGGAGGAAAGATCGTTGTTATATAGGAGTAAGCAGCACAGTCCAGAAGTTTAGAGATAAAGGGGGAAAGAGTAGTACTTGGAGAAGGGACAATGAGTCGAGAAATGTTCTTTTTCGAGAATAGGGGAAATGGTGTGTTTGGATACTCGAAGGAGATGGTGCATAAGGGGAGATAACTGGAAGTTGGAAAGGGGCAGAATGAAGGGCAGAGTAGACTGGTTCTATCTTGGCATTGGAGGAGGAGGCCAAATCTTGACCAGAGAGAGGAAGTGGGGAGTAGAGGAGTGGGCTTTAGCAGGCATCAAAGGTAGAGAAGTGCAGCTTGCGATACCTAGAGTTGGTGTGGAAGGGATGGATGAAGTAGTGCTGTTTAGCCAGGAGTAGCTTGGAGGATAAAGATGTTTCCAGGGCAGGTTACTTGCTTTCTCCTGAAAATCATTTGAAACACAAGTAACAGAGATGAGTTTTTGTTTTAAAAGTAATGTTTTAAAAATGCCTATGCTATTGAAACCAATAGTGATGTATGGAAGTGAGAGCTGGACCATAAAAAAGGTTGATCGTCGAAGAATTGATGTTTTTGAATTATGGTGCTGGAGGAGACTCTTGAGAGTCCCATGGACTGCAAGAAGATCAAACCTATCCATTCTTAAGGAAATCAGCCCTGAGTGCTCACTGGAAGGACAGATCCTGAAGCTGAGACTCCAATACTTTGGCCACCTCATGAGAAGACAAGACTGCCTGGAAAAGACCCTGATGTTGGGGGAAATGGAGGGCACAAGGAGAAGGGGACGACAGAGGACGAGATGGTTGGATAGTGTTCTCGAAGCTACCAGCATGAGTTTGACCAAACTGCGGGAGGCAGTGGAAGACAGGAGTGCCTAGCGTGCTCTGGTCCATGGGGTCACGAAGAGTCGGACACGACTAAACAACAACAACAATGCTATTGAAAATGTACAATAAAATGAACGTACAATGGAAATGTACAATAACTAGATGTAAACACCTTGGAATAGGGTGGAGACATCTCCACCCCGTCAACACCCCCTGGTTTGCACACAAACAGGAACGGAAGCTGTGCTGATGTGAACAGCTAGAGGGGAAAGAGCTGTGAAACGCACCAGGAGAAAAACAACTTCACTGCGCTCTAAGGCAGTAATGTGAACACACCCTTTGTGGGAAGAAGTCCACATAATGAAGGGTAGACATTCTCTTTTTCACTCTACCAGTTCTTACTGTGCACAGATATTACACATAGATGATCTTGATGATATGTGGCTTTTAATAGGACAATCCTTATGAGATGCAGGATTTAGGCCATAAGGGGTCAGTGCCCAATTTCCAATGGTTACAGTTAAAGATCAGCAGGCTACAATTATACTGTTAGATTAGTTTAAGCAGACCAGAGCAAATCCTTATTTTGAAATTAAGAGGTCAGCATTTACTGATAAGTTTGATTTATAAGAGAACTGATGGTCAGCATGGCATTGTTAGAAATAACACCTGCTTAAGCTTTGACTGATTCCAGAAACTTGGGGACAGAGAGATTAAATAGAGCCAAAATGGAATATACTTGCTGAGCCAAAACCAATTCTTATATAGCTGCCTGGAACATTATGCTGGGAGACTACAATGTAATAAATGCTAGCAATAAAAATGCTAAATGGTTTCTTCTATTGTAGCTGTTAGAATAGATACACAAAATAGCTTGAAACCTCCCACACTACCAGGTTCCACACTATTGCCTAAATGATATATTTAGTACTCTTAAATGCTAGAAATAGCAATGGAGCTACATTTATTATATCGGACAAAGTGCTTGAAATGGAATCATTAAAAGAAGAAAAACTGCTTGTAGAGTCAGAGAGAAAAAACAATAGTTTCATCTGCATCCATTTCACCAACATTTATACTTACTATGCAAATATAATAATCATTTTGAGCATTCACCACTTTTACATGTCAGCAGATCAGGTTCAAATCTTCACATGGGTTCTCTCATTAGAATACTAAAGTACCAAGGCCATATTAAGGGAAGGACTGGCTTGAAGAGTCAGCATGGTTGGATATCTGCCAAGGACCCATTCCCCAGGTGCAGCCCACAAAAACGAGCTCTCTGGATATACTCTTTGCCACTGCATCCTGCTTTCTTGTTCATCTCTTCTAATGACCCAGACAACAGCAGTTATTGAAAGAACAATAAATTGCCTGCTTGCTCATGGGCTCTCTGTCTTGTAAGCAAACATGGTAGCAATGATGAGAGTGTGCAGCAGCTGGTGATATCTTTGTAACAGCCCTGTGAGGTAGACTGAGTTAATACACATATATAAGCAGCAGTTCTTGCCAATTGATTGTAGTGTGTGTGGTGTGCTTGTGTGCAGGAGCAGAGGGGCAATCCGTACAGCATACCAGACTCAGTATATCCTCTGGTTTTTTGGTTTTTTTTACACTTTTGTGTAGCAGCTTTTCAAAATGCATGAACACTCCCACCACATATGAAAGTATGTGCCAGTCCTTTGACACACCCTCCAACGTTTAGTATTTATAGTTTTACATATAAAACTTACTTTCTGTGGAGTTAGAAGCCATTGGTACAGAAATGTAAAAGAGTTATGTCTAATTTTAGTGGAGATTGACCTGAATGGCATCTGTAACCAGATTTTAGACCAATGGGAGAACCAGTTACAGGTATCTGTCAATGCTTCTCCCATATAGATTTAAGATCCTTCATGGTTCCTGTGCATCCCTCTATTAATATGTAATACTTTTTGACACCAGTCCTTTGGTGCAGGACACAGCGTTTTCTATTAATAACTCAAAACATGTAGGAGGTTGTACTGCCCAACTTCAAACTACAAAGCTGGGATTATTAGGCAAAATTACATGAACTGTTTGTTAGCTGCTTTTGTACTTGTTTTAAAGTTCAACAGGCAGTACTATATCTCAATAACCATACAGTGGTACCTTGGGTTACATACGCTTCAGGTTACATACGCTTTAGTTTACAGACTCGGCTAACCCAGAAATATTACCTCGGGTTAAGAACTTTGCTTCACGATGAGAACAGAATTTGTGCAGTGGCGGTGCAGCAGCAGCAGGAGGCCCCATTAGCTAAAGTGGTGCCTCAGGTTAAGAACAGTTTCAGGTTAAGAACAGACCTCCAGAACGAATTAAGTTCATAACCCAAGGTACCACTGTATTTGTAAATTAATAACATGTAGTAATTGATATATGGTATGCCAAGAACAGGGACGCGGGTGGCGCTGTGGGTAAAACCTCAGTGCCTAGGACTTGCAAATCGTAAGGTCGGTGGTTCGAATCCCCGCGGCAGGGTGAGCTCCCGTCGTTCAGTCCCAGCTCCTGCCCACCTAGCAGTTCGAAAGCACCCCTAAGTGCAAGTAGATAAATAGGGACCGCTTTATAGCGGGAAGGTAAACGGCGTTTCCGTGTGCTGCGCTGGTGCTGGTTCACCAGTGCAGCTTCGTCATGCTGGCCACGTGACCTGGAAGTGTCTTCGGATGGCGCCGGCTCCCGGCCTCTTAAGTGAGATGAGCGCACAACCCTAGAGTCGGTCACGACTGGCCCGTACGGGCAGGGGTACCTTTACCTTTATGCCAAGAACAATGTCTAACAGGGATATGGGAAACACAAAAGGGGGCTTTGCCAGTCATAGCGAACAAGCAAAGTCTGTTGCTTGTTCCATTCAGAGACCATTTGAGGTGGTCATAGAGCCTATGGCAAACTCACAAAACATAAGAGATTCTTAAGGCCTCTTATTTGCAATTTAGCAGGTGCAGTTCTGCAATAAAATAGGGTGTGTTTTAATATATGCAATTATTTTACTAGATATTGTGCAAGGCCCCCTTTTGGTTAACCATAGGTAGTTTTGTATACATGACATAGCCGCCAGGGAAGACAAAAACACTGCAGTTCAAACATTTCAAGTCAGGACAGGGGACAAAAGTGAAGCCAGGCTGCACAACAACAGTGGCCATGGCATGGGAGTGAGAAGGGAGAGACATTGAGAGGGAGGAAGTGATGGTTTAAAACAACAACAACAGAAGTTTGAGAAAGGTACTATGGAAAATTTGACAACTCCACATCCTTTATTCTATCTCACATGATGCAGCTGAGGAATGGAGGAGGGAGACATTTGGGTACAGTGAGGAGAGACTGATAGTGATAGGAAGGAAAGTGGCTATTTTAAAGACCAGCAGAAGTTTATGTGTAGTAACACTGAGAGGAAAATGGCAGTTTCAAACAAAAGCAGATGTTTGAGTAAAGTTGGGATAAAAAGAAACACGGGGAAGGTAATTTTACACAATGGCAGAGGTTTGAGTAGAGCAAGCAGGGGGTGAAGTGGGGAGTGGCAGTTTAGAACAAGGTGTGAGTAGAGAGAGAGGAGAGCTGGAAAGGCTGTTGTGTTAACTTTTTGGTGTTAGCTCCTGTATTGTACCCATCACTCCTAATTCTCTGTGTTAAAATTGGTTTGTTTTATTAAAAAAAACCCTATCCCTTCCTGCCATCTTCTCTATATGGCCACCCTAGGTAGAAATGTGACCTACTCATAGAAGACTCCAGGATTTTAGCATACCTACTTTGCCATGTAGAAACAGAGCCATGAGTCTGAGGGAGGACCCCAAGGGCCACAAAAATTGATAGTATATTGCTTTAAGAAAATGCTACATCACTTTGAGAAAAAGCTATGAAACTGTTAAGAATGATAAAGCTTTGAACCTGCTGAGAATGCAAAAGCTCTTTCCCATGGGAAGAGAAGAAGCTAACATTTTTATCGCAGAACACACGCAGCTAAACACACAGGTTTACAAAGCACAATAGCTTCACGTAACAATGTTTCTGTATGGACAGCAAAACAGCCGATGCTTATGCTTATTGCGCAAGCATACTAACCTATAATAATAATAATAATAATAATAATATCTTTATTGTCATTGCCCCCTCTCAGGGACAACGAAATTACTTGACTGCTCCATAAAAACACTAATTAAAACAATACAGTATAATACAGCAAGGAAGATTAGATGACTTTCAAAGTCCAGGCTTCCCATTCAGGGCCGAGATCGCTCTGGAGAAGAAGCTGTTCTTAAGACGGCTCGTTCTTGTCTTCATCGTCCTGTATCTCCGTCCCGACGGCAGGAGCTCGAAGAGACAGTGACCAGGATGCGATGGATCTTTTACTATGTCCAGTGCCTTCCTATGGCACCTTGTGGCATAAATCTGCTCTAAGGTGGAAAGTGGGCAGCCAACAATTCTCTCTGCTGCCTTAACAACTCTGCACAACCCCATCCTGTCCTGGGTAGTACAGCTTCCGTACCACACACATAAGCCATAAGTGAGCACGCTCTCAATGGCACAGTGATAGAAGGCAAGCAGCAGTTTCTGCGGAAGATGGTTTTTCCTTAGAATTCTCAAAAAGTACAGTCTCTGCTGCGCCTTCTTCACAAGCCCCCTTGTGTTGACACTCCAGGACAGATCCTCTTGTAATTCAATGCCCAAAAATCTGAACGTTGTTACCCTCTCCACACAGACCCCATCAATCAAAAGTGGCTGGATATTGCTCTTCTGTCTCCTGAAGTCCACCACAAGCTCCTTTGTCTTCCTTGTATTTATGAGCAAGTTGTTAGCTCTGCACCACTCTGTCAGCCGCTCCACCTCATCTCTATAGTCCGTTTCACCCTCCCTTTCAGGGATGAGCCCAATCACGGTTGTGTCATCTGCAAATTTGACAACCCTATTACTAGGGTGAGCAGCGACACAATCGTACGTGTAGAGAATATAAAGGAGCGGACTGAGTACGCATCCCTGTGGTGTTCCTATGTTAGTCTTAAGCATTTTAGAGGTATAAGGGCCCAACCGAACCCTCTGGGAGCGGTCTGACAAAAAGTCCAGTATCCACCCACAAAGTGATAACGGAAGCCCCAGATCTTCCAGTTTAGACATCAGACGTTGTGGTAGAATGGTATTAAATGCCGAGCTGAAATCTAAAAAAAGCAGTCTGGCATAACCCCCCCGCTGCTCCAAATGTGCAAGGACGGCATGGAGGGCAATCGCCACAGCGTCCTCTGTCGATCTTTTCATTTTATAAGCAAATTGGAATGTGTCCAGTCCCTCTGGTAGGCAGGCAATGACATGATTTCGTACCAGCTTTTCAAAGCACTTCATGATTATAGGTGTGAGTGCTACTGGACGAAAGTCATTCAGATCTTCCGGGTTAGGTTTTTTTTGCTATTGGAACGATAATAGAGGACTTTAGGCAGGATGGAACAATAGCCTGGGCTAGGGATCGATTTAAAATCCCAGTGAAAACTCCTGCTAATTGATCTGCACAGTCTCTCAATACCCTTCCAGCTACCCCATCTGGCCCTGTGGCCTTCCTTGGGTTGATTCCCTTCAACACCTTCCTCATCTCTTCTTTTTCCACAGAGACTGCTACATTCCTTTGTACTGATGATGGTGATGGTAGTGATGATGGCAAAGCCTTCCCAGGGAGTGGTGGTGGTGGTGGTAAAGCCTCAGCAGGTGTTGCTGCAGATGTTACTTCAAAACGGGCAAAAAAGGCATTCAAATCCTCTGCGAGGGATGCCCCTCCCTCGTCTGCCAGGGAATCCTTGGATTTATACCCTGTTAATTCTTGTACACCTTGCCACACCTGCCTGGTGTTGTTACTTTGTAGATGATTCTCCAGCCGCTGTCTATACGCCTCCTTTGCTACACGGATACCTCTCTTTAGATCCGCTCTAGCTAAGCTGTACAGCGACTTATTTCCACTTCTGAAAGCAGTATTTCTTGCCTTTAGCAACCCCTGGACTTCCCTTGTCATCCAGGGCTTCCTGTTTGGGTAGATCTTTATCCGGCGCCTCTGTGTTACATTGTCAGTGCCTGAAATGTATCCCAACAATTAGGATGAGGTAATGTGAAATACTTATATGCATATGATTGGAAAGGGTTTTGTGAAGAAACTTATAAATAACCTCCCTAGACCACGAGCTGGGGGTTACAGTTCTTGCGGAAGGATCCGACCATAGCTGTCAACGTTTCCCTTTTTTTAAGGGAAATTCCCTTATTCCGAATAGGATTCCTCGCAAGAAAAGGGAAGAGTTGGCTGCTATGGATCCGACTGTAACCTATTGCTTCCTAAGTAATAAAATGGCTGGACTCTATCTCCTCCAGGTTCCTCAGTCTTATTGACAACGGGGGGGGGGGGATTATAGGGTTTGACCCCTTTCTACAAGTCCACCATTTAATTCAGATTTTATGTGAATGTATATAGGGGGGCAACAGAAATGCTACATTACTGCAGAATATGAACTGGGTGATAAGCCAGCATTGGTGGGGCTGCGGTTGGTTTAGATTTGTAGCTAACTCCCTCCCCCCCACTCCACTCCATTATAAACACCCCTCCCGTTACAGGTAACAGCAAAGATTAACAACGTTGCCCACTCAGGCCCCACTCGCAGCCCATATCCAGCCTTAAGTAGAAGTCTTATACCTTGTACTGAGTTTGCACTGAGCAAAAATAGCTTCTCTTAAAAAATACATTCCGCGCCCCCCTCGCATTAAACAAGACCTAAATTACGAAAAGCAGGCGCTCATCCCGATGCTGTAACTTACTACTCCTTTCTTTATTTTAGATGACAGCTGAAGGCAGCCCTGTTTAGCGAAGTCTTTAATATTTGATGTTTTACTGTGTTTTTAATATTCTGTTGGGAGCCGCCTAGAGTGGCTGGAGAAGCCCAGCCATATGGGCGAGGTATAAATAATAATAAAATTTATTATTATTATCATTATCATTATTATTAAAAATGCTGTATTGGATGTTTTTAGCGTTTGACGAGTGGCTGGGGAAACCCAGATTATTATTATTAATTATTATTAATAATAATAATAATAATAGAAATACTGTTGCCTAATCATAACTACCCTGAAACCCAGCAACGCTCTCCATGGGCAGCTCCCTGCTTTTCGCCCTGCGGCTCCTTTAAGAAACGTCTTCAGAAGAAACCCGGAAGTTGAGCTCTCGCATCCTCGTTCGTCACGGCGCGCCCCTCCACTTGGCGCATGCGCCGCTGGGGACGACGAGAGCGGCCCTTCCTCTCTCCCGGTCTTCTCTGCCGCCGCCTCCTCCCCCTCCTTCCCGGCACCTCCGGCGGTTGCTCTAATGGCGGCCCGGCCCGGCGGCCTCCCGGGGACGGCGACGACGATGTTGCGGCTGCTGGTGGCGGCCTTTCTCTTTGCCGCCGGCTCGCGGGCTTCGGAGGTGGCCGGGGGCGCCGCTAGCGGGGAGGCTGTGGGCGCCAGCGAGCGGTTTAAGATCGAGGGCCGGGCGGTGGTGCCGGGGGTGAAGCCCCAGGACTGGATCTCGGGGGCCCGGGTGCTGGTGGACGGCGAGGAGCACGTCGGCTTCCTCAAGTGAGTAGCAGCCGGGGAGAGAGGCTGCCGGGAGCGGAAGGCTTTGCGGGGAGAGGGAACGGATTTGTTTGCCTTTTTTAATTCAACCCCAACCCTCGGTCTCTCTCCCGTTTGGTCCCCACAACAACCTTGCCAGGTAGGCTAGCCTGACAGAAAGTGAGCCCCCCCCCCCCGAGGTAGGTTAGGGGAAATTCCAACTCGGGCCTCCCCATTCCTCGTCTGAGACTACTAACCACTGCATCATAGTACGAAGTTGCATCACCACCAACGTGTGCCTACAGAGACAGACAAATTTACTTGAAGAGATGGCTGTCTTTTTCTTCTGATTTCCCCCACACGTTTGAAATCTTAACAAATAAAAAAATTCCTTCCAGTACACCTTAGAGAGGAACTAAGTTTGTTATTGGTATGAGCTTTCGTCTGCATGCTTGGTATCTGATGAAGTGTGCATGCACACAAAAGCTGGTCTCTAAGGTGCTACTGAAAGGATTTTTTTTATTTTGTTCCAAGTACGGCAGACCAACACAGCTACCTACCTGTTTAAAATCAGGTTCAGAAAAGAGTCACCTTTCTTGAGCGCGGGGCAGTCAATCTTAGGGCATGCTTGTTGCCACTTAGATGAATGCAACAAATGTTGCTCATTTCAAAGGACAAAGAACTGGGAAACTTTTCCTCAAGCCTTTAAGGATACTGCTCTTTTTTCTGAACTCAAAAAGCACCGTTAAGCAATCACCAAACACCTCCTCTTTATTTCTGTAGTTTCTGTTTTCCAGCTTCTTGGTTTCTGCTGTGTACGGAGACACCTGCAGGTACCTGCAGTTGCCAGTGTGGTGTAGTGGTTTAGAGCGGTAGTCTCGTAATCTGGGGAAGCGGGTTCGCGTCTCCGCTCCTCCACATGCAGCTGCTGGGTGACCTTGGGCCAGTCACACTTCTCTGAAGTCTCAGCCCCACTCACCTCACAGAGTGTTTGTTGTGGGGGAGGAAGGGAAAGGAGAATGTGAGCTGCTTTGAGACTCCTTCAGGTAGTGATAAAGCGGGATATCAAATCAAAACTCTTCTTCTTCTACCTGCACCCTGTAATGTGCAAACATGAATCCTGACTGTTGTTTTCCGTAGAATGTGCATCCCCATTCTTAAAGTTAGCTTGTGCAGTAGTGTGCACATCTAATTGCTAGATAACATTATTCTTCTGAGATAGCAGGGTCACTGGGTGTTTTTTTGGGGGGGTGAGTGCTTTCTAGATTCTAGAATGTAGTTCTACAGGTATCTCTACTACCTAATAGGTGGTGCCTATTTCAGTAATGGCCAGTCTTGCACAACTCCTTTTCCACCTTGTGGTGTTGTGACCTCATCCTGCAAGGAGGTGTCCTGGAGCACAGAAACATATGTACATACTTTGAGTGTTGTCAGTTCCAGCTCCTCTTTGGAGACTCGAGTGCTCTGTATCACATATGTTTAGACTGAACATCATCCTGTATTTTAAAAAATGACAGACGATATGTGCAGTCAAGAGAAAGCAATGGCTATCCTTTCTATAGCAAAGATTATGCTCCTGCTCTTTATGTATAGGCAGGTTAATATTGAGAGCAAGATTTTTCTTGGATCCTTCTCAAGAGTTTTCTGGTTGAGAAACTGCGTCCAACAAAACTGTCTTTTCCATACATATATACACATAAGATGGTTTGAAAAAGCCATTCTGTACTTATGAGGATTGCCTTAGAACACTCAGTGTATCATGGCTGAGCCAAGATTTTCAATGGAAACGTCCAGCTCCCACTCTTACTTACAATGCCACTAAGCTGGTGCTGCATAGTACTTTAGTGAAATAGAGCATTGTGTTATGAATTAATAGGTAGGGTTGGTAATCCCCCTCTTGATAGGATGATAGCTCTTTGGTCTAATAAAGCTTTTTTGAGTTCTGACATGTAAAGCATCTGTAGCACATTTTAAATTATTGTAACTGTTCTGTGATGCAATTAAATATATGATAATTTTTATTTTTCAGGACAGATGGAAGCTTTGTGGTTCATGATGTTCCTTCTGGATCATATGTAGTTGAAGTCATATGTCCAGCTTATAAATTTGAACCAGTGCGAGTGGACATCACTTCAAAAGGGAAAATGAGGTGAGCGGCTATAGCTTTTTTTATATAGAATACTAAACCAAACTGATTTGCTATGGAAAACAGGGCTGGTTGGTCTGTTGGTAAGGCCTTAAACATTTTTGATGTTCTCTCAAATAAATAAATAGGCCTTAAAACTCCATAATTATTTGAATCCTCCACAGTTGCCTTCACTACAGCTCGTTTACTGCTGGCAAACCACAATCTGAAGCCTTGGATTGGTGGTGGTTTACGAACCTTCGTTTGTTTTAACTTTGGCTTGCTGTTATGTACAAACCCAACATCCTTCCATAACCATGGTTTGTTTGCACATCACAGATGTTCACCAAGCTAGAAAGGCATAGGGCTAGAAAGCAATCAAGCTTTAGAGAAACAAGCCATGCTTTGTTTGATCATCTTGGGGACAAATTTGTGGTTAATATGATTTGTTAATCAGACTGTGGCTTAGTGTTGGTTGTGAACCAAGCTCCTAAATTAATGTATCTGAAAACAAAACTTCTGCCAGGTGTGGTGTGATATATCATGAAAAATTTACTTTTAAAGATACACAAACTATATCTGAAGGGGTTGGATCTAGGCTTGCACATTTGGTCATGGAAAGGACCAAGATCCATTGGTGGCTTCTGCTGAAATAAGGAGGTGGTCATTTTAATAGATTTCCCTTTCTCCCTGCAGGCCCCAGCACCCCTTTCCACATTTCCAGATGCCCCCCCCAAAAAACCCTCCAGAGTACCTTCTCAGCAGTGCTGTAGGAACTGGCTAATGGGGAACTGACTAAAATAACCTCTTATTTTAACAGAGCTTTCTATCCACAAGTTAAAGCCACCTGGTTAAGCTAAGCTTAACTCAGTTTCTGTTTGGTGCTAATAGTTTACAGAATGTTTTTCAGCTATGTTTTCCTCACTGAGAATATCTGCACAGTGATTACAGTGGCTTACAAAGTTCTTTTGAGTCTATAATCTTTGACATTTAATGCTAGACATATGATCACTGCTAATTTGTTACATTTGTGAGATCTGTCAAACTTAATTTGTCTGATACTGGATTTTGCTAAATCTGTGATGAGTGTGTGTAAAATGGGTTGCTGTTGTTTTTCAGTAGCACCTGTTCTAGTTGCTATCTCCAAGGACATGCAGAATAAACTATTTTCAGGCCTCTCTTGGGAAAATAAAGTTTCACCAAGTAAACACATTTGTTGGGATATAGATGCACATCTAATGCAGAAATCTCTTATATGAGCAGGCGACCAAGCCACGATCCTATATACAATTATGGTACTTTCTTACAATCAAATTTTAAGCTGCTTAACTATTCACAGGATTATCACTTCAGTTCAAATGCAGTGATAGAGAAAATATCTAACCAAGATAATTTGTTGGGCTTTAATGGAGAAAGATACTTCTAAATGTCTTCTTCAGGGCAAGATTTGTGAATTACATCAAAACATCAGAAGTTGTCCGATTGCCATACCCGCTTCAGATGAAATCTTCTGGACCACCTTCTTATTTCATAAAGAGAGAGTCTTGGGGATGGACAGACTTCTTAATGAACCCCATGGTATGTATGGAAACAGGTGCATATGAACTGCTTGTTTGCCACTGATTAGCTGTTTATTGCCTATGTTTCAAAACCTATTTAAGGACCCTATTTGTAAGATTTAAGGGTAAACATTAAACAGATTATATGTTAATATGCCACTGTTAGAAGATAATCATTAAACAAGGCTTGTTTTCAGGCAGGCATCTCTTGGGTGCAGGAGAGGCATCTCTAGAGGGAGGGATGGTTACATCATCTTAACAGGGATTTCTTGTCATACAATCAGCTGGGGGGAAATTATGAAGCATTGTAGACCTAAATTAGCATCCCCAACTCCAGTTAATTTGCTATGCATTTGCAAAAAAAAAACAAACCCTCCAGCCCTATTGTATATAATATTTTTGAAGTAAACTACAAATGTGTAACTGTGTTTTGTAGTAGGAGTCTTAAAAGTGTGTTGATTTCTAGCTTGCCTCAGCTAGAAATTTCAGTTGAAACTGGAAGGCAGAGTGTGTGGCAGAGGAATGTGTTATAGGTTTGTTGTTGTTTTGAGGTTGAATATAAAACTGAAGGGCAGTTTGGGACGCTGGTTGCTAAAGCAACCACAGGTACCCATTAATCCTGGCTCAGTGCATATGGTAAAGGTAAAGGTACCCCTGACCATTAGGTCCAGTCGCAGACGACTCTGGGGTTGCGGCACTCATCTCTCTCTATAGGCCAAGGGAGCCGGCGTTTGTCTGCAGACAGCTTCCGGGTCATGCGGCTAGCACGACTAAGCCACTTCTGGCGAACCAGAACAGCACACGGAAATGCTGTTTACCTTCCCGCCAGAGCAGTACCTATTTATCTACTTGCACTTTGACGTGCTTTCGAACTGCTAGGTGGGCAGGAGCTGGGACCGAACAACAGGAGCTCACCCTGTCGCGGGGATTTGAATCACCTACCTTCTGATTGGCAAGCCCTAGGCTCTGTGGTTTAGATCACAGTGCCACCCGCGTCCCAATGCATATGGTAGGACTTGTTAAATGGAATAATTGAACTAGCCTAGATACAGATGCTTCAGTTATGCAGCACATTAAAAAAAAATTAAAATACCACACGCTGTGATACTTGGATATAGATCCACTCTCCCCTTTATTTGTATATTGTTGAATAATAAGTTAGTGTCTATTTTGACTGCTAAAACCCTGCCAGAAGAAGTGGTTTCTCTGCTGCAGTAGTAATCAAAGGATCTACTCAAGGAGAGTAGATCTTGACTGGCTCAAGACTATGGTCATTGAGCCCCAACATGGAGTGTTTTCACCATATTTTTCATTTTTGGTGAGATTATTGGAATTTCTGTGCAGCCTCAGGCATATGTAGCTGCCTTTGGAGCTGTTGACCCCATCTAAGTATGTCACTGAGATGCGCCACTTGTATATCACTGTAAACCATGGTTAATATTTTACCCACAATCCTAGGTTTGGGTATTAATCTGATTCACGGAGTCATAGTTTGTTTCCTGGTGGCCATTCACAATATAACTTTTGAGGGATTCTTCTTTTATTATCTATGGTACAATACGGCAATATTAGAACTGCTGCATAACAGAAGAAATACTAACATTTTTTTTTAAAAAATCTCCTGTTTAAGGTTATGATGATGATCCTTCCATTGCTGATCTTCGTATTACTTCCTAAGGTTGTCAACACAAGTGATCCTGACATGAGGCGGGTGAGTAAGCTTTGCGAGGGTTAACACTGCAAATATTGTATCTGAAGAAACCAAACCAGTCCAAATAAATATTACAGTCCAGAAAGTGTCTGGGAATGGTTTTTCTATTACCACTAAGATAGAAATACAGCTGTGGGCCAGAAATACAAGCTCTCTAATAATGCTTAATTATTCAAATCTTTATACAGAAAACATCAAATTCTAAGAGATGCTAAAGCTAAATTGTGTGCAGTGTAAACTTTGTATAATGTATTCAATGTATTATTTTCAGTCAGGGATAAGGTAGAAAGTGAAAGAACACAAAGAGAGGGCTTTAAGAGGATGGAGAGAGATGTAATATGAGGAAAACAAAAAAAAATTTTTTTCCTTCCAGTAGCACCTTAAAGACCAACTAAGTTAGTTCTTGGTATGAGCTTTCGTGTATCTGAAGAAGTGTGCATGCACACGAAAGCTCATACCAAGAACTAACTTAGTTGGTCTTTAAGGTGCTACTGGAAGGAAAAAAAATTTTTTGTTTTGACTATGGCAGACCAACACGGCTACCTACCTGTAACTGTAATATGAGGAGACCAGGAAGCTGCAGCCTTAGTGTCATTGGACTGAATGAAACTAGTGTCTGAGAGCTGGTGTGTGTTAGGACAGTCCGCTTCATCTCAACAACTTTCCATTCCAGCCCACAAAAGGGACCAAGATCTGTTTGATCCCACCCAGACACAATCATACAAGATAACTCTTAGCTGCCCACTCATGCCGTTATTGAGAAGCAACAGAGAGTTGTACTTGGACATCTTTCATCAGTTTTAGGTTGCCTTTCTGGTTTGGTTCTAGGAGCAGTAGAGGCTGTTGCAACAGCCTCAATTTCTGCCAAACCTCTTTGGGTGTGAGCCAACAGCATCCACTCTTTTTCCTGCTGGCAGAAGCAGCAGCTGCCTAAAGATTCCTTGCTGCTGATATTAGGAATTAGCATGAGTCTGTTGGCTTATAGGTGGTGAAGAATGTTACTCAAGCAGAGCCCACTGGGCAGAAAAATAAGTATGTCTTGGTTCTGGATGGGGAGCATGTGTAGTTTTCTACCATCATTTTGATTTCTTGGGCTGCACTGATTCCTTCATCTGCCCATTCAGTGCTATGGCCATTTCGCCACTAGTTTGTCATGAAAACAGAGGCACTCATTTTGAGTTACAAAAATAATCTACCAGTCTCTTCCTATGTTGAATGAATGTCTCTGAGACTATTTCTGATAATTTGTGTTATCGTCTCCTTTTCTGGCCTATTGCAATTAAAACAAGAATTCACATCCTAGTCACGTTCTTCTGTGACAAATCCATTATGACAGAAAGTTTTAAATATTATATTTATTAAATAATCCTAATTTATTGTCCTTTCACCATGCGTTATGCCGAATAGCGGAAGGCTAGAACAAAATGGAGATTCAAGGTGTTTACTAAATCTTCTTTATTTAGCAGTATCTACTGTTTGTCTTTGGCTGCTGCTTTTTGGGGTTCAGTTGGTATTAATTTCCTTTCCTTCTAAATGACCACTGTCTTCAGTAGTTCCTTACAGGTTTCACATTATTTTTGAGTTAATAGGTATAACATTCTAGATCATGAGATAGATGTTTAAATCTTCCATTTTAACTCTGGCTGCACACTTATCTGAGAATAAAGTGGAACTTACCTCTGAAAACTTGCAAAAGATTGCATTGTAAATGTTTAATATAAGGTTAAAAGTGGAGGCAGATCAACTGCTTGATCTGATGCATTTGCTGATGTGAATCAACATGCGATCTGCTCTCTTGGGCAAGAAATTGATTGCCTAATGGAAAAGTGTAGTTGACAGAATCATGGACCATGTCCTCTGTGGAAGACATTGGGTAGGCTGCAATAGATGTAAAGTGTTCTGTTCAATTTTGAAAGGCTAGGAAAAATTAAATGACCTACCTCAAATCAGGCCCAGATCTTTTAGCAGACATATTTTAATAGCAGGCAACTGTTGGAAGGAAATAGCTTTTCAAAAAGATGCTTGACATATATTGCCATGATAGTTCAATTTGTTTTAAACAATTTTTAAGAACCAGTGTGCCAAATTTTTTAGCATTTAAAAAGAAACTTTTAAAATTTGAAATTGGGAGAGATTTCAACCAAACTCATCTTTTAAAATTTTAATATGGCAATCCTTTATCCTGTAACACTACTTTAGACATGGTTATCTCTGTTTTTTTGCTTTTAGAACTCCCTTTTCATTTATTTATATCAATATAACACAAGAGGTTTTTTTTAAGTTGTAGTTTAGGCTGTGGCTGTATAAAGAGTCTATAGCGGGGGTATATGGGTAGAGAGCAGCTGCAAAATGACACCACTACTGACAGAACAATTAACCAAATTGGCGTATCTTTACGATTTGGAAATGGTTTTACTTAATACCTTCTTCTCTTTTTGTATGCATTTAGGAAATGGAGCAATCAATGAATATGTTGAATTCTAACCATGAGCTGCCTGATGTGTCAGAGTTCATGACAAGACTTTTCTCTTCAAAATCTTCTAGCAAGTCCAGTGGTAGTAGCAGTAAAGCAGGAAAAAGTGGGGCAGGAAAAAGGAGGTAGTTGTTTGTTTCTCTGGAGCCACAATTTGCACAGCTCTGTTATGTGGTATCATCTATATGTTCTGTGGAAGAACAAAAAAGCCACTACTGTAACCTAAATCCAATGTGAAATTGGACATGATACAACTGTTGTGTGTGCTGTAGCTTTTTAACCTATTTAAATATCTTGTTCTTTAAACACATGGGGACATTGCTTCACTTCTGTATCTCTGTAAAGACCGATGAAGAGTTAACTCCTTTGTAGAGAATGACATTAAAGAATTTAAATTATGTGAAATATATTGATGATTCTTAAAACATCACTGTAAAGCATCTGATTTCAAGAAACCAAGTGTCTTTAACCCACTGTTCTTAACTTACGTAGTCTATAAATGCACAATATTTTTCTTATTGAAAGAGAACCTCTTTTGATTGATTTGTTTTTATTTGAAGCATTTTTACACTGCTCCTCGGGTGAAAAAGTGTCCCATAGCTGCTTACAAAGGTCAGTAAGAAGACAGCTCCTGACTTTGGGCATAGAATCTAGAACATACAACAATGTAAGGAAAAGGGAGGAGGAAAAAGATAAATCCAGGCAGTACTTCAAAATTACAATGTACTTAAAGTTGGAAGCAGGAATAGAAGCAATTAAAGAGTTGAGAACTGCTTGTAACAGCAAATATAGTGGCCCTGATTCCCTTCTCTCTTTCCTTTGGTACCAGTTCTTAAATTGCCACGCTAGTTTTTGTGGAGTACTTGTGGTTTTCCTTTTCATCATGGAAGCATTTTTGAGGGGAAACTGTCCTACTGGGAGTGCCCTCACGTACGATCCCTTGCTGCTTAGAAACCACACATTCTCTTGCCTACCTTCCACCACTATAACATATTAACAAAAGCTTTGTGAATGTAAGTCTACACTGGTTTATCTAAAATGTTTTGGATAAAAATTGTTGACCATTTCTGTGCTTGAGACACTAGTTGTTACCTTGCGCCTTCTTAGCAGAAACAACAGAAGAACTTAATGCTGTAGCAAGTATGCGCAACAATCAACAGACAAGAATGCTGGCAGGCAAAGGAAACTGATACCCTAATCTCACATGTTTTATAGGGATTCTAAACCTGTGGCCCTCTAAGATGGTGGTGGACTTAAATTCCTATCAGCTCTGACCTGTGGTCAAGCTGGCCAGGAATGATGGGAGTAGTAGTACAGACACATCTGGAGCTCCACAAGTTCTTGATTCATGGGCTAGAGCAGGCTTCCTCAACCTCAGCCCTCCAGATGTTTTGAGACTACAATTCCCATCATCCCTGACCACTGGTCCTAGCTAGGGATCATGGGAGTTGTAGGCCAAAAAACATCTAGAGGGCCGAGGCTGAGGAAGCCTGGGCTAGAGAGTATAAATGGTAGATGAAGTGCTGAAGGACAGGAAGTTTAGTTTCTGCCTTGTGAGAGAGGCATCATTCCATTCTTGGCTAGAGCCTCTAAAATGCAGTGCATAGCCAGTAGGCTTGGACACCCAACAGCCTAGATCAGGCATGGCCAAACATGGCCCTCCAGCTGTTTTGGGACTACAACTCCCATCATTCCTAGCTAACAGGACCAGTAGTCAGGGATGATGAGAATTGTCGTTCCAAAACAGCTGGAGGGCCAAGTTTGGCCACCACTGGCCTAGATGTTAAACAGCGTGGGAAACAGAATTGACATTTGTTGGACCCCAAAGCCATGGAGCCAAGCAACAATATCCTAGTGTTACTTTCTGGTAGCAATCCTCCAACTCACACCTCCTTGAGTTGCTAATGAAGAACAATTCAATGATGGTCTAGAGCCACTGAGAAGTCAAGGAGAACCAACAAAGTTGCATCCCTGCCCTCTGGACTCTCTCTTGACAGAGGCCATCCATTAGGACAACTTCGGCTGCCTCTGTGCCAAACCGAAGCCTGAAAGAAAATTAGAATGGATAATTTGCTTTCTCCCGCAGTACCTGCAGCTGGCTAGCCTTGCCCAGGAAAAGATCATTGGAGATTGGATGGAAGCTTTTTAAAACCTCTTCAAGAGGGGTTACACCACCTCTTTCAAGGCAGTGGGTATAACAGCTTGGCACATTTTAAAGGACAAGTTCATGAAGGTGACTTTCAAAGGCCCTTTGAATACATGGTATGTCCAGAAGTTATGCTATCAATATTTGATGGTATTGAAGGTCTTGGAAATTTGTTGCACCCACTCTTTCTATATCTCAGCATAGATGGTTGCTTGGGATTGCATGTATGTCTTTCCACTGCAAAGCTTGAGACCTAGGGAAGTGGTGGTATCAGCAACATGAATGTGTGGGACCCAAAGTCTTTCCTTCCAAAATTCTAGGCTGATCCCATTGTCTTTTTCTAGAAGAATTATATGTTGTGCTGCATCTAGAGCAATTGGACCCTAAACTGATTATTATTACAGAATGAATTGCTCAGTCCAAAGCTGATAATGAGACTTTAAGAGTTGTTTTGAGATTAATTCTACCCATGACTAAATTGTCTCAATTTGGGATACTTTTAAAGGGTCTGCTGGGGCCATGTAATCAGCATTAGCCTTTAACACGAAGGGGTGGAATTAATTGAACAACTAAATCATCTGGGGTGTTTTCACAGACTGAAATAACTTAATCAAACATTAATAGCAGCAGGGGAGAAGTTTTATATCTGAGACACAAAATAGAAAAGGTGCTGGTTTATACAAATCACGGTTATTGCAGAAAGGAGAACAAAGCTCACTGCCTTTTAGCATGAAGACCAGCACTGAACCAATATGCCATTTATCACAACTGCTCATTGAAGAAGTTGGTGGGGGCAGGGAGCAATTGAAGCATTTGAAGATTATTACAGTGCTGCCTGTGACTCTCGAATTCAAATGAATCCAGATATATAAATCTACATGTCTTCATAGAAGTTCCTTTGCTCTCAAATGAGCATAGAGCATTCTTAGACAGGATTTCAAAAAATAGCGGCTGCACAGGACTCTCAATGTCTTCCATAGGAAAGGCTAATTGCAAAAGCTTTCCGTTTGCTGAAGTCTGCTGGGGAACCTGTGGCCCTTCCGATGCTGTTGACTCCCAGCTCCCATCAGCCCCAGCAAGCATGGCTGATGGTCAGGGATGATGGGAGTTTTAATTCAACAAGAGCTGGAGGGCCACAGGTTTCCAGCCCTTCTGCATTGGTTTGTGTGATGGGTCTGTACGATGGAATGTTCCTACGCTTGCATTCTAGAGTGGTTGAAGGAGTCATATGGAGAAATGGGTAGGAGAGCAAACCCCATTGACCTGCCTGGCTTGGCTCAAGATAGCCAGTGGGAGGCAGTTATGGAAGAAGCACACAAATCCGCTTTGCGATCTCTCACATAGCAACATGTGGAACGGTGGGCTAGTGCCGAGTTCATTGGCGTGGCTCTTTGCTGCACGGGCATGTTTTTCAAATTACACCTTGTTGATAATAGATCAGATCAGTAAACAGAGCCCTCCAAGGAAATGAGACAACATTCCAAACTCATTCACATGATGTTGGTAACAGAGGTTCTGTTCAGAATGCAAGTGTCTCCTAGCACTTGCCAAGGGTAGGTGTGCAAACTGAAGGAATTTGAATAGGACAAACAATTATGAAGTGGATGGAGAAAAGAGACCAAAAGCACTGCAAAGCAGAATCAGAACACCTCACCTGCAGAGGCAGAATTGGTCTTTATGAATGTATTTATTTTATTATTGCTCCTACTGCATATATAGCAATTGCCAGATGGTGATGTCTACAAGAAAGGAGGATGTGAACTACGGCATTGTGTTCCAGATATGGAAGGCGTTCACTTCTTAAACATACACTATCTCTGAACATGGCAGAGTAAATTATTCCAGCAATTCTAATGTACAAAGAGTTGTATTCTCTACCATCCTGACTCCCTAAAGCTACCCTACTGGATTCCTTGTTTGTGTTTCCTAGATACCATTCATCCCATTCATCATAAACAATCATGTAATAATTTCTTTATATGTAACTCTCTTACATGCAGGGAGTGGGATCACTCTTAGTTAATGGTATATACAAACTTGGCCAGCGAAGACACTGGACGTTAAAAGCATCATCATTTCTAATGTAACCGACTGCATTGTAACAATGGCCAGAATCCAAAGTGGCAGGCATTGTGTTATGGGTACATGTGGGGAATCTTCAGCTTTCTCCTTCCAGTTACTCTCCCTCACCCTCTCCAAAAAGTCCACTGAAAGTCAGACCCTTTAGAGCAAAACCCAGTTAGGTACATGGGTATCAACCACCTCCCTCGCATACATGCACACCTGCAATTGTTTCTCATGCATACATGGGCCAATCTTGATCACAGCCAATGTGATTTAACGTTCAGTTAAAATCTGTGGGCCAAAGTATGGCAGTTTGCTTGTTTGTGCCATCAATATGCACAGTGTTTTACAGAGCTGAATGAGATAGGTCTCTGCCTGGAGTTTATAATCAAAGAATAAGAAGAAGAAAAAGAGGCGGTCAGTTAAGCTACATGTACTCAGCTGCATTTACAGCAGAAAGCATGGGAATGTTCCACTGTCCAAATAGAATTGGATAGCAATGTATTGCTCTGGTTTCCTTTGGACCACATCAGCAAGGCTGAGAGGAGGGTTGTGTCACCTGGACGGCCCAGCACCTCCATACACACTACCTAGGCTTGCAGTGAATTTTGCTTCCAGGTTTAATTCAGAAAGGAAGTGTGCCTCAATTATTAAAAGTTTGAGAATCATTGGATTGGAAGGTATGAAATTGTTCTACTGATTGTTTAATATTGTATCTCAAAAGAGGAGATCTTTAAGAGATTGTTAATTTAATTATCTAGACTGAGATTAAAAATTGTTCATAATTGATGATAAAGTTAAAACAATTTACCCTGTTTAATCCTCCCTAGCTAGTACTCCTAACATATGGAGTTGCTTCCCCATTCCATTCAGCAAGAAAATAATTTATCAAAATTCTAGCAGGCTTGGATATAGGACCCCACCTTCCCATGCAATCTGTAAAGCAGCTGCCCTTGGAAATGCGTTTATCTTGTAGCAATTATCTTGTCCTGCCTGCTTCTTTCATAGGCGTAGGCGTTCCAGGCAAATATATACTTACTCAGCTAGCTGTGACATGTCTAGCCTTCTCTTCACTTGGGTAGTATGGCACAAAGCAGACATAACCCTACAAGAGCTGCGAGAACTAGCAATTAGCTTTTGTGGCAAGCAAATGGACCAGTGGGTCTGGCTAATGAAATGTGAGCCTCTTTAGTGGAACTATGGTGGTTCCATGACTTTACTAACGTCTTAAAACAGCCTTTTTCAACCTTGGGTTCTTGGATGTTGTTGGACTACAACTTCCATAATTCCTAGCTAGCAGGACCAGGGATCAGGAGATGATGGGAGCTGTAGTCCAACAACATCTAGGAACTCGAGATTGAAAAAGCCTGCCTTAAAGAAATAGTGTCAGTTGACATAAAAGGCGGATCCGTTCATATTGAGATTACCGGGGCTTATTGCTGAGCGGGGCTGGTGTGAAAGAGCTATTTGTGTTATCCAGGGCCCATAGGCAATGGACTCTCATTCACTGAAGGTTTTTAAATGGGTTGGGTGGTCATCTGTCAGGGATTCTTTAGCTATAATTCCTGCATTGCAGGAGGTTGGACTAGATGGGCCTTGGGATACCTTCCATCTCTACAGTTATATAATTCTACATTTTGATGGCATATATGCAGCTGCTGCTCTTAATTTCTCTTATAATAGCAGCGCTTTTTGAGCTCATGCTGTTGCAGGAATTAGGGTGACCACATGTATTCCAGCAACTAGCTGAGGCAGTAGCTGATTGCGAATGGTGCCTCCATGTGAGCCTGACCTAGTAGTTCAGACAGACACACAGGTAACCCTATAAGGCAGGGATGGAGAACCTGTGCTATTCCAGGTGTTGCTGGAACCCAGATCCCATTATCCCCAACTAGCATGGCCAACAAATTTTGTAGGGCCGCAAGTCCCCCATTCCATAACATCATAAGAATAGCTTTGCTGGATCAGACCAAAGGTCCATCCTTTCAGTGGGAGCCTCCACAACCCACAAGTGGGACCTGGATGCTATACATGGGCTGACGTCTAACCACCGAAATGCATTAATTACCAGTAAAATCTCAGTAAGAAGCTGAAGGTATTATTTTAATTAAATCATATTATATTGCATAACAAGGACATAAGAAGATAGGAAGAGCCTGGAGGATCAGGCATGTGTCCCATCTAGTGCAGCATCCTGTTCTCACAGTGGCCAATGAGATGTGTGAAAACCTGCAAGCAGGATCCAAGCACAAGAACACTCTCCCCTTCCATGGTTTCCAGCAGCTGGTATTCAGAAGCATATTGCTTCCACGATCCATGGGAGCAGAGCATAACCTCCATCATGACTAGTAGTCTGAAATCCTAAGATGAAGGACAGAATAGAAAATAATAATAATAATAATAATAATAATAATAATAATAATAATAATAATAGATAGATAGATAGATAGACTTATCATCTGTGAATTTGTCAAATTCTGTTTTAAAGCCATCCAGGCTGGTGGCCATCACTGTGTTTGGGCAGGGGTAGTGGCCAGGTGTGGGTGTGGGGGTGTGGGTTGCAAAGGTGTCAGGGTTGGTTTGCAGAGCGAGCAGGTGTGTGTGTGTGTGTACGTGTGTACACAAGGGAAAGAACATTGGTATGTTTGCTAGTCCAGTCAAGAACGTCAGGTGGCCTCATATTGACACGTGAAGAGTGATTTGCAATTTGTTTAAGAACAAAAAAACAGCAGAGAAAGGAAAAGGGCTTCAATGTAGTCAAGGCAATGTCCTTTGTCTGTCTTTTGTGGGTAAATGTTACACTTTCCCCTTCTGTTGCCCTCATTAAAAATGAAAGGCAATAAAAAAGGTCTACCTTTAGGAACCCGCTGCTAAAAAGGACAATTTCGCAGGCAATTTACAAATCATCTTTCCCTACTGAGTCTCTTCTGATAAAAGCTATTTTTCTGTGATGAACCACAAATAAACCCTACACTTTGGAACTCATTTGGTGGCCCCATTTCTATACCTTTGTAATAAATGGTTAATGAGCCAGATTGCAGCCATTTGCTATCAGTGTCTTTCCAGCTAAACTTTGTCCTGTACCTGCTGCTCCCCTGATAGGACGAAATGACTGTTTCAAAGACAATTGCTTGCAGGATTTCGGCATCGGTTTTCTTTTAAATGGATTCATGCTGCTTATTCTCTGTTGTATATTTAATGTTCTCCCTGAAGTTAACATCTCTATATTTTTATTGCCTAATTTTTATATCACTTTCTAAGACAAGAGTTCACATAAGCTATCTAGAAGCAGACGTGTGGGATATTAAAGTAGTATATTCAGTGCTGAAGTAGGACATTAATAGGAAATTATTCCTCTTGCTTTTTGCTACAGCCTGAGTACTTCAGAAATCACAGCTCATTTGCTCCTTTTATTCCTGTGAGAACAGAGCAAGAAGCATAAAAATATTATATTTTCTTGTGTGTTAATGAGTTGTTCAGCACCAGGAAAATGTGGACCCTATAACTGAAATAATTATTACAAAGTCCGGCAGTCCCCAGACTGCTCAGGAAGACTGTGATGATGATGTACCTAGGCCCACCCTATACTGAGACCTTACTAGAGTCTTCAGAAGTTGTGCCATGACTGACTCACAAGTGGTTCATGACTTAAGATGAACCACACCAGCGCCACCATTTTATTTTACAGTGGTACCTCGGGTTAAGTACTTAATTCGTTCCGGAGGTCCGTACTTAACCTGAAACTGTTCTTAACCTGAAGCACCACTTTAGCTAATGGGGCCTCCTGCTGCTGCCGCGCCACCGGAGCACAGTTTCTGTTCTCATCCTGAAACAAAGTTCTTAACCTGAAGCACTATTTCTGGATTAGCAGAGTCTGTAACCTGAAGCGTATGTAACCTGAAGCGTATGTAACCCGAGGTACCACTGTATTTTATTTTGTTGTGTTTCAGTTCTAGTCTACACATGTCGCAGAATGAGGTGGAAAAGAGGTGATACAATGGGCAGTACCACTTCATATTTCAGGCTGGGGGTCATCAAGTTCATATATAGGAGGATGACAAATATCATGCCTCTCCACAGTGGCTAGGAATCTGACCACCCATCCACATGTTCCCTGGGCCACTGCTCTGGGCGGCTGGCCAAGGTGCCTCGGCAGAGGAATCTGGTTGCTGGCATGGGCTGTCACAGCAGACCTGTGGGGGGCCCCACCCTAGTTGGCTCAGAGGGAAGGAATATGGAGAGAGCAAGTGAGAGTTGCAGGAGGGGGGAAATGAAGGAAGGGAGGAAGGAGGCAGAAGTGAAAGCAGCAAGCAGAGGAAGGCAGGCAGACCCACGGAAGAAGGGAGGGAGGTTGAGCAGAGGAGACCCAATCCCATGTCCATGGAGGAAGTCACAGACAGAGCTGCAAAGATGATGAAACATAAACTTCTTGAGTTTCTGGTCCATCGTCTCTCCTGGCTTCGGAGGTGCTGATACAACCTTCACATACAAATCTTCACATAAAAGACATGTTGAAAGGGGAGGCCATAGCTCCCCTCTGCTGTTTCTCCCCAGTGCACCAAAGTATGGATCACTCACAAACACATTTGTTTGCAAACACACTTAAGCACTTGACAGATCATGAGGTGACAAGTTATGGCAATAGCTCTGGATGCAGGAGGAAGAAGCAAAGGTGACAGGGCGGGTAATATGGAGCTTTTCCACAATAGTCAGCCATCAGTGCACATGAAGGAAACTAGTACAGTGGTACCTCGGGTTACATACGCTTCAGGTTACATACGCTTCAGTTTACAGACTCCGCTAACCCAGAAATAGTACCTTGGGTTAAGAACTTAGCTTCAGGATGAGAACAGAAATTGTGCTCCGGCGGCGCGGCGGCAGCAGGAGGCCCCACTAGCTAAAGTGATGCTTCAGGTTAAGAACAGTTTCAGGTTAAGAATGGACCTCTGGAACGAATTAAGTACTTAACCCGAGGTACCACTGTAGTGCTCTCTAGCATGCCCCATTTCCCTCTATTGATAAATAGTTCAGGTGCAATATGCAGTAGTATTCAACTCATGTATTTTCTTTTTTATAGTATATGTATTGTGTGTTATTTATGCATCTTTAATACTTGTCCTAAATTAATGTATTGTTTCTCACCGGTGCTCGGGTGTGGTCCTTGACAAAGATGCCAAGCCTTGACACTAGCCCTTGCAGCTCTTCCTTCCGTATTGATCCTCCTAGCTATTTTTGGACAGGAATTGGAACAGGGATCATTCTGTTGTCCCTCCCTCCCCAAACCAGTTGATTCCACACTAGTGCTCCACCCCCCGCCACCCCCTGCTGAGATTCACTATTCATAATAATTTCATTAGGGATAACTTTCTTACAATGAAGGGAACTTTGGCCTTTAAGGATGCCTATTTGTGGATACGTGTCAGAGTAAAGTCCACCGACCAGAAGACTGATACATTGGAAATGTAAAGCTTTGTGAAGACAGCTGGCTTTTCCACAGTTAAGATAGAGATCTTGGGCTGAGCTGTTTACCTAGACTGTAGCAGTAGGCAAAGTGCATATCCAAGTAACTACCCCATAGATTAATGTGCAGCTCTCACCTGGCCGGTTGTCAGTTTAAACAAGAAAGGTAAGATTATTCTATTCTCTTTATTTTGTTCAGTTCCCTAATCTAAAGCTTCCTTCTATATTTACTGAAGAACTTTAATGTCAGAAACACTAAAGAAGTATTCTTTATTCTGGGGAGGAAAAACATTTGACCCTGTCTTTCCACCCTTTATGAAATCCTGTTTTGGTTGTAATGAATTTATGTGTTTTACTGGTTTTCATAATGCTTATTATCTTTTTGTAAACTGCCATGGGAACCTAGGGTGAAGGTTGGGTAAGAAATCTTACAAGTAATTCAATCAATCAATCAATCAATCAATGTAAGAAGCCTCTTCTAGGGTTGCAGTCTTATACACACTTAACTGGAAATAAATCTCGCTGAACTCTTTGGAACTTACTTCTGAGTGGACATACAGTATATAGGATTAAATTTCTCAAAATTAATGAGAATTTGAATCTGGATCAAATTCATGCAGTGGAACTATAATTTTGTACAGGATTGCAGCCTTAGTCATAGAAAATCATGAGCTCATTTTGAGATCACTGCTGGTGCTTTATGTGAAAATGTATTCAATATTTGGGGTGAGGGGGCACACATTGCTTTTGGAAATATACCAAAAGAGTAATTTCTGCATAGGGAAGACACAGCTCCCTCCCAAATGTGATAGGAAATTGTATATTACTGTTTGGGATTAAGTTAACAGTTTGAAAGGTGTTGAAATTAAGAACA
Organism: Podarcis filfolensis; assembly: GCF_964270895.1. Taxonomy (NCBI): domain Eukaryota; kingdom Metazoa; phylum Chordata; class Lepidosauria; order Squamata; family Lacertidae; genus Podarcis; species Podarcis filfolensis. Next base: position 95,562,645 of record NC_139604.1, read on the forward strand.
AGTTGGCTTAAAGTACATTTTAAAGCTTCATGGAATCCAAAGAGTTTTTTAAAGTGTAAGTGGTGGTTTGTACTTCTTCTTGTTGTTGTTGTTTAGTCGCTTAGTCATGTCCGACTCTTCGTGACCTCATGGACCAGAGAACGCCAGGCACTCTTGTCTTCCACTGCCTCCCGCAGTTTGGTCAAACTCATGCTGGTAGCTTCGAGAACACTGTCCACCCACCTCGTCCTCTGTCGTCCCCTTCTCCTTGTGCCCTCCATCTTTCCCAACATCAGGGTCTTTTCCAGGGAGTCTTCTCTTCTCATGAGGTGGCCAAAGTATTGGAGCCTCAGTTTCATGATCTGTCCTTCCAGTGAGCACTCAGGGCTGATTTCCTTAAGAATGGATAGGTTTGATCTTCTTGCAGTCCATGGGACTCTCAAGAGTCTCCTCCAGCACCATATTTCAAAAGCATCAATTCTTCGGCAGTCAGCCTTCTTTATGGTCCAGCTCTCACTTCCATAAATCACTACTGGGAAAACCATAGCTTTAACTATACGGACCTTTGTTGGCAAGGTGATGTCTCTTAATGAGCAACAAAACATGAACCCTGATGGGCACTTGTCCATATATAAAAGACTGAAGTGTTGAGGCTTGAAAACACTGTCATTTGGACATTATGGTGTGGAGTAACAATCATCTCCACATACACTTGTCCAGAGCTGATGTTTCTGGATGCTTAAGTTCTTTATTTCTGTGCAAAGGCTTCCTTTCAGATGTGGTCCAGGGAATACAGCACATCAGTTCTGATAAAGGAGAGGTGTGCTTTTTAAAATGGAAACCTTGACATGACATTATTTTCTATCAGCTCTTACCGTGCACTCAATTGTGCTATATCACACTGATTGATAGCAAAACAAGATGAAACGACTTCTGTGTGACAGGAAAGTTCTACATGTCAAAGAAGTAGTCTGCCACAAATGCACTGTGACATGTTGAAAAAAAGCCCTGTGTTGCCAAAGAGAGGGGGAAAAGCCCCTTTTTTGGCAGATCTTGAATGCTGAAACCAGGTGTTTCAATTTCTCTTCAAGAATTTCTCTCTGGATGCAATCAATCTTTTAATGCTAAATGCCAGCCTCTGTTATGTTTTCAGCATCCATCAACCTGAGTGAAAGGCATCTTCAAGGGAGAGAATGAATCTGGAAAAGTCAGTGGGATGTTTTCTGCTGCTATTCTTTCAATGTGGACTATGGACAACTGCAGAAAAGGCCTTTGAACTTGCTAATTCTCATCTGATTCCACCAGGAGGCTATAAGAGACTGATCAACATTAACGCAGAAGGTAATTGTGGTATGCCGGGTATGTGTGTGATTTAGAAAAGGGCAATCAAAATTACGGAGGGATTGATGAATGTTCCCTATGAAGAAATGCAAAAGTGGGGGTTTTTAGAAGGGGAAAAAAAGTATTTTCAGGATGTGTGCAGAGAATTGGTACAGAGAACATTGACAAAAACGTGTTTTATCCCTCTCCCATAATACTAGAACTCAGGGTCTCAAGATGAAATAGATTGGCAGTAAATTCAGGAAGTCCTTTTTCACTTATACTAACTTAAACAAAGCACTTCCACAAGATGTGGTGATGGTGACCTTTGGCTTAGATGGCTTTAAAAGGAGGATTGGGCAAACTCATGGAAGACAGGGGCTATTATTTAGCTAAATAGAACCTTCCTATATACAAAGGCAGGAAGCTCCTTGCCATGGATACCACCATGGATACCTACAGTGATGAGTCCAGGAGGGCCTCCAAGCTACAAACTTGGTCATCTCACCTCTTATACACCCTGCCAATCACTGGGCTCTGCAGGTGAGGGCCTCCTACAGATACCGTCTTATCAGGAGGTCTATTCCATACAATAGGGACACAGGTGGCGCTGTGGGTTAAACCACAGAGCCCAGGACTTGCCGATCAGAAGGTTGGCGGTTCGAATCCCAACGATGGGGTGAGCTCCTGTTGCTTGGTCCCTGCTCCTGCCAACCTAGCAGTTCGAAAGCACGTCAAAGTGCAAGTAGATAAATAGGTACCGCTCCGGCGAGAAGGTAAATGGCGTTTCCGTGCGCTGCTCTGGTTTCACCAGAAGCGGCTTAGTCATGCTGGCCACATGACCCGGAAGCTGTACGCCAGCTCCCTTGGCCAATAAAGCGAGATGAGCGACGCAACCCCTGATTTGGTGACGACTAGACCTAATGGTCAGGGGTGCCTTTACCTTTACCTATTCCATACAATGGAGGAATCAGGCATTTCATGTTGTGGCACCCACCCTTTGGAATCCCCTACTCTTGAATATTAGACAGGCACCACCTCTGTTGTCTGCTGAAGACCTTCATCTACAATAAGCCTTTTAAATTGATATTTTCCCCAGTCAGCATATGTACTGGAATTATTTTAAAGAAGTTTTTATTATTTTATCACTTGCTGTTTGCCATCATGGGCTCGTTTGGGAAAAAGGGCAGGGTTTAAATTTAATAAATTCTAACAATAAATACAGGGGAAAGCGGAACCCCATTCAGAATAAATTGTATCACTCCACCCGGATCTCCCAGCTTCATAACCTGCAGCACCTCTGTCTCATCTGAATTTACACCTCAGTTTGTTTACCCTCATCCACTCCAAAAATACCTTGAGACATCTTTTTCTAAGACTCCCTAGGATTTGCAGGCAGAAATGAGAGTTAGAGCTGGTTGTCAATCACATACTGGTGATTTAGAAGAACAAACCTCCAGATTATTTCCCCCACCCAGCACACACATGATACAGTAGGTATTATACAACATGGAGGCCATAAACCTGAGGCACCCCAAAGCCCAGAGGGCTTGGGGTAGAATCAAAGTCCTCCAGCACCACCTTCTGGTACTGATCCTCCAGGAAGGAATAGAGCCAAAGTAATACAGTGCCTTCCATACCCAACCTAGCAGGATTGTCCAGAAAGATAGCCTGGCCAATAGTAATGAATGTCATTGAAAGGTCAAAGAGAATCAATAAGGTTGAAGTCCCCTTGTCCAGTTCCCCTGGTCCTCCACAAGGGTGACCAAGACTGTTACTGTCTCAAAACTAGTCTGAAAGCCCGGTTGGAATGGAAACAAATAACCAGTTTCTTTCAACATGGCCTTGAGTTGAGAGGCCACCATGCTTTCTATCACCTTGTCCAAAAATGATAGGATAAAGATGGGCAAAGTTTGTCACAGAGGGTTCGGTCCAAAGCTGCTTTCTCAAGTGTGACCTCACCACCGCTCTTTCAGCACAGTGGAGATCATGCCCTATTTCCAGGAGCCACTAACCTCAATTTATATTTTTTCTTGTGCTCATCACCATAGAAGCAGGGGGCTTCCTGAACAGCATTTTGTAATCTAAGCATAAAACTGGTTTTATTTTTTCATTTTCAATTTATTATAAGGATCTCTGTTCCTTTTCTATGGGTAGCTTATAGTTCCCTTTTCTTCTCACAGCCACATTCCTTGGTGTTCAATTATCTGGAACCTAGGGCTAAGACAAATACAGTGGAGGTTGGTCCATTGAGACACTCAACAAACTCAGCCCGGTATCCTTCCCTACATCCAGTCTAGTGGGTGGCATTGACTTCCAGCTTCCTCCTCCGCCTTAGTTTCAGTGTTGCCCTTGTAGAACTCAGCAGGAAGAGGATGGGGACAAAACCAGAATTAGCTGGCCTTGGCTATTATTGACGCCATCTCCACCTACTGTTGTCCTTCCTGCCTTCTGTGTCTCAGGGAGCACCAGCCTCCACTGATTCTCCACTGTGATACAGCTCCATATGTTGGCCATGTCTAATATGGAAATAGCTGTTTTTCCTTGTGAGAGGAAAGAGGCACCCATACCGCACAGCCAGTTCACGGTACTTTTCACTGATGGGTAGATGCAGTGCCAAGCAATTACGAACTGTTCCATTCCTTAAGTGTGTATCGGAGTTCTTAGGAGTTGGGGGTTCTGTACTGGGAGACAAATAATAGTTGTCAGAGAGGAGATTTCTGCAAGAACTATTATTTCTTTGTTAAGAGACACGGATGAAGGGGAGCTTTGTAACACATCCTCAGAATCTCTAACGATAGGCTGAGTCATCTCCTCCTCCTCCACTTACAGAGATTGAAAAATTAGCTCTAATCAACTGTAACTCTTCCAGCTCTCAAAGTTGCGACAACCAGCAAACAGGGGACACATGGTGTACTGTTTCCTATTTGCACATCTCTGTAGCTAAACAAAAGGCACATGCCCAATTTTGAGAATATAGCAGTTTCTTCCCCCACCTACACACCATACATTTAAAGCTATCCAACACACATTTTAAGCATATGACTTCCTCCAAAGATTCCTGGGAACTGTAGTGTGTTGGGGTGATGGGAATTGTAGCTCTATGGGGGAGGAACTACAGTTCCCAGGATAGCCAGTGTGGTGTAGTGGTTAAGAGCGGTAGTCACGTAATCTGGGGAACCGGGTTCGCGTCTCCGCTCCTCCACATGCAGCTGCTGGGTGACCTTGGGCCAGTCACACTTCTTTGAAGTCTCTCAGCCCCACTCACCTCACAGAGTGTTTGTTGTGGGGGAGGAAGGGAAAGGAGATTGTTAGCCGCTTTGAGACTCCTGAAGGGGAGTGAAAGGCGGGATATCAAATCCAAACTCTTCTTCTTCTTCTTCTCTGGGGAAATACATTTTAAATGTGTATTGGATGTGCTTTAAATGTACAGTGTGGATCTGTTTCTCTTTCTCTAATGTTAAACCTAGACTTGACCACAGTGAACTTTTGTGTGTGTAAAACTTCACACTTCACAACTGATCTTGCTTTGAACAATTTGCTAACTTGTCAAAATATATATTTGACTATATAAATTTTGTTTTCAATCAAAGAACTGTAAACAAAGCTTTAAGCCCTTCCTAAGTAATGTACACAATGGTTTTTTCCCCAGTGTTTTGAAATTAACAGTTTGTGTTTTGTTCTGGATTTTCTCCATTTCCTTTTAATAATTAATTTTAATAAGTAATAGATGATTTATGATTAATTGTATTTACTCTTTGATGCTAACATCAGTCTTTTCATATGGATTTCTACTTGTCAACCTGTATGATATTGCGTGAGCAAATATTTCTATTCTTATCCATCACTGTTACTACCTTTTGTTTACGACGGTGCTTAATAATAATATATTTTTAAAATTGTAGTCACATCATAAAAAAAGAAACTATGTAGAACTGCACAATATATGTGCCTCAGATCCTGACAATTTAACAATTTCTTACATTTGAGGGGGAAAGTCCATTCTTGTGGAAGCTTTTTAAGCCAAGCTTAGAGGATTATAATGTTAAGCATTCATTTATTTCCATGCAGAATATCCACGAGACTGCAGTGAGATCTTTAAGCAGTCTGAAGAAAACTCCAGAGATGGTCTATATGTCATTCAGCCAGCAAAGGAGCCTATTGGCGTGTACTGCAACATGCAAGATGGTGGCTGGACAGTAATTCAGCACATTACTGCCAACAGTACGGTGGACTTTGATAGGACATGGCAGGACTACAAACATGGATTTGGCACAATTAACGACAACTACTGGTTAGGCAATGAATACATGCATCAGCTAACCAGCTCTCCAAGGCCATATACACTTAGGATTAAACTTGTAGACCTAAATGCCAATATCAAGTGGGGAGAATATGAGCCCTTCCGCATTGAAGATGAAGTTTCTCAGTACCGAATCAGGCTTGGTCTGTATAAAGGTAATGCCGTTGACGCCCTGTGTCGTGACACAGAAGCGTATCTCCACGATAACCAGATGTTCACGACAAAAGATAGAGATAATGACAACTATTTTCAGAACTGTGCCAAACTTGAGTACAACGGGATTGCTGGGGGAGGCTGGTGGTATGATGCTTGTGCTGGAGCGAATCTAAATCGCAGGAATGTCATCTACTGGCAGCAGGACTGCAACAAAGAGCATGTATGCAAGTATGCCTGGATGATGGTCAAGCCAGCTGACCACAGCCAGGAGTGGCTCAAGGCTTGCCCTGCCGAGAAGGAAGAATTGTAAGCAACAGTAAGAAATTAAATCCAGGTGGAGAGCTGCTGTTTCTTCAGCTTGTATGTAGAAGCCGCCTTTTTCCTTTGCTGGGATTGTGTTTCAATATATAAATGAAATTAGACCCAGCACAAAAATAAAGACCACATGACAAGATGTGAAAAATGGAGGACCCCAGAATTTAATTCCCCTGTTCCTCCCAATCCAGTAGTTAATCTTGAGTGATGGCCCAATAGTGTGAGAGAGGTCTAGACATTATTAATATTCTGGGAGATGTGAGTTAAATTCACAAATTATAGTGTGCTGATAAGATTACCAAGCGGTTGTGAGCATAAGTAACAGAGGATAAGTGATAGATTGAAAATATGGAGAGACAATTAAACATATAAATCCGTAAGATATATTTAGTAATCAGGAGAAATAAAATATGGATATTACATATGCTTAAAGGGAAAGGGTATACATTAGGGACCTTGAAAAATCACGAGACTTGCAATTATTTCCTCTGCTTTTCCCCACTGTTGCCCGTGAAAATACATATTTTCTCTTGCCTTTCATCTTCAACAGTTCATTCAAATAGTGTTGTTTGAGCTGTTGCTGTCTTCAAAGGAAGGGAGGAAGGAAGGAAAAACAAAAGCAATTACTTTAAAGTCACAAAGCCGCATGATCCCATCGAAACAGTTTGCTGTATGAGGTTCCTCAGGTTCATGAAGTGATAAATTAGGCTCTTAATGATAAAGGTTCACAGCACAGCAAAAGAGTTGAGAGGCCACAACAATATATCTTTTTTTGTCCATATGGCAGTTTGGCTGCTATTGTGAGCAAAAACAGGGTTGCTTGTTGTCAGGAAGATTGCAGCACTAGATCCTCCTGTAAGTAATTAATCACCAAATACTTCATAAAGGCAGAAGAAATGGTAGCTGATAATATGCATTATTTTCAAGAACAGTTCCACTTCATGAATGTTGAAGGTGATTGGATGCACTAATGTGCGTATCTGAGATAGTCCATCCAACAGAGGGCAGTGATGTATATGAGTATTGTCAAGAATATTGTATTGCAACACAGTTAAAGATTCATCTTTTGTGCAGGGACAGTTGCAAATGAATCATAATTTCACAACACCTGCTTGTGAATGCATGTGCTGTAGTTTCATTGTAAGGGTACAAAACAATATTTTACTGTCTTTCCCTTGTCATCTATTTTCAGCTAATATCTTTTTAAAAGTGTAATTAGCATGTATTTTCAGAGCTCTCATCATTACCTATATCTTCGCTGGCATTTTCATTCCTTGTTTTAGATTCTTTCAGATGAGTCTAAATGTATCTCTATTGTCACTTACTTGCTAGCCTATATTTGTAAAATAGCAAAAACAAGATTTTTGTTGTTGTTGTTGTTGTTCTTATTTAATGGCAACATTCTACCATTCTCTCATTTCTGATTACAGGCCCCAGATTATTACTATTACAGACCTCTCTGGTAGTTATACTTTCTCTATAAACAACAATGGTATATATAGTTTGCTGTACTCAACACCGGGAACATTTAATAAAAGTAGTCTGCATTCTTAGTACTGCAAAATACAACATTTTATATATAAAATTAATGTGAGTAACTGCAGCCTAGTTCTCAGCTGAGCCCATAAGTACAAGTTCCTTTCATGAGCAGATGAGATAGTTGGAGGTGTGAACTCTGTGATTAATCTCTAGGCAATTAATTAATGGAATGCCTTTCATAGTGTTTTGCCTCTTCTTTGAAAGATGTCCAGCTATTGTGAATCAATTCATTTTAAAATGGATTGTTAAATGTGTGTGTGTGTATGTGTGTAAACTACAGCAACATCTACAAAGATTTTAGATTAACAATCACAAAATGTAGAGGGGGGAATCTGTATGTCCAATAATTCTTCTTTAATAGGGAGACAAAGAGGGGATGAAGATAATTTAAAATCCCCAGTATAAATGGACTCACACTTGATTTACTTTGGAACAGGTGAATTAAGAATTGGGCCTATTGTGTGGACAAGTACACATGGATATGCACTGTTTACACACATCAAACATAATCTAGTCAAAATTATTCACTGATTTGGATACAAAGGTGCTCATGGTTGACCGATATTTTAGCCAAGTTCCCTTTTCCTCTCCATCTCTTTGCCTACAACACACCTCATGCCATTTTTAAAAGGTTTTCCAGTCCTCACGAACTGCTTTTGGGAAGATGCAAGGGATCGCAATAGGAAGGGAAAGACAGGAAAGTCACATTCCATGAAGAGGATTAGTACTGCTCAGGATGCAAAGTACTGCTTTTTAAGGAAGAGAGTTACGCATGCTAAAGAGTCAGTATAAACCACTGATCTTCAACATGACCCAAAACTGGATCATAGCCTGATCTAAGGTGAGTTGCAATGGCAGCAGTACCACTAGGCAAACTGAGAATGAAAAAATGAGTCTTCCAAATCCATGTTTGGGTTAAAGATCTGGAAAGTTTGAAGACTACTAGTCTAAACGGTTAAAAAAAGTATATGGTTCAGGTGTCTGAGGACCATACCCTTTCAGAACACAGGTAAGAAAGGCACGTGTCTGAATGCTCCTCCATGTAAAAATTAAACACACATAGTAAGCACATTACAGCAAGGATTAACCTTTCTTCCTGACATACTAGATTTCCATGGATATGAGTGGCTTGTTAGGAGTTTTTGCATTGTTCTACCCTTCCTGCATTCTGAAAGGGTATTCTGCTAGGATGGCCCTACCACGTACTTTTTCTAAATATATGGATTGGTCCTAGTCATGGATCAGCCATCATGGATCACTCCACAAAGGAGTGGAGTGGGATCTGTAACATGAGAGGGTGAGCCAGAGGTGTTTTCCTAGACCACCTTGGCAAGATTTAGCCATCAGTATGGGGGGCTGCCTCAGGGCTTGACAATATGTATGGAGAGTGGGAAAGAGTTTATTTACACTGCAGTATTCCAGCTATAGTGGAATGGGATTAGCTCCTGTTCTTCTGTATAATGCCCAAGACCCTACTTATACTCCACAGATTTCTCCTTGAGTAAATGTTACCACTGTACCGTAGGAAGTGGCTCTCCTGGAGCTCTGGCTCAGGAAAGTGCTTCTGAAACTTTCAATGTAATCTGTTTAGACATATTCAAATATACATATCCCACTTTTTCCTCTCACTTCTGTTACCCAAGGATACTAACATCATGTAAGTTTAATACAATCATATAATATTAAAGCAGCAAAACACAGATGATGATGCAGTAAGTTTTTTTTTTTAAAAAAAAAACAACTTGAAAAATCCATAAGGAGAAGCCAGTTGGGTCAAAGGCCTGCTGGAACAAACAATCCTTAAACTCTATATTTGAACTCTGCTATCAGGTGCAGACAAATCTCCCAGGACAAAGAGCTCCGAAGTCTGGGTGCTAACAGAAAGAGGTATTTCTCTTGTTCTCACCAACTGTACCTGGGAGACAAACCAGGACCTCTCTTGATGATCTGAATGAATGGGCAGTCTCAGATGGAAGGAGAATGTTCTTTAAGGGGTCTGTGGCTGAAGGCTCTTATATTATCCACCTGTGAAACACTAGAACACCAGTTTGACCAAGGCTCAAATTAGTAGAGGGACACATTGCAACTGAAAAATTATTTGTGCTGAAGGTAGAATCTGTTCTTACTGGAACCTGATGCTGTAGCTGCCTTGGCAGTCTTTTGACCCACCATTTTTCACTTCATTCTTCTGTTCTCTGCCCCTTGGACTTAACCTACTTGTTATAATGGCTTTGGAAGAAGCATGTGGCCTCATTTCTGCTTGTGCATAAAGCTGATAGATTACTATCTCCAGCCCTCACTCAGCACTTTCATGCTGCCCTCAAGATGTTAGTACTTGTCAGTATAGCTCCCAGACATAGAATCAGACGAGATTTCAGCCCCAAGCATGAACCAGAACCAGGGAAGACAAGGGAACCTTGGAGGCAGCCCCTAAGACCATACCCTAGGACAATACCCCATATTCAGGAAACCAGCAGAATTAAGGAACCTAATGTGCCCCAACTGGATGTGCCAATACACCAGGAAGGGGGATCTAATTTGAGTAGCTGAACCCTCAGTTATTGTCGGTAAGATTCTGATTCAATAACGTCCATGCATCTGCTCCTAGTCTAGCTACTTTCAGGACAGCTCTTCTTGAGCTCGGTTCTAGGTCCTCTATGGACACAGCAGACATATTTGCAAATACAAGGCAGATTGTCCTCCTCCTCTCCCATTTTGGAAACAATGTAGAAGTGTCATCAAACAGCGCTATGCAGTCCAGCTCCCTTTTGTTTCTCTGCCCTAGAAGAGCTTGCCTGCTTTTGCTGCCCATCTTTAGTTTCACAAGTCAGCAGTGCCCTTAGCATAACCTCCCAGTCGGAGTCTTTTGACCTTTGTTTCAGAGAAGAATGGGACTCTGATGGGAAATAACCACACTGTTTAATCACCACAGTTAGCTTTTTCCTATAAACATGACCATAGTGGTCTGGAATACAGTTACCCCATAATAGTTCCCATGCAACTCTATGTTATTAAACATATAAATGGAGTCTTTAAGAATCCTGATTTTAGAGGATGGGGAACCTACAGCCCTACAGAAGTTGTCAAACTACAACCCCCATCATCGCTGTCCATTGGCCGTGCAGGCTGAGGCAGATGTGAAGTGGAACCCAACATGATCTTAAGGGTCACAGGTTCTAGAGCAATAACTTACAAGTGTCTGCAAAAAAAATTAAAATGTATACATTTTAAGAAATAATTTCGAATGGTTTTTGTTTCTGCTCTTCCTGTTCTTTAAAAAAAAACAAAAAAACGTTGTGCCTCTATATTGCCGTTGGATGGCTCTCAACTTGCCTTTTTTGTTATGAAACTCCAGTATTAAAAAAGCAATAAACACACACCATTTTTAATACAGTTCCAGATATTTACAATGTATCCCAGAGTTTGGCAGTGTCATGTCTGAGTTTTTAGCAGCATAGGTTGAGCACATACTTAACAGTTACACTTAACTGATACTTTGGCATCCATCACTGTGTAGTCTTATACATCTACTCAACAAACGGACCATAAACATTTATAAAACATTCCTGTTCAACAGAAACTGTGACAAAAATAGCTTCCCATTTAACTTCAATAATAGAAGGCAAAGCTTTTCTTTAGCAATAACATTGCAGCTAGCAGAAAACTTTTACAGTCTTATATAGTCATTATTACATAGCTTGTATTATAGAAATGCAGGTTCGTTTGAACCAAACACACATATCATATGCATATGTATGTTTGTTTGAAGCCAGTATAACTCAAAGTATACACTATACACAGAAAATGCTTTGATGGTGACTGAAGAAAAGAAACAGAGGTCTCTATAGTAACTTGCATTTTCCTTTAACAATTATATGCAAAAGCACCAAAAACAGTTGGCACAATACAATATACTTAAAATCAATCATATTGATTCCAGAATACACATTTTCACATTATTATACAGTGAGTTTAAATAATATCCAGTACCCCTGCAAAAAATTCAATCTTTTGCAAACAACTCACTTAACCGTCAAGTTATTCACAACATTGTTTATTTCTATAGCTGTGGAGAAACCCTTTCTTTCCTGCTTCTCTAGTTCTTAATGAAAATATTTTTTACTTCAGTGGAAGCAATGACAAATACACAATAACTCTCATGAAATGTGCTGTGTTATCTCTGAACTATGCAACACTATATTTTACAACTGTATTATTACCATACTAAGCTATGAATGCGGATGATATGATAGAGATGCAGCCTAGCAATCAAGCTGTGCGCTCGTACATTCTTGAAGACCAAAGCAGAATCATCATCCAAAGCCCTAGTCAAGATCCATTGACCCTGGGAAGCACATCTGGCAATAATCAGGATGAGGGCCTTTTCTGCTGTGCTGCCCATCCTAGGGAATGGCTTTCCATAGACCCCATGACTGTATTGTTTTAGATGGCTAATAAAAAAATAACAATATTAGGCTGTTTTAAAAGGTTTCTGACCGGGGGCCGCTAGGGGCGCCTTGGAAGATGGCTGACAATACCATCTCTCCGGCTCACACGAGGTAATTTAGGGGCTGATTATGGGAGTACATCAGCCTCCCGTTTTCTTCCCAGGGGATGGGAAGATGCAGCCTCATCCACGGTTGCCCATAAATCACCCCCAAGTTCGAAAGAAGGAGGTTTCTGACCAATTGTTCTCTTTCCGCTGGCTTACTTTTGATGTTTTAGTTTCAATGGGTGTTTTGTATTTTGTTGTGGGGGTTTGGCCTTGGTGACAATATTTGTGATTTTAATGGGAATTGTTATATATTTTACTATTGTTTTGTGTTTTTGGATTGCAGCTGCTTTGCGTTTCTTTGAAATTTAGGCAGGGTGTATATATATATATATAAAACAAATGCATACATAGACATTGTTATAGTCCATCTTTAAATTGCAGTTCAGCAAACCATGAGTGCATGAGTCAGTGCACTGTCCGCTATTGAACTACAGTAATCCATGTGTCCCATGAAGCTTTGCATCTTTACAGGTCTATACTCAATAATGCAAACCTGGCTGTTCAGTGTTTGCTGGAATGTATCTTAATGCTGCATTGCACCTGAATATTAGTTCCCAACTGAGCCCCATATGCACCCCATATGGACCACATTCCTTCTTCACTTCAGCGGAGGGGACATTTCCATACAAAGCACATTTATTTTCCCTCTCAAAGAATTCTGGTCACTGTAGTTTGATAAGGGTTGCTGAGAATTGAAACTCTGTGAGGGGCTAATGTGCTTCAAATGTGCTTTAAAGATATAGTATGTATATGCCCACGCTGGTGGGGAGCTCTGGGTGCACATCCTATTTCCAAAACTTGAGAATACAGTAAATCAGGGTACTGGGGTAGAATTTCTAGGCCTTTTAACATTTTAAATCATGAACTTACTAAACTCTTATATAAATATCAGTTTGTTTCCATATAGGTTATTTTCACCATAGTTTGTGCATCCTGACTTCCCATTGCCGTTGTTTTCTTTCTGTCCCATCAGTTTATTTTGATAGCTGATTTTAATTGCAGTTCTCAGACCAGTTACTCTGTAATTATCCCAGTTACTGCCTTTATTTTGTCGGATCATCATCTCTACTGAAATGCTCGTGTTGTCGTAAGTAGTCTGCGGTATAAAAAGAGGCACTATAATAGCCATTATGTATACAACATTTCTATCCAGACATATCCTCAGCAAACTCCTGATAGAGTTACCTACTTTGTGCTAGGGATTTAGGCATTCAAGTATTGCCACCCAAAAAACACAGGACAGAAAGGTAGGTGATTTTACTCCTCTCTCTTTTTCAAATTGCTGTTGTTGCTTTTGACTGGTATGGGCTATGTGATTCATGGAGAAAGGTGACTCAAACTATTCAATGAGTGTATGTTTGTAAGGTTATTGATGTAAATTGTGTAGTGTTAAGTGCTAGCTGAAATACATGTTTCAGAAGCAGGACCTGTTGCATCTTGAAGCAGTACCATATCTTTTTTTTAATACTGGCAACCTAATTCATTGATTTCAAATGATTTACTGCCAATAAATACATTTCAAGATCAGGGTGTAAAATCTTAGACCTAAAATGAGGAGCCTATGGATAAATTAAATAAGAGTAAGTGCAGTGCTTTTCTTTCTAATAAAATGTTTAGGGGTACTCTCATTTTCCTACTCATATTGAAATACTGCCCCTCAATGAGGCCAAACTTAGATTCACAAAATGTTTAGGGTATGTGTACCCCTGCGTAACCCCAGAAAAAAAAAGCACTGGTAATGTGTAGTACTTAACCTCATCCATAAGCAAGTTTCAGCTCATAACTTAAGATTGCAGTCCTGAACTCCTATGCTTGGAAGTTCTACAGAAATCAAAAGGATTAAGATGTTGCTTAATGTGCTGCAAAACACCTACGCGGAAGGCAACTCAAAGTGCAATCCTAACCATGACTACTCCAAAGTAAGTCATATTGAATTCAATGGGGCTTACTCCCAGGTAAGTGAGGTAGGATTGCTGATTCACAGTGTAGGAAATAAAATGCAACCCACACAGAATCATAGAATTGTAGAGATGGAAGGAACCAAGAGGGTCATCTAGTCCAACCCACTGCAATGCAGGAATCTTTTGCACATTTGGGTGCTAAGATAGTTCTTCAGAATGGTAATAAAGAAGCGATTTTACCTTTTTCTTAGAAGCCATACATCGGATTGCATCAATATACTGTACAGGATTTTAAAAATAAAACTCCTTCAGAGCAGCTTCAATATGAAAAATAAAATGCAAAAAGACAATTAACTAGTACCCTTGTTTGTAGGCAGTGTAAACATCTCTGACAAACTTGGTACCATCATTGGCTTCTTAATTTGCAAAAAAAACCCCAACCATACAGTTCACAGCATATAAGCCATCTCTCAGCCATAGAAAAAGAATACAAACTCAAACAATGTTCATGGCCTCACAACTAATTCCAAGAGCAAATTCGTCCATTGAGAAAAAAATCTCAGACATTTATCGTTGACCAGTGGTACTTGCCTTCCTTCTGTTTCCATCCAGTTTAGAAACAATTCTGTACGGGAAGTTGATGCAAGTGTCATTCTATTGGAGACCTATAACTAAACTGGACAAAGCCTTGGAAAAAATGTGCAGGAAGGCATAATGTTACTTTCCAGGTAGTGGACCTAATGAATGAAGGGTCTATTCCATACCCAACCATTAAGGTCTGTTGGTGTGCCATTTTATTTGGCAAACATGTGGAAAGAAACTTTCTATGACAGCAACATAAATAATGCTCTATTTAGTAGTCACAGACAATTATAGAAATGTTCATCATTGTGGCTGCTTTCTTCATGGCCATAGGCATATCTTTATCACCACACAAATTGTGCTTCTTTTGTCTCCAGACATGCAAAGCAACAACTTTACAATGAAAGACTTGCAGCCAATTTGATTTACAGTGCTTGTCCAACGTCTGCCCCCCCCCCAAACACTTTAAATTAAGGCAGTTTAGTATTACCCTGCCAGTATAATTTTTCTTCCATTTTTTTCTTCTTCCACTGACAGAACAGCAACAACTTAAATGTCTTTCTGAACGTTTTGTTACAGAGAGCATAGCAGATTGGGTTAACAGTACTATTCACATAGCACAGCCAATAGCCAAGGTGCCACAGCGTTGGAGGAATACAATCTGAGCAGAATGTGGAGACCAAAACCATGATATTGTAGGGTGTCCAAGTGATTATGAAAGCTAGAAGAATGGCGCTTAAAGTTTGGGCTGCTTTGCGCTCCTTTATAAGGACCATTCTTTTCCTTTTAGTAATTTGATTGTTTATATTTGGATCCATGTTTTTGACGGAAGTCGTGTCCTTAGATAAAGTGGCAGAACAAGGAGTGATCTTTACTTTTCGGCAGCCATTGTTAGTTTCTTTGGCACCATCAGCTTTAACCACCAATCGGAACTTGTAAGCTACACATTTACTACTTTTTTTAACGTGGCCTTTGGTTGGGGTTAGAAAATATTTGGGGGTCTCATAGTCATTTTCCCCAGGATGGTCTTTGATAAAGGCTTCCTTTTTCTCCTCTTTATGTTCATCATCCTTGCTTTTTACTGGAGACTTATAAGCTACTTGAAAGACGGGATCAGAGGCACGTTTATCCTCCTCTTCTGAGGATGCATAGCTGCTGCAAGTGGTTAGCTGGTCCGCCTTAGCCCAGTCATGACAAGTATTTTGAATCTGACATGCCTTTGCTGTTGCCGAAGTACTTCGGCTGGATGAAGACCACGAAGCCTGACATCTCTCCCTTTTGGCTAAATTTTGTTGCTTGCAGCTAAAGCAGGACTTTAGCAGCGCTTTCTGAGGCTTTATCATTTCGAACTCGGCCACAGAACTGGATCCTTGAAGTTCGGCCAGGTCCTTGGTCCGTTTCTCAGTCTCTCTATAAATACGGCAATACAAAATAGTCATCACAGAAACCGGGATATAGAAAGCAGCAATTGCAGTACCAAAGGTGATGATGGGTTCATACAAAAATTGAATCTGGCATTCTCCAGGCGGGACAGTTCGTTCCCCGACGAAATACTGCCAACATAAGATTACTGGTGCCCACAGGATAAATGAAATTAGCCAAGCTAGGCCAATCATGATGCCAGCCCTTTTCGGTGTGCGTTTAGCCCTGTAGGTTAATGGCCGTGTAATAGAAAAATATCGGTCGAAGCTGATAACCAGTAAATTCATTACTGAGGCATTGCTAGCTACATAATCCAGGGCTAGCCACAAGTCACATGCTAGACTTCCAAGAGACCAGTACCCTATTAAGATGTAGGATGTATAAAGATTCATAGAAAATATTCCAATGATAAGGTCTGCACACGCAAGACTGAGTAAATAGTAATTGTTCACCGTCTTGAGCTGGCTGTTGACTTTGAAGGATATCATCACAAGAACATTCCCCACTATAGTTATTAAGCTTAAAATGGCCGTCACTGTAGCAATGGTAATTACTTCCCAAAGGCTATGACCTTCTAAATGCTTATGGTTAGGGGCTGTACCATTGACAATGGTTGAATTGCTGTGCAATTTTTCTTCCATTCTTTTTCTTGGCGTATTAACATCAGTCCCTTTTAAGTTGCTTCTTCACCTGTTCTTTGAAGACACCTTTTTAATGACAAATAAAGAGAAAGAAAGCTCGTAAAATAATAATGGACTCCTGCCAAATTTATTAAGCACAAGCAAATTGTAAGACCGTTGGGAGTATCAATTATAAATTACGATGACTTCTAAAGCCTTCCCCAACCTGGTGCACTCCAGATGTTTTGGAATACAACTCCCATCATTCCTGACCATTGGCCATACTGCCTGGGATTTATGGGACTTGTAGTCCAAAAATATCTGGAGGGCACCAGATTTAGGAAAGGCTTCTGACATAACTGAAATATTCAATATTAATTGTTGAATTCTTACTTTAACTATTTAATATGAACAGTTAAATATATTTTGTATTCTTTTTCTCAAACTACTGTGGTTAAAAAAAATCAACTAGTATTAGACATAAGGCCCCCAATTTGCAGTAGGACAACAGTGAGGCAGGGCACATTTAACCTATGATACCAATGGACTCTAGATGTCATGTTTAATGGTACCATAGATTCAGGGAACAAGTTGTATTGACAGTGTTTCACAGATAGGTAAACACATAAAGGAACCACTATTTTAAAAGTCCACACACACAAAAGTTGTGACACAGGGTTCAATCTCCTTTCAAGTCAATATGGGTCCTGAAGAAAATAATTCCTTGCATTTGCTGTTAAAATAAAGCCTTGATGTGGTTTTTAATTATACAGTCCAACGACATCTGGAGAGCCACATGTTTGCCACCCCTGTTGCAATGAAAGAAAAATTTGAAGAGTGGCATAATATGCAGAATTTTTTAAAGAAAGCAATGGAAGACTAAAGTCCTGGTAAAGAGACAAGTGGAGTATGTGCTGTTCAGTAGCAGAAATATTTTTATTCTATTTATTTATTTATTTAATTTGTATACTACACTACAGTACATCTGTAGATCTCATGGTGGTTCACAACATAAAAATGCAATATAAAAACAAGAACAAAAAACCCCACTCCTTGCTTTAACACCGACTAAAATATATACAGTATTTCCTATTCTATGTCTTCTGTCTTTCATACTTAAATACTGGTAGCCCACTGGACTCCTCACCTTCTCCTGCTCATTGCAACTAGAATTCTTTGCTTGTAACTTTCACAACTCTTCTCTAAAGCACAAATCTGGCCATCCACTGTTGCTATTTATTGTTCTGAGCTGCAGAAGTTCATATTTTAAAACGCAGTAAGGTTCCTTCTTGATGCAAGAATGCAAAGTTTCTTCATTTCAGCTACAGCAAAAGTGGTTCCCTAAACAAAGCTATCATACATGATTGACTACAGACTCTTAATGGAAAGGCCAACCCAGGTCATTTTCCACAATTAAAAAAAAAAAAAAATCACCCCTTTATTTTCTAATAAGTCCTAGCTGACTAAGGACTGCAGGGGAAGAAAAGCAATGAGCTCACTGTAATGGAGGAGTGACTATTAATCATATTTGGCTGTTAAGATCTTAAAGTGTCACCTATCTGCATCAATTCCAAACGATCAAGTTCTCTGAGACTATTTTGCCTTACAAAAGTAATTTCTGCTCATGAGTTTGTTTCCAATACAACCAAGAGGCAAAGCAGACATTGCTATAGCTTTAAAGCTTTTCAACTTGGTTCCCACTTTATGAAAGCAGTACACAATAACTACATGCAATGCAAAGAAGAAGAAAAAGTACATGTAATGCCTGAGTAATAACTACATGTAGTTTGCAATTGATTGTACTATATTTGGGATAATGTTCATTTGAGCAGGGTATTTGTAACTAAATAGCCAGTTATTGCACCAGTACTATTGGATTTACTGTAAGATTTCTATTTATTCTAGGAAACAGTGAATTCCTTTCTTTTGGATCAGCTTCCCAGAGGATACTGTACAATGTTTGGATTGCTCTAAGACCATTTCATGTGCTACTAAATAGTGCTTAGTTCTTAATGCACTTTCATGGCCATAATGCATATGAATACTCAATTTCAAGACGGCTCCCCTCTCCAAATTCTGAAGATGAAAGTACCTTTTATACATGAAAAAAATAGTGTGCAAGAGATTCAGATGTAGTTTTTAGAGCTGTGTGTCAAATGGTTCTTAGAAATAATGTCTTGTTCATCCCATAAAATTGTAGCACATAGCAGAAGTAGATTTTGGGGGAGTGCAACTGGTTTGGGCGCATTTGGTGTGGAGCCTTGGGAGTGCTGCAGGGGGCGCCACAACTGTGATGTAAAATGAAAGGTTAGATGTCATGGGGTTGGCACTGAAATTTAATGCTGCCCCTGAAATTTGAGACCACTGCCTATAGCATCTAGAAGGCACCACATTGACTCCCTCTGTCACAGAGCGTAGGACCGCACTCAGATTAAGAGGTTACTCCATCAGATACAGAGATCAAGTGGGCACTGCATTCCTTTGCTCTGGAACCAAGCCATTAGCATTGAGTACTCATGAATTCCCCTTTCCCATTGACTATTGTTTCTGATCCTCCTTGCTGTTTTGTTGCTGCCATCCTATAGTGGGGATTGGACTAGGAATGAGCTGTCAGGCAAGTAGTTAGGCAGGCAAGTAATGACTGTCAGTGAGGTAGGTGGCTGCTGCAAAAACTGGATGTGACAAGGTAGTGAGCAGCTGCCTCCTTCGTTCAAAAACTGCTGCTGTCATATCACACATAATATTGCTCCTCTTGATTGCCTTTCTGAGCATGTGCACACGATTTAACCAAGATGGTGGTAGTTTCTCATGTCAAGTTTTTTTGTTAGTCTGTGAGGCTTGCTCAGGAACTTTGCTGAGGTTGGGCCTGGCTGCTGTTTCATCCCAGGGGAGAACTTCTCTGAGGTGCCTAAGTCCCATGTAACTGCAAGGCGCTTTGGAGAGAAGCAGAAAAGGAGGCGCAGGCATTAACAAATTTTCTTGTGATCAATCCTAAAACCATCCAGTGGGTTCTCACTCCCAACACAGATTTGGAGCAGCTGCACGGAATAAGCATTTCTGCTTTGATTTTAGTGGCATGTTGGGCAGATCCGTCTGAGCACATCACCATGGTCACAGCTACTGATTAACATGCATAGTGGCATGCTCATGCATAATTCACCATGGCAACTTTAAATATGTAGTGACCATGAAAGTTACTGCCAATTTTTTTTGGGGGGGGGGCGAAGCACCTCAAAATTGTTATGAATCAGCTCCCGAGGCTAGTGTTCTGGAATCCACATGACACATTATTTAGGATGCTGTTTATGGTTGCTCTCTCAACAGCTTAATGTGGATATATTGCTACTTTCATTATGTTTAATTGTGGATTATGTTACCTGATTTGTGAGGCATTTCTTTAGGGATTATTTCAGGGAACTTTCATTTGTGAAAGAGCTGCAAGCCAGATATTACTATTGCATTTACCAAGTCACATTCCAATGGGATTTACTCCCAAGTATGCAGTTTTAGGATCGAGGAGCTCTGAGCTGGTGATATCCCCCCGTTAAAAACAAATCTTATAATTAATCTTGGAAGTCTAGAAAAACCACAGCAACTAAACGATGCGGCCGCAAAGAGCGGAGGTTTTGTTGCGCTTGCATCAAATGCGCCACGTTTGCGACCGTTTCCCGTTCACTGCAGACAGGGCGGCGCGCTTCGCGAGGCTTCGCCGGGACTTCCGAGAGGAGTCAGGATCGCTAGGCCCAAGCCTGGCGCGGCCCCCAGTTTCTCCTTTCCTGAGGGAGGCAGCCAGCTTCCCGCAGGAGGCGGGGAGACGGGCCTGGAGAAAGGCGGCTGCGAGGAGGAGCGGGCCGGACCCGAAGTAGCTGCCATGCAGCAGCCCGAACGCGGCGGCGGCGGCGGCGGCGGCAGGCCCCAACGGGGAGGCGGCGGACGGCAACCCCATCGTCGGCGGCCGGGCGGTCGGGAGAGGCCGGCGGAAGGCGCCGGAGGCAGCAGCAGCAGCGAAGCCGGTCCCGGCCCAGGAGGCGGGAGCCGGGGGAGAGGCGGGGGGAGAGGAAGAGGCAGGCGGGACGCTCGCGGCAAAGGGCGCGCCGCGCCTGCCTCCGCCCCTCCCGGTTATGAATCGGTAAGGAAAAAGAGACACACACGAGGCCGAGGCGGAGCTAAAGTAGTCCCCCCCCCCCCCACGGCTTCTCTGTGGCAAAGCTTTCTTATCTGAGGCTCCGCCTAGGCTGTTACTATCTCCCTCTCCTTAGCAACCAGATTCTACCTAATATGTTAGGGGTTACATACATACATACATAGTGTGTATGTGTGTGTTTGGCGGGGGTGTGTATTATATATTTATATATACATATATACAGTGCTTTTTCTGGGGGTAAGCAGGGGTACGCATACCCCCTAAACATTTTGTGAATCTTTGTACTTTGGTCCGTTTACTGTATTTATTTTTCCTGATTTGAACTATAAAATGGTGGTTTTCTTGAGTCAAAAGGAGAGTACCCCAAACATTTTTTTAGAAAAAAAGCACTGCATATATAGATACATATAGTGCATGGGTAGGCAAACTAAGGCACGGGGGCCAGATCCGGCCCAATTGCCTTCAAAATCCGGCCCATGGACGGTTCAGGAATCAGCGTGTTTGTACATGAGTAGAATGTGTGCTTTTATTTAAAATGCATCTCTGGGTTATTTGTGGGGCATAGGAATTATTTCATTCCCCCCCCCCCCCAAAAATAGTCCTGCCTCCCACAAGGTCTGAGGGACAGTGGACCGGCCCCCTGCTGAAAAAGTTTGCTGACCCCTGTTAGTGTGTGTGTGTCACTGCGCTTATTTATGGGGCTGTCTGATGTGTTCCCTGTCAGTTTGTTGCACACACAAAAACAACATAAAGTTTTAAACAGTTGGACTTACGTACGTGAAAGGGGTGGCAGTGGATCTCTGCGGATCCATTTTTGTT
The DNA here is from genome assembly GCF_964270895.1 of Podarcis filfolensis. Taxonomy (NCBI): domain Eukaryota; kingdom Metazoa; phylum Chordata; class Lepidosauria; order Squamata; family Lacertidae; genus Podarcis; species Podarcis filfolensis. The sequence continues at coordinate 95,584,300 of NC_139604.1, forward strand.
GAGGTGTGGTGAAGGTCACTTGTTCTCACGCCCTTCACCACCTCCTCGCCCCAATGTATTATATTATTCAAGTAAGAGAATTGTGCTGGAAGTTTGTCCTACAGTGTAACTAACTCAGTGTGGTGTTAATCAGAATTAAGCCCCATTGAATTAAAAAAGACTTATTCACATAAGTGTGTTTACAGGATGGCAGCCTTAGGTTGGGAGTAATTAGGTTCACCGCCCTTTGTGAACAGAAATTCTGATACCCCAGTTTAAATGTGACTCTGGGTATCGAGTGAAAAATTACCTGTAGGGGCCTATATATTGGCCAGAATAGGGTTTAAATAGGGTTGTTGGCTCCTAGTGTGCAGTGATTGCAGGTGCAAAACTAGCCTGTGATTACCTGGTCACTTCACACACAGGAACTGATGACCCAATTTAAATGTGTTGCCCGCAGCATGACATCTGGTGTCATGTTTAAACCAGACCTGGCCGAGGAGACAGGGAAGTTTTCCTCAAAAAGATGTAAAAACGGAATGTTTTTCTTTCGTTAAGGGAATGAATTTTTGCTTGTTCGGGGACTTCAGCTGTTCTGTGGAATCTCTTCTCTGGGTCATCAGCATGCCTAAGGTGATGGCAGCTGTACAGTCAGTGTTGCCTCAGAGATGGCATAGGACAAAGTGACAGACAGTAACTATTCAGAGGGAAAGCTTGGACTGAGCTCTGGGTTTGCATGGCAGCTGGAAGAGGAACAGATTTGTGCAGTCTTGTCGGATGCACTCTAAGCACTGTGACAGCATTGTGATCATGCAGTTACATTGACAGGACACAAAGTTGACAGCATGTGCACAGGCGATGTGCTACAAGTGTAGCTGCCAGCCACATGTGACACCTGAACGTGCTTTAGTAACACACACATAGTAATTACAAAAATAAATCATTAGCTAGATCCCCCCCACTCCGAATGTAGCAGTCTGGTTCTGGCAGTTGGCCAGTAGAGTAAAATTTAGGTTGAGTCAGTAGAATCCTGGCTAGGTGGCAGACTTCCATATTTGTAAATTATGTTTGTGACTAATTTGCTGGTTAAGCGTTCCAGGTAAATTATACTTCCCATGACTGTGATTATGCAACTTAGAATGTTGATAATATTTCAGCTCAGCATGGATCAATATTGCTCAGCTTCAGAGGATTTCTAGGGTATTCTTGATGTTAACCATTGAGTGCTTCCAGATGGGGGCTTAATGGATTATTGGAAATTGGCAACAGTTTTTTTTAAAAAAACTTTAGAATCCCCTTAAAAGAGTAAATCTAGAAGGGGGAGGGAACATGGATGGTCATTTTGACAGCGGCACACAATAGCGTTGTGTAAGGTAAAGGTAAAGGGACCCCTGACCATTAGGTCCATTCGTGACCGACTCTGGGGTTGCGGCGCTCATCTCGCTTTATTGGCCGAGGGAGCCGGCGTACAGCTTCCGGGTCATGTGGCCAGCATGACTAAGCCGCTTCTGGCGAACCAGAGCAGCGCACGGAAATGCCATTTACCTTCCCGCTGGAGCGGTACCTATTTATCTACTTGCACTTCGACGTGCTTTCGAACTGCTAGGTTGGCAGGAGCAGGGACCGAGCAACGGGAGCTCATTCCGTCAGTGTACATACTGCAAAAAAACCTTTTGTGCATAAAGAAGACCAACACCATAACAAAGACCTATCTGGAAGCACCACTATACATACTGACAACTACATGAATTCAGTGGGATTTATTTCAAAGTAGGCCTGTATAGAATTCAGTTGTGTATAAAGATGGTTAATATTTTACAATTGCAATCCTATGCAGGTTGATTCTTTGGGGCTTACTCCCAGGTAAATGGCCTTACTGCTTTAGGGGTATTGTTGAGTTAGGCATATTTTGTTGTAAGTCTTGAAGAAGACTTCTTTTGTTTGCCTCTAAATTTGTAGGAGAGTGATGTTATACTATTTTTGTGCTGTTTATTTTGGGTTGTGGTAGATTTTGACTATAAGCGATAAATTTCATAGCAGAATTTAAATTAAGTAGGATTACCAAATGTAATTTATTTTAAGGGGTGTTCATTATTTCAGAATATTACAAGTAATGCCCTTAAATTTTTTTATAGTTCTATAGAATCACTAATCTTTCAACAGACAAACCTAAGATATTTGCACAGTTATTTATAGCAGTGCAATTAAAGTATTTTGGTTTGAATGTTTTTGCTTATTTTTTATGATGCTTCTATGAAGCATTTCAAGTGGTCCTTAAATTATTATTACAAAGTGCAAAAAGATAGATCATTGTCCCAACTAGAGGTAGGCAGCTAATTACAGCACAGGGAATACTGAGAAAGGGAGACACAATGGTAACATTTCTTTTAAAAAGAGGTACTAAAGTTTACTTTTAAAATTTCTTGTAATGAGTCCTACCTGGAAGCATGCCATGCACCTTGGAAACTCTGCTCCTTCTAATGTGTAGGAATAGGCTGCAGTTGTTCCGTGGTGCCTTCCTTGGTCACATGTCTTTATTGTGGCTTTTCATCGCAGGGCTAAGTTGTTGAAAACAGATTGTGTGGTTGAGCTCAGTCACAAATTAAACCCTGTTTTTAAGTCTCAAAATCTGATGTACGTAATACCCATGCAAAATATTTTGGTTTAAAAAGATACTCTCCTTTGCATTTAAAACAGGAGTGAAAAATAGAGCCACAGTCTATAGTCGCCTCCAAAGGTTAAAACATACAATGAAGGAACCAAGCTGAAGGTGCAAAAATGAGTGGTTAATAGCATTACTTATAGATAAATTATTTGTTTTCCTACAAAGCTGGGATTATTAGGCAAAATTACATGAACTGTTGGTTAGCTGCTTTCATACTTGTTTTAAAGTTCAACAGGCAGTACTATATCTCAATAATCATATAGTGGTACCTCAGGTTATAGACACTTCAGGTTACAGACGCTTCAGGTTACAGACTTCGCTAACCCAGAAATAGTACCTCGGGTTAAGAACTTTGCTTCAGGATGATAACAGAAATTGCGCAGCAGCGGTGCGGCGGCAGCGGGAGGCCCCATTAGCTAAAGTGGTGCTTCAGGTTAAGAACAGTTTCAGGTTAAGAACTGACCTCCGGAACGAATTAAGTTCTTAACCCAAGGTACCACTGTACAACGTTCTTGTAAAATAGGTCAATGTTATCTCAGTATTTCAAATAGGGGAGATAAGTTAATGGTTGAGCTGAGATTTCGGCTCTTTCTGGTCCACGGTCTGTTCTCTTAGAAGGAACATTACCACAAGCTCTCTGTTAGCATTTATCATTAAAATCAAATAATTTGTGAGAAGATCACAGTAACTTCTTACAAAAGCAGAGTAGAACATAATGTGCCATGTGTAATCTCTTACGCCAAAATATACTTGGCAAATGTTTATTCAGCTTTTAGAAATCTTCACAAGAGGAGTTTGCATGCCTCACCAAGCAGCTTGATAAATCACTTTCATATTGGCCCTCCCACAATTGTTAATATTGTATATGCTTCAGTTGCAGCTTACTCTGACAGCTGCTGTTAGACTCTTTAGAAAGCTAGGTTAAAGATACTTTGTAAAGATACAAGAAAGCATGTATATTGCCACACCATGTTGTACAGGTAGCAAAAAAATATATATACATGCATTCTTATCATTCACAATGGTGTATGGAGTTACATCTACACAGAAAAATTATGACAGGATTTCTGAGGTAGCCCTGACTTAAGCATTTGTATTACAGGGTTGTGTCCACATGAGGGCAAAATGTTCTATACAGTATTATGTATCCGGTTGGAAATATAAAATCTGCATGCAGTTCCAAGAATTTTTGCTCAGTGATTGGAATACATATTGTCCTCTGGGTACTGGGAGTAACTGCCACATGCATTTGTGGAGTGATGTTATGCAGCAATAGGACATTTGGTCCACGTGCTAGCCAATCAGGTTGTTGATTATTGATAGCCAGTGTGGTATAGTAGTTAGTTTGTGGGAGACCAGGGTTCAAATCTCCAGTGAGCCATGAAGCTCATTGGGTGACTTTGGGGCAGCCACATCCTTTCAGCCTAACCTACCTACAGGGTTGTTTTGGGGATTAAATGAGGAGTGGAAGAACTTGGAGCTCACTGGAAAAAATGTAGGATATAAATGCAATAAACAAATAATAAACAAATTACCGCTTACTGATTATATTTGTTCCCCACTTTTCATAATTTCATAGTTGGAGTGCAAGCAAATTTTGAGGCTTGAATAAAACTTTATACTGTACTGTATATATTTACTTTTAAGAGCATCATATTTGAATTAGTAGACACATTTCTTCCCAGACCTGTAAAAATAATTAACTGTTAGGCTTTGTTTCCAGATACATCATGTTGGTTAACTTCTGGATTCCTCCCTATTTATGTGAATGATTGGTAAACTGCTTCTGGTGGCATTAGATCCCATCTTTACCTAAATTGTCTGAGAGGATTGTAAAACTCACCATTGTTTAATCACTGATCTGAATAATTTGTATTTAATGATTTTCAGTCAAATCCTGTTGTATGTTTACTGAGATGCAAGCCCCACTATGTCCAATGGCACTTACTTCCAGAAAAGTATGCATGGGATTGTAGTCCTGGTGTATTTAACTATTAAGGCATTATTCTTGGGCCCATAAGGGCCTGAACATATTTTTCAGAGATAGCAGTTACACTGCACAGTATTTTGAGTTATAAATTATCTTTTTAGTCAGAGTAATTTGAACATAAATGCAACAAATGGTGTATTTGGAAATAAGAGCTGGTTTCTAACACCTTCAGGAAACAAATTTATATTGCAAAGTGTGAATAGCGATCGTTTAGAAAGAAAGCTATTATGTTTGATATTTTAATCTCTTGTTCACGTTGGCATTTCTGTCTCTAGTATTATGCTTCTCTTGTGTTATATGTCTATAATTATGAGAAAGCTTGGATAAATCTGTAAGGATTATGTCATATTAAATTAAAATCATATTTCTGCCACTGTTATTGGCTAGCCACATTGTCATGCAGATGAAAGATAAAATATATAAATTATTTTGTGGAGAAAAGACCAAGTATGAATGCAATTACTGGCAAGTGGCCCAAACTATAATGTTTTTGTTTTTATAAACAAATCTAATTTGTGGAAATGAATATATTTATTGGTTTAGCCAGTTAGAATACAGAAAATAACATGATAGATTATTTCCAAAACAAATTATTTTGCAATGAAGTTCAAACAGCTAAATCACAGAACTAAATGTTTTTGGTGTGTTTCTTGTTAGAGCTCTAACTGACTGTATTTCTTGTCACAATGCAGCAACATATCTGCATCCTCCTTGGATTCAGTGAAATTCAATGAATTGGGTAAAAAAGATTATCATAAAAGCAAATGGAACCTGAATAGCCAATCTGTGTGGCAAAATGAAACACGCAGCAAGCTGCTAAGATTTACTTCATGCTATTTTCATAAGTTGTAGCCTGGTGTGGTGGTGCGTGCCTGCAATACAGCTACTCCTGGAGATTGAGGCTGGTGAATCGCTTGAGCTCAGGAGTTTGGGGCTGCTGTGGGCTATGCTGATTGGGTGTCCACACTAAGTTTGGCATCCATGGTGTGATATGTTTGAAATGCAAGGCATAAAGCAACCCAGGTGAAAATGGGTTCAGATTTCCTGCCTCAACAATTACGCTGCTTTCAAATTGGAACATTTTCCAGGTATTGTATCTAAACATCCTATTTAGACAGGCTTTAAGCTTCCTGATTTTTGAATGGCTGGTGCAGGGAAGCCAGGTGTTGTGGACTTGTTACTTATTTATTAAATTTGTATACCGCTCTTCATCCAAAGATCACAGGGCGGTTGGCAACATAAAAGCTGCCAATAGAAGTTAAGGGCAGTATCCAAAATGTTAATGTTGTTGTGACAGAACATCAGTGTGCCCAATCCCCACGAAACTCGAACACGTTCTTCTGATGTAATTTAGAATGCAGGAGATAATGTACCCGGCTCATGATGTTCTAGGAAGATCCTGGCCATGTTGGAGCATCTATATCATGGCCGCTTTTCATGCTGGCGTTGCTCCAGCTTCTGAAGGTGGTGTGTGTGGACTGCAGAGGTGGGTAGTGGCAAACAAGGCAAATGCAGCTTTCTTGACCAATTTCTACCCCTTCCAGTCTTTTAACCTATTTTCTCCCCCTTCCTTATCCACTATAGCAAACAGGACTATACCACAATTAGAGTGTTAATTTTAATGGATGGTAACATCTTGCATTGTTTATTTTGTATCCTTATTTATGCATTATAGCATACTAATTTCTCTGTAAGTTCTGCACAATTCTTTTGCGTAATGTTGACCACATTATGTTAGCAAACATTACAGTTTGTTCCATCCTACGATATGGATAAAAAGCATCAGAGCAAACTCCTCTTGAAAATGTGCTTCATTCAATCAACCTTGCAATTAGCTACTTGCCTAGGACAAATTGTAATTGCCTCTGGGTGAGCAGTTGAATGGTAGGAAGCTTTGGCCAAGAATTAAGGTTTAAGGGTTGGGAGAGTACTGTGTTGCGCTACAGTATAGCGTCAAAGCACTATTTCTGTGTGAACATTTCTTCTTTCAGCAGGGCTGCCTGGTTGCACCCTGGAGATTCTTTGTTTAACTTTAAATCTTCTACAGCTTTGGGAGGTTGGCAGTCACAGATTTCCCCTTGTGTTTTCACCTTCTGACCCTTTTCAGTTGTTCTGATTCCTTATCCACTATACGAAGCTTGATTCCAGGAGTGCCAAGTAGGAATTACATGCATTGGAGATTGGTGGGGAAGAGACCAAATGGCTGTGGTGGCAGGGGAGCAATTCATTTGTCCATTTAAGTTAGTTGATGGGATAATTAATTGTGTGATTTAACTGTGTGCTGTGTAATTCATTGTCCTGTTTCTTCCAGATTACATTATATGATCTCAGGTTCTAGTATAATAAGAGTTGGAAAAAATCTCCCTATTCCCTTCTCTCCACACTATGGACATTTTTAAAAACCATTATCATAAACCAGTTTTCTGAACTAAAAAGCCCTAAATATTCTAACCTTTGTAGGGGAGTAATTCCAGCTCCTTGATAATCTTGATTGTTCTTTTATTCATCTATGAAAACTAAGTATTGGTGTTTTGTTATTGAAACATTTTTCTCCACGTTTTGAATGAACACAGTATTCTGGCTGAAAAGGAAACTGTTAGCAATGAACAGCAGGTGGAGTAGGCAGTTGACTTTTCACTTTCGTATTGATCCTATCCAATATTTGCTGTACATGGTTATTCTAGGCGTTAGAGCAGAAGTAGTAGTTGACTGCTAAAAGAAACACTGAAAAAGACATCAGTGACTCCCCCACCCACATTTCTTGGTAGGAATTGCATGCTAAAGAGGAGCTAAGCAGAAAAGAAAAGACTGGAAGGGCTAAAAAAGCAACTTTTATCCTAGTTAGAAATTATATATATAAAACATTGGCATGTAAATTTACAGAATGATCTTAGCAAGTTTTACTCTCATTGGGTTAAGTGGGATTTTCTTCCAGTAATTAAGCATAAGATCACAACATTGAAGTGCTTTATATATGTTTTTCTAAGATTTGTTATCTCATGCATTGAAAGCTAAATCATTTTTAATCTTTGTGTTAACCCATTTGTGAAGGTACTCTTCAATTTGTTGTTAAAAGAAGGTTAAATTGACTGTACAAAAGTGTTATACATCATCTTTTGATCAGTGCCTGTCTTGTTGGTGAATGGAGTGTTAATTTTGTAATGCTTCTTTTCTGGATTGCAAGCAGGTGAAAATCTTTATAGCTAAGTACTCTTAATTTTAGGTTACTCACCCCCTCCTTTCCCCAGTAAATAAATAAAATTGAACTAGGATTGCTTGGAAACTAAATTCTTCGTGTGTCGTGAGAAAACTTGGTGATGTAATCCCCCAATTACTAGGATATCTGTTATAAAAAGAACTCAATAAATGGGGAGAGTTTGGTCTGTGAAACAGAGTTCATTAACAATTTGAAAGGCATCTGCTTACAATTTCTCTAATTAAAAATCTGGAATATTTAATTTGCAATTTCTGAGACTCAAGTATTCTTGCAATATTCAACCTAGGGTAACAGCTGAGTTAATATAGTGCAAAGTATGTGATCAGATAGGCAGTCCACAGGAAGGGTGGACCATACACCAAACAATAACTCTAATTATTTTATTTTACTACATTAGAGCTAATGATTGTTTTTGTTTTTTCTAGTTCTCAGTAAATACTTTTTTAAAAAGTCAATATTTTATAGCTTTTGATTAGAGCTCAAATTTTCAAGCCAACTCTATAATTACCTAACCATGCTTGACCTTGGAAAAGTGGTATAATCTTTCATGGGTGATACAATTTTTTGAAAAGGCTTTCTCTGGGATTAGAACTCTAATGTAACGAATCACTTCCATGGGTGTAATTCCTTTTGGATGTACTTTTAAGATTTATTTATTTTTAAATCTTCCACACTTATAATATCCAATGAACCCCTAGACTGTGATGTAAGCTTTCACAGTTCTCACCACAGTTTCACCAATTTCTGTTGTGCGTTTTGGAGTTTTCAGTCTTTTCAGTCTTTGAATTCACCTTTAGCCCAAACATGCATATTGGGGACCCACTTACTAATTTTATATCATATATTTGTAAAGCAACAGTCCAGCTGTTGCAACCTGCTTTAGATCATGCTGTGACCTAGTATTGGATCCTTATAGAGCAGAAGACGTAAGATAGTACATATATGTGGTTAAATTTAACTGGGCAATTTCTCTTCTCTGGCATGGCTTTAAAGTCTTACTGCTGAGGAGCGTAAAGTGGGGGTAGTTTTACCCCCTTTGATTCCCCACAGTATGTCATATTCCTTCAGCTCTGTACCATGCTGCTCAAAGAGGCTGCACGTACAATGGCTAGGCTAAATGCTTTGCATGTCTTCTGAGTTAGAGTGAAAGAGCTTTGAGGTTGCTTAGCAACCACCAAACATGCGTCAGAACTGGAAAGTGAGAAAGCCATCTTGTTCAACTTATTTATTTTTTGTATTCTGAAAAAGTGGAATGAGAATTCTACTGCAATTATTGCTATAAAGGCAAAAGTCAGTAGGTGCTTTGCCTGACCACTTTAATTGTGTTCAAGCCTGTAACCCAATGGACACTTATTCCCGAGCAATCCTCACTGAACTCAGTGAGACTTATTCCAGACACAGCAAACAGGTTTGTGACTTCGTTAAGACTAATATTTATAATGGCATAAGTTTCTGTCAATTATAGTCCACTTCATAAGATGCATGAAATGTCATCCTGAGGTGGCGTGTGTGTGTGTGTCTACGCAATTGGGCAGGGCTAGGGAGAAGAGAATGTAAAAAGGGGGTCAGAAGGAAATGAAATATAGAAAGTAAAGGTAGAATTACAAACAGTGATAATTATGTTATTGAGCATAGCCATTCACAAACAATAGGGTGAAGAGAAAAACTTTTGTCTCAATTGAGTCTACAACTTGATAAATTGTAATTCAGAAGTTTCCCATTACGGTGTCTCTTTGAAGCTCCCATATTCAAGTATGGCCACCTTAAGGTCCCTTATAGCAGGCATCTCCAAACTTAGCCCTCCAGATGTTTTGGGACTACAACTCCCATGATCCCTAGCTAACATGACCAGTGGTAAGGGATGATGGCAATTGTAATCCCAAAACATCTGGAGGGCCAAGTTTGGGGATGCCTGCCTTATAGAGTATGGATGTTGAAATTTTCCCCTGCATGGTTTTTAATATATATATATATATATATATATATATATATATATATATATATATATTATATCTACTAACAATTCCTCTCTGCATTCAACATATGACAAACAGAACAGACTCTGCACAAAATAATACATTGACACAAATGTGATAGCAGAAATGGCAATATCCAAATGCACTGTGGAAACATTCCAACCTCTTTGGATACCCCTATGGAAATTCTTCCAGTTGCTGTGCCCAGACCCATAGATTTGCTGTAGTGCTGTTGCATAGATTGAGGGTGATATGGGGAGCCTATATCCATTGACAGGATAATGCATGCAGAACTTTGCACTAGCATGTCAAGATTAATACACACCACCTTTGTTTGGAGTAGCCACAAATATAGCAGTAGCCATTCAGACTTCTTCTGTGGTCGTAGTCCTGTGATTTGTGGTCCTCTGAGGTGGGAAAAAGGACTACAAATGTTTGGTATTAGTAATGCAGAGGTACTCAGCTTAAAGGTAACTGTTCAAAAAGAGTGGTACTTAAATGTATTGATAGTGCAAGAATGCATCCATTTTCTGCCTTAGAAAAATGAATTGGACAATCTTACTGGTTTCCTACTACATTTAACTCAATCATATCTTTTGAAGTCACAAAAAAAGGTTTCCTGGAATTAAAAGTGGTGTGTTTGTGCACACACATGCACATGTACAATAGCTCAGAAGTCTGGCAAATTACTCCTGCAAGTTGGAATTCTCCTGCAAGTTGAAAGTAGCTAGAGGACATGCTACAAAAGACTGTTTTTTTGCAGTATGGCATGACTTTATTTACAAATGAAGAAGCCCATGGCTGTATGGTCCCCCTTGTTTATTCCAAGGTGTGGGTTTTGTGAAAGGCAGACATATGCTCTTTATATTTCTGTTGGACTACTAGTAATTGGGAAGCAAGGGAAACAGTGATGTTAACTCTTCATTACTTAGTTTTTTCATTTGGTGAGTCTGTGAATTCCTTAGGGAAATGCATGTTTGCACAGAAAATATTGTAGTTTTGTCTTCTCCTGTATTTTACATTACACAAGAATTTAGTGCTTTTTTGTTACTTCCTTTTATTTGTAGAAAATTCTCCTTTCATAATTTATAAATGTTAGTAAAAACTAAATTTTAAAAATAACTAATTGCCAGCAAAAATGAATAGTTAGGCATTTCTGTTTGACAGCATGGAGTTTGGACTTTGAATAAAATTTTATGATGATTGTTCCAGTTGTGTTTGCTCGGGGGGGGGGGGGGTAGGTCAAATGCTTTGCCTGCAGAAGTTCATGGTTCAATCCCTGACATCTCCAGATAGGGCTGGGAAAAACTGCTGTCTAAAACCCTATTGTGCCAGTGTAGAGCACCATCGATACCTAGTACTGATAGATCAATAACTGCCTTGGTTTGGAGATGGTGGCATTTTATGTACCTGTGTCTGGTATTTCTTGTGCTTTGAAAATGAGGTACTGCGTATGGAAGAGGCTTCTCTGTTGATGTAAATACTAATAAATAAATTGTGCACACAAATCTACCGGTAAGCACTGTGATATTTTGATTCAAGGTTACAGAGTGCTTTTCTACTTGCAGGTCTGCTTTCAGAGAAACTTTGTATTAAGTCCTCTTTATAAGGCATTTTCTGCAGGTGGAAATTAATTCCTGAGTACAAACAACAGTTTCTTTAAAGTACAAATGAATGGTGTCATTTATGAATAGTGCATATAAGTTTAAATGTGTGACTTTTGCTGTCAAATACATGCAAGCAGGTGTCTGATCAGGGCTAGTCTGCCATGCGGCAGGGTAAAGCAACATGCTTCAGGCTGCAACACCATGGGTGGTAGAGGAAAAGAAGAAGGCAGAAATGTCTGAATGATGCAGCAAGACTTTTTAAAAGTGTCCATACCAGAAGGGTAGCACCATTTGTACTCTGCTTACGGCAGAAAAATGTCTCGAGCCAGTACTGCATTTGATATTTAGTAGACAACCACTTGTGTATACTATTTATGTATGTATGTATGTATGTATGTACTGTGCCGTGCCGTGCATGAAATTTGTTTTTTGTTGTTGAGGCTTGTTTTCTGATAATGAAAATAGTGGTGTGAAGCTGACTTTATATGTGTGTGAAATGGATTGAGGCAACTGTAGCCATGTATGCCCATGTGTTGGGAGGTGTGGGAGACTCCTTTGTAAATGATCCCCTAAGTGCTGGTTTTTATGTTTTTACAACATGAGTCATTAGCCCTTTTAGCTGGTTGTGAATGAAACAGCTGAAACTAGAAAACCACGTGAATGTACATTTTCTTCTTAAAACTATTAGTTGTGTTAGTGGTCATATTTTCTATTGCTAATGTTTCTGAAGTCTGAAACCCAGGTAGCATGTAACCATGTCTCCTTACTGACATTAGGCTTAAAGGAAAACAACAACAAAGTGTTTGATGGAACCTTACAGACTAACACATTTGTTGTAGAGCATTCCAACCCCGAGATCCACTGTTCTAGATGCTCTGCTAGTGAGCAGCACCCATTGCACTGTCCAAACAGTGGCGCAGGGTTGGAGATACTCCAAGTAGATCCATTGCCAACCCTGCTGCCCTCATGTGATGGCAATGACCCTGATCTGAGTCCCATTTGCTGCAACAACTCGGGAGCTGGCACTTTCTGTCCTGCCAGTTTCAGCAATACTGTGGAAGCTACACCACTCCATCAAGTGTTGCTGCTACCAACTGAGGGTTGGATTGATCCGTTAGCATTTAATGTGCCTCAAGACTCTATGCTGTGTTTGCTGTAACACTGAACCTCAATCATTTTGTTGGTTTGTCTTTTCTGAAAATTAATTAGCAAGTGAAAGAAGCTGCAGGAGCTGTAATCTTAGTCTCTAATAGTATATATTTTAAAAGAATGAACAAAATGGTTAAAATCAGGGTTTGACAAGTTTTTTTTTTTTAACATGTACAAGTTCTTATTTTCCACTCTTTGTAGAACAAATATGGGGTGGCCTAGGGAACAGCTGGCTTCCTAGATGTGCAAAGCAAGATTGCTGGAAGCACCGGCTGCAGTTGTGCCTCTTGTTATTTATAATGTGACAAAGAATGTGATATTTTGTTTTCATTTGGGAGAGCGAGAGTATCTGTGCATATGCATTTTTCTAGCACTTCTAGCATTTCAGTTTTTCACATGGAGCCTGAGTAATGCAAGTGGTTATCCATGTGATAATGAAAGCAAAGCCACCAGATGAAGGTGTTTCAATCTTGGAGGCAAAATGGTAGTCCTGTTTAGCCGTTTTTTCAAGAGTGCACTAAATGTGTTAAGGAGTGGGACCCTGTCCTTCTGGTCTTGACCTGATGTTTCATGTTGAGTCAGACAATAGAAAACAGGAAACAATGCTCGTACAACTGTAGTCCTTCATGTGATCAGGACCCCAGCATACAAATGTACGCACACTGGTGCTGCTTTTCAAATTTCCTGCACAGTGTGTACTGGTAGATGTTGAGGTGAGGCCCATGGGGCATGGTGATATTTGGGATGGGTGACAACAAAGCATAGTTCACACATCATGTGACTTCCTTCCATACATGTTTAACGTACACCTGGGTCAATGACTGAACAAAGCTGGGGTCCCTGTTACAGCACAGGTCAATGTTTGTTCTTCAACTCTCATTGATCCTAATTGGCAGTTATTTTATTTGTAAAGCAGTGTTACTGGGTCTGCCCCAAAACCAAAAACCACAAATAGGACATGCAGATGAGTTGCAGATGATGATTCCTGATTTGTAGGGGGTTGGACTAGATCACCCTTGGGAGTTCTCCCAGCTTTACATTTCTATGATTCTGTGATTCTGTGTTCAGAATTTAATGTTAACATGTGGTGGGAGAACTCCTCATCTGTATCCATAGGCACATTAATAATAATAATAATAATAATAATTTTTTATTTATACCCCGCCCTCCCCAGCCAAGGCCGGGCTCAGAGCGGCTTACAAGCAATAATAAAAAAAGATTAATGATTACAACTTAAAAACAAAAATAAAATACAACATTAAAATAATGGAACATTAAAATATTAAAATGTAGCCTCATCATTTCATTATTAGTGTTGCTTCTGTTCTGTTAATAAAATTCAGTCGCCTAGTCTTTTTCTTAGTTTTCTGAGAGAACCAATATATTGGTAAAAGGACAAGAAAGGGCCACCTTTTTCTGTTTTATGCTCCATATGAGGTCAAAGCTAATGACCTGGTGTCCAATGTTGATGAAGTGTTTTTTGTAATTTTTTGGTCTTCCATAAATGTACACTGCTTAGATTAGAAAGTTGTGTGCCCACTATCTGTTTCTGTAGCTGACCTTTTTTTCTAATTAAACCTTTTACCTTTGGTAGATCTCTCTAAAGGTCACAGATGAAGGAAATAAGTGAAAGAAATCATTCTTCATTGCATGAATTGCATGAGGTGTAATATTATTGGCAGTAGGAGAATGATTGAGAAAATGTTATAAACTATCACAGTTACTGAAGGGCAGTATGGAAAGCTGTATTTATGAATGCCTTAAATGTCAGAATGAAGCCAATACAACGTATGTAAACTAATGAATGCAACATATTTCCCCTTTCCTAGATTTGTTTTCTTCTGTACTGTCCAGTTTTATAATTTTGACAGCCTTTATTAATTTAATTTCAGCAGTACTGTTTAAAATAGCTGTGTACAAGCAGCAGAAAGGCAGAAACGAACATTTTAAAGCTCAATAAAATTGATACTGTTCTACCTTCAGATTTTAATAACCATCTTCAGGCAAAGTCTGAAGAGAGCAATGTACAAATGCTCGGGGAGTGCTACAACTTTAACAGTTTGTAGTTTCTGATAAAATTGTGGTTGAGTTATTTTTACCAATGGTTACTTTCGAATGAATAGCTAATGATTAATTGGAAGGATATTGGGCTTATCTTCACAACGCGCAACTGGGAAAACAGGAAGTATAATGGAGGACAATTTAATTAATTTCAGTGAGACAACAAACTAGATTGTTTGATTTCTCATCACACCACCTCTTCTGTCAGCTGCTAGGTTGCCAAAGGAGCAACCAATATAATTTATTATGCCTGTCGTTACAAAAAAGGCACAGAAATGATGTACCTTCCCCAGCTTTTGTATTTACAGAGTAGAACTAGCATTTTGACTTGCAGCTGAGAAAAAAACAAACTGTTTCTGATTGCAGAACTAGTCTCTCTCTGATACTTCACAAGAGAAAGCTGTGTTCTCTCCCGGGCTATATTCATTTGTGGTTTCTTCTGAATGTGTTGACTCTACTTATCTTGATATTTGTGAATGAGTTCTTCCCTGATTTGCCTAAAGTGTTGCCTGATGGGAATTCAGAGACACCAAAAAATAATAAGGGTTTTCAGTGTAGGAGCTGAAGCAGTCTGCGCTGGAAATGATTGGTACAAGAGGAGACTCATGAAGCCTACACAGGTATAGTGAGGAAACACTCCTATCGACTTTGTAATTCCCCATGTAGTCCATGAAAGCATTAATAAGCAGAAAGAAGCCCCACAGAGGTAGTAGACAACCCCCCCCTGAATTATAAAGACAAAATAGAGTGGGAAGCTCACTATGTCCTGTTGGGTTGGATCAGTGCCTTCCCATTCGGTGTCTTTTAGCTGCCATACCTGCAGCATTTTTGAAGAATTGTGTTAGGATGGTTTTAGTCCAGGGGTCAGCAGACTTTATCAGCAGGGGGCCGGTCCACCGTCCCTCAGACCTTGTGGGGGACCGGATTATATTTTTTTGGGGGGGGGATGAACGAATTCCTATGCCCCACAAATAACCCAGAGATGCATTTTAAACAAAAGGGCACATTCTACTCATGTAAAAACACGCTGATTCCCCGACCGTCCACTGGCTGGATTTAGAAGGCGACTGGGCTGGATCTGGCCCCCGGGCCATAGTTTGCCTACCTATGTTTTAGTCTTACTGTGGCTTGAGGTTAGCCTTTCAGCCAAGAGTTGTGATGGGGACAAGTGTGGTGTGTGTGTAAATATATATTGATTATAGTGACTAATAAAACGAACAAAAAAGTTGAATATATATGTAAACTGAGTAGCACTGTCTCTGGAATGTCTCAGTGGTTGGGGAGTTGATAAAAATTATGTACTCTTCCAAGGAACTTAAGGCAACATAGCCAAGACTTGCCTATTTAATTCCCATAACATGTCTAGAACGTTAGATTGAGAAATAGAAAGTAGTCCAAAGTCACCAACTCATATTTGTTCGTTGAAGTGAATTTGAACATTGGTTCAGCTTATCCACTACACCATGCCTGTATATACGATTGTAGCGGTCTGCTGTGGGTACATTCGTACACCCCAGTCTTCAGTGGTGTATCTGATTGCACGATAGGTACAACAAGATGCCTGTTTGATACTGTACTCTGTTGTATTATATGTTCCTTTGTCCCACACTGGTGCAGTAAAATTTCCAGTTTATGCATTTCATTCTCCGTTTTTATTTGGCTCCTGTAGTAAAATGTATTTTGTTAAATATTTATAGTTGACCTTTTATACATATTTTGTGAAAATGGGAAAATTACTAATCCCTGTTAGGTGCTTTGAATTGTTGTCATCTAAGCTCATAAAACCCAGCTGTGTTTTTAAAAGTATATATATTTTTAAAAGTGGAAAGCAGTGGCAACACTGACAATAGGAGGCAAACAAGAACAGTTGGGGAAAAGGTTATTTTATTCTTCTATCTTTCATAACTACTGCACTAATAAAGGCAAATTATATTCTAAGGCATGAGTATATTTAAAATAAATGTGAACTCTGCATTTATGAAACTATTTGGAGCAGGCTTTGAATGTGAATACTGTATTTTCAGGTCTGTCCTTGAAGTATGTAATGAAATTACAAATTGTAAGCACTTGCAATTTAGGTATATCCATTCAAATGTAGAAATCAGTGAATTTGTGGAATTGGTCTGGACTATTTTACATTGCTATGAGAATTCCATAGTTTAATTCATGCTGAAATAGAGAAAAATGCAGTCATAGATATTTTTCCACTGTTATTTCCATATGCAGAAAATTGTGTTTTGATTTAATCTTACTGTAAGTATGGGGTTGTGGGTAGAACCATCTGGTTGCTAGGACAACCCTGGAATGTTCATTCAAAAGCTAGCAGCTTGGAGTGGGTGGAAAACCAGTAGAACTTGTCAGTTACAATTGGCTTGTTGGGGACAGAATGCAAGGATATTGGTGCTGAAGGTCTATTCAGATGTGATTTTTAAGGATAGGTTACCATTAAAATGGTAAATGGTTTGGTTGCTGTGGATTTTTAGTTTCTGATGAATAGTTTAAACCGTGACTTAAGATGAAGTTTACAAGGATTCAAATTAATACTTAGCAACGAGCTCTGAAAAACCTAACAGCAGTCTTAGACATGTCTGCATGTCTACTCAGAAGTAAATGCCGTTTTTTTCAAGTGGGCTTACTACTAGGTATAGCATTGTACCCTAAATGAATTTTATTAAGGGACTTTTAACGTAACCCAGTTACAACAGTTGAATTTTTAATTTATTGCTGTACCTAAAAAGAGTGACCATTGGCTAAAATATGCAAATAGGAGGATGGAAGGTGGTAATGTTGCTGAATATGGAACATCTGGGGATCATCATTAATTGATGACTAAAATACTGCTAACCATGGTAGACACCAATACAGTGGTACCTCGGGTTAAGTACTTAATTCGTTCCAGAAGTCCGTACTTAACCTGAAACTGTTCTTAACCTGAAGCACCACTTTAGCTAATGGGGCCTCCTGCTGCTGCCGTGCCGCTGGAGCCCAATTTCTGTTCTTATCCTGAAGCAAAGTTCTTAACCTGAAGCACTATTTCTGGGTTAGTGGAGTGTGTAACCTGAAGCATATGTAACCTGAAGCGTATGTAACCCGAGGTACCACTGTACTATTGTGATGAAGGTTGACTTGAAAGCCAAATGCCCTTGTTCCCTTACCTCTGAACTTTGGCAAAACTTAATATGAATCAACTTGAGTATATTCCTATTGGTGTGTTTGTATCTGTACTCAGACAGCAGTAGCTGACTTCAGCATTCAGGTGCCACACCTTCTGTTCTGTCAACATTGCTAACTTGGATTACTCATCATGAGCCCTTAAGTTGATGATATGAAAACACTTTACTGATAGGGTAGATGACTGCTGTTTGCTCGCATACAGCAACTTACCACTAGCTTTCAACAGATCTAGAAGTGTGCTTGACAAAAAAGTCTTCAGACGTAAGATCTGTTCCCTTCTATCACAGTGAATGATTCCCTGGGGTTTTAATTTTGGTGGGGAAAGTATTGATTTCCTTCCCTGAAGAATTTGCTTTTTGGTCAGTTGGTGTCAATTTTATAGCCCTTCAATCTTATTTAGTGGTGAAGAATGTGAACTGTGAGCCATAAACTCATTTTAGGGTTTAGTCAAGCTGTCACCTCTTACCTTCAGTTTTTGTCACCATCAAAAATGTGAGGATGGTATTAGTGGTGTGGTGTGAAACAGTATTGATTAGACCTGGGCAATGTATTGATACATCATCTGGGACTGGTATGAGGGGCAGACCATGATGGTGGCTTTACTCTGTGCTATATCACAGGTGAAACAGATACCGCTCCTGAGTCGCTCTTTCAACCCACTTCAACATTGGGTTGCTGGTAGCAGAGGGACTTGGGAGCAGCAGTGCTTTCACCCACGATATACTGCCAAGTGAAGCCGCCATTGCTCTGCCTCTCATACTGCAGAGGGAGGAGCAAGCTGTATCACAGCCTAGGAAAAGAGAAATAGCTGTGAGCTATTTTCACTGTTTGCTCCAAATTTTGGAGGACCCTGGGGCAATATGTCCTCAGGAAGAGAGCTCCATGGGTAGAAGTACTGTTTCACTGCTTTCTCTAAGAACCCACCGTAAGCAAATCTGCAACAGGAGCAAAGAATTTGAGGAAACAGATCTAAGTGAACTTTCATTTCCAGGCTGTCTAGAGTGTAGCTTAAGTTGATAGCTTGCTATGTTTCTGATGAAGAAAAGGAGAAAGAAATTAATTTCCAGATTATTGAAGATAAAGATGTTTAGACTTTGGGGTATAAAGAGGCACAGAGCAGAATAATCTGACTCACTGACTTCCTATCCTCAGCTAGTTGCCAAGTGCTTGTTATGAGCATGTTCTCCCACATTTCTTCTGCATAGGTCAAGAAATGGTTTTCCATTTAAAGCAAGAGATTAGCAGCTGCTAACAGATTTCAATTAGCATCATATTCTTGTTGTATGTTTAATTCCTGTTGATAATTTGTAATACAATCTGGACATTAAAAAGGAACAGTAAATGGTTTAAGAATAGTTTGAGAAAGTGGGGTGTTGATAATAATAATAAATAATAATAATAATAATAATAATAATAATAATAATAATAATAATAATAATTTATTATTTGTACCCCGCCCATCTGGCTGGGTTTCCCCAGCCACTCTGGGCGGCTTCCAACAAAGATTTAAAATACATTAAAATGTCACACATTAAAAACTTCCCTTCAGATGTCTTCTAAATGTCAGTACCATGGAATAAACCTTGGCCCAGGGTTAAACCTTGTTTTAAACTTTAACTGTGAAAGAGCATGAAGCCTGATGGCACACAACTGAATGTAAGGGGATATAATAAATAGGCTACCAGATTTTTTGGTAATCCATCACAGACTTAAAATTGAAGAGAGGATAAATGTCAATCCCCTAGATCAGCTGTTTACTATGACACTAGGACAGTGTTGCCATGAAGTTTAGTGTCACAGACAGATATAGTAATGCAGGTTCTAAGTACTGACATACCAGGGCAGGTAATCTGGACATGCCTACTAAATGAAATGTTAAATTGGGACATTGATTTAAGGTAGCTGTCTTAATTTTTCAGAAAATCAAACACAGATTAAAAGAAAAGGCTAATTAAAGCTCTTATTCAATCTTCTTGCTGCTACATGTCATAGGCCTCGGCTGATCTTGAGTCACAAGAAGAGGAAAAAGAAGAACACGGAAGTTATTCAAGAAGAAAAGTAGTTTCCAACTGGGACCGTTACGAAGATACGGAGAAAGAAACACAAAATGACAATGGTGAATCACAGCGTGGGACAGACTTCAGTGTTTTGCTTAGCTCAGCAGGTAAGGAAGAGAAATCACAAACAGCGTTTAATTTTATATGTTGCATATTTGTCTCCTCATAATGGCATTTGGAATGCCTCGTTTTTGCTGCTGGTAATGGAATTCTTGACAAGAAGACTGATTTAATAATTCGCTAGTTAAAAGCCTATGGGCAGTGTTATAACATGAAGGGTGAGAGCATAGGAAGCTGCTTTATAGCAAGCTAGGCCAGTGGTCCATTTATCTTAGCATCATCTGCACCACTGCTCTTCAACTAATGAGTTGTGACCCACTAGTGCATTGCGGCCAGATGCAAGATGGGTCACAACAGGAGCACTACCATCATACAAGTATATGGTAAAAGATTAAGAAGTAAATCCCCCAATGCATATTTGGGTTAAAAGTTGACTCTGAATCTAAAAAGGTTGAAGATACCTGATCTACACTGACTGGCAATGGTTGTTCAGGGTTTCTGACAAGTTTTTTTCCCAGTGCTCCACCACTGAGCTGCTGTCCCCTAATGATTTTATTTATTTATTCCATTTAGATAAGATCCTATATCAAGATAGGGATGTGTAGCAGCTTTGTGCTGGGGCTGAATAACTAGGTGAGTCAGGTGATTTGGAGTGATTTTACTCCTCTCAGTCACACCATGATGTCAACAAAGTGACCCAAGTTGGATCAGGGCCTCCATAAACCTTTGCGTTGGACTATGGTTTCTGTATTCTACTTTTTTTGCAAACTGCAACTCTGTTTTTTTGCTAAACTCTTTAAGTCTGAGAACCACAGTATCAGACTTACCAATACTTGCTATACAGATGCCAACATATCCAACAATTTTAGCAAAAAGGGAGAACCTGGATGTGCACTTTGGACACATTAATACCGCATGGGCTCAACTTATAGGACAGTACAGCATTGCTTAGTTTCAGCAAAATGAAAGCTGGCTGAGCATTCATAGAATCATAGAATCATAGAGTTGGAAGAGACCACAAGGGCCATCGAGTCCAACCCCCTGCCAAGCAGGAAACACCATCAGAGCACTCCTGACATATGGTTGTCAAGCCTCCTCAAAGGTCTATAACTGATGAAAATGGCTGCCAACTGGAACTGGAAATTTATTTTTTGTTAGTCATTGGTGTGTGTGTATATACACATACATAGACTTTTTTGTGACAGTACTCAGTGGTACAGAGTATTAGCACCCATGACACCTTTATGAGTACTAGCATCCTTTGTGAGTACTAGCACCCTTTTTTAAAAACCAAAAAACCAAAAAAGCACTCTCTGGGTGTGGGCAAATTCATTCCGCTATGGGCTGTTGCGAGCTGCTGTCCTATTACGTCTGTGTAGGCTTGTATAGTTCTAATAAGCCTTTCAAGTAGTTTAAAGGCAAGCTTACCCTGGCTCTGACAGTGTCTTGGACTGTACCCATTGACAGTTCTGTATTACAGCTTTGCATGTGTATGTTTGGATGTTACTCCTAATTCTTGGTCTATCATCTGAGACAAGCTTTTATTTCTTTTGGGCTTTATTTCTGGTAAATAAATCATGGCAGGGTGTAATAAATCATGTGTTGTTGTTCATCTGAGGTTGTATTTACCTAATTTTAGGACCTGCTAAGGAATTGATGATTGTTATTATGTCCTGATATGTAAAACCACAGAATTCAAAGAGGGTAAACTTCCTTTCTCCCCATGACTGTAATCCACTTCAGTGTATTTAACTGAGAGTGCGTGTATGTGAAGATGAAAATAGCATTTTTTTTGTCAGTTTAAAGTATTCATACTATTCCAGGTTCTGTAGGAACATTTAGAAGTAGAACTAGAGCATTAATGGGTAAAAAAAAGGCTAGGGACTTTGGTATGTGACAGTTTCTAAACAATTTTGTTTGCATGAACTCCATGTGTGATCTTGCACCTGAAAGTCTAATCAGTTTTGGGTAGCATCATTATATTACCATTCAGGTCATATCTTGAAAAGAAGTAGATTGTTAATGTGTGCATATTGCAAAACTTGAAACATAATTTATTTTAGTACATTACGCTTTTTTTAATCTTTTTTAAAAATTTGGATCTGCTACAAAATGTGAAATCTTGTGAAGATGGCTTTCAAATTTGTATCTAGATTTCTCTGGAACACTTGAAGATATTAGAGGTGAATCATTCACGTATTGAATAGTTACTGTTTTGAGAGTCCTGTTATGCTGAGAATGCAGAGGAGAAAAGTAATAAATAGTATTGATGGGTGGGTGGAATTGATGCACACTATATGGCACACTGAAAAAAAGTTACATTTATACTTAGCTAGAACAATTTGTTTGAATTTTATTACAGTATAATTTTCTCTGCAAAAATAAAATATATAGAGTCATGGGCATTGTTAGCTTTTTGTTATTCATTGTAATTTAGGAAATTCAAAAATAGAGGTATAGCGCTAATAAGCATTTTCAAAATGGATTACCGAATTTCTGTTTGAGGCAGGTGTCCTTAATGAGGCATGGAGATGAGAGATGAGCTCCTCCCCACATGAAACAATGTATCCCTACTCTACCCTGTCAGCCCAGTACAGTGGTACCTCGGGTTAAGTACTTAATTCGTTCCGGAGGTCCGTTCTTAACCTGAAACTGTTCTTAACCTGAAGCACCACTTTAGCTAATGGGGCCTCCCGCTGCTGTCGCGCCACCAGAGCATGATTTCTATTCTCACCCTGAAGCAAAGTTCTTAACCCGAGGTACTATTTCTGGTTTAGCGGAGTCTGTAACTGGAAGTGTATGTAACCTGAAGCGTATGTAACCCGAGGTACCACTGTACAGGGTATTGCATGCCATATTGAACTGTGCTTTGCACACCAAGTGTCCATGACAACTTCATTCTTTTTTTTTTTGCTTCTATGGGTCTTCTTGCTAGGGACCTAAAATAAATGCTATGTTGATCAAGGTCACAATCTTCCCCTCTTTCCCTTTCATCTAGCAACTGCAGGCTGATGATAAGTGAGTGCCATCATTTTATTTTTGAATTATGTATTATATTAGGTTTCATCTTGCAATTTTTTTGGAACCTTGACTTGTAGTGGAAAGCAGGGCGCTTAGTAGGAGGCTGATGAGATACCAGTAAGGGGTGTGGTATATCCGATTGGTGTTTTGCTTTTCTGAATGATTTTTAGGCTGTATTCCATTGTAAGCCATTTTTAGCACTTTCTTATTTGCAAAGGCAGTATAATTTTTAAAAAATATATATTTTGGAGGAAGAGGTGGATGGATGCCCATGGTTGCAATCCAAAAGCCCTTAGAAATAAATAGAGCACATGCAGTTGATGTTAAACTGTTTCTGATGTAACAAGCAGCGAAGGGCTCCATATCAGTGATTCCAGGTGAAGCTCCTTAGGTATTTTTGAAGGTGACAAGTTGTCAAACAGAATATAGGCAGGTGTAGCTCTCTTGCATGCATGAGAAACAGAGGCCTCTATTGTAGCAGTGCTTAAAGGTAGAGAATCCTACTGTCCTTTTAGACTTGGTCATCCTAGTTAGGGAGTAGTAACTGACAGCTCAGTTCAGTTTCCAGAGACTTTCCGGCTGGCCCTACTATTCACCCATTTTCTCCCTTACAAGTCAAGATGCAGCAAGCATCTTCTACCTTCTTTCCTTATGCACTTCTGTCTTGTTTCCCCTGTAGGTCTGTGCCTTGGCTTATGTAGGAAAGTGAACAGCCGACAGGCACAAGGAGAGAACTTTAACTGTCTGTGTCTTGGCTGGTGTAGAAATTAGTCTGTGAATGGAGCCAGTATTGCTAGCCCTTCAGTGTGTTCAATTCAACATGTTGTGCATGATTAGAAGTTGTTGGTCAGGACGCTAACAAGAATACAGAAAAACCACCTTCCATTGGTAATCCTCTTTTTCCTTATGGTTGATGGTAGCCTAGTTTAGATGAAGTATTCCCCTGTTTTATTGGTATAGAACAGGGGGGACTAACTTGTGCTCCCTTCCTGTCATACTGGTCATACTGGCTGGGACTGATGGAAATTTTGTTCAGTAGCATCTGGTAGACCATAGGTTAGCTATCCCTGACCTAGAAATAAGTCACGCAACTGCACACTTCCTCCTCCTCTCATGAGCAAATATAAAAAAGAATGGAAAATGTTTATTGCATATTTACAAAAGGATTGTAAAGAAGTTAACAGCATAGTAGTTTTTTAAAAAACACTTGTAATATTAAGGATACTGTTTAAAATTGAACCAGGGCAGTCTTAATATTGTAAGCCAATTTGCTTGAAATAAATATGGGGATGATTTTTCTATACCTTGGAGGAGATAAATCCCATTTTGCCAGCAGGCTGCCCTACTCTCTCTCCTGGTTGGCTGGTGCTGTCTTTGGGAAACACACAAATCCTAAAAAAAATCTCTGTGCCAACCCCCAATAATTTTTTTCTCTGTGAGGGAGAATTCTTGCATTTCAGCATCTGTGCAACCAAAAACAAAGTCACGAAGATATTTTTATTTATAACTCGCTATAAATATATCTTATAATTGAACAGGCTATTAGAGATTTATGTCTACAGTTGAACTAACTTTACTATTATTTTCTTTTTAAAGTAAATAAAGCCTAATAAATGTATTTCATCTGTGTGTTTTTCAGCTGCTATAAAACATTTGAATGATGTCAGAATATAAACTTGGATTGTCCTAGCCTTGTGGACGTAATTTAACTTAATGAAAATTTGAAAGGTCAACATTTAGTGCTTAATTAAATGAGGATCTGATATTAAAAATCCCTCTAGATTTAAAGAAGTGTTAATGTTTATTACAAATTGGTACTTAAGTGATTTTTTTCAGGACATGTAGCATTTTCATTCAGGAAATTGAAGCAGAAATGTGTCGTGTTTTTGTTTGTTTAGCAGACATGATTTAATGTTTTATAGTGTGTCGTTTCTTGCTTAGTATCATCAATCTCTTTTCAATCGTGTGCATAAGGCCATGTCTTCTCCTAAAGCACTTACTTTGACTAATTCCCTTAACTTGATTTTGATTACAGTGGTACCTCGGGTTACAGGCACTTCGGGTTACAGATGCTTTGGGTTACAAACTCCGCTAACCAGGAAGTGGTTGCTCCAGGTTAAGAACTTTGCCCCAGGATAAGAACAGAAATTGTGCACCAGTGGTGCAGCATCAGCAGGAGACCCTATTAGCGAAAGCACGCCTCAGGTTAAGAACCGTTTCAGGTTAAGAACGGACCTCTGGAACGAATTAAGTTCTTAACCCGAGGTACCACTGTACTTAAGAACATAAGAGGAGCCTGCTAAGCTAGGCGAACAGCCCATCTAGTCCAGCACCCTGTTCTCATAGTGGCCAACCAGCTGCCTGTGGTAAACTCACAAGCAGGATCAAAGGACAAGAGCACTCTTCCATTCTGTGGTTTCTAGCAACTGGTATTCAGAAGTATTGCTGCCTCCAACTGTGAAAGCAGAGCAAGCCATCATAGCTAGTGGCTACTGATAATCATTACTTGTGAGTAATGATTTTAAGATGGTGAACATTTTAAGTGAGGTGCTTCTGTCTTTATACAATTGAAACATATCACTTAAGGAAAAATACCTTATATATTTTCTAAAGGGGTAAGAGTTGCTGTGGGCCAGGGCAAAGTGGACCCGGTGGTGGGAGTGCAATAATATCATCAACAAAGGACACAGGACAACGGTGTTGGGAATAAAAGGGCCACAACTTTACTGATTCCAGGTGTCAGATGGTTTGGTGTAGGCATTGGGTGTGACTGGCTTTTATACTCGGGGAGCAGGAAAGAAGTTCTCACTCAGGTCTGCTCCCCAGCCTTGCCCCCCAGCTCACCTGTGATTGGCTGGTGAGCCATGCAAGCAAGTCCCTGGCTGCTGGCTCAGTGAGAGGAACCAGAAGTGCCCTCTCCCACCATGGCAAAGGTGAGGAAGGGAGGCCAACTCCACCGTGGCTGTTCTGGGGCCACAACTGCTGCTCGTCGTGAGTCTCAGCAGAAATGGGAATTATGTGTGGCTTAGTAAGCATTGCCCATGCAGCAGTCAATACCTGCTTCTACAATAATTTCCACTTATATATAGTACTATCTATCTATTTATATATCTGTCCATTCATTCTCTGATACATGTGTGTGTATGGTTGGAGCTGCTTATAGCCAGGGGCAGCCCTAGGGGTCTGCCTTAGAATTACTTCTACTACTGGCTTATGCATTTGTAAAAGAAGAGGGGGGTAGAATCATTTGAGTAGGCCTACATGACCTGTGACCAAATAAGTCAAATACAGGCCACTAGCCAAGAAATATCAACAACCTCAGATAAGCAGATGACGCAACCTTGATGGCAGAAAGCGAGGAGGAATTAAAAAACCTTTTAATGGGGGTGAAAGAGGAGAGCGCAAAATATGGTCTGTAGCTCAACATCAAAAAAACAAAGATCATGGCCACTGGTCCCATCACCTCCTGGCAAATAGAAGGGGAGGAAATGGAGGCAGTGAGAGATTTTACTTTCTTGGGCTCCATGATCACTGCAGATGGTGACAGCAGCCACGAAATTAAAAGACGCCTGCTTCTTGGGAGAAAAGCAATGACAAACCTAGACAGCATCTAAAAAAGCAGAGACATCATCTTGCCAACAAAGGTCCGTATAGTAAAAGCTATGGTTTTCCCAGTAGTGATGTATGGAAGTGGGAACTGGACCATAAAGAAGGCTGATCGCCGAAGAATTGATGTTTTTGAATTATGGTGCTGGAGGAGACTCTAGAGAGTCCCATGGATTGCAAGAAGATCAAACCTCTCCATTCTGAAGGAAATCAGCCCTGAGTGCTCACTTGGAAGGACAGATTGTGAAGCTGAGGCTCCAATACTTTGGCCACCTCATGAGAAGAGAAGACTCCCTGGAAAAGACCCTGATGTTGGGAAAGATGGAGGGCACAAGGAGAAGGGGACGACAGAGGACGAGATGGTTGGATAGTGTTCTCGAAGCTACCAGCATGAGTTTGACCAAACTGCGGGAGGCAGTGGAAGACAGGAGTGCCTGGCGTGCTCTGGTCCAGGGGGTCACGAAGAGTCGGACACGACTAAACGACTAAACAACAACAAGCCAAGTATGGCAGCTCACCAGGGGTTAATAAACCTGCTTCCTCCACCTGCTCGCACTATAAAAATGAGGGTGTTGCCAAGCAGGCCATTATGCAGAGATCGCAAGCTGTGTGTGGTCACAGGTTGTGCAGACCTGGTTTTCAGCATTGCAGTTAATCATGACTTGCCATTTCAGCTAGGTCCTGTGTTAAGGATTGTTTTTTAGTTTTCCGTGTATTTGCCTGATTTAGGACATTGTGTATTTTATAATAGATTCCTTTCTAATTTATTGATGATTGTTGTTGTTTTATCACTACTAATACCCTTGATCATCACTTATCTAATATTTGTGCTATTGAAATTCAGCGAGGTTCCATTTCGGTGTATTAAATCCTTTATTTATGGGGAACATGAAATTTACCATCCTCTGAAATTTAATTACTTGCATAATCACATTTTCTTTCAGTGTTTTGTATGCATCATGACTCAAATATGAGATTGTGGTAGAAGATGCTGTTACATCTGAATGCTGTGGTCTTTCAGTGCAGAATAATAATTAGCTCCGTTCACAATACCACAAAATACTGATTGAAACTGGAGACACAGCTTTAAAGCAGCAACAACTTTGTAGATATTGTGGAGTCTCTAACTCTAGTTTTCGTAATTCCTTTCCCAAGTCTCTTATTTTTGTTTTGGTACTTGACATCCTGATCCTAATAAAATGCTTGGCAGTGATGCATCCATGTCAGGATTACTGGCACCCTAAGAGTAGTAGATATTTCCTGCTGTTCTGTGCATTAGTTCCAGGCCGCAGTGAAATGTGATAAGGCAGTGGGTTTCAAACTGCCATTGAACCTTTCCACACAGAGGAGTTGTCTTTCAAAGAAGCACTAAATATTCTAATAAGAATAAATACTATGTCTCACGACTAATACTTGGGGCATTATTTTTTCTTATCCACAGGTGATCCCTGTAAGTTGTAGCAGATCCCAGACCTATTATGTGGAGTAGGAGGTTCTATGTGCATATCTCTTATTCTGATCAAGCCCGACCCCTCAGAACACTGAGCTGCTCTGATCCTAACAGTCTTTTAACTGCCATTGGTTATGCATAGAGGCAGAGGAGGCAAGGCTTAAGAGAAGGTTTGTAAGGACCAGAAAAGCAACAGGCAAGGGGCATCAGAAGCAGCAGGCTGTGAGAAACAAGGGAGGGTTTAGAAATACCGTATTTTTCGTGTCATAGGACGCTCCGTCCCATAGGACACACCTAGTTTTTTGGGGGGGAAATAAAGGGGGGGAAAAACTCCCGCAGGGCTGCCTAGGCTGCGGATGTCTTCCTGAAGCCTGGAGAGCAAGAGGGGTCGGTGCGCACCGACCCCTCTCGCTCTCCAAGCTTCAGCGAAAGCCTGCATTCGCCCCATAGGACGCACCCAGATTTCCCCTTCATTTTTGGAGGGGTAAAAGTGCGTCCTATGGGGCGAAAAATACGGTAGTACATGATCAAGATCTAATAAGGAGGTGCTTGAGTGGGGAAGACAATATGGAAGCATTTGGCAGAGGTTTGAACCAAACATGTCCAGAAACAGTAGAGGTGAGGAGAGCTGAAGTTGATCTCATAATTTGAAAACTTTTCTCGCAGTTTTTAAAGGTTATGAGAAAGGACTTTAGTACACTCAAAGATGTTTCAGAATCTTGTACTCAAAGCTCATGACAGCTTTATAAACTTCCACTTCTTTTATCACATGTACAAAGAAAAGCATATATCATAAGGCAATATGAAATTTAGATTGGGCTGACTGCATGCAACTTGAGATGCCTCCCTGCTTGAATAGATTAATGTATTGATTTAGATCTGCATGTTTTATTACTTGGTGCACGGTGGCTTGGTTGAACAACATAGTAAGTCGAACTATGGCTTATCAGGGCCGCATAAATATGGTCACCCCCAGAGAGGAACTTGGACCTGCATTGCTCCTTCAGCACAGCATTGTGTTGTCAGAACATGGGTTCATGTTTAAGTTCTCTTTTCCTTAAGCATGAACAGTAGCCAAGGTTTGCCTTTAGTGCTAGTTGGTTTTTGGACAGCATGTTGAAGTTCTGTGCCGTCTTTGCAAATGGTTTCTCTTGAAATGTTAAATCAGCTTGCTTAAACTTGCCAGATTTTCATAAGCTTGCTTGGTTAAACAAAGCAGTTAATTAATTTTTTCAAAATGTAGGTTCATTTCCATTTGTAACAATTTTTTTTGGTATTGTGTGTGTGTGTGTGTGTATTTAAGCCTCTCCCTCCCTCCCTCCTGCACCTACCTTTTTCTCTCTATTAACTAAGTGCTGATGCAGCAGAGGTGAAATTCAGGTCGAGTGTAGAGCCTTTCGGAATGAATCTTGAAAATACTAAAATCTGTTCAAGCAGAAGAAACAAAAGAAGTGGAAGTAATGGCATAACTTGACTGGACTAGAAGACTTTCACTGTGTTTGAAGAATTGCCCTTGGTCACTTATTGATCTGTCTTTCTAAAGTATCCAAAAATAGATTTTTCGCTTTGGTCCACCGCTCATTTGAGCTTGGGTAGGTTCACCATAATCAATTGAGCTCAGCTGATTTAAAGACAAGTACTTTGTTTTAAGTGGAATATGATCATTTTTTTTCTTTCTGTTTTTTAATGGCAATGTGCCCTCTGCAATCTTTACATGTGATATATGCAATATTACATAATGTGCTCTTTTGTATCTTATGAATATAAATGTTTCATTCCCCAAGGACAGCTAGTCACCACTGTAATTCTTTTAGTTAAGTCCAAGTTAGCTTCGGATAGCCTTCTGGCATATTACTAACATTTTTGAAAAATATAAAAGACCAGTAATTTTCACACTTTGTGGGTGGCTAAGGATTTGAGATGAATATTCATAATGGCTGTGGTCTATGGCTGTACTCAGCACAATCTAGTGAAAGACAGTAATGAGAAACAATTTCCCCTTCATTAAGAAGTCATAAGGCAGAAATAGAAGGAACTGTAGCATCAGGTTTGGCAATTTTCTGCTGGGGGGAAAAAAATCTTGTTTTGAACCCAAGAAACTTTATGTCACATGCTTCATGAGCTCTATGGAAGAGCAGCAGGGAAGACAGAGCACTTCTGAAAATAGCAGCCACAAAATAATGATGGAGTTTTATGTTTGAGAGGAGGGACTGGCAGTCTAGTTTCTTGCCCCCGACTTAAACCCTCTCTGTTGTTCCTTGCTACCTGTCCCCACTAAAGACTTGAATGTTCTGCTGACAATGTGAAATTGTGAGATTCAGATTCATTTTATAGTTGGAGTTCTTATCGCATGAATCTTGAAAAGGTTCCAGTTCTTGCTTTGACAAAATGTGTGCCTCAGCGTCTTGACAGTGAGAAGGCCACTGACCCTGTTTGTTTTAGAACAATAATTTCAAAAGTTATTGAATGCTTATATTCTCAGGACCTGAATATGAATTCCACAGTACAGTCTTGTTCAGTAGGGTACAGGTTTAGTTTTTCACCACTATAGTATTTAATTCTTAGGTTGTGTACCAGCACTAACAGTTGTAACATGGAGTAAAGTCACAAAAGAATCAAAATGCCTGTTTAGAATAAGATTGGATACCATTCTCCTGTCCTGGTGGATATCTTGAGAGAAAATACAAGAGATAGTATTCCCAGTGAAATATACTCAGAGTCGCAAAGTGATTTCATGCTCTTTATTCAGCTCATAGTGGTGAGGAGGAATGAATGAATGTCCCCTCAAAGTATCTGCTTTATATACATTATTTACACAATGGGCTGCACATGATTGGCTAATTCCGGAATTCTACTGTAAGCCAATCAGGTTGTGGATTCACTTCTATCTGGAGCATGATTGGGTGGTTCCTGCCAACCAATCATACTGCTGCATTGTTCTAGGACCAATCAGACTGATGCATTTTGAATCCTATTGTTCTAGGACCAATCAGACTGCTGCCTTTTGGATCCTATTGTTCTAGGACCAATCTGACTACTGCAGTTTGGATCCTATTCAACTCAGTACATAACACCCAGGATAGCAAATTGCAGTTAAACCAGTCTCAAGTTGACCAGGGCAATGTTACAGAATTAATTTCCACACAAGGAAGAAAGGTTTTCCACAATTCTCAAAAATATTTGGAGTTTTCTCTTAATTTCAGGAATGCATGTTTGTATTTCTGTTTTGTACTGCATTACTTGTGAAACAGATGAAGAAAAGTCCTATGTGTTATATTCTTTAAAAATATTTTATGCGTTTAAAAATAACCTTTTTTTTAAAAAAGCAACAACAGCCAACAACATGTTTGTGCAATTTTCAACATTCAAATTAGACCAGTGCATGAGATTGAAGAATAACCAGCATCTCTCAGTACTGGGAAGTTTTGTCTTTTTAAAGCAGCCTTCTACTTTGTGGCTGTAAACAAAATAAGGCTTTTGAAATTGTTTATAAAATAAACCTGATTATAGATATTATAAGGAGAAATGCTGAGCTTAGAACAATGATCAAAATATGGTCCTACTGTTTAGTAATTCTACATAAATGCCCCAAGTGGCAGCAATTTTATATAAGAAGAAACAGAGAGGATTGCAATCTCCATAAAATAACTTTATTTTGGTGCTTCAAATGCGAGTAAAGAAGAAGGGTTTTGGCTCTTTTCATTATGGGAAAAGGGAAGAACTGAGAGCACCATACTTCCATTTGGATAGGAAATAGAATTAGCATCTTGTACAAAGTTTTTGCATCTACCTGGTCATTTTAGCACAGTATGGGATCTAATCCAGAATCTAGAAGTTGAAAAAGAATTCTGAGAGGTTGTGTCATCATTTAAGTGTGAAAACGTGGTTCTAGCCCTAATGACTGATGAAATGTGTTGCGACTTCCTGCTAAAAACTTTGGGATTCTTTACATATGATTTTTCTATGCCAACAGTAGTTTTGAGCATTTCCACCTTTTTGGGATGGCGGTTGCATTCTTTTCTTTTGCAGCATGAACATAGTGTTTGCACAAGGCACTTTATGGACTTTTATTAGAGAGCCAGTTTGGTGCAGTAGTTAGAGCATTGGACTAGGACCTGGGAGACAAAATCTCCAAAAACAGCCTTTCCTTATCTGATGGACTGTTTCTAAGGGAGGGAGTTGCCTCCACAGTTCCTGCATTCTGCAGCCTTGGGATTTTCTTTTGACCAGGCCTATCACGATCCACAGGATTGTCGCCACAGTCTCTCTGCAGCCCTATGTCTCTCCCTCCAATTGCCTGCCCAGCTCAACAACTTTCATTTCCTAAAAAAAGCTCAACACCTTTGGTCAACCCCAGGCACTGGCAGGGGTTGCAACGCAACTGCTTGGAGGTGTGGTACTCTGGATATAAGAAGGACCCCTAAGGTCTACATATGTAGAACAAAGGACATTATCAGATGGGCACACCTTTTGTTTTTTGTTTGCTGGGCACCTTGTGCAGATGGATTTACAGTGGTACCTCAGGTTAGAAACGCTTCGGGTTACAAATGCTTCAGGTTACAAACTCCGCTAACCCGGAAGTAGTACCTCGGGTTGAGAACTTTGCCCCAGGATGAGAACAGAAATCGTGCGCCGGCTGCACGGCAGCAGCAGGAGGCCCCATTAGTGAAAGCGCACCTCAGGTTATGAACAGTTTTGGGTTAAGAATGGACCTCCAGAACGAATTAAGTTTGTAACTCGAGGTACCACTGTACACCTGCATAGCTATGGCTTATGAAGCACAGATACTTCCTGCACCATTCAACCTTATGGCACATTCAACTAGAGCAGTGGCTGCCTCAGTGGCTCTTTCTGCTAATGCACCCTTGCAGAAGTATGCAGGGCAGCCCCCTGGGCTTCTCCCAGTACGTTTACAAGGAATTATAAAATGGATCTTTTTGCCTTGGCTGAGGCAATCTTTGGCTGAAGGATCCTTCAGCAGATCCTCCCACAGTAGGTCTAGTTTGTTGCGCTTCAGACCTGCCCTAGTTGGGATAGCTTTGGCATGTCCCAACCCAATGACTTTAAGCAGGCAATGGGAAATGGTACAATTGGTATTCACCTTAAGGGTAAATTTGTACTGTCTGCATAGGGTCATTAGGGCATCACCCTAGCATGGACTGCACCACTGTGTCATATGTGTTCCTGCTCTTGCTGCCTCCTTCCCTAATAATCTAGAAATTTAGGTGTTCTTTTGTTTTACTCAATATATGTGATTCCAATTGTTTCGGCTTGGCCAGTCCGCAAAATTGATGGGAGCTGCACTTACTTCTTAAGAATTTATTTCACCTTTGTCTACCTAGTGGAGCCCAGATACCCAGTGACCTTCTGTAGGCAGTGTGGCTAAAAATTCTATAAAGTTAATTATCTCTAGCATCTTGCAATAATGGCATCTGTTTTAAGGAAGAAAGACCTTCCTGTGGTGGAAGCCCAGGCAGTGTATATGTAAGTCCTGGAGTGGCCAGAGGACAAGCCCCTCCCCCAGCCTCACTGATGCGATCCAAAGGAAAGCAGAGCAATATGTTTGGCACCATCTTGGCTGGTGGGAGTACGTAAAGAAAAGCAGTCAAAACAAGAGAGAATCTTTTAGCACCTTATTTGATAGTCTTTAAGGTGTCACAAAGCTCTTTGTTGTTTCTGCTACAAGAATAACACAGCTATTCCCTTGCAAATTAGAAAAGGTTGATAAGAAAATGATGGCTCATAGAGATTTATTGTGATGTTAGATGGCAAATAATGTGAGCTGCAAAATGGTGACTACGATTACCACAGTTGTATGAAAGAAAATTTGTTATATGAATATAGAAAGAAATTAATCAGGTCCCTTTAAATATATACCAAGATAGCAAAATCTTATAATAAAATTGCAGAAATTGGCAACATTGTAGGCTGGATTTCCATCTGTTCAACATTTCCTTTCTAAAAGTTTCCAACATTAGATTTTTTTTCACCCTTACCGAACAAGCTGTCCCTTTTTTATACATTTTGAAGTGCTAAAAACAGGAAATGTCAGAAATTTAAACTGCCAGCTTAATTTTATTTCTGTGGTGGGAGAATAAAGTTGTGCAATTCAAAATCATATACATCTTTATCATTTATTTTAATAGATCAGGCCATTTTCTTTCTCTGAATGACATCAATTGTTGAGTAAAAATGCTAGGGATTAAACTGTCTAACTTCTACAGCAAGATACAAAATTGTAAAATTCTTTTATTTGTGTTTTGTGGAAAACTTGTGTCGGCTGTGAATAGATGAATATATTAGTTTTCTCAATGTGTTAGTGGAGGAGATACAGCAGGAATGATCAATGTAACAACCTGTGGAATAGATGAATGTGATCCTGCCTTTGTCATTAAGTGATTTTCGTGTTAGAATTCTGAGGGCTTCATCTAAAACTGTTTCAAAGTAAGTATTTGTTATCAATAGTTGCAGCAATGCATTTAGATGATCAGAAGGCAAAGCAGAAGAAATGTGCCAGCTAATGCATTGTTAGATTTGAAAGCTGTCCCATGCTCATATGTACTCAGGATTAGGGCCAGGTCAACACAGTGGTCTAAAAATACGTTTATGGGAAGCTTAGCCTTTTCTGGAGCTAGGATACTGGTCTTGAGGGGTGTGGGGACACGGATGGCACTGTGGTCTAAACTACCGAGCCTCTTGAGCTTGCTGAGTCGTAAGGTCAGCAGTTTGAATCCGCTTGGTGGGGTGAGCTCCCGTCGCTTTGTCCCAGCTCCTGCCAACCTAGCAGTTTGAAAGCATACTAGTGCTAGTAGATAAATAGGTACCACTGCAGCGGGAAAGTAAACTGTGTTTCTGTGTGCTCTGGCTTTCATCATGCAAGCGGTTTAGTCATGCTGGCCACATGACCTGGAAAAATGTCTGTGGACAAACGCTGGCTCCCTTGGCCTGAAAGGGAAGATGAGCACTTAACCTTCCAGAGGTCTTTAACCTTTACCTTAAGGGGTGTAATTCTGACTTCCTTCTCTTTTCATTAGAATTACCATATTACCAAAATAAAGCCCATTTCCTCTTTTGTTAAGATTGTGCTGTTAACTTCCAATTACACTCAGCTTTATGCCAATTTAGTTTTATCAGCATGTCAAAATAGAACAAAAACGCATCTATTTATAGCATTACTTATGACCTCTCATTAGTGACTCATAATCTATAATCTTTCCTACAATTATGTCTTTATTCAAATAATTCCTTATTGCATTGTTTGGGTGTTCTTGCACCTACATTGGTTGTGTTCTCCTCCCAAGAAATCTTAACATTTAATTCTAACACTTATAAGAGGAAATTTTTAACACCCTTCAGCTACTGAAACTGTTGTACGAGAGCCAATTCTGCAAGAAAGAGGCACACAGTCAGCCTCACTCAAGTGGTTGCATCTAGGTTCCCTTCGTGAGGGGAAAAGCATCTTCTACATCTGCTTTACATCTGCTTCTTACATCTGAAGGACACTACACTGATCAGCGGAAGCATGTATGCCTCACTTTCACTCACTCTGTTTTCATTCAAGACCTTGAAAATAAAGAATAGACCTTATCAGTTTCCCAATCTGAATTGTCTACAGCAGTTCCAGAAATACCACCCTTTTCATGAGCCACAGCGTTGAGTGTATATTGTCAAGGGAAGGTCATCTGATTCACCTCCCAGTAAAGGTTGAAAATGAGTCAGTCAAACAAAACCAGCCCCCTCTCTCTTCTGCTTTCCTTCTTCCTTAGAGAGCCTTCAAAAAGCCTTCCGCCTTTCTGAGGAGAGCCTTGAATTTTTTAAACGGTGATTTCTACCATTTATTACAAATAAAAAAACCTGACTCTATACTGCATAGCTCTTGGAATACACTTCAGCACAAATGTACTGAACTCAACTTAAGAAATACTGCATTCTGGATTTCCTACCAAGAAATGTACCTCTTTGAAGGATGCATTTATTTGAAAATGGTATGCTGTGCGGCGTATTCTTATTAATCTCACTTACTTATACTGCAGCCCCATACGTATAGTAAGTCTGAGTTCAGTTGGACTTATTTCCAGGTAAGCGTGTATAAGATTACAGCCTCAGTTTCTCATATGACTTTTTGATAAATTGGATGCATCGTTGAGACATTATTTCACCATCTGTCTTTCGAAAGGAAGTCGGTGAGGGTAAAGACCAAAGTATAGTCAGACTCCCCTTTATAAGCAAAATAAAAAAAATCTGTCAGTAGTCATGCTACCATTAATGATTTCCTGGAGCCATATGCCGACTTTACCAGAAATATCCACTCACTTCTCACATTCAACATACTATGCAGCTTCACACTACAGTGGTTCTACTCATACACCTGATGGGTGGCCACAACTGTAGAACCATGAAGACCCATGCAAGATACACAGCCAGCTTCTTACTGTTAGCTGAAAGGATGTATCTGGGGACAACCCCTTTAGCTAAAGATTGCACATGATCTGCACAACAGCAGAAAGGAAAATGTTCCAAATGATAGAAATAATTTTAAAAATGAAAGAATCACAACACTTTTGAGTGTTCATCCTCAGAGGAACAGTGTTTATACAAAGGCAGACCTGCTGTTTGAGGTATGTAAACTACAAACTGCAGGTTACCTATGTGGCAAACTGTACAAGGTCACCTTACAATGTATATTGAGGAAATTCCACTCCCCAGCAGGGAGCTATGGGATATAATGGTCCCAGGAGACATGCATTACAGGGCTGCCATCCTAGTAGGTACTAAAGTGTCACTTGAAGTTTGAGCTTGCCATAACAAGCTGGACTTGCAGTCCAAATTAGGCTGATGTAGTGGTGCATCAGACATATTGCATAAACTTGAACAGAACTGCTGGGGAGAAGGAAGGAGCATCACAAGCTAGGTGGACTAGAGCCAGAAAACCATTCTATCACTAATAGGGCTGGGTGTACAACAGCCCCAAGAGACTCTTGCAATCCTAGGAGACTTTACTATGTTAGGCATGCCTGCTCTTAGTGGCAGAAAAAGGAGGAGCAGGTTCAGGCTGCCTTCCCTGTGGGGATGCTTAAGATAAGGAGGCAATGAACATTCACCTACAACAGGAAGATTGTGAAATAGATAATGTAGATAAAAACAAAAACAAAAAGCAAGACATGCAAATAATTTGTCAGAGAGCAGTCACCCATCCCTTTCTCTGTTCACTTTCTTTGGCCTCATTTTTCACCCTTCCTCTGCTGCCAGCTACCTAGAGCCAAGACAGGCAACAACATGGCCAGTATGAGAGGTCTCATTGCCAGAAAGAGTTCATCCTTTGTTTCATTTCTATTCTGTTTGGTGATAGGATTCCAAGATGATGTACCAAAATTAAAAACAACACAAATGTCAGATGCAAACACCAAAATGGTAACAATATTTGCTTTGCTTCTTTCCGTGCTGTTCACTATAGGCAGTAGCTCTAACCTGTGGGTCAAGCAGAGGTCCTAATGAAATTGATAGGACAATACATTGTAAGTCACAGTGCAGTTTCTACTGATCTGGCAGGTTTTTGAGCTGTTGCTAAGAGTTGAACAAAACCTTTTATTCTTTTCATTCCTCATCCAGTCCTTCTATTATTGATGATTTGGCTATTTTGAATGTTTCACCTGCGCTCTAAATAGTTCTGTTTAAAATAGCATGACCCCAAACTCCAGAGATTTCAGTATGACTTGCATGCAGGTAAATACCATATTTGCAATCTATTTTTGAACTTAGCAAACTTTGTTTATTTGAACTTCAGAACAACAGCACTGGAAGCATATATTCCTCAAAAGTTTCTCTTTTTTGCTCTTGTCAGAAAGTGGCTGTTCTGCTTAAAGAGCAGTGACAAAGGGTTGGCTGCTACCATGTAGATTTATCCCCCATTGTATTTAAGAAATCAGAATACCTGCACAAAGCCCAGTCACCTTCAAAAGGGAATGGAAGGAAAGTTAACCCTAAAATGGTATGTTCAGATGTGCATATCCATATAACGTTGCTTCCTGAGTGTTGTTAGGGTGGCACATGCTGAATGTCAAGAATTTTACTCCACCTTATATGGGCTTTTGCCAGGATTTTCTGCATCATAAGAGCAAGTTTTTATGCAGGGTTATATATTATGGGTGGATGACTGGATTTTGAAAGTGATATCTCCTAGTGCTATATAAACACTGCTGTCCTTATATAAAACCACATTGAACTTGTTGGAATTTCAGTATAGTGTCCTGCATTTCTGTTGCATCACTAGGTTCTGTTGAGGCTCTATTCACCCTCCTGTTTACAAACTCTACACCTTTCTATCCCTGCATCCCTTCCAAATCTGCTCCAGAGTAATAGTGGGTGGTGCAGGGGACTGTAGGGTGAGGGATGAGTCTGATCATCCAACTGTGGGACAGACGTGGTTGGATTTTAGTTAAGGTGTGGAGGGGTCAGTCAACCTCTTAGACCAGGCTGGAAGATGCTTGGAAGCAATGTGAATTTTCCTGGGTAACTATAGGATATGTATAGATTTGTGCTTAACATACATTTTATGTGGAAGGGAGTGATCTAAAAATCCATACATTTATGAAGCTGTTAGAAATTAATAAAAATGAGTAGCAAGAAAAATACATTTAAAATTTAATCATAATTCTGTGAGGAAAATTAAAAGTCATAAAACCTTACATTATATCTGGTTTTAGATTTTTTTCTCCTTGTATGTCAACAGTGTTAACTAGAGCTGAATATAAGTGGTTTGGCCTTGTGTACATGAAGAAGGAATTTTTTATTGTTTATTGAACGTAATAGATATTGTGCAGAAGAAATTGTTCTTTGTACAATTAAAAGCTGTTCAGCATGCATGAAGTTGTGCTGAACAGTTTGTGATTGCCTGCTGTTGCCAAAGCAAGTGTGACTGAGAAAAAACTAAACAAAAGCTTTCTGTAAGGTCCATCCATGGACACTTGGTTCACTTTTCCACCCACATTCTTTTCTCATTCATACCAGACCCCATATTATTTATCTGTTCTGTTTCTTCACTATTTTATTTTTCCAACCTCCTCTTCATCAGTGTAACTCTTTTGCTTTTCATCGTTCATTTCTGAATATGACAAGAGATGGGAAAAGTGGAAAGATGCAGAGACCTCAGAGTATAGAACAATCAAACAATCAACATTGAAAATTGAAGCATCAATGTGATGGAAAATTAACTGTTCTAAAAATAACATGATAGCATTCACCTGTAACAGTATAATGTGCACATTTCGTTTATCAGAGTCTTATAAATCACATTACAAGCTTCATTGTGCTAAAGAAAAAGATAGTTTCTATCTTAAGTACTTTATTACTTAAGCCAGGGGTGGGGAACCATTGGGCTTCCAGATGTTGTTGAGACAATGCTGGTTGACTGCAGTCAAGTTCAGGCTGCTCTATGATGTCTTAGCAGTAATATGTACTACTGAACACTGGTGGAATTTATACATTTTTGACACAGGATAACTGTGCTAGTAATGTTCAGTTCATCCAAATGCCCACTCCCTGTTTCTCCCAGTCATTTCCAGCAAGATATTCAGCAGGGAGGCATAAAGCTTCATGTTTTCCTAAGTGAGGCTCTGCTTCCTTCAAAGCTGTTTGAACTGAATCAACTTGCAATCCAAAGCAGGACCTAAACCAGAACTTGTTTTCAGTTCACACCCCTAGTCACAATTATTCCAAACTTAGGTACACTTTGCAGTGCTGACATAGTCCAATCCACTTGAATGAAAAGTCTGCTTATGCTCCTTGACGATACTGACATCAAGAGCACTGGACTAGGTGTGTTATTGGCCCAATCCTGCAGGATCACCTTGGCTGTGAGTCCTGGAAGATCTGCTCCCTGCTTTGCAGGCCTTTTCCCACCTCACCTGAGTGAGCAGGGCCCTGACGGACTCCAGTTACAAAGAGCTGTGAGTGGAGGGGGGACTCTTCCCATCGTTTGGACCCCCTGGGAAACTCAACAAACCTGCTGCATCTGGAACTGGGTGTGGAGCAGGCTTCTTCAAACTTGACCCTCCAGATGTATTTGGCCTACAATTCCCATGATCCCTAGCTAGCAGGACCAGTGGTCAGGGATGATGGGAATTGTAGTCTCAAAACATCTGGAGGTCCGAGTTTGAGGAAGCCTGGTGTGGAGAGTGCAGCTGAATGGGACACAGCTGTGGACAGCCTGAGGGAGTACCATCCACCTTGGGCCTGCCCATAAAAAGCAAGTCTAGCGTGAGAGACTAGGGTGATGTCCTCTTCTCATTGTGATACTTTTGCGGGTGAGCTGAGAGTTTGTTTGGACCCTGGGTGAAGAGAACCTGGAAGCTGATTGGGAGAGTGTGTCGGAAAATGAATTGATGTTTCTATTAATGTAACTTTTTATATGTAACTGTATTTTGTAATATTTTGTTTAAGTTTACTGTTGTGTACACCACTTAGATAATTTTTTTAATAGATTAAGTTGTTTAGAAATTAAATAATGAATCACCTTATAAGTTCCCACAGCTCAAGAAAGTCGGGAGTGCAGAACAGTGTTCATTGTGAAATGTTTCATCTTTTTGCTTAGTTTAATGTTTGTTTCCATATTTGTTCTTCATGCTTTTAATAATGCAGGAACCATTTACTAGATTTTGGTACTCCTTGTTCCTAAACTTGTGCACTTAAAATCTTTACAGGTACAACTTCATTTTTCTTTTGCTGCAGGGACTGTAAAGTTGTATGCAGTGATGCACAGCAAATGTAAATTTTTCCAGTATGACTTAAGAAAAGTGTTTAGAAATTCAGGCCGTACCAAGAATTTATCTGTAGAAAAATAATGAACTCAAGAGTTATCCTCTTTTGAAATAGTAAGCTTACCAAATAAGGGGGTAAAATAGAAATTTTAAAGAAGACCATTATAAATTGTTTTACTACTTTATAGAGTATGGGTCAGCATCTGCTAATTTATGTCTAAATTTATGTCTAAATCTTTTCACAAATAGCTTGTGCAGACTTTCATCTTGCATCTTGTTTTGATTAGTGTCCCATGTTTGCTTTCATAACGTGGAAGTAACTGGGTACTTTTTTTTTTCTTTATAAAGGGGTACTTATTTCTGTGCCAGGAACCATTTCTTGGTTCCTTCCAAATATTTTGCATTAAAATTTCCACCAACCCTGGCCATTTGGCCATGTTGGCTGGAGCTGATGGGAACTGTGGTCCAGTACTTCAGGAGGACCCCAGATAGGGTAGACTGCCTTTGTAATGCCTCCTACATTTGTCCTGCATGTCAAAGGCTACATTGTATCCACAACTGCTGCGTTTCTGATTGGAGCTGCCTTTCTAATTGATTATAAATTTGTTCTTATTCTTTTTCTTGATTACGCTTTAACTATGGTATGTGTGTAAACTATGTATGTGTGTGTATATGGTATGCATATAGGTATGTAGAATTCATTGAGAGCTTTTTAAAAAATGCCTTAAGAGAGAATATTATGAAAATGATATACAGGTGGTACATAACACCAGTCAAGCTTGCAAAAATCTATCATTTGCCCGATAATAAATGTTGGAAATGTAAAGAAACTGAAGGTACATTCTTTCACCTTTGGTGGACGTGCCCAAGGATTAAGGCTTTCTGGGAGATGATCTATAATGAAATGAAAAAGGTATTTAAATATACCTTTCTGAAGAAACCAGAGGCCTTTCTCCTGGGCATGGTTGGCCAATTGGTGCCAAAGAAGGATAGAACTTTATGTATGCTACAACAGCAGCAAGAATACTCATTGCAAAGTATTGGAAGACACAAGATCTACCCACCCTGGAAGAATGGCAGATGAAGGTGATGGACTATATGGAACTGGCGGAAATGACTGGCAGAATCCGAGACCAGGGAGAAGAGTCGGTGGAAGAAGATTGGAAGAAATTTAAAGACTATTTACAGAAATATTGCAAAATTAATGAATGTTAGAATGATGTCGGAATGAAGTTAAGTGGTTTTAGCAGCAATGTTACAAAGGAGTATGTAAAAATGGATTGTTAACAGGTGAGAATGTAAAGTTATAATATATTAAGATAAAGGATTAAGATAAAAACAAAGAGGGAAAGGATTTGCTGAATTAACTAACTGAACTGGAATACGAAAAAGGGAGGTGTGAGGAGGTCAGGGAAACAAGTAAATGAAAGACAAGACATGGAAAGATGGATTTGTTTTTAATTGTTTTTATTTTTCTGTATTTTGTATTTTCTCTTTTTTCCCCCTTTCTTTTTCTTACTTTTGTAACCTTTTCTGAAACTTTAATAAATATCATTTTTAAAAAAAGAGAGAGCTTTTTTAAAAATGCCCTTAGTCCTAAGAGGAGTACCGTATATATGGATGTGAATATAAGAAGAGCCCTGTTGGGATTAGACTAGGGGTGGAGAACCTCTGGCCTGTGGGCCAGTCTTGGCCTGCAAGGGGGTCCATGAGGACATTTTCCCCAAACCATGTCTGCCTGCTCGTCAGTCAACATCACTGGTGTCGTTAGCTAATAGACAGGAGGACAGGGTTTAATCCTGCATTGTGTCCTCTTCTCAGCAGGGAACAGGATTGTGTAGCCAAGGCAGCAGAATTTAATCCCTGCTCATCAACTGATCTAATCTCAATTCATTTAGCTTTGCTATGCTTGCTGCAGTACAAAGAAGAAATTGTAGACAGCACAGTGCTATGCAATTATATATGACTGACCTAACAAGGAGACATGTTACAGTTTTCAAAACCATTTAATGATATAGAAATCTTGATCTTGTGTATGGTGCCTCACAAGGCCAGATTGTTGTTCCATATTGGTTCTGAAGTGAAATATTAACACTAGTGGGAAATACACATGTAACCTGAGTTTCTTCAGGGTAGGAATCATCCTATTGGGGAAAATACTTGTGTGAATCCATCACTAGGCAAACAGTAAAATTGTTTAAATAACGTGATCAAACAAATGAATATGGCACAAGCTTACAATTGGTGAACAGCTGACTCTGGCTTTGATAAACAGACTTTGTAGCTAGCAAACAGTGATCCAAGGATTAATCAACTGAAAGTGTTAGTAAGAGAAATGTTCTGTTTAAGGAGCAGGCTATTTTTCCTGTATTTTCCCCCACTGATGACAGATTATCATGTCATTCTTACAACAACCTTAAAATATTTTAATACAAATGCATTTTGCAGTACCGTTTCATATTAATTGTCAGCAGATGTGTTTACTGATTTTAGTGCAAACATAAGTTCACTGTAAATTTTTAATGACAAGTTTTTTTCTTATAACATGCCGTTCACTTTAAATTTGAAAAACAGCAAAAACGTTGACAGATGGCAAACTTAGAACTAAACAAAAGAATGAGGGGGGGACTGATTTATCCATTTCTTTGCTATGTATTGATCTTTAACTAAAAAAACATTCTATAGTTTCTAGGTAGGAGAAGAGTGGATTGAATGGTATTATCGAATTATATTTATAGGCTGACAGGTTTCAGTGTTCTCTTTCAGACAAGATTTAGCACAGATATAGATGAAAAATAACTTAAGTTTAGTGAACTGTTTAAGACCATCTGGTGTAAGGAGAATGGATGTGCTTTATCAGGGCTGATACATCTGGGCAGAGACTACAGAACTATGGTTCTTCATTTGCATAATTGCTGTAGGCTTAGGATCCTTGGATGTATGGATTCTTGGATTCAGTTTCCAATTGGAAACCAAATGGTCTGCAGTTCTGGAACCATGTGCAAGTTAAGCACCTATGCTCTGATTAATCTTACTGTTAAAAGTGTAAAGCATTGCCAGTTCAAAACAGAAGTGACTTGAACTTAAGAATGCAATTTTGCGCTCAAGTGTTCATGACATCTTTTAAGGAGTAAAGTTCACTGTCCATTAAGTTCCCATTTATGTATAAGTTGCTGGACCATAGTAACAAGACATTATGGGTGGTATTCAGTTAAGTTTTACTCAAGTAGACCCACTGAACTTAGTTGCCTTCATGACATCACCATGCTCATGACTTTCAGTAAGTTTACTCTGCTTCTCTCCTGCATGCGAAGACAGGCTCTGGTGGATTGAGTAGAGAAGACTAATAGGGGCTTCCAACGGTCAAGAAGGCTGTTTTTGTATGTGTTGTAGGGGCAGGGCAGATGAGACTCATCAATCT
The DNA here is from genome assembly GCF_964270895.1 of Podarcis filfolensis. Lineage (NCBI taxonomy): Eukaryota > Metazoa > Chordata > Lepidosauria > Squamata > Lacertidae > Podarcis > Podarcis filfolensis. The sequence continues at coordinate 95,628,488 of NC_139604.1, forward strand.
AAGATGGTAGCCCATCTACGAGAAGGAAACCTGCAACCAAGCTGGTGCCAAATGTATTGCTCTGCTTTCCTCTGGACCACATCAGCGAGGCTGAGCATGGGAGGACCGTCATATACACTGCTCAGACTGGCTTTTGTCCTGGGAAGGTCACTTTGGTGCTGCTAACGTAGTGATTGGACTTCACACCCAGAGGCACACTCCATTGTCTCTCGAGACAGACAAATGCAAATTACTTCTGTCATTTCTCTATAAAACTATTAATATTGATCATTTTAAGGGTCTTAACACTCACCACATCCAATAATAAGGCTTAACTTGTCTTACACTTTGTACTGTGGGTGAGAAAGAGCTATTTATCTATTGTATACATTTCATTTCAGTGGACTACCAGATAGCTAAAGAAAAAGGATTGATTGGATCCAGACCTCACATCCAGTGAACAGAAATGCTCCTTCCATGCCCAGAAGGTGTTTGATAAGGCATTGGGATCCAATGTGGATGGGAGGTGACTTTTCCCAATGCCCCCTTTCCTTACAGCAGCCTATGCACTCTGAAAATCAACTTTGGAGGGTATTCCAACTGTCAGGAGCAAATTTTCAAAGAGCACAGTTGGAGGGGAGAATCAAGAAAAGTTTACTCCTCCCTTCTACCAGTGGGAGCATCCTCCAGACAAAATTCTTCTCAGGGAACACTCCTGCTGGATTCAACCCACCATATCCTTTTCTAAAAGAAAAACTAAATTTTATCCATTGTAATAGATTTATGAGGAAAGAAACCACACCTTTTTAGGAGGAAGGGGACTTATTTTGCAATTGTTGGCAAAATGTATACATAGCAAAGGACCAGTTTCCTGTCATTGTCAATTGAGAGGCTGTTGTGGTTGCCTTATTTATCCACATCTTTCAGAAAAGTTCTTCCCCACTTTGAATTCTTCAGTGTTACTTCTCTCTAGATCACCAGAGCTCCAGAAAAGTAGATGGTACCATCTAGGAGAAGCTCTAAAATTTTTCCACCTTGGATACCAAGAGTGCTAGGTGATGTACAGAAGATCTAATTCTAGGATGCTTTTGGCCAGTTTTGAGGGTTTATTTTCTCTTGTTCTAGTTTCTTCAAGCCACTGTTCTTTCTTAAATCTGACCCCACTCCCCACCCCTGTTTCAGTGTCATGAATTCTCCTTTTTCATAGAACCATTTCATTTCCTAAACTCTTCCTTCCACCCCCAGATTTCCTTCCATTTTTGAAACATTTTAGCTGCACCAACATGAAGCATTATAGATGTTAAGAAAATTGATTAGAAATTTTGAATATAATAATGGAGAAATTTATGTTCAATTGCCTGTGGTGGCAAATCACTTGCTGCCGGGGGTAATAGTCAGTATACTAATGTCTTGCAGCAGAAATGGATTGAAGGGTCCTGAACCATGAATGTTTCAGAAACAATAAGGAACTTAGGTTAAACAAAGCAGGAAAAGTCTGTTTATATTTGATTTATAATTAGATAGTAATATATAAGCAGTCATATTTAGTGTAGTATTAGACTGAAAATGGAAAGCAAAACCTTTGAATCCATTCCTGATTCTGCCACTTGCTGAGCTAATTGTCTTGAGCTAGTGATCAGTTAATGCTGAGCTAATGATCAGTTAACTATTCTTTGAATTAGCTTTTTCCAAGGACGCAGCAAGCTATTTTACCTTTTGATTATATAGTCAAAGGACCCGTTAAAAGTGAAGTACTTTTGAAATGCTTTCAGTTTAGACACTGTTTCACATTCATATTAAAATGAATCTTGATGCCAGTTTAAATTAGGTCGTTATGTGTCATGCCTCGATGATAACATTATTTAAAACGTTGTCTATACTTTGATTTAGTCACAGGTTAGTACGTTGTCAGGGAACTGCCATCGGAACTAGAGGAGGCGGCGAGGCCCCACAACGATGCTGGAGAGGGGCCAAGCAGGGAGAGAGGCAGGTCTCCTGTTGGGGAAGAAAATCAGCGCAACACCAGGGATAGAGGGGGGCCAATGGGGGAAGCAGAGAGCAGGCTCTGGGACTCTTCACTGGACACCAGCGGGGAGAGCACAGGTCCTCCGCTACCCACGCCCTCCCAGCACAGAAGACTTCCGCGCAGGGAGAGTAGGAGGAGACTGGGCGTCAAACAACTTTTATGTTGGAAAAGGTTTAAGAAACGCCCACTGATGGATTCTGCCAGCGACTGAACAGCCACGGAGTGGATGGCTGTCCAGCGAGAAATGGTTTAACCAGCCAACCTAGCCCAAAGCAGCGGCTATTTACGCACAAGCAACCCCTAAAGCCATTACAGCAATCCGTCAGTCCCTGAAGTTGCTTGTGCGCAGCGACAGGCAAGGGAGCATAATGAGTCAAACCGGAGAAGCCGGCGCCACGGAGCGAGCAGCTGGAGTGCAGAATCTGGTGGAGAGGAACCGAGATTTAGAACAGCATGTGGCTCTGCTGACGGCGAGGCTGGAAGAACGGAGGGCTCAGGATGCCAAGGTCAGACCCACCCCCATCGCAAGGAAGGTACTGGGGCTGGTGCACAAGTTTGGGGGGAAGCCCCAGGACTACAACGCGTTCTGAACGGAAATAGAGTACGCTTTGGAACTGCAGCATGATGACTTTGCGCATGATGGGGAGAGGGTGGCCTACATTGTGGGGCATCTGGAGGATGGGGCGCGGGAATGGATCAGGCCCCTAATGGCAACGCAAAATGCCGCCTTGAAAGACGTCAGGAAATTTTTTCAGGCAATGAATGCAATGTTTTCAAGCGAAGTGGAGCAAAATGTGGTTCGACGGCAATTGATGGGGTGCATGCAGGGGAGCCAATCTGTTAGAGAGTACTGGTCGTGCTTTGCGATGTTAATCCACCGGCTTGGGTGGGATCTGGACGCGGAACCCATTCAGATGTTATTTGAGGAGGGGTTGTCCCCAACGGTCAAGGATGAGCTTTCCCGCGCGCCCCGCCCGCAGTCGATGGACCAGCTGACCAAGGCTGTGCTTGCGATTGGAGCGAGACAGGAAGCGCGGGCGCAGGAGAAGAGCGAAGGGAGAGGGGAACGTTACCATGACTACCGCATTCCTGAAATACCGCGGCAGCCTCCCCAGCCGGCTGAGCCAATGGAAATAGATGGCGCGCGCGCGCGCGAGGTTTCAAACACCACTGAAGGGCGCAAGAGGGAGGGAAAGGATTGGAAAACCCACAAGAAGTGTTTCCTCTGCCAACGGCCAGGACATTTTGCCAGGGTCTGCCCTCAAAGAAAGGCCTGGCAAGGGATGGTGGGAGCTGTGGGCTGTGAGGGGAAGGAGGAAACGGATCAGGACCAGGGAAACGGCCAAGCTTGGCTGCCAATCAGCGGGGGCGGCAGCCAAGCCAACAACCAATAGAAGTGCCCCAACCAGACCCTCCCAGGGCAGCGATAGCCATAGAAGTGGTGCTAGAACTCCCAAATGGGCACCCAGTCAAGGTGAAGGGGCTGCTGGATTCAGGCAGTTCCTGCAATTTCTTCAGCAAGAGCTTCGCTGTAGAACACCAACGCCACCTGCTGCCTCTGGATTTTCCCTTGCAAGTGACCACCATCGATGGCCGGGAACTTCTGGGAGGGGAGGTGACGCACCAGACCCCACCAATGAGAATGAGGTTTTCCAGGCACACAGAGACTATTGCCTTTCATGTAGCCACACTGTCAGGACCCCCAGTAATACTGGGAATGAGCTGGCTGTCACTGCATGATCCAGTAGTGGCATGGCATCAGCGGACAGTCACCTTTGGGTCAGCTTACTGCTTGGAACACTGCATGGGGGGGAACCCCAAGGATGACAGTGGCCAGGGTGGCGGGAATGGCGGTGGAGTCGAAAGGGAAGGTGCCACCCCAATATGCTGACCTGCAGGAGGTCTTCAGCGAGAAGGAGGCGGATAGACTACCCCCCCATAGGCCCTTTGACTGCCAAATCAACTTACTCCCAGGGGCTCAGCTGCCAGTGGGTAAACTGTATGCCATGTCGGACAGGGAGATGCAGGAGTTGCGGGAATTTATTGACAAGAACCTGAAAAGAGGTTTCATAAGAGAATCAAAGGCGGTGGGGGGCAGTCCGGTGTTGTTTGTGGACAAAAAGGATACTAATCAGCCCAGATTAGTCGTAGATTTTAGGGCCCTAAACCTGGTATCAGAACCCGTGACCTTCCCAATGCCCAGGATTGATGACATTTTAACACGGGTGAGGCAGGGGAAAATTTTTACCAAGCTGGACCTCAGGGGGGCATACAATTTGATCAGGATGAGGGAGGGGGACGAATGGAAAACCACCATGTTCACCCCCCTAGGAGCCTTCGAGTACTTAGTTATGCCCTTCGGATTACAGTCGGGCTCTGCCTGCTTTCAAGCTTTCATGCACCACGTGTTGGGGTCCCTGCTGTACAAAAACTGCGTAGCCTTCTTGGACGACGTCTTAATCTATTCTGACAATGAGAAGCAACATGTCAAAGACGTCAGGGAAGTGCTAAAGAGACTGCAGAAGCACCAGTTGTGGGTCAAGCTGGAAAAATGCCAATTTCACACAAGGGAGGTCGAGTTTCTGGGGTACAAGTTGTCAGACAAGGGCCTAGCTATGGACCCCAGCAAGGTGCAGGCGGTACTGGAATGGAAGGCCCCCAAGACCCGGAAGGACCTGCAGAGGTTCCTAGGGTTCAGCAACTTCTACAGGAAGTTCATCAAGAACTTTGCCCATTTAACAGCACCCATCACAGACTGTCTCAGTAGCAAAAAGAAGTTCGTCTGGACGGAAGGGGCCCAGCAATCCTTTGAAAGCCTGAAGAAAGCGTTCGCGTCGGAAGAGCAGCTCCTGCACGTGGATCTGGAGAAGCCCATGAGGCTAGAGACCGACGCGCCAGACCGGGCCATAGGAGCCATACTTTTGCAGACAGGAACCCAGCAAGACTGGAGGCCGTGCGCCTTTTTCTCGAGGAAGCTGAACAAGTCGGAGCAGAACTACACGGTGTATGACCGCGAACTGCTAGCTATCTATGCAGCGTTTCGCCGATGGAGACATCTGTTAATAGGGGCGCGGCACAAGATCCAGGTTTGCACGGATCACAAGAACTTCGAGTAATGGAGGACTGCGCGAGTACTCAACCAGAGACAGATTCGATGGGCACAAGAGTTCTCCAAGTTTTCCTTCGAGATCCGGTATGTGCCGGGAGAGGAGAATGTTAGAGCCGGTGCTCTCTCCCGGAAGCCGGAGTACATGGAAGGAGAGGGACCGCCGGAAGCCCGACACGTGTTCCCTGAGGACAAATGGGTGTGTGGGGGAGTGTTGGTTGGGAAACGAGAACTAGCCGGTCTCACCAGGGACGACGAGTTCGCCCAAACTAAAATCAGGGAACTACGGGAAGGAAGGGAAAACCATGGAGAGTTTGAAGAAAAGGAAGGGGTACTGTACTATAAGGGAGCGCTGTACGTACCGGGGGAGACCTTGAGGGGAAGGGTACTCAAACAACTCCACGACAACCCAACAGCGGGGCACTTTGGTCAGCGCAAGACCATGCTGCTTGTCACCAGGCAGTTCTGGTGGCCAAGGGTAAGGGAAGATGTACGGGAGTACGTACGGGGGTGCGACCGCTGCCAGAGGGCAAAGGGGGAGAGGGCGCCCCCTGCAGGGTTACTAAAACCCTTACCCACACCGGGAAGACCCTGGGAGGTGGTGTCCATAGACATTTCCACAGTAATTTGCTGCTCATAATTGAGCAAACTGCAGGAAGCTTTGCTGCAGGGCTATATTTCAGTGGTCCATCACATGTTTTGCATGCAGAAGATCTTTAAGTTCAATCCCTAGCATCTCCAGGTTGAGTGTGGAAATACAAAAGCCCGGAGAGCTCCTGCAAGTCAGTGTAGGGACTACTGAGCTACATAGACCCCAGTGTAAGGCAGCTTCTCATGTTCACTTTCACCATTGTATTAAGAGCCCCAGATTTGTAAATGATTGTCTCACATTTGCATCAGCTATGTTTTTTCTGCTGCCACAGAACCCTGGGCGACAGAGAATGTTAGTTGTACTGAGGAGAACTCTTAAAACAAACACCTGAAAGTACAGTAGGCAAGCAAAAACATTGTGTCCTTCAAACTAAGATCATTGTTAAAAATCTGGAACAGGAATGCAAACTAGAAATTTCTCTCTGTTATTATAGGAGTAACAGAGGTCGACAGAAGGGACTTCATAGTTACAGAGGAAGTGCTAGAAAGAATATAAAGAGGATTAATCCCTAAAAGTGACTCAAGCTCAGCATTTTGGTAGAATCTTTGGCACCTGATGGTACAAGAGCTCTCTCCCAATCTGGGCATTCCTCCTCAGGTTAGCTGTCAAGTTTGCATTGTGAGCTTCTATAAGTCTTTGAGTATGTGAGAAATGTGAAGAAAAGAGATCAGAATAAACTGGATTATTGCAAAGAAACAAATAAAAGAGAAGAAGTAGAGACAGGCCGTATAATTAAAATATATAATGGGTTTCCTTTAAAATTAAGAGAGAGTGTGTATTTTTATTATTTTATAGTTTGTATTAAGTAGTTGTCAAATGTTTTACTGAGCAGCTTTTGAAGAGATGAAGATCGTGGAGACTTGTCATCATATACACCTTCACCAAGAACCATTATAGGCTAACAGCCCTAGTCTTTGAACTAATGAATTCTAGTATCTGTGTTCTAGATTTAAATCACGAAGTGATGTGCAATGCACCACATAAATCCATTTTAGCAGTGCTCTTTCACTATCCACCTCTTTTGGTTTGATCATTTTATATTCTAATTTGAATTAAAATGCATATGCTCAGACCTCATTTGCAATGCTGCTGAACTCTTATCCTCAACTTGCATTTAAACTGTATGCTAAGCCTTCATTTTTTAACACAGTGCTTTTACATCAGTTACTATAGTTTCACAGCTAACTATAATTGACACTTTTGGTCTCTTTTCTTGGTGTATTTTAAGCATGGGTTTGACTGTAATAAATTATGCCTTTAAAATTTGATGTTACCATTGTGTTAAATTCTTTGCTTTAATAGCTTTCATTAAATATTGAAGTGCAGTAAATATTACTTTGTAAATAGTAACTGTGGTGTGGTTTTATAGATTTGGCTGTTATTTCTACATTTCCCAGCTTTCAGATAAACAGCAATCGAGAGCAATTTGAATCTTGGCAAACAATTATAGGCAAATCGAGTGAGAAGAGTATATAATAAGGTAATTTGGGAAATATAACACATAAAAGCAGTTATTTGTACAGTCCAGGACAATATACCTTTAAAGGTTTAAAATTCAGCCTTGGTGTGAATGAAAACACAACTGAAATTCACTGATACTGTAGGCACAAAATCAGAGCAATCTTCTTCTTACTGGAAAAGCTAGATTTCTTAATTAAAAAAATAAAAACTTACCTAGCAGATGACTGAAGACAGGTTCTGGATTCTGTGTCTCCAAATACTGAGATACACTCTCCAGGTAGGAAGCTTTCTGTATTAGAAATGCATTCTGCACACTAGCTTTCACGTTTCTTTTTCTCTACTGTGTCTGTCTCATTTGCTGGTGCTGCTTCATTTTGTTGCTGCTTGCTTCCAGTTTACTCCCAGTTATTCCAAATCCTTGGGTTCGCTCTCTAAATAGTACTTTGAATTCTTCTCTTAAGAGGCTAAGAAAAAGAGTGGTGGACTTTGCATCTTCTCAAACAATAGAGGCAAACACATCAATTCTGGTTAATTCAGATGTTCATTATTTATCAAACGTTAATTGAAGGCTTCGGCATTCAGTAAATCCCATTTGCTTTTGTCATGTGAATTCCAATACTGAAAACTTCTCTCTGTTCCAGAAAATCCGGTATATGGCAGTGCTGTACGTTGCGTTGAAGGGCAGGGTAACTGGACTCCAGGTTTTGCCTTAACTTTTCACCTGCATAGCCTGCTTTTGGTAGTGGCTGTTGAACAGCGTGCTCTTCTCTCCTTCTGTCAAACACAGATGTGAAATGCTGCTTGCGAACAGGGGAGAAACTCCCAAAGGGTGTAGTGTTGTGTCATATCTGAAGACAGTGAGCATGCATGGCATCAATGAGTTGCTTATATGAGCTATTCAAGTCAGGCACTGAACTGATAGGATGACGTTTCCATACATAATACACTAATTATTTCTTCTGATGGACAGCAATGTCTATTGGTAGGAAGAAAAATCAAATGATGCAATAAGGTTTGATAGGTCCGCCCTGTTTGAATGGCTTGCCACACCAGAAAACCTCCTATTATTAGTGAAATGGACAGTGATTTTAATGCAAGTATTGGAGTGCCATTTTTATTCAAGTCTGACTTTTTTTTTTGTAGCTAGCAGGTATTAAAGTGGATCTGAGAAGAGGAGCTACTGAAAATTTGCAATTAAAATAGATTTTTTAAAAATGAAGTAATTGGTTTATTTCAGAATATGTACCTTAAAAAAGATCCTTAACCATGTTTAATTGGAAGTTAATCCACTGATTTTTGTTATTGATGCTTGGGATTGTCAAGTAAATATGTCATTTCAGTCTCCCCCTCCCCAATTGAAATAGATTTCTAGCCCATGAATACTTGTTTGGTTTAATTTTAAAATGAGACATTGCCATTTTACTACCACGTGAATAGTGCTCTTTTGAGGTTAGCATGTGTTGAGCCCTTCCTGCTTAATGCATGCATAAAACGCCCCTGTGTTTTTTATTCATATATATATATTAGAGACAAGTTACTTCAAAGTTAGGTTTGAGCATCCCTATTAAAAGACTAGTTATATCATTTTTAAAAATGTATGAGACACTTTATTTTATTAATCTTTCCTATCGCACACTATGAATAGGGAAAATCATTGCTTGGGAAGAGGTGAGAAAAACAACGAAAATATAAGGGTTATCATATCCCTGGTGTTTATAAGTAATTCATCATTTTGTCGCAGTGCTGTTTTTTAACCAGCTCATCTCCTTTGGTTGGTTAGTTCATAGTTAATGATCACTGTTGATTTAACTCTGTCCTGCATCTTTCCAGTTGATAGGTTTCAGGAGTCATAATCAAAGGCAGAAACTTGGAGCCAGAGTAGGCAATGTGTGTTTCGCCTGTGTTTATGATACTGCGTTTAATTGTGTACCCTCATGAAAATAAACCCATGTGAAAACTGGGTTATTTTGGCAAACACCCTGTCTGAGCTCGCAGAGTTCACACAGATATCTGCAGAGGTGTGTGTATGCACACACACACTGATCTTGGGGAAATCATGGAGGAAACATGATTAAGAAAACTTAAGAAAACATTCAGAGCTAGGAAATGTATTTGGTTCTTTAAGACTGCCAGTACTTAAGAACCAAGTTTACTTGTTTCTGTGGGGTGACTCGAACACATGTTCGGCCTAACCTGAACCTGCCCTTTTCTGATGGCTGAACTGTGCCTTTCATATGGCTGAGTGAAAGAACTGTCAGGAAAGCAAATATTTTATTTATTTATTTATTTATTTGATTTCTATTTCATCTTTCCTTAAAGTAGATCATGGTGGCGACATACACTTTTTCTCCCCTCTCGTTTTATCCCCACAACAACCCTGTAAGGTAAGTTAGGCTGAGATTAGTTGGAATGAGCCACACAACAGTTTCCACTACTAACTTCCTAAATTACCTTCTCTTTAAGCTGGCAGAAGGCTGTGTCTTGCTCATAGACCTTACACAGAAGGGTCTATTTAGGAGATTCAGTTGCTGGCATCACTTAGAGGCCAGTCTTCAAGGGGCAAGTGTTCTTGGCACCAGAAAAATTGATTTTGTGACTTAAAATGCATAGTAAAGTTTGGGCTTATGATTGAAAAAAAATTATTGGAATGAATTTCAAAAAAAGGAAACAGGAAAGTTGTAGAAGTCATTTTAATTTTTTCCTTTTTCCGACGCACCTTAAAAATATATCCTGAAAATGGTATTATAATTATGAGTTACCAGTAATTTTTGTTGTGTTTGTAACAGATAGTGTATTTTAAATTTTGATGTGACATGAAGGGATGCCGAATGGGGCAGGTGGCATGTTTCTGTATGATATATATTTTGTTGAGATTCATTGCTGCTTGAATAAAATGTTTTAGTTCTTTTGTCTTTGTGAATAGTTGCAGCTAAAATGAATAGAATAAGCTTCTCGCTTTTTTTGTTAGTCTTTGTTCTGTGGTGTTTTTTGGGGGGGTATTGCTTCTGTATGGTAATTATTCATTATTTCAGTTGGAATAGTTCTACTCTGTGAACTGAATATGTGATTATCATTCAACTAAATTAAATCTGTCTTTAAAGCTGTAATTTGATCAGTCACTTTAGTCTCTTGCACATTATATTAGTTGTGTCTAAAGAGAATCAGTAAATGTTTGTAAAGATGTATGTATCCTTTTTAGCACAATACTTTTGTTTTATTTTTAATTAGACATTAAGGTAAGATTGTTTAAGCTTGGTTCTTTTGTGAAAAAATCAAGCATTCCTTAAAAAAATTTATAATATAATTTTGTGTTTGAAGCATCCATACCTCTTTTTAAAATTGGAAGAATAATCTGTGATAATAGTGAACAAGAACTTTGCTTTGCAAAATGGAAAGAAGCATGGAGTAAAGCAAAACAGACTGGAGAAGTAGCAATAGCGACATACATTAAGTAAAAAAAATAAAAATGAAATTCCCCTACAGCCGATTCAATTATGAAGGGCCACCATCCTTCTAAGTGTTTCTTGTTACTTCTGATTGTATAGTTAATGTAACTTGCGAAGTGGAACTATTTAGAACCCACCAACCAAATACATTTAGCTGCAGGCAACTTCAAATGTGTAGCGGAGCGCCATATCTTCCTCTGCAGCTTGCAGACAAGGGTACACTGACACTACTCAGCTGCTCTTTCTTCATGAGAGAGGGATTTTACAGTATTTGGGCTGGAGCAGAGTGAGACTGTCATAAAAGAGACCTCCAGGTAGCTCTCTTATCTTCTAGATGGCAGTTGACTGGGTGAGAAGGTGTGCACACATCTTTCATATGCTGCTTTTAGAATATGGGATGTCAGGTGTTGGGTGTGCAATTGCAAAGGATGCTACTCCAAAAGTACCACCAGCAGCTAAAAGTGAACTCCTAATTATTCCTTTGCAAGTAGGGCTCACTGATGGTTGCTGGGAGCAGGCCTCACTGAGAGACTGCGTAAGGGAGTTCTCCATTGGGAACTCTGTAGTTCAGCTGCTAGGTGCTGTTAGTGACCTGCCCCGCTTTGTCCTTTTCTGGTTTGAATTCAAACTCCCTGCAGTCAGACTTTAATCAGCTGATTGGTGGTTGCCGTGAGCTCCTTTGAAGTTGGCACCTAATGTCATAATGGTGTCAGGTGATTGGTAGGTGTGTGGCTTTGCCTACTTGTCAAAGTTAACCCACGTGGGATGGTAAGAATCTGGCCCACCGGCTGAATCTAGCTTCCCACCACCATATTGGCAAACTACACCTTTGTGGCTTTGAGGAGCCAGTTGTGTTAGGAGCTTCTGAAAAGGAGGTAGATAAAATTGGCTTTTATTTTGTAACCAGATTCCATATATACCATGTATTATAAACTGCAGAAAAAAAGAAGTTAAGGAATTCGGATTAGTGATATTGCCAACATTTGAAATTGGAAAGCTCCTAAAGGTGAACTTGAGGAATCTTTATGCCAATGCAAGCCAAGCACAAACTGGATGAAACGTTGGGCATGGCTCATAATGTGAGTGGCTGGGGAAACACATAAATTATGATGATGATGTTCACCTTGGAACCAGGACTGCCTACCACCATCCCTGCCCTCCTAACCCCTAAAACCTAGCTGGTGATGGCAACAAGCCACATGGAGCTCTGGGTGTGTATATACCATTGTGCTTGACAATTGTTCTTAAGCTTTCTGGTGGTCTGGAAGCGGCATGTCCCAGGTTTCCTGGCACTGTGGTGCTGCCATTTCAGTGTTCTAGATACTAAGAGTAATGTAGGCCTTGCAGAAATTTTGCTTGAGATTGCTTAGTAAGTTTCAAGGGAAGAAAAGTGTTTGGTTGGGCAAGGCTCAGGGTCTTGTGGTGGTTGGATCCAGCATGCTGTTCTTACTGTGAAGAAGCAGGTGCTTATGGGGAACCCTCAAGCAGGACATGAGTGCACTAGCCCTCCCTCCACTTGTGATTTCCAGGAGCTGGTATTAAGAGACATACTGAACCCAGCAATGGTGGTAGCACATGACCACCATGGCTAGTAGTTTAGGTTCCATCGTGTACATCTTTGGGAGAATAGCAGAGTCTAAACTTCAGAATGGGCTCCAAAACACTGGATTCTGAGTTTTGGAAAAATAATGTAGATTAGTCAAGGCCATTCTGAATTAAACTTGGGGGAGGATTCACCATCACTATTTGAGATTCTAGCTATGATGTCACTTTAACATTTTTTTAAAGATCAGTGGTATGAATGTCAGTCCTTTAATGAATTTTAATAACAGGATTATGTTGTTGGCAGGATTACAACTATGCATGTTCTATGTCCTTTTCTCTGATTGTTCTAGTTGCCATAACAACTTGATTGTACCACAGAATTTCCTGCTTGTAGTTAAGGTTTTTTCTGTACTGCTGTTATGGAATATGTGTATTTTAGGAATTTATCATTTATACCCATGCCCTCCAAGTGACAAGGTACACTGTTCATTCAAATAATGAAGTGGGTGGTCTATGTTGACTAGTATGGCAGAGAAAACAGGACCGTTCACATAGAATGTGATTGTGCATAATAGGGGCTCATCAGGAAAGGAAAATACGGGTAGTTCCTTAAGAAGTAAAAAAAAAAACCAAACTGGAAAGACCAAACTGCACTCAATATGTGGCACCTTTATTTAAAATTTTGATGGGGTTCAGAAATATCTAAGGCAAACTAAAAAGGCTAACCAGTTCTTAGGAATCTAGGTACATAAGAAAGTGCCTTATACCAGCCAAAATAGTTGGCTATCTAATGTAGTACAGTGGTACTTCGGGTTACATATGCTTCAGGTTACATATGCTTCAGGTTACAGACTCTTGCTAACCCAGAAATATTACCTTGGGTTAAGAACTTTGCTTCAGGATGAGAACAGAAATCGTGCTGCGGCGGCGCGGCGGCAGCAGAAGGCCCCATTAGCTAAAGTGGTGCTTCAGGTTAAGAACAGTTTCAGGTTAAGAACAGATCTCTGGAACGAATTAAGTACTTAACCCGAGGTACCACTGTATTGTCTACATTGACTGGCAGTGGCTGTCCAGAGTCTCGGGCAGACTTCTTTCACATTGCCTGCTATCTGACACTTGTATGAATCTAAACTATTCTATATGAAAAATGTATGTTCCATCATTCTGTGATTGTGTCTTTCCTAAGCGTCAAGGCTTGAGAAATGCTTGAAAATCTTATTCAATCTGAACTTTTGCAGTATGATTACTTTATATTCTTATGCTTGCAATTAAATTTTTATAAATTCCCTGGAGTCTCTTCTGTCAGACAAGGTGGAATGTCTAAGCTGGAAAAGTTTAAATAAAAAATGTGGAAAAGAAATTACCATAATGTGGAAAAAGATGGTTTATTTGAAGATTTGCACAACAAATATTCATATTGCCTTTCAAGAACAAATACAGTTTTATCTTATTTAAAAAATGATCTGTAGAGTATAGATTTTTATTCTGGGTTCATGTGGAAGTGATGGTGTAGAACTGCATAATTACAGGAGTTGGTGAGTTTGTGTTTTGTTTTTTTTAAAAACTATTCATGTACTAGCAATTTATTATCCCATCCCAAATCCAAAAGGCTAGATCTGAATTCTCATTTTGAACAAAGGAAAAATATTTCTGATCTTCTGTTGCTCTTTAAAGAATGAATGAGAGTTTTAATTAATGGAAGAATTGTATTCACAGTTAATATAATTCTTGCCTTTAGAATTAGAGTATAATAGAATGGTACAGAACAATGATCTTTAAAGGTATTTATCATCCATTTCAAAGTGAATTGTGTTTGTTCAAGAGAATTACAAAATCCTGTTTTTAAAGAGTGCTACAATTTATGCCGTCACAAATTTTCTAATCTCCCTGTCAGTTGCTACGTGACTTTCATATGCCTGACTGCTACTCTTGTCTATGTTAGAAAGGGATCTAGGGTACATCATCACATGGTCTTAAGGTGGGCTGGGGAAACTGTGGTCTGCAAGCCAATATTGGCCCACCCAGTGGTCCAGTTTGCACTGCATGCCCATTTTTCAAGCCACACCCAGCTGTCAATCAGCTGGTGTGGGAAGATGGGCAGGGTTCAATTCTGTGTTGGCAACTTGTGACTGTTCCCAGCAGAGAGCAAGCACCCTCAGCCAAACTGCAGGATTTAACTCCTACTTGAAAGCTGACTTAATACCACTTGATTGTAAGAAAGCCTCTAAGTGGTTTACAAAAACCCCCTCTAAAAACAAACATTAAAATTATTGATAAAAAATAAGGCTTTTTAAAATATTCAGAAGTTTATTAAAATCAGCAAGTGCTGGAAAGGAATAAAACACATGTAACATCTTCATATCTTGATAGGGTTGCTTAAAGAAAAACAATTTTAAGGAGGTGCCAAAAAGCACTGTTCGTTGTCTCCCATGTTACAGATGCCAGACTGGCTTCAATTAGGAATTGGGCATTTAGTGTCACCAGTCCCATGCCGTGGAACACTCTTCCAGCAGAGGTTCAGCAAGCATTCCTGCTTTTGACTTCCATGCACCTCTTGAAGACCTGGGTGACTGTTTCAAAAAAATTTGAGTAGCCAGTCATATTAAGAATTACTTTGTTTTCTTTGTAATCAGTCACAGGCAAGGGACTGAGGAGTCCCTTGGGAGGAAAGGTAAAGATGTTTCCCAGGAAATGCAAATTTTGATTTATCCGTGTTACTGGTGGTAGATGCTTGCTGGAGGGATGCCCCTTTGTTACTGTCCCTTGATTAAAAAAAGGTAAAGGTACCCCTGACCGTTAGGTCCAGTCGTGGTGAATACTAAATAAGGGTCTCTACTGACTTAAGTCAGTATTAAGACCAAACTGCCGGAGGCAGTGGAAGACAGGAGTGCCTGGCGTGCTCTGGTCCATGGGGTCACGAAGAGTCGGACACGACTAAACGACTAAACAACAACAACTTGCACTAGGTATGGTTGAGGTTCTAGGGACATTCACTCATTTATTCATTTATGGTATTTATATACCACTTAATTAGTGAAGTCTTGAAGCATCATACTATGAACATCATACTATGGATAGAATCAATTACAATTAATCATAAAAACAGAAAAGTTCCTTAAAATGTCAGTTGGAAAGGAAAGGTCTTTGTCAGGCACCTGAAGTTCAAGAGGGAGATGGGGTGTGGGCTGTCTAATCTCAGCTGCCTTATAAAAACAAAATAAACGAATCCAGCTAAAAAAAAAGTTTAAACCATAAGTGCCGGACTGTATTTAAAAAACACTATGCATGTGCTCAGAGAAATGAGTGTGGTGCCATTGCAAAGAGTCAGAAGACTGGAGCTCAAGCTAAATATACTGATAATCAGGAAAATTCTAGGAATTCCTGTCAAATATTCTCTCCCCGGTAGCTGTAGCTGTAGCTGTTGCACACATGAGTTTCCCCACAATAACTATACAACATAATGGATCATGAAACTGCAATTTTGTTTTGTTTTTATAAGGTTTATAGTTGAAGGTATTACATTTATATCATTTTGTTTTATTATATGAAGCATATACCGTGTGAACCATTTTGAGCTACTTATTGGAAGGAAAAGGTAACTCTTAAATATTCCTTCCAGCAATGAAAAATTGTTATTATTCTGATTTGTTTCTGTTCAGGAGAACAGAAGAGCTTTTTGTTTTGCTAATTAAAACTGACGTTGATCTTTTACCATTTTAAGAGATGCTCTTATCTATATAAACACCTTGTTGTATAATCTATTTTGAAGGTAGCCCAAGCGGGGGCAGACTGCTATAACAAAGTTTCTTCCGCTGAACCAAAGAACTATCTCGTTTGCAGATTTGCTTCTAGCAGTGGAAAAAAAGGTTGGTTTAGATGCAAAAATAAGACTGAAAATATTGGACAGCGTTTGCCACAATTCACAAACCATGCTGAAAGGAACAGTTTGTCCTTCAGGATTCAGCCAGGGCAGGGAATGTATTGAACAACTATTAATAGTGTTACAGGGAAACCTTGGGGTTTATAATGGACTATTTCACATTTTTGGAAGGATTTAGCATATAACATTTGGTAGAATGATGGTGTCATGTGGGCCATTAAAGGCTCATTAATTTTAAAATTAGTTAAAGGAGCTTTCAAATGACAGCTATTCAGGCTTCTTGACAGTAAACAGGAGGTGCTGTGATGTTTGTATTTCTGAGATATTTTCCTTCGAGTTATCCAACCTTTATTCATATACTAGAATGTTTTTTCTCGCTCTTCTTTTTTCATAACTAGCATAAATTGCTGAAAGGTAAGTACACTTAATCAAATTTAAAGAAGGTTAATACTTCCAGGGGCTTATATTGATGTATGTATGTTCAAGTAGTTCTATATTGCTTTATTAGGAAGTATTCTTGCTTCACTGGGGCTTTGGTAACTTTTGAAGCAAACCAGCTACTTAGTTTTTTTTGAGAATATTTAGAAAATTTTGCTGAGATATATTATCTTAAAATAGGATTTATTCAAAGTTTTCCCCAACATTGCACAAACAACTACCCCCCCCCCCGAAAAAAACCTGTACTGTAGTTACTGAATTAAAAAGCAGGAAGAATAGACAGGAAGGGAAAATAACAGAAAGAAGGAAAGAGAGCGAGAAAGGCAGGAAGGATGAGGTAATGAGACCGAGAAAGACATGAAACAATAAAATGGAGGAATTCAGGGACAGTTACCAAAAATATTTGCCTTGCGTAACCTATAGTATACTATGTGTAATACTATGACCCCGCCTTTCCCCACAAAAAACATAACTGAGGGACTGAGCCTTTTTCCATTATAACTGGGGACTAGGATATTCCCTCAGATAAAATTGTCATGTAAAGTATTTTGAAAGATCTGATTTTATTTACTAGGTAAAGGCTCTTCACACAATTGTTGCTTAAAAATACATCATTGTTGCCTGGTTGCCTATGATAAGGCACTCATGTATTATTCAGAAAAATCCTGAGCAAATAAATATATCCACTTTTCCATTAGTTTGTCTGGATGCCTTGTGCCTCTTGGTCTACCTAGTTCAGTCTGTAAAACCTTGCAGTCTGTTGGTCCTAGCTGAGGCCTTATTTAATTCTGTGAGTGTCCTCTGAGATATTGCTTCCTGAAGAACTTGTTTTGAACTGAATCTTCCAGTGGTTTTCCAGAAGTTGTGTGATACAGGTCTCGTTTAAGGATTATTTTATGTATTTGTATGCTTTGTCTATCTATCCATCTGCACACACCTGGTGGTTCACAGCATCTTAAAGTCAAAAGCCTCACACAATTCTCATAAAATAAGAATGAAATTCTTACTCTTATGAAATAAGAATACAAATTCTGAGCAATATAAAAGCTCCCAACAGTGGGGAACAGCAGCTAAATGTTTAGCATAAGCATAAAGTCCACAAGGCTTCTGGTAATAAGGTTTGAAATCTATTAAAAGACCTGGGTGAATAAGAAGGTCTTGGTGCCTTAAGGGCATTAATGTAGATGTCAGGCAGGTATCTCTGGGGAAGGCATTCCCTAGATGTGTTGCCTCCACTGAAAAGCCCCATTCCCTGCCTCATCACAGTAGGTGTGGGAACCTGGCAAAGTGTCTGATGAATCTTAATGCCCAGGCAGAAATCTTTTGGTTATCAAATTTATATCTCATCCCTTCCAAGGGATCTCAAGGTGACAAACAACAAAATAGCATAATAAAAATGAAAACACCGCCACTACAATTAAATATCCCCTCACCTAAATAATTTAGAGGGACTGTATCCAGCTAAGCCATGCTTGGAGTACCATTGAAATGAAAGGACCTAAGTCTTAATTGTAATGGGTCGTCTCCAACATTGGATGCAACTTAAGGTTAATAGGTGTATATGGCAAAAGATGTTCCTGTAAGTAGACTGGCCCAAGCCATTTAGGGTTTTAAAGCTTAGAACCAGTATTTTGAATTGATTCCAGAAATTGACTAAGAAGCCAGTGCAGGTGATGAAGTTCTGGTGTGATTTTATTGTAGTTATCTATCATTAGCCCAACCACTTCCTTATAAATTATTAAATTTGTATACTGCCTTATACCTGCAGGTCTTAGGGCGGTTGACAGGATTAAATCACAATATAAAAACACAAAATGCATAATAAAAATAATAAAAACAACCCAGTAAACGCCCCCCCCCGAAGTACTGGGGAGAACTACAGCTGCTGGAGTTTTTGGACTATTGGTTATGAAGATTGAAAAGAAACAGTATTATTGCTGGACAAAATGAACTTAATGATCCAGCAGGCACCTCTTATGTTCTTAAAGCTCTGCTACTGGTGGAAACAAGGTGAATATTAGGAGCTGAGTTAAGGTAAATACTGAAAGTATTGATTAACATTTATAACAGGAGTGGATGGTTATTAACTGTAGAGTATATTTTTCCTTGGTTAGTATTTTTTTCATCCTTTTTGTGCTTTTGGGAATCGAGGGGACACTTTGACACATTTATTCTACCTAAAGGATGTGACTGAGCCTTGTAATTGAATAATTCATTTTCAGATCCCTTTGCTCACTTTTGCAAGATAGTGCCTCGTTTTTAAAACATTTATGAAGCCATTGTGTGCTCTGTGGATAGCTCCCCCTATTGCAAATTGCTTCATAAAGATGTTCTGTACTACTTAACAAAATGCCATTCTTATTGTAGTTCTTTAGCTCTGTGTGACTTAGCTTTCCCCAAAATTGCCTTCATTCCTTTTGGTAAGAGAAAGCTGGACCTAAGAATGCCCCCTTTCCATCAGGCCACTTGTCCCTCAAACCTTATTCTTGTAGTGTCCAGTTCCTTTCTTAAAGATAGTCATACCAGTGAGACTGTTATACAGCACAACTCTTTAGTTGGTGCATAAGTCTGCCCATTTCTTGATCAGGGAAATAGGGTTGAATAATACCCTAAAGCAGGGGTGTCCAAACATTTCTCAAAGAGGGCCAGATCTGATGAAGTGAACATGTGTGAGGGCTGACCAAAGCTGTTGACCTTCTTTGGGGATTTTAGCCCAGGAAATAAACTGCCACAGGGGCCAGATTAAACCAACCGGTGGGCCAGACTAGGCCCCTGGGCCGGACTTTGGACATGCCTGCTCTAAAGAATCTAGAGAGGTCAGTATCCTGCGCTGTCTTGGTTTTCAGCTGAGCTTTCTTAGTGGTTGGGTGGGGGGTAAGGAAGCAGAACGAAATTCCTAAGTCATTCTTAGGCCATGGGTGGAAAGCTGCCTGTCACGTATCTCTGCTGCCCCCATTAAAGGGCGTAAGTAGAACAAGTGGCTAGTTAATGAAAATTGACAGAACAGATTTAGATTTTTTGCTACATTTTGGCTGCTTGCAGGTTTGATTACTGCCTCAAGTTTGGTCTCCTCAGCTTTCAGAATGAGGATCCATTCTTTGCTGCCTCTCTCTCAGGTAACTCAAATAATGATCTCAGTATAAAGATATTACCCTTGTTTACATTTACCACTGAGCCAAACTATGGCTGTTAAAGTCCCTGAAGAGGAGATTGTGGCAGCTTTTCTCCTCCCCATTTGTTTTGTTGCTGCACTTCACTGCACTGTCCTGAGCTAAGTCATGATTTTGACTTGAATGTTACCCAGACTTGAGCTTCTGGTTTAGCTCTCCTGACAAACCACAAGCTGCAAGCCATATGACAAACATTGGTTTCAAATTGTGGTTTGTCTGGAGGGAGGTAAACCACAAGCGTGGATTTGGATGGTGCACCAAGCCAAGCTATGGTTAGCTCAGTGTCTGGAGGGAGGAAAGCAACTGTGATCTCCTCTCCAGGAGTCCACACATTTGCTCCAATGGTTTGGCTTAGCATTCTGCACAAACTGGGCCACTGAAACTCTGGTATTGTTTCTAGTATGCGTTCACTTTTGTATCTCTGCATAGACTGAGAACCATGGATAACCACTCCATGGTTATCCAGTCTTATCTCTTCATTTGGGGACCTCAGAGGGAGAGACATTATAAATATTGATGTAAACTTGCCTATCTTAAGCACTGTGAGTGGTCATCTAACAAGTGTCCACAGACAAACAAAATAACTGATGTTCTTTAATGACTGGGATAGTTTCCTGACAGCTAGAAATCTCTCTCCTTGTCTTCAGAATGTAACATCCAGTGGTGCTAGGAGAAGAGGCCAAGAAATAGTTTGGCGCTAGTTTTACACTTAAAACTAACAGGAAATCAGAGACAGGGAAGGGAGAGTATTAAGCTGTAAATTGATGGAAGCAAACATCTTGTGCTGCGCTGTGGCAAGTGTTTGCAGGATTAGCTGTATTTGTTTCCACTGCACTTTGTTTGAGGGTTATAAAGACACCATGGCCACATTCAGATGTCATGATGAACCACAGTTTAGCATGACAAGAATGAGCCACAGTGAGCGGTTTCTTTTTCCTTCTATTTCAGTGCAGCCAAAAGGAGGAGATAGGAAGCTTTAGTTTCCTGTTTCCATTAACCACAGATGAGTGGTTATTATCACAACTGAGCTTATAAATGTATTGTGCCCTCTCATCCAAAGAAAATTAATTGCTGTAAAGTAGTGGGAAAGGCATTACAGTAGAACATGGCACATTAGATTGCAACATTTGAGTCTTTTTACTACCCCGATCTCTCTTGGGATCTGATATGAGAGCAGACAAATTTACTTACATATTGTTCCTAAAACCTGTGCTGATTTTATCTCTTTATTGATAATTATTTTATATAGTTATGTATTTATATATATTTGGGGTTTCACTATTTTTGTATGTATTTCTTTGATAATTTTATTATGTAACCTCTTAAAGAGCCCTCAGATTGATTTATAACATTTTTCTAAATAAATAAATTATGTCCTCTACCCTAGAAAGTTGGCAGATGGAACAGAAGATAATTCTTCAGTTTTATCATCTGAAAAATCTGTTTGGCAAACAATTAATAGAGTTAGTTTAATCTCTCTGAAACTTTAAAATGATGTGTTGTGTCAAATATACTTGGTTGTCTTCATCTGCATATTTACATTAAATTTACTTATTCCTTACATTTATATCCAATCCTTCCTCCTGAAGGATCCCAGGATACAAAGAATGCTGCTTGGCATATGCCGCCACACATTCTTTTCTTATATTCTTTCATTTAAACTGGAAATCATATGTGAATAGTTTTCTAGAAAATAATATAGTAATCTTACCATCACAGTATTCATCCTTTGGTATTTATTTTTAGTTCTTTCTGCATTGCCATCCTTTTATTAAATGTTTCTTCCTGTTAATAATAATATGTAATGTAGTAAACGTGATGTAAATTGTCTCCAAGAACTATAATGAAAAGTTCAAATACAATAGTGATCAAATAAAATAAAATTAATTACCATGACTCTGTAATTACAGTATGCTTTTATTTCAATTACAGCACAGTAAATACTTTTATTAGAAATAAACAGAACTCATTCTGGGTCTTCTTTAATTAGTCACCATTGTAGACTTTCTAATATTTTCAGCATATGAGCTGTAAATCACTTTCTAACTAACAAACACTTTTCCTGGCTATATATGTTTATAAACTTTCCCCTACTATTGCATTAAAAACACAAACATTTTTAAAAACACAAACAATCAAATATCAACATCACAATGGAAAACCAGTGGGGGTTGTATATGTTACAGAAAAACTGAACTGGTGTTGAACTTAGTATCTATATTAATGTTATTTCTTGAGTTTGTGTTCTACTATTATTATGGAAGATTTGATGTCGGTTCATGTACACACACGTATGTGTTACTTGATTTTTTGCAGCTTGAATGTTTTGTGCTTGAGATGATGTAATAGAAGATTTCTGTCTGTGCTATTTGGTCTGATGGCTAACTTACGCAGGAAGTCTACACTTGATGTTGCAGTTATCAAAGAATTAGCATGTCAATGTTTGTATAGTGTGCCCTCTTTTTCGCGACTAACACATTATCTGTTGGATTATGGATCATCCTGTTTACATTTTGAAATTCAAGATAATTTCAAAGAGGGAAGTGGAAACTATGCGATAGTGATGGCGATGGGTAGTACCTTTTTAGGGTTTTTCGAGGTGTATGTTTGGTGAAACTCTTCATTTCTATTGCTTCCCAAATTTTTGATGTGTGATCACCTTGTGTGTGGCACTCCAGGACACTAGCCTGGAAGCTGAACGCCATTTTAATTTCACAAGAAGCTGCTGTAGGGGAGGGGGAATGGCAATCTGAGTCAAAAACTTAGATCAGAAAGAGGGGGCATTGATTCTTCCCCTTATCACAATTTTTCAATGCACAATCTGTTTGAACCACTCCTGGACCCCTGGGTAGATTATCCAGTTTGACGGGGTTAGATAGCAACACCCCACCACCAATTGCCCTTCAGTGGGTCTTAATTTCCTATAATGTGTTTCCCCATTTCTGATCCAGAGTGGCCTCCCTTCCTGGCAGACTTGTTGTACTGCCAAATGTCTCCTTGCCATTTTTTGCAATTACTGGTGTCTCCCACGGCTTCCCCTCCTCAAGGTTCTTTTGCCCCTGGGCATGTGGTCTGGGAACTGCCCCACCTATGTCCACAGTGTTGTGCTCTTTCTTAGAAGTGGGAATTGCCTGCTAGCCACATGTGAAAGCAGCATGTTTCCACAGCTGAGCACCATTGTACTGCTTGCAGGCCAACACCCTCCCATCTTAACTGACAATTCCAAGGGAGGACATGGTGCAAAGAAGCAGCCTGGGTCTCAAGTTGGCGGATGAAGCATAGGTTCAAAGCTCCACAACTGCACATGGGAGGAGTAACCCAATTTAGGATGCCTTCCTTTACAGAAGTAGAATTATTAAATTCAGTTAAAATAGAAATAGCGAAATACTGGGTGGCCTTGTCATGACCACAGTAAAATAAGCTGTGAAATGAGTCTCTGTGAACTCTTTTTGAGCCTTCAACCAAGATTTTCCCTTTTGTAAGGGAAAGTCAATTGGAACTGCAAACATACTTCCCTTCTCTCTCTCAGGCTTGTTATCTATTGGTTGCTTAGCAACCATGCTTTTGCATACATGCAAGACATTAACTACTTTTATATTGCCTCTTTGCTTTGTGATTTTAAGCATGAAAACTGATAGAACATCTGAAGACCGAATATATCTATGCTTATCAATAGTCAAATGGATTAAAATGACTTCACAGATAAATATGCATAAGTTATTTGCATGAGAAGTATAGCAGAGTGCTAATATGTATTCAGTGTCTGAAATAAGAGCAAGGTTCAATTATGAAATTATACTGAACCACTTTACATGTTGCTAATTTGACTTTGAGATCCTAATTTGACTATTAGTTCAATAGTCAATTGTTATTTGGAGCAGTGATTAAAAATAACAGGCAGAATCCAGAGGACATGTGCCTGGCGTTCTTTGCATGTAGTAGGACTTTTCTGACCCCCTTTCCTGTTGCAGCTCCTTGCAGGCTTGCACCCTTTCTCCCAAATTGCTACTTGTGAAAGTTGCAGATTTTCTGGAACAGTGTCTGAAGTGGAGTGGGGGATGCAGGCGGTGGTAGCTGGGAATGACTCTTCATGCTCAGTGGATCTCCTTTCCACTTGCTTGGATCCTGGCTAAATAGAGTCCCTCCCTGCCTCATTTTTTGGGTGGATTTCCACTAAAATTAATACTTATGTACTACTATTAAATATATGGAAGATTTAAAACAATTGGGATGTTTTAATATATTGAATGCATTTCTGTAGACTTGTTCAGAATGCACTGGGCTTGTGCACTTACACCGCCTTCATATATAAGAAGAGAAAATTGAAAGTTTCTGCTTACAAGTCTTCAACTTGTGTCCCACCCTCCTCCACTCTGCTCAGCTCCCTTCCGATGCTGTGCTCTCCAAAAAATAAAAAATATCAGTCTCCACCTTTCCTGAACTTCGTCTCTGTCATACACACAACCATTTTTAATACAGCCACAGCCCATTTAGCATTATTTCACACTAGAGTAGCAGAGTTATATTCGACACAAAAATGCTCAGAAAATACTGCCTCCTCATCTTTTTATATTTATGGGTTTCTTTATTAAATATTCAGAAGGAAATTACAAAGTTAAAAAATAAAGAATTTTTGTGTAAATATTTTTGCGTTCAAAACACCCGAAATTTAGATGTTCAGGCTTGTTCACATTCTCGATTTCCCTACCCTTGAATACAATATGCTTGACGGGCAGTGTACTTCAGCATTCTTGTTTAATCAGGCTGGAAGTACAAATGTTGGCTCCTCTGTGCTATGTAGAGTTGACCTTGCCTCATTTTAGTGTGAAGTGTTTTCTCGTTATTGTAAGCAGTGTGTACTCAAGAACTGTGTAGAGACTACAGATAAGTTGAATATAATTTTGCAAGAGCACTGGGGGGAGAGAAAGAGAAAGAGAGAGAGAGAGAGAGAGAGAGAGAGAGAGAGAGAGAGAGAGAGAAAATCAAAATTATAGTATGGTAGAAATAATAATTAAATCTTCATTCAAAACCTGCTCTTTCCTACTTGGAAGCTTTGAGAGTTTGCAAATGTTGCCTCTAGTCGTTCTCACCTGTGATTGATGGAGAATGCTGTGTTTGGCATTGCACATTCAGCATAGCCTAAAGGCAATGAGGTCCATGCGAACTGGAGGGAGTTTTTTCTGTAATCTTGTCTAAATTCATTGTTGACATCTGAGAAAATATCTTATCCAAGCTTCCAGGTTTTAGTCAATGCAGATTTAGAAACTGTCAGTTGACATTTTAATTACAGTATGAGTTTCTCGCCCCCCCTTTTTTTGCTTGTTTGCTCATCGAGGAGAGAGCTTTTCCTGTCTTTGAGAATGGCTATGCTTACTGAATAATTATTTTGCTTTTTAGTATGCTGATACAGTGGTTTAGATAGTGTAGTTTTGAATACTGGTGTGAGTTGGATTAGGCTTGTACAATTATCCTGCTGAAACGTAAGTTATAGATCAAGAAGAAGAAAGATACAGAGCTTCCACTACTTTGGAAATACTTAGAAGTATTGGCAAATTCATTTAAAGGGATCAAAGGAACTGGATGGAAAGATAAAGTTTATCTTTATATAAGGAAATAGTGAAAGAATAGAAATCTCTAGGTTGTATCCAATGAAGTCATCCTGTTAGCACAAGGATGCCCACCTGTGCAGGGAAAATTCTCATCTCTCCATGTGCCTACATGCCCCCAATTTATTTTGGAGGTTCCCACAGCCCTCTGTAGCAGATTTGGGGGGCACACAGAGAGAGGAGAGGAAGAGGAAGTCCCGTTTTGCAGGCGGAAGTCATTGTACTAATGGGACATCTTTGCTACAACCATCACATTTTAACTTTTTGACTCTTTTCCAAATTAGACACTTACGTGTTTCAGTACAGTAACTGTAGTATACTGTGGGGCAGATCCAGAAATACTGTGTCTTGTCAATAGTTGTTTATTTATTCAAAGTGTTTTTACCATGCTCTTTACCCAAAAGGACTTCCAGAGTGACTTCCAGAAATCTGTAGTAGGACAGCCCCTGCCCTTAGACTTCAATTATTTAAAAGTGTGATAGAAAATATATTTTTTTTTTTTTAAATATTTTTATTTTTCCATATAAACACAATACAACAAACATAAACATACAAAAACAAAAACAAAACAAAAAACATGTATCATTTCATATCCTAATTTCATGTCCTATCTTCCCCGACTTCCTCATGCTTCCCCTTTCTGTATTCCAAATTCTTATCGATTGTTCAGCAAATCTTCCCTTATTTTAATTTAAATTTAGACTATTCTTCCTTATTTTCCTTGTCTTAACCATTGCTAATAGTAACCATTTACTTTCCAGTCCAACATCATTCTAACTTTCATTAACTTTATGATATTTCTTTAAATAGTCCTTGAATTTTTTCCATTCTTCTTGCGCTGCTTCTCTTCCCTGGTTTCGGATTCTGCTCGTCATTTCTGCCAAGCCCATATAGTCTATCACCTTCATCTGCCATTCTTCCAGTGTGGGTAGTTCTTGCGTCTTCCAGTACTTCGCAATGAGTATTCTAGCTGCTGTTGTAGCATACATAAAGAAAGTTATATCCGTCTTTAACACCCCTTGGCCGACAATACCCAAGAGAAAGGCCTCTGGTTTCTTGGGGAAAGTATATTTAAATACCTTTTTAAGTTCATTATAGATCATTTCCCAGAATGCCTTAATCTTCGGGCAGGTCCACCAAAGATGAAAAAATGTACCTTCAATTTCTTTACATTTCCAACATTTATTGTCAGGCACATGGTAAATCTTTGCAAGCTTGACTGGGGTTATGTACCACCTATATATCATTTTCATAATGTTTTCTCTTAAGGCATTACATGCCGTAAATTTTATCCCGGTGGTCCACAACTTTTCCCAATCAGCAAACAAAATATTATGACCAATGTCCTGAGCCCATTTAATCATGACCGATTTAACCGTTTCATCTTGTGTATTCCATTTCAGCAGCAAATTGTACATTTTGGACAAATTCTTAGTACTGGGTTCTAACAGTTCTGTCTCCAATTTTGATTTTTCCACCTGGAAGCCAATTTTACTGTCCAGTTTAAACGCTTCATTAATTTGATGGTAGTGGAACCAATCTCTCACCTTCCCTTTTAATTTCTCGAAACTCTGCAATCTCAATTTGTCCCCTTCCTTTTCCAAAATTTCCCAGTATCTTGGCCACTTGGACTCCATATTTAACTTTTTAACTGCCTTAGCTTCCATTGGCGACAGCCACCTTGGAGTTTTATTTTCCAGCAAGTCTTTATATCTGTCCCAGACATTTAGTAGTGCTTTTCTGACAATATGATTTTTAAAACTTTTATGTGCTTTAACCTTGTCGTACCACAAATATGCATGCCACCCAAAAATGTTATTAAAACCTTCCAAATCCAAAATGTCTGTGTTTTCAAGAAGTAGCCATTCTTTCAGCCAGCAGAAAGCTGCCGCTTCATAGTAAAGTTTAAAGTCTGGCAGGGCAAACCCCCCTCTTTCCTTTGAATCCGTTAGTATCTTAAATTTAATTCTGGGCTTTTTGCCCTGCCAGACAAATTTAGATATGTCTTTTTGCCACCTCTTGAAACAATCCATTTTATCAATTATTTGCAATGCTTGGAACAAAAACAACATTCTTGGCAATACATTCATCTTTATAGCTGCAATACGGCCTAACAAGGAAAGCTTCAAGTTGGACCAAATCTCCAAATCTTTTTTCACTTCTCTCCAAGTTTTTTCATAATTATCTTTAAACAAATTCACATTTTTAGCTGTCATATTTATACCCAAATATTTCACTTTTTTAACCACAGTCAACCCTGTCTCATTCTGGAACCTTTCCTTTTCTATCTGTGTCAAATTTTTCTCCAAAACCTTTGTCTTAGACTTATTCAATTTAAATCCTGCCATTTGACCAAACTCTTGAATTATTTCCAAAACTCTTTTCGTGCTAGCTTCTGGCTCTTGCAATGTAAGTACTAAGTCATCTGCAAATGCTCTCAGTTTATATTGTTTAGCTCCGACCTGAATCCCTTTAACCAACTGGTCCCTCCTAATCATATTAAGCAAAACCTCCAGGACCGATATAAAAAGTAATGGGGAGATAGGGCACCCCTGACGTGTCCCTTTTTCAATCTTGAACTCTTCTGTAACCACATTATTTACAATTAGTTTGGCTTTCTGTTCAGAGTATATTGCACCTATACCATTTTCAAACCCTTGGCCTACCCCCATCCCCCGGAGGTTCTTCAACATAAAACTCCAAGAAATGTTGTCAAAGGCTTTCTCGGCATCCACAAATATCAAAACAGCTTTAGTGTTTATGTTCACTTCCAGCTTTTCCAAAATGTCAATTATATTCCTTACATTGTTCGACAAGTGCCTTTTTGGGAGAAAGCCCGCTTGGTCCCCGTGAATCTCCTCCATCAAAACTCTCTTCAGTCTTTTTGCCAAAATATCAGCAAAGATTTTGTAATCCACATTCAATAACGAGATGGGTCGGTAGTTTTTAAGTTGGGTCTTTTCAGTCTCTGTCTTTGGTATAAGTGTAATGTAGGCCTCTCTCCACGTATCGGGTGCCCTTTTCCCTTCCATAATCTCATTGCAGACTTCCTTCAAAGGTTGTATCAACCCTTCCTTCAAAACTTTGTAATATTTGGAAGTCAGTCCATCCGGTCCAGGGGATTTGCCCAGCGTCATGCCTTGAATGGCATCTTCTATTTCTTGTGCTGATATCTCCTGGTTCAATATTATCTTACTTTCATGCGAAACCTTTTTCAGCCCATTTTCCTCGAGGAACTGTTGTATGTCCATTTCTTTTTGCGGCCCTTGTGTGTAAAGTTGTCTAAAGTAGTTCTGAAAACAATTCCTAATTTCCGCTGGGTTGCTTATGTTTTTTCCTTCCACTTCTATATTTGTTACCGTGTTGAGTTTTTGTCTCTTCTTTATTTGCCAAGCCAGTAACTTGCCACATTTATCAGCAGATTCAAAAGTCTTTTGTCTCATTTGTTTAATTCTCCACTCTAATTCTTGATTCATCAGTTCCATATATTGTGTTTGATGAAATTTGATTTCTCTTAGAATCTCTTGGGATTTTGGCTTCGATCTTAATTGTTTTTCCCCTTCTTTTATCTTTTCCAAAATTCTCTCCTTTTTCTCATTTTGCTTTCTCTTCTTTAAAGTATTTTGCTGAATCAGAAACCCTCTCATCACGGCTTTGCTTGCGTCCCATACTATTCTTTTTTCTACTTCAGACCTTAAGTTGATTTCAAAATAGTCTTTCAAAGTTTTTTGGGCCTTCTTACAGATCTCCTCGTCTCTAAATAAGGTGTCATTCATTCTCCATCTGAAGGAACCAGTTGTTGTTTGCCTCGTCACCATCTTTACAGCATTATGGTCGGAGAAAGTTTTTGGGCAGATTTCTACTTTTTTTATATTCGGAGCCATACTGCTAGTCACCCAGATTTGGTCAATCCTTGTCCATGTCATTTTGGCTTCAGAAAAGAAGGTTCCCTCTCTTTCTAATGGGTGTTTTGTTCTCCAAATATCAATCAAGTCCATATTGTCAGTCATTTCAAAAAAAGTCTTTGGTAGTCTTCCATCTTTTGTTATTACCTGTCTTTGTGCCTTGTCCATATTTGTTGAAACCACTCCATTCATATCTCCCATCAAAATTAAGTTGTAATCCATATGGTCCATCAAAATTTCATGCAACTTCTTAAAAAATTCAGCTTTCCCTTCGTTTGGTGCATAGATTCCCACTATCAAATACTTCTCTCCTTGAGATTGAATTTCAATTGCCAAATATCTTCCTTGATCATCTTTAAAAATTTGTTTCGGTTGCAATTTTTCTTTTGCATAGATCACCACTCCTCTCTTTTTTACTCTGTCTGAAGATATAAATTCCTGTCCCAGTCTTTTATTTATTAATAATTTTCTGTGTGCTCTTGTCACGTGGGTCTCTTGTAGGCAAATCAAGTCCAATTGGTCTTTCTTTAAGGCATGAAATATATTTTTTCTCTTCCTGGGAATATTTAAGCCATTACAATTCCAGGTTAGAAGTTGCAGAGCCATGATGGGATTATTTACTCCTTCCTCCTACAGCTCCCTGTTTTTGTTCCTCGTCTGTCGGTGGTACCGTGTTCGTGTCCAGTGATGGATGCCCTTGTCCTGGAAATGTCTCTTTCTGTAGGTCTTCTTCGTGTTCTCCCAAGAACTTGTCTTTATCACTTACAGTCTTTATTCTTCTCTTCTTTCCCTTATATTTAAAAGACAAGCCTTGGGGAAATTCCCACCTGAATGGTATGTAGTTCTTCTTCAGCAGTGTCACCAGGTCTTTATAATGTCCTCTTGCGTCCAAGATACTCTTAGGGATGTCTTTAAAGATCTCAATAAAAAAGTCTTCAATTCGAAGGGTTGTTTGGTAGTGCAGGTTCAATATTTTATCTCGCTCCTCCTTTGATCTTAAGGTAATAAGACAATCTCTGGGTCGATTTCTCTTCTGTCTTATTCCCAATCTGAATGCACTTTCTATCTTAAAATCTTCTTTCTTCAGCTCCTGCTTCCAAAAGTCAGAAAATTCTTTTGTCAAATCATCCACCAAGTTCTCTCCTTCCTTTTCCGGCACAAGTCTGATCCTCAGGTTCCTCTCCTTGCGTTGCATATCCTGCATAGAGAGTGCCAGTTCATATTCATCCAATTTCTTGTAAACTGGTGGAAATTTTTCCTCCGCAGCAGTTGCAATTTCCTTAGCTTCCTCGGCTATCTTTCGTGTTGTAGATGAATCTTCCAATAATTTCCCAATTGCTTCTGCATTTGAGTTCACTTTATTCCCTAGGTCAGTTATACTTTTAGTATTTAGGTCAATTTTCCCAGAGATTTCTTCAATTTTTTTATTTGTTTCAGCAACTTGTACTTTAGTTTCAGCAACTTGCAATTTAGTCTCCGCACCTTGCTTTTTTAGTTCCTCCAAAGAGTCATTTATCTTCTCCAATACCTTGGCAAATGATTCTTCTGTAGACATTGCTTTCGCTTTTGGCTTTGCAGCCACTATAGTTCCAGAGGCTCCTGTTACAGAAGCCCTTCTTTGCATGTAAGTGTCAATTTTGTATTGTCTGCCAGATCTCAAGGTTGTTTCTTGTAACTCCCCTTTCTCTTTACCATCTGCCATAACAAAGTCTTTTAGTCAAGGTCATTCCCAGACTTTGAAACTCACAAACAAAGTTCTCAAATTTTAAACTCCACTTGTTGCTGAAACAATTTGTAGGTCCTCTAGGGGGCGTAGAGTCAGTTCTATACTTCTCAAAGTAATCCCACACTCTTCAAAAAAGAAGGAATAAAAGTTTCCTAGTCCCTTTCAATTTTTCTTTCCTTTTTCAAGGGGATCCCAGTCAATAGTGTCCTGTAAGTAACTTTGTAATGCCACAGAAACAGTGTTTCAAATTGGAAGTAACCAAAGTCAATTTGAGATATTTTTTTAGCTTCTTATAGCAACAGTCCTTAGCCGGTTCCTTTTCTCCGGCAGTCCGATCCCAGGTTAAAGAGCAGCGATACTTAATCCAATTCTTTTAAATTGGCAGGGAAACACTTTTAAAATCTTCTTCCCCCTCCTCCTGCCTTCGGGGGGGGGGAGTTCTTTGCTTTGGTGGTGGATTTCTTAAATCCCGCAAATTTCCTCTCAAGCAGTTACAGCTAGAGTGCCTTTCGCTTTGATCTTGCTACAGAACGGAAAGCAGACTTCCTTTTTAGTGCTTGTCCGTCTCGGTGCCCAATTTCTTTACTTTTAGTGTCCAGTTATATTTTAGCGGTCAATCCTACTCACGGATAGTTGTTCTTTTAATCCAATTTCCCGGGAAGAAGTCAGCGCTCTCCGCTAATGGCGACGCGGCTTCGCTTCGCAGGCTGGGTGAAGACGACTCTCAGCACCGCTCCAAGACCCCTCCGCTCCTCCGGAGCCTTTAAAAAGGCTATTTCGCAGCGTCGGGGGGGCGCAAAGGTGCCCGCCGAGTCTCCAGTTCACAGGCAACGCGCCTGTGATTTTTAAGGGTCCCCGCTTCGCCGTAGCTGACAGGACCCGAACCCACGAAGCAGATCTCTCCCGGAGCTCCGGTTGAGATCCGCCATTAAGCGCCGGCGCTGACCGGAAGTCCAAAAGTGTGATAGAAAATAAAAGACACGGAGAGGAGGAGGAGGGGGAAAGGCAAACCTGGGCAACTTTCTTAAAGTTCGAGTTCTTACAGTAGCAATCTGGGATGGAAATGGCTAAAAAAGAATGGCTGTCACCGTGTGACAGCTGAGGAAGGCCAGAGACTCAGCAGAGACAATGGAATAGCTCCGCTTCTTTTCCCTGTCCTCTGCAACCCACTGGCGCATGTCCTGTGAAAATTTTCACTGTATTTATATCACTTACAAACATACTGCAAACTGCTTTCCTAAATTGTTGAGTTGCGTTCGAATCAAGGCAAACAAGTGGATGGTGTTTTTGAGATCCCCAGCTGAGCTCCAAGGCTGCCTCTTGAGAGAGAGTGCGTGCGTGCCTGAAACTCATCTGTGTCTCTCTTTTATTGAATCTTACAAAAGCATGGCCACACATATGTTAGTGGCTGATTGGTTAACATACAAACAAAGAGGCTAGTTCCTTATTGGTTAACATAGGTATAAGGAGGGGTTACCCAAAATCCATTAATCTCCAATTCTTCAAAGGGTCT
This sequence comes from Podarcis filfolensis, assembly GCF_964270895.1. Taxonomy (NCBI): domain Eukaryota; kingdom Metazoa; phylum Chordata; class Lepidosauria; order Squamata; family Lacertidae; genus Podarcis; species Podarcis filfolensis. The sequence goes on from NC_139604.1 coordinate 95,660,941, forward strand.
TTTGCTAATGGACCTTAGACAAGTATCTAAGCTTTTAATCCACCTAGATTTATGATTGGTTATATTATGTCTAAATCAATTACTAATGTTATGATAAGAATATAAAAACAAATAATTAATTATACACTGAAGGAAAACAGATCATTGTAAACTTAATGTGACCTGAGTGAAAAAAGAGTGGAATGCAAAGAATGGAATTTGTGTGTGTGCCTGGCACATCTTTACACAGACACAGTGTGTATGAGAGAGAGAAGCAGAGAAAGATTTTAAGGTTCAGAAGTAGCTAGGAAAAGTTTCCCAGAATGCCACAGAAAAGAACCAGTGTTTTACTATACTGGCACATAAAGAGAACATCTCTACATCTCCTCCTTTTTTTTCTTATTTGCGAAATAAGGCAACTTGTTGGAAGCAAAATAAAGCAGCAGTGCTTTGGGATCAGTGGTTTGCCATCGAATCCCAAAATAATACTGCGAGGGAGGATGGGGCATGAGTACTGTCAGGATTATTGGTTTGCCAGTAAATCCCAAAATAATTCTACCCACATTTCCCCTTTTTGTTTATTATTGGCGTTGCCATTTCGAATAATAGTCAGCGAGGAGAGCACTAGGTGGCTGAGGTGGAGAGAAAAGGCGAGAAAAAAGATTTGTAAGGCTAGGAATGCATTGGAGGAAGCAAAAGAACAAAATTAATATACATACAATTATTATGGCATAATAAAAAAGACTACGAAGCCAAGTTAAATTAGGCAACCAGCCAGTGAACCACTGAAAAATAGAATCCCAGAAACCAGAGAACCCAATGTCCTGTTTAATATGATGGGTAAGATTTTGCAAATGAGAAATTTGACGTTGAACGGCTTTGGAATTGTCAGTGATGTTAAAACAGCACATATCTGCGACTTGCTCACAGCCATAGTGATGAAGCATAAGAAGGTAGTCGATAGCAGCTCTGTTTTTGAATAAACCATTGTGAAGTTCAGCTTGCTCTGTGTTGAGAAGGTGAAGTGCTTGAGAAGTAAAATTCAGGGCTTTTGCTGCAGAACAAGCTAGAGAGTTAATATTTCTGCTATTACGTGCAGCCAATCCTGGAACACCTAAGAGAGAAACAGCTAAAGAGATATATTCAGTCCTACTGGGAAGAGAGACAAGGTCATCACAATCATCAGACAATTCAACATTGCGACTATATCGATTGTGAAATAGATGATGCTTTTCAGGCAATATGATAGACAAGCGGCTTAAACAGCAAGGTGTACCGTGGCTAATGTTTGCAGGAATATAATTAAACGTATAGCCAGGACATGACCAAAACCCACGACATCGAAATGACTGGAGTATTATAAGGACTAACTGAAGGTTCAATATGGTCAGCCAGTAATTGCTGATTGACCAATTGTTTTAAGGCAATTAATCGTTCCCCAGTAAGAGGCCATTGCTCTATCCATACAGGGTTAGTAGATTTCCAGCTGAGGGGAAGAGCATGCTTACTCATTTAATTGGATGGTAGCATTTAATTGTTGCAATAAATCTCTTCCCCACAAATTGAGGTGGATGTTTAGCACGCAGGGCTGAATGTATGCAATAATTTCAGAGCTGTCTGGCAGAGAGACAGGTAACCACTGTGCGCTTTTACAAGAAGTCTGGTTACCACCCACACCCCACACTGTAGGAGCAGATTCTAAGGGCCATGTGGGGTCCCAACAATTACTGGAAATGACAGATACGTCAGCACCTGTGTCAATCAAACCTTCTATAATTTTTCCATTGATTTTATACTTACGAAGAAGTTTTTGTCGTCCAATTCTCTGTGTCACAGCCAAAAGCTGTGGGGGAATAGAAGAAGAGAGCTCGCACAAATTACTATCAGTAGCAGAGACAACATTAGGGGGAGAAGGAAGCATCACCAATTGTGCCAAAGACTCACCCTTAGTTAACTGCATTGGCATAAAGCTCCAGAATTGTATCATAATGGTGCCCACATAATCATGATGTAAAACACCTGGAATAACCTGGATTCCTTGTTTTGCCGCAGAAAATTTAGGCAAAATTAAACCTGTGACTGTAGAAGGGAGTGGACCTGCCATTTGGCTAGGCATGATCACAATTTCACCAGGTAAAGCAGTGCCTTTGGCCTCTTGATTGATCAAATCAATAGCAAATTCAAAAGGCACAATTTTAGAAACTTTTGCAACAGCAGAAACTAAGGGTGGGGAACTCTCTAATTTTCCGGGCCTGAGAGTTGGGCCCCTAAGGAGTTTCCCTGAGACCTACATTGATTTGCCCAATGATACCCTTTTCCACACTTTGGACATTTTTTTGAAGGTCTGGTAGTAGTATTTGCAGTAGTATTTTTATTCGCACCTCCGCCAGGCGCCCTGCACTGCTTAGCAAAATGCCCAGGGCGCTTGCAATTGAAACAATTACCTGTTGGCCTGCTATTAGTTTGGATTGCAGTGGCAAGTAAAGACATAGCATGAGATTGACTCCCTATTTCTGTACATGATTGTATCATATCTGCAAGACTATATTTTGAACGACTTATGACAGATTGTAACACCTTCTTAGAATCAGTATTAGCATTCTCAAAGGCTAATTTTTTCATCAACTCATTCTGAGCTGTTTCATTATCTATCTGTCTAGAGATTGATTCTTTTAATCTATCAATAAATTGATGGTAAGGCTCTGAGTGTTGCTGCTTAACATTTACAAAGGAGTTCAGAGGCTGCCCTGAGACAGGGACTTTACGAATGGCGCGCTGGACACAGGTCGCAGTGCGGCTGAAATGCGAAGCTGACAATAATGCTTGTGCAGCCAAGCTATCGAATGGGGCAGATCCAAAAATTTGACTTGCTGTATGCATTGGATCAGCCAGAGCTATCGCACTATGTTTAAATTCACTTTCAAATACCACATATTGTGCAGGGGATAAAATCATATGCATAAGATCTTTCCAATCATTAGGACACATTACATAAGAAGTTGAAATACATTCCAGCATTCCATTAACATATGAAGATTTAAGACCTGAGTCAGAGATAGCCTTCCTGAATTCCTTCATTATGGAATATGGAAGCTTATCATGAAATACCTGTTGCTGTGCAGTCCCTGGGATAGGCTGATAAGTGAAAGGGAAAAGTGACGGCATTTCCCCAGACCATGCAGACTGCTCTTCTAAAGATAAAAGACCTTCCTGCCTGGCTTCAGAAATTCCTGCACGGACAACCCCAGAAACATTTGGAACAACAGAATGCAAAGGGGGGAGAGAGGAAAGGACAGCAGGCTGAGATGCAGCTTCTGCAGGCAGAGAAGGGGGAGAGAGGGGGATTGTATTAATCTGACACGGAGCTGCTTCGAGCTGAGAGGGAAAGGAGGGGGGTGAAGTCAAAGGAGGCAAGATTTGTGGGTACGGGGGAGGATCAGGTGATGAAGCAAGGGGTGTAGAGAGTAAGGAAGACGACAATCCTAATTTACCAATAGCATTTGCACATTTTTGCCAAGTAAGCAAGCAATCGATCGGAGCCCTTGGCTCAGAAAAAAGCGTTTTTCCAATTTTTTGCCAGGTCTCTATGTCCAGAGACCCTTTGTCTGCGTAAAATGGACATTGGAATGTTATTTCCATTAACATTTGTTCAATTTCTTTTAAGGAAATTTGAACACCATCCCCCTTTTGCTTGACTAATTTAAATAATTCATTTGCGTGAGCTTTCTGACCTTTCGTCAGATTCCCTCCCATACTTATGAAATAGCGCGCTGAGACTTTTTTCCAGTCGGATTAAGTATGAGGTTTTTCCTAGCTCTGCAAGGGACCTGGTACCTTACTTCGTCGAAATCACGTCGGGGTCACCAGATGTTGAGTTGCGTTCGAATCAAGGCAAACAAGTGGATGGTGTTTTTGAGATCCCCAGCTGAGCTCCAAGGCTGCCTCTTGAGAGAGAGTGCGTGCGTGCCTGAAACTCATCTGTGTCTCTCTTTTATTGAATCTTACAAAAGCATGGCCACACATATGTTAGTGGCTGATTGGTTAACATACAAACAAAGAGGCTAGTTCCTTATTGGTTAACATAGGTATAAGGAGGGGTTACCCAAAATCCATTAATCTCCAATTCTTCAAAGGGTCTTTTGCTAATGGACCTTAGACAAGTATCTAAGCTTTTAATCCACCTAGATTTATGATTGGTTATATTATGTCTAAATCAATTACTAATGTTATGATAAGAATATAAAAACAAATAATTAATTATACACTGAAGGAAAACAGATCATTGTAAACTTAATGTGACCTGAGTGAAAAAAGAGTGGAATGCAAAGAATGGAATTTGTGTGTGTGCCTGGCACATCTTTACACAGACACAGTGTGTATGAGAGAGAGAAGCAGAGAAAGATTTTAAGGTTCAGAAGTAGCTAGGAAAAGTTTCCCAGAATGCCACAGAAAAGAACCAGTGTTTTACTATACTGGCACATAAAGAGAACATCTCTACACTAAATTCCTTTGATTTAAAAAGTGACTTAGCGTATAGTATCAAAAGAGTGCAATTGGGGAGACTATAGCTCAGTAGTGTATGAGACTGCTGCCAGTTGAGGAGATAATTTTAGGTTAGATGAGCAGAGTCTGACCTGGTGTAAGGCGGGTTCCTATCTTCCTAAATTTCTTGGGGTAGAGGACATGGGATAAATTTAAGAAGGTGTAAGTTACTTGACCAGGCAGTTTGGAGAATGAAATATACTTTGTTTTGCCTAGTATTATACGGTAAAAATATTAAAGCAACCAAGAGAAATATATCACTTGGAAACCTGGAGATTGTAGGACACCTTCCTGAATGAAGAGATTAACCTCTTTTATGTTTACAAGACTATGTGCTAAATTGGCTAGGCCTAGTCAGTGACCTTCATGGTTGAGCAATGATGTTCAGTGCTCCATCTATTCCCTGTTTGTGGAATGCTGTCTGCAGGGAGGCTAACCTGGCACCTAAAGATATGTAATATGTGTTCAGCTGATTAACATTATATGGCTTTTTAGTATGTACGAGGGGGGTTATTAATTTGCTTTTTGCTTTTGTTTTATTATGTCTTTTGTATTCTCATTTTGTTTTTTTCTGTTGCGAACCACCCTGAGATCTTTGGATGAAGGGCAGTATACAAATTGCATTAATAATAATAATAGTGATCGGTTACACCCCACTGCCTTGCAAAATGTTTAGATAAAATGCTTGTGAAATTCAGGTCTGACACTGAGATGATGCTAAATTGAATTATTGCTGTAGGTATGGTTATTGCAAAACTTTGGATGGAAGGTAGGCAACTAAGTATTAATATATGATTGCTGGATTGCTAAAAACAGTCTTTAGAACAGCTGGGATTTTTCATTTGGCCAAACTTAATTTGCATTAGTCTGAGAGAATAGTGTTCAGAAAGGAAATTTAAGTATGCCTTATCAGTTAAAGTCTGTAGCATTTTAAAATTACATGTTCAAAGTGTTATTTCTGAATGATAAATTATTTTGCTTATTTTCTATAGGCAGTGCAAACTTTAAACATGCAGTAGCTATTAAGTTATTAATAGTAATCAGTTATCCCTATAGTTATTAATAAGTGTGCCCATTTGGGCTCATAGAATCACTTTTGATCCAGTGGAGGAATCTGCTAATGGAAGAGGAAACCTGCTCTCAGAACTCTCAGTGCCCCCCTCCCCCAAAATATGAGCTCCAAGACTTGGTGAACCCTCCAGAACAGGTCTTTTGGCCTTACGTAGCCTAAGCCCTTTCTTAAAAATTGGCTCCACAAGTGGCTCAATTGTAGCATGGAACAAAATTTTACACATTGCTTTCCTATCAAGATTCTAGTATTAAACATTATGGCTTAGAACTTAAATTGTTCTTCCATTTGTGTAAAGAGTGTGTGTGTCTTCCACCAGCAACTCCCTTCACTTTGAGCTCCTGCACCCTACCTCTAACCATTCTCAAAAGTCCTGCTGAGAAACAGATTTTGGGTGGGCACCGAGTGCTTAGAGGGATGCGGAAAGTCCTGGACCATGAACTGTGTTCTGTAGACTGAAGAAAAGCTAGGATAGAAGTCTGTTAAAACTTCTATAAGGTGTTAGTGAAAATGATGGGTCAAAATCTTGATGACCGTCATCTTACCTATGATAAACAGGGAGAGATTCTAAAAGTGTGGCATTTGAAAACAAATTTCCTACTTTTTCTCAAATGACTGTACTTTATTTCAGTAATTATGAGATGAAGCATTGTGAAAGGAGTCATACTAGATGATAAAGAGAATGAAACCTTGACAGGAATCCTTGACCCTGAAAAGGATGTAGAAAAAAATACACTGTTACACAAAACCCAGCTAGAATATATGGAACAACAGAACCTATAAACAAAAGCAATTTTTTTTACCAGCTTAGAAAAGAATTCCTGTTTATATGGAGGTGGTATGTATGTCTTAAATTTTTGCATCTCAGCCAATTTTTTCAAAAAGATCTTACCCAGGGGTCAGCAAGGTTTATCTTGCGTGGGCCAGATCCGTCCCCCGGAGATCGCTCTGTGGGCCGGATCGCGCGTGCATGTAAATGCGTGCACGTGTGTGCCTGCGATTTTCAGTGTCTGCACAGACGCGATTTCTGGTGCTGAGGAAACGAGCCCCCGCGCCACACTGTGCCGGTTTAGCACAGTGCGCATGCGGGCAAGTCAGTTCGGGGGCGGCTTGTGGGCTGTTCAAACGACCTCCACAGGCTGCTTCCGGCCCATAGGCCTTAGGTTGCTGACCCCTGCTCTTACCATTATAAAAATAAACTGAGCAAATAGTCTTTCAATGATTTTCATCTGTTAAACATACATAAGATATATACACAATAGATCAATAGACCTTTTTCAACTCAAGAGCCATATTTCCTAATGGGCAGGACAATGTCAAGAGATTTGGAGAGCTTTGGATCCAGCAGATCTAAACTCTCTCTTGATACACTCCTAAAATGCCTACCCTCATCAGAGCACCAGTGGCAGATGGGCAAGGTCATTTTTGTACTTCCTGGGAGTGGGCTTCTAAGAGTTGATCTCCCTCTATGCCCATGGAGTAATACCCTATTGTCCCTTCAACACCCAGGAACCACAGAATTGTGTCCCAAGGGTACAGGGCTCAATACCATTGAGCATTCTAGGATTGACTTCTAAGCAAATGTGTATAGGATTGCACTGTTAGGAAATTGACCTGAAACACCATACTCCTTAGACTATGGGAATTTTAGCTTTCTTTTCACTAGTATCTGGTCCTCAAAGTTGAATTATTTTTTTTAAGTATCTCTGCAACATACAGTAAACACAGAGGGGCTAATTCCCACACCAGCACCTGCAGATGGTTGGGAAAATAATCTTACAAATATTTGGCTTTGACAGCTTGCAAATTGGACAACCAGCTCAGTGGTTTGGCTGTGCTGTTTCCTTATGGACTGAGAAATTGCCACCTGAATGATTAAAGTATCCAAGCCACAGTACTTTTTATGAGAGAAAATGTCTTCTTTTGTGCTCAGGCAGAAGATGACTGGCAATTTACCTTGTAGGGTGTTTTATTTTGGCATGCTTACCTAGAAGAAAATATTGTGAATGCCTAGATATTTTTATTTGACAACATTAAAAAAAAAATTGAAATAAGATAAACAATACTTCATATATTTTTCAAAGGACCACTGTCCCTTTTCCCTCCATTCCACAAATTAAACATAAATTGTATTATTGTAGCAACAAGATGTTTGCAAATACAGGAAAGGGCAAGTTACCATGCAAACATCGAGAACAATTAAATAAAAGTAATTGTTTTCTCTTTCCCCTCTGATTATAGGCCAAATAATATAAAAACTTAATTATATATAATATTATAAAATAAACTTGAACATTTATTGAGTTTAATCATATTTTTGCACTATTGCAAACTAAGACTTCTGACATAGAATTGAGCTTTGAGTTACCTCATCAGCAACAAAATTATCAGAGCTCGGTGAGCTTTTAATTCACATCCAGTTTTTCATACTGGCCTTCACTGTGTATTTGAGGCTAAAGGTAAAAAGCTCTGTTTAATTTTTGGTTATATCCCACATCCCCAGTTAAGAGATGCAGTTTGCTTCAGAAACAGAAATGATAATACAAATGTAATCCCATCAGGTTTCAAAGCAGAATCCCATCTGTGTGCAATCATCTAATCTCTATGGAGAGAAAAAATGGATTGTGGACAATTCCATAAAATTTTAATCTATGCTGTTTTCCCATTGATGCATTTTCTGCAATCATTCTGTTGTAAGTGTCACAATGAAATAAATTGTTGGAAATATATATCCAGGACCTAAGGAGTACACATATGTGTGACAAGAATAGTAAATTTTGTTTCTGCACACTTTTAAAACATTAGAAATAGTCATGTAACCTTTTGGGTTGAGATAGTAGGGTGGTGCCCTCCAGCTGTAGTTTGAGTCCAGCTCCCATCAGTCACAACCAGCATGGCCAGTAGTCAGGTGTTGTAGTTCTACAATGTTTGAGAGCTACCACATAGGTTACCCACGCGATGAGGATGTTCAGTAGATGAAGTCTGAACAGAAAACAAGATTCTGCTACAGGCAGTTGACTCTTTTACTTCATCTACTAATTTTAGAATGAGGGAGTAAGAGGTCTGTTCATATATTTTCTGGTAGCTTTCCTACACTATCCATGCAGTTGCATCAGAGGGAGAGGAGAGACAGTGGGTTGTCTCCAACACAGCACGTTCCATCAGCACAATAATTTCTGCATGTGTAACAGAATGTTCTTACCCTCTCCTTGCCCCATTTCCTCCTAAATCTATTCTAGGAGTTCCCTCAATCCTATAGAGCAGATTTGGGGAGAGCAGGTGGGAGGAGGGGGAGGATTCTGTTGTGTAAGCAGAAATGTTTGTGCCTATGAGACATGCTAGTTGAATACCACCCAGTGAATCCCTCTCTATTGGCTTAACTGGGACCATCTAATGGGGGGTGAAAACATACTAGCCTCATCACTAGAGAAATGGTATGTGGTTCAGCTCATCTCTGTAGTTGTTAAAGAATCTGAAGTCTTTGATGATATTCCATGTGGAATATCAGTAATATCAGTAATGAAATAATATAATGTGGATCTTCCCTCAAGGGATAATCAGACCCAAGTATTTTCCTCTTCAGACATAGAGGAATCTGACTCAGAAATAATCTGGTAAATAGGAATAGTGTCTGGCTTGGGGAGAGAGTGTTGTCCTGTGGTAGTGTTTTCTCATTCATAGATTTCACTGCAGGAGGAAACACTCAGCAGGAAAACAAACTGTATAGCACCAAGACTGAAAATATATCTGTGACATTCCCATAAATACACATCCATCCTAGAGTCAACATCATAAGGTAAATTTCTGTGAAAAAGAAGATTTTGTGTCATACCTTCTGGATCCTGAGCAATTGGAGCATGGTATCCTTAGGTCAAGGGAGCAATGTTAAAATGGTAGAATATAGGAGCTATATCTGAGGGATGATGGTGGATATGACACAGATGGTATTTTAGTCCTCTTAGTGTGCTAAAGGGTTGGGTGGGAGCTTCAAATTTAATGTCTAGCAATATGGAATGGTAGCATCCAAAGTAATCCTACACTGGTGCTCAATCAGGGTTTTCTTACAATAAAGTTTATTCATGAGTACATTGGGAGAGTACTAAATTCAAGCTGTTGGAGCGAAAACAGGAACAACTGCATATCTCCGAGGGGATATGAAATGGCAGCTTCAGGGAGACCATGTGGTTATACCAAAGAAGTCCTGGTTCACCAGGAGGGTCAGGAGAGACTTAGACAAGCCCTTGTTTATCCCCTGTTCTATCTGGAAAAGTTTACTATAAGAGACTTCAGATGAGCTGAAAGGTGGAGGAGGAGTAATTGACAATGAGTCAAAGCACCTAATGCAAAAAAGCATCAAATGTCAATCACTACTAGGGCAGAGAATAATTGGGAGTCTAGGGTGAAACTCTCCAAAGAAGCAGCCTTTTCTTTCTTGGATACAAATCTACTTATCATACCGAACAACACTCCCAATTATTTGAAGGGGGCCTGTAGATAACCTAGAGAAGAGATTATCTTATGGTTCAGTAAGTGGTTAAGAAACAGGAAGCAAAGGCTAGGAATAAATGGACAGCTCTCCCAAAGGTGAGATGTAGAGCTTGTTCACTCATTATTTAGAATTAGGGGTGAGCAGTGAGGTGGCCAAGTTTGCTGATGAAACCAAATTGTTCAAATAGGGATTGCAAAAGGAGCTATACAAAGTGGATGAATGGTCAGTAAAATAGCAAATGCAATTCAGTGCAAGCAAATGTAAAGAGTTGCACAACAGAGCAAATAAATTTCACATATATGGTACATTCCTGGTTAGAAATGGCAGTGACTGACCAGGAATAATACCTTGGGTTATAATGGATAGCTCAATGACAAATTTGAACCATTGTGGGGCAGCTGTGAAAAATGTGAATTGCATGCTAAAGATCATTAGGAAAGGAATTGGAACAATTCCTGCATGAGGAATGATTTCAAAATCTGGGGTGTTTTAAGTTTACAAAAAAGGTAAGGGAGGCATGATAGAGCTGTGCATGGTTTGAAGAAAAGGGTAGAGAGATCTTTTCTTCCTTTCTCATAATAGTTGAACATGGGACTATCTAATGAAGCTGAATGTTGGAAGATTTAGGACAAAAGAACACAGCACATAGTTAAACGGTGGAATTCACTCCCACCAACTTGGACAGCTTTAGAAGAGGACTGAACAGGAGAAGGCAGCTCTCAGTGACTACTAGCCATGATAGCCACGTACTGCCAGAAGTAGTATACGTCTGAATACCTGCTGGGAATCGTGAGTAATGTTGCACTCAGGTCCTGCTTGCGGGCTTCCCATAGACAACTGGCTGGCTACTGTGAAAACAGAATGCTGGACTAGCAGTTTTGTATATGTTCTAATGTGTAAACCTCAAAGGATTCCCCTACTCTTCAAAGTTATTTGTTTGTGATTATTGTCACTAAGGCAGTGGTGTAGTTTGGGGGGTGGGAGAAGATAGACTAGGATCTACTAGAAGCTCTCTGAGTGATTTTTAGCTGGAAGCTGTCCACAGTAGCTAGGGGAACCCAGTCAGATGGGCAGCATGAAAATATATGTATATGCGCTGCACATGTGCCGCATATATTTACACCAATTGGCAGAAAACACTGTGGGCAACACAATGCAGAGTATTAACCACTATACGATCACGGCCGCACTATGGACAACGCTTCAAGAAGGGTGTCTCCATCAGCTCTTAGAAAGCAATCTTTCTGATATGGGAGGTGAGCCTTGAAGTATCCTGGAGCCAAGTCATTCAAGAGCATAAAGGTAATTACTAACACTTTGAAATGTGCACAGAACCAAATTTGCAACCAATGTAGTTGTTGCTGGATAAGTGTAAAATTACCCCATAGGCACCCGCAACAACCTTGCTGCTGTTTTCTGGACCAATTGATCTTCCAAATATTCTTCAAAGGTAATTCCATGTAGAGTGCACTGCAATAATCCAATTTTGAAAGATTTTCAGTGACTATTACCATAGCCAGGCTTGTCTATTTTTAAGTTTTGGAAGTACTTCTGAGGTTTGTATCATCAGCAGGTTCTAATCTCCAAGCGCTTTCCTCCTTACCTTCTTCGGATGTTTTGCAAAAATTCTGAGTCACTCATCAGTCCTGAACTTGCACTGGATTTAGCTTTTGTTCTGAGTCATCGGGAATCTGATGTAGGTAAGAAGAATATTACTGTCAGGTTTGGCTTAAGAAAACAGCACAAAAATAAAGTGAGATTAGACAGTCAAAAATACATTAATTTGTTATTTTCAGTAGTTTCTTCATAATTCCTATAAATAGTATTTGTAAAGAGTTGTATGTTTTTTGAAGCTTGCTTAAAAGTGCTCATATGCAACTAGTTTTGTTTAGGTGTAGAACTTGCTTGTTGAAACCCTTACTTTGTTTGGTGGGCATAACTTGAATTTATTTCATGGGAGGCTGGGAACAGTGGATTGGGTATTTTCTCTCACATGACCTCAGGCAGGAGCAAAGACGTGTGGGAGGTAGGCACTTCTTCCTCAGTTTTTTTCTCCTACCTGACTCAGCAAGATGTTACTCCTGGCTCTCCTACTTTTTCAGATAAGTTTTAATTTTGATCTCATTTTATTGACTGCTGGCTCCATATCACCACCTCAAGAGGAAAAGCCGTCCTCTTAAGTGCTGAAGTTGTTCAGAAAGTAAGGAATTTCTACTGCGAAGATGACATCAGTAGAGTTTTGGCTAGTAAAAAGGCTATGTTTCTTTTCCAAGAGAAAGTGGCAAAAGAGAGTTGAGAACAAAGAGACCAATACTTCATAACTTAAAAGATGTCTACTTATTATTCAAGGAAGATAATCCTGATGAAAAAAAATGTTTTTATAAAGTTTTGTGAACTACGTCCTAAAGAGTGTGTAACTAAATAGTTGTGGGATTCATTCAGTGTGTGTATGCACCTATCATCAAAACCTTAAACTCATGATGCAGAGTATGCATTTAAGCATGCCATCTCAATAACTCCTCCTAAAACTAGTGTGTAACCTGGAGTCAGAAGAATGCATGCTTCCCCGTTGTCCTGAATGCCCTAATGAGTCTGTACTTCAAGATTTTCTTATGGGGTTAGAATACTTTGAAACTAAAGAAACAGTTGTGTTTAAACATTGGCTCCACACTGACTGATCATCCCTTGAAACTTTAGTAAAACCAGTTGATGAATTCGTTGATTTCCTGATTGCAAAATTAGTAGCTAACAAGGCACCATTTTATAACCCAGTCACAGAGTCAAAGCTTAAAGCAAATGAAAGCTGATTTGGATGATCAATGTTGTTTGATTTTAGCAGACTTTGCAGAAAATTACACCTGCATTCTTCAAGATGCTGTTCAAGATTTTCACTGGCATAACATTCAGGTTACTGGCATTACACCCATTTGTTTGTTTTTAATACTTTTATTTTGCCTTAAACAAGTACATATAAATATAGACAACCAAAATTACAAAGGAAAATTCCTTAATAATAATGAAAAAGAATACAAAAACTACAAAAAAATATCGAAGTACATGACACAGAACATAAGCAACTATGGGAAAGATAAAAGAAAAGAAAAAAGAAAAATAGGGGGGGGGGGAGAGAAAAAGAAAAAGGAAGATGAGCCAAAGCAGGAAAGCTCATCTATTGTACACTTCCATCAAGCTCACAACAGATCATTATTCTTATCAATTCTCTCTATCTGCATTCCAAAGGAATCCCTCATCGTGGTATCAGGGAGCATTTCTCTATGCGGTATCATTCTAAACATAACCAGGTCTTTCTTGTTGAGCCCTTGTCCCCTAAATAATTATTTAAACATTCCTATTCTTCTTTCACCAATTTTTTAGGTTTATCTCTTATTGCATCTGTCAGCTTTGCGAGCTCCAAGTACTCGCACAATTGAACTACCCATTCCTCTTTAGTGGGTGTATTTTTATCTTTCCAGTGTTTTGCCACTATAACCCTTGCTGCTGACGTTGCATACATAAATAGCCTAGTTTTATTTTTGGGAATATTATCTGAAACCATTCCTAGTAAAAATTCTTCCGGTTTCTTGCTAAATGTAGTTTTTATCAATCTCTTTATCTCTTCATAAATCATATTCCAAAATCTTTGTATCTCTAGACAGGACCACCACATATGGTAGTATGTACCTATTTGTTCCTTACATCGCCAGCACTTGTTATTGTTTGATTTATTTATTTTTGCAAGTTTTACAGGGGTCAGGTACCACCTATAGTACATTTTCATAAGATTTTCCCTTATAAGGAAACAAGCCATGAATTTTATATTTTTAGTCCATAATTCGTTCCAAATATTGGGTGTGATCGTATGTCCCAGGTCCCTCTCCCATTTTACTGTAATTTCTTTGATATCTTCCTTCTTTCTTTGCCAATTCAAAAGTAGTTTGTACATTTTTGAAAGTGTCTTTTGATTATTATGTAAAATATCCTTCTCCAGATAGGCTATTTTTTTGTCAAATCCTTTTGTTCTTTTATCCTTTTCAAGGGCGGCTTTTAGTTGATAGTACATTACACCCATTTGTGATCTTCTACAAATGTGAAAGTGAACTGAAGTCTAAGTCCATATGCTTCATCAGTGACTGCCATAAACATGACACTACAGCTTTTTTCACATTTCAGAAGCCAGTGTTGCAATACTTGAGACAAAAACACCCACATTTAACAAATGTAGTTTATTTTAGTGATTGTAGTTCAGCACAATAAAATAACTACAAGAACTTTATCAATCTGTGTTATCATGAAGAGGACTATGGCATGACTGCTGAATAGCATTTCTTTGCCACTGGCCATGGTAAAAATGTGTGCGATGGAGTAAGGGGAATGATTAAGTGCCTTGCTACGAGAGCAAGTCTTAAGAGAACTGTAGAGGGACAAATTTTGAATGCACTAGATTTATTTGAATTTGCTTCCAAAAACATAAAGGGAATTCAGGTGTTTTTCACACCATCAGCTGAGGTGGGTGCAAACGAAGAGTTCCTGATGGTATCATAATTCATTATCAGTAGGTGGCACCAGAGAGAACCACTTCTTCAAACCACTGGACAAAAGAACGCTTATGATGAAGCGGGTTTCAGTTTCTGACAAATCTTTTAAAGCCACTGTTGGTGATAAAACAAAAGAACTAGTCAATATTATTCCAGAAAGGTTTTATGCAGTTATGTATGACAAAATAAGCCCAACTGGCTGAAAAACAAGCGAAAAAGGAGGGTTTTTTCTAAACTGATGCAGAAATTGCATTAGCCTAAATTGCGCAAAAATCGGAATTTTAAAAACATTCTCCGGCACCCAATTTTGGACCAAAAAATCTCTTAAAAATAATTTGAGGTTATCTCATAGGTATCTACACATAGTTTTTGTGTGTGAAGAAAATATGAATCGTGAGAGCACGGTTGAGTATTAAAACCAGGTGATTTGGTGTGGAATGACCCCTCTGCTAAATCAGACTAAAGGCTCATCTAGTCGAGTATCCTGTTTTCAACCGTGGTCAACCATGTGCTTCTGGAAATCCCCAGAAGCAGAATATAAGGCCAGTGGCACTCACTTCATTGTGTGTCACACAGTGTCTGCTATTCAGCCACATGCCAGTAAGCTCCCAATCGAGTGTTAAAACAATACAGCATTAAATATTAAACAAATACAGCATTTAAATATTAAAAACATCCCTAAACAGGGCTGCCTTTAGATGTATTCCATAAGTCAGATAGTTGTTTATTTCCTTCACGTCTGATGGGAGGGTGTTCCACAGGGCGGACCACTACCAAGAAGGCCCTCTGCCTGGTTCCCTGTAACCTCACTTTTCGCAATGAGGGAATTGCCAGAAGGCCCTCGGTGCTGGTTCTCAGTGTCCAAGATCTCCATGAACTTGACTAATATCCTAAAGGTATCTAAGACAGGGGCCTTCACCACATCTTATGGCAGTGAATTCCGTAAGTAAGTTATATATTTTATTAACATAGAAGTATTTGATTTGGATTCAAATTTAATTTTTAAGCTGTCAGACTGCCTAAAAAGTCTCAGATATAACTTCATTTGGACCTTTTTGCTGAGAAATCCATTGAAATGAGCATTTAAAATAAAACAGCAGGTGGTGGAGCAGCGATGGTATAAGCTGGAGGCTATGTAACTAGATGGCACAAGTGGCGCTAAATATATCGAAGCTAATTAACAGAGAGGTGTAACATTTCAAAAGGATGATTTAGTGGTGGTCAAAAATTCTGGGTACAATTACCGTATTTTTCGCCCCATAGGACGCACCGGCCCATAGGAAGCACCTAGTTTTTTTGGGGGGAAATAAAGAATTTTTTTTTATTCCCCCCCCAGGTGCGGGGCTGGGGCGGGGGAAGCCCGAGCTTCCCCCGACCCCAGCCCCCAGAACAGGCTGCTGTCCGCAAGCTGTGGGAGAGCTGCCCGAAGTCGCGCAGCTCTCCCACAGCTAGCGGAGGACTGCGCGAAGCCCGAGGCTTGGGGCCTGCTGAGCTCAGCGCGCCCCAAGCTTCTGGGTGCCGGCAAGCTGTCCGCTAGCCATGGGAGAGCTGCGTCTCCCACGGCTAACGGATAGCTTCCTGAAGCCTGGAGAGCGAGAGGGGTCGGTGCGCACCGATCCGCCTCGCTCTCCAGGCTTCAGCGAAAGCCTGCATTCACCCCATAGGACGCACACACATTTCCCCTTCATTTTTGGAGGGGGAAAAGTGCATCCTATAGGGCGAAAAATACGGTAAGTCAGTTTTGTTGTTTTTAAATGGATTAAGTTCCTTGCTAGACAATATTTGCTGAAGAATATGGTAGCCAGTTTGCAAACAGAACTTACTCAAAAGATTTTTCTGACCCTCTTGACACCCTTGCAATAATAGCAAACTTTCATTTTGTGTCATATCCACATCATACATCCAAAGCATTTTTATAGCATTTAACAGTCCTGGCTTCTTCAAAGCAATCCTAGGAACTGTAGCTACTGGGAATTGTAGCTCTGTGGGTAGTAAAATGCAGTTTCTTCCCAGGGGGAGCCATGTCTGTTAAATTTGTAGAAATGTGCTTTAAATGTGGAAGTGGCATTAAATTGTTAACCATTAATGCTGTAGAAGCTTCACTTACAAAGCTTGAAGTAGGTAACATTTGACAAGTGTAATAAAATGTATCTGAAAATCAGAGACAGCATAGGATTTTGTAACCCTTGAACTTGGGAAAACATGGTCTAAAGCGAAGGATTTTCTGTGCCTTTTAGGGCAAATATAAAGGTTCATTCTTAACTAAGAACCATGCAAGGACATGGGATCTAGGGTTACTTCTCAGTTGCCAAGGAAATTGGCTCAAAAAAACACTGGAGGCAATGATAAATTTCTCATGTGTATTCTCCAGGCATAAAAAAAATATATTGTGCAGAGAAAGTTCCAAACTCATATGATGATTCGACAAATGTCCAAAGCTTAGAAGATTTTCATTTTTCTGTTTTTAACACACTGTTTCACTAATCAAAGAAATAAGGGTTTTAAAAATACATTCTTATTCCTTGTGTTTTCTCTATTTGATAGTGTTCTAAGCTTGAGATTTGCAGCCTGGTGTAGCGCAATATGTTTACTTTAGTGGCATGGCTTGTAAATGCAGGGCATTGAAGCAGAAATGTGAAACATCAGATGCACAACATCAAACTGCTCAGATATTTTAGGCTGCACCTCTGTTAATTATTCATAAAGAATTTATATATAGGTCTGCAAGCGCTGCTGATGCCATCAATAAGAAAAGAGTTGAGATGTGACTGAAATTGGTGGAGAGCAACCAGTCTCATAGGTCACCCTTTAACTTAATAAATTCCCATGTGAAGTCACATTTGTTTCTTGAAAGTTAGAGTGATGCTGGGGCCGGTAATCAGTGTAAACATAGAAATCATTTCCCTTAAAATTAGGACTATGGCATTACCAGGCAGCACAAATAAAGCACAGCTTGTTATGAACTTGGTCTTACTAGGTCCCTTGTGTGTTTTAAAGTCATGTTTCTGCTGCTCATTTTCTTTGAGTTGAGTGGTGTTTGACTGCACTGTTTCCTTCTACAGTTCATATCTGCTTCAGAACTACTAGTTTAAATTGGATTCAAGAATCCAAGGGTCTCGTTGTTTAAATTACTTGCGCCTACAATTTGAGATCTCGTGTGCATGTTCTTCCTTGTCAAATATACACAGTGAAAATTAGGGGAAAGTTACTGAAAATTATATGAGTTACATTGAACTCCGACGTGCAAGTTGTGTGTATATTTTAAACCCTTGAAGCAAGAGGCACTGGCAGGAATGGCTACCTGAACTACTAGGAACTGGCAAAGAAAATGTTATAACACAGAAAAATGTTGACCTGCTTACTGTACACTGTCATTCTGTGTATAAGAAATTAACTGATAGTATTTGAGGCTACAATTATGTGCCCATTTATCTAGGGGCAAACTCCATTGAACTTAGTGGGACTTAACTTCTGGGTAGACATGCATTTCATTTAACATTTATTTCAATATTCCTAAGCCACTCTTTTAGGGGCTCACAACATATTAAAGACATAAAATTCATTCATAACATAGTTACAAGCCATAAAACCACAATCTATAAAACACAAAAATCTATAAAAAATAATAGCAGCAGTAAAACCATGCCAGCAGAAAAACAGTATAAATAATAAAACAAGCAGATAAGCATAACGAGTTTCAAAATAGCAACAGTTAAAAGACAAAACAATTAGATTATTAAGAAAAAACAGTATGAAACAAAGGTATTCAGGGCTCGTTTATGTATCTATGAGGAGCTGTGCCTTCAAAGAGAGAGAAGCATTTTTTTTCAGTATTAGATGTTTGAAACATTATAAATGTAATTGAGTGTGAAAACGAAAAGGGTGTTGCAACCTTTTAACCTGGACAAGTTTTCCAAATTCTAGGGGATGCTTATCTGTCATACACACATTTCAAATTTCTCTCTTCAGTCCAAAATGATTTCCATATCAGCTCTTAAATTATATCATACCAGAATGAAACAATAAAATAAGTAAAACTAGCAAGCTCTCAATCTTTATGGTGGTGAGAGTGAGCAAACCAATTTGAGACCTCCTAATCTCACTGTGTACAGGGGGAGACAAAATCATCTCTCTTAGTAATTTTTGTGGCGGATAAGTAAAAATGTAGCTAACATTTAAAATCTACCCGCTTGGGAAATCTGTGTCTACATACTTAAATTCCTGTGTATTTCCCTCCCAGAAACAATAAGGACAACAAATGTTATATTGAAAAACTGTCTTGCCATCTGGATGATCATCTATGTCTTATGAATATTGCATGCCAGGTGGTTTGAGGGGGAGAATTTTCAAAGATGTTTGTTTTGTTCTGTATAGTATGGATGATAAACACATTCACTACATATCTAAGAGGTATAAAACTGAGTCATTTAATCAAGATTATATATGTAAATATTGTCTTTTTTGTGATACTGTTAACTAGCAAGGGAAAAGTAGAGGCAACTGCCTGCTTGATGCTTGCGCAACTTACTAGAGCACAGCTGAGTCTCGTGTTTTTTCATTTGATTTTTGTTTTGGCTGAGAGACTTGGCGAAACCTATAAAGGAAATGCCCCATTTACTCCTAGGGTCAAATTATTTTAGATTCATTGTGTGACTAGCAGCCGTGTTAAGGGACCTTAAAACATTAATCCCAGCTGAGATCTGAACAACCCTCTCACCCTTCCACGTGCTGCAGCTAGCCTTTTAAA
Organism: Podarcis filfolensis; assembly: GCF_964270895.1. Lineage (NCBI taxonomy): Eukaryota > Metazoa > Chordata > Lepidosauria > Squamata > Lacertidae > Podarcis > Podarcis filfolensis. The sequence continues at coordinate 95,680,302 of NC_139604.1, forward strand.
AAAGCTCTTTCCCTCTTAAAGGAAAGTCTCAAGAGCACGTGGGGCAAAACACAGCTGGAAAATCTCCACTAGTTTTCATAATGCATAAACACCAGGCTGTCCACTGTGTGCCACTAGTTACTCCCACATCTGATGATTTTTCTGAATTGAGTGGAATGAAGTTTCCTGGGCAAGTACCACTTTCTCTCGACAAGATATATTTCAGTTTGCATTCCCATCTTGAACAACACTTGGGAGGTCTCTCTCGAACACTTACTGCAGTAGCTTCCCTTTCTTCCTCTTAACAGCTGTTGAACAGTCCAATTTTCACTATTGCTTCAGCTCCTGCAAGTGACTGTTTAAATTCTATCCTGCTGTATTATTTGACCTCTAACCAACTGTATTGTGAATATGTATCTTAATAGCTTTGTATCATTAATGAAAATAACATTGCTCTAGCACACATGTTGCACTGGGGAACGGCATGGTAACATTAACAAATAAGCATACAAAGCAACTTGTTGAATACTGAGTTGGTTAAAGATTTCGAAAAAAGAGACCTGGACTTAAATCCAGCCGTGAAACTCAAGTTGCTTTTGGCCAGCCACACACACTCAGGCTAACCTGCTTCACAGAGTTGTTGTCGGGATAAAACAGGGAAATCTGGTTGCTCCATGCTTGCTAGGTTGCTAGGATCCCCTGTGTTCCTAGAAGCAAGAGTGAGATGGGATACACATTATTAATGTTACTAGTAGTGGGGAGTGTCTGGCAGTGCTTGGGATTTTTAGAATAAAAAATTTATTGGGGTTTGTTGGTTTGTTTTTTAATAGAGAGTGTAATTTGTGAACTTGGACCCAACATGCCAAATGATGGGGAAATCACACTAAAGTCACATTTTGCTCCTCCGTCTTGATTCAAAATGGTGCCTGGTATTCAATCATAAATGAAGTCCCCCAGTTTGGGAACTCCAGCATGAGTTTGACCAAACTGTGGGAGGCAGTGGGAAACAGGAGTGCCTGGCGTGCTCTGGTCCATGGGGTCACGAAGAGTCGGACACGACTAAACAACAACAACAATTCTGAGTTTGGCGATATTACAAGAGGTGACTGAATCTATTCCAAAAAGTCTATGAAGACATGCCAAAATGATGTTTTGGTCCGTTACCTTGATTCAAAATGGCACCTGGCATGCAAACAGTGAAGAGGTCTGCCGCCTCTACCTCGGAAACCCTTATGCAGTTTGGCAACAATACCTTGAGAAGTGGCTGAAACTATGTACAAAAATGGACATGGTCATGCCAAAGTGATGTTTTGGTCTACCATGTCAATTCAAAATGACACCTGTGTCCAAATGGCAACCAAGTCTGCCACCCACCTGGGGAGCCCTCATGCCAAGATTGGTGACGGTATCTCAAGCAGCACCCGAAACTATAAAGGACAAACAGACAAATGGCTAGACAAGCCACTTTTGAAAATACATATTCAGTTCGATAGTTGGAGTGAAATACATCTTTTGTGGTTTTGGGAAACGTAGCTTTTCTTTCCCTGTTATGTTAGCCTTGCGTTTTAAACAGCTATTGCATTTTACTTCAGAGAGCAAAGGAAAACGTTGTGTTTACAAACATTTAATTGAAGTGCATTTAAACCATTTTGTTTTCAGTTCCAGTTACTTTTGCTTGGAATTATGATCTGTCAGTTTTTAAATTTGGAAGCATTCTCAGGCATTGCCTGATGGTTTATTAGTATTCATGATGTAAAAGGACATTCTTTTCAGACTAAGGTAATTTTAAAAAGATAATTGGTTGGACCAACATTCTCATTAACCTAATTTGCATTAAATGTGCTTCTGTGAATTGTAGTTATTTTTTATTTTATTTGAGAAACTTGCTCTGTGGTTTTTTCTACTGCCTGCTTAGAATAATTCCCCACCGACTTTACTGGTATCATTGTGGATCAAGTGGTTTGAGGACACTAATATTTCTTTATTTAGAAGGCTTTATCATAGGGTCTGGCATAATTTACTCTGTTCATTTCAGTCTCATTGTGCCTAACTGGCTAAAGGAACAAACTATTAGTAGTTTTGAGGCAAATATATTTGCTCTAGTAAGTAGAGAAGTTCTCAATTATACAATATAATACTTTTATATATACACTATATATTTTGGAAAGTCTGTCAGTTTGTTCTCTATAGGTTCGGACGCCTCTTGAGATATTCTCTTGAGATATGCTCTTGCCACTTACCATCTGGCCTGGGGCGGGGCCTGAAGCCTCATAAGGACTGCTTGCTGCTTGCTGCCGCTGCCCAGGAGGACTCCCCTGAGTGAGTGCCTGAGGGCCCTGCTCTTGCCACTTACCACCTGGCCCGGGGCGGGGCCTGACAGGCCTCACTAGGACAGTTGTTACTGCTGGAGGGGCACAGAGTGTTTTTAAAATGTTTTTTAAAAAATTTCTTTTGGATTTTTTGTATGTGGGGGGTGGGGGTGGGATGGATGCTTGGTTGGGCTTGGGGAATTATTTTTTATTTTGATGTTTTTGTAATTTTTACATTTTTTTGTTTTATTGGTTTTGTTTGTTTGTTTAAGGTGTTATTTTGTTCTTAAGGGGAGGGGTCAGGGCTGCCGGGGAGTGGGCCCCAGCCCACAAAATGGCTGGGGCATGTTCCACAGGGGGGGATGCACTGGGACAACCGATCTCAGTGATCACGGGTAGGAGGAGGAGTTACGCTAAGACCAGACCATGTCATTAGAGAGGGGGCAGGTTTAGTCGTTGTCTGAGGACTATTCCTGCCTCCGGGTCTGGTCCTGACTGGATGGATACTAGAATCAGCAAGGGATACCCACATGACCTGAAGGTGCTGCTGTGCAATGCCAGGTCAATGATTCATAAGACCGCTGCCATCCATGACTTGATCATGGATGGAGGACTTGACCTGGCATGTGTAACAGAGACTTGGTTGGATGAAGCAGATGGGCCTGTCCTTGCCGCTGTTTGTCCACCAGGTTTCTCTTACGCACAGCAACCCAGGTCATGTGGGCGGGGAGGGGGGGTTGCAGTGATTTTTAGGAAGTCATTAGTTTGCACCAGGCGTCCTATTGGGAAGACCCAGTTTTCCGAGTGCATGTTCTGGAAGTTGGGCAATAGGGGCAGTACAGGATTCCTTTTGGTGTACCGACCTCCCCGCTGCACCAAGGATTCCCTGCCCGAGCTGCTTCAGGTTGTGGCGGATGTTCTCCTGGAAACACCTAGCTTGGTTGTCCTAGGGGATTTTAACATCCATGCCGACACGCCCTTACAAGGGGCCGCTCGGGACTTCGTGGAAAGCATGGCCTCCATGGGGCTGTCCCTGAATAAGTCTGGCCCAACCCATAGCCGCGGACATGCCTTGGACCTGGTGTTGAAACATGACTTCACCCAATTATTGGCATGAAAGGCCCTAATTCACAAATTACACAAAATTTTTAATGGATACATTAAAAAACCCACAATGTTTTGGAGTTTCTCAAAAATCCAGGGCCGCACCAACCACCACCTACGTTTCTCTCTCTCTCTCTCTCTCTCTCTCTCTCTCTCTCTCTCTGTGTGTGTGTGTGTGTGTGTGTGTGTGTTCCCACCAGACAAGACAACGAGACAAAACACTGAAGAAGCCAGGGCTATTCCAGCATGCTGCTTAGAAATGGAGATAGATTGGTCAATTCAGATACAGGCTTGACTGAACTACAATAGCATTTTTGTAATCTAACATACTGTGATCCTAACTCTTCCATAAGCCACTTGAAGAGTATTTTTAGTGGCTTGCAGGTAATGTTTCTATTTACAAAAGTTGGCCATTGACTTTCATAGACCTTCTGAGTCTGCTCATACTTGGCAGCTAAACACATTTTGGAAGATGAAGGTGTAATGCAGTATGTAAAATGCTGAAAGAAATAAAATGTTGAAGTAAAATCAGATTCTAGCTTTAACAGTCCTGTCACCTCTTATTTCATACAAACTGAACTGAAGTGCTGTTTTTAAATGCAAAACCTATCATATTGTATTACAATATTGTAGCCTTAATGGGAAATGTTTTTAACATTCACTCTGTGTGATGCCTTTGGAAAAACGAGCATGTGTCTTACGTAATTGTGGGAATTGAGTGCCTGTTACAATAGGTTGTATTTAGTGCATTTCTGTTCAATAGGGTTGTCTTGCACATACATCTGCACAGACACACACAGGATACGGAGGGATGGGGCTGGGAGGGAACCTGAGGCAAAATAGAAGGTTGTGAGTCTGAATCTTATTACCTCTGACTAGTCCTTATTCCCAGGCACTCCTTGTATTCTCCCCACCACAAATTTATAATCACCATGTAGCTCCTGCATTGTTTTAGCGATAACAAAGGATATTTGTGTGATTGTTTGGGGCTTTTTTATTGTTCTAGGGTGTTGGCTTGCTTGAGCGTTCTATATTGATATACTGTTAAAATATGAGAATTCTTGATTTTTCATTCATGGAACTTTAATCGGTTTTGCTGTTTATTTGGCAAATTTATTGACACATGTGCCTCTTTATTTGTAGGGGATTCCTTTACCCAGTTCAGATTTGCTGAAGAAAAGGAGTGGATTGCAGAAAACCTTTGTCCGAAACAGGTAATGGAGAACAACCTGTTCTTGAAAAGATTGCTGTGTGCATTTTATTTCAGTTTCTGCAGGGCAGATGATGATTTATGCACAGCCAGTAAAGCTGGTGTAGCATTGTGGTTAAGCTTGTGAGCAGAATCAGGAAGTGCCTGATTCAAACCTCATCTCCGTACAAACTCTGTTCTCTCCCAATATTGCCTCAGCCACCCCACCCACCTTTTCCAATTCAGAGATTATATTGCTGGCTTGCTTTGAGGATTACGGAGGTAATAAATGTAAAGTGCCTTGAACATTGGAAATGGTCTATATAAATGCCAGATTTTATTAAAACTTGGAGAATAAAAGACCCTGTAGAAAGCTATTAGGCAAAACAGAGTAGAATTAGCCACACATGCTTAATCTTCTCATGTCAACCTAGATAAATATTCCTGTTCTAGAAAATATCTTGGTGAACATGTAAGGCAGCCCCAATGCTAGTGCCTCTCTGCGATCTGTTGCTGTTTGACTGTGCACAAGATGGGAAGAGAGGTCATTGTATAAGCTCAACCATGATGGAATGGGAAACACGCAGAGGGTATTTAGGACTTAAAGTTCTCTGAAATGTACATGGAACTCTAGTTTACTGGAGAACATGCATAATATGATTTCAGAAGGGGGGCTGTTGTGGTGTGCTGTGTCAGCTGGGTAGTCACAAGGTTGTCAGAACCAGTGAAGGCGGTGAAGGTCTGGAGGCGGTTGGAGGATGGATGGCGGCTAACAGATTGAGGTTGAATCCTGACAAGACAGAAGTACTGTTTCAGGGGGACAGGAGGCGGGCGGATGTGGAGGACTCCCTGCTCCTGAATGGAGTAACTGTGCCCCTGAAGGACCAGGTGCGCAGCCTGGGAGTCATTCTGGACTCACAGCTGTCCATGGAAGCGCAGGTCAATTCTGTGTCCAGGGCAGCTGTTTATCAGCTCCATCTGGTACGCAGGCTGAGACCCTACCTGCCGGCAGACTGTCTTGCCAGAGTGGTGCATGCTCTAGTTATCTCTCACTTGGACTACTGCAATGCGCTCTATGTGGGGCTACCTTTGAAGGTGACCCGGAAACTACAACTAATCCAGAATGCGGCAGCTAGACTGGTGACTGGGCGCGGCCGCCGAGACCATATAACCTACACTGAAAGACCTACACTGGCTCCCAGTACGTTTCCGAGCACAATTCAAAGTGTTGGTGCTGACCTTTAAAGCCCTAAACGGCCACGGTCCAGTATACCTGAAGGAGCGTCTCCACCTCCATCATTCTGCCCAGACGCTGAGGTCCAGCACCGAGAGCCTTCTGGCAGTTCCCTCGCTACGAGAAGCCAAGTTACAGGGAACCAGGCAGAGGGCCTTCTCGGTAGTGGCACCCACCCTGTGGAATGCCCTCCCACCAGATGTCAAAGAGAAAAATAACTACCAAACTATTAGAAGACATCTGAAGGCAGCCCTGTTTAGGGAAGCTTTTAATGTTTAATAGGTTATTGTATTTTAGTGTTCTGTTGGAAGCCGCCCAGAGTGGCTGGGGAAACTCAGCCAGATGGGTGGGGTATAAATAAGAAATTATTATATTATTATTATTGTCACCTATGTGGACCACATTGCAATAGTCCATCTTCAAAGACCTGAATATTAGGCATTAGGCCTTGATAACATATGAAGGGCTGCAGCTTTCTCATAATAAAGTAATAAAAGGAGATTTTGGCCTTCTGGGTGTAGCAAGATTCAGCAGCACTCCCAAGAGAATGGATTTGAGGGAATCACAGGGGGATGAATCCCAAACAACTATTTTGGGTGTCCCTTTTCTTCCCAAGTGACAGGGCCAGATAATCCCCATTATTTTGATGGATGGGAAGCAGGATGACACCATGAGGTCTGCAGAGATATTAGCTCCATTGGGCTTCTCCCTTTGCATACTCTAGCTGGTCTAGTTGATCATTATAAGATATAAAACTTGTTTTCTGTTGCTGTAGAGAGCAGGACTAGAACTAACAGGGAAAATGTTGCAAGGAAGCAGATTCTGGCAAAACATTCAGGGAAACTTCCTAACAGTAAGAGCTGTCTGACAGCCTCAAGAAATGGCGAACTGTCCTTTGCTGTAGGCATTTAAGCGGGGGGTGGGGAGCCAATGGCTGACAATGCTGTAGTTGCATCCTGTATTGAGCAAGGGGTCCAGATGATCTCTTAAGTTCCTTTCAACTCTGTAATCCTACTATGCAGCATTATGATTTAAGTGTAACTGAGGTTTGTCCTGTTGTTTACAGCTTGTGATTTGCCTGGGTTCAGACAATGTGCTAAGCCAAAATATGATTTAACTCAGCCACGGTCTCTCTAGGCCCCTGCATGTTTGCTCCTTCATGCTAAATTATGGTTTGGCTTAGCAGTGCATACAAAAAAGAGCTCAGTGTGCTAACATGGATCACCAAAGGAAAGTGAGATTTGCCCAGTCTGTGAATGACATTTAAGATTAAAAGGGGGGAAGAGTGTATGAAGAGAGGAATATTCAGGCTGGGGTGGGGTGGGGGAGGCACAGAGCAGAACTTGAAAGTTGAGCATAAATGGAGTTGAATAGGCATTTTAGAAAATGCTCTGCCTATACTTGATAATGAAAGAACTTCAGTTCCTACAAATCTGTAGGAAGAGGAAGAGACATCTACTGCCTTCAACAAGTTGTATTATTTTCAGGGATAGGGGGTTACTACAGTAAGAGATTTTTAATGCTTTACTTGGAGACAAGTGGAACAGAGTGTATTGTAGCATGTGAAGTGAGTGGATTATAGTCTGATGGCAGGGAAAGTAAACGTATTCTTTCCTCCTTCAGCTTGTCACCCACAGACTTTGTTCTCTTGCAAGCTGGTAGTAAACTAGTCCAGTGAATGTTCAGGCTTGCTCTCTGCTATCTACACTATTTCTGTTGTATTAAGCAACAGCCTAGGCTGGAATTACGGTAGATGTAGAACTGCTCCTCAAAAGAGATTGAACGTGTTTTGTCTTCCTTCTCTCCCTGGCGATGCTTAGTGATACAAAATGTATGACACAACATTGTTGTCCCTGCTCCCCCACCCCATGGCACCCAGTGATGCAGTAGAGTGACACCACATGTTTTTTACCCCTAGACTTTACTGGAGGGAAGTAATGTTCGGTTGTGATTTTCAAAGTCAGTCTCACATCTGTCATAATATCTAATTCCAGCTTTATTTTGAAAAAGAATTTGCACTTAGGATATTGAAGGATTTGTCTGCAGCACCTCTTCTGAGAATTCCCTATACTTTCATCATTTACTGCATTTTCATAAAGTCTGTTTTGAAGTCTTTGTGTCTTAGATATTTTCAAAATTAATCAATCAAGTCATGAATGAACTTCAACCCAGTTTGAGTCAAATGATTAATATTTTATGCTTATCATATACATCTGCATATCAATCAAACACCTTTTGTCACAGACTTTTGACATGTTGTTTGAATGAGAAGTAGGCATTCTAATTTATTCCTTTCAGAAGCTAATCTCTCAATTTAGAATATGTTTGAAGTAAGCTAAATATCTCTGCACTATATTTCTGCTTAAGGTTACTGCAAACATCTAATTAGTGCTGATGACAGCAAGTAATCCTGAAGTCCTGACCTAAAATATCTATGAATAAGCTTCAGTAGGACCTGCTTCTGGGTAGACCTGGTTAGCATTTCATTTAAACTTTTCACCTGCAGACATAGAACTGTATGAAGCTTTACAGAAGGTGATTCATTAGAGAAACATCATCATGGGTGCTGACATGGCTCAGGGATTTCTTCTAAATGAAAGAAAAGCTCTCATCCATCAATTTGCCTTGCCTTCTGTGGCAGCTTGTTTAATTCCCATAAACTCATTTGTTTAATTAAGTTAATTGTTTAAGGTTGTAACCAAAGCTACACAAGCAGAGTTCTGCTTATGCCACAGGACATCTGTTTCCTCTCCTCTCCTGTATGCTTGAAAATCTGCTCCGGAGGGTCCCCCACCCTCCAGAGATTATTATGAAGATGTACATGGGAGCAGGGAAGACAGCAGAGGAAGGTCCATTGTATGCTCAGAGGTCTGTTGCACCAGTGAAGCTGCAGTATTGAAGCCCTTAGGGCAGTATTCAACTTGCACGACTCCACCCCTACCTTACACACCCCACGCCATCCCCAAATCTTTGGAGGTTTGGGAGAACCCCAAAACAGATTAAGTGCCATTCTGCTTGCCCAATTATTTAGTTGAATATCCCCCTTAATTCCTGTTTCAGAAAATTTTAAGAATGGTAATTGATCCTTCAAAATGATTCATAAAGGCCAACCCTGGTTCTTCCATATAGATGGTTCATGGTTAATGCTTCCATCTGTATATGTAGTTCTTGTCCTGCCCAGTTCATTTCAGTGGTGGAAAAAGATAACAGATGGACCTGCTTTTGTGTGTAAGGTATTTAGGAGACCATCATTAATGCCCATTTAATCTCATGTTCTACTGTTTTTTTCAGTTGTCTGGGTTGTATGTTGACTGCCAGTCTTTGGTCCAGGCACTTGAAGAGCTGCCTCTGCATCTCAAACTGAATGTGGCTAAGGAGCTGGTGCAGGTAACACAAAAGCTGCTCATAAATATCTTGAGCCTCGCTTTAAACTTAAGTAGCCTTATGTACTTTTAATGTAATTTGTCATGTGTTATAATATGCACATATTGCCTTGAATCTGAAAAGGAAGACTATTAGATGGAGGAATAAGTCATCAGCACTTCTTATGCTTCCTTGCTCCTTTTAAGCAAAGTGTTTTCCACATGCCAAGTGCATCTCGGTCAAGACCAACATCCCCAAAGAGTTGCTTGTTCTAATTTTGTTGTTCCAGATTTTTCACCGCCTTTTTCCTAAGCAGCATTTTTCAGAAAACAGAAAATGAAATGTATGATCTATTTATTTATTGTAATTTCTACTGATATGTATAGAATTCCTTGTGCAGATATTCTCCACTGTGTGGTAGATCTAGTTCAGCATGGAAGCTGCCAATCAGGCATGTATTTAAAGTAGTTGTTTTTGCCCAGGGTTTAGAGCTCTAGGTAGCAACAAGACAACAAAGCATATTCTGCTGGCAAAAATAAAAATATTCAGGTAGAGGGAACAGAGCCAGTGAGACTTGTGAGTCAAGCATGGCTGTTAGCTAAGATTACAGTTTATCAAAAGCTAGAAAAATCAATCTGCACTAGAAAGGCAGAGCTGCATAACTTCTAAAAACAGTTTTGCTCTCCTTTGGGACTTCTTAAAGTGACTCAGACGCTGACATTGCTCACTTCTTGATCTAACTCAAAGTCATTCAGTGAACGTAGCAGAGAAACTCGCAACTATTTTGCAAAGAAAATGCATTCTTAAAATAAAAATGGCAAAACTGGGGGTGTCATTCTTGCCCTACAGTGGTGCATTAATACACCATTATGGGATGTTTTGTCCAGTAATGAAGTAACAGATTCCCTTGCAGCAGATCAATGAGCTACAAGTGGTGAAGCTTTACATCTCCTTCCTTTTACTTTTTACTACACAACTGAATATGCCACCCTGGGTTACCCTAAGCTGGTTATACCTTGGCAATAATTAAGTAATGTATATTGTTTAGCTGGGTGAATGCTTCTCATTTCATTGTCATTATTAAGCATAAGACAAACTTGAGGGGCAGAATATGTCATTAATGTTTTACAATTTGAGTCCTTCACTGAAAAAAAGGCTTCACAGCCTGTCCATTCCACGGATTCACCTTGCCAGACTTAAAGTGTGTTCTGTTTTTTAAATCTTACATTATAAGAAGAAAAAGCAGGTATATAATAGCATTGCCTAAAAAGCCTCGATAGACATAAAATGAGATACATACAATTAAAAAAAAAAGAACAATATCATTAGGCCAAATGAGAGGAAGCTTCTTAAAAACGCCTTGTATGTTGTAAACCACCCTGTGCTGTTTGGATGAAGGATGGTATATAAATTTAATACATTGTTGTTGTTGTCAACTTCAACTGATATGCTTGCGGGTGACCTTACCTGGATGGTGGCATCTTAACCACGATTACACATGCTTTGGTAACTGCTAGAATACTGAAGGTGTCTTTCATAAAGGCCCAGAAACTGCAGTTGATCCAGAACAGGATTTGCAAAATTATTAGCTGGGACTAGATGGCTTGACCACATTACGCCTCTCTCTGCCAACTTTCAGTCAGTTTCCAGGCTCAGTTTACAATCCTAACATTTTAAGGCCTAAATGGCTTGGGAGCAGGTTCCCTGAAAGACCCACCACCTCCCACCCAGACTTAGGTTCTTCTTGGAGGCCCTGTTTTGAATGCCCCTGTGAAATGAAGTAAAGTGGCTAACCACCAGGTTGAAGGCCTTTTCAGTAGTGGTACTTGCTAAAAAGCATTCACCTAGCAAAACCCTTGTGGTCTTTTTGATGTCAAGAACACAAATCTGTTCACCTAATGCTTAGTTTGGTTGTCTCCGTTTTTAAATCTGTGTTTTATATTTTGGATTGTGATGAGTTTAGTTTTCTTGTCATATTTATGTTGCTTTTGAAGGTATGCTTTATTTTATATTTTAATTGTTTTATACTTATATATTCTTAGTTGCCCAGAGTACTTCATGGGGCAGCATACAAATCTCATAGACAATGGGCGTTTATTTAAATAATGTTTATTAGTTGAAGTTTATGAAACTTATCTGTCACTTCACACAACTAAAAGGAGTCCCAATGTGGTTTACAATAAAAGTAAAATGCAAAATTATATAATAAAATACTCATAAAACAATACAAACGTACTGAACGTATCCATCTAAAGTAATCAAAAACAAGAATATCAACCCTCAGCCAACAGAAGAATGAACACTAGAAATAGCTAGTAAAATCCAGACCATAAGTACTGTCCAAATACCCATGAAAATTAAAACTTTTTTGCTTGGTATCAGAAAGATGTCAGAGTCAATGACAGGCAAGCTTCCCTGGAGAGAGAGAATTCCATAATCTGGGAGCTGCCACTATAAAAGTGTGGTCTCCTATTGCTACCCTCTGAACATCTTTTGGTGGAGGGTCCAGCTGCAGGGCCCAGGTAGGTTGCATGGGAAAGGGTGGCCTTTAGTTGTATAAGGTTCTACCAGCACATGGAATTGTGTTCAGAAATAAAATTGGCATACAGTGCAGGGATCAGGGTGTTTTTTTTAAGAACATTAGCCATTGCACAACTTCTTTTCCCTTCTGGTCCTAGGATGCAACACCTGCCATACTCCCCCAGATTAAATTGAAAAGCAGTGAAGCCCCCAAGAAAAGTACTCCATTACAGCAGACCATGGGGCAAAATAGAGTTGCATCAAACTCATATCCTTCTGCAGACTCTGTTGGCCACCTGTCGCTGCCGAATAAAGATGGATTTGGCTCGTCTTCAGAAGCCCTCCAGAAAAGCTCTTCACTTACACACCAAGAGGATCACTTGGATGACGACCTTGATCAACTCCTGAAGTTGGATGCCCCTATTCATCCTGAAAACTTTGAACTGGAAACAGTATCCCATGATAGATTATCTGGGGATGATTTGAAAATGCCTCATGAAGTAAATGGTAAGCATTTTCCCCAATTGTTTATTTTGTTTCTCTAAATTGCTGTTGTGCTCTAGTCTAGTTTACAGTCAGCTATGAGCTCATTCAGCTATATGACAAGGCCCACTGAGGGTGCAGGAACTGCCAGGCAGGAAGAGATCTTCGTCCCTTGCCACCATTTGAGATGTGTGAGTGGTTTTATATTGTTTGGCAGCCTCCATATCTGACAGCCCTCCATAGAAATAGGCAGACATATGATACCACTGGAAATTGGTACTGTCTGTCTTCTGGATGATAGATGCACTAGTTACCTTGGGCAGTCCAGCTTACCACTCATTCAGAGACTTCAGTGATCAAAGATGAGTTGGAAGAGTGGTCTGCCCTAGCAGCTCTCAGGTAGCAGTTGAAAGGCAATTGTAGCCAAGTCTCCACAAACACAAAGGTGACATGGGGCATGGCCAAAGTCCATCTGAAGCTCCTTTTTCACCTTCCAGGAGGGAAGTACCTGAACCTAAAGATTCTGTGGCTTCACATTCCTTTTAACAGCTGTAGCTTTTGTGTGCATTTTAATTGTAAGCTGCTTTGGGGTTTGATATTAACTGAAAAGTGGGGTATAAATATAATAAAGAGGTTAGAAAGCAATAATAAGCACTGAGGCAGAAGATGACTGTGGGCCTGTGTGAAGGGGCAGCACACTCCTAGAGGTAAGCAAGGTAGTCTTTCTACATGTCTGTCTTTTTTTTCTGAGCTGAGAGCTATATTATGGGGCATAAACAAAATGAATGTTTTAAAATAAAATTTGGATTTTAAACATTTTAATTGGATATTTTTCTTAAATGTAAATACTGTTTTTCTCTTTAGAGATTAACTGCAGTGCTAATATGCTTGTGTTAGGATTTATTTGTAAACTGAATTTATACAGTGAGTTAAGGAAGGCTTTTCTGTGTAAAAACAATTAGATTGTTTCTCAGATATGAATATTTGTGTTCCCCCTTCCAAACATAGGCATTCAGTTTCACTGCTCTAATTTGCCCAGTAACTACCAGACAAACCATGGTTCAACCCATCAAGTGTGGGATTTTTCTTTTCTTTTTTGCTTGATATCTTGCTTTTATGATGGTGACCATGGCAGAGTGAAGCAGAAGGAGCAGCACTTAGATAGAAGAGGCAAAATGCATGTTATTTTTTCATATTTAACCTCTCAAAGGGTCATGGCTGTTTCCCATAAAAAATGAAACTTTACGGGAACATTTAAAGACAAAGTGTGCAAAACATAACCAGCATTACAAATCGATGCAAATCCTGTTTGTAAGAATGAAACAACAGTGTAAATAAACTAACACTTTAGTTGTAAATTAATAAAGCTTTGCACTTTGGTTAGGAAACGCTCCACACATCAAGGGGAAAGCTGATTTAACTGTGTTTGTATATTAAATAGTTCCATTATTTTAAAAACCTTAATTCAAGTCCCAATCTATTTTCTGTGTCATTTTCATCTAGGTATCAGTCCTGTACCCATAGGTCAGTCCCTCAATTTTATTTTATTCTTTTGGAGGAGGAGATAAAGAGGGAATATTTTATAACTGTGAAGGCAGTAAGGAAACAAAGTCACCTTAAAACTCAAGCAGTACTTTTGTGGTAAATTTTCTTCCCAGTGCATACAGAGCCTGGAAAATACATGTTTTACGATTCTAGTGCCTCCTATTATTTCCCATTATCTCAGGAATTTGGGAGGTACAGCATATTGTTAGATGGATTTCCCCCTTTTCAGCTATTACCTTTCTTCTTCTCCTGTCTTCTGGGGCTTTTAAATCAGCCAGCCTGTCTTCCTTTAGAAGCTGGATGATGGAGTCAGCTTCCTAACTAACTGGCTCTCAGGTTTGCTGTTATTGGAGCTTGTCAGCATTTGCCTGCCTAGCCATCCCCAGAAATTTTGTTCTGTTTTTATTTCTTCATACCTTTTAGAACTGGATGGAACTGAGCAAATTTGCTCAGCATCTCAACAGCAGGAAGCAACATCCAAAAATATTTCCGAGGAGGACCTTGAAGACTGGTTAGACAGCATGATCTCCTAAGGCTACATTTTGGTTGGCACGCAAGTAAACTGAAAAATTGACATGACAGTAGCTGGTATAGAATAATTGCTTACAAGTATTTAATTAAGTAGCAACTTCACCTTGATTTTTCATTATGCTACATGTCCAACTTTTGTTGTTTCTTAGTGTCAAATATGCTGGACACCTTGCAGAGAATTCTCTGTATTACACTGCCTGAAGAAATATAATGACATTCTCTTGAAATGCTTGTAAATTAAAAATGTTGCACAGATGGTTTAAAATAATTCAGATAACAGCAGGACAATTTCAGCTTCTGTTGGAGAAGAGCTTCTCACTTAAAGCTGCAAAATAAACAGTGCTGGTGAATGCAAACTGTATGTTGTAGTTGTGGTGTGACTTTAGTTTGTTCATAAAAAAGTGACAAAAATTAAGATTGGTTTTGTAAATTCTTTATTGCAGTGGGCACGTTTTATTCAAAGTAAATATGCAAAAACATAGCAACTTAACTACTTAGTTGACCATGAAGCATTTTTATTCGACCTAAAATTCAATTGTGTAAGATCGTGAGACAGTATATTTTTTACCATCTGCATCTAATACGCTGTTATTGGAACAAATATATGACTCACCTTCAAGTATTTCATACAGTAAGACAGGGAAGCAACACAACCAGTTAACAAAAATGTCCATCTAAAATGCCACCTAAAAAAAAACTTTTGCATAGCTATGTCTGCAAATATTTAAGGCACTTCAATTAGGATTTTATAGACAGTAAAATATTTGAAAGTTTTAAGCACTGAAGGATTCGAAACTTTCTTTCTGGATCTTAGTGGCATGGGGGAGTCGGAAATAAAGCTGCTTGAAATATTGTTAGGATCCTAATATGAGCCAGTAATTGAGGCCTTGTCATCTGACATTCAAGTTCTTAGGTTGCAGATGTTGTGCATGTAACAAACAATGCTGTAGCCCTTTCAACTAAACTATTTTTATTACCTAAGGAGTTGGGTTAATAACAAATAATAACTTGTGAACTAGAATACTGTAATTTGAAAGTTTAATTATATTTCTTTGTACTTCTTCAGTAAGAAAGCTGAAATCCAGACAATATAAGGCCTGGTTCTGCCAGGTGCAAAAAGCCCAGCTGGATCTTTGTAAAATTAAACTAGTTTTGTTGTATCGAAAGATTAAACATACATAATACTTATATTACACCATGAAATGGTAAGACTTTGATTTTTGTCTAAATCTTGTAAGTTTGAGTGCAAGTTGTTTCTTGGTTGATATTTTATCCAAGTTGATCTTCATACTGTTTACGGAAGCAGTCTCCAGCTGGGAAAAAATCCCAGCATCTTTCTTGGTACATTTTCCATACATAGGACTCCTGAAAGTATGAGAAAGATCTTTTTTCAAAAGATTCACAGCAGAGAATGTCTGTCTCACTGAAACCACATATATACCAAAGTCAACATCAGTTTAATTCGCATCTTGTTAGTTATATTAAGCATCTGTTAAATCCTGTTTAATTTAGTGGTGTATGTCAGTCTAGTCCAGTTGAGTGTCATTTATTTTGTAGCACACACATTCACTTGAATGCTGCAAAAGTCCTGTAACTTTCATGTATGGGTTGCATTGGGTTGAAATTTGAAATGTTTGAAAAGTGTGTCAAATGCTCATTTGACAGAGCAGTCTTTAAAAGCTTTTCTGAGGTAAGGGCAAAATCAATATCAAGGGGTTTTGCTCATAGGATTGGTATTAACAGAGCATGTGTGCATATTTAAACATGTAAACATGAAAAATTATTGTAAATCATTGAGTTAGCTGAAAATGAGAACTCCCACAAGTTTGATTTTAAGCAAGTCCAAACCCTTCAATATTTGAAACTTGAGGTTTGGACACCCCCCCCCCCACAGCCAGCCAGACCTTCTTTCCCAGCTGTCTCCTACCAAAATTGCAGGACAAAGAAAGTCAAAAGCAGTATCTCGGGGGAAGCCCCAGGGAAATAGCTTCTATGTCCCTACCACAGAACCCCAATTCTAATCTCCCTCCCAGGATATTATTTAATATCATTATTGTTCAGTGACTGGTCCATCCCTTTTAAATTTACAAGCAGATATTTTTCTGCATATCTAGGAAGTCCTCCAAGTCCGCATAGATATCAGGACAGCCTGATTTTCTGCTTTAGTAATAGACATAGCTCAAGTTCACTGTTAGGGGTAGTGATGAATGGTGTAATCTAGGGTGCCAGCTTGAATAAAATATTGGGTGGAGGGGAGCAAGCCCCGCCCAGCATAATCAATCACATGATGGTGCACACCCACACCATTTGAATGGCCCAGCCCCCTTAAATATTTTATTGGGGGGGAGGAGCTCAGTCGCTAGGAGTTGGCTCCTATGAATATAATGCTTACCTGTCCAGTGTGCTCAGTTTCATCCTTATTAATGAGATACATCAGGAAGAACCTGGAACGAGAATATCAAACTACATATTGTGTTTTAAACTGTAGTGTAATGCTTCTGTTTCTCAAAAACAACAAAAGCAATGATTTCTATTTAGGGGGAAAGCAGTAGCAACAATATTTAATATATATTTTTCTGCTCTTTGTAAAAGTGCATAAATTATGCTGAATATTGTATATAGGTAAATATAAATGTGTGCCTGCCAGTTCACAAACCAAAAAACGTTGACAAATGTACCCAGAAACAGACACAAAAGGAGGGGGGAAATTGTGGGTAGAAAATGAAACATTTGTTGGATGTTTCTCTTTTTAAAAAAACCCCCACAAAAAACAAATTTGTTTCACCCTCAGGGACTGTATTGCTCTTTCACAGTCTAAATAACCAGAACATGGGTACAGATTAGTATGAACTTATACATGGAGATTCTGGCTGTTGCCTCACCGTGTGTTCTCCTTTCTGAAAACTGGCTCTTTAGAGTGCTACTTTTCTTTTCGCAGGTATTCTGTCTTTTGAATTACTGAAAATACCATATCTAATTTTATGCACATATGCCAATAAATTATATTTGGAAATCCAAGGGGGGTGGGCAACAGGCCTTGAATTAGAAAACCAATCAAAACATCCTTTGATGTACTCTCATTGAAGAAGCTTCCACTCCTAAAGAAGTTGATCTTGCTACTTTCTGCAATATTTTATTTCTGGTTATGACTAATCATTCAAAGCAGCTTATAATTTTTTAAGAATAAGATCAAATACAGATAGGATAAGCCTTGGCTATTCATTACTTCACATTCAACTTCTTACTAATGATTATGATGATGCAGAATTATGTCCATGGTACTTTACAAAGCAAGGCTTTGACAGATCCCAATCTCTAAAGGGGCTTTAGCAGCAAGATTTACCATGGAGAAAATGTAAACAAAAAGCTCTAGCTGTTCACATAGTTTTCACCTGCACATGAATAATTTCCTGAGTCTTGGATCAGTAACCACAGTGCTGAGGAGACTGAATGGGTTTCAGAGATTAAGGTTGCAATCATATCAGCACACACTTAGAATCTTGTACGCGCTTCAGTGGGAGGAAGCACCATTGAATTCAAAAAGGCTTCAGAGTAGACATGCAATGGGTTACACAGTAAGGCTAGTGCTAAAAGTTCATTAGAGGTTTGTATTTAACAAAGAAAGAATGTGCATATACTCACAGGTAGTTGGCCAAGTTGTGCTCTTGTAAAGTATGCATTTCAAATCCATGGGGGGTTGTGTCAAAATAGTCATTACCAATTCCACAAATAAAACATTTGGTCTAGAAATAAAACAGAAGGTTAAGCCATGATGAATTAGCCTAGATTCCTATCAGTAATTGGGTATAATATCTTACTGAAATAAAATTTACAAAAATATGCTCGTTTACTTCATCACTTTGAGGGTTTCTTTTTTTAAACGATCAAATGGTTGTATACATTTTATGAAATAGAGAAATGAATAAATAAAATCATTTATCAATACCTCCATATCTTCTTTCACCTGCTCTTGCTGGTCTCTTAATTCACCAAAGGCATCAATAATCAGACCTATTATTGAATGCAATGGAAGTAGTGTATAGTAGCTCACATTTTTATAAAAAAGAACATTTGCAGCATTTATACCCTTTAATATTTTAGTGGAGGTGTTTAAAATACATGTCTTTCTTTTCAGTTAACTAATTGTCTTTCTTAAAGGACTGTAAAGGAATAAATGCCCAGTGTGTCTGTCAATACATTTTGCATTTCTTTGCTTACACACTGGAAACAGGTTTGGACACTTTCCTTTTCTAAACTTACTCTTTAAGTAAAGGTAAAGGGACCCCGACCATTAGGTCCAGTCGCGGATGACTCTGGGGTTGTGGCGCTCATCTCGCTTTATTGACCGAGGGAGCCGGCGTACAGCTTCCAGATCATGTGGCCAGCATGACTAAGCCACTTCTGGCGAACCAGAGCAGCGCACGAAAACGCCGTTTACCTTCCTGCTGGAGTGGTACCTCTTTATCTACTTGCACTTTGACGTGCTTTCGAACTGCTAGGTTGGCAGGAGCAGGGATCGAGCAACGGGAGCTCACCCTGACGCGGGGATTCGAACTGCCAACCTTCTGATCGGCAAGTCCTAGGCTCTGTGGTTTAAAGCACAGCACCACCCGCATCCCTAATTTACTCTTTACATATATTGAATATATATAGCATGCCAATAGCACGTCACAGTCAACATACCTTGAATGATGGCCAGTAGGATGACAATGACAAAGAAGAAAAACGTGATATCAAAAACAATTCGATACATCTCATAAGGGTCTCCTGCAGGGTCTTCAATTTCATCTCCAATGCCTCCACCTGCTCTTACACCCACATACATGTGGAAGAGGTAACACTGGAAAAAAGAATTTGTTACATTTCACGACAGAGAATCCAACTGCTTTGAATTATAAGAGTAAAAAGTACAATTTTTAAACAGCTATTACATTTTATATCATTTTCTATAGCAGGCTTCCTCATCCTCGGCCCTCCAGATGTTCTGAGACTACAATTCCCAGCATCCCTGACCACTGGTCCTGCTAGCTAGGGATCATGGGAGTTGTAGGCCAGATACATCTAGAGAGCCGAGGTTGAGGAAGCCTGTTCTATATCAAGTGGGGAAGCTTTTCAGCCCAGTGAGCCAGATCCTTACCTTCCCAACTCACTCATGGGTCAGCTTTGACACTCACCAGTTAATCATCTGACATAATGACTTCAGGTGATTTACAGCTGCCAAAGTCCCCATCACATTGGTTCCCAAACAAATGAAAAAAATTAATCATTAGGTCCTCTGCTTTGCCTACTCTATGCTTGGGATTTAGGTAGCACTGAGTACAGGGCTGGCAAAGTTATTTTTCAGGTGCTTCCCAAATGCCCAACAATCACCTGGTTCTCAGCCCCACACCTGGTGTCATAAATGGTGTAAGGTATTGGGGGGGAGGAGAGAAACATGGGTTGCCCAAAATGACCACACAGGCCAAATGGGGAGGCCTGGTTGGCTGGAGATTTCCCAAATATTTGGAATGGAATTAATCTGATGAAATCTAAAACACGTAATATTTTTGCAAAGGACAAAATCCACTACCATGCTTTCGCACAGCATTCATTCATTTCAGTTGGTCTTGCTAAGGAAAACTTCCTAGTAGATAATGCCCCCCAAATCAGTTCTTATGTTCTCTGGTGGACAGTGAAGAACGTTTGAAATCCTTCATTCCTCCTCCTATGAGTTTGTAAACTGACTCTTCTATAGGGACGGTCCAACCTCTGAAAGACGGACTCCAGAAGTCTCAAAGAAGACACCAAGTTAGAAATGTTGCAAAAATTGTGTATAATATAGCAATACAGCTGTGTTTAATTTTAAACAACAATAGTAAAGTGGCCTTGAAAATTATTTGAGCCTTACACACATTTTGGTATAATATCAAGAAACATCCAAATAAAACTTTCAAGTATATTGATTTCTCTTTAGGTTCTGAATACTAATCTCTATTCATTTTAAATTGGGCACTATAGGGCCATGGTTTTTATTATTAAAATGCCTGTATACATGATTTAAAATGACTGATTGGCTGATTAACGTTCTACAGCCTTTTAAATATGTTTGTGAGAAGGGGGGGCTTGATTTGTTGTTTTTGTTTTAACTATTTATTTGTGCCTTGCATTCTTAGCTTGTAAGCCACCCTAAGATCTTGTGATGAAGGGTGGTACATAAATCTAATAGATAAAAAGATACAATATTCACTTGGATGTGTTTTTTAATGTGTGTGTAAAAACATCCATATAGTATTTTTACCCACACAGTAACATTTCTGAGTTAAAATAATTACCGTGATGTCCTGGTACTTACCGTCATCATGTCATCACACTTCATGTCTGGCTCATCTTCATCTTCGCTCTTGTTATAAAATTTGCGGAAGAAGTTGAATGCCACAACCGTGTAAAGGTATACCACTACAGCCAAGAGTCCAACAGTCAAAACAAGCTATCCAAAATAAAGTATCACATGAGGAAAAATAGCAATTAGGGATTAAAATTTCACTCACTAATATATATATGAACTAAAATTCCTAGACAATAAAGAATTAAAAAAACATGGAGAGGATCATTGTCACACAAAAACAATTGTTGTGTCAACACAATAATTTCTGTTTCCTAGATGAAACAACCTCCCTTTTCTGTGTGTTGTTCTGCAGATTCCCCTGAAGCCCCAGAACCGCTGAGGTGGGGGGAGAGGGAGGAGATAGTTGTGCTAGCAGAAGTCCTTGCACAGGCTTCTGCTAATGGAGCCATTTTGTTGAATTTGGCCTATGATGCCCTAAAAAGGTGACTAGAGTATTATGAATGCTGTATTTCATGAAAATATATTGAGACAAACAAGGTTTGAGGGTACAGACTGTAGTATTGCTACAGCCATTCCTCGGCCAGTTTTTATATGTGGTTCAAATTGCTCCGTGTGTTGTGAAGTTGTGTACCTGTTTTTGTGGACTGAATCACCCCATCAGGCATTGTTTTTCATGACGATAACCATAG
Organism: Podarcis filfolensis; assembly: GCF_964270895.1. Classification (NCBI taxonomy): domain Eukaryota; kingdom Metazoa; phylum Chordata; class Lepidosauria; order Squamata; family Lacertidae; genus Podarcis; species Podarcis filfolensis. The sequence goes on from NC_139604.1 coordinate 95,701,573, forward strand.
AAAGAGATGCTTGAGCACCCCACTGTTTGCCCCCCCCCCCAATGTTTTCCAAACATTCCTATCAAATTCACATAAAAGCCCAGAAATTTGCCTTGAACAGAGAAAACACAGGCAGTTAGTTAGCACTCCCAGTGCCCAGACAAGGCTGTCTATCTGCACTGCGTTCCTTTTAATAGGATGCCTATTTGAATGTGCATCTCCAACTAGAAGGGAATCATGAGGATTCACCTTTTGAAAACACGACTGGAAGTGGATCTGGACAAATGTTAGAATGGAAGACACTAAATCAAGTGAAAGGAATGTGGAATAGTGCTTGTTTTAAAAAGCAGATAAGGTTCACATATTGTACAGAGAAAACTGCCTGTTCCCCTGGAAACAGCATTAAACTATTGACATCTGTTTTTATATTTCGTGTGTGCATGCAATCATACATAATCTCTCTCACACAATTATGAAAAAGAAAATTGTTCAACCTAACATACCATACCACCATTCTGAAATTAAGATATAAAACATATGACATGTAGCCATGCATGATGAATCTGTCGTTGGACTGTAGAATGTAAATATCTGAATGTTCCCTCTGGGATGGGGGAAGAACGCTTCAAGCATATTCAAAGGCAGCATATAATAATAATAATAATTATTATTATTATTATTATTATTATTATTATTATTATTTATACCCCGCCCATCTAGCTGGGTTTCCCCAGCCACTCCAGCATGTAAGAGTTGGCTAAGCCATAACATTCTCTCCGGCCTTCTAGATTTTTTCTTTTTACAGGGAGTTTTTTAAAAATAGAGGGAATCATTCAAATTGTTGATTGGTTTGTCTCATCTGCAGTCTGAATGGTACAATACAGTCGGAGATGCATCCCATGAGGTTGTTAATTATGTAATTATGTATAACATTCCTCAAACTTGACCGTTGTGCACTTCTACATTATTCGCAGCAACTCTGTTTTTAATGATGTATTTGAAGACAATACTAATGTTTTCAGTTGTTCCATATACTAATTGTATTCCAGCATTAGTATTATTTCTCAGTAGAGGAGGGATAGGGATCCTTTGGCCCTCCAGACGTTGCTGAATTAAGTTTCCATTGGCTTAGCCAACAGGGCTAATGACAAGGAGGGTGGAAGTTGCAGTTCAGCATCGTCTGGTGGGCCAGAGGTTCCCCACCCCAGCAGGAGAATAATTCATTTTAAAAGAAATGATGTTGCCAGTAACTCACCTGTTTGCCATTGTGGGTTACAGAAGACAGGATGGTACGCAGAGTCTTAAAACCCATAGCAATATCAAGCAAGTGGGCAGCAAAGAAGAAGTTGTTGTAATGACCAAGAATTGACATGGTTGTGTACCAAGCTAAGTACAAGAAGGACTAAAGAAAACGTTAAATGTCAGCAACTGCTGCTACTCTCATTTCTCAAGTATTGTGCTTTATTATTATCATTAAAATTATAAAATGCTTTTCTACCATGGCAGTCAGTTCTATACAAGAGCAACACACAAAGATACAACACAGGGGCTGAAAGCTTGTCTGAAGAAGAATCCTAATTCTCCCTGGGTCAATTATTTTAAGCTGCTTGTGGCTCGCAGTTCTAGGAGGCCTGAGCGCTACATCCATAATTTGATTTTTAGTATCCTAACTAGGTTGGGTCAAGAGATGCAGTAGCAGAATACATTCTACCAGCGGCACTTTTGTATGAACTGCTGAGAAAAAGCTAACAGAAAACCTGGTTCAAGACATTGTGTGCAACACCTTGCACATGCAGAAGCACACCTCTGAATTTTAGTTCAGTTTTCTCATGTAGGGATCTAAGAAATCAGAAAATGTCATTTTGCATGCTGAAGGACGTGGCTCTAACCCAATCTTGATCCAACCCAATACTTTAAATATCTTTATTACATTCCTTCTGCAAAGCCACCATTATTAATCAGCTCCATAGTAAGTAAATTCTTATGAGATCCTCAGATCTCACATGTTTCAGTTGCTGCTTCCTTGAATGGTGACAAACTAACTGACACCTCAGGATGAGAACAAGCAAACCATGGAAACAAAATGGCAGACGTTCTTGGTTTAAAGTAAACAGGGAGTGAATAATTTTAAAGTTAATATAGGGCTGCTTAACATAACCAAATGATTCCAAAGTAAAAAACAAAAGGTCAAGAAAATGTACCAGACAAGACATTCTTTAAAAAGAATGTATCTGCTCAACAGAAAAATTACATGAAACAAATTTGCAAAAAATCTGAAACAGATTGTTCATTAGTAACGTTGCCTTTAAACATGTCATGACTTAATATTGCTCCAATAAATACTGCTGTCAGTAGTAATACAGTGGTACCTCGGTTTTCAAACGTAATCCATTCCGGAAGACCGTTCCGACTTCCGAAACGTTGGAGATAATGTTCTCACTGCCAAATCCAAAGTCTCCACTTTGTCCTTTTAGTCCTTGAAGGTTTCCATTTCGTTTTGATACAATTGAGCATCTTTTCCTCCTTAGTTCTTTCAATGCAAGCTTCCGTGACTGTTCCTGGCTGACTGCCCTTCTAACTCTGATTGCTGCTTCATGACTGCTGCTGGATGAAGCTCCTCCTCAGCCTCTATTGAGGCCTCCTTTTCTATCACTATTCTCTCCCTTTGCATGATTTATACAAAGGCTTCCTATATGCTGATGATAACCAGCTAAACCATTCTATCCCAGACCTCTCCACCTCCTGTCTAATCCATCATCTGCACCTGATACGTCCATTTGGATGCCTCATCACTGTCTCTAATTCAAATGGCAAGAAAGGACACAAGGTTTGTTCCCTGTCTAGTCCATCCCTGTGTAAACCAACAATGAGAATAATGAAGCAGAAGAATTTTTCCACATTCATACAGTATACTTACATTATCAGTGAAAACAACACCAAGCTTCCAGATATGGTATTTGGCATCAATAGAACTTAACCTAATAGAGAAATAATATTAAATTAATCAGTGGTATAATCATTATTTTATCAACATATACATTTCTCTCACATTGATTGTTTTAGGGGGTTTTTCAGCAGCGATATGCGCTGAAATATTCTAGGGAATTTATGGAGGTGTATTGGGGATAATTTTCTTTACAGCTCCAAACATGATCCAACTTTATCACCTACTTTTAAGTATTTAAAATAGGGTGCAGCACTACTGATCTACTGCAGTGTCATGAAACAGTGAGGCTGTTGTGCTGAGCCAGCCCACAACACTGAAAGGTAAGTCAGCGTTTATACACAGAAAACAAATCAGTGTAGCTAAATATGATGTTGGTTCAGCACACAATTTCCTCAAGCAGTTTTAAATAAAAATATAGTTTTAAATAACAGAATTGCTATTGGCAGGCTGTCTTGCTAAAAAACTGGATGGCGTATCGGCACAAGCCATTCTGCACTACCACAATTTCATGTCATAGAATCATAGAGTTGGAAGAGACCACAAGGGCCATCGAGTCCAACCCCCTGCCAAGCAGGAAACACCATCAGAGCACTCCTGACATATGGTTGTCAAGCCTCTGCTTAAAGACCTCCAAAGAAGGTACACCCATCCACATCTGATCAGAGTGTCAAGATTTCTTTAGCTGATGAAAAATCTCTTGATTTTGTTGTTGTACCCTTTTAAAATAGGAATTAAACAGTTCCAACAATGTTCGTCACGCTGATTTGCTTTATCTAGCTCCATCACCAGCCTGGCCAAACTTTATAAATAAATAAAGTAGCTTTTGAAAGGGACTCCTGAATTTGCTTTGCCTCTAATCTACTATGGCTTTAGTTTAAAGATCCCACCGTACCACAAAACAAGGGATGCCTCCTCTAGTTCAGTATGTTCCACTGGGCTGAAATCCAGAGCATTTTTGTCCAGACCCAGGAGTTCTGCAATGCGTTCTGCTCCATATAAATCACCATACTTGTTGATTACCTTCGAGGGGAAAGATACGAGGTATCATCAACTTTAATTCAATCAGTATTTGTCGGGAGTTTTAACAACTTAGGTTGATACTCTTAAAACAATGACAGTTGGCAGGAGGAGTGGAGGCATTCAAAAACAGAAGCATAAAAAGTAATCAGAAAGCATTTTTATTATGTAAATTAGTTAAATGTGAGTTATTTTCTCTTCTAGGGTTATACATGCCTGACAAAGCAATACTTGCAAATAAGAGCTGAAAATATCACTAATACATCATCATAGATGGCTATTCCTAATATGATTTAAGGGACATTCCCTCCAAATCACCGAGAGGAGAAGGTTGAGGAGACAAAGATGTCTGCAAATGAGACATGAAGGCTGGCAACATCAGCCCTGCCATGTTGCGGTGCCTGGAGACAGTCAGGTCATATATCTACAACAAGGACCGGGGCGGGGGGACTGCTGGGAGGAGCACAGAGAGAAGAAATGCCATGGTATACCTGGAGCACAAGCTCACTTCATTGTTGCTAATATTCTGTAATAAAACTGTGGCCTTTTATTCCCAATTTATGCTTATTCCTTACACATAATGCAACAACAAACATGCTTAATTTGACATATCTGGTTATTTTTAATAGCATGACTCTTGACATATATTTAAAGAACTTACCTTTCGTTTTACAAACTTGTCCCAATAATTGTTAGGAAAATATCTGCATAGATACATAAATAAGAATTTCAAATTAGTTAACAAAAAAACACAAAAAGGACTTTAATTACATTTGTATTTTATTGCTATAGGTTGCGTTAGGAAGATAGCATTATTTTCTGATCTACTGGTAGAATTTTGCCTCATAGTGATTGTCTCTCCCCCCCCCCCCCCGTGATTGCCTATAATTTGTAAATTTCTGTTCAGTAAGTGATACTGGTGTTTACGAATCCATAATTACAGATTTTACAGATTTTCTCCAGCTCCTGCCAGGTGTGAAAGAAAATGATGTAGCTCCTTTCTGCAGCGTACATATTAACCTTTTAAAGCATTCTTTTCTTTACATTTGTCTAGATTTTATTTTTATCACAGGTTCATTGCCAAGTACAAAATAGATGTTTGAAAGAAAATACAACTAAAAATACCATTTCAGTTAAGTTTTTCCTAAACATGATACTAGCAACTGTATTTATCAGTCACCACCTCCAATAATGTGAGGGACGCGGGTGGCACTGTGGGTTAAACCAGAGAGCCTAGGGCTTGCCGATCAGAAGGTCGGCGGTTCGACAGGGTGAGCTCCTGTTGCTCGGTCCCTGTTCCTGCCAACCTAGCAGTTCGAAAACACGTCAAAGTGCAAGTAGATAAATAGGTACTGCTCCGGCGGGAAGGTTAACGGCATTTCCGTGCGCTGCTCTGGTTTGCCAGAAGCAGCTTAGTCATGCTGGCCACATGACCCAGAAGCTGTATGCCAGCTCCCTCGGCCAGTAAAGTGAGATGAGCGCCGCAACCCCAGAGTCGTCTGCAACTGGACCTAATGGTCAGGGGTCCCTTTTCCTTTACCTCCAACAACAACAACAAAGGTTTAGGTTTTGTTGGTATGAGATTGGTCAGCGATCCATCTGATAGCACTTATGGAAGTAGAAAAATACAGCAGCAATGATGGCAGAAGCAGAGTCAATGGAAGCAGAAAAGCTGACAGCACTAGAATGCCAGGATTCCTCTCTTGCTAACCCTGTTTGTTATAACATCTTAGAACTTCGACAATTTGGCAATATGTTGATCGTGTAGGAAGCACATATGATGTGGTTTCTTCTCACAGCAGCATCACTGGAGACAATAGCATTGATAGTGTGAGTGTCTGGAGGCAGTTGGAGGATGGTGGCAGTCAAGAGACTGAGGTTGAATCCTGACAAGACAAAAGTTCTGTTTTGGGGGGATGGGGTGGGCAGGTGTGGGAGATTCCTTGGTCCGGAATGGGGGTAACTTTGCCTTAAAGGACCAGGTGTAAAGTCTTGGAGTCATTTTGGACTCACAGCTGTCCATGCAGGCACAGGTCAATTCATTGTCCAGGGCAGCTGTCTATCAGCTCCACCTGGTGTGATGGTTGAGACCCTCCTACTTTCCTGTGCACTGTCTTGCCAGAGTGGTACATGCTCTGCTTATCTCCCGCTTGGACTACTGCAATGCGCTCTACGTGGGGCTACCTTTGAAGGTGACTTGGAAGCAGCTAATCCAGAATGTGGCTGCTAGACTGATGACCAAGAGCAACTGCAGGGACCACATAACGCCGGCCCTAAAAGATTTACAGTATGCTTCCGAGCACAATTCAAAGTGTTGGTGATGACCTTTAAAGCCCTAAACAGCCTCGACCCTGTGTACCTGAAGAAGCATCTCCACCCCCATCGTTTAGCCCGGACACTGAGGTCCAGCGCTGAGGGCCTTCTGGTGGTTCCCTCACTGCGAGAAGCAAAGCTACAGGGAACCAGGCAGAGGGCCTTCTCAGTAGTGGCACTCACCCTGTGGAACACCCTCCCATCAGATGTCAAGGAAATAAACAACTGCACAACTTTCTGAAGACATCTGAAGGCAGCCCTGTATTGGGAAGTTTTCAGTGTCTGACATTTGCTGTGTTTGTATTATGTTGAAAGCCATCTAGAGCGGCTGGGGCAACGATGATGATGATGATGATGATGATATGGGAAGTAATGTCACCCTTCTTTCCTATGTAGCCTCCCCATTGCATACATTATCAAGTAGCATGGGAAGCAGGCATGGTGAAAAGTAACCATAGTGCCAAAGTAAAACAGGAATGTGGCCTAACTGCAAAAACTACAAGCAGCTTGTGTTGGCCTTCTTTAGCTGAACTTCTGATCAAGAAGCAGGAGCAAGGTTGTACTCCATGTTACTTACGGCGTATTTATGACGAGGCGATCCCACTGTCCTTTAATGTCATCTTCGGAGGGTTGTTCGGTAATATACAGACCATCAAATTCCAGCTTCCTTGCAATGTCCTTCTCCCGTTTGAATACAACCAGAGGAACCTATTGCAAAAATAATTATTTGGAAGCTCCAAAGGAACCTGAATGTTTAGAAATGTCTTGAAAATAGTTTGGAATATTGCATTTTACAGTGTTCCTGAACTGTACAATTGGAAACTATCTTCTTTATCTACTGATTATGGGAATTGTGAAGAATTTAAGAAGATCCAGAAATTGTGAAGAATTTAAGAATATATATATATGTATGCCTTGTTGTAGGATCCAGAGAACAATCAGTAAATAGAGCTGAGATCTATCAAATGTATATTCTATCTTACCATACACAGGGCCAAAGGAGCTAAGAACACAAAATACTTAATAAAATAACAATAATAAGGTATCATTGAAGTATGTAAATTAAAACAAAAAAGCATTCAGTAGCATCAATAAGAGAATGACAATTGGAAATGAGCAATGGAAAAACCGTAATATGAAGAGGCTTTTATTACTGGATAATTTAGGGTGAAATTACTAACCTTTAAACAATAGTATCCAATAACACATACAAAAGAGATGATTGTATGGATAACAGCTAGAGCCCTAAGTGTTGGTGCCATGTAGCCTGTACTCTCTTGTAAAACAAAGAAGACTACTCCATCTTCATCTTCCTCCTCCTCTAAAGAATGCCACAGATCCGAATCTTCTTCCATTTCTTCAAATGGCTCTTCTGTTACCTGAAATTGATACACAAACAAGGAGTGCAGGTATACACAATAAATATAGATATATATTTTAAAAGGACATATGGTAGAATTTTTCTAGCATTTTTCCATGTTTTTTATTAAAGTTGTTGTCTAATATTTTGAATTATAGTGACGTTATCACATTGCAGTTTGCTTGGCCACAGCTCCTGCACAATATTTCTCAGGCCCACTGAAATGTGATTTTTCCATGCACATTTCTTCAACCACCCAGGGGAAATGTTGTGTAGCCGCAGCTGAATCAGGAAAACATGTTTAGGGCAGAGGTACTATATAAGCAATGACGTTTTACTCAGAGTAAATCCATTAAAATTAATCAACATGACTAAGTTAGGGCCATTAATTTCAGTGGGTATACTCTGAGTAATGCTTAGTTGAATAGCACCTCATGTATTGAGGGGGTGGAGAAAGAGAATTTAAGTTCATCACCATCATAATTTATTATTTGTACCCCGCCCAGCCACTCTGGGCGGCTTCCAACAGATTAAACACAGAATAAAACATCTCTGTATGTTAAACACTGCCATGTATTATGCTGATACTGATGTAGTGTTGTGCAGTGGTTAAGAAACTGATCTATGACTCTCAAGTCACCAATTCAAATTCATCTTTTCCATGAAATCAAATAATAATAATTTCACCCTTAATTGGATTAATACATTTTATACTGGCAGCATTTATTTGTTGATTAGTTGAGTCTGCTTACTTTAATAGTAGTCTAAACAGCATAGCAAATGTCACTGTGAAAAATGAAGGCGTCTTGCCAGAACTGATACAATTAAATTACCTTGTAGAAAAGCAGGATAAAGTTGATGGCGAATGCAACAAAAAGTGCAAGAAATCTTAAATTGTAGAAATTTCGGGCCAAAAAGTGCTGAAAATGCAAAGAATGTTATTAGTTCCTAAAACAAGAATCAGAAGTGAAAAGGAAGAAAACAAATTAATAAAGGAGATCCAAAAAAATGCTTTACATCATCATTATATATCAATTATGTTCCATTTCATACTTTCTTTTCCAAGTGTTGTCTCTTTATTAAAAACCTTCATAATGCACCAAGATATCTTACTTATCTTCCCAAGTTGTGAAAAATGCTGTAATATTATTGTCAGGGAATCAGGAGCAGGAGCACTGGGGAGAGAGGAATTGGAGAGTGAAGGGGAAGAATCCGAGGGCAGCATAGGGGAGTATGACAGTGGCCCGAGAGATTCCATGAGCTTCTCCAGCGAATCAGAAGATTCCCAGAAGGGGGCGCCGATGGTCAGGGCAAGGGGGGTCCCAGGGGGGACGCACCAGAAACAAGGAGCCAGAGGGGAACCCCAAAACAGCAGTGGAGGATCGGGACCAGTTTCCCCACCAGAGCGTAGTGGGGGGGAAGAGTCACATGTGTCAGGGCCAGTGTCTCCTCCAGAGAGGGAGTCAGGGCTGACCACGCCTCCATCGGAGAGTGGAGGAACGGAAGGGAGGTCAGTTGCAGCTAGCCGCCCCGAAGGGGGAAGCAGTGACAGCAGCAGTGAAACGGTCAGGAGGAAAGCTGGTGGCTGGGCGCGCGCGCCAAGTTCAAATGTGCAGGCGCGCGGGACAGCAGGAGACCCGGATGGGGAACCAGCTCCTAAAGCCCGCCGGAGGGAGGGAGAAGGCTCAGGGGAATCAGCGTCAGAGGAGGCTAGAAAGGGCGAGACCCCGGCGGGCAGGCGGACCCAGAGGAGGAAAGAGCAGCGGAAAAGGTGAAGCAAGGCTAGAATCTTAAATTGGTGTCAAGGGGGAGGAGACTCAGACGGAGCATCAGCGGTCTAACGGTTGAGACGTAGAGCTGCGCGCTGCGGCTCTGGAAGTGAAGCTGAACTTCAATAAAGAGTTTTGTACTTAACAACGAAGCAGCGTTGGTCCTTTGTGAGCTGGGACCTAGGGTAGCTCTGACAATTATAATATAATATAATGCTATTTTCTAATATAATCATTGGCCAAAAGTAAGAAAGAAGGTCAACATACCAGCATTTTTGTCTGATAAACTTCCAATACTTTAAAAAAGTTGGCCATAACTGCATCAGGTTTCTCAATTTTTTGCCCACGCCTTCGTTTCCGTTTTCTAGGTTCTTCTAGTTCCATATGTTCAGAATACATATCATCCTTGATTTTATCTTGTTTCTCACCATCCTCCATGCTATAGAATATGAGAACAATTATTAACGAACAGCCACGTTTTCTGCACTACTCACAAATAAGATCCTGACAATTATTTCTGGCCCAACTGGCAAATGAGTTTCAATGTAAGATGGGGCAAAATATCCTAAGTGCACGTAAACATATAGTGAACAAACCACCACTTCCCAAAATATATAGCAGATACAGTACATGTTATGGAGACAATGGATAGAGAAATGCCCTTCTCCATCACCCCTAGAACTCAGGGTCATCCACTGAAATTCTTTCATGGGAGATTCAGGACAGACAAGAAAAAAAACACTATTTCACACCATGTATTTTTAATTTAAGGAATTTGCTACAACTGTATTAGATGGCTTTCAAAGGTCAATAATTGGTAATGGTTGCCATTTTATTCTCTGTACAACAGAGAATAATAATCAGATATTTGCCTTTTAGGTAAAGGTAAAGGTACCCCAGGCCTTTAGGTCCAGTCGCGGATGACTCTGGGGTTGCGCGCTCATCTCGCTCTATAGGCCAAGGGAGTTGGCGTTGGTCTGCAGCCAGCTTCCGGGTCATATGGCCAGCATGGCTAAGCCTCTTCTGGCAAAACAAAGCAGTGCATGGAAACGTCCCGCTGGAGCGGTACCTTCCCGCTGGAGCGGTACCTATTTGTCTACTTGCACTTGACGTGCTCTCAAACTGCTAGGTTGGCAGGAGCAGAGAGCGAGCAACAGGAGCTCACCCCACCATGGGGATTCGAACCGCTGACCTTCTGATTGGCAAGCCCTAGGCCTTTTAGTACACTGCTAAACCCTGTTATTGGCTCTGTAATTCTAGAGGTTACAGGAGAATAAGATTATAAGGGAAAAATAAAACTGTGAGTCCAGCAAGAGGGGAAATTTCATTTTTATAGAACTGTGAAAACAAATAGTAACAATGAAAAGAGAGAGAGAGAACATATCAGTTTCTTTAACTTGGGTACAAACTGATCAGCTCTTATCACCTCCTTGCTTCTAAACATTGGCATTAATTACATGCAAGCATGGCACTGAAAACTACCATAGTCAAGAGGATTCTAATGCTTCCTCCCTGATGTTTAATTCTTTTGTTTTAACTTTAGGGCTTTGAGGAGGCTTTTAAAACGAAACTGCTTTAACATACTGTTCAAGAACTGCTAGACACATCAATTCAAAGTGGAACTTGTGCTTGAGGTCTGCCTGAAGCTCATTCACCTTGGCACACATGAACATTAAAAAGTACATTTGTACCTACCTGAAAGGTAGTTTTCAGTTTCTTAGTGAAAGGTCAGCCAAGTGGGTTGATGGCATCACCTAGTGGTCAAAAGGCAGGCAGGAACCTTTTGGGAGGTAGAACTCTGAGCATGCATCCAGTTTGCAGGCATACCAAGCCTGACAGCCAGGAGTGCAAGGATAGAAGCAGTGGCCTAGCATATGCCCGCGCTGCCCAGGGCGGCCACACTCCTGAGGGGGGGCGTGCCCCCCAGGTGCGGGATAGCCGCCCGGGTGCCCAGAGCAGTGCACACTCTGCAGCTGGGGGCAGAGCAAGCTGCTCACTGGGGTGGAGCGGGCCGCCCATGGGGGACATTTGGCGCACCACCCGCCTGCGACTCCCAAGCCTCCCCCAAGCTGTCAAAACAAAGGGGAAGGGGGGAATGCCACCGGAAAAGCGGTGCAGCTCCCCCCTTACCCTAACGGCTCGGGGTAGGCTTGGGAGTCGTGGGCGGGTGGGAGGTGCACCGAATGTCACCCCCCTCAGTGAGGGCACCCAGGGCGGTCCGCCCCACCCCACCCCTTCCTACGCCCCTGGATATAAGTAAGAACCATGCTACCTCCCAGTGTCAATAATAACAAGAATCATACAGCCAAACAAACTATGGAAAACTACACTTCAGGTAGATACAATTATACTTTTCTCCATTTGCATTGAAAGGTCGGCAAAATAGGATGTACAGCAGCCAAACTCTCTAGGGAGGGAGTGCAGCTGCACGAAGGTATGGTGGGAGGTCCTGCCCACTGCCACATCCCATGATGCACAGGCAGCCAGGTGAAGGTACCGGGTGCTGCCCAAGATTTCCTGTAGAGGAGCACAAGGTGAAAATGCAGCATTGGCTGTTGCAGCTCTTATGGAATAAGCCATGATGTGCTCAGGGAAAGGGAACTGCTGCATCTTGACCAAATGCAGGAGCAGAACTGCATGCTGGGAGTCTTACCTCCCAAAAGGTTGCTGCCTGCCTTTTGATCACTAGGTGGAGTCATCAACCCACTCTGCTGACCTTTCACTGGAAATGGGAAAACAGTCATTCCCAAGAATGTAAGAGCTAAAAATAACTTACTCAGCCTTCTCAGATTCTGTTCTTGTTTCCGATTCATCATCCTTTGCAATTTCAGGTGTCTGAAAAATGTTGAAAGTACTTTGAATTCGGATATGATAGAGAATTAAGTATGCCCAATTTCAAAAGGTTAAAATAATGCTGTGAACTCAAAAAGTTTATAGTAAACTAGGATAAGGTAAAGATAAAAAGGTAAAGGACCCCTGGATGGTTAAGTCTAGTCAAAGGCGACTATGGGGTGCAGCACTCATCTCTGCTTTCAGGCCAAGGGAGCTGGCATTTGTCCACAGACAGCTTTCCGGGTCATGTGGCCAGCAGGACTAAACAGCTTCTGGCGCAACAGAACACTGGGATGGAAGCCAGAGTGCATGGAAACACTGTTTACCTCCCCCTTTGCAGCAGTACCTATTTATCTACTTGCACTGGTACACTTTCAAACTGCTAGATTGGCAGGTAATCTAGGATACACTATGGGCATCAGGAAGACCCTATACTTCTGTCTGGAAAGCACCAGGGGCTTGAAGAACTTTGAGTCTCTGTGGTTTAGCTTTCTGCAGAGAATAAAGTCTCTTCTCATAATCAACCAGTTAGGAAGCATATTGAATAAAATAAGATATAACACATTTATTGTTTACCTGTGCTTTTTTCTTCTTGCGAACTGCACTTTCCAAAGAAGGAGGGGTATCTGATCCAATGATATCAGCGATATCCCCTAGGCCAACAGCATGACCATGCTTTGATCCGCTCTCTTTCTTCGTATGAATGCCAAAAATATCTGACAAGATGTCAGTTTCTCCCTTCTCATTTTTAACAAACTGCACAATTTCAGCTGTAATGCCATGTTCTGTAACTTCAACTTTTTCTGCTTCAAGGACATCATCGTGAATTCCAAACTGTGTTGGGTCAGGCATGTCTCCTAAAATTTTAGTAACTCTAATGTTTTTGGCTCCTTCTATTAGGCCACCCCCAAACACAGTACTCCAAAGAATCTGAAAAATACTGCACAGTATAGTCAGAAACATTTGGAAGAATCCTACAAATAGCATCCAGAGAAAGGAAAAGGATACTTTAACCAATTCTTTTACAGTCATCTTTCTCACTTTTCTGTACTGTTTTCTTAAGTTTTTCAGTCTTATCATTTTAAAAACAGTGGCAGCATTTTTCTTTATTGCAACGCATGCCATAGCAAAAGCTGAAGCTGATTCAAGGGACTGCTCTCCTTTCTCATCTTCTCCAATTTCCCTCACATAGCAAGGCTCATCTTCCTCCTCCTCAGGTCTGTCAACTATATCCGATTCAGATATCTGAGATGCCAACTGCATTTCAAAAATCGTGTCCTCGCAAAAGTTTACAAAAAGCTCCATCTTCTCTTGTTCCCCACCTTCATTTACAACATCGAAAATAAACTGCCTTTTTGATTCTTTCACTTGAGGCTTTTCCCACTGCGTCCTACTGGATTCACTGATCTCAAAATAAACCCGCTCTATCTTCTTGGCACCACCCATTATCTCAATGCGCCCAAGGTAAGGTTCAAAATAGTTAAGGACACATTCTGCTGGATCTAATAGAGTCTGAAGCCGCGAATCATTTGGCATGTGTTCTGATAGGTTTGTTAAGAGGACGGCCACATTAAATCCAATATCTTTGGCTGGCTCGTGAAATCTTTCAACAAAATCAGCATAGTTAAACATGTCATTTTCATCTGTTTCTGCACAGGACAGCAGGAACTCAATCTCTGATTGGGTATATTGCTTTTGACCTTCCATGGCTTTCTGGAATTCCTTCTTGGAAATTATGCCTTTACTTTCTGGGTCATACTCTTTGAAAGCTTCTGAGCTTGTTAGATCCTTCAACTTGAGAAACATGTCAAAGAACTTCAATATCATTTCTACATTGCTAGATGATTCAACCAGAGTGTCCACCATCTGTTTCCCGATAGTGCCATTTACAACATTACCTACATTGTGAGTTTAAAAATCGTTACTTAGTTTTTATATAAACATACATTGAAAATATATTTCTTATACATCCTTAGAAATGTGGAGAAAGTGTTTTCATGCTTATTATAAGTTTGTTTTAAATGTACCCTTGGTTGAGAACTACTGTTCAATATTATTGCACAACTAAATTTATGCCCATCTCTTATTTAGAATTATCTGTGGTGGTGGTCTATGGCTTTAGACAATAAAATTTCATTCATTCATCCAAATTACCAAGTAGAATTATTGTGATGGTCTGAATATAAATTAAATTAAGGATAAACTCTATGTATTAAAAATGATGTTGATGTTTGAATTGCATAGCAATAACTTTTTAAAAAATATTCAACCTTCAAGTAGTGACAAGAGCATCACCACCATATCCTTCAGAAGATCTAGTAGCTCCTTCAGCAACTCAATCTGACTCGAATCCTAGAGTACAAATAGAATAAACAATAAAATAAATAACTCTAAAGACAATATTCACAATCTAGCAAATGGAAGCCTTATGTGAGTCTGGCTCTGTGCTCAACAGTGGCCAACAGGTTTAAGAGGATATTCGAAACAGTAGATTGGAAGCTGACTAGTCTGGTATGGATATATGACTAGCAATTCTGCAGTATCCCAGACAAAGATCTGTCACATCACCTGTTACCTACTACTTTTAACTCGAGATTCCAGGGACTGAACTTGGAACCATCAGCATGCAAAGCTACTTTGGGAGCCAAGAGGAAGAGCAGAAATGAATTTATAAATAAACATATGTTCTATCACTGTGGTATGGTACCACTTGAAGGACACCTAGAATGAACACAAATATCAGAATGATTCACAGTGTGGGATCTGAGAGATCTCACCAGTGAATGTTTGCTCATGGAACTTTCCTCTCATAGAAGAAGAGCTATTCCTCCCCACCATCCTATATCCTCTGAAAGTCTGTTTCAGAAGGCTGGAGGTTGCAGGCAGGAGGAGAAATCATGGCCCCTCTGTTTCTTGAGCAGTCATCTCTGCTTGATTGCCTAAAAAGCCACCTAAAAGAAAATCATTACTTCTCCAAGGTTATGAACAGCATATTCCCTCAGATCATGTTGCTGCCACAAATATAAATATGCAAGGTAATATGGACATTTACAGATGGGTGATATCATGCATATTTTATGTAAATTATATTGAGTTCTGGAGGAGTGACTCCAAAGAAAGTGCGCAAATGCCTGCAACCTTAGAATGTAGACTTAAAATGTATACTTGATCCGTTGATGCATGTATATATACCATTTTGCATCTTGTGAGGGTGCAGAATTCCATAACTGAGCAGCAGTCCAGCACCCACAAATTCAGTGATATGTACAGCAGAAAGCAATGCTCCCATAGAGCCTGCTACTTCCAAAGAGTGCCATTGTGATCATGGATCAAAGTCCTTCCAAATAAATTGTAACTTACATTGTTCTAATCAACACACATTTGCATGAGAAAAAATATATAATTATCCATGTATTTATACTTTATTTGTTATTATAATCTGATGTATTTATCATCCACCCCCATCCCCATATCTAAGAACAAACTACAATATATGGCATGTAGATGAAATGGGTAGAATTAATAGACACAAGGGAGGCAGCATGGAATAAGCTAAAGGGGAACAGCTTGGCAACAGTGCCTGGTCCTGTAAGTGTAGGGCATGTTGTGGCTTGCGGACATGTATCAATGTGAAATTATATACAGATTTATAAAAATCTTAGTATCTGCATGAGATAAGTGGGGCCTACATCAAAATGCTTTGAGAATTAATGAGTTTAATGTCTCATATTCTAGATCTCTTGCTTCCCTTCCCCTACTAGTCATTTCTTTTCCTCTCTCCCTGCTAAGTCTCCCATTTAAGAACTCTTTTTGGGGGATTGGTGCCAAATCCAGCGTATGGAGGAGGGGGAATGGCAGGGAAGGTCAAGGAAGGAGTGTGTGGCCCTGGTACTCATTCCCAGTTTCGTAAGCCATGTTGCTTAAGCTTTGGATGGATGTCTTAAATTGGCCAATAGAAATTAAGCTTAACAATGATGCAACACAATAAACAGGAGCGGCTTTCCCAGTAGGGCAGAGCCTTACCATTAGCTTCCCAGCATTACCATGATAGGAAGGGCAAGGGAGTGGCAAGGCTGTGGGGCTGTGCTACACTGGAGTGTACTCTGGTGCATCTGCACAGTCCCAAGTTTGCCACCACATTACCCCTCCCCTCCCTGGTAAATGGCACCAATGGCGCTGCCTGGAGGCTATTGCTATGTCTTCACCCCACTAGGCAAGCCACTCCTAACAACGTAACTCCAATAAAGCTTTAGGAATCAAATGCCTATAATGTGACTTTGAATAACAACATCAATCAACTATGTTACAAGTTAATGTCCTTAAATTACACAGTTTATGCCTTGATTGATTGAGATCTAGATCTAGATATATTCTGCAAAGATGTCCCATTCTTTATCAAATTAATTTCATGAGCCGCTTTTAGGTTTTATTACAATCAAGGGGTATATAAAAATATTGTGAAATAAATAAATAAACAAACACAATTTACCTGTGAAAGTTTCATTTGCATGTTAGCAAAAACATGAAGGAAGCCAACAACCGCATCCCACAGTCTACTGTGAGCCAAGCTCTGCTGGTTTCCAATGCAAGGACCCTAAAATTAAGGGGAAATGCTTAAATTTTCTATTTCAAAAATTTTCTATTTTTGTTCTGATAAACAAAAAGTTGACAAAAGGTATGCACAGTCACAAAAATTATTTTGTATACAATTTAATGTATTTGAAAACTAAAGAAAGATATATTACATTTTTATTTGAGCAATTTTTTATTCGTTTGAGGCAGATGAAGAAGCAGAATGGATGTGGGACAAAATGAAAGGGGGTGGAAGTGTGGGAGGCCGTGAATATAAAGAGCACCATCAGCAGATCAGGAGACACAACAGAAGTCATGCAGAGAGGAAATATGTTGGCGGAGTGTGAAGCAGCAGGAAAACTATCTGCAAATCTTTCTGAATGTGAGCCCTATATATAAGAAGGTGTGGGCTGATCACTCTAGGGGTGACCGTTTGCACTACAAAATCATTGCTAACTACTGGGCCACAAGAATGGATTCTTGCTACACTTCTGATCTAAGCTGCTGGTCAGAAGGAGCAGCATTCCTGCAAGGGGACCCAGCAGGCGACTAAAGACATATAATGTCTATGTTTTCTTTCCCTTTCATCAAGGGTATTGTGGAAGAGACACAGTTAGAATCAAGCACTGTGAATCATTTGTCTGCAGATATCCCCCCCATTGTATATAGAGAGCCTCTTCTACAGCTGGTGACCGTGAAATTCTACTGAGCACAGCCTGGGCAGACCTGTTGCTTTTATAATCCATGCAGTACTTTCACATACACACCCATGTACACAACATGAAGCATAGAGAAACGACGGGCTACTTACTTGGATATATTCAGTAAGTGAATTAAAAATCTGTTTGGTCACAGCCAATGCCTTAGAGAAATTACGTTGTCCAGATTCATCAATGACATCTTTTCCAGAGTAGTACCAGTAGAAGTCACTGATTGATTCCTAAGAATAAACAATAGGTGGGTTTTCCCCCTACGTTTTGTGAGGGCCTAATCAAACTGCATCAAATATAAAAATATATATCTATGGAAAATGCCATTAGCCAAAGGATAAATGCTCAGATTTTATAATCAAGCACAAACGAATAATAAACATATGCAGAACAGCAACAGTATAGACAGCAAATAAATAAGCATATTGATATTTTTAGTCATCAAACACTTGGGAGAACAGGGTGGTTTCAGGGCATGACTGAAGGGTATCTGCTCTTTTCAGCAGTGGCTTAACCAAGCAATGATCCAACCCCTTCAACAAGGGATAAAGAAATGGGTCATAGTTTATCTTTAGCTGCGAGAGATTAACTTAATCCCCTACTTCAATATCCTCCTTGTTGGACTAATATGTTACATAGTATCTATAATACCTATGAATCAACACAGCTACCTTTGCATTTGATATCAGAACATAAAATCATAACAAGCCAATGGCTCATCTAGTCCAGCATTCTGTTTCCACAGTGGCCAACCATATGCTTCTGCGAAACCTGCAAGCACAAGGGCACCCTATCCATAAGGGCACCCTGTCTATGAGACATTCAAACCACCCTAACCTGCAAGTCCATAGTTTCTTATCAACTTTCGAAAAAGTTCGTATAGCTAATCTCAAACTAGAATCCTATACCAACTTCCCTTGGAACATTGCCCGCTAAATTCAACGTGGCTTTCTTCTGAGTATAGGTTTGCATTTGCAGGAAACTGCCCACTTCAGAGGTAATCAACATTGCCAAAGGGTTGGCTTTTCTTTCTCTTCTGAGAGTTGCTCAAAGATGACAGTAACCGCTGAGAATCTATTCAGCAGTTCTAATCAGTTCCATATCAGATGGAAGCTTGGTTAGTAAAGTTGTGGCCTTATTTCTCCCTCACACCCACTGCAAACACCATTGAGGAATAAAAAACCTTTAAATTCACTTTTCTCAGTCACTATGCCTCTAGACTGGACAGGGCAAGTGTGGCATGGGACCAATGACAGTCCAGGTGTTGCTGGACTCCAACTAAAGAAAAAGGTAAAGGACCCCTGGATGGTTAAGTCCAGTCAAAGGCGACTATGGGGTGCAATGCTCATCTCGTTTTTCAGGCCAAGGGAGCCAGCGTTTGTCCACAGATAGCTTTCCGGGTCATGTGACCAGCATGACTAATCCGCTTCTGGCACACTGGAACACAGGAAGCCAAAGCGCACAGAAACACAGTTTACCTTCCCACCACAGCAGTACCTATTTATCTACTTGCACTAGTGTGCTTTTGAACTGCTAGGTTGGCAGAAGCTGGGATAGAGCAATGGGATCTCACTCCAACTAAATCACATGCAGGGGCACAATACTATAAGATAACCACAAACAGCTGCTGAAGGTGCATGGCTGTAACAACAATATATTTGTGATAGACAAAATGTCATTACTTCTTCAATATAGATATCAATTTCGCCTTAACATCCACATTGATAAGCATCATCAGAATCTTGTTGATTCTCAAGCCCCTAGGCTCTACAATAATCCCTAAGAGAGTTTGCATGTAAACTCAATGTAACCCTCTTTTGAATTTCTGTTTTGAATACAGTAATAATTATATTTGTGTTGGATGGTTCCATGCTAACTGGCCCAGTGTCATGGGAGCTCTTTAGGAAAAGTGGAGAACAGAACCAGCGACAGTAGTGAAACCCCAAAATCTATCTCAATATGGAGACTTTCTAAAGTAGGAAGTGAAATTAAAATAACCCTCCAACTTACCTGAAGACGCAAAAGATAATCAACTGTGCTAATAATAATATTAACTGTGGTGGTATTGCCCATCTGAGTGCGCAGGTAGTTCTGAAAATCTGAAAATTAAAATAAAAGGTGGTGAGTAAATGCAAGCTATGGAAATATTATTACAGTAGTTCTATATTTGTGTTCCTATCGAACAGCGGTGGGCAAGGTGGTTCCCTCCAGATGTGCTTGGGTTCAACTCCTTTCGACATCAACCAGAATGGCTAATGGTTGGGGATTACGGGAGCTGGAGTCCACATTGCCCCTGATATAGAAAATGAAAAATCTGAATTTCTCAGTAACTGTAGCTGATGGATACAACCACAGAAACATTCTTAATAGTAAGGCAGCATTCTTTCTTAAGCAAGAGCTATCAGAAATAGCATTTGCATTTCCTCCTACACAGATTATTTTGCCACTTAAAATATGCATAATTTATAAAATGGCAATTTGATTTCCAGTTAGAAACAACTACTATATGTTAAAAATATTTTTTGAGAATTCTGAGGTACCATTTTATCTGAGAAACTGATTAATTAATTCTCTATGCTAAAGGACCGAAAATCAGTTTAAATGAAAAATATATTGTATTGTTAGTCCTTTCAATGAAGGATTTCAATGAAACAATAAATTTCTCAGAACACTTACCATTGTTATGACCTTCACACAGCAGTTGTAAAAATCTAAACAGATCTTTAGTAAACTCATCATTCTGTAGTACTTTCTCACCTTGAAAATATACAGTACAATGAATTATGCAATCATCAGTCATTTCCAAAACATGCAAAACAGATAGTCTTCCAACAGCATCCTTCAAACTAAGTGATTTCAATAAAAAGCAAATACTGTAAGCTGATTTACAGTAATTTTAAAAAAGAAATGTACTGGAGAGAATGATAAAAAATAAACTATGAAACAGAAAAAAGCAAAGCCAAATATTTAGCACTCCAAAGCATTCATGATCAAAACTACAGGACTAAAGATCTAATAGGAAATGGTTAGTCATTATCAAACCATGCCTTAAATATGAAAGACACTTCTTTAATTAAGCATCAACTTGATTCTCCAAGCTCAACACGCAACCGGCTGCAGACCATGAAACTAAACCTAAAGGGTGTCTGGAAAGATGCAATTAAAGAAGATTTCTTTCTCTGTTTGCAACACACAATAGCATCAAAAGCTGTAAACCCAAACATACCACGCTCACGTACGATGACTGTGGATCAAAGAAAAATAATAATAATATAGGATAAGCAAGTTATAAGTTACACAATATCTTTCGTTTAACTGTTTCTCTAGGAAAATTATAAAAAAACCATAATAGTATAATGCTACATTATTTTAACAAGGTTATCAACAGAAGAAGCTTTCAAAAGACCCAACCGATTTGGTATTAAAAGGGGGGAAATGAAGTGTAATCCTTATGTGAATTAGAAGTATGAGTATACTTACGTGTTCCTTCTTCAGTAACCATTCCAAGGCCTTCTGCTTTATTTTGTCTCTCAAAGGCATTCAAGTCAAGAACACTTTTCAAGAAAAAGACAATTCAGAAAGGATTGCTGTATCTAATAGCAACAGAAACCCTGAACTGCTGGCATACAACAAGCAAAACATACAAACAGTAAAAATGAGTTATAAAGGTTTTCAAAGGGGGAAGGTGACGGTTGAAATTTTAGCACTACCGAAGATGGTGGATGACCTCACTGATCTGTAAGGGGTCCAAGTTTCCTCTTCACTCTTTCGAATCACATTGAAGTTGGCTTCTTTTCCATTATAATTACCACCATTTGGTGAAGACATAATATTCTTAGGAAACCCACACACTTTTAAATATCAAATTAACAGAAGAATCTGAATCTCTGGCTATGGAGCAGCAGGGCAGACCTGCTGGATCTCGTTGTGACTGCTTATGCTGGCCAAGGCAGGAGGAGGCTGGGTGTTGTTGTTTAAAGAAAATACTGTGCCAGCTCCAGGCTGGGGTAGCTGAGGGGCTCCCTGGGACTTTGGATCCACTGGATCTAAAACTTCTGACATCCTGACCCTATTGCCAGCGGTAGCTGGGGAACAGCCAGCCAACAGCAGGAACCTTTGTAACTGCAGAGCTACCCACAAGCAAGGCTGTCAAAGCATCTGCCATATCTTAGCCCCCATGCAAAGATGAGGGGATTAGGATAGTGTACAATTACTGTGCTAACAGAGCAATTCTTTGCATTCTTCTCATAGGTTAGAATCACTGAGTTCAACAGGACTTATTCCTAGATAAGGTTGTTCAGAAGTGCAGTCTAAGGCCCATTTATTTGGAATTAGGCCACACTGGGTAAATGTTAGTGAACACAATTTTGAGGGGGGGATAAGCAAATATTTATTTCAGTAACAACCTACAGCACCCAGATTTGATATAACATCTCTACCATAAAGACAAGAAACATATACCCCCCCAACTCTTTCTGTTATTACCATGTCTCTGTTGTCAACTAAATTTTCAACTGCGTGTCTCAAGTGTCAGAATCAAACACTTGATAAACTTCCTTGAGGGTTTCCAAGTGTTTGAGAGTAATACTCAAAGGTGCAATGGCTAGCAAGCCCTCCTGGCTCCAAAGGAAAAAGCCTTACACTGGAGAAGGGAAATGTAATAGCAGATAGTCAAGGACTCCAGCAAAGACAGGAGAAGTGTCTCACCTCTGGTAGGAAATGTTTTATATTATACCCATAAGAATAAAGACTACGCTGCTCTTTAAATTCGCCTCAGATGAGAAAGCTCTCTGGGGATTTGGTATGAGAAGTCAGAGGGGCAAAAAGTGCATGTACCAAATCTTCTCACTGCTTTTTAAGTAACACTTATAACCTAATGGATGCAGTTTCTGAGAAAAATGCAAGTTCATGCACACATTCCTTGATCACGATAAGTATCAATATATTACCTAGGAGTGGTAGGTAGGTAAAGCAGGGGTGTTATGGTACAAAAGCATCTAGGACAATTTGTAGCGTACACTGGACATAACTTTCTTCTTGTTTAGTCAGAATCTCCTTTCTTGTAATTTGAATCCATTGGTATGGGACCTAGCCTCTGGAGCAGCAGAAAACAAGCTTGCTCCATCTTCCATGTGAGAGCCCTTCAGATATTTGTAGATAGCTACCATACATATCACCTCTCAGTCTTATCTTCTCCAGGCTAAACATACCCAACTCCCTCAACCATTCTTCGTAAGACTTGGTTCTCAGACCCTTGAACATCCTGGTGGGCCTCCTCTGCACACATTCCAGGTTGTCAATATGCTTCTTAAACTTCTTAAACACAAGACCGACCAATACAGGGTAGAGCAGTACTATTACTTCCCTCAATTGGGCCACTATACTTGGTTGACGCACCCTATAATCGCATTTGCTTTTTTTGCTGCTCCATCGCCCGGCCCAGCCTTTTTGCAGTATGCCTAATCTACAGTTACAGTAGTGCCACGAGATCATCCATGTGGCCAATGATTAT
Organism: Podarcis filfolensis; assembly: GCF_964270895.1. Lineage (NCBI taxonomy): Eukaryota > Metazoa > Chordata > Lepidosauria > Squamata > Lacertidae > Podarcis > Podarcis filfolensis. The sequence goes on from NC_139604.1 coordinate 95,724,584, forward strand.
GACCACTGTGTATACTGTTATCCACACAGATACACAGTATGAGATACATATTGATGCAATGAGCAAATATTACTGATTCCATTTTGAAATGTGTTGAAAGTATGAAACTGTATAAAGTCACAATTTCTAATCTATTTACTTGCAAGTAATATTAAAGCAAATTAAGAGATATATTCAACTAACATTATTAATATTTGGGATGGGGCAATTTACTGTCTAAACTATGTCAAGAATATCCTTGAGTTCTAATACATAAACAACGCCTTAGCTGTCACTGAATGTCATGAGAAATGTCTTCTTTTTTTGTAAAGAAAACAATCTGCGCTTAGCCTCAACCTCCCCATTCTCTCTTCCTCCTTTGACATAGCTACAAGATCAAAAGCTTTCACTTCCATTTTTGATTAACCACAGTTTAGCATTATTTCTAAACCCTAAACTGTGGTTAACCTATACTATGGTTGTTGAAAAAAGTTAGCTCCATGTTTCATTTCCGTTGCAATAAATCATGGTTTCTCATGGTAATGAACAGCTGTCAGTTTCTAGTTTGCCTCTAATATTTTTCTATGCAAAATACTAGCCAGTTATCCACAACTATAAGTTTACATGGAAAAATCATGTCTGAAGCAGCAAATTCATGAATATAGCCATAATTGATTCTGGTCATCACAATGGGGAGATATCACAATTGCAGGAATTGTTGCTGGCCAATAGCTATCTCTCATACTAGCATTTAAATCCCACATCACATTGGCATTTTTATATCACTTGGAAGAGATTACATGGAGAGAGGGAAATGTCCAGCTTGTACATACAAATAGGCATGCTGATAGAAGTAGATCGTTGTATTTTATGACTTTACCTGCAAGATTGCATTAAGCCGGAAAGACTCTGAAAAAATCCAGCATCTTTTTTCTCCTTCAAATAGTCCAACATTTTCTGAAAAAGAAAGGTTGAACAAAAGAATAAGAGATTTGCGTAAAGAATTTGCCAATTTACTTGACATAAGCAAAAAGAAAGAGAATTTTCCGTAAAAAAAAATTCATTCTCCAAACATAACTGAATTCTCCTCAGTAGTAATTCAACTTCTCAATGCTTTTAACAGTAAAACATTAGCAAAATCAAAGTAACATGCATACAGATCTATCACATCCAAATATGGCCCACCTGTTGAACAACTGAGTTTCCTCCATTTAGAACAGCAATACCAAGTTTCAAAGTTTCAACTACCATGTGTCCCATTTCACCTGTCAATCAAGAACAGAATAATTTTATAATTAATTACTATCAAAAAACATTTCTAAGCAGCAGCACCTTACTCCACATCCTGAGATGCTTTTCAAAGTTTTTAATGTTTAAAAGCATTGCTATATGTGGAACTGTTGTACTTTAGTGCACACACACAACTCCTTTGATTCGAGCTGAAGTAAAGCTGAAGTGAATGTCACTATAACAATCTTTAAAGTAAAGCAGATCATATATATTCATAGCAATGAATCTAAGCACTGGTCTTTATTTAGTCAAATCCCCCATTTACTAGGGGGATGTGTCAAGGTGCAGGAGTCCAATTTGTTATTCAGAAGAATCCTCAGGAGGAAGCCATTCCAAAGAGCCCAATGAGGACTGAGCATGTCTAGCTGCCACAGAAAGCTGACTGACTGTTGGAGAGCAGGGAAGGAAAATCAATGGGTGGGGAATAGAACAGAGAATCCTGAAATAGAGTAAAGTAAAAGCCAGCCAGATAGAAACAGGAGCGCTCTACAGTACAACATATTCTTGCAGGTCCCACATGGATGGCGTGGTCATTTATTATTGTGTTTTGGTTTTTCTAACGTTAGTATGTTTAATGTGCAACTATCATCTCCTCTGTGGCCTTCAGATAGAATGGAATATATTTCCAAAGAAACAAATGAATATATAACATTTTACGGAATGCTACCTTTACTGGCACTAATCATCTGTAATACCATCTCTGCTGCTCCTCGTTCATGGAGTCGAGATTGCTGATAAAGAGTTTTTTGCTTTTCCATTTCTTTTTCCTGAGAGAGAAGATACAGACAGAAGTATTTGTGTTTCCTTGACATATAATGGTATCTGCCATTAGTAGCCAAAAGGTGAGTAAGAGTAAAAAAATATTAAACTCACTGTTTTACAGATTTACCCACAATCCCATTAAACCATAATCAACAGGACTAGATCAGCTGTGAATTGGATCATCAGACAAATAATAACCCTAGTGCAGCAACATCTGGTATTTATTTTTATAATAGTTTTCCATAACACTTTTGTATAATGAGACTTCGCTTGCAACTGGAGTAATAATGTGCATGAAATAAAAGCTATGGTAGGAACAATTTGAATTTAAAAGAAAGATAAGAAGCTTTTCCAGGTGTATGGAACAAAAGGTAGGAAAAAATGAAGTGTAGGAGAGAAGGTAAGAGGAAAAATCTTAAAAAATGCAGGCAGGATCAATCTCAAACATTGTTTGCAGTAACTGAAAATATTATCATAATGACATTCATAAATATGTATGCAGTTCTCAGGGAGAGTTTAAGTAAACTTTCTAACTTCTGGTAAGTTTGAATAACACATTACTCTAGCTCATTAGGCAAAAGGTTTATACTTTAAGAAAAGTTAACTCACCTCAAATGTCTTCTCTTTTTCTTCTTCATCATCATCACTTTCTCCACTCTGACAGCTCTTTTCTCATTAGAAGGAAATAGGTTCAGATTGAATTAAACTGTGCTATTTTACATTTATTTGGTTATACTGTTTTGAATGAGCAGGTAAAGTCAAAGAGTGGTTTAATATATCCAAGCAGAGTCTTAAACCTTTCTCCAAAAATTGTTTCTGACTTTCACATACAGAGGACTCAGGCAATGAATACAGTTATAGACATGCATTAACAAATTGTTGAATTTCTTAGAAGGCAGGCACATATGGGAACCATTTCCTCCTACCCAGAACCCACAAGAGGAATAAAACATCGTGCTCATTCTAAATCTTCAAACCTTGCCAGAAATTATATAGATTTTCCCCAACTCACCCACCCACATCCTAACCAATGATTGTAAAGTACCCAGACAAGAAAAGTGTATGGCAGACAGAGATGCTTTTCGTGGTGTGGACAGCGAAAAAGAGAGTGGAAGTATCAGAAAGGGCTAAAACTTTTACACCTGCTCTTCCCATCCCTTTCCCATTTTCTCACATGTTGTACTTGCAGTTATACACAGTGATTTATCCCCAGTCTTTCCAGCCAAACCAAACAAATATTCCAGAGGTGCTGGTCCTAAAAGTCAACTCAGTATTATCAACTGGCCTCAGGTACTCCACTTTTCAATTTATGAACTGGCTTCCAGTAATTATATTTTCTTTTCATACCACATTAGGCTAAGATCCCTAGCAGCTCAGAGTAAGTGTCCCAACTGTGTACAAAAGCCAGCTATCTTCCAACCAACCCTCATTTAGGGTTCTGTTTCAGTTGGTTTCTCTCTCAGTGTTCTCTGATCCCCATGGCAACAGCCATTCACAGAATTCATTCTACCTGGGAATGCTCAATTGTGTCTCCTATCATAATGCTATCAAGCCTGATATATATCAGTATTTCCTCTGAATGGTCATTCTCTATCTTTAGCAACTTTCCAAACCTGAGGTTATTTTCAAGCCCTAAATCAGTATTCTAAACCTGACGATGTCTTTCATCTGATTAACAGTTTTTAAGTTGGTCTGCCAATAAATATTATTCCCATAAAACACAACAAAGTCCCTTTTCCCTCCTCCTCCTCACAAGCTTCAAGCATTCATTCATTGGCCAAGCAAAGGAACAAGGTCTGGGTGAATATAACATAATAGCCTACTGGATCAGGCCACTGGCCCATATAGTTTGGCAGCCTGTTCTCCCAGTGACTAACCAGGAACCTGTGAAAAGCACAAAGACAGGACCTGAATGCAACAGCACTCTATCATCTGCAAGGCTCATTTCTATCAGCAGAGATGGAACATAGCCATCATGACCAGTAGCCTTTAACAGCTTTATCCTCGATGAATTTGTCTAATCCTTTGAAGGCATCCAAGTTGGTGACCAACACTGCTTCCCGGAAGAGTGAGTTTCATATATGTGCTGCGTAAAAAAAGTACTTTCTTTTATCTGTCCTGAATATCCCAAAATGAGCTTCATTTCCCCCCCCCCACGAGTCCCCGTGTTACAAGACATGGATTAACATGTTTCTCTTCACACTTTCTCCATGTCCTGAATCCTTTTATTAACTTTTATTGTTAATATTCTGCCTTCTGGAAGAAGGTACAGGGTTATAAAGACTAGGACAAGCCGTCTGAGAAACAGTTTCTATCCAAATGCGATTTTGGTTTTAAATGCAGTGTAAGATAATATCTATGTGAGCATACTGTATTCAATTACGGGGTATCAGAGTTTTTAGGGGTTAACCAGGCTGGGATAGTTGGGATAGCAGGCTTGTTGGTTTTTGAATGTCTGATGTAGATTTTTTTCAATTTCGTTGCTCTGTATGGGACAATGACAATAAAGATTATCATATCGTGAGTCCCAAAGGCTGCAATCTTTCTTTACAAGAGAGTCGCTCCAATCCTTTGGTCATTTTGGTTGCCCTTTTCTGAACCTTTTCCAATTCTACGATATCTTTCTGAGGTGAAGCAATGAGAACTTTCTGAGGTGAAGCAATGAGTTCTCCAAATGTGGGCATTGCAAATGAGGCATACCCCGGTACTAAATTACTCTTGGGACCCGATATCATCATCTACAACAATTCTGCGAGAAGTCTGTCCCTTTGGGGATTTCTAGCTTGCTGGACTAAATGCTGTATTTGACAGACAAAGCAACACTACCTCCAGTATTGTCCTTTCCTGTCCTTCCTATAGAGCTCATATCCAGAGAACCCACTGGTTCTCTCAGTTCCATCAGGTTTCTATTATGCCCACTATATCAATGCCATCCTCCATGATTGAGCACTCTAGTTCGCCCATCTTGGCTTGGAGGCTTGTAGCATAAGCATATGCACACTTGTATACAGCCTCTCTCTTCAAGTGTCTTTGGCACTTGCATTTTGACCTGTGGTGCTTTGGCCTTTCTGACTGCCCCTGCACTCCTAATGCCTAATTCTACATCTCCCCTGTTTAAATATTTCATTTTATCTCCTACATCCCAGAAGATTTGTTTCAAATCAGATCCTGCTCGGCCACTGTTGACTTTCTTCTCTCAATCAGTTTAAAAGCTGCTTTGGCATCTTTCAGTTTTAAACATCAATAGTCTGTTTCGATCCCGGTTTAAGTGGAGGTCGTCCTCCCCCCCTTTTTTCTTTTTACAAATTTGGCTTGTCCAGAAGGTTCCCCAGTGCCTGAAAAATTCCAAACCCCTCCTCCCAAGACCATCATCTCAACCATGCTTTGCGACTAAAATGCTGCACCTCTCTAGCTGTCCCCATATGTTGGACTGGTAAGATTTCAGAGCTACCTTGGAGGTCCTGGCTTTCAGCATCCTACTCAGCAACTAAATTTTGCTTCCAGGACCTCCTAACTACATTTTCCTATGTAGCTGGTGCCAACCATCCACCACAGCCACTGACTTCTCCCCAAACACTATCTAATAGGCTACCTAGGCAACGGGCAACAACAACAACCTTGTCAACTATTTATGGTCTTAATAATCAAATCACTCACTACCAGGATCCGTCCAGCCCTCAGAGAAGTATCCTTGGCATAAGAGGATAGCTGTTTGTCCTCCAAGAAATGAGTCCCTTCTAAGGGAATGTTTCGCTCTGCTTCCAAGATGGAATATGCACATGTGTCATGGGGGTATGAGGGGAAATGGGGCTCTATTAAGCCTTATGGGAATTCCTTCGCATATGAGTACTGTGCTGATGATGGACAAGAGCAGGGCTTTTTTCAGGGGGAACTCAGTTTTGGCACCTCTCAGGTGGGTGCCATTGACATTCTAAGAGAACAAGGGAGGTGTTTATGGTGAGTTCTGGCACCAGTTTTTTTAGGACAGGATCAGTTCTTAACTATCAACAGAACTTATGTAACTTCACCTGTTGAAAACAGCAAGAATGCTAAAATAGAAAATGTAATTTGCTGTTTCAATTACATAGTTAGGAATTAAACAAAAACTTAAATGTACCCCTTAAACAGCTTATATAGAATTAGAAGCAGCTGCTTCAAGGGCATAGTTTCACATTAGGTATAAATTTTGTGTAATACTAAAACCAGGCAGCTGAACTCTCAATAGGATAAAAACATATTACAGAGATCTATAAAAAAACAGCTGAAGAACTAGAGCATTTGTTTTAGGGTACATAATCACCTTTGTCATCACTGCAGAATTAACAATGAAATTAGATACTCACCATTGCCATCATTGCTGAATATGCAGTGTACAAAGGGTCGTTTTCCAATTTGCTGTAAGAAAGTGGAAGTATTATTAAAACAGCTTCTGAAGAGGACTTAAAAGCCAGCAGTTATAATATCTGTGAACTGCAGTTCCAATAATCATCAAAGCAGAGAGACTTTCATTTTCTTGCAATCCCATGATACGATCTTACAACCCTATAAGGTTAGGAACTTTGTCAAATTCTTTGTTAAAACGTATATTTACCATGTGCATTCACAACTGAATAATACATCTGTGTACCTCACAAGAGTGGAATTTATTTATCCGCTATTGTACTCTAAAAGTGCTTGCAAGCAGCCAGAGATTTCAACCACGAATTTTCTATGGTGCTGATGATTATCTGCGATCGTATCAGGTATGAAATTGACTTCCCACAAGAGGATTTTGAGAAGGTTGTAATCTCACTGTTAAACAGGCATACTTCTTAAAAGTTTTAAAATCGACTTACTTTCTACTCTTTAATCTTATTTAAGATTAAAACCATTTAAAAGTGGCACAGTAACACCCACACCTAACAATAATAGCTTCCCACATATCTTCCCACACACTACTCAAAAAGGACCACCATTTCCCCTCTAGTTGACAGAAATCTCCACTGTCATCTCCAGCACTATAGCAATGGGCTAACTATGTGGGACATCCAAGCAAATGGAGCAGTTCCCTGATGGATCGTGTTCTTATTTTTGTTTTTAAACAAATCAAACTGTTTCTGGAAGTGGGGGATGACTTAGGGTGCAGAAAAGATGGTGGGTCTATAATACAACTTTGAATAAAGTGCAGTTACCTTCGTTCGGTTAGAGCATTCCGGCTGAAATGAAGAATGATCTGATGAAGAGGATCAGGATGCTTTTCAGTTTCTTCCTCCTCCTCCTCACTTTTTTGCGGGGGAGTCTGTGCAATAATTATATTGGGTACATGAGTAATAAAAGAAATGCAACAAAATGCAATAAACCTTTTGCAAACCAACCATCTTGAATCACAAGGTCGTCTCTAACATAACACCAGTACATTTATAAATGTTTTTGAACAAAGTATATAAAGAAATGTAACTAGTTATAGGAGAACACTGGTTTTGATGAGATTCAGGGGTCTGATTTGTTCTGTCTGGCCTGCCTAGATACCCCTGGAACCCAACAGGTGCTACTGATGGCACATCAGTTCTATGGCTCATGATTCCATGATTTCTGAAGTCTATACAGCATGGATTGGGCCTTCTTTGTCAACCCTACAGAGTCATCTGAGATGGATGGTGGTGGGAGCACTTTATTCTGTGCAGAATGCAGCTGTCTCTGAGCCCTTAGATGCTGTCGCTTTTCATGAGAATTACACTTTCTTCAGAGCATATGAAGCATAACACATACCTAGGTCAGACAAATGAAGTGCGTAGCCCATTTCTCTCTCTGCTTGCCATGATTCATGGTTTTATGTACAACCATCCACACAACCTCTTCCAAGAAACACAATAATATAATCTCTCTCACGCAAATTATATAGCTTCTCAAATACCTCTGACAACTCAACTGTAAAAGCATCAAAGCCAATCTTTAAAAGACAATCCTATGTACAATATTTTCCACCACGCTAAATAATCTATGGGTGGGTTCTTAGCACTATTAACTCATCGCTCTTCCACAGTAAACTTCAAACAGAATTGCAACTGACTTTGCAGGCAATTGCAGCTATTGCAATTTCCCTATATGTTCATCCTGCTATGTTCTGACAACTCTCATGGAATATCCGGTGTGGATGTGGAAGAGAAGATTTAAGAAGCTGTTTGTGTGAACTGGGAGTTGGGTGGGTAATTCTAAGAAATACTTTGAAAATTAAAAACATTTATTTATTTAGCATTAGGTACTTACCTAATTTGAGCGTGATTGTTCATTGCTATTAATGCAATTTCCCAAAAATGTTTGTTTCGGACTGGAATTATAGACTGGAAATATAAATTCTACAAAAATTGCTAAAACTGCAGAGGCTAGAAATACGTTTTTCTTTTTAAAAATCAATGCTGTAGTGTTATAGCACTGCATCATATTTTTGCTGCCATTTTAGTATTATTATTTTTTAAGTCATAAAAGGATTTTAGTACTAATTTAAGAAGTGATTTAAAAATTGAGGGGATTATAAAATGTTGCCCACTACACTGGCGGAGGAAGAGGGGGGCGGGGGGAGTCCACCGCCCCTGGCAGCGTGATCCCGGTGGTGCCCCCCGGGACGTGCGCCAGCCCCGCCCCCACCTGCTCTCCGCCCCCGGTGCTGGAGCATGAAGCTGCGCCACTGGCCCACTACAAAGAGATAGATGAGATATGATAGTTTCACCTGCCTGATAACTTTACTATCCATGTCAAAACCACATCTCTTTAAAAGATGGAAAAGCAGTATCTACACTCTCAAGTATTGCACTGCTTTTCTATTCCTCTAAAAAGCACCCAGGCTTTCTGCAGTGAGAAAAGAAAAAGGCAGAAGGAGCACTAGGAAAATTACAAGCAGATGCTGATGTTATGAGGAGCCCTGTAAAATGTGAAAGAATGCAAAATGGTGGTCCCTCACTCAATGCTTAGTGTGGATGCAGCTTATATCAGGGACAGCTGAAATGCACTTGTATTTTAAGAGAAAAGGAATATTTTAGGTCAGTAAACTTTTCCCACAGTGATAGGTTAATACCACTTCATATCAACTGTTGAAATGGTTACAAACTAATACAGGTAATTAACTAATAAAACTATTACTTGGTTTCTCCACTGCATTCATGTGATGGAAACCTCTATTAATGATAGCTAGGGGAACAAATCATTTTACATGTACACAGAAATAAAACAATAATTAAATCACTTCTTAGGTTGTCAGTTAAAAAGAAGACATCTAAAACTGTCTGAAGCTTAGAAATACATGCACATACTTATCTTAATTAGAATTAAGTTCTAATAAAAGGTGAAGTAGAAGCATAAATAATTCCAATTTTAATATATGGAAGGAAACTTTTGTTGTTTAATACTGTCATACAAGTTTATAGTTCGTTAGAATACCACTCTATTAGAGTATCAGGAGAAAGCCAAATTAACTTGTATAACAGCTTAGAAATGTTAAAATAAAAAGGAGGGTTATGCAATAACCAAAATCCAAACCACAAAGAAGCATTAATTGTGTTAAGCCTTCAAAGAAAATGCTAATTAAAACATAGGAATTGCCAAGCTGAACAAAGCAGAACAATGATAAGTTTTAGTTCAAACTATATTTTTTAAAAAATAAAAAAGCAATTTCGGATATTGGCATAAGCCATAGCTGTGTCCATGGATGCACAGAATATATCAGTGTTATACTGCACAGCTTGGCTATTTCTTTCTGATACCTTATATATTTAAGAACATTAACTCTGGCATAGGAAAAGAGTGATACACATTTTAATATAGATAGATACAGATATAAATATATCATTAGATAATATGGATCAATGTGGGCATTTGAAACTGGGACCAGCCATATCTGTACTTACAGCCAAATCCTGAACTAGTTTCTCCTCAAAGGAATATTCCTCTGTTTCTATCCAATATTTCTGATAACCATGGAGGAACAGGTTAATAGAGCGGTGCCTGGGAGGGGGGGTGAAAGTGAGATCAAGAGGGATAAACGGAATACAGTATAAAAGCTTATGCGGTTAATGATTAGTAAGCATATGGATTTTGTACAATTGTGTTCCTCTGATTGGTCAGTAAATATTTTTTTAAAAAACCCAGATCATTGTTTTTGTCTGTTACTATGGTATTTATTTTTGTGTTTTTATATTGTAAACTGCCCTGTGATCGATCCTTGGATGGTGATATAAAAATAATGATAAAAAGCAATTTCCCCAATGTTTGACGGAAATTAAGTTACACAGAATGTAACTTACAATAGATAGACAGAGTATGGGAAAAAAGCTTTCATATCTTTACATTCCATTGCATATTCTACTGCACATACAACAGAATCTAAATAACCTCAGAGCACTTGGGGTGTGTGGTGTGGTTTGTTCTACAATTTGTTGGGTTTAAAGTCTCTTTTTTGCTGAGGGGAGTCACTGGCCATCCGCCATTAGGTTGTCAGTGCTCTCCCGTGTGTTGCGGCAAAATGGGGGCGGGCTCTCTGCTTAAACATACGTTTTCCAGAACCAGCCCAATCCCCACACAGTTTGGATAACCCTGTTATTCCCCAGATTCCCAGCTGGGGACTGGGAGTGATAAACGCCCAATGCCAAGGTCTCCCTACATCTGAAAGTTTAATAAAGTTGTGGCCAATTTTAATCCCATAACATGTTGTCATGAGTCATTATTCCTCCCAGGGGTCACCAGGGGTTGGAGGGTCTCCTCCTGGCCACGCAGTAAAGGCAAAGTGAAGTTAAATAAAATACAGCTATGGATTGAGGGAGAAAAGACACAGACTAAGCTATCTATGCTATTTAAGGTCTAAGGTAGGTAAAAGGAGTGAAAAAGAAAAAAAGAAAAAACTGAGGTGGGAGCTAATGGCAACTGGCTGCCAAAGGCAGGGACAGAACTGCATTATGGGAGCCCTACGTCCCAAACGGTTGCTGCTTGCCTTCAACCAAGGGTATAGAGACTTCAACCCATCCTATTGACTTGGAACTGGGAATAGGGGAATGTGTTGCAGCTTGTTCTTCCTGGACTTTGGTGAGGCATCACTGGTGATCCATGGGTCTATAAGGATCAAAGGGTGCCACCAAAGAGATGAAGCATTGTGCAGCCTGGTCCCTCTTCCACCTGCAGTGAGGGTGGGAAAACTAGGGCCTTTGAAGTGCCAGCCTCAATCCTCATAGAGAGCCTCTCAGCCCTTCTAGGAAGTGTCAGAGTGGGGAAATAACTCAAAATAAAGGAAGAGAGAAAGAAAAGCATGTAAGAAGAAGCCCACTTGTGAACTGGGCTCATATGTGCTCCAGATTTGCATGGCCGGTTGCCTCATCAGGCAGAGCCTCATGAAGCAGAGCCAGTTTGGGAAACTGGTGCTCCTCCTAAAGGAAGTGAAGATTGATTAGCTCAGCATGTGTGCTTCAGTAGGGGATGTCATCACAAAGGTACTACTGACTACCTTCTAGGAACCTCTGGAGAACAATACATTTTAAAGAAACACTCACAGCAAATACAACTTAAGCACTGTCATTTTTAGGAAACACATAACACATTGAATATGTATCTTTCATTTATTATTGCATACAATAAATTGTTATTTAATTCATTTCTTGTGCTTCACTGCCAGAATTTCTACTATTTTTTTCAACTTGGACTGACCAATCAGAATCCCTTATTAAATTGTACAAACTCATTGTATGACATCATATCATGGCTGGGAAAGGAGTAAGTGTGTGCGTAAACAAGAGGCTCTCCATTACATTACCGTTAATGTGAGTATGAGCCTGTCATATTGAGTTTTTTCATGTACTTTTTCCAGCCATACACGTTGGAAGGTGCTCAGGTAGAAATTGCTAATTTTGTGTCTGAAGAAAAGCATATAGGTTTCAACTAACAGTAAAAACACAATTATAGTAAAGCAGTTAAGAGCAAAGGTTATCTAAATATGTAAAATATATTAATAATTTTACATCTCATTTTATGTTAATAATTTTACATCTCATTTTATGTTAATAATTTTACATCTCATTTTATGTTAATAGTTTTGCATCTCATCTCATTCTGTCCAAATTCTATATGGCCATGATTATTTTAAAAATGACGACGACAACCCTAAGTATTAGGATTCTTCTTAAATACGAAGGTTCAATTCTTCAAATGTCACACTCAAATACAGACATTCATATCCATAACATAGCAAGTCCATACAGTTTGCAGTCCACCATGCCAAAATTGTATGCATAAGCGGGGATATCCCATTGTCACGAAGGGTAGTCACAAATAATTCCATATATTATTGGGACTCTTGTTCCCCATCTCTGCTGTTACTCAAATTGTGTCCCTCCTTAAAATATTGTGTAGATGTCAACAGAAATTAGAGAGTGAGGCTGAAATCACACACTTAGTTATGCCTACTTAATCCATAAAAGCAATGTTTAGATTCAAAGAAATGTTAAGGAAATTAATGTTAAGGATTTATCTGCCATTCTGCAGCCACCTACAGCCTCCATTCTGGAGGATCAGATATGCCTCCTGAGCAAGATGAGATGAGGTGTGTGCAGCTGTTGAGGAGAGAATACATTTTCATTCTTTTTTTAAAAAAAGATTTACTATCACAAGGAACTAAACAGCAGTACACATCCTAAATTATGAAAACAACCGAGGCCAGTCAAACAATCATAGGTCCAAACACAAAAAAGAGAGATGCAGGTATATCTGGGTGGACTGCAAAATTTTGACCAGAGGTTTGCATTAACATCAATAAAGCTTCAGCAATCCTGAAATATACTGTTAAAACATTTTCAGACATTTTCGCCCCACCAATAAATAATCAAATATTGAGTTCTCCGTTTCCCAAGGCAACCTGGAAGCTAAAATAAGAAAAATGCAAGAAATGTATAATTAACATATTACTGATTGTGGTTCAAAGAGAATGGACTGTGTAACACTTGCATAACCATCAGGTCTATTTGAAATAATTTCTAAGTGGTTTCCTAAAAGGATCTTGGGCACAATCCATCCTCCCCCCTAGGTGCAGCACAAAGAGCTGAATATGTGGGCGAGGGTATTCTTAAGCCCCAACTCTTTTACTGACAGGCACAGAGCTGTATGTCCTGCCATTATGTGCAATGAGAGGTTTCGGCTTCCCTCTAGGAAAGAAGAAGAAACAGAGCCCCTGCTTCTCTTCATATACGCTAGCGGCCAAAATTGTGGAAACCCTTTGGGAAAAGTGTATTTCCGAGGTTCGATGGCTCATAACACCTGATGGCTCCTAACACCTAAACACACATGCTCATTGGCTACATTCAAATGAAGGAAAGCTACTGCCTATCAACCTAATCAAGTTGTGCTTCCTTTTTCTGGTTATTTGGCTATAACTTCTGATGGAATACAGATAATTGAACAAACTTTGCTGCATCACATTCCTCATTAAATTATCTTTCCATTGATATATAATTTCATGGTATTACAAAAAAAAGTGGTGTTATGAGCCATCAAACCTCAGAAATACACTTTCCCCAAAAGGTTTCCACAATTTTGGCCACTAGTGTAGGGCATATTTGCCTGTCTGTGAACTAACTTCAGCATGAAGGGAGCCTGAGAAACTGACAAAAATAGTGGTAATGGGAAGCAAAGTTTCCATACCTGAGGATTGGAAAGTGGCAAATACAACACCATTCAGAGGTCTAAATAGGAAAATATTGTATGCTGTGTGGAGTCCTCAATCTATGCGTGCATCTGCGTTTTTTGATTTTGATGGTTCAGGCAGTGGCTCTGTTTTTTATATACAGTTATATAGTCGTATAGATATTTCTTTTCCGAATGGTTTTTGTATGGTTGTGTCATGGCCTTTGGCTAGTACAATAAAGCTAATTTATTTACTTAAGAATATACAACACCACTTTTTTAAAAAAGAGATTCCAGGGAGATGTTGAAAATTACAGGCCACGAAGTTTAAACTCTGTTCTGGGAAAACTGGTGGAAAACATTGTTAAAGATAAGATAACAAAGCATATAGGAGGAACAAGTCTTGCTGAAGCAGAAATCAGCATGGCTTCTGCAAGGGCAATATCTGTTTCACTAACCTATTAGAGAGTCAACAAGCATACAGACAGAGATGATCAAATTGACATAGTGCATTTGGGCCTTCAAAAAGCTTTTGACAAAGTACCTCACCAAATTACCTCACTGCCTGAGTAAAATAAGACAAGAGATCCTCTTGTAAATCAGGGACAGGTTAAATAACAGGGAGAAGGACAGATAAAAATAAGTGGACAGTTCTCCCAATGGAGGGATGTAGAAAGTGGAGTCCTGGGACTGGTCTTGTGACCTGTGCTTGTATGAATGTATGCAAACTATCCTTGCTTATATGTTGGAATCATGATTTCTGGACCCAGCGCTGAGCCTGCACCGTTATTAGACTAAATTAAGATACCTTCCTTGCTCTCAAATAAGAGCTGCTGTAATTGGATTTTGGGGAAGGAGCATGACAGAGGGTTAGACAAATTCGTGGAGGACATAGTGACCAATGACTACTAACCCTGATGCTTACGTTCTACCTCCACTGTAGAAGGCAGTAGAATGCCAGCTGCTGGAAACTGCAGGAGGGGAGAATGCGGCTGCATTCAGGTCTGCTTGCAGGCCTCCCATAGGCATGTGGTTGGCCACAGTGAGAACAGGAAGCTGGACTAGATGGGCCTGATATAACAGGCTGTTCTTATGTGAATACTGCATGAACAGGCTGGCCTCCAGCCTACATCTGCAGCCCTAGGAAACTTTTTGTGGGAGTCATGCATGAGATTTTCATTTGCAAGGAATGGCACAGCTGTTTACCCAGCACCACACATTTCCAAGTAAGGGCTGGCAGGAAAGGAGAAATATGCAGGAGGAGATGCAGCATGCAAAACAACAACAATGCACGTGTAATTGCAGAAGTTGAAACTTGTCAATTAACATATTTCATAAAACAAGCCTCCCAAATTTTAGGGTTAAGACCTTAACCTATCACACTTAAAACAATGGATAAATAATTAAATGGTGTTTAAAATATTAAAGGCATGATCCACTCTCTCATGTCTAGGAAGGAGTGGGCTAGCTTGCCCTACATATAGAATAGGGTTGCCATATTCCAAAAAGCAAAAACCAGGACACCCTGGAAGTTTTTACAAAAACGCCAGCAAGCCTCAATTTTTTTATTGATCCAGGACAAAGTGGCCCCCCAGATGTCAATTCCATCTTTGAAATCCAGGTAATGACTGGGAAAATCCGGACGTATGGCAGTCCTAAGATAGGAGGTGCATACAGACATCCCATACATAGCAGCAGATAACTGGGCCCACATACCTGGCCAAGGGATAGTGGCAAAAGGGAAGGATAGGTAGTTTCAACAGTACAATCTTATGGACGCCTGCTCAAAAGTAAGTTCCATATAGTTCAGTGGGCTAACTCCCAAATAAGTGGGTAAAATATTGCAGCCTGGCAATTCAAAAATATGTGAATGGCTACTGAAAAGCAGGCACCACTGAGTTCAATGACCCACTTCCAAGTACATTTCTTAGATTGCAGTTCACTGTTTTTAAACAGCTGGGGGCTGCAAAGGATTAATACAAGACTTTCTGATATTCAGAAAAGCAACGAAATGGTAATGAAATGTAATAGAAATGTATTTTTGCAGTGCTAGTTGAGGTTAGAATTAATTTTGGATCCTAGTGTGTTATTTGAATACTGTCAAGACTGCTTTACAAAATGCTTCTGCGAGTCTTGTGTTCTACCTACTTCCATTAGAAACAGAATTAAGGATTAGAGCATCTCTTTTACAAAGACATATGATGCTCTTCTAATATGGCTCAACAGGAAACTTTAAGAAACTGGCTGAACTTTCAATATCGTGTCACAGAAAGCATGTCAGGTAAGAACACCCACTGTTCTGAAGCGCAATAGCAAGAGTCTCATGTAAAAAGAAAAATTAAAAGTTATGTACCTTGGCAGATTATACAACGGTGCCATCCTGAAACAAGCCACAACAGCTCTTTTACGTTGTTTTGACAAGAGTTTGTGCCAAACTGCTTTCTTTGATCTTAATGGTTGCTCAACCTATGGAAAAACACTATTGTAAATAACAACTCCAGTTCAGCTGATGCCATCTGTAAGTTGACGATGGTGGAAAATACACGGTGTGTGTGGGTGGGTGGGTGTGTATATACACACACACGCATGCACAAAACACACAAGATTAAACCTAACCTCACACTGGAGAGGAAGTTTGCCTGGTGCGTTCATTATACACCTTTAGGCACCAGGCAAAAAACGTTAACTAGGCCCTTGGTTGATCTGATGTGACATCCATGCCCTTTTAAAACATGGTTTTTTTCGGGGTGTGTGTGTTTATTAGGTTGTTTTTATTTTGATTATATATATTTGGGCTTTTATGTTTATCTTTTCCATGAACCACCCTGAGACCTCCAGGTATAGGGCGGTATATAAATTCAATAAATAATAATAATAATAATAATAATAATAATAATAATAATAATAATAATAATGTTTCCGAGCACAATTCAAAGTGTTGGTCTGACCTTTAAAGCCCTAAACAGCCTCGGTCCTGTATACCTGAAGGAGCATCTCCACCCCCATCATCCAGCCCGGACACTGAGGTCCAGCGCTGAGGGCCTTCTGGTGGTTCCCTCGCTGCAAGAAGTGAGGTTACAGGGAACCAGGTAGAGGGCCTTCTCGGTAGTAGCGCCTGCCCTTTGGAACACCTTCCCAGCAGATGTCAAGGCAATAAACAACTATTTTACTTTTAAAAGACAACTGAAGGCAGCCCTGTTTAGGGAAGTTTTTAATGTCTGATGCTGTATTGTTTTTAATATTTGGTTGGAAGGCGCCCAGAGTGGCTGGGGAAACCCAGCCAGATGGGCAGGGTATAAATAATATATTGTTGTTGTTGTTGTTGTTGTTGTTGTTGTTGTTGTTGTTGTTGTTGTTGTTGTTGTTGTTGCTATTATTATTACCCTGTAAGCTAAGTCAGTAGTATTACCCTTCATATTGCAGACAGGGGCTAAGGCTGAGAGTAGCTTATGTAAGTCCAGCTACTGAATACATGTCAGAAGCTAGATCTGAACCAGGGACTCCCCAATTTGAAACACAGTCTCTGTTATAATATATGCGCTTAGATAAGAACTCCATGTTCTGCTGTGAAAATATATAGCTGATAGGTGAGGTCCCTTTCACCTGTTCCAGATGATACACAGCTGCTGAGATCCTTTGCACACGCTGCACTATTTTCTCAGGATCAACAGGTTCATCAGCTTTCAAGACATCCTTGTACAAATTCAACTGCCATTTCACAGCTGGGTCATCTGACTGCAAATAACACATACGATCTTGTATCAAAAATGTTTAAAAATACTTAGCAGACTTATTTAAATAAACATTTGAGGGGGAAATAAATAAAATGCCCCACTCTTACACAGCAATCCTATAATTAGTCAGGTCTGGGGGCATGGGGATATGATTGTCATATCTTATACTCACTCAGCCTAAAAGATTAGGAAAAGCATGCCACTGGGAAAATTCCAAAATCAGCTCTAACTCCACCCTACCCCACTAAAAGATAAGCAGAAAATTGTGATCCAAAGGTTAGAGCAAATAATAGTGTTTTTGCCAGGAGCATAAAGGAGAAGTAAAGCTGTGTATGTATCATCTGCATATTACTGACAATGTACTACAAAACTCTAGATGACCTGACCAGCAATTTCATGTAAATATTAAACACAATGGTGGATAAAATCGAATCCGGTACTTAAGGCTCCACAGTGCTGAACCAAACTCCCCAAGCACCACCCTCTGAAAACAGTCATCCCGGTAGGACTGCAACCGTCATAAAGCATTGCCACCCACTCCCAACTCAGACAGCTTCTCCAGAAGAATACCATCGTCAATGGTATCAGCAGACACTGACAGATCAAGGAAGATCACTAGGGACACACTCCCTAGAGGTGATCATACAGGGCAACAAAAGCAGTTTCTATACCAAAAGCGCAGAGGTGTGCCTGCTAAATCCTATAGCCCTCATAGCCTGCATAGCTTAAGCAAAAGATTGCCTTGTTAAACATCTAAATGTTTTAAAACTTTGCCTAATGCTAAAAAACGTTTCATCTGACAGACCTTTTTGAACATTACCTTCTCCTGCAAATGCAAATTATTGCGTAAATGCTCCTTCACCTCTTCTTCTGTGTCTTTCTGCATACAAATATAAGCATATATTAATCTGTGCCATAATAAAAGTTGGACTAACTTATTAAATTATCTTTCTAGAAAGCAAATATCCTGGTGATGAGACAGCCCACAACCATCTACAACTGGGCTGCAAAGTTTTGCCAACAGAATAATTATGTTGTAACCCAGAAGAGACAGGAGGATCCAATTTCCCTAGGGAAGGAGTGAAGATTGGGAGAGGCTGTGAGAAGCAGGGAGAGTTCTGAAACAGCTGGTGAGAAAGCCTTGTATGTTGATATTTGTGGATTTAGTAAGTGAATGTTTCTGACTGTTCTTCTTCCCAATTATTATCTATATGTTTTTTTAAACACCAAATCTGGTCCATTTGTTTTCTTGGAATCCAATCTGGAAGAATAGCTGGAAAGCTGAAAACAGGATCCTAGACAGCTGCCTCGCATCAAGAAGCAACAGCAGGCAACACGTACATAGGATTCCGTGTGGAAAATGTGATAAGAACTGTAGGTGTGCAAAGCCAAATTCATTTTTTATGCTCGTATATGACCAATCCCTTATTCAATAAGGGTAACTGTTTGTTTCATAGAATCATAAAACCGCAGAGTTGGAAGGAACCACGAGGGTCATCTAGTCCAACCCCCTGCAATGAAGGAATCTTTTACCCAATTTGGGGCTTGAACCCATGACCCTTAGATTAAGAGTCTCATGCTCTAGCAACTGAGCTATGGCAAACGTAAATGAAATATGTGTAGCTAATGTGAGGTATTTCCTCAGTTCCCACAACTGGCCCCATTTTTCTTACATACATCTGATGATACGGGCTCTGGTCCAGGACAGCTTGGATACTGTAAATTTGCTAGGATGCCTTTAAGATGCCATACAGGGCCGTCTTTACCCAGAGGTGCAAGGGGTGCACCAAATTCTAGGGGGTGCCCACCGCTGAAGCCACCTAAGCTCTTAACTGCGAGCCATGGATGATTGGGGTCAATGGGTCATTTCCGTTCTCTTTTGCAAAACAGCTGCAGAACCAATGTATCCGGCGCTGCCCCCTAGTGGTGTCTTTCATTTTCGCATGATTGCAAAAATGGAAAGACAGAGTTATCGCTGCCATTTTTTTTTCATGTTAGTGGTTTTCGCTGCTCCCCTCCTTAAAAGCTCAACAACTTTGACATGCCCCCCCCCCCAATTTGGGGGCGCTGGACCGATCTTTGCACCCTGGCGATGCATATGCTAAAGACGGCCCTGATGCCATACTATTCTATTTGTTATGACATATTCTATGCATACTGTAAATATAAGCATGCCATTGTGTCTTTAAGATCTATGAATAGCTTTCCAGTTCAGGCAATAAGTATTTAATCAGTCAAGTGCTTTGGTCTAGCATTCATTTTTCTAGATGCATTTGGACCAATGAATAAACCGGTTTGCCATATGGAAGGCTTGTTCATTGTTTCTCGCACTGTTGAGATGCAGGCGTTGCAGCGAGGGCATATCCTAATACTGCATAGCAACGTGTGCATTTTGAGAATCCTTGTATTAGAACAGGCATAGGCAAACTCGGCCCTCCAGATGTTTTGGGACTACAACTCCCACCATCCCTAGCTAACAGGACCAGTGGTCAGAGATGATGGGCATTGTAGTCCCAAAACATCTGGAGGGATGAGTTTGCCTATGCCTGTATTAGAATCACAATCCCCATGTGGTTGCTGGATTTTCAAAATTGAACACTCTTAACTGAGCAAAACTTCGACTTACACAGCTGTATCTGAACTTAGCAAGAGATATCAGTTCTTGATCTCCAGGAGTACACATATTCAGTCCAATGGGAAGCATTTTTTTAAGTGCAGCTACAATTAGAGAAGTCTGTATTGAATATAAATCCCCTCTACGTTTTGATTTCTTTCGTTCTTGATCATGACCTCCAGACTAAAAGGGAAGATACATACAAAATATATTGTGTAGTTATGTGATTCATTCATATTAAATAGTTATTTCCCCTAATTATCCAACCAAAGCTAGACTTTTATATTGACATATTATATGTAATATATATATATATTTAATGGCTAAACTTGGGGAAATATAAGTGAACCAAAGAACTGCTGTGGAAAATACATATTATTTTAGTAGCACTTCATAATTTACTTCACCACAGAAAATCTAAGAATACACACGTTGTAATTTTCTACAATCTACACATCTCCAAAAACACATACATACACATACGAATAACATCTGAAACAGATAAAAGTTTTGACAATAAGCTTTGTACTTTTAGAAGACAGTAAGTGTTTCTAACATTCTGAGCATTCTATGCATGTATGAAATGTATCTGTAATGCTGCTTTTAAAAAAGTCTCATGTTGCCTATATATGAATTCAATAAAGTCATAAGCCTATGAGTTTGTACACTAGAAAGCTACTTTTCATTAACTCCATTGTTGATAAAAAAAAAATCAGGTAAATGTATCAGACTACACTGTCAGCAGCTTCAGTCACCCAGAGCATAAGGAAAATGAGCCCTAGGAAAGAGACAGTAAACAGGTTGCACATCAACATAATATCTGTCCTATTCTATCCAAATAATGTAAAATAAAACTTTTTATTTAAGGCAGCAGATCAAAGCTCTGAGCAACAACAAGGTCATCATTAACAGAATCATACTATGAACAAACTTACACTAAAAAGCCACACAAAAAATGTCCCCTTCCTGAATTCCATGCTTGAAATAGACTCTCACTGGCCACAGTGAGAATTTGCCACACACATGAATTCAGAGCTGGGCTCATAGCATTTCACTGCTACAAACAGCAGGCGCTTGCTATAAACCCTCCACATCTTATTGCCGCTGCAAATGAAAATTTAAGGCCCTGAGCAAACTGTACAAGCTTGTTATGCTGGTACAGTAAGAGATGTTAGTACTGATTGTTTGCAAACAATTACCACACGGTTTTTATTCTAGGAGAAAGAAAAGTCTAACAGTGCACACACTTTGGGTAAATTGTTGCAAAGCTCTCGTTTTTATGAAAACTACCAAAGCATCTTGCCATTCCTATATGTTTGGCAGTTCAGTTATGAACAAAAACATGATGTGGTGGTTTTTCTTCAGGGACCGACAAATGCAGGAAGTATTTTGCCTCAAAGCTTTGCTTGTCAAAATGCCTTAGAAAAAGTTTTCTACAGTAGCAATGAAATAATGGCTCTATATTTAATGACATTAATTTGTACTCTACTTTGATAGCAGACAAACAAATGCCACAATGTATCACGGGGACCCAGTGGCGTCACTCGTCTGTTAATCAGGGGAGGTAACTGGTGTAACACAGGAGGTAAGTCAGTCCTAGTTTTTCATTCTTCTGTTCCTTGGAGGACAGGTTTCTCCAGAAAAGATTCCCCGTTATCTACTTCAGTATGAGTGGGTAAGAATGTTTAACATAAACGCAGTAAAGGGGGGGGGGAAATACATTTTAAAAGTGAAGAAATGCTCCATTCTGTCTCTGCCACCAAATTTCAGACTTTTAAAATTGCTACTCAGTAAATCTCAATTTACAAAGATAGAACTGGGGATTCACAGAACATCATGCTCTATTCATGACAGTAAGGAAGTGGGTTGTGCTTTAAAATTATCTGTTCATATTTATTCTATACTAGCAGAAACCCATCAAGGGTATCTGTCCTTTCTTTCTACTCATCACCCTTATTATTAAAGCAGGGAAGGTCTTTACTTACTTTCCCCTCTATAATGAGGGCTACAATTTGATCTGGTGTAAATGTAATGCTGAGCTATAGACTACTGATAGGTTTGGAATGTTTGCAATCCACCTAACTAAACAAAGTTAATCAGGCAGCTTACATTGAGCTGCTTCACATGTAAAGCTAAGTCCAACTATGGCTTAGTGCAAAAGTGTTAACATGGGGGGTTCCCAGAAGAGACTGCAGCTGCAGCACTCCTCTCCCAGACTTGCTGCTGCTACAGTGCCATAAGCTAAGCCATGGTTTGGCTTAGTTATGAAGGTTCCCAACCTGGCATTTGGGAAGGCTTTCATGGGCGCCCTCAGGCAGCTGTTCCAGACTCTGAGCTTTCATTAAAAGAAGAAAAGGGTCTAAACTTCCAAGAAAGAAAGTTATGAAGCAAAATGTGCAAGTACCCTTTGAAGCAATTTCTGTGAAATGAGTAAACCTTTGTTTTTAGTGAATGAGTGAAGTCAGAGCTGTGATTGATAAGTGAGTTGTTTGGACCAGGCAAAAGGAATTCCTGGGGTTGCAACTTTACTTTTGTTTTATTTCCTAGTTACTGGATTCACCCATTTGCTGCTCTCTTTGCTTTGCTCCTTGCCAGCAATGTGGAGAAGTTGGCAGCATGCAGCATCTTGAGAATTAATTTTTTAAAAATGTGGGTGTGGGGAAAAGAAAGTCGGGAATCCTACCACTGCTGTTGTGTTAGTTTTGCTACCTCCTGGCACAAAAAGCAGGCATCTGTTTGAGAGCGTCCTCGGTTAAACATGGGGGTGGAAAGAGAATATGACAACCCTTTTTTTTTTGTTTCGGCTGCATGTCCTATAGCAGGATTGTTCCAAAGTTGTGGTTGGTGGTTGTTGTTTTTTGGAGGAAAGAGCCCACTGCAGAGGCGTCACGATGACAATGGTGATAATGACCACCTTTTCCCTAGTTGTTCCCAAGTTGTTGTGTTTTGCCAGGGCAGATCCAGCACAGAGCCGTCATTATTACCAATATCATCATCACCTTTCCCCCGGATTGTATGCAACTAAGCTTATTTAGAGCAGACCCACTAAAATTAATGGCCCTAAGTTAGTCAAGACCATTCATGTCAATGGGTTTACTCCCAGTAAAAGGTTGTAAAATACAATTCATAATTCCTACATTTTTCCTGATTGTTTCCAAGTTGTGGGGAAATTTTAAATAAATTTGGTACTGGATGTGTACACTGATTTTAGTGTGATTCAAAATTATTTTGTATCCGTAAGTCTTGATTGCAGGGAAGGAGGGCAAAGAGGAGGGAAAGAATAATTTGATAATCTAGATATTTTAATGGACAATCATAGCAATGACAAGCATAGTACATTTACTACTACTACTACTACTACGTCTATTAGTATTTCTAATGTTAAAAATCCCAATACATTAATGAGTCACTTTTTCAATTAAAGATACTAAACTAATTTACATAAAACGAGGATGGTAACAGAGGCAGAAGAGAGATGTTGTTGGGCCATTTTCTTCCCCATGAAATCAATACCCAGGCCTGTATAGAAAAGTGTGTAGGAGAGGAGTATAAAAACAGATGTTCTGGCAAAATCTGCCTAACTTTCCAATAGGATTTATATTGGGCAGAACATGTACCTTCCCTTTGTGACGCCACTGCTGTGATCAATGGAAAGAATGCTGAGAGCCTGGTCATCTCTAAAACTAAAACATAAAGACACATCATGCACTTTGACCTGTACCTTTACTTGCATGGCCTGTATGAAAGAAAAAATACAAGGAAAAAAGTAAGTAAACTTGATGAAAAGATGGGAATTTTACAAGTCAATTAGAAACAATATCTTCTTTTTTTCAACAAAGTAGCTAAAATACCTTGCATTTACAATGAACCATTACCATGTGTCATTATGTGCTTCCTTAATAAAAGAATGAATTACTGCATTAGATTAATTTCTTCTATTATTACGTTTACTGAGGGTTAAAAATAAAGAATATACTGAGGATTACCAATGGCAATATATTTTATTCTATATATATTATGTAAACCCCCATACTGCTGTTTTAGTCAGTTTAGAATAAAGGAAAACCATAAACAACAATACATTTACTATCTTTATAATCTTTTAATACTGATGTTTAGTAATATGACTTGAACTTAATACTAATGAATGTTTGACAACACACACTTACCAATTTTTTTAAAGCCTTGTATCTGTTAACAAACAATATTCACAAGAAATGCAACAAACCAAGTGCTTTTGCTTTAACATGGAAAACTAACGTTACATGAAACTTTGTGCAGGTTACAGAAAGTTTGATTCTGCAATTATTTCTCGACCTTCTCTCCTTTTGGCCTTCTTGGGCACTTTAAAATGCCACGATTCAAAGTTAGAAGTTAAGGACTGAGGTCTACAATCGCATCTACTTTTCCCAAATATATTTTAACTAGTAGAAGATAAAGTTAAATACTTTTGTCCTATGGATTTCAAGCTCTTGCTAAACTTTGCTTGCTTTCCCTGGAGAGACCTACCAGACTGATAGACAGTTTCAGCCACCTGGCCAAAGTCAGCTCTTCCATGTAGCCTTTAGGCTAGACTGAATGTATAAATTTTATTCCTAGTTAGGCTTTTTTCTCTCTGCTACATCTGTGCTCTGGATTCCACCCCCCCCCCGCCAAAAAAAATTGCTTTTAAATGCTGGATATTTGTTTGCTGTATTTTTAAACTTTTTCTACTCTGACTGAAATTTATTTTTATCCTATAAAGTGTGATACCCATTTCTTAAAATAAATTAAATCCTCTACTTAAAAAAAATGGGAGTTACAAGTGCTTAATTCTGACTGAATTGTGCCCTAGGAGTGTCAAAGAGAAGGGACTGTGCACAATACAGTCGTATAAAAAGAAAAAGGAAATCTCCTGAGAATGAGTTGCTGTTATTAAGGGTCAAACTAGAGAGGATGTTAATGCAAGTTAAAAGGTAAAGGTAAAGGGACCCCTGATCAAACTGCGGGAGGCAGTGGAAGACAGGAGTGCCTGGTGTGCTATGGTCCATGGGGTCACGAAGAGTCGGACACGACTAAACGACTAAACAACAACAAAAGGACCCCTGACCATTAGGTCCAGTCGTGGCTGACTCTGGGGTTGCGGCGCTCATCTCGCTTTATTGGCCGAGGGAGCCGACGTACAGCTTCTGGGTCATGTGGCCAGCATGACTAAGCCGTTTCTTGCACTTTGATGTGCTTTTGAACTGCTAGGTTGGCAGGAGCAGGGACCGAGCAACGGGAGCTCACCCCGTCATGGGGATTCAAACCTCCGACCTTCTGATCGGCAAGTCCTAGGCTCTGTGGTTTAACCCACAGCGCCACTCACGTCCCTTTAATGCAACTTACATGTGCATTTAAAAAATGTAAATAGCAACCATGGAAGAGTCCACAGTATCACAACTGCAGCAGAAGGGAAGGGGTTTAACTCCTCTCACCATACCCTGACAACAACCCCGCCCCCATCCAAAAGCTGCTATTTACATTAAGAGAAAAGCTTTTAATGCAGGGGTCCCCAACCTGCGGCCCATGGGCCGGAAGTGGCCCATGGAGGCCGTTTAACTGGCCCCTGAACTGAGCTGCCCGCTTGGCGAGTCCCTGCGCGCTGCGCTAAACCGGCCTTGCGGCACAGGGACTCTCTTCCGCGGCTCTGGAAATTGCTTCTGTGCATGCCCAGATGCTGGAAATTGCATCTGCACAGGCGCAATTTTCGGTGTCTGGGCATGCACAAAAGTGTTTTATGGCACCGCGGACATGCGCAAACGCTGTGCGTTGTGCTGTGCCGGTCTGACCCAAGGAGGATCTCCGCAGGAGTGATCTGGCCCATGCCCGGTAAGCCTTGCCGACCCCTGCTTTAATGGCTTTCATTTTTATTCATATAGCTGGGAAGTGGAGGGATTTTAACTGAGATCACCTTTCCTCCTTCAATCCATGCCCATATTGGCACAGCTAAAGACACCACTTGTCTTTAAAATGTAGAGATTAACTGCATTCATTCATTCAATTAATGTCATGTCACTAATTTTGCTCTTTTATTATAATTCAAAACATTTATCTAAAGATGGTCATGGAAAAATGGTGTTGATAGTCCTGCAACATTAATTACATATATGTTTAACTGGAGCCATTAATATTAAGCAACAACAGTACACTTCACACAGGAACAAGTCAGAAAGAGGACAACAGTATAGCACTCACAGCTCTTACTAAATAGCAATACGTTGTGGGCTCTTTCTAATTTTTTTTATGTTCATTAAAAACTCTGAGCGTGAAATAAGTGAGATTCTCTCTCACACATTGCTTAGCTAACATTTTGGATCGGGGTCTGTTCATTTGGGGAGTAAGTAGTGGAGCCTACTACAGTTGTGCCTTGGAAGTTGAACGAAATCCGACTTCCAAAACGTTCAAAAACCAAATCATGCAGCCAATCAGAAGCTGCCGAAGCCCCGTGAGACGTTAGGGTTCCAAAAGAATATTTGCAAACTGGAACAATCACTTCCGGGTTTGCGGCGTTCGGGAGCCAAAACGTCCGAGTTCCAGAGTGTTCAACAACCAAGGTACGACTGTACTTGAAAACTGGATTATGAATGCCTCTGGATCTATTCTTCAGTGCATCTTTATTTCTTTAGCCTATAAAAGCTATACATTAATGTGTGAAACTGATAGCAGTGGGGGGGCACTGTATAAAACCACAATATTGGAGAAAATTTACAAAGCCATATTTGGAGCACAGAGATATTTGCTGCTTTTTAAAACTGTTCTGTCACATGTTAATTCTTTACAGTGTTATATACTGTAATAGGTGATTCGTCTTGTGAAATTTGTCAGGTGCTTCTTGCCTTAGGTAATTTGTTCGTCTCTGTCAGCTAATAACAACTTAGATAAATAAAGTTAATTGCTGTGAATTCTGAAGATAAAGCAGTGGTGGGAACCTACATCCCTCCAGATGTTATGAGACTCCAATTCCCATTAGCCTCAGACAGAATGGCCAATGCACATAGATGATGGGAGTAGTAGTCCAACAACATCTGGAGGTACACAGGTCCCCATGTCTGGAGTTTGAAAGTCCTTCCCCAGCCTGGAAATACCAAAGTTCCTTCTGCCCTAAAATCCTATCCTTTTACTGAATGAACAACAAACATTTTGAAAACATTATCAGGTCTCATGCACAAATTCACAAAGCCTGCAGTGAGACACAAATCCCACCAAATGAAGTAGGATTTACTTCTAAGTAGACATGCATAGGATCAGAATCAAAGTCTCTTCCTCATGTACCTATGTAGGTAAGATTACATAGGTAAAAGTTAAAGAGCAAACTCCTTATAAACTTTATAATCTTCATTTACTAGGATGCTTTAATACTGAAACTTAACACACTGTTTTCTATTTGAAGTTTCTGATTTGCACATCTGAAAGCTACTCGAAGCTGTGTAAGGGAATGGGGTCCATGATTCAAAAACAGTGTATTGAAATACGTGGAAAAATGAATCTGGGAAACTGTATTTGGAGGATAGAGGGACATTAAAGCATTTCTGCAAAATATTTAAATATGCTAAAGCTAGATAGCCTAAAAAGAGTGTAACATTTATAAGGGGTTTGTTCTTTCAATTTTTGTGCCAGTTATCAAACCCAGACACCCCACTTCTGATTCAGTTAAAACAGTCAATTCCTATTTTGGATTCTGCATGAAAATGTGTTGTGTGAATATTTTCTTTTGTTAGATCCCTGACCTAGTACATGTGGTTGTGCATAAAGTTATGGGCTGAGATCACATATACCATAACAAGTTAATATTTACTACTACCAGTTTTGTCAGAATTGGACACCTGTTTGGGAGGGATGAAAAGGTGCGTAGAGGCTAAATTCAGGTTGACTTTGCTCCCCCCCCCATGTCTGCTGCCACATTATGGTCATTTAGAGATCAGACTTCAATCTGCCTATTCCAAAAATGTACCATGACTCTCAGTATATAAATTTGGATTTAATTATATAAAGCCATTCAAATCACTTGTAGGATTCAAAATTCAAGATACATTTCTTCTTGTCTGCTCATGTCTGAGGAATATAAAGGAATATAAATGTATATATCCTGAAAATCTGAGTCTGCATTTCAAACATACTTTTCACATGCAACTCTTGTATGCAGAGTTATTGCCTTTGACGTGTATTTGACACTGAATAAATTGTGCGTCTATCTGCACATAATGATTTGATAATTTTAGCATCATCTGGATGCCAATTTGTATTCAATGTGAGTAGGCAAGTGTCAGAGACTGCCTCTAGGTCCCGGCTCACAAAGGACCAACGCTAGCCGGTAGAACGGTATAAAGTCTTTATTGAAGTATAGTTTCCATTTCCAAATCTTAGCGTGCGTCTCTACGTCTATTCCCTAGATCGGCGAAGTCCCATCTGAATCTCCGCCTCCTGTACACCAGTTCAAGACCCTAGCCTTGCTCCACCTTTTGCGTCTCTCCTTTCGCCTCTGGGTCCTACCACCCCCCGGGGTTCCTTCCTTCCTGGATGCCTCGGATGCGGACCCTTCGGATTCCTCCCCCTCCCTTCGGCGGGCTTTAGGACCTGGCTCCCTTTCCGGGCTGCTCATTGCGCCTCCCTCTGTTACATTTGAACTTGGCGCGCGCGCGCTGTCTCCGACCCTCCTCTCTACCGTTTCCTCGCTCTCCGACGCAGGCGTGGCTGCTGCCGGAGAGCTGCCTGTCGCTGGTGCCTGGAACTCCTCCCCCCTGCTGCTCTCTGGTGGCGTAGCTGGTCCGGATTTCCAGCTGCTGCTCTCCGGTGGGGTAGCTGGTCCGGATCTCCAGCTGCTGCTCTCTGAATCCCCTCTGGTCCCTCCTTCCTGAGGTGCCCCTCTTGGCAACCCCCCAGCTCTGCCCACGGGAGCCCCTTTCTGTGAATCCTCCGATTCGCTGGAGAGACTTAGGGACCTTGGTCGGCTATCGTCGCTAACTTCTCCCTCCGATTCCTCTCCATCCGTCCCTTCTGCTCCTGAACCCCTGACATCCATCCCCCCCTCGAAGCCCCCCCTTCCCCCCTCCCCTCCTTCCGGTGTGGGTTCTGGGTGCTCCGTCGTGGCGGGGGTGAGTGCCGGATACAGTTCTTCCCCCGTGTCGTACATCACATCGGGCAGGTCTGGCTCTTCCTCCGTGCGCTCGTCGACGTCGATCTCCTCTGCTTCCATCTCCCTGCCTTCGTGTTCAAATCCCACGTCCTCCCCCAACACGTCCATGTCCATCTCTCCCCCGTTCCCCTCTGAGGGTGATGCCTGCCAGGGACCCCCCAGCCACTTCCTGCGCCACTGCTCCTCTGGTTGAGTATCCCACCAATAGGAGCGGTCTGAGGCAGAACCCGAGGTTGAACCCTCCGGAGAGCGTATGTGTGGTGCCGTCTCCTCGTCCGAGTCGAACCCCTGGAACGTGCTGCCTGAAAGTGTGGGTGTGAAGAGCCAGTCGTCGAAATACTCGGCTGGCATGGGCCTGTGTGGGAAAATGGCATGGAACTCTTCCTTGAGAAGAGGCTCGTCCAAGGCATAGCCCGGCACCCAACTGTTGGCGCTGGCCGGGGTATCCTCTCTGGCAAGAAGGTATTCTACTCCCTCTTCCCCCCATCTCGAGTCTAAAATCTCTGTGGCTTCGTTGATGCGCTCCCCTCTTGGCGACCCCCCTTCCCTGGGTCCTTCTCTGGGCGGATCTGGTGCTGTGCCTGGCTCCTGAAATCTATGCGGTGCTTTGTAGGGCGTGAGCACCGATCTATGGAACACCGGATGCATTCTGGAACCCTCCGGAAGCGCTAACCGGAAGGCCACTGGATTGACCTGTGCCTGGACTTGGTAAGGCCCTAGCTGCTTATGCCCTAGCTTCTTCTTGGCCAACGATTTGGTCGGCACTGCTTGCGCTGCTAACCAGACCCAGTCTCCCACCTGTATGTCTTCCCCTACTCTCCTGTGTCTGTCAGCCTGCAGTTTGTATGCGTGCTTGGCCAGTTCCAACTGCCTCCTAAGCTGTTCGTGGACTTCCTGCAACTCTGACGCTAAGTCTTCCGCTGCCTGCGGCTCCCCCTCCCCCACTCTCTCTAAACCTGGGAAGGTTCTGGGATGCCTCCCGTTGTTGGCGAAGAACGGCGTCACCCCCGTCGACACGTGCTTCGTATTGTTGTAAGCGAACTCTGCGAGGGGCAGGTAGTCCACCCACGTGTTAGGCTGCTGATTGGCGTAGCATCTCAGGTACTGCTGCATGATGGCGTTAACCCTCTCCGCTTGTCCGTTGGTCTGCGGGTGTCTCGCCGACGCTAGATTGATCTTGACGTTCAGGATGCCCATCAACTTTTGCCAGAAGTTCGAGATGAACTGCCGCCCCCGGTCGGATAGAATAGATCGTGGCAGACCGTGGACCTTAAACACGTGGTCTATGAACAGCCTGGCGGTCTGTTCTGCCGTGGGCACCTTCGCACACGGGATGAAGTGTGCCATCTTGGTAAACATGTCCACCACCACAAGCACTGCCGTCTTTCCCCTCGAACTGGGCAGATCCGTGACAAAGTCCAGGGCCACCCGTTCCCACGGCTCAGACGGCGTCTGCAACGGTTCCAGCAATCCCGCCGGCGGTTTGTGCACTGACTTGGCTCTTTGGCAGGTGTCGCATCTCGAGACGTAATCCGCTACTTCCCCCCGCATCTTGGGCCACCAAAAGTCTCTGGTCACTAGTTCTACAGTCTTTTCTCTGCCAAAGTGCCCGGCAGTGGGGGCGTCGTGTAGCTGCTGCAGCACCCTCGCGCGGAGGTCATTCCCCGGCACGTAGAGTGCTCCCTTGCGGATGAGCAACCCGTCTCTGATCTGGAACTCGTCGTCCTTCACCGTGCCCTTGTGCACCTCCTCCATCTTGGCTTGCGCGAAGGGGTCCTCCTGCAACGCTCGACGTACGGCGTCCAGATCCACGGTCGCCGAAGCGCAAGCCCACGCTTCCGGTGCGAAAATGTGCTTGGCTGCCGACGGTGCCTCCTCCTCGAGGTATTGCGGCTTTCTGGACAAGGCATCCGCCATGATGTTGTTGTCACCCGGGATGTACTCTATCTTGAAGTCGAAGTCCGCGAAGAACTCTGCCCATCTAATGTGCCTCTGATTCAGGAACCTCGCCGTGCGCCAGTACTCTAGATTCTTGTGGTCCGTGCGGACCTGCACTGTGTGTCTGGCTCCGATAAGGAAGTGCCGCCACGCCTTGAACGCTGCATGGATGGCTAGCAACTCCCTGTCCCAGATGGTGTAATTCTGCTCCGACTTGCTGAGCTTCCTTGAGTAGAAGGCGCACGGCCTCCAGTCCCCCTGCTGGTCTTGTTGCAACAGTACAGCTCCCACGGCTCTGTCTGAGGCGTCTGTCTCCACCCTCATTGGTCTGCTGGGATTCACATGCAGCAGCTGCTCCTCGGACGCGAAGAGACGCTTGAGTTTCTGAAAGGACTGCTCCGCTTCCTCCGTCCAGAGAAACTTCTTCTTCTTGGAGCTGAGCGTGTCGGTGATGGCCGCCGTTTGCATAGCGAACCCCTTGATGAACTTGCGATAAAAGTTGGCAAAGCCGACAAACCGCTGGACTTCCTTCCGATTGCGCGGGCTTTTCCAGTCCAATATTGAGCGAACCTTGGCGCTGTCCATGGCGAGCCCCTTGTCCGACAGTTTATAGCCCAGGAAATCCACCTCCGTCACGTCGAACTGGCACTTCTCCAGCTTGGCGTACAGCCTGTGCTCCTTTAGTCTCTGCAGAACTTCCCTGACATCCCTCTCGTGCGCCTCTCGCGACTCAGAAAATATCAGGATGTCGTCCAGGAAGCATACGCACTTCTTGTAAAGGAGTCCCGCCAACACGTGATGCATAAAGGCTTGAAAACAGTGAGAGCCATTTTGTAATCCGAAGGGCATAACTCTGTATTCGTAGGTGCCCAGTGGTGTGAACATGGCCGTCTTCCACTCGTCGCCCTCCCGCACACGAATCAGGTTGTACGCGCCTCGCAGATCCAACTTGGTGAAAACGCGTCCTTTCCTTACCGTCGCGAGCAGGTCGTCTATTTTGGGCATGGGGAAGGACGAGGGCTTGGTTTTCGAGTTCAAAATTCGAAAGTCCACTACAAGCCTCTTCTGGGGCGTGTCTCGCTTCTTCACAAAGAATACTGGGCTGCCCCCTACAGCTTTCGACTCCCGGATGAACCCGCGCTTCAAATTGTGGTCTATGAACTCCCTAAGTTCCTGCAGTTCATCCTCAGACATGGAATACAGTTTCCCTGTTGGCAGCGTCGCCCCCGGCAGGAGATCAATCTTGCAGTCATAGGGTCTGTGGGGGGGTAGCTTGTCCGCTTCCTTCTCGCAGAACACCTCCAAAAATTCAGAATACTTGAGAGGTACTGCTTGCAGCGTGCCCAAATGTAACTGTGGGTCATCCTCCTCCCCTTCTGGTCTAGGCAGAATGCAGTGTTCCGCACAGTAGGAGGAGCCAAAAGTCAGTTGGCGTTGGTACCATGCCAATGCTGGGCTGTGCCTGTGTAGCCAACTCATTCCCAGAACTACTGGCGTGTCCGACAATTGGGTGACGTTGAAGCTGATTATTTCTCGGTGATTCCCAATTTGCATCACCATAGGTGGTGTCTGCTGTACCACCTGCCCCCCTAGCAGTTCCCTGCCATCCACTGTGACAACGTTCAGGGGCAGTGTGGCTGGCAGTAGCGCTATGTTGTGTTGTTGAAGGAATTCCAGTGCGATAAAGTCCGCATTACTGCCAGAGTCAATCGTAATCGGCACTTCTAAAGTGAGACCACTGGGCAGCTGGAGCGATGCGGTGAGCTGCACCACTGGTTTGGGCGGGAGGGGATCCGTGGGCTTCAAAATCTCTGGGGACTTCTTTACTGACTCGCCTGGCTGGCCCCCAGTGCTTCTGTTTCCAGCCAGACTCCTTCGTTTCCCTGCTGTGGTTCACTTTGCTGAGTTGCTCCCATTACTGTCATTGAAGCTGCAGTGTGCTTGTGGAGCCTCTGGGGACACTCTTTCGCCATGTGCTTCGGACTTTCACAGATGTAACACTTCCTGTTCCCTCTAGGCTGCTTTGTTTTGACTGCTCCCGGTGTTAAGGCTCTGGTGGCTGATTGAGCTCTAGCACCGCCGATCTCCATTGGCTCCTCCCCCCCTGCTTGCGGAGGCGTTGATTGCGCACGCGCGACATCCCTGGGCAAGAGGGAGGGCGCTCTGGCTGGTGTGCGTCCCCAACGCCCTTCTTCTCTGTCCCATGGGCGTTCCTCCAGCCTCACCCCCACTGCGAGCGATCTGTCCACCACTTCCTGGGTGCTTTTGGGTCTCTCCCCCCGCGCTATCTCATCCTTGATTTGGGGGTTCAATCCTTCCCAATAAAGATCTCTAACGGGGGGGGAATCCTTGTCCCACCCCAAGGCATTGACCAATGCAAAAAAGCGGGAGTGATACTGCCTCACGCTGGCTTTCCCTTGTCTCAGCCCAAATATGTCCTTACGGGCAATGTCAATGTCTATTTTCGATAGAAAGCAAGAATCCATCGCTTTAATGAATGCAGCTGAACTCTGGAGCGCTGGGTCCATATCTCTCCACAGATTGCGCAGACATGCTTTCGCGTCTCCATGCAAATGAGACAAGATAAACCCCACTTTTTCCTGCTCATCTCTAAACTCTTTTTCCAGCAGTTTCAGCGCAAACTGCACGTCTGCTCGGAAATTGGGGTACTGCTGTAAATTCCCATCGAAGTGAGATACAATGCTGCCTCCTCTCCTCCCCAACCCGATCCCCTCGGATCTGGACCCCGTTTGTGCCTGCTTAGTAAGCACGTCCAACCTGGCTTGGAGATCTCGGCATGCAGCAGCCGCTTCATCCTCTCTTTTCCTGGAGGCGAGTATCTCTGCGCTGAGCTGCGTTACCGCTTCTTGCAGGGAAGCAATTTGCTCTTCAGTAGACATGTCGCTTGACTCTTGTGAGCTCCCAAGGCACCAGTCCTCTTTCCTCCCTGCTTCGCTCCCCACACGCCGCTTGAGTCAAAGAGCACTGATGAAAACTTTGTGAGATGGGACTTACTGTCAGAGACTGCCTCTAGGTCCCGGCTCACAAAGGACCAACGCTAGCCGGTAGAACGGTATAAAGTCTTTATTGAAGTATAGTTTCCATTTCCAAATCTTAGCGTGCGTCTCTACGTCTATTCCCTAGATCGGCGAAGTCCCATCTGAATCTCCGCCTCCTGTACACCAGTTCAAGACCCTAGCCTTGCTCCACCTTTTGCGTCTCTCCTTTCGCCTCTGGGTCCTACCACCCCCCGGGGTTCCTTCCTTCCTGGATGCCTCGGATGCGGACCCTTCGGATTCCTCCCCCTCCCTTCGGCGGGCTTTAGGACCTGGCTCCCTTTCCGGGCTGCTCATTGCGCCTCCCTCTGGTACATTTGAACTTGGCGCGCGCGCGCTGTCTCCGACCCTCCTCTCTACCGTTTCCTCGCTCTCCGACGCAGGCGTGGCTGCTGCCGGAGAGCTGCCTGTCGCTGGTGCCTGGAACTCCTCCCCCCTGCTGCTCTCTGGTGGCGTAGCTGGTCCGGATTTCCAGCTGCTGCTCTCCGGTGGGGTAGCTGGTCCGGATCTCCAGCTGCTGCTCTCTGAATCCCCTCTGGTCCCTCCTTCCTGAGGTGCCCCTCTTGGCAACCCCCCAGCTCTGCCCACGGGAGCCCCTTTCTGTGAATCCTCCGATTCGCTGGAGAGACTTAGGGACCTTGGTCGGCTATCGTCGCTAACTTCTCCCTCCGATTCCTCTCCATCCGTCCCTTCTGCTCCTGAACCCCTGACAGCAAGTTTTTCATGGGGCTGCTAAATATTATTAGGATGCAACAACAAGAAAAGTTGGATTATATGACTGAATCAATTATGCAAATTAAGCAAAGTTGGATTATTTTTCTTATTTTGTATAATGTAACACAGAAACACATTGGCACAACTGGCTAGCTTCTTCTTCTAACGAGACACACGACTACAGCTAGACCAGCTCGGCTGGTCAGAGCATGGTGCAGCTAATGTCAAGGTTACTGGTTTGATCCTTGCAAGGGACAGCTGTATATTCCTGCATGGAAGGGTTTGGACCAGAAGATCCTCAGCGATCCTTCCAACTCTAGAATTTGATGATTCTACATCTTGACCTACTGGTTATTAGGCCTCACTTGCCTATTACATTAATGTATAAGGACAATGCTTTTCTAAACAAAACCTGAGGGTTTAATTCTGTGATGAACAACAAATTTTGTATTTCCCCTGCATTTTGGAACTGTGATATGCATTCGCCCTGGGTTTGCACACTGGCTGTCAAACAAATGTTCTATATCCGTCATTTCTATACAGGCGACTCTCAACTTACGTTCCGGAGGTAGCATGTGAAGCCAAAATTGCATATTGTTAAAACACACTGGTTTCCAGGGTGGGTGGGATTGCCAAAGTATTGTTTCCCAAATGTTCGTCCACTTTCCACCCCTTTTATTTTTATTTTTATTTACCAAGCATGTAAAGCTGAATGCACACAAGTTGTGAGTTACCTGTATAGAGTTCTGCCTTGACTGTGGAACTAGAATATATTTCTGCTTTGCTCTTGAAGTGTAAGTGTTCACCCTGAGTTCTCTTAATTAAGGCTGGGGTATGTGAATCATGTGAATCACCCTATGAACAAACAGTATCTTAAGTTTGTTAGATGAAATAAATGAATATGTAAATACTGCATCATGTTTAGATAAATATAGATGTGATATAAACTGCAGTAAGAAATAATTACATCTGCATGCCTCCTTCATGAAAACACCTACACAAAGTTAAAAAATAACAGATTAATGGAGTGGCGTATCTGTTTCAGTAACCTATTGATAAGAATCTGTTATTTCACAGTACAGCCCAAGTAACCCATCTTTCTCAGACTAAATGTTCACTAACTTACCATTCCCCTCCGAGCAATCTGCTGCCATATTATCAGGAAAAAAGTTAAAAAAACTTGCTCAGCTTTAAATAAATTCAATTTGACAAAGGTTAACAAAATAGTTGCATTTTTTTTTTAAAAAAGTAGCATTCAGCTGTAAATCTGTAATATTTATGTTTTGTATCTTCTGCATACAATAGTCAAGTTGGTATAACATATTTCAACAGATACATATATTATGTATTACACACCATATGTACAATTTTAATTTTCATAATGCACTCTAATTTCCCAGCTAACCATCTTTAGCCAGTGAGCACAACACGGAGTTTGATTAACATAGGAAAAGTGAATTATACATTTTTGGCCATTCTTTTGGGATATTATCAAGAATAATAAAGGCTGAAAAGCTGGTTATTTTATGGCATTTTGGAGGGTGCCTTACCTTTGAGACTTCTTTGTGAAGTTGATGTTTAGGCACCACTCAAAAGTGGACATTTCCCATGGCTCAGTCAATAGGAAACAGCCAGTATTAACCCCCTTCTTCAAAAACCTGGGGCAGAGGCAGGGGCGTAGGAAGTGGGGCGGGGGGCAGACCGCCCTGGGTGCCCTCACTGAGGGGGGTGACATTCCGCGTGCCGCCCACCTGCGACTCCCAAGCCTTCCCCCGTTCCCCCTTCATTTTGACAGCTTGGGGGAGGCTTGGGAGTCGCTGGCGGGCATCGTGCCAAATGTCCACCAGGGGCAGCTCGCTCCGCCCCCGGCTGCAGGGCACACGCACCACTCTGAGAATCTGAGTGGCTATCCCATGCCGGGGAGGGCACCCTCCGTGCCACGCCCTCCTCGGGAGCTCGCCCGCTCTTGGTAGCGAGGGCATATGCTCCACCGCTGGGTAGAGGCTACCCCTTATTACAAACATTTTCTTCCAAAGCAGGATAATGATGAAGTCTGGTCAATCCTACAGCTTTGTATGCTTGGTATCGATGCTGCTCTTTCTCTTCTTCTCCTCTGCCACCCTTAAGATTCTAAAGCCTGAGCATGTGCAGTCATGGAAGCTCATTAGGCTTCTCAATCTCAGGTGCTGATTCCAACACTTTCTCTAGTCTGCCTATTCCAAAAGCCCCTTTAAGCAGTGGCGGAGCTTCATGCTCTTCCTCTGCCAGTGCTTTTAAGGGCTCCATTGTTTTTCCTGCTCCCCCTAGATTCTTGCTAGCCAAAGCAGAGATTTT
The DNA here is from genome assembly GCF_964270895.1 of Podarcis filfolensis. NCBI lineage: Eukaryota > Metazoa > Chordata > Lepidosauria > Squamata > Lacertidae > Podarcis > Podarcis filfolensis. Next base: position 95,761,793 of record NC_139604.1, read on the forward strand.
TTCTCTTGCCTGCTGCCTTTTCTGTTTCCTTGCCTGACCCAGGAGTTTCAATGCCCCTCAGTTCTACCTCTTTGGCATTGCCCACCAAGGCTGAGAACAGTGTCTCCTGCTTCTGTCCTGCCTACCATCTTCCTAACTTTCTCTCTCTCTCTGTAACTGTGTTTTTAAGAACAATTTTGGCTTCCTACCTTTGTGTGCTATGACTGTTTTAGAAGCCACCTTCTGGTCCTCCTTGCCCAGTGATACATGACTGATGCCTAGTCTGCAACATCAGCCCAGAGAGGAAGAAGCCTAGTATGCCTTCCTAAGCAATGCTTAACCCAGGCATAGGCAAAATTGGCCCTCTAGATGTTTTGGGACTACAATTCCCATCATCCCTTACCACTGGTCCTGTTAGCTAGGGATCATGGGAGTTGTAGTCCCAAAACATCTGGAGGGCCGAGTTTGCCTGTGCCTGGCTTAACCCATCCAGCCTTTCCAATTCCTCTTATGCCTTTGGGTTTGCTCTTTCATGTGTGCATGCTAGTTTAGTCATGGATAGACTCCATTAGCTCATCTTCTCAACTAAAGAAGTGTATATTGTTGTCAAGCTATTCCCACTGCCATAACAAGTATTGTTGCTAAGCTATTCCCTACTGAAGTATTAATAATGTGTAGAATTTGATTCTCTTTGTGTTTGCAAGAAACAACATCTCAATTTTTAAGACCCATGTGAGTGTAAGTTACATCTGCCGAGATGTACTATTGCCAGTATCTTAAAGATCTTAATTCACAGGACTCCTAGAACATTTATATGTGAAACACATTGCCTGCCAAGGCAATTTGCTAACATAGGAGAAAGCAGTCTTTCAAAGGTCCCAAGCTATTATTGTCTGCATAAGTCAATTCTGAATGTGCCCCCCAAAACAAAGTGGATGATTACTTTCAATGGGAAAAAGACAGGGGACAAACAACAACCAGACTGACAGAACTTCTTAAAGGGAGGAAGATTTAGTTCCAGTAATAATTGTCCCTAATCTTGGCTTTCAGGATTCTTTTTGAAAATCTGCCCCTGATTGGTTGCGAAATTGACATAGAAATGATGCCTATGCTCAACAAGAAAAAAATAGGATTGTTTCATCTTGCATTTCAGTTGATAATGGTCTCAAATCCCAAATTTTTAAGCAGTTATGTTAAAACTCCTGTCCAGGGATAGTTTTTCCAATCAAAACTTGAATACTAAGGGACAGACATACTGAAAGCAACAAACATATCATGACTGCTTTTTCCATTGCACAAAGATACTTCAATACTGTTACAGTGAAGTAATTACACAATTAAAGAAAATCTGGTCATTCATATATATATATAGTTGTTGACAAGAAAGGTTTAACAACAGGAAACTGGTTTAATAGCAGAAAGCCAAATTTAAAAATATTATTATTTATAATAAATTTCATTTAACGACCAACCACAGGTACTTGGCACTTAATTACACTTGGTTTTCTGTGGTGCAATATCTGGTTAAAATACTTAAAAAATAATTTTCAACAAGACAGCATTGGGTGCTTGAAAAAGTACCAGATACATGTCAGGTTATAATGTATAAAATCATTTAGCACGTATGTTTCAGAGACTAAGAAGACTAGAACAGCTGAAAATGTCCTTCAGGTATGGAATAAGAATGGGTCAGTTGTGGATAAGGCAGTAATTATTTGTGCTCATACCGTGCAATAGATTTGCACAATTATACATCCTCCATATGTACACCCCCCCCACCCCTATGTGATAAATCTACATAAGGACAGCTCCTCCTAAAGACATATCAGCTCCACTGTTATGATCCACATCCAGTCTTTGGGAGACAAATGGATAGTTGGGTCTCACCTGAATGGTGAATTTTCGTGCCCCTCACTGAGTCAATGCATTTTAAAAAAATGAATCCACACACATTGATTCAGCAGAGGGACAGTGGAAATGAGGAATGCGCCACAAATCTCAGTGTGTTCAGCTGTACATATGCATTAAAGTGATTTAATTTATAACACTATTTCTAACACTGACAAATGCTAAAAACATTTGTTTTGCGTTTTCAGATAATTAATTTGATACCATGCCCTTTTGTTTAGACCTTCCCTGCTCCTCTGCTGAAATGCAATACAATCCTCTTCCAAAAAAATACCCATGATCATCTTAGAAAGAGTGGACTTTCTCAGATGTAGCCTCAGACATTTTAGCATCCCCAGTTCTTCCCATACAGATATTCTTATACAGGTTTTTTTAGTGACATTTTGGGCTATGTGTAGATCGAGCAGATATATCTTAACAATTTTGATATCCCCACGATGTATTATGTTTTAGGTAATATTATTTTACTACAGTGAAAAGCAAACTGTCTGCTGTATCAATAGGAGATGAAAACTCAATATCAGTACAATAGAAATATTGCAGACCAACTGGGTGGAAAGGGAAGGAGCTAAAGTAAAAAGAAGTACTTCAGATCCATTTCTGGTAAACTTTCACCCCATCATGTGGGTGCATCAAGGGGAAAAAGCTTTTAGTCAGAAAATTTACATGACAATATATGGTAAATACAACCGATCTTCATATTAAGAAGCAACTACTTCTAAACATATCGGCAAAGAAATGCAGTTTGCTACAGTCTGTGTCATTGCTACAAAGTACAAATAATTTAGCAGATACACTTGGACCAATCTAAATACTTTCTGACTTACTTTTGACATCTTACTCTTGCTGTCTCCTGTCAAAAATGCCAAGTTGTTGATTTCATTCTGAATAACAAAATTTTGTTCTTCTCGTTTGAAATTCTGAAATAAATATAATACCAAAATGCAGTTTACATAAATGCTAAGAAACAGGTCGGTGACATTTATAAATATGCATAACATTTCTAAATATGTGTATTATAAGAATAAAAAAATGAATCTTTGTCATACATGTGATTTACACCAGAGAATGAAGACTTCAGCTACCATTCGGAAAAGTTCATCAGAATCTGCATCTGGTTTCTTAAGCCAGTTTGATCTAAACAAAAAAACCAAAATACATTTATTAGACTACAGTATTATTTCAACATGTTCTATACTGAACATTACCGGTCCTACTACTCCCCTTTCAATTGCTTCTTCCTGCACTTTGTTTCTGAAAAGTATGATAGCAGCACCATACTGCAGTGTGAAACTGTGTGTTTCTGGGTGTTGGAAAGATGCTTACTACTCCCTTTTATTGATGGGCTAATACATAAAGAGGCATCTCTACTCAGCAGTCTCATTGGGCAATATCCAAGTAAACAGCACCACTAGCCTAACTAAGTTCTCTGCAACTGAACTTCCTCCCCCCAGATGCCCACCACAAATATATTCTGGGAGTTCACCCAACCCTCCAGAGAAGGTTCAGAGAGCAAGTGATGGACACACTGGGAGCGTGAGAGAAAGTTTCGTTGTGCAGCCAAAGTGCTTGAGTGAGCAGAACTGTTTAACTGGCTATTGCCCACTCAGTTCTATGGCACATACCTCCAAGCATATGTGTAGAGCAGGTGTGGGGAACTGCTGGAATTCCTGGCATTGCTGAATTACAACTCCCATCAACCCTAGCAAGCATGGGCAATGGCCAGGGATGATGAGAGGTGTAATTCAGCATCATCTGGAGGTTGCACAGCCTGTGGAGTATTGCAGCCTTTGCAAACCTATACACATTAACTCCAAAGTAAGTTCAATTCAACCAATAGGATTTATTTATGACATGTATCACAATTCAAAGTATAGGCAATCCTTTTGGTGTGGGGGTTATGTTCCGGACACCAACATGTGTCGGTGGAGCGTGTGTAAGCCCAGTCTGCCCCTGTTCTGGCCCTTTTTGTGACGTCTTAATGGCATTTTGGGGCTACTTCCAGGTTCAGCGCTGTCTGCATGATCTAAATCAGTCATTGCCTGTATTCAATTTTCATAAAACCACTACCCTATCTGATACAACTAGATTTACTTTGTAGCAAGAACATGTGTAGATTTCTTTGTAACAGAACTGATAGTAACTCCTGTGGCCACCTTAATGATTTGCACATTCATTTTGGTATCATCTTCCAGGGCACACAGCCCACTTTATAAGATGAATAAAGTGGTCTAGAATGTTTCTTCCCCTGGAATTATACACTGTCTCTAAAACAGATATGGCTTAAGAAAAAGTTTGTGCTGTATTTAAATATGTATGTGTGTTTGTTGATGATGAATTGTCGAAACTGCCACGCAGCATTTGGATTCAAGCTTTCAAGTCAGAAAATGATTTTATACTTTAATGGGCACTGCTGATTCTTCCATTTACATACCTTTAGACATTCATAAGAATTTTACAACACTAAAATATTCTGAATTGTAAAAATGTTACAAGTAAGCTGTATCAGGAAGCAGAGAGCAGACACGACTTAATTAAACTCTGTGGCTGTGTCATTTTTATACTCTCATTTATCTTTAACATTTTTAATTCTTGTTTTTATTCTGGTACTTCACAGAATTAAAGTTAATGTTAGGGCAATCGTTCACATGTTCTTTTCCCTGCCTAACCTAAATTTAGTGAAGCTTGAGGTCAGAAACATTCACTTTGTTCTATTCCTTATTGATTTTTTCAAGAAAGCAGTCTCTTCTTCCTTGTGTCAGGTGTCAAAGCTATCAAACTTTCCACTTGCTGGCATTAGTTAACACTGTTTGCTGATCCATGAAATGACCTTGAATTGTATGGCCTAGATAGGAACTACTGCCTTTCAGCTGGGTCTAGGGGGACCCTTTTATTTTGTAAAAGAGAAAAGATTTATACGATCTGAAGAGAAACCAGATTACCTTTGGGGCACAAGTTATGCGTAAACAAAACCACATATATTAAAGACACTACAGTCTGCTCTGTGCCTAACTTTTCTGAAGGAAACACCAACCCTGATTAAGTGCCAAGACCCCTAGAATCTCACACCACACAGCAGAGCTTGGTTGGGGTGGTCCATAACAAAATTTAGGGCAGGAGCGGAAGAGCAGTTTTGGCTTTACTATCTATTTGAATGGACTGTTGCTGTTTTAAACTAAACTAACCGTTTAGGTAGTTTTCCATTTTTAGTTTTATATTGTTTTATTGTTAGCAAAATTAGGAACATAAATTTTATGTTGAGGCGCAGGATATAAATACAAAAATCCATTTAATCCCCTTTAGTTACGTATGCTCCTACCTGTTGTTGTCCACATAGCGGATCAACATAGGATAAAAAGCATAAAGGTCGCGGCAAAGAACTGCAAATTCATCTAGAATGAGGAGTTCTGCTTCTTGGGTATCCGTTTTACTGTCTGCTTTCAGTTGTTCCTCCTCCATCACTATCTTTATGGCTTTCTTCTTTAGTTTCTCCAGTGTTGGGATAAAATGACTTTTCAACAGATCCGGCCTGGCCTTGCTAATGATTGGCTGAGCATACACTATATACAAAACACATTTCTATAAATATACATTTAAACATATTTTGTTACTTGGTAAAAAGTAACAAATGCATTCATTCTAGCTTAGCTTCATAATAGCACTGTGACTGTAGACGTCAGTACAATGCAACAACAAACCATGTTTTCCTGTAATTTGCACGGGCTGACTTAAATCTCGGGCTCGTGTGCTCCCCACTCCTCTGGGGAGGAAATGTAACTTGTCTCTGTATAGGAATGACCTGAAATTTTGGATGCACCCAGAACTCACCAATTGGTAGTTTGTACTGATAATGGTTTGATATCCTGGCATACTAACAAACTGGTTTGAACAAAACACAGTTTGGTGAGTTTGGATGCAACAGCAAATCATTGTTTGTTTCTAATGAGACACAGAAGATTGAAATCCCTTATCCTTGCATGTGATAGTGAGGGATTGTACAAGACCAGGCTCATGCTACTTGTGAACATAACTATAAACCATGGTTCACTGTTATATATGAACTGAGTCTAAAGTCATATCTGCCTGATTATGTATTACCTGAAAGTATACAGGCAGAAATACTTCTATATTAGGTTACGCTTGATATCAAGAATTTGATGAATGTTCACATACACATATGAATGCTGACAATTCCAGCTGAGTTTGGGGAATGCCCAAAAATATTTTCCCTACTTATCAGCAAGTGTCAATTCTAACCATTATATTTTGATGAAATTCACCTGTGTATCTCTGTGTTTTTAGAAATCCAGACAATCTGTCTGGGATAATCAATAGTCACACCTGCAGGTTGACATTCACCAAATTTCAGGTATCACAACATATTGTAATATTGCATTTGATGGTTTAAGACAGGCATAGGCAAACTCAGCCCTCCAGATGTTTTGGGGCTACAACTCCCATCATCCCTGAGCACTGGTCCTGTTAGCTAGGGCTGATGGGAGTTGTAGACCCAAACATCTGGAGGGCTGAGTTTGCCTATGCCTGGTTTAAGATATGCTATAGACTGCTTAGAGATTTGTTTTGGCTATGTAAAACAGCACAGAATTTGCTTAAATAAATAAGCATAAGCATTATACCTGTTTAATAAATGTATAGGAATCCTGCCTCAAGAAAGGGAATTTATGTATCTGATCTTGGGTTCTTTCATTAAAAATGTTGTATATGTGAAACAGTGTACTCAAGCTATCAAGTGGCTTAACCAAGCCACATGTAAGTAACCAATTGGGCTGTTGGATATTTAAATGCAGTCAAACCAACAATTCATGATTTGCTAGATAGTCACATGATAGGGGCTGAGGCTCACAGAGTCTTCTTGCAAAATTTGCTAGAGAGAACTCTGCAAGAACACTCCCATTGTGCCCTGACAGGAAGAGGGAGTAGCTATATATCCTCCCTGCCTGGGCACACTCTTTTCTGCTCTTCTCCACCATGCCAGCAACATACAACATCTGCATTTCTGAGCGCCAGGCTCTGACTGCATCAACTTGTTCATTCTTCTTAAGATGGTTCTATGAGTTTTCTTTTTGGAGAACCCACAAAATGTAAAATAAAAAATGGTAACACCACAACTAAACTAAGCCTTTGTCTCAGTGAAAGATGAAAATATTTTCCTGACTGCCGTGGACCACATCTGATGCAATCAAATGAAAACCATGAGAAATCTTCATATATGTATCCATCCATTTTGTAGCTTTAAAAACAGGACAGGTCTGTGCCATAAGAGTTTTCAGGGAGACTTACATGCACTTAATTAATGGATAGTATTTTCTCCTAGCTCTACAGATATTAAAAATTATTTCCAAACACATAATGATACCAGGTACTTGTTCAGGAATGCAGGACCCCCAATTTTTGAACCAAGCATATATTATTTAGATTTTACTGAGATTTTAACATTTAACTAATTTAATAAAAGACATTGATTCTAAAATGTAAATCTGACTGTGAGAGAAAGTTTTCATAAAAAAGCACAACTATTGGGGACTTAATGTTTTGTTGGTGTTGACAAATAAAACAGGTCTAGTAATCAGTTGTTTAAATGAAATTTGCCACGAGGTACCTGCTATTCGCTTCATCCAAGTTGCCTCATCTATCCCCAGGTTATTGTTGATGATCTTCAAAATGTTCCCCAGTATTATGCTGAGATGCTCAGAAGTTACCATTGTGCAGCAGGGGCCAGTACTTTCAGCATTTTCAGGCCCCCTTTCCCACCAGTATGATAGATAGTTGCATAACATGGGCAAGATCACCTCAATCACGTGTGGCATTTCAGTATATCTGGCTCCAGATTCTGCCAAGCTGTTTATTTCTTTCATTAAGCCATCCAAGTGAGGGATTTCTGGACACATTTCTTCTACGGTTTCAGGCATGCCTAAAACTTCATATTATGACACATAACAATAATTTTGGGGTGGTTAACATACTTAATGCTTAAAAGAGCTAAAGCACAATTTAAATCATTTTACTTCCACCGTAACTCTGACACATTCTGCATGGATACAAACATGATTCATTAGTTCCCTCTACTGTTCAACAGCAATGGTTTTGGGTTTTTGGTTTGGTTCCATGGTTTACATGGAGCTTTTTATTAATTCCATAACACTTTGCGCCTAGCTCTCACAATCAGATAATGTAGTAAACCTGTGTTTACAATGTGTACTACTTCTGATTAATGTGGAGTCACATGACTGAATGCTATGCCATTTAAAAAATCTACACAAAGCAGGATGTTGCGGCATAAATGATTGTGCTGCCACAATACTAAATGCCAGAAAAACAACAGCATGTTAGCAACTAAAGTACAGTTGAACAAAAGATGAGCATGTTCCTTTAAAGATGGCTTTATGTTTACTGCATTCTGTGAAAGTGGATTAAATAGGCATGAAGCAATTGAAAAAGGTTTTAAAGTTGTTATTATTTCATTTATGAATCACCAATTGTACCTTGAAGCAATATAATAAAAAACATATGAAACAATTGCAAATTAAAAACAATTAAAAACAAACAATTACACAAAACAGTTTAAAGCAATAACAGCACACACTCTAAAATCAATTCCATTCCAATAATGGAACCAACTGAACCTTTATTTCTATAAATGCAATGCATTTATCAGATACAACGGATAAATTATAAAGTATCAGATTGTCTTCTGCTACCCACTTAGGTTTTAAAATTTATGGTCATTGTACTTAGGATGGTGTGTGTGGCATCACCCTTTGACAATGTAATAAGCATTTTTCCCAACTTCGAAGCTGCAGGATGTGGGTGAGGCATATTGTGCCAACTATGGAATGATCACCCTGCCTTCCTAGCTCAAAGATTGTGAGGAAGATTGAGGGTCACTTGACTGCTGTGTTGTCCTGGTGCCCAGAGTGCCTGTCCACATCAGGATAAATCTGCAAGGCTTCCTTGAGTGCTGTTCTTCACCACTATCATGAACACTGCCACCCACCAGCAGCTGAGGCCAAGATACCCCTCATCTCTCTTTCCAGAGGAAATAAAGTTTGGGGACAGGGGGCTTCATCAACTGCTGTTGAGAAGCAAAGCTCTAAGCCTCTCTGCTTTGATCAGCTAAAGCCAGCATGCCCCTGCCTCTTTCCCATAGGAGGGCTTCTTCAGCCACTGCTTTGATTCAGGAAGTGGAGGAAAGGGAAGCAATTGGTCAACAATAATTTTTGGCTTGGATAACATTGATGGATAGTCACCCCCCCCATTCCAAATCAGGAACCAACACTAGCCATGGAGAAAGAGGGGCCTCAGAAAGTTTTCATTCACATTCATTATACTTTAGGTGTCATACAGATTGTATTCCTGCTGCGATTACAGCACCCCCTGCTCTGAAATACATTTACTCTGAAATGTTTTAGATTACAGAGGCATCACAAGATAACAAATGGCAGAGTCCAAATCTAGATTTTATCAGAATGATATTTCAGACCTTTCAAGATTTCATAAAGTAGAGAGCGAGCTTTTGCCATTCTATTAGCAAATTTCCTTGCATTCCAAATTGTTAACAATTTGATTCCCTTCAAAGCGCTTGTTCTTCCAAAGTTTTTGTTTTGGCGAATAATGGTGATCCAGGGCCACTTTAAACATTCAAAACCACTTTCATGAAATGTGCCCTTAGGTTTTCTATGGCTGGATTTTCATGGAGAGTGTAAAGTATGACAGAGACAACCAAACTTAATTTCCTGACCATTTGTATAATCGTGATTTTTCCCCCCCAGCCTCTGCAATCTTCAGAATTATGTCTGGGTGTTTGTGACTGTATTGGTGTAAACAATCTAAATAAGTTCATCGTTTGAATGCATGAAGAGTCAAGTATGAATATAGTATGTACAGATTAGTGTACATACATACATTAGTGTGGCTACCTAATTTCACAAATGCACTTAAATGGGCACAGAGATAAAATAGCATGGCGAACTGGCTAAATGCTTAGCATTTAACTAAGCTATAAACATATCCATTCCAAGACATTTCCACAATAATTTCAGTCAAACACTACTATCAATGGAGGTAAGTGGAAATATATGATGATAGTTCCAAATATAGTGCAATAAAGGTCTAAAAACAGACAATAAGGATGCAGTTTATTTCTCAGTCCAACTTTTTGTAGCAGAGTACTGTACTTACTAGCTCTCTCTCTTGCAGTTTTTGTGTTGAAGACAGACAGTGGATTGTAAAGATTGAGAGAAGGTTCAAGAAAGGCTACTGGAATGGCAGCTGCAAGAGACGCTAAGCACTCACCAAGAGCCGGACGTTGTCTGTAAACCAAAGAACACTATCAGTTCTTTCACAATACATCTGAAGTAAAAAACCAACCCCACAATATATTTGAAGTAACTATTTTCAAATCCAATTCACACATTACATTTATTTTATCAGTAGCAAGTTTTGGTTTGCAATGTTTTCTTAACAGTCCTTCCCTATCAAAAATGTTTCCAAATTTGATAGTCTAATTGGGTAGCAAGTATATTTAAATCTGGAAGGCAGTGTCATGTTTAACCACATCTTGTGGATAATCAAAAGTAACAGTCGAAGAAATTGTTTTCCTTGAGCAATAGATGAAGCCACACTCTCAGGGACCAAATTTCAAGTCATAATCTTAGTTGGCACAGGCAGGTTTCTGTACCTTACAGTATTCAATACTAGTAATAACCTTTTGGAATGAATAGATTGATTTATTTTGATCAAATTAATAAACCAATTGTATATTATTTGATTTGAAATCTGGCGGCAAGGGGAGGAAACTGGATTCCTTATTATGGATTGATATTTTGTTTGTACTGATTTCCACAGAAAATAGAAAAGGGTGTGAGATCAAGGGTGCAGGGCTGGTTTCAAGTTAATGGGTGCCCTTGGACGCAGTATCAATAGGTCCCATTGGCCCTTCCTTTCCTCCACAAAACTCTTTTATCCCCACCAATTATCACTAACCGGCTACTGCAAAAGGTGTGCACATTGAACATAGATTTAATCTATCATGAACAGTCACTACCTTTTTGAAACTCATTGCCACTGGACTTCCACATTATAATTTTATCCAAGATTTCATGTATCTGAAAAGTGGACTTGAGTCTATGATAACTTCTGTCATAACAAAATCGTTGGTCTTTAGTATGCCACAACAACACACTTTATTGTTTTAAAATAGTGATTAAAGAATTATTGGCCCAGAAATTCAGTACCAGAGCTGGATAGAGCTTAGTCTTTCCCCACACAAAAATCCCCTCCTAGTTAGTCAAAGCTTTCTACATTTCAGCAGTATAATTTTGATGATCACAATCTTACACTGTTGAGGGTCAGAAAATCTCAAATTGAGTAGTCCCTTGAAAATATTTTAATCGCTTGAGGAGAATGTCAGCCAATTTAACCAGAATGTGAAATCAACTCCGAATTAGGAAAAAAAACCTTACAGAAATATTTCCTTAACATCAGCAGTTAATGCAGAAGGTTATTTTTTAAAAAAGTTTTAACTGCGCTTATAAGTTGCTTTACAAAAAGTAAAATGTTCAGAACATCTAGGAAGGAACCTCATTAAGCAGTTAGATGCAGGGGAGAGAGATGATAATAATAATAGATGGCCTTGCAAATAATTATCTCATAATATGATCACTTTCATTGGGTGTGGGGCTTGTCAAACTGAGGAGGGGAAAGAGAAAACCTAAGCAGTTTAAAAAACCCTGAAACCTTTCTATCTCAGTCGCGGGGATTCGAACCGCCGACCTTCTGATAGGCAAGTCCTAGGCTCTGTGGTTTAACCCACAGCGCCACCTGCGTACCTTACCCAATGATTAAAGTGGGAATCAAAGGCCGTCACAAGGGGGAAATAACCCTGCTCTGAATCACACTGGGCGGGTGCAGAATCCAGGAGACCCTACATGGCAGCCCCTGCCATTTTCTCCTGGGGGAAGGAAACCAGCTGTGCCTCCTACTTGTCAAGAGGCCATTATAAAGCCAGCACTAGGGGTGCTTCCAAGGAGGAGGCGGATCTGGCCTCCAAAGAACGTACTGCAGCCATTGCTGCCGCTGCAGCAGAAGCAGCAGTGGACAATGCATTCTGTGGAGGTCAGATCTGCTGCCTCCTGAGGTGGCCGCTTCACCTTGTCTCATGGGTGGGCCAGCCCTGACTTACAGGCAGGCAATACTGGTACGTTTAAGGCTTTAGAGCATTTCCAAGCACATTTAACAGGCAGCCACGTGGGAGCTGAAGGCATGGCAGCACTTGTTTACACACCATGTTTGGTCCCAGCTCTTGGTAGGCCCTGCCGAGTGATTGGCAAGTGGCCTGTTCCCCACGTGGCCCACTCTTGGAGCCAGGCAAGCAAGGGTGGTCTACCATTGCATTCTCTTCCCTGACAGTCACCAATGTACTCAATATGTAGGAGGGAGTCCTGTGACCACCACAATTGTGTGAATTTCCACTTGCAAGCTAATACTAGCAAGCTGTTCTGCCTGTCTCATTTCAGCCACCATTTATTTTGTCTGGATTTGTATGCCCCCCGCTTCAGTTTTTCACAACTGATATTTAAAAAATTGCAGACACACTGGTGTTCTGAAAAACTCCAGAGCAACATTTCACTGAAACATTTCTGGCTTCCAGTGAGCCAGGAGTGGCTATCGAGCCAAAGGCTGCATTGACCCATGGACAACCTGGGATGGAGAGGAGCATGTAAAAGTGGGTGTGGCTGAAGTGTAAAAGGGGGCATGGTGAGAACTGCAGGCCTCAAGGCTGCCTTCTAGAAGCCTTTCCCAATACATTCTGAATACAAGAAGGGAGGTGGACACACCAACTACCTTTGGAGCAACCAAATTTCCTGCCTTCGAGCAGTAGGACAAACACAGTCCCACTAGGAAGTGTCCTAATGCCCAGTGGAGAATACAAGGTATTGTTTAGCTTGCTTGTAAGGAAATGCTTCAGCTACCAAAGATTACTGGTGTGCTTTATAGAGGCACAATCACTCTTAACTCAGCAATATGCTTAGAGCAACTTTTCATAGTGTATTCAGCTTTTTTTTTGTTAAGTACCTTTCAACATAAATGTTCTTTCCAGTTCCAAGAGAGTACAGGCTACAAAGAATTCTGTAGCATGATACTTGGACATCACCTACTGGGGGAAAGAAAAGAAAAGAAAACACTTATGTTCAGCTACGTCATATTTTAAAATTGAATGTTTTGACCTCTTTATACAGTTTACCCAAACAACAGCCAATTGTTGTATATAGTACTCTCCTAATGCTTTATTCAATTTTATATAATTTTCTAAATAAAATTGTGGTGGTGGACTCTCCTTCCTTTTTAAGCAAAGGTTGGATGGCCATCTGTCAGGGATGCTTTAGTTGAGATTTCTGAATTGCCAGCGCTTGAGGTCCTTTCCTATTCTACAATATGATTATACCAATGCAGCCATTTGGGCTGGATACAAAGGTCATATAATCAGAATTCTACTCACAGGAAAAGTGTTACTTTCCTCCCCTTACAGAAGGGGAAGGTGGTTTTCATTGATTTGCTCTTTTCCCTGCATCCCACTGAAAACTTGCCCCTTAGGATTAGGGGCTCGCTGGAACAGAAGGTTGTGGATGGGAAAGATAACTGATAAAAATTTCCTCCCTTCCTTCCATGAATGGAGGCCTGTGCTGGATCAAAGACTCTAGGATTCATGGAAGACATGCCATCCAATATGTTCCTGGACTTAACAAAATTCTAAAATTGGACTGCTGCCTTAATTAATCACAAGGCCCATCTCTCTCTCTCTCTCTCTCTCTCTCTCTCTCATCCCACACAGTCCCTATGAACCTGATGTAAAAGACTTTTGGATCAGTGGGAGTCTTTTAATTAACTTCAAACAGTCATGGCCCCTGTGAACCACAGAGAAGATAGGATATCAGTCTCCACCAATGCCTGGTGCATTTCAGCCCAGCATTGATGTAAGACCCTTTGCCTAGGAAAAGTACTTAATGAGGCTGACAACTTTTTCCTCTGTCTTTAGCAACTGAAGCTTCAACAGGCAAACTTCCCACCCTTCGCTGCATCCTATTCTGGGACAGGCTGCATCACTTGAATTTCTGCTGCAGGAGACCTCTCAGACAAGATGTGACAATCCTCCATAAATAAAATAGATGTACTGATGACTTAGAATGAAAATCTAGCAACATCCAGGAGGCTACTGTTCATTTATCCCTGAATGAAAAAAAATCAATGTAGTGGTACCTCAGGTTACATACGCTTCAGGTTACAGACTCCGCTAACCCAGAAATAGTACCTTGGGTTAAGAACTTTGCTTCAGGATGAGAACAGAAATCGTGTTCCAGTGGTGCGGTGGAAGCAGGAGGCCCCATTAGCTAAAGTGGTGCTTCCGGTTAAGAACAGTTTCAGGTTGAGAACGGACCTCCAGAACGAATTAAGTACTTAACCCGAGGTACCACTGTATTCATCACAAAGGGCTCAAAATTTATTAAAACATGAGGCTGGAAGCATATTAGCTGCCATACAGCTTCCATTGGATCTATGTATTAAAAATGAAAATATAATGCAGCTAATTTCAGATTTTGCCATAGCTCATAGCATATTAGAATAAATAAGACAGTAAGTTAAATGCACACTTCTAAAAGAGCAAACATGGTTTCAGCTTCAGTTGAGTGCAAAGCCTTGAACCATTTTGGAATGAGCAGGGGAATCCTCATTCATTCCTAGTTACAACTGAAACAATATCTGAAAATCAAAGATAAAACTGAGAAGACTTACATAGCAAATCGGTGCCAAAATGATGCTGAGCAACATGTTCAAAAATTGATGTTAGAACAGGCAACAATGCCACAGTTGTATAGTTGATATTCTGTGAGACCCCTTTAATTTGTGTACGGGAATGGGTAAATTTTCCAAGTTTAAGATTTTCTGATGTCTTCTCCAGATCTTCAGCTGCATTTTCAAAGAAGGCACGCAGTCCTGCTTTAACCAGCTCTGAACCTGATTTCATGACGGTTCTACAGGACAATTTATAGAATGTCACTTAGAAATCAAATGCCTATACTTTTCCATAGCAAATCTAGACTTCCTCAATTAATGTCTTTTCTTTGAGATATAGGTGTCTACATTGACCAGTCATATACCAGTATTTACATGGCTATTAAACAGTTCTTACTAAGCATGCTAAGAAACTACGTAGGAAATTATGGCGAGGAAGCTAATTCTGGTGCACTTACACCAAGTCCTAGAACGGTGAGATTATTTACCCTAGTGCTATGAAATGAGACTTACTTCTAGCAGGCTTCTGCACAGGGATACGAACATTACACATGTATCAAGAAAAGAGGCTTTCCTCTGCTTCTCAGTTATTGCTCAGTGTACATTTGCAGATTCTTTCTCAGACTAAGGTGCCACCTAGGGGTGCTGGTTGGGAAATAGAGGACGCACTCCTGCTTAGATTGCAATTGCTAAAAAGGATGGATTAGTAAAGCTGAAGTGAACTACTTTTAAAAACTGAATTTTTACAACCATATTTTTATTCATTTTCTACTTTTGCTTTTGAAATTTACCTCTATGGGAAATGAAAACAGCACTAAGTCTTAAGTTTTAATGATGAATTTTAAGTGTTGCAAAATTCACCACTTTTACACCTTGCTTTCAACTAAACCTCTTGACCATACAATCTACAGATGTCTACTCAGAAGTCTACTCAGAAGTAAGTCTCCTCAAATTCAGTGAGCATACTCGCCAATATGTATAGGATTACAGCCTAAATTGAACAGTATATGAGATATGTTAACTACATAGCTTTCAAGAAAAATGTTCTGCTGGGAAGTAAATAATTTGGTTCCAATAATTCATTTTTTTGGGGGAGGGGGGATATTTTTGAAAAAAAATCTTTGGGTGAAATAGTATTCACATATAAGACTGATAAAAGGAGTAAACTTACCTTGTGTCTAGTGTCTGAGCTAAGATGTGTAGGCAGCTAACCATTGTAGCAGCATCACTACCTATTCAAAATGAATGGGGAAATATGTTGCTCTTTTAAATTCTCTTTTTAAAAAGGTAAAATAAAAATTAATACATTTATGAAACCCACTTATGCTGGGAAAATCAAATATTCTTTTAACAAAAATTGGAATCTTTGTTACTTTTTCTTCTTACATCATCTAATTATCAGATTAATGGAAAGCATGTAGACTCTGCTTGCCTTTTATATATATTTTTCCCCATTCATAATTTACTTGGATTTCTTTGATTAGAGAACTGCCAATCAGAAAATATCTAGAGTGTTCAGGGGAACCAAAAATCCAAAAGATTAGAAGATGTGCAGAATGTGCATCTGTGCCTTGCAACTTTAAGGCACCTTTAAGGATCTGTGGTCTAATGCCTCAGTAGAAAGGAGCTGGATCTCACCCATGCTCCTTCTCAGCTCTGCGCTATGATTGTCTCAAAGAGAAGCTTTAGAAGTCTTTCTTCCTTGGCATTTCCCTTCTTCAGCCTCTTCTAATTGGCTCTCCCATATTTCCCTCCACTCCCTCCCTTCACACTTGTGAGTAAGGACCTCACTCATGAGTAGGACATAGTCTTAGCTCCTGGCTGAAAAAACATTTATGCAAAAAAATGTATCTGAGTTGAAGCCAAAAGGGTTTAGGTAACGGTGGGAGCTCCACCAAAGAAACTCACCACAACCACCACCACCACCCATAGCATCGCTCTGCAAATTATCAAGTTTCTGCACAGTTTGTGCAAGGATAGTATATTGTACTTAGCAAGATGCTACGATTGCTCCTCCACAACATACTAAAATTTCTCTTCCAGTAGTATCTAGTACTTTGCATGATATTATCATGCTCTTCTGCATTTGCTTAAATATATTATTGATAACACCGTAGTCAGAAAACAAAGCAGATGTATGTTGATACAGAAGCAGGAAATGGGACTCGTAAACAATTTTTACAGCATTGTCCCAGGGTATGACAGCAGGAGAGATTGAAAGGACACTACAAAGGGACAGTTCAGGGATACTTTATCTTAAAAAAAAATCAAAAAATCATTTTCATGATTACTAGCTAAAAAGCAGGCAACAATTTCTCATCAACCCAGAAATATCCCAGACAACTTGTGATGATAACTTAATGAAAATCTTTCTTAACTTACCAAAAAGTGAAATCCTATGTCTAACAAGAGCAGCAAGTTTGCAGAAAAGGCTAAAGCCGAAAAGAATGCAAAACAGCAGGAAAAATACAGAGGGGTTAAAGATTTGTTTAGATAATAAATTAATACAGTAGTGAGGAGCAACTGTGAGAATGGTAGATGTGAAACAAAGATACAAAGTATGTTTTGAATTAAACAGAAGCTGAGTTTGATAATAACTACATTTAGAAATTATTTTCTATACATCTAGGGGGAAAGTGAATACTATTCTAAAGATTTTTTTTTATTTTCTTTCGCAAATAAGCTCTTTGACCACTATATGTTATGTAACCAAATCATTCTGTAATGGTCGTTTCTTTTTGAAGGTACAAAATAAAAGAACTTAAGAATGTGAAAAAATAGAAAATTCAAATTAAAAAAAATATATTGATTACAAATAACAGTTATGTTAAAGCATTGCTACATAAGGTTATGGCACCGGGGGGGGGGGGGGGGAGACTTAAACTTTCTGCTTCATCAGTTCTACTTTTAGCAACCAAATAGTAAGCAAGACAAAATGAAGTTGAGAAGATAAAAGTCATCAGAAGATAATGGAAATAATTATTGGACTTACTTATGAGGGCTCTTTCTTGTCATGGAAAGGAGAACATCCTTTGATGGCTGACTCCTCCCATCCATTTCAAGAAGGCAGGACTTCCAGAGGCTTCTGGAATCTCTGCTGGGAGGAGGAAACCTCTCAGTTTTGGAGGCTTCCAACAGCTGAGGAACAAAAGATCATCTAACCAGAAATAAATGACTATTATTAAGTTCTAATACTGCAACTTTAGTTAACTCCACCAGGACAAGAGGTCATTTCAAGATTCTAGTGTGAAATAATGCAGGATGTCCTCCTTTTCATGACCAGAAAGAACCCTCAGGATAAGCAATGTTTTCCTAGGTCATGCAAGGATATCCTTCAAGCACCAGAACCCATCAAGAGGTGAGACCTAACTTCAATACCCTGCCCACTATCTGTGATAGGATTCTTTGCTCAAATTGTGCTTCAGTGAAGGTATCTATACAGAAGTAGGTGTACTGAGTGCCCATCCCGCAGCTACTCTTCAGATATGAGATGTGCCAAAATACCTCCTGGTGGCTTAAAAGGTAATTAGTACACTAATGTCATACAGTCTTTGAGGAAGAGAGGCACATATATCTTTATTTAGAGTATCACGCTACTCCAGGGAACAAGGAGTCCAAAGCCACATATTTAGAGTTGCTCTAGAAATCTTTCTGTCCCAAGAAGCTATGGAAGAAAATAAACAAGGAATCTTTACTTACTAATATTGTTCTCCATAAATACATATTGAGTATCCAACATGTATCCAACGTAAGCCCCCCCCCCCCCGAGTGGAATGGGTTAGGGGGGAAATAGGAGAGAACCAATTCCTGCATTCTGTGGGACAAATTACGTTAGGGAAACACAGAATCATAGAATTGTAGAGTTGGAAGGGTCCCTAAGGGTCATCAAGTCCAACCCACTGCAATGCAGGAATCTCAGCTAAAGCAAGATTTCATAAATCTTCTAAATAAAGACATCAGTGCCTGGGTTCCTGAAAGGCAAGAGCATACAGCTAAGACATCCTTCCTGCCACCAGATATCCTAACTGCCACCAGGAACTGGACTTTCAGAGTCAGGAGTTGGTCTGAGAGCATATGAATTGGCTTAAAGTATGGTTTTGTCAGCAATAAGAAGAGCCTGATGGAAGAATTATATGAAGAGAATATATGCACTGGAAGTAGACAAATTAAACAGACCATTTTCAAATTTTGCTTATTGTGAGCTTATTGTGTGAGTGTCTCGGCAGGTGTAGTATCAGATTATAGCCCCTGTGAAAGTTCTGCATTAAAAGTCTCAGTAAATGAGGGACATTAGTCTTATTGAAGGCCACCTTCTTTCTTTGACAACAGCTTAAGCACACTTCTAGCAGTTTTTATGTTTGATTGGATATCTTTTATGAGAAGCCACAATTATATTAATTATTGTATGAGCATTGTATGTTGTATGTATTGTATGTATCCTAGCCCATTTAAATTGTTAAATTTTCATGCAATGAGGCAAAACTAGGTATAAATAGTACATTGGACATTATGGGAATAGGTCCATCAACAATAATAGAAGCTGTTGATCTGATTTTGCGATTTTCTTAAGCTTCCAGAACCTTGGTCTGCTTAACAGAAAAAGGCAACAACGACCACCTTGGTACACAGTTCTTTCTTATACAAATTTCCAAAAGACTGGACATTAGGCTGAAGGATGAGTAGTTGGCGGTTCCCACATGTAGAAGAAATATTAAAGTTTCTCTCTCACTGGTAAAATACGGCATCAAATAGAATTTTGTCTTTACTGCTGCTTAGTTCTGGCTAGTAGCTATATTTTGCTATTAATACCTGATAGGTCAAAATTAGCTAGCTCAAAAAGGAACTCTATGATTGCAAAATGAGTTCTGACTCCTTATATTAACCTTCTGCTTCTCCTTATTTGGGAACAGATAATATAGGCTTTTAAACTTCATTTTAGTTAGTGCATCATTCAGGAAATCACCAAAAAGCTTAGCACCCCAAAATAGGGTGGGCTTTAGATTAGAAGCTAGCAATCTGCACTCAATTGATTAACAGAGCAATCCAAACTCCTGGTCCACCCTTCTGGGAAGGTGTCCCTCTGCCCAGTCCTGCCTGCCTTCTTCCTCCACTTGGGAGTTGACACAGCAGATGAGCATCCTTCCTAGGCAAAACAAGCAGCAGGCTATGGAAGCTAGTATGCCGCTCCAACAAACCCTGGATTAGACTGAGAAAAGGAGGTTACTTTAGTAGCTCTTGGTTGACACCAGCTTTCTGCAAAGAAAGGTGGTGACGTTCCAGTGCTCTGAGGTTTGTATTAATCAAGGACTCAATTTAAGAAGTACGCAGTTTAAAAATCTGTAGGAGAATGGCTGGATTAAGAAACCCAACATGATTCAGTCTCCCTCTTCCTGTGGGGCAGTTTAAGTGTGCCCTGGATTTCCCTCTTCAGTAAGATCTACACACCTGTCTGAGATGTCTTCCCCCAACCCTCCTGTAAAAATGAGCATGGTGGGTTCATCACAAGGACTACACTAACAGTAGGTAGACTGTACCCATAGGCAGAACAATTCTGTTTACAGTTATCTGTAACTGTCTCCATGGTATTGGATCTGAAGGGAAAGCACAATACATCAGTCTTCAAAGAGTGAAGCTGTCAATTCCTTTGATTTTCATTGTGCTTCATTCCTTATTTTTGTCAGACACCTTTTTCATTGCTTGGACTCTCTATACCCAGTGATGGAACCCAGGACAGAATGATTTGCCATCAATAATGGATGGCAGTAGTCAACACTGAAGATTTTACCCGCTGATCAGGGATGGTGAATCTGCGGCTCTACATATGTTGCTGGATATAACTACAGTCATCTCTATGGCCATCATGGTTGGGGCTGATGGGAGTTGCAGTCCAACAACATCCAGAGGGTCACATGTTTCCCATCTCTGCCCTAGATGCTGAGATGCTTTTAGACACAAGTGGAATAAATCAACCCTCCTGAATTGGATCCAGGCAGCTCCTGGAGGGATGCAGAATGTCAACTTGCTTTGTTTGTGGCTGACTACTCTATCACCTCTTCAGCAGTGAGTCCCAAAACAAACAAACATAACCCTAAGACTTTACTAACTAGCTAAAACTAGTTATGGAGAAGAGTCAAGAAAACAGCAACAACCCATACCTTGGAAAGTAATGGATACCATGCTACCTCTAGGTGAGGTTGGACAATATTTGAGAGGGCTCCCTCTCCCAACAGAGGTTCTGGAAGCCTTTGGAACCTCTGAATCTTTGAAGTAGATAGGAGGACTCACCCACAGAAGGATGTCCTCCTTCCATGAGCAAAAACCAAAACCATGAATAAACAACAACATAGGATTCTAAAAAATAAATAATACCAGGAAAGATTGGATAGTATTTTAATGGACTTACAAACAGAAAGTGAGAAACCAAAAGCAACATATCTGCATTTTAGAAAAATGTCTGATAAAGTTTCTATATATAATACTGAACATGAGCAATAAAATCAGTATATTGTGAATGAAAACACTTAGATATAATTTGAGAATTACA
The DNA here is from genome assembly GCF_964270895.1 of Podarcis filfolensis. Lineage (NCBI taxonomy): Eukaryota > Metazoa > Chordata > Lepidosauria > Squamata > Lacertidae > Podarcis > Podarcis filfolensis. The sequence continues at coordinate 95,783,034 of NC_139604.1, forward strand.
TCTAGATTAAAACGTCACTGAAAGTAAAACGTTTGGAAAAATCTTATTTAGTATCTTAAAAAAATCTATTTAGAAAACAAAAAAAAACAAACCTATCTCCCCCAGGAGAATAATTTGAAAGAAAGACAAGAGAATCAGTGAGAAAATCAATAATGTAGAGAAATAAATAAAAATGACAGAATTCTGAACCAGTAAGAAAGGGGCTTAAAAGGAGTTTTACTTCTTTTTGTGATTACATTTCTAACTAAATCTACACAAAAGATATGTATATAAAGTTATTCATGTTATTTTTCATATTATTGGTCGATTATAAGCATCATCAGAGTGTAAGGTGACTGTATGAAGAGGCACATGTGTGACCACTCAATGTAGACTAATATAATTAAAATACAAGTTTGGATTATTAAAAAAAACTGGCTAGAGTTATAAGGATATATGAAATAAATATTTTAAAGAGCCTAATACCGGTATTATATCATGATTTTTCCAGTGTCATAGACTGTATTTTTTCTTACTTACATACCTTGCTACCATTTCTTTTTCTTTATTTGAAGCATATCCACTACTGCTGAGTGGCTTAGTTGGGGAGGAGAGGAAATACAGGCAATGGTTGGTAAAATACTGGTCAACTAGTGGAAGCAGAACCTAGGGAATTCAGATAAAAAGTTTTAGAATTAACTTGTAAAAAGGATAAAGTTAACTTTTTTTAAAGTGAAGTTTACAGTTGAAAAATTTAACCAGTTAGCAATTCCTTTAACTTTTAACTTGTTAATTAACTAATTCCCATGACGGCATTCATTCTTTTTTCAGTCCATATCTTACTTTACACCCTTCCTTCATACCTCTCAACTTCCTGTTCCTTATCTACCCACCATCTTTCTCAGTGTTTAGTGAGGTTTTAATCCCAGACAAAATGAAAATTCTCTCTCAGAGAAATCAGACGGCAACCGGGGTGGTTCTTCAGTCTGAATGAATACAGTGGTACCTCAGGTTACATACGCTTCAGGTTACATACGCTTCAGGTTACAGACTCCACTAACCCAGAAATAGTGCTTCAGGTTAAGAACTTTGCTTCAGGACGAGAACAGAAATTGTGCTCTGGAGGCGCAGCGGCAGCGGGAGGCCCCATTAGCTAAAGTGGTGCTTCAGGTTAAGAACAGTTTCAGGTTAAGAATGGTCTTCCGGAATGAATTAAGTACTTAACCCGAGGTACCACTGTAAAACACAACCTATTTTGGACGAGGTTCCAGTCTCCTTGAAGAAGAAGGTGAGCTGCTTGAGGGTACTTGTGGATCCTACACTGTCATTGGAGGTACAAGTGTCCCTCCATCGCTGCTTTACTTAAACTTCCACCATTGTTTTAGACCACCACTATTCCCCTCTTCTCCTGCCAACCTAGCAGTTCGGAAGCACGTCAAAGTACAAGTAGATAAATAGGTACCGCTCCGGCGGGAAGGTAAACGGCGTTTCCGTGTGCTGCTCTGGTTGGCCAGAAGTGGCTTAGTCATGCTGGCCACATGACCCGGAAGCTGTCTACGGACAAACGCCGGCTCCCTCGGCCTATATAGTGAGATGAGCGCGCAACCCCAGAGTTGGTCACGACTGGACCTAATGGTCAGGGGTCCCTTTACCTTTACTTATTCCCCTCTTGGTGTCCCTCCCTTCTTGCTCCCATGCCATGACCACTGCCGTTGTATAACCTGCCTTCACTTTGCCCTCCAACCCTGCCTCAACATCATCTGAATCCAAGACTGTGATGAGGCACTACAAATCTTCCAATGCAGGCTGCATGATGGCAGCCCTACATCGAGAGAGAGAGAGAGAGAGAGAGAGAGAGAGAGAGAGAGAGAGAGAACCTTAAAGCACTAACCAATTTTCAATACCAATTTATTTGGGTTTCTTTACAAAATCTCAACATTAATACATATTATATTCTTCCATTACTGTGAAAGTTAAAGTAGTTCATTTGTTTTTTAATGTAACAACTCACTTTGGCAAAGAACTTAATTTCTTGGTCATGTGGTGATTTCTCAGTTTTTCCACTGGTGACAATAGCTTCTGGAGACAAACAATAAAATGGTAAATAACACTAGGCAAAAATATCAATTTACATCTTCCATGGGATTTTGAAATACATGAAGTCAAAATTTCAGAAGCACCAACCATATGATCTATATAGGAACAGAAGAGGCAACTATGTGCTCCTATTTAGTGATCATCTCCATTTAGGCAAACGTGATAAATAATAAAGCTGCTTAAGATCTTGTGGACACAGAAGATGAAGTGAGAAAGTCCATCTGTGTGTGCTCAACTCCTATTTTTGAAGCTTCCCCCCTACCCAAAATGAGTTTTTTTCCTTTTCTTTTTTTGAAATGGTTTTTCATTTAAGTGCTGCTTCATTTATGTGAAGCACAAATACCTTTTGGCATCATGTAATCACAGTGGGGGAATCACTGGAACAGGCAAGAACAAGGCAAGAGATATTTTTTAATGACAGATTTTGGGAGAGTATTAGAGTGCCTCTTTTTAGGGTGGGATATGGCCCATAAGTTACAGGTTTGGCAAAAGAACTATTGGATCACCTGAAGTGTAGGTTTAGAAGTGGGATGCTGGGGACAGTGGATTGGGTAAATCCTCTCACATGACCACAGGCCATCATCATCATCATCATCATCATCATCATCATATATTCTGCTGTTTTTATAATGTTTTAACCTTCGCTTAATTTTATACTTCTTACTGAATTTTGTTGTTTTAATGTTGTAAAGCACTCTGGAGTCAACTGATAAAGTATGGTATACAAATTTCAAAAATAAAAATTGCACTTGGGTGGCCATACTAACTCAAATGGAGAATCAGTAGCATGCCTAACTTCACCCTCCTGTTCTCCACACTATTCAACATTGCTTTGAAAGGAGCTTCTTAAATGTGAAGTTAAGGGTAAGCGAGCATCCATTTTTTCTTTCTTGAAAGACATGTGTGAACACAAAAGACCACAAAGCTCGTGTGTACATAATTCCCTTGAAGATGCTTGGCCAGCATCTTCACCCACCATCAAAGCTTCTCTCTTCCCTCCTGAGGCAGAAGATGGGGAAGTAGAGGCAAGCAGTTTAAAAAAGCTCCAAGCACCCTTGCCCCTCCTGGGAGCAGTATTATGTAGGTAAACTAGTACTGAGGACCCTTTCTTCTGTTGGAAAGAGCACAGGGTGATCTTTTCTCACTGGGGACTCTGCATTAACAGTTTGTGCGCTATTCCTTTGAGAAAAAAGCACCATGTGGGTGGGACTGGCATTTTCTGCATGACATTCACTCTGGACAAGGGATGTTTCCTCAAAGGGAAAACCACATTAAGGGTGCCTGTCATGGCCACCTCTCCTTTCCCCTTCTCTTGCCCAGATATGTGTGGTGTTTTGGGCTCAGGAAGACAGAGGCTGCTATGGATGCTCAATGTGCAAGGTCAAGCAGGCCTGCAAACACTTCTGCACAGCAAGTAAGGATCAAAGCCCTGCACAGTCCATGCCACTTCACAAGGAAATGACAACAATAGGGAATGTAACTGAATTAGGGTAAAATCTGCCTTTCTGATTAGTAGCCTACAGAAACTTACCCAAATGTGCAATGAATTCTTGAGCAGAGTCAACGTATTTGAGAATCTTCTTCAGAAATTTATAGGCAAACCTCTTTTCCATGGATGAAGCATCCATCTCCATGCCACTTAAGCCTCTAGTAAAAAGAAGCATGTTTGATTAATATTAATGACTTCAAGCTGAGCTACTTTATCATATTGTACATGTTACAGATAGGTAGCCGTGTTGGTCTGCCATAGTCAAAACAAATTTTTTTTTTCTTTCCAGTAGCACCTTAAAGACCAACTAAGTTAGTTCTTGGTATGAGCTTTCGTGTGCATGCACACTTCTTCAGATCTGAAGAAGTGTGCATGAAGAAGTATGCATGCACACGAAAGCTCATACCAAGAACTAACTTAGTTGGTCTTTAAGGTGCTACTGGAAAGAAGATATTGTACATGGTAATTTTGAAACATTATTTGAAATTGCCCATTTTTTAGGATTGCAGCTTCTAAGTGGGAAAAGGGGACCATTCATTTACCATAAATGTATTTTTGAGGGAGCCCTAAAATGTTGAACTGAAAATGTTGACCTGCATAGGCAAAGCTGAGAAATTGTCAATGCTCTGGGTGGATTGGCACATGGAGATAGACCTTGGTGAAATCTGCTGAAGCCAGGTAGTTATGCCTCCCCAAGGAAGATCAACGTTTCCATACAAAAAATTCAGTATGTTACAAACTTGTTCAAGAACTTCAAATCCAATATCACCTGCCAAGTGCCCCCTTTCTTTGGAACAATAAACACCTGAAAACCTCTGTTCTGAGGTTTGCTTGACTGCAGCTATCTGAAGAAGATGACCTATGGCCGCTTGCATCAATTCCTGTTTCTCTGGATTTCTGATTATCATGTGAAGTGACTTGGCAGAAGGGTTTGAAATTCTATCCAATATCCTTAACATAATTCTTCACCCAGTGAGGAAATTTGCTTGCTTCTCACCTGGTAGCAACATGAAGCAACCCGCATCCCCAATGGTGGCTATGGAGAATCAAAATTGATTTTGCTGCATTCCTCCTCTGGATGGTGTAACATCTGGGAATCCTGAACTAGGCTGCTGCTCTCTAGACTGAAATCTGAAATACTCCCGGGAAGGAAAACTGGGCCAAATATCAAGGTCTCTGCATCCAGATTATAAGGAATGACAAATTTGATATGGGTGGTGTCAGGGAACTGCCATCGGAGCTAGAGGTGGAGGCAAGGCTCCAAAGCAATGCTGGAGAAGGGCCCAGCAGGGGGAGAGGCAGCTCATCAGCTGGGGAAGGAAATCAGCGTGACACCAGGGAGAAAGGGGGGCAGATGGGGGAATCGGCGAGAGGGCTCCAGGACTCCTCGCCGGAGACCAGCGGGGAGAGCACGGGTCCTCCGCTGCCCACACCCACCCTGTGCAGAAGACTTCCGCGCAGGGAGAGTAGGCGGAGACTTGGCGTCAAAGAACTTCTATGCTGGAAGAGGTTCAAGAAACGCCCACTGACGGATTCTGCTAGCGACTGAAGCAGCCATGAAGTGAAGGGCTGTCCAGACAGAAAAGGTTTAACCAGGGAACCTAGCCAGGAGTGGCGGCAACTTACGCACGAGCAACCCCTATAACCATTACAGGTGGTATCATTAAAACAAATTTTGCTGTTTCATTACTGGAGTGCAGAAGGCATGACCTTCTTCTTACCTTTCAATATATAACTCAGAGCCTCTTCACCCAACACTTTCTTCCCAATGTATGGAGCTCAGACCAGATGTCAATTTGCATCTGTCTCTCAATGACAGAGCCATGGGATGCATCTAGCCACAATCTCACCAACAGGGAGGAACTGATCGACAGTACTGGGAACCTTGGGAGGAAGTAATCACACCCTCTTGGGTTTCATGATATGGAGGCAAGGGGAAGCTGAGTGTAGCTGGAGATGCACTCTGAACTAGAAGAAGGCCAATTTTGAAAAAGCTGAAAGAACTACTGGGAAAGGCCCCATGGTCAAAAATACTCAAAGCGAAGGGAATTCAAGATGGATGGGAGTTTCTTAAAGGTGAAATACTGAAGGCACAAATGCAGACAATTCCAACAAGTAAGAAAAGTGGGAGGCATCTAAAGAATATGGTATGGCTTCATAAGGAGCTTACAGATGAGCCGAGATTTAAGAAGGGCATGGAAGAAAGGTTAAACCATGAAGGAAGAGTATACATGGGTAGCCAACAAGGTCAAGTGGGCCAAAGCTCAAAATGAGCTCAGGATTTCAAGAGAGGTTAAAAATAATTGGGAAAAGGTTTATTTGGCTATGTTCAAAGCAAGAGAAATAAAACAAAAAACTAGGGCAACACGTTATTTACACAGTGATATACAACTTGCCTGGATATGACAATGCCATTCACTAGAAGAAATTTAAACAGTTCTTGTGCTTTCTCCCTATCCCGAGACTTTTCTTTGGCTGTCAAAGTGTCATAAGGTACTAATAAAGGATGGCTACCTCCACCTATGGTAAGATGAGAGAAGTGTTAATATTTACAGTAGGAATTGACAGACAAACTAAGGCTGTGATCGTCATTTTGTTTACTTAGAGGTACAGTAAGTCCCACTGAATTCCACTGATCTTACTCCCAAGTAAGTGGGATTGCAGCCTAAGGCTACTCTTATCATGTCATCTGTATTTTCAGATATTCCCCTACTGAATATCAGGTTTCACACAAAACATTTCAGTCTTACCTTTACTTTCCAATTCAGTTTTCTTCTTTTTAGCCCAAATGTTATGATAGTTTTCTGCTACCACTTCAACCATTCCCTGTATCACCACCAAATCAAGAAGGAATAATCCAAAATCAAAAGAAATAATACAATTTTTCAGAAATATATATTATAGTATTTAAATATATCATTTATAGTAAGTGTTAAGCAGGGAAGGAGGAATACCTATGAGGGCATCTGCCCAGGGAAAGGCTAGTTCCATCTTGTGTCTTCCAATGCTTTGTTACATAGATGGAGTCAGGGCAGATATTATCATAAAGGATGCCTTTTATGGCTCATGGTGCGGATCCTAGGGAAATGAGGACCTATTTATGTTGGATGTGGTTTGTTTGAAATGCCTTATGGTTATGATACTTTCTGTTCTGTGGCTAGAGCAGGTCTCCCCACGGTACTTTTGAACATAAGGACACTCTCTTGTTGGCCCTTGTTGCTCTTATTTAAGTATGAATAGGTGTTTTCCTACATTTTTGAATAGTCTTATACAAACCTGGATTTCTCTGGAGAGTACAACATTTGAAAGATCAAGTGGTGCTGGGTTGTATCCATTTCCCTATTATTAAAAGGAAGAATTAGAGGTTTTGTGGTTTTTTTGCATATTTAGATTCTTTACATGTCAATCTATATTGAATGAAGTTTAAGGATGCAAAATGCCTGATGCTAAGTGTTATTAAAAACTTAAATTAGGGTGAAATTCAGTTAGTACCATAGTACTCGTGGAAAGGCTTTTGATCCAGTGGAAGCATCGTTGAATGCAGCAGGAGAGCAGATTTTTGCCAATATCCTGCAGTCCCCTCCATCCCCTGAAAATCAGCTCCAAAGTGTTGGGAAATTCTCTAGAACAGGGTGGAAGGTGGCATGGAAGCCTGGAAGGAGCCATGTTTCTTCAGACCCTGACAAGCTAAATCCCTGCCACTAGGGTGAAAGAGAGGCTTGCTGGAGGGCCTATACAACTGCTGACACACAAGACCTATGAAGTGGAAAGGAGTATGATGAACTCAAATTTACATCCCTGCACCAGAAAGATGTGTCTTCGAGGAGCCATGTTCTACAGGTGTGAGTGCTAAGTCCACAGATTCCTGTGCAATATCATGGGGTCGGGCTGCATAGTGTAGATGACAGCGTACAGCTGTCACCCAACCTGTATGGGAGCAAGGCAGGAAGAAAGCTAGAGGTTCTGTCCTCCCACAGCAAGGTAAGAGCTATCTAGTTTGCATATTCCTCCCTGTGGAGCAAGTGGGAGGGAAAATAGCATTCTATTAAAAACTGTATTGTGTCGAAAAACTTTCCTCACAAATTAGGGCTGAGTCACCTGATCATTAGATATGAAAAAGTCACAATAAATTGGCAACTGGAACAATTTGCCATGGGGAATTGCTATTGCGAATGTTCCAACATGCTCTCCATCTCAGAGTGTGGCAAGCAATATTCTTAACACATTTCACAGGACTGGGTCACCACACCAATATTTCTACAAAGGTGTTTTTTTTAAAAAATAGCAAAACAGAAATAGCATTAGTTTGCAGAGAGAAAAATGAGCTCATATTTTTCTCTAGTCTTTTTTTATAAGAAAGTTCTGCCTTACTTGGCTGGACTGTGATATGCTACGGAGCTTTTCGCTTTCACGTTGTTGTACCATTGAATCGCCTTCTTTTATCCTTTCTAGGCTCCATCCCATTGCTAACATGGTTTTAAGAGATTCTCTGGCAGGCCATCGATAGATTTCCTTTTCCTTAAAAAAGATATATACAAATTTTGTAACATTTCACCTGGAATAAGTCTAAACTGGAGTATTGTACAAAGGTCTTCTCATTGTATACCATTTGGAAAGCTAAACTTAACATGATTTGGATTTAAATCTTGTCATATTTTAATGCTTATTAAAATGATGCACCTTGCAGCATCAGTGATATTCATGTATCAATGAAACATGCACACAAAATCTGTTGTTTCATTAAATAATGCAGTTTGTTTTTTTCCTTTATTACCTTTTCAGTCAGTGTTTTAAAAGGCCTCATTAAAGGATGTGTCTTCACATTTTCATCGAGTGAAGATGCATACTTCCACCCACTATTATTCTGAAACAGACACATAATTCACACAACACGTAATTAGCCAATCGAACAAATTATCTGGGATGGCCACTATAATAAATTGCTTTTTTAAAAAAAAAGAAAAAGGACTAAATGAAGTAGCTTAGAAAATGGCAAGAGGCAAGAACCAAAACTCCATGTTCAGATCCAAATAAGATACTGCCTGGTTTTCCATTTGTTAAATACAAAATGAAACTATCAGCACTGTGCTTTGGGTGAATATTTTAGCACAACTGCACATGTATCCCAGTTTTTGGGAGATAGCTCCATCCCCACCATACACAGAATGAAGAAACAGATCCACCACAAAAATGAAACGGAAAGAAAATCTCCACAAAATTATTGTCTAAATCATACCCCTGATAAGATTTGAGAAATATTCCCATGTGAACGGGAAGAACATAGACAAGTAGGATTTCTGAAATTATGTGCTTTGCTTGTTCAGACCCAGAGACCTCCCCCCTAAATAAATACATATATGACTCAAATTTTAGTTTTGGTTTTTGGCAGAATTTAGGCCACAACTTTATTGATTACAGAAAAGTGAGTGGTTGCATAGGCTCTGGTTCGACTAGCTCCCTACACCCTTGCAGGTAGCACTGACGCAGAGCTCTATCATAGGTCAGCCAAGGGTGAACACCTGAGGTAGGTGAAAAGCCTGGGAACAGACTCTGTTCACTCCCCAGATGCTCCCCTGGACTCAGGCATGGGCACAACCCCTCTCTCAGGGGTTACCCAAACCAAGTTGAGTCCCTGGATTCCTTTAACGGAATACCCTCCACATAGGGATCGTGAGACCGTTCTCCCATCCCTATCACATGAACCAGTGCCTATCCGCAACCTTACAAGTTGTGACGATTTGCTAGGCGGCAGGTAAAACCCAAATGGCAACAGCCAACCAGATAGGTGGGGGAAATTCCTGCCATGCCCCTGTCCCAGCGACAGACGACACACGTCGGCATAGCAAGGTCAATCGCAAAATGCCCTAAAAGTAGGGAGAAGTAGGCGGGTGTTCCGTTTGCACAAACTGAAAGAGAATCTCTGGGTCATGTGCAAGAGATTAAATAGGTCCCTCGAACTCTTTAGACTGCACCCCATTGGCCAGATTACACTCAGCAATGAGGGGCCCACCAATCGGGTGTTGTGGCTATCCAATAGACCCACCCACAATTCAAACTGCCAACATTCTGATCGGCAAGCCCAAGGGGCTCAAGTGGTTTAGACCACATCCCAACACATGTACTTCCAGTTCACATAGTATTATTATCTGTACATTTCCATGTGTATAAACAAGCTAAAATGTTATGATTTCCCACTACTAGTTAAAAGTTAAGGTATTGCTAAGGACACAGACTATTTCAGGCTGAGTCAATTTAGGAGGAAATTGCAAGAACCACAGCACTTTATTGCATTCAGAAGCTGCCAGAAGATCCCCAGGTATTTTGAGAGAAAAGAGAAGAGAAGAGAAGAGAAGAGAAGAGAAGAGAAGAGAAGAGAGAGAGAGAGAGAGAGAGAGAGAGAGAGAGAAGCATTACTAGACAGTGCTGCTCTGGTATAACAGTCTAGGTGTCTGAAAGGCAAATCTATCATGGAGATAAATTGGACAGATTTTTAACATTCAACTCTCATTGTCCTTCTTTGACAATTGTCAGATTTATAATAATCCATACCTTGTCACAGGCCCATTTGTCATGTGTATGTTCAGCGTACTTGTTGACAATATACTCCAACTTTTCAGGAAGTGTAAAACTGGAAACACAAAAGAGCAATATAATTTATAATTTGCTCCAGTTAGGCATATATGGATATGCCTATTTATATCAATTTCCATGAATAAATATTTAAAAAATTATCTGGATAATGATGACAGTGGTAAAAGGCCTAGATTACGTTGTTAACATATTCTCAAGAACCTATGCTTCCCCATCATGATTTGATGACTAGCCAACCAAATAATTGCAATGATGCACCTGGGTGACTTGTAATAAGGGGCTGGAGAAGCAAGGAGTCATTACAGCTTTATACTGTTGTATATGCCCCATTCTCTTTTACTCTCCCCTCACCTTTCCTCCATTTCCACTGGGCTGTTGGGAACAGGCTGCTCTTGCAAGAGGTCTGAACTGATTGCTTGCATTGGTCTTTCCCCACTCGCTCTTTCCATCACTTGATCCATTTCACATTCTACCCTTCAATCTTTTCCCTCCCAACCATACTTTTCTCCCTCCAGGCTTCATGAAATTAGGCCAGGGCCTGCAGGAAGTAAGATAAATACTGCAACCCTTTACCCACAGGATCTCTACCCTTTGTGTTAAAGAGATACTTTGCTTAATAATAAGGCCCCTGCTAGGCTGGAAAAAGAATCCCAGATTGATTAGTGCATTATGAGTGAGGCACTTACGACTTACTTCACTGTGTTGATAGGTTTGGGATCAAAGTTCCCGTCAGCATCCACTGAAGTCTGTTTTTCTAAAACTGAGGTAATTCGGGTGTCTAAATAATCTGGTGGCAAAGCCCCAGCTATTGCACTTAAACAAGGCAAGGCCATTCGGAAAAGCTCTGGATCATACTTCTGCAGGAGAGATAGGAACTGGTTGGAAAGTCCAATAGAAAAACATGCAAAATATTAGTTAAGGCAACACAGCCATATAGAAGCAGCATTAGTAGATGCTGATAAATGAAGATTTATTTATTTTTTAATGCAGGCACCTAGCAGAAAACCAAGCTACATTTATATATTGTTTAAATCAATTGTTTGAAGGCTTTGTTCATAGCTAAAAAAAAATTAAGGCTAAAGAAGTTGTGTCAGTTTATTTGACAATGTAAAAAAAGTCCCAGAAGTCCTATTGAATCAGTGGGTATGTTGGTCTGAACAGAGCTCTTAGTGATTAAGTAGGGCATTTTCCTTTCACTAGGTGCATCTTTATAGCATTTAGTGGAAGCAAGCAATTTGTGCTGTGTACAGAAGCACAGGTGTGAATTGTAGTGTCTCTTGCAAATATTACTCTGGACCTTTACCTTATGAGAGAGGGAATCAAATATTCCCCAGAAAAGTTTTTCAGATAAATGTAACTCTTCTTCAGCTGCAATTCCATAATTTCCCCATCCAGAAGGCAAGCAATAATATTTCCAACATTGTTCATAGTGATTTGTTAGCAGCTGTGAATGACAGAAAAAATAATACATTAAAGAAAACTATTACAATAGTTTTTACTCC